>NC_047080.1:7786865-9164984 GCF_902459465.1 Asterias rubens | reverse complement strand
AAGCAAAAATGAGCGGGATACCAGTCACAAGTGGTACATGTTGGATGGTATTTTTGCTGGTGCCCTTTTTCTAGTAAGCAGAATTTGTTTGTGCTAATAATAGGGAAATCTGACTTCCCTGTGATATAAGAAAGGTGCATTCAGGAATAATACACTCGAGTTATATGGAGTAGTGACTCAAACGACCATTCTTAAACGATCGCTGTTTAAAACCTTGCCGGTTTGTGGCAGTGGGATAAAGGCTCTCGCCTTCGGCTCAGGCCTATATCTCACGGCCATGACCCTGTCATTTTAAACTGACATTTATGAACGCCTACTCTTTTATCCCGTTAATTAATAAATCCACTCACTCTCAATGGACCTGTTTTTTTTCTATCCAGATTGTAAAAGAGAGCAATGACAACTTCCCGTCGGCGGCGTGGATCCAGGAGAGACAACACCACTACATGGGCATCTTAAGAGTCGTCTTTGAGCAACAGGAGAAATCCCGAGAGGAGTTTGAGAGACAAGAAGGCCTCGCTCCACACCCCGCGTTATCGTTCGACGACAAAGGATGCATGAGCGATTTGAAGATGGACTGTGCCATCGAGTGCTTCCAAGGTAAGGAGCAGAGTCGCCAACTTTTCCTGAATCAATCTTCAGATATTTCCCAGATATTGAAAGAGGCTTTCCATGTTGATAATAATAATAAAAAACATTAAACGTGTATTAATTTTTAAAAATTTTTATATTAATTTTTTTTATTTTTTTTTTTTTTATTTTTAAACGTGGTTTCTTATATAGTGCTCATATCCGTCACTCACTCAAGCTAAGAAGACATCAAAGTTCAGTTTTTTTTCCTGTAATGTATTATAGAGCTGGAAGCATGAGACAAGGTGCTGTGGCGCAATATGCTGCCAATCAGACCAGGAACGCCAGGGCGAACCCCTTCTTGTTTTTGTGCTTAAGCAGCACTATGAAGTTGGGCCCAAGGGCCAATTTTATAGAGCTGCTTAAGCAAAAAATTCGCTTAAGCACGAAAATAGCTTGCTTGTTTTACACATACTACTGGCAAAAATGTCATGCCACATACATTGCTTGTGACTGGTATTTAGCTGTTGTTTACTTAGCATAACAATTGAGTGGAGTCTTAGCTGGTAATCTGATTTTACTAAGCAAATTTTTTTTTTGCTTAAGCGCAATTTTGTGCTTAAGCAGCTCTATGAAATTGGGCCCAGTTCACACAGTATTGGTTTGTCATAATGCCTGTTTTGTTATTGTTTTTATTTTATTTTAGGGGGGGGGGAGCATTCTCAGGGAGCATTAATTTCATTGAGTCACAATTGGAAAGCAGGGCGATAAGTATTTGTTTGTGTCACATAATTCATTTTGCATTCGCTTTCGCATGAAGTTTGAACCAAGCTATTTTTTTAATGAAATCAGTTTGAAACAAAATCTGTAAAGGGACTCGCAACATGTATTTTTTTTTAGTTTGTTTGAAGATTTTTTAATCATAAACTTTCACATGGTTGTATTGCGCACATCTCTACTGCTCAATTGTTTACCTATAAAAACAACCCTGTTGTTGTCTTTGTAGGCAACTTGTTGATTTGCCGAGGAGAGTTAAGACAGGGCTGGATCGGCCGTGTCGACGTCGGGAAATGTATCAAGCAAAACTCTGGAGTTAGGGTAAGACTCGTATGGAATCCAAAAATGAAATAATTGAAATATTTGACAGTGTCCTGAAAATATTCAGAGAGCAATTTCAGAAACCAGGGCCCAGTGGTTTAAGACCCAGACATTTCTTCCCCCCAGAAAAAAAAAATATATATAATCAATAGTGGCAAATCATATTTTCACGACATGAAAAAAAAAAAAAAGTTGCTATGTCTTAAGCCTTGACTTTGTGTTTCTAACAAACTATTTTCGTTGAAGCCACTTTATTACCCAATTTATTATAAACAATGGGGGAAATGTTTTGTTTTGGGGAAATGACTAAAACAATTTCATGAAAATAATTTTCGTCTCATGAGAAGAAAATTATTTTAAGCATTTACAAACTTATTTTCATGACATTGTTTTACTCATTTCTCAAAAACTACAGCACCTAAGTAAGTAATATTTGAAGGGAAGCTTTCCACTATCATTTTCTTCAAACCCTGTAAGTTTAATGTAAAAAGTACCCAAATCCTTTAACATGTGTAACATGTATTGCGTGTTTCAGCTGGATAATAGGATTGTATGTGTGACTATGGCTGGTGTGGACATGGCTCTACTAGGAACAATCTCCAACTTCCTCTACGCCTTCAGTGTCGGAACTCTGTGAGTATTCCAACAAGTTTCAGTAATTCTGTTCCATAGCGTCGACTTGCATTCCCTGACCAATCCACTACAGACCTATTTAATAGATGGAAATTTGCACCGGGGATGAAGAACATTAAATTTTGTTTTACCCATATATGTACACCAATGTGTGTAAGCACTGTGTACTCGGTACTTTCCCGAGCTCTGTGAAAAAAAATATGCCGATGCAAATTTCCATCTATCGCCTGTTTGAAACCCTGTACCAAAAGCGCATCGTTTCACAATAACTGACTGAGCCTAAAGCAGCAGTTGTTTTGTTTTGTGTATGGGATTTTAGCCATTTCATGGTGAGGTATTAATATATTATTTGGTTGTGGTAACACCATGCGTGTATCTTGCTGGGTATATTTTGCTCTTTGGGAACTAGGTCTTGCTTTATATTCTACTACCACGAAGTAGATTTTCGGAAAACAGAAGACTTCTCAGTTCTGAAAAGGACTGTCCTGCTTTTTAACTACTACCTGGGCGAAAGGTAGGAAATCGGCCGGGACTACTAATTTTGCTTTTGTGAATCGAGGGGACTTCTCATTATTAGCTTTACTACCGTGGAGTGAGTTCTTATTTGTTTTATTGTGATGATGGGTATGACGGAATCCGTTCTGATTTCAGAGAGGAACTTTGGTTTGAGAGACTACGAGACACTCCACTGAGTATCGTCCATGACCCACTCACTAGGAACGTCTATATTGGGCTAGCCGATGGCACTTTAGCTGTTATTGAGGTAACAAACAATGTAACACCGGACCAAAAAGTTGTATTAATTATTTGCGGCAAAAATAAACGTTTTCTGACAGTAACAATTCTCAAATTCAAATTTGGGGTATAAAAAAAATGATCTCTTTTTCCTTAACCACAATACTTTGAAGTGAAATGGTTCTCAAAATGCATTATACATGTACTATTGATAGCTGCTGTACTTCTATCCAAGAAATTTATTTTTGCCATAAATTTTAGGAGTATTGTTTGATTTTACCCTTAGACTCATGTGTGTATAAGCACTGTATACTCAGTGCTGTCCGGAGTTCTGTGACAAAAATCACAGGCATATTACTTGGGTGGGGTTTGAACCCATGACGTTTGCCAATCTAGAGCTATATGTTCTTTATCCGATGCAAAATTAACATCCAATATATAGCTGAGGTACCCGCTGCTAAAATATAGGATTCAAACTGCCCCTTGCTACCGGGCAATTTTGGTTGTCAAGTTTGTAAGACATCTGCTCTAGATTGGCAAAAGTCGTGGGTTCAAATCCCACCTGAGTAATATGCTTTTTTTTCACAGAGTGCTTATAAACACGGTAAAGTGCCTACACTGCTTATAAACACGGTATCTATAAACACATCGTTGTAAGGGTAAAACCAAATAATATTCTTTATCCCTAGTTCAAATTTTACAACTATTAAATTTTACGAGTGATTACCAAACATATACCTTCCCTTAAAGAGTAGTAAAATCTCAGGCTACATGTATGGGAACGCCATCCTGGTTTCCACAACCAAATCAATAACTAGCGCGAACAAAATGTTGAATTTTCATCTCTGATTGAGTTGACATTGTTTTATTTCAGGGTGCATCTCATGCCAGTCCACGAGACGTGTTCTATCAGGCCATTGGAGCCACCGCTGTGCGAAGTGTGCTGTACCTCCCACAAGTTGAGCAGATATGGTGTGCCTGCGGAAACTCCATCAACATTGTCAACAAGTAAGTGTATAGACGATGTCGCACAAAAACCATAACACGATTCGCACACATACCGCCGGGCAAAAACCTTTGTGTTTTGGCAGCCAGCGAGAAAGTGTATGCAATCTTACCATGACTACGTGTCTTTTTGCCCGGCGAAACATGACGTATACAGTGTTTTTTTCAACAGAGGGCGGTTTGAATGTAAACATAGGTCACATCGTCTATACTCTGTGGTCTAGTGGCTAACCCAGGGGGACTGCAAATATTCTTCGTTGTTTAATACCAATGATACCAGATATAAACACCCGCCTAATGAGCCATA
Organism: Asterias rubens; assembly: GCF_902459465.1. Classification (NCBI taxonomy): domain Eukaryota; kingdom Metazoa; phylum Echinodermata; class Asteroidea; order Forcipulatida; family Asteriidae; genus Asterias; species Asterias rubens. Next base: position 9,160,636 of record NC_047080.1, on the reverse strand, counting down.
TTGGCTCTGGACAGACTTTTTCTTTTTACTTAAAGGCAGTGGACACTATTGGTAATTAATTAAAATAATTATTAGCATAAAACTTTTCTTGGTGCAAGCAATGGGAAGAGGTTGATGGTATAAAACATTGTGAGAAACGGCTCCCTCTGAAGTGCCATAGTTTTCGAGAAAGAAGTAATTTTCCACGAATTTGATTTCGAGACTCGGATTTAGAAATTGATGTCTTGTAATCAACCATCTAAACGCACACAACTCCGTGTGACTAGGGTGTTTTTTCTTTCATTATTATCTCGCAAAGTCGATGACCGATTGAGCTCAAATTTTCACAGGTTTGTTATTTTATGCTTATGTTGAGATACACCAACTGTGAAGTCTAGTCTTTGACAATTACCAATAGTGTCCACTGCCTTTAATCTTTCAAATTTTCTTGCACTTCATTAATTGTTTTTCCTTCTTACTTGCAGTTCGTTGAACATCGTTGACGGTTTTGAAATATCCAAGGATCCAGATATCCATGTGTCTGGAATGTACCTGGGCGACCAGGGCGTGTGGATCACCGTAAGGGGATCGAGCTTACTAATGTTGTGGGATTATGTCCAGGTACAGTGCGTTATGGTCCACGATACATCGGCTGACCAAACGCCAATCGTGAAGCAGGTACTTATTTAAATTCAATTCAAAGCAACGCTTATTTCCTCATATCATCATCAAAAAGTACAGGAAATAATATATGAATGTGGAGACACGTTCCAAAAAGCAGGGCTTGTCAAGGAACAGCCTACAAAACAAACTAAACAACAGGTTTACAATATATATTTGGTTTGCGTTAACACCATGTGTGTATCTACTTGCCAGGTAGAGTTTGTTCTTAGAGAACTGTCTTTCTTTATTCTACTACCGCGAAATAGATTGTTCGGGTGTTCGGATAGTCCCAGCCTAATTTCTATACCAGGCAATTCTTTTTAGAACTGAACACCCGAACAATCTACTCGCGGTAGTAGAATGAAGAAGGACAGTTCTCTTAGAACAAACTCTACCTGGCAAGTAGACACACACATGGTGTTACCGCAAACCAAATGTATATTGATACCCCACAATGCAATGCCTCAAATCCTATATAGCTTTACAATAGACGAATAAACAAAATAAACAAATTTACACCTGCAACAAGTACAACAGAAAACAGTGTATGTTTACGTGTACGTTGGCGACTTGCAACAGCAATTAGATGATGTACAGACATGAGTCACAAATAAGTTTCTTTTTCCATTGATCCTTCTTAATTTGCCCCTCTAGAGGGCGGCATTCATATTAATGATTACAATATTTGTTGAAATTTGGGGAAATCAAGATGGATGCTCAATCACACAAATCACAGTTTGTTAGGATTTTTCTTTAAAGGGAAGGTACACGTTTGGTAATTGTCAAAGACCGGTTTTCGCACTTGGTGAATCCCGTCATAACCATAAGATTAGAAGCCTGTGAAAGTTTGGGCTCAATCGGTCATCGAAGTTGCGAGAAAATGATGAAAGACAAAACACCCTTGTTGGATGAATTTGTGTGCTTTCAGATAGGAATAAAAGACTTCTAGCTAGAAGTCTTTTATTATTTGAGTGAGAAATTACCTCTTTCTCAAAAACTACATTACTTCAGAGGGAGTCGTTTCCCTCAATGTTTTATACTATCAACAGCTCTCCAATGCTCATGACCAAGTCAGTTTTTAAGTTAATATTTGTTTTGAGTAATTACCAAGCGTGTACCTTCCCTTTAACAAATTCAATCAGTTCTGCATCTGCATGTACATCTATTATAATACTTGTCAAAGCCTCTTCAGCATCTAGACAAGGTGAGAAGACAATGAAGAAATCTCAGTTTTAGAAGTGGGAGGAAAACCCCAGAGAATTGTTCCAGGGAAAACCCATGAAGGCAAGTAGGGACTGAAAAACCCAAAAGTGCCCCCGGTAGGATTCTAACCAGGGTCCCTAGAGGTGGAAGGCTAGGCATGATACCACTGGACGTTAATTTGTTTAATCATTATTTTCTTACTCCTTATAGCCACAAGACAGTCATAACCAGTCTAAGATCATCTCTTTGCTGCCTTATAAAGACTCGTTGTGGGTCGGCACAGCATCTGGCTACCTGACAATCTATCAAATTGCCAAGGCACAAACTGTTGCGTCCCAGCAAGGCTGCAAACTGGTGAACGGTGAACATCACCCGACGGAGGACTCTGAAGTAGAATCAGATGAGAAGCAAGTTATAAAGGAGGAGAGTGGAGGGGATGTTGATGTTGCTGAAATGAACGATTCAGAAACCAATGATCTGGGAGTGAAAGCTGCTGACATGAACGATGCAGGTCAAAATGATGCTGAAACGCAAGATGGAAGAACACAGTCAGAAACAAAAGGCACAGAAGCTTTAGACACTGAGACTAAAGAGGAGGAAATTAAAGATGCGCAGAGAAAGGATGAAGACACAACAGATTTGGAGACAAGAGACGGAGAGAAAAACGCGGAAACAAAGTGTGCTGAAATTGTAATCCCGGAAACAGACGCTGGAGAAGCGGAGGATTCCGACAAGTCGTCGCCGCATATCTTGAAGGAGTTTTTTGTCGTGGAGTCTTGCGACGGGTTGCCGGAATCGCCAGCAGGTAGCGACAGTGATATGAGATATAAAAGCCATTTGCCACATCTTGCCAAGGTGCACAGTGCATCAGGACTGGTCGTCAGTAGCGACGACGAAAACAAGCCCTCCCCGATATCTCGGGCACGGAAAGGCCGGAAAGGAAGTCGCAAAGGGCGCAACAGCCCAAAACATCTGCGAAAAATTTGGCAGACACGCCAGAAATCCCCGGAGAAACAAGATGAGGAGTTATCCCCGAGAAGCTCCAAAGCATTGGAAAAAGTCCAGTCAATGTTTGGGAAACTTACCCTCGGCAACGGACAGAAAGCCAGGAAGTATCGCTACAGCCAGGAGATGAGAGAAGAGACGCGCCGTGGGTCGCGGATCTTCATCAACGATGCCGTTGAATCGACCAACGTCTCTGCAATGTCGCTGATGTCACTTGTGGATGCGGAATCTCACATGTTAAGACCAACGTCGTCAGTATTATCGAGAGACTCCATCGGTGACTTGTACACGTCAAGACCCAGGCCTCCATTGTTTGATGCATCTGAGGTGGATGTTCAAGCTGGCTATGAACTTTGCATCGAAGCGAAACGGAAAATCTCTGATCATCAAGTTCGCTGTCTTGTACTTACAAGGTGGGTCCAACTTTCAGTGTTTTGTTTTCTTCTAACACTTGTCACTTAAGCCATTAAATCGAAATGATATTACATGTAGATGCTTTGTTTCTCATAGAAAAAACCTGGGGCCGCTTTCACAAAAAGCTAAGATTGATCTTAACGGCAAATCAATAGAAGTTGCTATGTAAAGTGTGATGTCACAACACTGCAAACTGCCGCCATGGCTGGGTCGCCTTTGCTGGGTTGCTGTTAGTGCAATCAGATTCTCAGAGTCAAATTTAGGGGGGGATAAAGTAAGGTTTTTTGCCAAATGTATGATAAGTCCAGACCCTTTAAAAAAAAATGAATCATATTGTTACGAAGAGATTTTATAAGATGATTATATTGGCAAGACTCTGGTTAAGTATTACTCGAAGAAACGTGTTCCGAGCGGACTGGAGTATAGAGTTGTGGAAACGACTGAAGACAACACTTGAAACAAATGTCTGGGTCTGGTCACGGTTTACTACAAGTTGACTAAAGCAATACTAAGTGAAACAGAGGTGCTGGACCTAGCTCGTAGGTTGGAGAGGCAAGTCTCTTGTGTAGAGAAAGTTGAAGGAGTAGTCGAGGCCCAGAGTGAATGTTGGGCAGAGGTTATATAGGATTTTGGTGGTGGGGGAACTCTAATTTTAGAAATGATGTCACACAGAAATAACATAAGATTGGTGACATCATTACCTAGAAGTGAGATGATGTAATGGTCAACAGGGGGGGGGGTAAGGGGGGGTGGTCAGGAATGTGAGTGGTGGCTTTGCTGGAAATGGGCTGACAGAGGATATGAGCCACCTGTTGAGGTGTGAACAAGTATTTGAGAATTCTAGAGATGACCGTGGGAATCATCCTTATATTATCTTCAAATTATTATTTATGTTTTTAATTTGTACTTCAGCCTGGAAGAAGGTGAACCAGCCATTGTGAGCTGTGCTGGTTTCTATGGTGATGATGAGTCGATACTGAGATGGACTTGCCACACACGTGAGGTAATAATAATAATAATAATATAGCCGTTCTTACATGTACAGTGCACATACCAATAAGGTACTCAAGGCCCTTTAGATACATTTATACAAAAAGAGAGGTTAATGAAGTTATGAATTCTGAGACCCAATTATGAAACACCTTATAAGAGTTTACAAGGTGCTACGGTGCATTCTGCAGCCGCAGCCAGGAACACGGGTATGCACTATACTTGTTTACTCATTGCAATGTAACTATAGTAACAGCTTCCTGTTTGATGACGGATCCATAAGACTCAAGGTGCCTCTGTTCACGTACGATAATCTGAAATTGAGATACAGTCTAAACCAGACAAATTGTTCTGGCTCACTAAGCAAGTATCACTGGTGCTTACACACATTGTTTGGCTATTATTTTCCTACTTGGGGTCGCGATTCTGAAGAAAAAAATTGTGCTCATGTGCAGTGTTGTTTTTTGGAACTTTTTTATTACAAAAGGTGGTCGCGTTTTTTGGATATTGTCGAAAATCCGGAACAAGTATGTCTACGCAGGAAGAATAACCTATGATTTGAATACACAATCTGGAAGCAGTACTTTCAGTAACACTTCTCAGATTCAAATTTGTTGTGATAAAAACTTATATTATATATATATATTTTTCCATGACCACATTACTTCAAAGTGTAATAATTCTCAAAATGCCATATGCCATCGAAAGGTGCTGTACTTCTAAGTAAGTGAGTTTTTATTGCAATTAATTTTAAGAGTGATTACCAAATGTCTACCTTCCCGTTAAACAGTTCTTGTTTTTCTTTTTTCCTTCTGCTCAGAATGTGTGGATGCAGCTTCCCATAGAGGACACCACCATATGAGGAATGCTTGTGTGTTTTGCAAACAGAGGCTGGATGGGAATCAAAATAGGTAGAGACTGGATTTTGGGGGAAATGTTTGCCGTTTTTAAACAGAAATCATGTAGAGAAAGATGATTGAGTTAAAAGCACTGGACACCTTTGTTAATTGTCACAGACCAGTATTCTCACTTGGTGTATCCCAACATATGCATAAAGTAACAAACCTGTGAAAATTTGGGCTCAATTAGTCATCGAAGTTGCTAGAGAATAGTGATAAAAAAAAACACCTTGTTGCACAAGTTTGTGTGCTTTGAGATGCCTGAAAAAAGGCTTCAGGCCTGAAGTCTTTTGATAGTTGAGTGAGAAATTACCTCTTTCTCAAAACTGTGTTACTTCAGAGGGAGCTGTTTCTCACAATATGTTATACTATCAACAGCTCTCCATTGCCTGTTACCAAGTAAATTTTTATGCTAGTAATTATTTTGACTAATTAGCAATAGTGTCCAGTGCCTTTAAATATATACCTTGCTCAAGGAAAGATCAAATAATGATCAGACATTTAAATTGTAGCTATTTATTTTTTAAAAGACTACGACAATTTGAGCACAATCGGAATGTGTGAATATTGCCTCTTCAAAATTTTGCTAGTGAGATTTTGTAAAAGTTTGTTGTTATTGATGTTTATTAGAAGTATTATTATGTCAAGCTATTGCCAAAGTCAAGAAACGTTTGCTATGAAGTGGTGTTAATGTTTACTTATCATGTAGTGGTCTCTGGTATACATAGACTCTTATCACGGTGTCGCCATCTTGAGTGTGTATTCCAAATTATTGTAGCCATCCGAGGCTGGAAGAACAAATAGACTGGCTCCTTTATTTGTGCAATGATTATTGGCATCCATTGCTGTTATATGGATACAGGGAACATGACCAAGATGGTGACAAGATGTCCGTGTCGCATTTCATGAAGCTGTCAAGCAGAAAATTCTGCTGGACAAATTCCTTTGTTAAGCAGAAAATGAGTGGGTCACCAGTCACCACAATGTAAACTTAATGTAATTTTGGCTGGTAACCTGTTTCTGTTAAGCAATAGTTGTCTTTGCTTGACAAGTTTTTGTGCTTACAGACTTATATGAAATTGGGCCCTGGTGTCAAGCAACTTGCCAATTATGCCAATTAGTGTAAGAAATATGATACATGAATGGTAATGACTGCAACAACTTATGAACCATTTTTGTAGAACCTTAAAACTTAGTTAAAGTTAAACTTGATGACAGTTTTAGTTCATTTGAATACCAGTGCCGTTGGGCGTGAGAAATGCTTATGTCTGACATTCTGCCCTGTGCAAAAAATCCATCACAAACTTTTCTTCAAAATCAAATCAGCACATAATGAACATGCAATAATACCTGTACAATTGCATTGTGTATTTTCTTCAGGTTGGTAGTTTGGCATGTTCATAGAGAACAAGAGAATGGGATTGCCTTTGCCTTTTCAAAACATAACACACCCCAAAGATGTATCATTAGTCTGGAAAGTAGTGCATTCTGCAGGCTCATATAGTGGACGATACCCATGCCTACATCCTTACAGACTTTGAAGGGGGTAACCCTGTTTCAGCCCCAGGAGTAGGTGGCTCCTAGTGGATGATACCCATGCCTACATCCTTACAGACTTTGAAGGGGGTAACCCTGTTTCAGCCCCAGGAGTAGGTGGCTCCTAGTGGATGATACCCATGCCTACATCATTATGGACTGTGAAGGGGGTAACCCTGTTCAGCCCCAGGAGTAGGTGGCTCCTAGTGGATGATACCCATGCCTACATCATTATGGACTGTGAAGGGGGTAACCCTGTTTCAGCCCCAGGAGTAGGTGGCTCCTAGTGGATGATACCCATGCCTACATCCTTACGGACTGTGAAGGGGGTAACCCTGTCCAGCCCCAGGAGTAGGTGGCTCCTAGTGGATGATACCCATGCCTACATCCTTACGGACTGTGAAGGGGGTAACCCTGTTCAGCCCCAGGAGTAGGTGGCTCCTAGTGGATGATACCCATGCCTACATCCTTACGGACTGTGAAGGGGGTAACCCTGTTTCAGCCCCAGGAGTAGGTGGCTCCTAGTGGATGATACCCATGCCTACATCATTATGGACTGTGAAGGGGGTAACCCTGTTTCAGCCCCAGGAGTAGGTGGCTCCTAGTGGATGATACCCATGCCTACATCCTTAGGGACTGTGAAGGGGGTAACCCTGTTTCAGCCCCAGGAGTAGGTGGCTCCTAGTGGATGATACCCATGCCTACATCATTATGGACTGTGAAGGGGGTAACCCTGTTTCAGCCCCAGGAGTAGGTGGCTCCTAGTGGATGATACCCATGCCTACATCATTATGGACTGTGAAGGGGGTAACCCTGTTTCAGCCCCAGGAGTAGGTGGCTCCTAGTGGATGATACCAATGCCTACATCCTTACAGACTTTGAAGGGGGTAGCCCTGTTTAAGCCCCTGGAGTAGGTGGCTCTTAGTGGATGATACCCATGCCTACATCATTATGGACTGTGAAGGGGGTAAACCTGTTTCAGCCCCAGGAGTAGGTGGCTCCTAGTGGATGATACCCATGCCTACATCCTTACGGACTGTGAAGGGGGTAACCCTGTTTCAGCCCCAGGAGTAGGTGGCTCCTAGTGGATGATACCCATGCCTACATCATTATGGACTGTGAAGGGGGTAACCCTGTTTCAGCCCCAGGAGTAGGTGGCTCCTAGTGGATGATACCCATGCCTACATCCTTACGGACTGTGAAGGGGGTAAACCTGTTTCAGCCCCAGGAGTAGGTGGCTTCTAGTGGATGATACCCATGCCTACATCATTATGGACTGTGAAGGGGGTAACCCTGTTTCAGCCCCAGGAGTAGGTGGCTCCTAGTGGATGATACCCATGCCTACATCCTTACAGACTTTGAAGGGGGTAACCCTGTTTCAGCCCCAGGAGTAGGTGGCAACGTGCCCCTGGTGGCAGTCTAGCCTTCACCTTGAAGTGGTCATCTGGCTTCAGGCCTGTATGCTTATAGGGCAAGGGCACCAAGGCATTTTTTCCTTCATATGAGGAAATTATAAATTTTTATTCCAGCATTCAAGGGCACCAAGGCAATGGCAAGGGGGATGCAATCGCCTTGTTGCCTCTGGGAAGTATCAGGCCTGTGGCTAGCTTTGCAATGTTAGGCGATCTCTCATAAAAAACATACCAAGTGTAAAAAATAAAGGGGCTGTGTGGCAGCTTCACATGCAATATGCACGTGATGCAACATCAAGATCTATGCCATTTGTTGTCAAGTAGTTAACTTTTCAACCTAAATTTTGTAATCTTTTTCAAATACCATCTATTGCTTGACCGTATGATTTGTTTTCCACCACAGCATTTATTCCTTATAAGTGGTGCCATGGGCCGTGGGGGGGGGGGGGGGGGGGCTGGTTACCCTGTTGCACCTCTATATGGCCCTTACCTGAACAAATTTCCCTCGTGGTCTGTAACTTTAATTAAATTCCTGTTTTTTGGACGAATGGGCTGATATTAATGTAGATTTTAAAATGGACGAAACACATTCTTTTTAAACTTTTACAAATTTTTCTATAGTACCTTGCCCTGAATGCGGGTAACTTGGACCAACTATTAGCTTCTTTTTTTGAAGAAAAAAAACAACATGCTAATTCGACAAAATTGTAAAAATTTGCATGGGCAATTTGGATAAGGGGGGGGGCGTAGATAGAGGAGTTGATTTGCCTGACATTGTACACAGATATGGTTGAGAAATGTCCTGCTTGCCAAGGCTGTACCCTTTTGTAGTAGCAAATGTTCAATAGGAACTTCCAGTATTATCAATCAATATTTGATCTTAGTATAAAAGGCAGAAGTATTTTACTGATACGTTACACACTCTGATCAGATCAGAAATTTGTAACATCGGTTTAACAAAAAGAATATTTTTACAAGCACATAGTTGTCAAAAAAAGGTGAATTCTGTTTTTTACCTGTTTGACACACTACATAAGGATTCAGCAACTTTCGTTTCATCTTTCTTGCACTCAGCTTTGAATATATTTAACTATAGGAACATTACAGAATTGGTTTTTGCTAACAAAACAGTTGCTGGCAGTGTAGGCACTATATGCACTCCATCATACACATAAACTGACAAACCTGTAGAAGTTTGAGATCGATCGGCCATCTGAGTCACAAAAGAATAGTGAAATCCCGATTACAAATTTTGCATTGCATCAATGCCAAAATAAATATGAATACGATTTATTTTTCTTACTAATTCTGTAACGTTCCTTTAACTATGTTTGAATGTCCGACTAGAAAATACTTTTCATTAATAAACAAATGGTAAATTTATATATGTGAAGGTTTCCAATACACAATCAAGTTTTTTAATCTAGTTATACAAAAACCATACATTTTTACTGATTGATTTTGTGTGTTGCCTTTAATATTTTAAGCTGTCTGAAATTCCTGAAGTTTTTTAAATTATGTAAAAACAAATCTTGCTGATAATAATAGACAACCCATTGTACTTTACTGAATTATTTACAAACTTAACCTCATTTGAAGCAATTATACAGACATTACTTTTCTTGAAAAAATGTTGCTGTAAAAGTATAAATGGTGCTAATATAAGATTTATTTTTTTCGAAAATAAAATATTTGACATAATTTGATTATTTTGTGGCTATTATAGAAGACGACCAAATGGCTGTTAGAGTGTTTTAAAGCTGATTCTTTTTTAGATAAGTATATTAAATGTAAATTAATGAAATATTTTTAATACGGTAGGGGATGAATATAGTTTAATATTTCAGGATGATGGGTCGTTAGGACTGAATGTCAAAGCAATAAAATATATTCATTATTTGTAATAAAAGCAAATGGAATCATTTTAAATTTCTTGTGAGTCACTCTTCCTGTGTTCGCACATTTCTTATTTTTTACTTTTTTGTTGTGACATGTCTTGTCTCAATTCGTCCACAAAGATTATATAGGGCCTAATAAAGAACAGAATAACTAAACACAACCTTCAAACTAAACAACTTTCCCAGGTAAAAAGAAACTACCTTTATTTTTACAATTGGAAAATGTTCTTATTGCCTGTTAAAAAACACGAGGACAAAAAAACTTGTGTCTGGACGGACCAATGATATTTCGTGATTCAGAGAGATATGTAACGTTAGGGATATTAACCAATCAAACATCACACACCATAGGAAGCTAATTTGCATAATGTGACACGTGTCTTTTGGCTCCAAAAGTTTGACTTTTTTTGCGGTCGTCTGCTCCACAAAGTCCACGCCGCTTCCCTTTTCGTTACAAAGTGAATTTGTTTTCCTTTTGTTGTACATGTACTTGCATTGGAAGTGCCGGACAGCTGCCTTTAAACGAATTTGGGCTTCATTTCGGGATGAATTTGTCTGGTAGGTAAGCAAATACTGTACTATGGTCTCAGAATAAGATGTGGGAAATGACGCACGTCACAGGGGGGGGGGGGTTGTCTTTTATGTTAAGCTATGATATATTGACTTCTACCTATTTTGCTTGTTTTGGTAATTGTACAATATGCACGGAGGAAGAACACCATGATGCTCTTGGTTGGTCTTTATTGAAACAAAATTAATGTGACTGGGCCGACGGAGATTTCTTCCCTCCACAAAATGAGTGATTTGTTTAAATTTGTACTCCCTTTTTCGAAGAAAGACCCTGTAATTAATCATTATAGCGACATAAAATTAGCCGCAAAACCTGCAACCGGGTCAAAGTGACAAAGAATTCTCATCCGGCAAAAATGCCTTGGCGAAAGGCTAGCTGATAATGGGCTATGACACTACTTTGCGTATCCGAAAAGCAGTGCTATTATTAGCTGCCATTTCAAGATGTCTGCGTAACGTGAAGAAATGTCAGCATCATAAACCGATTGTATTTCCGTGTTTCGTGTACATTTTGAGGTCAAACTGTGGCATACGACACATGCCTTTGTTTTATCTGGTATTCAAGATAGACCTGGATTGACAAATTGTGAGAAATGGCGACTTATATTCAAGTTGTGGAGGAATTGACGGACGATGAGGCGATCGAATTACCGGTTGAGCCAGACGGTACGATGTTGTTGAGCACACTGACTGCACAGTTCCCGTGTGCATCGGGGCTGAAATACCGTAACCCAGGCACGGGTAGCTTGAGGGGACTTCGTGTAGTGGAAGGCAGAATACAACCTCCAGATTGCGTATGGGGGGATCATCTCTACATCGCTGTTTTTCCTAAAGGTATGTATTAAATAAATATTATTTAAAAATCTAGGTGGGGGGATTCATTTACACCACTGACAAACACGACTGTCAGCAGTGGTCACTGCATTGCTCATTTTGCTGGTACTTTATTTAAATGTACTCTCTGTGCTCCAAATTGATTTTGAAAATATTTCTTTAAGTCCAAAATCAAAGAAACCATCCATCATGATCAAAATCTTAGGACTCTCTGTAGATAGACTGGTAATATAAAAAAACTAATAATATAATACAAGCCTAATAATAATAAATTAATATTGAACTTGAAGTGTTATATAGCACACGTATCTACCAACAAGGTAACTAAGGCACTTAGTATACATTTACACAGAAAGAGAGGTTATTGAAGTTATTAATTATGAGACCCAATTATGTAGCACCTTGTAAGAGCTTACAAGGTGCTACGGCACACAGCAGCCACAGCCAGGAACATCGGAGCGAACCCTTTCTTTTTTCGATAAGTGCACTGGGTTCTTTTACATACGTTCCACAATGGGACCAACGGCTTTACGTCCTATCCGAGGGACGAAACAATGGTTAAGTGTCTTGCTTAAGGACACGCATGTCATGACTGGGGATTCGAACCCACACTCTGCTGAACAGTAACACCAGAGTTTGAATTCGGTCCTCTTATCCGCTCGACCACGACACTTCCAGGGTAGGGGTGCCCTGCCTTCCGCATACTCATGTGGTGAAGTGTCAGGTAAACTAACTATGAATTTCTCGTCTTACTTTGATGTGAATTACAGACAACAAACGCAAAGGAGAAGACAACCAAGAAACCAAGAATTCAGCTAAAACAAGGCGGGTTGAACAGCTTCAAGGCAACACACACAATAAGACAGTAGATCTAATAGTCTTAGGTTTAGCTTGGAAGACGACTCAAGCTGGAATGAGAGAATACTTTGAACAGTTTGGTGAACTCTTGATTTGTGAGGTAATCTTACTTTGTATAAATTTTGCTTTTTTTAAACCGAAATACGTTCAGTTTTTTTATTATTGAATTTTTACCTGATTAATTCTCAGTATTAATCTTTTCTTACTTTATTTTGTTGACTTGTTATTATGTGTTTTTGTTCTACGTGTTTATTGGCAATGTAAAAAAAAACATGTTCACTTTTAGTGTAAAGGCACTGTACACTATTGGCAATTACTCAAAACAGTTATTAGCATAAAAGCAAAGCATGCACAAATTGTCAAAAACAACCGCGAGGCCAAGCTAGCCTGTGCGGAATCCAAAGCGGTTGGTTCGAAAAGGGTCATAGTTTTTGAGAAAGAGGTAATTTCTCACTCAAATATTGAAATATTTAAAGGCTTCAGGCCTAAAGCCTTATTATAAGGCATCTGAAAGCACACAAATTTGTGCAACAAGGGTTTTTTTTTCTTGTATTATTCTCTTGCAACTTTTATGATCAATTCAGCCAAAAAGTTTAGAGATTTGTTGCTTTATGCATGTTGGGATACACCAAGTGAGAATACCGGTCTTTGACGATAACCAAAGATGGCCATTGCCTTTAATTGATTTGTCAAATTGAAGATGTCATGGATATTTGTTAATAACTGATAAATTGTTGACTAATCCTCTGTATTTCTCTTCTTTTGTATAGCTTTGTTGTGTCATTGTTTTAGACTACATTGTTTCATATTAGCTTTGATTTTTGTGTACACCTGTTTTTTGTTTTAAAATTTCAATGTGTATAAGATCTATAATTTTTGTATGTTTTGAAATTTCACAAGCTGAAATTAGATCGAGATGGAAATTCTAAAGGCTTTGGTTTTGTGAGATATAAAGATATGGAATCTCAGAACAAAGTGGTATCAATGAGGCACACTATCGATGGGAGACACTGCGATGTCAAGTTCCCTGATTCTAAGGTAAGAAACACATTAAAAATAATAATAATAATAATATCAAAGTCATTTATAGCGCACTACATGTAGGTACTCAAGGCGCTGAGTATAATATATACAAACTTTCACAACGATAGGTTATTGCAGTGATGAATTCTGAGACCCAATTATGTAGCACCTTATAAGGGTGTACAAGGTGCTACCACGCATACAGCAGCCACAGCCAGGAAGACCCGGGCGAACCCCTTCTCTTTTCTGAGAGTACACTGGGTTCTTTTACATGCGTTACCCAGCACATGGGACCAACGGCTTTACATCCCATCCGAATGACGAAGCAATGGTTAAGTGTCTTGCTTAAGGACACAAGTCTCAAGGCTGGGGATTTGAACCCAAACTCTGCTGATCACAAACACCAGAGTTTGAGTTCGGTGCTATTAACCACTCGGCCACGACACTAAAAAAAAACATTGTAATAACGGTGTCATGGCCTGGCGGTTAAGAGCATCAAACTCGAGCTATGTTGGTTTAGTCATCGGAATAGGGTTTGAATCCTGGTCATGACACGGGTGTCATTGAGCAACACACTTCACTGAATTTGCTTCTCTTCACCCAGGGGTACAAGTGGATACTTGCTAGGGTAGGGGTTGATAATTTGTTTTAAAAAAGGCTTTGGAGCGCCACGGCAGCCCAGGAGTGTACACTTCCCAGGGAGCTGAGAACGAATATAGGAATGTTATTGGCCAAATGTCCAGGGCACTAATGTAAAGGGCATAGTTAGAGTTGGGCAAGGGTGATTTAGGCCTATTAAAAGTGTCTCCCTGTTTTTGTGTTTTCTGAGTTTTTAATTGAGTTAAATAAAGGCGTTTACTTCTGCAGAACTACAACAACAAAATGTTCATTGGACGGATGACTGCCGATATGACCAAGGAGGACATTTACGATTACTTCTCCCAGTTTGGTGACGTCACAGACGTCTACATTCCAAAGAACTTCAGAGGATTCGGCTTCATCACATTCTTGAGACCGGAGGTTGCATCCCGAGTATTGAATGAAGACCACATTCTTAAGGTATCTAGAAGAGTTGTGATATTTGACCTTTGCTTTAGTATCCTCCAGGCCTGTATGCATCCTTTTTGTTTTTTTAAAGGGCAAGGGCACCAAGGCATTTTCTCTTTGGTGAAGGGCACCTTATGAGGAAATTGTAAATTTCTACTGGAACATTTCAAGGGCACCAAGGCAATGACCAGGGGGCATGGAGGCAATCACCATCATTGCCTCTGTGAAGTATCGGACCTGACCCTCTTTTTATATACATGTAAAGGCCTCGAAATGACCCACGGCACCCGCACCCTGAGCTTTGGCTGTGGTGCCCTTTGCAAAGTTCTAATACCAACTTAATTTGTCCTGATGGAAGTGACCCTCACCAGAGGAAAATTACCTTCGCCCCTTAAAGAGCAAAGTTCAAGGCCTGTATGTTGGTCCATTGTTAAACAGCTACATTTAAATGCTTAACACAAATCTTAAATGAATGTTTTTGGGGGGTTCTTAAAAAACTAGTGCCTGATTTCACAAAGCACTAAATTTTGTCTTAAGATAAGTGTTTGAATTACTATAATGGTTTGTATTGTGACATTACACTTTGCTTAGCAATAAGATTGAATGTCGAGTAATAAACCAAAAGGGAAACTGACTAGGTAAGTTTGAATAAAGACAAATTTACTTAAGCAGTACTTCCAACGACCTCTGGATTAACGTACCAGCGACCAATTTAGCTATCCAACGCTATGTTGGTGGTCTCCCTATCAATCATGATCTTTGTTCGGGGTGCCAGTCAGAAGCGATATAACCATTATGTCAAGTAGCCAGGGATCACACCCAAGTTTATGATACAACCTGGAAAGCAGCAGCCAGGGGATCACCTTAAAGGGACACGACTTTTTTAATATTAAATGTCAAGTAACAAACCACTAGGGAAACCGACTGGGTTCAACCGGTCAATACTTCCATGTTAAAACCCAAAACCAATTAAGATTGATGCAGTTCAGATCAATCTTAACTCTTTGTGAAATCATTTTAATATCCAGGGAACTAGCCTCTTTATCAGCGATGCAGAACCTAAGAATTCCAGGAAGGCGCCGGTGAACAGTTCAGAGAATAACCAGATGGGAATGTTTGGAAACCAGAATTTTGGAGGAGGTAAATAATATTCCAGGAGAAAAATATGACAGTTGGTTTTTGTGTGTTCACCAGTTTTATTTTTATTATGATGTCACTGTTGTATTACTGATGTCTTTGTAGTTGGAGAGGAGAGGTTCCTAAGCATATCCTCTGTCAAAATGTAGCTATTGTGAACTCAAAAATGGGACTTGACAGGGTCTTTTCAGGGTCGAAAAATCTTCCAAAATTGGGAGTTGTACAAAACGGATGCGAGTGTGGAAGCGCTGCCCCGTTGGTATACATTATACTCTATGACATCACAGTGCAAGACATTGTAAGTGCACGCTTCTAAACCCTGCGACACATGGGGTTGGCAAACTCATCAGCAGGCAAGGGGGTGTCGGTATTATAAGTCGTTGAAATGCCCTTCACCGAGGTACTCGGTTTGCAAGCTGTCCACGGAATACATTTTTATACCCTTTTCTGCTTACTCAGATGTTTAGTGGACAGCTACAAACATGAGTGCTTTCGGTAAGACAGGCATAACTTCTCTTCAAACATAATGTAGAAATGATCAATTTGTTTCATTTTTTTTTTTTTTCAGATGAGTAGGAAGGAATGCTTGTTTATTATGTGTTTCACTGGGGTTTTGAGTGCCATTTGTTCTTTTGTTTTAATCTCGGTCGACTTCATTTTGACTCACCCTGTATATTAGTACGCGCCTAAATATTTTCTTAATAATGCTTAACTGCTTTCATTTGACAGGATTTGGCAACCAAGGGCAGTATCATTCACGGGGCAGTGACTACAGCCAGGGGGCAAGGCGAGGTGGCCGTGGAGGGGGAAATATGGGAGGAGGAGGCGGAGGAGGAGGAGGAGGAGGGGGGAATTACAGGGACTACAGAGACAGGGATCAAGGGAACATGAGTAGCCAAGGACCTACCAACACCATGAGTAGTGGGGGTATGGGTGGGGGTATGGGCGGGGGTATGGGTGGGGGTATAGGGGGTGGAATGGGCACCAACCCAGGGGGGCAAGGGCCTGGTCAGATGGGGAACTTCCCCTGGAACCAGGCTATGTTGGCTGCTTTGAGTCAGGCTGGATGGGGGATGATGAGCAACATGCTTGCACAGGGTATGCAACAAGGCATGCAGCAGGGAAACCAACAACAACAGCAGCAGCAACCGCAGCAGCAGCCGCAGGTTGGAATGTCACAAAGCAGCGGCGGACCGACAAACCAAGTGCCGAATCAACAACCAATGCAGCAGAGTCAGTCGGGCGGAGGAGGAGGAGGGGGCTATGGCTCCAGCCAGCAATCTCTTGGATGGGGGGGCTCCGGACAGAATAACTCCAACGACACACAGAGTGCAGCTTACTTGATGGGTGACGGCAAGCCAGGGACATGGTAACATGTAAGTAGATCAACCTCCTTTATATCCAGTTTGAAGTTGGACTTTAACTATCTCGTACCCGTCGACAAATAAAAACTTTTTGGACAAAGGTGTTCGCATTAAAACCTCCTTGAGCTTGTGGTGGAATTTGATTTCATATGTAAACAATAAAACAGTTGATAAGTTTAGTTGTTTACAAGAAGTCAAATGTAGTAATGAACAAAAAATGACAACTGAGAGAGAATGTTACATTACTGATTCAATAGTAAAATGTGATATTATGAGTTGACATTGCTTATGTATTATTTTGTACCGAGTGTTGAGTTCTGTACATAGTATCTGTGTTTATGTATGAACCTACGAAATATGAAATTATTGCATGATATTATAAAAAGTATACTTTTTGGGAGGTTTCATCTTTGAGTGTGATTGCCAATGTTTCCTAAAGACATATGAAGAGAATTGAAAAAAGCTGGAAGTGGGGGTGATTTTCTGGTCGATATTTACAAGTGCCTGTATTTTAACAGCATTGATCTGTGATTGAGTAGGAAGTACAAGTAGAGAGCTGGAGTTGAAAGAATTTGCTTGTTCTAGACCGGTGCATAGTATCTGGAGAAGTTCTTTTTATCGATGGACATGAAGCATGTTTTCCCTCTTCTTAAAGGCAGTGGACACTATTGGTAATTACTCAAAATAATTATTAGCATAAAACCTTTCTTGGTATTGAGTAATGGGGAGAGGTTGATGGTATAAAACATTGTGGGAAACGGCTCCCTCTGAAGTGCCATAGTTTTTGAGAAAGAAGTATTTTTCCACGAATTTGATTTCGAGACCTCAGATTTAGAACTTGAGGTCTCGAAATCAACCATCTCAATGCACACCTTAGTGGGACAGGGGTGTTTTTTCTTTCATTATTATCTCGCAAGTTCGATGACTGATTGAGCTCAAATTTTCACAGGTTTGTTATTGTATGCATATGATGAGATACACTAACTGTGAAGGCTAGTCTTTGACAATTACCAATAGTGTCCACTGCCTTTAAAGGCACTGGATACCTTCGGTAATTGTCATAGACCAGTCTTCTCACTTGGTGTATCTCAACAAATGCACACAATAACAAACCTGTGAAAATTTGAATTCCATTGGTCGTCACAGTTGCGAGATATAAATGGAAGAAAAAACACCCTTGTCACATGAAGCTTTGTGCTTTCAGATGCTTGAATTCGAGACCTCAAAATCAAATTCTGAGGTCTCAAAATCAAGTTCAAATATTTTAGTGAGAAATAACTTCTTTCTCGCGTTACTTCAGAGGGAGACATTTCTCACAATGTTTGATACTATCAATCGATCCATTGATTTCTAACAAGTAAGTATTTATGCTAACAATTATTTTGAGCAATTACCAATTTAGTATCCGGTGCCTTTAAATAAAGTGCTGGGGCAAATTGAAATGTTGTAACTGACTCGCTAATGTGACATGGCTGTGGAAGCATTGCATTATGATTGTTGAGGGCATTCCATTCTGGTCGTGTTATAGACTGTGCGAGTCTTGAGCGTGTTCAAATTTCAGCAACCAAGTTGGTCCCCCATCCATATAGACCATTATCATGCCGCCACCATCTTGGTCATGAACCTTTTTTCCATTGCAGTAATAGATACTAGTACCAATTGTACAAAAAGGAACCAGACTATTTCTACTTCCAGCCTCGGTTTGGTTACATTGTTTTGAATGGGAAATCAAGACGGCTGCACCGTGATAAATGTCTGTTGAGTTTTATGTGTGAGCAATTTCGTGTGCAGAATCAAGTGTGCGCGAGTCTTTAGTTCAACAAATTGTATCGAATTTGTGGGAAAGTAAAGTTTTGCCATAAAAAAAAAAATTAGGATCCAAGAAAACCTGAGAATAAGACTTGACCCCAATTTTTTTTACTTTTTTCCCAACTGACTTTCAACAAGGTAGTTTTATGAGACGAAAAATGAAATTGTGTTCATAGCAAATTGCTTAAATTTTTTTAAATTTTATTTTAAAAGTTTTGTACAAATAGATGGTAAAAGAAGATTTGATTGCAATGCATAGAATGTTGTCTTGTTTTTCTAGGTTAGATACGCCCAAAACTTGCACAGTCTATTGGCAATAGACTAGTATTGCCAGAATTGTTGATACTGGAATGTGGTTAATGTATTACAGCTACATGTATGTTGAGGATGTTTACTATGACGATTATGGTTAACTGTGTATCAGGTATATTTGTGTTCCGATTGTTTGATGAATCTTTTATAATGTATGTTTAAATCATGGCTAGAAACTTAATCATTGATCCTCTCCAAATAGGTGTATACCTTTGGCTGTTTCCAAAATACTTTCCATAAAATTACAAAAGAAATAGTATATCACGTAGTTTTTAACAACTACGTGTATGTTAATACCAAAGTTATTCAATTGTTCATAATTTGTTACTGACATTAAGAAACTTATTTTGTTTTGAAAAAAAAAGAAGCAAGGTTTATGTTTGATGACGCTTGTGGAAAAAAATGTTTGTCGTGAAAAATCATTTCTGAACCCAAAATTTTTTTTCAAAATTTTGGCAGGTGTTGACACTTGAATTTTCCACCTGCATGTACACAGAGAAATTTAATTGATTAATTGTTTTGTTGAAAATGCCAACCACCACCCGAAGAAATTATGTTTTTAAATTATTTTCTTTTACCTGAAGCCTTGAATTTTGAAATATGATAAATTTGATTTTGAATTATCTCCACATTTACTCCAGTACAACTTCTACTTGAAAAGCTTTAAACAAATATTGCTGATAAATATGTATCCTAGATTGTTTTTTTTCAATGTAATTTTGTTATCTACTAGTTCAGTAAATTGTCTTGAGTAATGAGTATGTGTGATTATGTAAATTACATCGGGGAGACTGTATGATAGTATTTTGTCATATTTGATAATAATATGCTTTGAGGGATCTTTGTGAATGATGATATGCTAAGTTGTACTTCGGCAGCAGCCGATTTCACGAAACTTTGCGCAATGTTTATGGCGCAACTTACACTATAAACGTTGTGCAGGTTGACTTACGCAGTTGCATGAAGTCTTGTGAAATCGGCTGCAGAAGTTCTAAATGAAGCGTGGAACAGATGGCGACCTGCAATCGAGTAAAGTTTCAATTGGTTTGGACCTTGAAAAACCTGTTTGAAAGATTTGAGGATTGGTATTTGCAAATAATAAATTGATATGCTTTGAGGGACCTTTGTGAATGATGATATGCTAAGTTGTACTTCAGCAGAAGTTCTAAATGTAGCGTGGGACAGTCGGTGACCTGCAATCGAGTAAAGTTACAATGGCGGTTTGGATAAGCACGCGAAAGACCTTGAAGAACATGTTTGAAAGATTTGAGGATTGGTATTTGCAAATAATAAATTGATATGCTTTGAGGGAACTTTGTGAATGATGATACTTCGGCAGAAGTTCTAAATGTAGTGTGGGACAGTCGGCGACCGGCAATCGAGTAAAGTTACAATGGCGGTTTGGATGAGCACGCAAAAGACCTTGAAGAACACGTTTGAAAGATTTGAGGATTGGTATTTGCAAAAAATAAATGTTGAGTGAAGACTACATTGTTGCTATGTTTGCTTTGTGTGTTTGTGTTGATGATATGTGTGGAAACTCACAGTGTGGGGATATTCCAGATTGTTTCAGAATGATCCGGGCCCAATTTCATGGAGCTGCTTAACGGTTGATTTTGTGCTTAACGGGCGCACCTAGCAAATTTTTCATTTCATAGCCTTGCTTTAAAAGCAAGGTTTTTTGCCTAAAGCGGTAAGCAACCAAAAAGGGTCCTTAAAGCCCCTTTTTTCTGCTTAAGCACCCTGTTTAAGCACAGCGCATAGTGCAACATCATTGCAATATGTTGTAAGTGTGGAGGCGCAGCTGGGTGTATTTTATGTGTGTGTGTATGGTAGGTGCAGCAAAGTAAACAGTGTCTAAAATGTTCTCAGAAATGTTGTACAATGTATCTTCTTCTTGTTCACTCTCAAGTTAGTGTGTAAACCTTTCAAGGGGCGCTTTGAACCATTACAAATAATACAGATCAGACAGAGAAGGTGATGATTTGTTTTTCATCGCCACTCTGCATTTATTTCGCCCGCCATTTTGTCAGCACTTTCTTCCTTTTTTGCTTTTAAAGCAAACGATCTAAACTGTTGCGCGCGCAGTTAGTTTACGTGCTTTTAAGCTAGCAACCGCTCGTGAAATAGGTTTATGCTTAAAGCCATTATACACTTACGGCACATAAAATTAAAATAAAAAGTTCACAGATTTACAAATAACTTAGTGTTTACAAAAGGTATTGGTGAAAGACTTCTCTTGAATATTATTCCATGAAATGCTTTACTTTTCGAGAAAACATTAAAACAATTATCAATTCTCGTTGTCGAGAATTACGGATTTATTTTAAACACATGTCATGACACGGCGAAACGTGCGGAAACAAGGGTGGGTTTTCCCCGTTATTTTCTCCCGACTCCAATGACCGATTGAGCCTAAATTTTCACAGGTTTGTTATTTTTTATATCAGTTGTGTGGGCCTTTGGACAACACTGTTTACCGAAAGTGTCCAATGGCTTTAAGCAAATTTTTCTGCTACAGTAAGCAAACAAATTTGCTGACCGTTAAGCAGCTCCATGCGGGGCCCTGTGGTTTTACTTAATGTCTTGTAATGATCATTAAAATGATGTGCGTATTAGGATTTAGAGAATTGGATTGAAAATAATTATGTATCACCAGTGACGGAAAAAGGAAAGAGAAAAGTTACTGGATTATATTCTGATTAATCTCTGAATCAGAGATGAGATCTTTTCACAATCTGAAATAGTTTTTAGTCTGCAAAAAAAGAAACGTTTAGACAGGTCAACATTTTCTTAATGTTGTTTTAACACATTCAAACCTGGTGACAGTCGCTATGTACTTTGTCTCAGACCCAAAATGAAAAAGAAGTTCTTGATGTGAAAATGTTTTGAAAAGTTTGTTGCAGAAATTGAAGAAGAAAAGAAGTTTGAGGTTTTGAGATTTGTTACGTGTATAGGGTGAAGCATTAAGATAGGCCTGGTATAATTTGTGATCGGCAAGTTAAGTATGCAGGCAAGTTATAAGTATGCAAATGATGTGAATTGATTCTGTGTTAGGTTGGTTTGGGAGTTGTTATCAAAATCCATGTAAAGTCTTTGCAAGAAAGATTTGTGTTGTCCCAAAGCTTGTTTTACAAGATAACCCTTGACATTTTTCTATGTCAAAATTGTTTGAAGCATATTTAGAAATATTTTTATACCAATTGTGTGATTTTTCCAACCCTGTATTGTACCTTTGAATTCAACGCTGTGTCCAGAAAAAATGTTTGACTCCCCATATTTACCTGAAGTAGATAGTGCTGTTGTTTATCGCTAAGTTGGAATCTTAAAAGAGCTGAGTTTGTTTTTTGCTTGAGATTACCATCAGGAGAGAAGCAGAATAATCTGTCTGATATCGGAGTGTTTTGGTGCGGAGCGAGGGGGTTCAGTGAAGAAGCTTTGTTGTACAATTGTATGTTTGATCTTTTGAAGGGGTGCTTTGGTTTTTTGACGAAGGAAGGTATGTATGATTTAAGAGGTAAGTGCAGTGATGTAACTGTATATATTGAAATGGTTAACAGGCCTGTATGCTTGGTTTTTGAAAGGGCATTTTTATTTGGTAAAGGGCACCCCACCTATGAGTAAATTGTAAAATTCTACTGGAGCATTTCAAGGGCACCAAGGCATGACAAGGGGCATGGAGGCGATCGCCTTCGTTGCCTCCGTGAAGTATCAGGCTTGGGTTCATCTTTGCTATTACACAAGGTTAAACCGGCAAACAAAGATGATACTCTGGAAGAAATATTTATCTAATATTTTGACAACTGCTAAAGGCACAATTTATTACCATTTTCAAGTTGTAAGCAAGTATAAACATTCATGCTCTGATTGTAGTTGCTTGTCATGAAACAAGTAGTTCTCTTTTAGAGTACAATTTAAGTTGTAAGTATCCACTGTGTAACATCTGTACTTCTTATTCACAATCCAAGTTTTATAAGAAACTGAAAATTTAGGACTTGATGCAAGTTGTCAAAGCTCAAGTCTGCAACTGTGAATTGTGATTGGGTGCAAATTACTCGCAAATTACTGTCTTACTGGCAAGTAGTAATTGTACATCAATATTATTTGAGGTATGCCTTTACAGGTGTTATTATGTTCGCACATGTTTAAAGAAGAACAGAAAGAACCAAGCTAGCGGCAACAAATTTTCTGCATAGATACCAACATTTCTTTTAGTTTTATGTAATATTTTCATTAGCAGTACAACATGCTTTCAGAAAGGGTGGTCGGATTTGGCGAAGTGGTATCTTCCCTCGCCTTCCACCTCTTGGACTTGATTCGAATCACACCAGGGGCACTACGTGGATTGAGTTTTCAGTTGGCTTTCTTGGATTAATTCTCTGGGATTTTCATCCCACATCTAAAACTGAAACTTCCTTGTGTCTTGTCCCCATTGGGTTCTTGGCTAGTACAGTGATTATATTTGCTTTTCTGAGAGTACTTGGCTTCACAACCAGAATAAATGAAACAAAATGAAAATGAAAGTGCTAGAAGTGTCAGTATTCAGAGTTGTTTCACAAAGCACTATGATTTCATCTTAAGATAGTGATTTGTATTGTGACATCACTCTTTGCTAAGCAACTACGATGGATTTGCAGTTCAATCATTCTTAGCTCTTTGTGAAATCGAGCCCAGACATGATTTTGAATAACAGTTCTCTTGACCCTTTCCTTGCAGGATAAAGGATCTCTATCGTGAGTCGCTCTAACCACTGATGTTACACTTGTTGCTGTGTAGCTGCACTTACAAGTGATGTCCATAGATGTCAAGGTCAACAGGTAGTGCTTGAAAACCAGTGCCAATGTCATGGCTCTGCTTACCGCCGAATTATGCGCTTGTGATCACCATTCTTCGCTTAGAGAGCTAGCGTTGAATTTCTGTGCTAGCTGTGTCAGTGAAGAATGCTATCGAGTATGATGCACACAAACTAAATTCCCTGCTTGCCTGTGAAATAGACTTGACGTTAAGCGTGGAGTTCCTTGCTTCCGTAAGCGTTGATTCTTTGCTCATGGTAAGCATGCATAGCCATGAAAATGGGCCCCCAAAAACAGGATTACCAAACAAATTTCCATTTGTTGTATGTTGCTTCTTGCTGGTATTCAGCTGTTGTTTGCTTGTCCTGAAAATTACGTGGAAATTTGGTTGGCATTCCTGTTTTTATCAAGGGAGAAATGTCATGCTAAACAAATTTTTGTGCTTAGAAGCGCTGTGAAATTGATCCCTGATCAGTTTATATTATTGTAGTGAGGTCTATTTTCTTCATGTAGGTACTTTTTGCCTTTAATTTCACAAAGTACGAGTGAAATCGGTTTAGCTATCTACAAAACAAGGTTTTCAGATTTTTTTTATGTGAAAGCGTATGTGTTATTAAGTTGATTTTGGTATTGTACTCAAGTCTATAAAGGAGAATTTATTGCCAATGGTATTTTGAAAATCGTTTGCCAAAAGTTCTCCTTGCACATTAAAGGACATGTATGTGCGAAAATTTGTGATGTTCTTTGTCATATTCAGTCATCATCTGAATCTTTGGTTATATTTTATTTAGTACCATTATTACATACTTCTAAATATATAACTATTTCTCTGGATCATTAGGATTATAAGCCATCGGTCCATAGCAGACCAGAGAGACGTTTACCAGTGAAGGAGTGTGTCAGCAGCAGCAAATGATTCCTAACTGATCCTAGCGGACACTTTCTATCAGCGAGTAGCTAGTAAGTTACTAATAGTTAGTAAGCTACTAATGCCCAAACTACAGGCATGTGAGACTTCCTCTTTTCAGCTGATTTCCTCTTTTGAGGTTTTGATTTTACTCTTTTTTCCTTAACTTACTGTGTACAAAAGAACGGGAATATTGTCTTTTCCTCTTTTTTGCTGGCCCGGTTTTCTCTTTTCCTCTTTTTCCATGGATAGTTACTCACATGCCTGAAACTATCAACAGAGCAGCTTTGTAATTTGATGCAATATCTTGAAAGGCACTGGACACAATTGGTAATTACTCAAAAAAAAATTAGCATAAAAACGTACTCTGTAACGAGCAGTGGCGAGCTGTTGATAGTAAAAAAAACATTGTGAGAAACGGCTCCCTCTGAAGTAACAAAGGTTTTCGAGAAAGAAGTAATTTTCAACTAATATATTTGAAATTGATTTCGAGACCTCGGAATTGGATTTTGAGGTCCCGAAATCAAGCATCAATGACCGATTGAGCTCAAATTTTCACGGGTTTGTTATTTTATGCATATGTTAAGATATACAGCAAGTGAGAAGACTGGTCTTTGACAATTACCAATAGTGTCCACTGGCTTTAAAGGCACTGGACACCTTTTCAAACTTTTCACCAAATTTACCAGGCGTCATCAGCACAGTAACCTTGGTTGTACCGTTTTGTTTAATCCTACCTGTGTATAATACGCTGTACTTCACAGCATGCATGTTGTTCACACACTTGTTTGCATGTGTATACTTTGTACAACTACAATTAACTTTCTCATTGCTTTTCCTTCCAAACAGATGCATTTATATCCCTCTCTGACGTCAGCCCAGTATAACTGACTACAACATCCTGGATATCAAGTTGGCATGTACTTGACGATGGAAAGGAACCATGGATCTACAATACATTCACGGTAAGACAAACACTCGACTTTCTAGTAAGGTTTGCGGTAACACCATGTAATGATAATCTGTAATTGAGCTGGGGAGGTTCTTAAGAAAACCGTAGGTTTCAACTCGATGTTTCGATCAGTATGCTCTGAAACCTATGGTTCTTTTCAGAACCACCCCAACTCAAACTAGAGATTATTATTATATGGTGTTGCCACAAAAACCTTACTAGATCGGAATTCCCCCATGCAAAGTATCCAATTCGCCTTTTTTGAGATATGGCGGACACAATGCTGTAACACTATAAGGTTTGGGTAAGATTGTCTGCATGCACCCAAACGCTTCACTCCTATCACGTCCGCCATACCTCAAAACGGCTTATTGTAATTTACTTGAAACTGACAAGAAAGCTAAGGTTCCCTTGTTTTGGATAAGCATTTTTTTAAAGAACTTTTTGAAGTGCAGCCCCTCAAAGAAACAAACATTCATGGACAAACAAACATAGGGTTTTTAATTCTAGATATCCCCTACTGAAGCAGAGGTGCAAAGCAACAATCCCGGCCAAAATGCTTGGGGCGACCCATTCCTATTGTTATATAAAACCATTCCCTGTCCACTTCCAACTGACGAACATTGTCTCCCCCGCACCCCGTCCCCCAACTAGATGTTGACTGTAACGCAGAAGACCAGCAATTGGAACCAACATTGAAAGGGGGCATGGGGTCCCAGCGAGATATGGCCGGGATTGTAGAAACCTGGATGAGTTCAATAAAATTGCCAAAGATTGTTTTTGGTTATGGCTCAAACAGGGTATTTAGCTTGTGTGGACACAATAAGAAGATTCAGAAGACCAGTAAGAAAATGCAACAAAGCGCTTCTCTCTCAGAAATCTTACTTACCAGTGACTTCTTACTTTACTCAAAAATGGTTCATATCAAGATTTTAGGACAAATTTGATGTACATTGTAACAAGGGGAAAATGTACACTTGCTAAATGTGTACTGTTACATGTACAGACTTTGAAGAAACCAGGAAACTCAAATTAAACTTTAAGGCTCATACAACAACGATGGGATTAAGTTCTGGCTGGTGATCCAACTCGGATTATGTTCACTTTCAAGTTAAACAAAATAAAACCATAACAATCGTGTTGGTTGTGT
Source organism: Asterias rubens (assembly GCF_902459465.1). Taxonomy (NCBI): domain Eukaryota; kingdom Metazoa; phylum Echinodermata; class Asteroidea; order Forcipulatida; family Asteriidae; genus Asterias; species Asterias rubens. Next base: position 9,133,881 of record NC_047080.1, on the reverse strand, counting down.
TTTCATGTCCTGCTTTTGATACTGCTGTTGGGTGTTTGCAATTTACTTTGTTGGAAGTTCTGTCAGCATAAATTGAATTTGTTCTGTTTGTTTTGTTTTATCTACATCTACTACAGATAGATCTTCTAATCCAGACGAGAGAGTCAGATATTGATGCATAATGGCAGTGGAGGTTTATACCCAGTATAGACCGTATTGAATAACCCCTTTGCTGCTATGAAAGTCGCCATCTTGTAGGGCAAACCATATGCGCGCCCAAACGCGTACATCAAAGAAACACGCAGCGTTCCCGGTTTGATTTCTACGGCATAAGCACGCACACGCTCGCAGACGCCATCTTGTAGGGCAGATATTTGAACGGTGACGTCATATTCAATACGGTCTATAGATGCCTACACCTATCAACGAAGAAGCCCTGCAGTATCTCAAAGAATCTACAATCAATTAAACTTCGTAAATTATTGTGTGAACCTAGGATAGAATCTAGTTTGAATTCAATCTCTACGAAGTGGGGTGGGTCCACTGGGATAAGGCGGACGCTAGGGTCAATCTCTACAGGGTTGGGTGGGTTCCACTGGGATAGGGTGAACCCTCAGGTCAATCTCTTCACAGGGTGGAGGTGGGTTCCACTGGGATAAGGTGGACCCTCGGTCAATCTCCACAGGGTGGGGTGGGTTCCACTGGGATAGGGTGAACCCTCAGGTCAATCTCTTCACAGGGTGGAGGTGGGTTCCACTGGGATAAGGTGGACCCTCGGTCAATCTCCACAGGGTGGGGTGGGTTCCACTGGGATAGGGTGAACCCTCAGGTCAATCTCTACAGGGTGGGGTGGGTTCCACTGGGATAGGGTGGACCCTCAGGTCAATCTCCACAGGGTGGGGTGGGTTCCACTGGGATAGGGTGGACCCTCAGGTCAATCTCTTCACAGGGTGGAGGTGGGTTCCACTGGGATAGGGTGGACCCTCAGGTCAATCTCTTCACAGGGTGGAGGTGGGTTCCACTGGGATAGGGTGAACCCTCAGGTCAATCTCTTCACAGGGTGGAGGTGGGTTCCACTGGGATAAGGTGGACCCTCGGTCAATCTCCACAGGGTGGGGTGGGTTCCACTGGGATAAGGTCGACCCTCGGTCAATCTCCACAGGGTGGGGTGGGTTCCACTGGGATAGGGTGAACCCTCAGGTCAATCTCTTCACAGGGTGGAGGTGGGTTCCACTGGGATAAGGTGGACCCTCGGTCAATCTCCACAGGGTGGGGTGGGTTCCACTGGGATAGGGTGGACCCTCAGGTCAATCTCTTCACAGGGTGGAGGTGGGTTCCACTGGGATAAGGTCTAACCTCGGTCAATCTCCACAGGGTGGGGTGGGTTCCACTGGGATAGGGTGGACCCTCAGGTCAATCTCTTCACAGGGTGGAGGTGGGTTCCACTGGGATAAGGTCTAACCTCGGTCAATCTCCACAGGGTGGGGTGGGTTCCACTGGGATAGGGTGGACCCTCAGGTCAATCTCTACAGGGTGGGGTGGGTTCCACTGGGATAAGGTGGATCGATCTCAAACTTCTACAAAAAACCAGCTCTGTAATGTTCCTTTAACAAATTATTTAACAAATTTTCAAGAAAACTTTAATTGTTTCAGAGGTTTGAACACTAGTTTAAAATCGTAATAAACTTAATGTCCGAGTTAAAGATGCTATGTCAGATTTTTGGCGGATTTGACCACAAATTGTGATTTAAAATTCAATAGGTATTTTGATGGGAGTCAAGAAAGTTACAAGCTTTCATTTGAGCCATTGCTAGAAAAAGTCCGCCAATTATTAGTAGCAGTGTAATAAAGCACTCAAAATTACTTTTTGTCGGGATCCAGACAATATATCACGTGACCAATTCTTATGTGTTTTATAAGAAACGTTTTAAATTTTTGTCATGGTTCCTGACCATTAAAAGTTAAAGTTAAACTTGTTTACGTTAGAGCGGGTGATACTCTTTGAAATATCATTCACTCAAAAAATTTTATTTTTAATGCTTTTTCCAATTGTTACCTTCTTTGTATTTTGTTTAATAGTGGCCTAAAATAGTGGCCTTATTTAATAATAGTGTTATTAATACTCCACTTTTTAAAATGTTTGTAAAAATGCATCCAATTTGGCCTGCGGCTTTGATTTGTGTTTGTTTTAATAAAATATTTTGTAAAAAGTAAACCAATGTGTTCTTCCATTTTTTGGCCAAAATCTAAACCCCTTGAGATTTTTCTCAATTATTGTTGGCCAAACTTTTACTAGAATGCTTGACTATAACCCATTGGGATCCCTTCAATTCAATTTTACACCAATTTGATTAAAGTTGCTGGACTAGTGGACTGTCAATCTCTATCCCTTATATTCACCCAAGCCCCGCCTGTTGTCATTGGGTCAGTGCGCCCTCTAGTGCTTGATAGGCGACAACCATCTCCGCAACCTGACAGTACGTATGGTACCCTGACGTTCCATTGAAATTTATGACGGGAGTTAATACTGTGAGCAAATTGCAGTAAGACGGTGTACCGCTTACCGCGTGATAATTACTTGTCGTCTGCCAAATCGACGAATTTACAATCTTGAGAAAGTATCATGCGCGCGCATTATTGACGTTAAGCCTGTTATTTTTGAGGAGAATTTTGCCGACCGAGAAGCGAGCTTCCTCTGGGCCGTATTTATCACAATTTCATCATGGACAGATGAAGAATTCAACCCTCCTGATATACTGACATTGAGTCTGACATTGAAAGTGAGACGATAAACTGCTGGAAACTGAAAAGTCAAGATTCGAATCAAACTCGAAGGAGGAGAGTAGGGTAAGTTAAGAATGATATAAGTTAGAATGATATAATTTTGACAAGTCAATAAGAGAATGAATCTCAATCTAGCAGATAATTTTGTTTTTGAAATTTAGAGGTTGGATAGTGTTTCTTAGACTCATTTAGTTGTTGGCATAATAATGCACTTAGCGATTTATACCCAAAATTCATCATTTTATAAATGTTTGACTTTGAGCATAACCTATACGAGTACGACAGGAAACTTTGGATAACTTTCCGTATGGCGCCACCACGTTTTCACTCATTTTTACAAAAAGGGATATATCAATCAGGTAAATAAGTTCCTATATTATTTTATATCGAATGAAAAAGTGGTGGCGCCATACAGAAACTTTTCCGAAACTTTATTCTCAGCATAATTAAGCCTGACGAAAAAACAGACTGTACTGTGAGTAAACAGCAGAGCTTCTGCCACCGGTGGAGCTTGCACAGTCTCGCGGTAAACGGGAATCAAAGTTTGGGTCGAAAACATATGAGGGTCGATAACATATGACGCTACGTTATGTTCCCACCCATCATGTCCATACCCAGCACTGCCAGCAGGGGCTCCCACTCCCCACACAGCACTGACACTGACAGAGTCCAGAATTCCAGGTCAATCCCTTTATCTCACTGTCAGACTCAGGATATCTCATTCATTGAGGTAAATTAGATACTATATTTCAAATCGATTAAAAAAGTGGTGGCGCCATACAGAAACTTTTCTGTAGGACCCGGTTCGAATCCCACCGGGGGATGGCATAGTATGGGTTGGGAAGGTAGACAGCGTGACCCCGGCGTGGAATGAGTCGTTGGGAGTTCAACCATTCAATTTGTCATGCTTAATTGGGTCACCAGACTAGGGACTCTGTTGACATAATTAAACATTATTTAAATAATTTATTAAAAATAAAAACAATTTTTATAAAAAAAATTCCAATCTTCCCTTTTGAATGTTTAGATTATTTTCAACAAATTTGCAAAAGCAAAGGATTTTGAAAAGATGGGTCCAACACCTTTTCACTCATTTTGCTTTTGTACCCATATGTATACGTACCACAATAAATAATCAAACTTGTCCTTAGTTTTTACCCGTATAATTATAACAAGTGAAAAAGTGTCAGTCAGTTGGTTTAATACTTGCCATGCTCTTTGATCAACTGCTCTAGCAATGAGGATTATGTGTTCCCAAAAGCTCCTTATAGTATTTATACTTAATAATACTAATAATACTCTACAAAAGAACAACCAACAAGCAATGAAAGTAGCATTTATAATACAAAAAATAAACTTAACAAAATGCTTTTCTATGTAGATGAGTTTTTAAACTGTTCTTGAATATTATGTTTAAAGTGAGTTGTAAAGTTTCATAGTTTTAGGTAGGGAGTTCCAAAGCCTCAGTGCTTTGCTCTGAAACTTCTCTCCCCCATTGATGATTTGTCGTTTTTTCCTGAAGGAGTTTGTGTTTAGTAGATCATCATCAAAACGTGGGTTTTGTCTTCATTTCAATCGATCTGAATCCAAGTGTTTGCTGATGATTTGTCGGCAGTGACCCTCACCCAGCTGAAAGACTAAAAAATGAAACCCTTTCCCAATTAAAGAAAACAAAATTGTTTCATGATTATAAAAACTTTCTGTATCTTATTTTCTTTTGATTTGATTTATCAATAGGAATTTCCTGCCACGTTGTGATTGTAATTTTGTAATGTTAACATGGGAACTGTTTAAATGTTATTTTAAGTTTATTGATGAAATAAATATTATTAAGGAACATTCTCATCTAGAAACTGCCCAAACATTGACGGAACCATAGTACAAGAACCAGACAGAACTAACAAACTTATAAATTCCTCGTTTTAATTAGAATGAAAGTTCATATTGTAATCCTGTAATGTGGAGCCATGAAAAACTAATTAACATCTGACAAAATCGTGTTACTTAGTAATAAAACCAGCTTTTCCATCCTAATTTAATTTACTTTTTGATGGACACCGTTTACACTATAACCTTGTCTCTGTAATCCCATAGCTGGTGATATGGCTAATCAGTTATTATCGTGTACTTAAGGGCTTTGAGGCTTAGTTGCAGGGTACTATCCAGTCTGTTCACTCAGTATTGCCCTATTGTACTCCAAAACCTTAATAATTAAAGATTATTGATTAGGAACTGGCTGACCAGACTACCCTCTGGCATTTCAAAGGTCAGACCTACAAAAAAAAATCTATACTAAAAAATGTTGCCAATAGAGAAATTGGAATATGTTGACAAAGGAATGAGTGTGTCCTGCTTATGTACCAGTAAACTTGGTTTGTGTTTTGTAAATGCTGTACAATATGTACTTGGAAGGGGATGGCCTTGTAATGACACTACACCTTTACTGTACAGTCATTAAAGCATGGGGTTATTGTACTTGTGTACATAGAACCCAGATAAAATTGTGTTTTCAATGGTTTTAAGCAACAACTTTTAATAGGTGAAAACAGTAAGGTGTCCACAAGGTTCAAGGTTCAAATTTCATTTATTTGCCACTGTATCAAAAATAATCGACATTAACACTCGAGAGCGATCAGTTTACAGAGAACAACGAACAACTTACTGTAAAGATATTTTAAGATGAAAATAAATATGACACTGCAGAGGGATCCAGAGGTGCCCGAATGCTTCTCGCTGTTAAAGAATGAATGGTGATAGACCAACAGAATTGAAAACGGTAATTAAAGAAACATTCGGCTGAACTTGGCTTCGTTTTTAAAACTTATTAGAAACTACATGTTTCACAATGTAATAAAGAAACAAAGACAAGAAACAGTAGACCTAGGCTGAAATAACTAGAAACTACGATAAACACTGTGTATGTGTACTTTAGGGTACAAGTATGCATCTTAAATCCCTTTTTTAAAACATCAAAAACAAATTTCACAGTTCTTAATCATCTTTTGATCTTTTTGATAAGAACTGTCAACAATCTAAGATTTAAAACTACACTAGTAAACTTTAAACAGTAAATAAGTGATTTTGAGGTAAATAATCTGATTCATCTCCACCCCACCCCCCTGAATAAACAAACAAACAAACAGCTACTCTTCGTTGAGGCATATGAAGAGGAAATGAGTTTGTGAAAGAGGAACTGCGCTACACATGTTCATTCCGCCATCTGAGGATGTTCAATTGTGCTCATGCAATTGTAGAGCAAGAAAGACTCCTGTACTATGATAGAAACCGTTGGATTAAAGATGTGTTTCAGCTTTGGGTTACATTTTGAAACTAGTTTTTCCTCCATGCTTGAACCTCACCCCGAAAAGAAAGGGAAAAAAAGAGTGAACAAAACGTTTTGTTTTTCATTTAATGTATTATATTAAATGGAAAACTAGAGAAGGTCGGTGGGGAAAAACAACGCACAGTTACAATAACTATTTGTTTTTTGGTTGTTTTCTGAATACATTTTTCAAATCTGTTGCATTTATTTTTTGACCAATAGGCGGATCCATCCTTTGTGGTGGTAACTTTTTAAACAGAATAGGCAAAAACAGGAGACCCTTACTTTATAACAATTATCCCCATAATATTTTAGATGGTACATTATGGTGGTCATTTTGAGGAGTAATGAAGCAAAATTCATTTGACTTTCATTTTGAAACAATTTGAATATTTGTCTCTCAGATCAAGGAGGATACAGATCTTCACCTTCAGCGCCTGAACCCCAGGCACAATTGGTTAAGAGTTTAGTCTTCGTTCAACTTTAAAGCCATTGGACCCTTTCGGTAAACAGTGTTGTCCAAGGCCCACACTTTGTGTACCACAACTTCTATATCAAATAACAAACCTGTGAAAATTTAGGCTCAATCGGTCATCGGAGTCGGGAGAAAACAATGTGTTGTCCAAGGCCCACACTTTGTGTACCACAACTTCTATATCAAATAACAAACCTGTGAAAATTTAGGCTCAATCGGTCATCGGAGTCGGGAGAAAACAACGGGAAAAACCCACCCTTGTTTCCGCGCGTTTCGCCGTGTCATGACATGTGTTTCAAATAAATCCGTATATCTCGTTAACGAGAATTTATATTGTTTTGCTGTTTTCTCAAAAAGTAAAGCATTTCGTGGAATAATATTTCAAGAGAAGTCTTTCACCATTGCCTTCTGTAAACCCTGTAAGTTATTTGTAAATCTGTGAACTTTTTTTTTTTTTTTTCTGAACCGAAAGGGTCCAATGGCTTTAAAAGGGCTAACCAGTCGTTTACATTATCAAATCACGTGTGTAATGTTGTGATGTGTGCATTGTGGTAATAAGTAGTACCATGGAGGTAGAAATTAGTCTCCCTCATGCATCACTATATTTTGAGCAAGATTTTGTACACGCTCATCAGCCCAATCCCATCTTGGTTTAGAAAGGTAGGGGCAGTACGTGTTGTGATTGTTCACATTGCTCCGATCAGCAAGTACAATCAGTCCTAACATGGATGACTACATCATGAAATGTCCTTCAATCTCAGTTTGGTTAACACTGCCTTGAAGAAGAGTAAAATACAAAATGGCATGACTTTGCCTTGCACTTAAAACAGGAGAGAGTTGTTATAAAGTGGATCGCAACAACTTACTTTGAGTTAAGTCTTCTTTCAACTTAAAGAGGGCTAAACCAATCGTTTACATTATCGTAGGCCTATCGTGTGTAACGTTGTGATGTGTGCAATGTTGTAAATGGAATGTATGCATTGCGGTGATCAGCAGTACAATCGGTCTCCCTCATGCATCACTACGTTCTAAACAAGAATTTGTACACGCTCATCAGCCCCATCCCGCTTTGGTTTAGCATGGTTGGGGCATAGTGAAGTAGGTGTTGTGATTGTGCACATTGCTCCGATCAGCAAGTACAATCAGTCCTATCATGGATGACTACATCATGAAATTTCCTTCAACCTCAGTTTGGTTAGCACTGCCTTGAAGAGCTGCGTCAAATACAAAATGGCAGGACTGTGATCAAGGATGATCAGGCTTACTCAAGTCTAGTCATGTTCACATGCTGACATCATTTAATTCTTTGCTCATGAACTTGGTGAAAGGACAAAATGCTGATATCCTTAAAGGCAAAGCATACCTTCGATTTTTGGAACAGTTCTGAATGCTACAATCCTACTGTAAACAATAAAACTATATGAAAGTTTCATTTCAAAAGATACAAGTAGTGACGTTTTTGAGATGTGTCCACGCAGGAAGAACGATCCATAATGTGAGTACACAATCTGAGAAATGCTACTGACAGTATGCTTCTCAGATTAAAATTTTGGGGCATAACAAATCTTTTTCCATAATCACACAACTACAGAGTGAAATAATAATAATAATAGACCATTTTTATATAGCGCTTTTCACACCCGAGGGGTGTCTCAAAGCGCTTCACATTATTACCTTTGGTCACTGGGCCTTAAATCATTCATTAAACCATCTCAGCTCCCTGGGGAGTATACAGGTACCCATTTACCCCAGGGTGAAGAGAAGCAATTATGGTTAAGTGTCTTGCTCAGGGACACAAGTGTCACGACCGGGATTCGAACCCACACTCTGCTGAACAGAATCATCAGAGCTTGAGTTCGGTGCTCTTATCCAAAATGTGTTATTATACCATTGACAGCTGTCCAATGTAATTACCAAACATCCCCTTTAAGTGATATCTTTAAAGAAATGCATATTTCCACTTTTTATAAGGTGGCACAAAGGCAGTGACTAGGGGCTTTAGAGCAACTTCCCTCAGAATCAGGCGTTCTCTTAAGCTGTCTTGCCAAGTGTGACCTGTAAGATGGATTCATCCTTGAGACAGGCTTGGCTAGTGAGGACAGAGAGATCCAATTATTCACAGAAGTTTCCCCAGCAGAGCCCTTCTTGTGAGATGGAGGAGAGTATTGATTCATTGATCGGCCCAAGTCAGGTACCTGACAGATAATCCGATGAGCTGAGACTTGGCCTGTCTGTAGCTGTATGTCTGGGGCAAAGTCTCCTTCACAAGAAGGAAATACATTTCTAAAAGGCAGTGGACACTATTGGTAATTACTCAAAATAATTATTAGCATAAAACCTTACTTGGTAACGAGTAATGGGGAGCTGTTGATAGTATAAACTATGTTGAGAAACGGCTCCCTCTGAAGTTACGTAGTTTTCGAGAAAGAAGTAATTTTCCTAGAATTTAATTTCGAGACCTCAGCTCATTAGATTTTGAGGTCTCGAAATCAGCATCTGAAAGCACACAACTTCGTGTAACAAGGGTGTTTTTTCTTTCATTATCATCTCGCAACTTCGACGAACAAATGAGCTCAATTTCACAGCTTTGTTATTTTATGCATGTTGAGATACAGTAAGTGAAGACTGGTCTTTGACAATTACCAATAGTGTCCACAGTGTAAGAAGGAAATATGAGATGACTGAGAAATGCAAAAGAAATATTTTCTTAATTCTTACGCAGGTTCCTTCTTATTGAACAGTTTACCTGAGGAGTTGCGTAATGAGCCCACCTTGACTTCTTTGACTTCTTTCACTTTCATGTCACTGGCGTTTACAGAGAGTTATTGATTTATTTTGTAACTGTTTTTTGTTGTTGTTGCTTTGTTTTCCCTACTTTTGTTCCTGGTGTGGTATGTATTGCTGTTGTTGCTTTTTATAAGTGGATGGTTCCTTCATGTTATTTTCCCCCTTGGTCTGGGTACTGCTATTTCTAATGGGCCCCCAGGTGAAACAGTGTTTTGACTCTGATACGGCTACCCTATATAAATAATACTTAATAATAATAATAATTCCCTTCATATCAATTGCCCGTCCTTGAAATTGCTTGCTTGCTTGCTTAGGTCGAGTGGTGGCCTCGAAACACGAAGGTTCTCCATGCCTTTTTGTTCCCATTGCCCGACTTAAAATCTGCTGATTCCAGACCCGTAACATTAAAGATTTGATCATGTTACATTTTGCTTTCGTCACTTGATGAAATGCACCTGTGTTTACTTAAGGTCTTCACCTTCACTTACTGATAAAAACACCTTCTGGTCTGACGCTCTTACAAAAATAAATCATAAAATATCAGATGTTATAAATTTTGCCTATATAATGAAAGATGCAGTGTTTATACTTTCGTTTGTCAAGTTGACAATTCAAATTTCATGGTTCAACATAATTGTTTTGTGTCCTCAAGTTTATCATGCCTTGCGCTTAGTTAGATGTGAAACTTAATCGTTAAGTACCACTGTCATCAAATAGGGCATTGGTTTTAAAAGAATCTAGCTGTTTGAGCAGACAATTTTGCTTACAATTAATTGTGTGCTGAGAAAAAAAAAAAAACGTGATTCCAGTAAGAAATAGTGGATGTTTTCGACATGTTATTTTGGCTGGTAACCTTATTCTGTTACATATTTTGTTGTACCTAGCTACTTTTTCTGATTAAGCAGGTCTACAAAATTGGGTCAGGGTCTGCTCAGTGCTGTTTGCTGGGCAATTTTTTCTGTTTACAGTGTTTATGAGATGATTAGTTTGAGTTGCTGTCTCATGTTGTCCAAATGTTGTCATATCCCGGTATTTTTATATTCCTATATTCCTATTGATGTAAAAATAAAACTCAATTCAGCCTCCTTAAAGGCACTGGACACTATTGGTATGTCAAAGACCAGTCTTCTCACTTGGTGTATCTCAACATATGCATAAAATAACAAACCTGTGAAAGTTTGAGCTCAATTGGTCATCGAAGTTGCGAGATAATAATGAAAGAAAAAACACCCTTGTCACATGAAGTTGTATGCTTTCAGATGCTTGATTTTGAGACCTCAAATTATAATTCTGAGGTCTCAAAATCAAATTCAGGGGAAATTACTTCTTTCTCTAAAACTACGTGACTTCAGAGGGAGCAGTTTCTCACAATGTTTTATACTATCAACCTCTCCCCATTACTCGTTACCAAATAAGGTTTTATGCTAATAATTATTTTGAGTAATTACCAATAGTGTCCGCTGCCTTTAAGTCTTCAAAGCTTTTATTTCTGAAATAAACCAACTAATGGTAATAGTAATAATTAACACCTATTAAATAATATCTAGAATAACATGCAAGACTTCTAATGCAAGAATCTCATTATCAGTATAATAATGACATCTCTTAACGCATATCACTTCTCTTTCAAATGCCGTGCTGCTTTAAATCCTGTTCTAATAACACAGTTGGCTAGCTACGATTACTCCCTCATTTAGAAACGTTGTTCTGTTATGATTCAATACGACGAGCTCTGTTTGCTTTCCTGGCTGACCACGATAGAGATATCTGGCGTGTCATCAAGTGTGTCATTTTTTTTCTGAGGCTCACTCGGCCCGTTTGGCATCTCTCCTTCCAAGATGCGGCCAGTCGTGTAATTCGCACACATCTTCTTGATGAGTGGTCGGAGAAAGAGTATAGAATCTCAAGGATGCCTCAGATCCGTTCCACGCTCCAGCCCACCACCTCTGCGTCATGCGTCATTTCTAACCTAATTATGTTGTAAGAAATCTTCTCAGCAAGGAGCGATTGAGATTGCCATCTGTATCAATCGTCCCATCTGTTTGTTCTTTTCTTCTGGAAAGTTTAAAATTTCTAAAAGTAAAATGTCATCAAAAGCTGTAATAAGATTATTTTTTTTTGTTTTTCATTCATTTTTATTTTGAAATTCAAACTAGTTTTTCCCCCATGCTGTAGGGATTCCTATACTGATAGATTGTTTAGCTAAATGATCAAATTCACAGAATTTACAAAATAAACAACAGGCATCGCACAGCGTGTGTTTGTGCGGCCATTTTGTAAGTTGACAAAACAGCATCGCGTAGCGTTCAATAAACACAATCTCCAACGTGTACTTCATATTCAATTGCGTACAGACTGGCGCGCGCGTGTCTTCTTGCGGTCCCGTCGCGTTTGTGCAAGAAGCATCACCAGTGCGCCCTCTAGTTCTTATAAATAACACTATGAGATTTCCCCACTTTTCTTATTTTGTTCAGATGTTCCAAATACGATAAGGCTAATATATTATAATTTGATTTGTCCATGGAAAATAAGTGTTAAGTATTGAACTGCAGTGTCTGGCACTCTACTTTCCCTGGGCATTCTAGGTTATCAAATTAGAATGGCTCATTTAATGCAAGTGCTATTTGCATGTTCAAGTCGTTAGTGGGCCAAAGGGGAAAGCTTCGTCGGGTAAATCGTGGATGAATTGTCCCCTCCTTGTTTACCAGCCTTTAGCTCAAATCACGTTTTCACATGACGTGGCATATACTCTTTTATACAGGGTTTTTGCAGATTCTTAAAAAGTCTTCAATTGACCTATGCTGTTCAAGTTTAAGGCATTAAAAAGCATTAAAAAGCATTTACTGCAGTTATTTGAGGTCTGAGTGAATATTGAATTTTCCTAACTGGGTGCAATTTCATAAAGCTGTTAATACTGCTTGAACAAATGTCTTTGCTAAGCAAAAATTTAGTGGGGTCTATTGAATTTTCCTACCTGGGCGCAATTTCATAAAGCGGTTAATAATGCTTGAAAAAATTTCTTTGCTAAGCAAAAATTTAGTGGGGTCTGTGATACCAGGGCTGGTAACCTGTTTCTGCTAAGCAATCCTTTTTTGTGCTTGGCAAGTTTTTGTGCTTAGAGGCTTTGATGAAATTGGGCCCAGCTAGTAAAAAATTGTAAAAGTATGTGAACAAAACTATAGCATTAAAAGGGTCTGAAAAAGCAGGCCCGATACTTCACAGAGGCAACAAAGGCGATTGCCTCCATATGCCCCCTGGTCAATGCCTCGGTGCCCTTGAAATGCGCAAGTAGAAATTTACAATGTCCTCATAGGGTGCCCTTTAACCAAGGAGAAAATGCCTGGGTGCCCTTGCCCTTTCAAAAACAGAGCATACAGGCCTGAAAAGGTCTTAAATTTGACTGTTTTATAGTGTGCAGATATCTTGTTATTATAGATACAACTCAAGATTGGGCCTGAAATATCACTGAATTCCCCCTGCATTTTCCATGGTGTTGGCTCTGCAAAGCCCCTTACAAATAATCCTGTAGTCTTTTTGAAGTGTAAGTCGGCACCAAGATGTCGTGGTAGCTGTACATTCTGTTAATAATTTATCATTTTTACCGATTATTATTCAGAATCCGAGCCAAATGTTCTTATTATGCAGAATATATAATGAAAAGTTTAACAAATAGCCTCGGGGGTAAGAAATTCTATCATTAAGCGTCCCACGCTAATCTCACAGTCAGAACCGCATCCGAGATTATGTTTTGGGTTGAGAGTCCATTTCTGTTTGATTCTGTGTCGCGCAAGTTACCCACTGCACTATATTGAGTACTTTCATTAGTCTTGTTGGTCCTTGTACATGTAGCTTGGCGACTGTTAGATGACTCACTACTCATCAAGATTTTTTTTTTATAAGATTGGGTAGCAATGAAATGAAATGCTTTGTTGGTGTACATAACTGCAGTAATGGCTTATTTGTGGACATGTAGATATGGGGGGGGATTCCGTAATGGGACTTCAAAGTGGTGAAAAATGAGTGTGTGGTTTTTGAAATTGGTCTCCTGAGACATAGGAAGGTAATGTTTGTATGTGACCAAGTGCATGGAGGCTAATCTTGTTTTCCTTGGGTTACACATAGAGGATGACGATGTTGTATGTGAAAGTATGTGCATTCGTGAGCGATCAATTTTTTCACAAAGTCCAGTGTCTAAATGTAATTATAAACTGCATCTGCTAGCCTCCCCGGAGACACAACAAGGTCATGTTATAGTATTTTTTCCACAAATTGATTCTGGTTTCTTTGCATGGGGATCATTTATTTATAAAAGATAGGGTATACTTCTGAAAAAAAAGAGAAACAATATCTGCTGTATTAATAGGATCAGGGAATCATTTATTAATTTAGAGCACAATATTTGTATTACTATTATTGTTTTAATCAGTTTGTTATTTATTTTGATATGCAGTCCTACATTTTGGTACGGAAATGATAGTTTTTTAAATTATCATTTGAACATTTAGCCATCATCTATAGACAGATGTTCATTTATTGTACATATTCACACAAGGAATGGAAATATATAAGAAAAAACAACATCTCTCTATGAAAGTTCTTGTTCACACTCATTTACCTTGAATTACCAGTGGATTTGTCTTTCTTAGAAAAAGTTGTAAGCAGTGTCAGAAATAGCACTTTAAAAAACAGTTAAACTTCAATTGTAGTTTTTTTTCATACACAGAATTTAGCACTCTGTGTAAGTGGTGATGATAGAAATGCGCAAGTAAGTTTAATGGGAGACTTTCTGGGACGATAGAGGGCAGCAGACTTACCGGGTAAATCCATTGTTCTCAGAATTATGCGCATGTTCAGAACTACGTAAACAATGGAAATTTACCCGGTATGTCTGCTGCCGCCTAGCGTTGGAAAGTCTCCTATTGACCCAGCATCATCCTTCTCAAATGCTATGAGATTGTTTAAGAACAATCCACTACGCATTGTTTTAGTCAGAGTTGTTTCTCACCCACTAAAGATGATGGTAAATACCTGCGTATAAGCCTGCATCTAATCTTTATTATTTTTATTAGTGATTCATCGGTGACAAATATACCCCTGCTGGTGGCGTATATAACACGATCATGATCTCACTTGGTGTCTTCCTGGAATACTTCAGTGTCAAAGAGAAAGTAATTTTTCTGTTAATTTTCTGGCAAAATTGTTGTTAAAGTCTGGCTATGAATCACATTCAAGTTTAAAAGATCACAGAATTTGAGATCGGAATAAACAGTTGCTCATTTCTAAAGCTTTCAGATCAAAGAAATTCTTAGAAAAAAAAAGTTATTTTTCTTGATTGCTTTTTCACTAACTTGCCTCTGTGCAATTGCATCATAAATGAAGAATTGGTAAATATCATGGGAGTGTTAAAGTGTGACAAATAAAATCTCTTTGTCGCATTGTAAACAAATAAACACAACTTCGTTCCAAATTGCAAACAATTGCAATTTGTAGGAATTCTGTCAGTAAAGAGCAATAGACCATGAAATTGAATTTTCTTTTCATATTATATATTTCCAGAGAAATGTCAATAGAGTGGGCTTGCATTTTTCTGTGGGTGTTTGTGTTGTGGAAAGAAATTGAATTTGTTAAAAAGCAAAACCCGTATTTTCAAAATGTATGCTTTTCCCTCGACCATGCTGCAGTTTTTCCTATCCCCCAGTTGTTGTACATTCGATAGTGCTGTGTGATAGCGGATGACATTATGTACTAGTACCTGTACTCATTTATACAGTATTCTGACCATCTTCCCTCTGGTCCTCCTGACAGACAGATTAGTGCCGTAATCCTCCTTATTCCAGGATCACTTAACAAAAGCGGTTGCCGTGTCACGAAACTCCCTGTATCATCCCTGATTTTAAAGGGATGGTAGACAGTTGGTAATCACTCTTAAGAATGATGCCAATAAAAATATACTTGGTTTTCCTTCTAATAGAAGGGCAGCAGCTTTTTGATAGTGTTAAGTATTTTGAAAATCATTTCACTTTAAAGTAATGTGTTTTTATCCCCCAAAATTTGAGTCTGAGAAACGCTACTGTCAGATGTTTCTTAGACTGTGTTTTCCAACTACTGATTTATTCTTCCTGCATTAACATCATATAGCTATATAATAAGATAGCTCTCTGGTTGACATTTATAATCGCTCTGGCTTTTCGGCGATATCTCATAAACACGACCACCTTTAAACAAAAGATTGTACAGGTTAGTTTTATTATTGTTTAAATCTACTTTTAGATAGGGTTTAACCAGTTGGACGGTTCCAAAAATCAAAAAGGAGATAGTGTGTCCTGTTAACTCAGTACTCAGTTTGATTTGTTCTTGCAAAGTTGCAATTTCAAGTCAAGAAAAAGGAAAATGTTTGTCGAAAGACGCCCTAACCACATGCCTGTATTTGCACAGAGGCCATGGACTTCGTCTTCCAAAATCAAACCCTGAAAATAAAGACCACTGAAAAGTAAACAAACGTCCTGCGACCAAAACTGGTCAAATGTTTCATTATATATACAACCATTGAATCATTCATAGAAATTGATTCCTTGAAAAAAAAACTATTTGTCACCGTATTTTTGTTTTGTGTGTGCTGCCAAGTTCCTTAGAACAACCATGGAGGAATAAGAACAACTAAGTTTACACATGTGACACCAGGATGTTAAATGGAGTCGTTGAATAAATGGGTCATGAGGAGAAGCGTTGATCACAATGAATTTATTCGATCTGAAAAATTTAGAGAAGAGAATTACGGAGTCCGTTTAAATGTTGGTTCTCACGAAAGCATTTAGAAAGTGAGTGTCACTATAATTTATACACTCTGACTCATATACAAACTATAAAACATACAATTCTGACATTAATAATTAAAGGCAGTGGACACTATTGGTAATTGCTCAAAATAATTATTATCATAAAACCTTTCTTGGTGACGAGTAATGGAGAGAGATTGATGGTATAAAACATTGTGAGAAACGGCTCCCTCTGAAGTGCCATAGTTTTCGAGAAAGAAGAAATTTTCCACAAATTTGATTTCGAGACCTCAGATTTAGAACTTGGGGTCTCGAAATCAACCATCTAAACGTACACAACTTCATGTGACAAGGGTGTTTTTTCTTTCATTATTATCTCGCAACTTCAACGACCGATTGAGCTGAAATTTTCACAGGTTTGTTATTTTATGCATATGTTGAGATACACCAACTGTGAAGGCTAGTCTTTGACAATTACCAATAGTGTCGTGTCCGGTGTCTTTAAAGGAAGTCTTAAAATGAGAAAGAGTAGTTTGCTGTACAATAAGAGAGTTATTATAAGTAAACTTTGTGGGGTATGTCCTTATAACCGTCACACACGTAATAATCATAAATGACTCAATGTCCTTATAACCGTCACACACATAATAATCATAAATGACTCAATTTTTGTGTGTGAAACATTCTTGGAAAGATAGACTCGAACCATGCACGAAAACATTGTGTCACGGTGCCAATAGCACCATGGAGCTATGAAATTCAATCACAAGTTTAATTTATCCAAACCCATAACCACTGAGAAGTGAACTTCATGATGTTCCCACAGCACACATCATGTGGTTTCAATAGTTTATTGGGAGTGCCAGACGCCTTGATCAAATCTTGTGGCTTCTTTTGTTAACAGTCAAGCACTAAATAACTGTACTGGGTCCAGTTAAGGCGTTATTGATTGGTAATGTGATCTAATTGGAGACCCCAGTCTTTTCAAAGTCTGGCTGGTGCCAGAAAAATAGTTTGGAGGAGGTGAGAGAATGTTAGCCATGGGATACTCTGGGTCTACAATGACCCTTCTCACAATGACAGCAGTTTAGCAGGGGTCCCTTGCTTTTTTAATTAGCATGAATGCAAATTGTTTACAAAATACACCTGGTGTGAAAGGACAACAACAGTTGGACTGCTCAAGTTCTTTGGAAGTTCCTTGGAACAAGTTCCTTGTTCCTTTGGACTGCTCAAGTATATGTTTTTTACCAAGTATATTTTTTTTTACATTAGTCATTTGTTTTGCAGATGAAGACATCAACTCCTTTATTTCTCACAGCTGGGCCCAATTTAATAGAGCTACTTAAGCAAAACAAAACAATTACAAGCACCAAACTATTTTGCTTACTGGTAAAGGGTTACCAGCTAAAGTAGTATGTTTTGTGCACTGGTTCCTTGCTTATTTTTTATATTAGCAGACATCTTGTCAGCAGTATTGTCTGCTTATGAAATTGGGCCTAGGTGCCTCGGCTTACAAATTTTAGTCTGATTTTCAAATTGAAAGATGATGCGTCCTTTAAAAAATCGTTTCCCTCCTACTGTAGTGGAATTCAAGGCCTGTAGACACATCTAAAATGAAAACCTCAAAATATTTGTTGAAAACAAGCAACTGTTTTTTGTAGGTTCTGATAACATTGCTTATAACTTTGTTTTGTTGATATATGTTTCAAGAGTAAAGATGCAACTAGGTCACCATTGAAACAGGTGATCACAATTTATTTAGAAAGAGTTGTTAAAGCAACCGTTTTTTCCCTGTCATCATTACTTTGTCCAACTCTTTTTTTATTTATTTTTCCAGGATGATTTTACTCTCAACTGCATTAATCTTCACAAAAATGTTTTTGCTCTTTTTTTTTAAAGGGTTAAAAATGCACAAACAATATCAGGATGGGAAGTCATCATGCTTTATAAGGAATGCAATTCTTGAGAAGCTATTTGAACATTAATCAGAAACAAGTTAAAAGTGCTGTAACAAAATTAGGCCCAGCAAAACAAATGTTGATACTCCTGGTAATAACGCAAAACAATGGTTTAAAAAACTTACTTGGTAACAAGCGAGGTAGAGCTGTTATTTATAAAACATTTTAACACGGTTCCTTTTGAACATATTTTTTGAGAAAGAGGTAATTTCTCACTGAAATATTAAAAGACTTCAGGCCTGAAAAGGCATTTAATTAGGTATCTGAAAGCAAACAAATTTCTGCAACAAGGGTGTTTTTTCTTTCATTATCTCTTGTAATTTCAATGACCAATTTAGGTCAAATTTTCAAAGGTTTGTTATTTTATGCATTGTTGGGATACACCAATTGAGAATACTTGTCTTCGAC
Organism: Asterias rubens; assembly: GCF_902459465.1. Lineage (NCBI taxonomy): Eukaryota > Metazoa > Echinodermata > Asteroidea > Forcipulatida > Asteriidae > Asterias > Asterias rubens. Next base: position 9,115,392 of record NC_047080.1, on the reverse strand, counting down.
AATTACCAAAGGTGTCCAGCCGTCGATTTCACCAAAATCTTCCTAACCTAGGATTTCTTAGCACCCAAGACGAGTTATGTTCCGTATCCAAAGAAGTTAGGACGCATTGAACCCATCCTAAATTAGGATGAGTTACATGCCTAACTCGATATAGGATTATTCCTAGCAATTCGTGAAATCGGCTGCAGTGCCTTTAAAGGGCTATGTGCTGCTGTAACAAAATCCACGCCCAGCAATACAAATGTTGACAATCCTCAATGTTATTTAAGGCATGTGATGCGGTTCCAGTGTGTTTCCCATCAATCAATGCCAAGCAGCAATATCAAAAGGCAAAGCAAAGCAGGGTGTTGTTTGTAACTTCTCAAGAATTTTGTTTCTTGCACCGACAGATTAAAGGAACATTACAGAATTGGTTAGAGAAAACAATTGTCTAAAATCACAGATTTACCCCAAAAATTATCAGGATCTAATGATGATGGTAGTAGAAAAGTGATCGATTTCATGAAAAATGTGTCATCGATCTCAAACTTCTTCAGGTTTGTCAGTTTAGGTATGCGGTGGATTTATACAACTCCAGCAATTGTTTTGTTAGCAAAACCCCAATTCTACAATGTTCCTTTAAGTCCCTATCATCAGATTCTGTCATCAGTTTGTTTGGCCTCAACCTGTGTTTAAAATATCTGTCATAAGGGAAACGGTTGGCCATGGGATAGTCTAGCTTTTTATTGAAGGTATTTTTTGTTATGAGTTTCGGCTGACAGTAAAGGTGGGTCCATCTGTTCGTCTTTTATTGAATGGTTTGTACAGTGTTTTCAACCAATTAAATTCAACATTTCAATATATTTAAGGCAGTGGACACTATTGGTAATTACTCAAAATAATTATCATCATAAAACCTTTCTTGATTACGAGTAATGGGGAGAGGTTGATAGTATAAAACATTGTGAGAAACAGCTCCCTCTGAAGTGACGTAGTTTTTTGAGAAATCAGTAATTTTCCACTAATTTGATTTTGAGACCTCAAGTTTAGAACTTGAGGTCTCAAAATCAAGCATCAGAAAGCATACAAATTCGTGTGAAGGAGGGTGTTTTTTCACAGGTTTGTTATTTTATGCATATGATGAGATACACCAAGTGAGGAGACTGGTCTTTGACAATTATCAATAGTGTCTAGTGTATTTAAACACAATTCTCCGAACCAATTTGATCTTAAAGCTACCCTTGCAGAATTTGTAAAAGTAGTATATTTTGTTTTAAATTGGCAATGTACAAAGTGACACTTTTATTGCAATGTATGATTATGTAATAATTATGTACACAAACCTGTTAGCATTTTGTAAGGAACAAATTTAACAAAACAGCAATCAAGTTGATGTGGTGGCAAGATGCCCTCCCCGTCTGAAGAGAAAACAAACAATAACAAACAAACAATACAGACAAACAAACACCCCAATAAACAAACAGTTTTATGGTTTTCATAATCATTAAAAACTGTTTTCTCAAAGAGCATCCATTGCCCTTTTTAAATCTGTCAAATTTATGGTTAAAAGATACAAAATCTGTAAGTACACTGTTAGCACTGTTAGCACTTATTGCTGTATGGGTAACCCAAAAATAGTATTCTTTATCCCAATGCAAATTTCACCATCTAAACTTCAAAATGTTCTTAAAGGCAGTGGACACTATTGGTAATTGTCAAAGACTAGCCTTCACAGTTGGTGTATCTCAACATATGCATAAAACAATAAACCTGTGAAAATTTGAGCTCAATGGTCAACGAACTTGCGAGATAATGATGAAAGAAAAAAACACCCATGTCACACGAATTTGTGTGCGTTTAGATGGTTGATTTCAAGACCTCGAGTTCTAAATCTTAGGTCTTGAAATCAAATTCGTGGAAAATTACTTCTTTCTCGAAAACTATGGCACTTCAGAGGGAGCCGTTTCTCACAATGTTTTATACCATTAACCTCTCCCGATTACTCGTCACCAAGCAAGGTTTTATGCTAATAATTATTTTGAGTAATTACCAATAGTGTCCACTGCCTTTAAAGTGAGCCAAAATGAAAATTAAAGTCTAAAAATTAACAACAAACTTCGGCAAAAATTTGACATCTGCTAGAATGAGAAACATTTTTTTTTCGGCCCTCAGTCGGTAGTTTGTCATCACCATGCCAGTCTGGGCAGCCATATGGTGTGCCAATCATGCTCGTTGAGATGTATAATAGGTCTGGCAAGCCACATTGGACTTGATGATGGGGCACTTGTGGGTCTGGCATTTGTAGCCAGGAATCTTGAAGTGATGGAAGGCATCTTAAGCATGGTCTTAAGTAAGACTTGAGCTCATTGAAGCATTGGTCACGACTGGTTGTGAATCGTGTGGTGGTACACAGACACTCGCACAGTGTATGAAGTCAAGTCTTTGTTGAATTCGTGATCGTTAGTACTATAATTATCTAGAATACAAAGCCATGGATTATTGTTGAGCGTGTACAGTGAGTAACCCATGAAGCTGATGAGAATGGAGTGGTGGAATTTGAGGTGAGCAGATTTACTGTCTACTCTTTACGTGTTTTGCCTCCTTGCATGGTTAGGTTTAGTGTGAACACTGATGTGACAGACAGTGTGGAAGCCAGGCATTGCATTTCTGGCATTCCTGCTAACTACAAGGAAGTATCATTGTAACGCCTCTATAATATTTAGCCACCATGGTTCAGGCCTGTATGTTTCGTTTTTGAAAGGACAAGGGCACCAAGGCTTTTTTCTCCTTGCACCCTATGATGAAATTGTACATTTCACTGGAGCATTTTAAGGGCATCAAGGCAATGACCAGTCATGGAGTATAAGGCCTGATGGATTGCCATTTTAAGCTTGCGTTGGCAGTTGTACTCCAATTTTCTGGAGAAATTGAAAACAATCTTTTAGATGTTTTCATGAGACCCAACTTTTACCCATGACTTCTCCTTCTTATTTCACCACCACCATCCCTCCTTAATGCCTTAACCCCCAGCGATTAACCCAAACAAACACCCACTAGGTACTTGAAAAGGATAAGGGGAGGGTAAGGGTTAGGGTTACCTGTTAGATTGAATGATGTGTACTCTTCGTCTCTTACTTTGATCATTGGTGAACGATCTTTCTATGGAAGAAGGAATTTTCCTTCCTCTATGCTGTGATTAAGTATTTGAATTGGTTCATGCCTTGGTTGTTGTGTAATTCATAGACTAAATTGTTACCTTCCTTTATTCAAAAGAGAAGAAATTCATCTGTGTTCGAGTGCTGAACTTTTCATGGCAAAATGTCAAATTCTATTTTACAAAAAAAACATCAACACGGGGTAGAATTAACTGAAGTTGCTGTTAACATCACCCTACAGCAGAGTACAGAGGACAAGTTTATCAATATAATCGATCGTGCAGCTTTTCATCTTGTCCTGGGTAAATATAGCAAGAAACTAATCATTTTCATGTCACAATGGCAGGCTCGGACCATAACATGTAGTTAATACTCTGATAAAAATCTGTGCTACCCTACCCCAGTGCTGTCCTACTAGTATCCATTGAAATGTTAAGGGAAAATGTTCTTGGGCCAGGGGGCACTGGCAGGCTGTGCAAAGTGCAGATGGGGGATCGGCTAAATCTCTTTATCTAATCCCAGGGAAAAATCTGCTGGAGTAAAATGGCTTAAGGGGCTCGATGGACCAGATTTGATTAGGATCTGTCCTATGGGCATGATTGGGTGGGAACTTGGCTCTTGCTTCGTGAGAAAAAGTATGTTTTTCTGCAAGATGCTGTCGTCGGAAGGCCTAGGATGAAAACATGGGCCCAGGTTATAGCACTGCTTTGAGGCACAAAAAGTTGCTTAGCAAAACAAAATTAAGCTAGGATTCGAAGTGCATCTAGCTACCGGGCAACCTCGGTGGTCAAGACACTGCTCTACAATTGCAAGAGTCGTGGGTTCGAACCCCACCCGAGTAATAGGGCCTTATGCCTGTGCTTTTTGTTCACAGTTCAGGAAAATACTGAGTAAGCAGTCATGACACACATCGGTGTATGGGTAAAATCCAAAATTAATAAAATTAAGCTTACCAGAATAAGGTTAACAGCCAAAATCCCATATCACATGTACAATATGTGACTGGTATCCTGATTATTTTTGCTTAGCAGAAAATGTGTAAGCAGTATTTTCTGCTTTAAGCAGCTCTAAGGGGTTGTGGTCAAATGGGTGAATGTAGAGGTTACAATCACAATTCATGGGAACTCAAATCCCCAGTTGACCGCCTTCACATAGCCTTGAGTTATCGGGTCTCTGTGGTGAAGTTGTGACAGACATGGTATTTGCTCTGCTGCCTTGGTCTAGGCCTCAGTGCCCCTTAAATAATAAAAAAAATCCTCAAAGTGACTAAAAGGGAAGGCAGGATGGATACCTTTGGTTTTTAGAACCGTTTGATGGTTTCAATCCTACATACATGTACATCTAAATGTAGATATGTGATATACAATAAAACTTACCTGTGAAACTTTCATTTCAAAAGGTGGTCGGCGTCGCGCTTTGGAGATATCCTCGAAAATTCAGAGCATTTATGTCCACGCAGGAAGAATAATCCGTAATTGGAACGCACATTCTGAGAAATGTATCCGACAGTAGTGTTCCTTATATTCAAATTTTGGGGATAAAACTGAGATCTTTTTCCATAACCACATTACTTATTAAAAGGTGAAATAATTTCCAAAATGCCTTACACACTACCGAAACCTGCTTACTTCTTACCAAGTAAGTTTTTGTTGCCAATAATTTTAAGAGTGACTACCAAACGTATAGGCCTACCTTCCCTTTAAAATAAGTGTTCATCTAATGCGACTGTTTAAGGATGCCTTCGAGGGAAAAAATGCACTTATACTTTAACAAATTCTTGGCAGAAATTGACAAAATACAAATCATTTTTAAGAGTTGGGCCTACTGCAAAACTGTGCGTAGATTTGTTTTCGTTGGTAAAAAAAAGTTCTACAGCACTTATTGTGCCTCAAATCAACAATCATCAACATAAAGAAAACCTCAGTGCACTGTACTCTAGTTCACTGCGAGCTTGAACTGTGTAGAGTTCAACGATTAGTCATAATCCCCAAAAGAACGGACCCAAAAAAAACAAGTAGAAAAGTGTGATAAATTTGCCGATTTGTAGTTCAAAGAAATGGTTGACGTGTCACAGCATGCAGCAATCTTACGGCAATCATAGAACCTGTCCTTTGCTCTTTTTAGTCAGACTCGGAATTTGATGAGAACAAATCGCCAGTACCTTTGTTCTTGGTATTCTTTTACCGTGGCGTGGCGCGGCACTAAGAGTAACATTTATGCGTTCCTGTACAGCACATCATTTGAGGCGATGTGATTTAATGAGTTCTGATCTCACCACCCATTGACTCCGGTCGCATCTGTCCCGGTACCTGTAGGGAGGTGCGCCATAGACGGCATGATGCCTTAGGGCCATTTTGATTAATGCCACGTGACGCTACCCAGGAGGTGTAATATATGCTCTACTTCTCCTCATGGAGTCAAAGGCACGTACATGCCTTACATATCCTATTATTTAAATCACTTTGGGGGAACACGAGTTAGGCCTACGGCTTGCAAACAAAAATGCAAAGCGGAGAATAGTCTGGATCTGAATAAAAGGAAAACATTTAGCGTGAATTTATTTTTGTGCACATTGGATGCTAATATTGAGTATTGATTTTTGAGAAGCTGATACATTTTGCATAGCGTTTTGCTCTGCTATACTACTAGGGAAACCGTTCACTGATCTATATTCTCAACGCTCTTTTTAGAGCAAAACGAGAAGGGAGAAGACGAGAATAAACTATAAATAATAGTAAACTTGCAGGTACAATGTAATAATTCTCTTTTGAGGGAGTGGTGGCTCTGGAAAGAGCTGGTTTGGTTGGTCTTCTCTTGACATTTCGATTTGTAAACTTAGTCTGCTCGCCTTTAGAGGAAAGCTCATAGTCCTACCGAGATTGCCCGGTAGCTAGAGGCAGTTCGAATCCTATGTTTCCTATTAAAGAAACCCTTCTTTCTAAAAGCTCAATTTCCCCCCCCCCCACTCTTGTAATCCTATAAATGGTGATTTAATATAGAACTGTTGGAGACATTGGTGTGTCGTCGGCCACCACCACTGTTTGTTTCTGTGTGTTTAGTCAAACCCTGTACAAAATGTGTCTTGAAAGACGGATTTATTTCAAGCTCAATAACTCCAAAGAAAATAGCCAGGGTTTAGGAAATCACCCGTTACTCGCTTGATTGGAACCGAAGTACTCTATTGTCCCTGACCAGTGCCTTTAACCATGAGTACTTCCCTTACTTTTCTTGAATGAGGTGGGGGAAAAAATATTAAAAAGACGTGTTGTTTAGCTGCGGGAGGGGGAGCTAATCTGAAATGTCAATAAAAAGGTATTTTGTTAAATTTACCGAGACCCAGGTCGGAGTCTTAGCATAATACCAGGGATGCGAATCGTTTTATAGTATTGTGGTAACCAGGAGGGGGATTGTCAAGCGAAGGAATTCTCACTGGGGGTGCTGGCTTTAAAAAATTAGAATTCACACTTGGGGGCAAGACAACAAAACCAACTTGAAGCACCTCACACACAAATGTCAGGGGGCATGGAATCAAACATGAGCTCATGAATTTCCGTCTCTGATTCCATCTCTACTGACTGTAAAGCCTACAAATTGTTGCCTGTGAGTGTGGCTGACTTTTGTTCAGTTTAGATGAAATGTTAGATTTTCTTAATTTTAGTGCTGCCTGTTAAAGGGTTCTGGTATTTTTTGTATACACAAATCACAAACATCCGCAGTTTACCATTAAACTTACACGATTTGAAGATAATGATAGCAGAAAGCATTTCTTTAGATATTACTTGCTTAGGTGCTGTGGTACATGTATTTGAGAAATGAGTCAAACAATTTCACAAAATATCTATTGTCTCAGTGAGACAAAATTATGCATGTACAATGGATTACACGACTCTCCTGAAAACATTGCTCCATGATTTTCACCTTTTTTTTTTCTTCTCAAAAATTTGTCAACTAATGAGGCTGAACTTTTACATGTAAATTATATTACATGATCCATGGAGGAAGAACCCCTCCATGCATGATCTTCATTCACAGTGAAAGTGGGTAGGAATTCAAGTCATGGCCAAAAACTTTATTTACAAAAGGTTATCAAAACCCTTTTAATTTCAATGGCCACTCCTTTGGGTTAGGTATTCAATTTCACGTTATCTTCACTGGATAGCTTACATTTTGTTGTGTCAGAGTAATTTTTTTGTAGGAAGTTCCTTCATCTAAGACAGGATATCTGAAGGTATCACATACTTTCATACTTTGAGTGACCCCTAAGTTTTGGTTTGGGGTGTGGCTCTGTCTTTCCTTGTCTCTTCCATTGTTGACACCTGCTCCAGAAACCTAGTTTAAAGGCACTGGAGTAATTACTCAAAATAGCATAAAAACCTACTTGGTAAACCAGCTACAGAGAGTTGTTGATAGTATAAAACCTTGTGAGAAATGGCTCCCTCTGAAGTAAGGTAATTTTTGAGAAAGAGGTAATTTCTCACTTAAATATTATTAGGCTTCAGGCCTGAAGCCTTTTATTACACTTAGGCACCTGAAAGCACACAAATTCGGGCAACCAGGGTGTTTTTTCTTTCATTATTCTCTTGCAACTTTGATGACCAATTGGGACAAAATTAGGATATAGTTGTTATTTTATGCATCCTATGTATACACCAAGTGAGAATACCGGTCTTTGACAATAACCAAATGTGTCCACTGCCTTCCTTTCAGGAAACCCTGTTCATCCAGAGCTGACCCCCACCCACCACTATCTTCCACAACTGCAACCAAAAAAGGAAGAGTCAAAATTACAACAAAAAATTGTCATTAAAAAAGAACCATTCAAGAACGACTCTGAAACATTCAAGAACGAGTCAAAAACAGCAGGCCATTAACTATTTTTTTTTTCCTTTCATAACAAAGAATCATTATCAAAATTATTTCATTTTCTATTCATGGTTCCGTGTCATTGATACAGTTATGAGTATAAACCGGAATTTTAAAAATGAACACTTGGTTTGAATTGAAGAAATCATGTTTCAATTTATATTTTTTGATCAATGCAGGTATTGTTTTTCTAGCTTTTACTTCCCTATGTGGTGCTGAGAGTTTCGTGTTACTTTCGTAATGCAAGAGTGTGGGAAAATAATCTTGATTGATAACAAACGACTGACCTCTGAGAAATTTATTGTTCTGTTTTATATTTCATGATTTCTAATCTCCTGATATTGGATACAGATTCAGCAATTGTTTGTGGTTAATATGGTTAAACTGGGTTAAACTTCTCCTGCTTTACTTCTTCTCTAAAACATGTTGGTCACTGAATGCAATCCACTTTCTTAGGTTGGTTTTTCTGTTCCTTGCTCTATGGTTTTATTAAGGATTGGAATGAACTTTCATTCTTGATACTCTAAAGGCAGTGGACACGTTTGGTAATTCCTCAAAATAATTAGTAGCATAAAAACTTACTTGGTAGAGCTGTTGATAGAATAAAACATTGTGAGAAATGGCTCCTTCTGAAGTAATGTAGTTTTCAAGAAAGAAGTAATTTTACACGAATTTGATTTTGGACCTCAGATTTAGAAATGAAGCATACAGACCTGTTAATGGCACTGTACAGTAAACGTTTGATAATTGTCAAAGACAAGTGTTCTCACTTGGTGTATCCCATCATAACCGTAAAATAACAAGCCTGTGAAAATTTGAGTTCAATTGGTCATTGAAGTTGCAAGAAAACGCTGAAAGAAAAAAACACCCTTGTTGGACGAATTTGTGTGCTTTCAGATAGGAATAAAAGACTTTTAATATTTTAGTGATAAAATTACCTCTTTCTCAAAAACTATGTTACTTCAGAGGGGAGCCGTTTCCCACAATGTTTTATACTATCAACAGCTCTCCAATGCTTGTTACCAAGTCAGTTTTTAAGTTAATATTTGTTTTGAGTAATTACCAAACATGTACCTTCCCTTTAATGGCAATAACAACTTGTTGTTAGAAGCTTACAAGTAGCAGCTTTCCATAGTATAAAGGGTTTTGAGAGACATTTCACTTCAAAGTAATGTGAATATGTAACAAGATTGCAGTCTTCATGCCCCAAATGGTTAATCTGAGATTATGTATTCCTATGTTTAAAGGATTATTTTCCTGCGTGAACATTTTTCACCAACTGAGCTATCTAGCCCGATGTTGATGTTGGTGGTCTCTCTTTTTTTGTGGTTTGTTATTTGATATCGCTTGTAATATTTACGCAATTTGAAAGGGATGCGGTTATTATCTTGGTTGTTCTCAGCACTGTTTCAAAAATGTTCATAAACTTAGTTGTCGCTTGATATTGAATTAATTCACAATCATATCTAATATTTCTAGGAATATATAGGTCAGGCCTCGAAGTAACCCATTGGCACCCAAAGCAATTGCCCTGGTGCCCCCTGCTTTTGCTGTGGTGCCCTTTGCAAAGTTGGTACAAATTCAAATGTTCCTCATAGAAGCGCCCCTTACCGGAGGTAAATTGCTGTGCCCCTCCAAGAACCAAGTTCACCCAGGTCGAAATTCCAGTTGAACCTAGTTAAACTGGATTTAACTGGAACTAGTTGAAACCAGTTGATAAACTAGTTAAACACAGTTAAAACCAGTTGGTTTAATATGGAAAATGGACAGAAACCAACTGGTTTATAATTTCAACCTAGTTGAACACAGTTAAACCTAGTCCAAACCAGTTGGTTAATATGGAAAATGGACGAGTTTGGTCACTTTCCAGTTGAACCAGTTGACCCCAGTTAACTAGGTTCAACTGGAATTTTGACCTGGGCACGGCCTAATTTTAAAAGTCCTTAGTGTAGTTTATACACGGATTTCATAAAAATTGGCTCCACATATATTGGAACTCCTCGTATACTTGTTATTATTATTATTATTATTTTATTTGCCATAACAGTACAAAACAAAATACATTGACAATATACCCAGAGATGGGCAAGGGACAACAAAAGCAAATACATACTATGATCCGTAGATCTGTTGCCCCACATCTGGGGTACACAATAAAATTAATATAGATTTAACATAATATAGTACACAAAGCAATAATAAAAGCAGATAGTTATACAACCAATAGTAAATAATAAATATCTAATAAGAAAAAATAAATTAAAAATCTAATAAGAATAATGTGGGGTTTATTGATCACGACTGGTCTCCAAAGAAATTTGTAAAAGCAAAAACAAACATTCATTTTCAAAGAAAAGCATTAATTCGTGGATTTTAATTTATTTTTTCTAATTATATGATTTTTTTCATCCAACACGCTTTTGAGTATTACTGATTTGAAACTGCGATAAAGGACCTTATACATGTATCACTAGCTTGGCAAATTATTCATTTGGTAAAATACAACATGCATAAATAAATTGAATTGAATTGAATTGAATTAAACATGCAACCAGTTTCACCGATTGTGAAAAACCAATAATTTATGCACTACTACTATCACTTTCTCAGTTGAGAGATTTTGTAAAAAATGGTAAGGGGTCCGTGCATAATGTAAGTGTGTGGGAAATTGTTCATTTCATAATGGTCAGTGAGTAGGTGGGTGTATGGCCTTCTTCTCAAGCCAAGTGGCCTATTGAAAAGGAGACTGAATAAGTCTCAATCATATAGATGAAGAACCTGTAGCAGAAATGACCTTTACGATAATTGGCCGACACTACAAAACAAGGTCATGTGAAGAATGATGAATGACCACATCATTTTTATGAGTAATTGTTCAGATGAAACATTGATAAACCTTTCTCTATGGATAAACTGTGGGAAATCATACAAGGTGTTTAGGTAGTGGACAGTTCCATTGGTCAGATTTGGGGGTGTGTCCAGTTCAATGCTAGCACTGTTTATGTTCATGAAACCCATGGACCATTCCATTGGTCAAGCAGGGGTATAAGCTTTTTAAAAGAAGTGCTTGATAAAATTGATACATTGAGGCTGGATATTGCAGGTGATGTGGACAACTCCACTGGTCAAATGAGGGGTGTACCCCCTTCTATGGCCATTTCTCTGTATGACTACAGTGAGTGGGTTTGAATGAGTGGGATGTTACACAATGCATCCTAAACGGACAGGTCCATTGGTCAAATCAGGGGTGTATCACTGTGCATTAGTGAGGGTCAACCACTATGGATAGTGACAGCGAAATCTGGAATGAAACCTGCAGACATAAGTGGTCAATTCCATTGGTCAAGGCAATGTGTCCTCACAACAGATCCCCCCTCCAGCCATTTTTTTCTTATGAATGACTGCTATGCACAGTGATGACTCACCTTGCACTAGTGGCAGTAGTGCTCCCTGCTGCATCCAAGTAGCAATTATTAGAGGGAGCTGCACAGTAGCTGCTGTGTAAACCCTGTATGGTAAACCCCCTACCAATGTTATCATTTCACACCTGTCTCAATGGATGGTGTAGCCACCTGTGTATAGCCCCAGCCGAGGTCCAGGGATTTCTACTTTTGTTTTCTGCGGGATATTTCTTGGATAAGTGTGTGGCAGGAGAAACGGATTTTTTTAATTGCGATTTTACAGCTGCCTGTATTAGGGGCCTGTCTGAAGTTGTGAGTATAATTTTGTTCATAAACATGCTGTGTTTTAGGGTCAGGGATGGGACATGTGCGTGTTACTGACAGTTCTTCTTAGAACAATTTCTCATGAAGTTATTTTCTTCATTAACTTCAAGCATGCGCATAACACATCTTGTGATATTGATAGTCGGTAAATTCCCTTGAAATGATTGTGCCTGAATACATTTTGTTTTTAATAAGTAAAGCAATTAGTGTTGATATTGAGTGTCTGAAATTCAATGTTGGACTTAGAAACAGTGATGGGTGTTTTTCACTATCTTGTCATAACACCAATATAAGGGATTGAGCTTAAACCTTTCACCGAATTCTTATTTCATGGTGTATGTTTATAGGTCATACAGTGTACGGATATGATAGGCCTACTGGTTCAGGCCTGATACTTCACGGAGGCAACGAAGGCGATTGCCTCCGTGTCCCCTGGTCATTGCCTTGGTGCCCTTGAAATGCTCCAGTACAAATTTGCAATTTCATCATCGCGTGCCCTTTACCAAGAAGAAAATGCCTTGGTGCCTTTGCCCTTTCAAAAACGAAGGCCTGTGGTTGTTGACATTGCTGGTCTGCTTTTTTTTGCCACAATCTTTAAAAGAAAGGTACCTCAAATATCTCATTTGAAGATGTTATGATTGCACTAATCATACACACTACAGCTTTGAAGATGCTGAAGTAGAACCTGTTGTAGCTTATAACCCTCTAAAACAAACTAATTCTTAACCAAGAAGTTTGCAGTAACACCATGTGAAATTCTCTTTTGAGTACATGTAGTAATGGTCTTTAACCACCGATTCTTTTCAGATTCAGGACCAACCCACTCAAAAGAGATTTAGTTATACACACTTCCACCTTGCAAAGTTTCAGATCCTTCAAAAAATACATTAGTGAAATGTGGTGAATGAATTTAAATAAAGTACATTTTTACACACAATGAATAAATTTGTCCCCCTCTATTGGCAGTTGTTTTGCCAATGTAACTTCAAACTGTTTTTTTTTTTTTAATTCATTTCCACATTGAGCCATGAGCAGATGTAACATCATCATAGATCATCATTTCAAATGTTCAGTGTTTCTTTCAATAAAACGCGCCAAATGCCGGTTCATGTTTATACAAAAAAAAAAAACTCTCGTTCGTCCTGATGGCATCATACTCTTGTTACATCCCACAGCCTTTCTCTATTACGTGTAACTCATACGGACTGTTCTCAAAACATTATTAAGTGAGAGTGTAACATTCTTCCAACCCGAGTAATATGCCTGTGGATTTTTTATTTTTCGTAGAGTATACATGATACATGATGCTTGATACACATTAGTGTACTCTTTTAATGTAAAAGAGTGAAAAACCACTTGTTTTGTCTGCCATACCACTCTTGCAAAGAGCCATATGGCGGACAACTCTTTTTGGAGTGAAAGATGGGTACTTTCAACTCGATTTAGAGTGAAGTTCATTACACTTTCACTCAAAAAGAGTGACACAGAATGACTTTCACTCTCAAATAAGTGAAAATGACACCACTCGGACAAGACTGAGAGTGAATTTTTCACTCTTTTACATTAAGAGAGTATGGGTGAAATATAAATAACATTCTTTATCCCGATGCAAATTTAGCATCCATTTGTTTTCTACTTTAGAAACATGGAGGAGAGAACTTTAATGATGAAATTAGAGCCATCTTGTCATGTTACCTGAAATCCAAGATAAATACCAGACCCTTGTTTCTATTCAGCACGCTTCGGCCAAAATTCTAACATATAATATTGGGTCCAGTCTGCCCCCCCCCCCCACACCCAGTCTTGAAAAAACCCTGGGGAGAATCCTACACCTCCATCTTTGTCATGTTCCCAGTATACCACACTCAATTTTGTCATACTTATAAGGAGCCAGACTAATTCCCCATCAAGTCTCTGTTATAGCACTGGACACTATTGGTAGTTACTCAAAATAATTTTTAGCGTAAAAACTTACTTGGTAACGAACAATTGATAGCATAAAAGTGAAAAACTCCTCCCTCTGAAGTTGCGTAGTTTTTGAGAAAGAGGTAATTCCTCACTCAAATTTTAAAAAGACTTCAGGCCTGAAACCTTTGTTAGAAAGCACACAAATTTGTGCTACAAGGGTGTTTTTTCTTTCAATAAATTCTCTTGCAACTTCGATGGCCATTTGAGTCCAAATTTTGACAGGTTTGTTATTTTACGCATGTATATGTTTAGATACACCAAGTGAGAACTACTGGTCTTTGACAATTACCAAACGTGTCCACCTTTAAACATTGATTTGAATGGAAGGAAGGACCGTGTAGAAGGTGTAGAGCCGCAGTGAGACGCGGAGCAGCATCTTGAGGAGGCAGGAATACCTGAGTATCTCCCCATGGGACGATGCAGGGTAACACCGTGTGCACATTGATCATCTTAAAGACCATTTGCTGGGATGACTCACCGGCTGTGCTCAGTGTGTGTAAATAACTGCTTGCTTCTAATGAAAGGGGAATTCGTGATTAATGCCGGCAATCACCATTATTACTCATTAACACCTGCACGTGTACATCTAGCTGTGCAAATCTTGGAGACACTGAAAAATGTCTCCTCCATTCTTAGATGCCCTGTAGTCCATCTTGTTTGAAGATCGTCAATATGTACCGGAGTAAATGAAGGAATACTATACTTCCTCGTCTTAAAGTACCTTTTCCTTATCCGTTGTGGATTCTTTCCCCATTATTCTTGGTTGCCCTGCATGTAGTCCATCTTGTTTGAAGATCGTCAATATTTACCGGAGTAAATGAAGGAATACTATACTTCCTCGTCTTAAAGTACCTTTTCCTTATTCGTTGTGGATTCTTTCCCCATTATTCTTGGTTACCCTGCATGTAGTCCATCTTGTTTAAAGATCGTCATATGTACTGGTGTAAATAAAGGAATACTACACTGCCTCTTCTTTAGTTACTTTTTCCTTATTCGTTGGGATACTGCATTTAAGTGCCCTGCACAAGGCTGCAAAAATCTATAGAAAGAGGCTGTGTGGAGGTAGAACGCTATCATTAACCTTTTGTTAATTTCAGTGGCCATCCACAGGGCAGTTACTTATTCCTTATTCTTGTATGGATACTGAATGTACATATTGAGTGCCCATGCACAGGGCATTTACTTATTCTTTATTTGTTGTGGATACTGATTTTAAGTGCCCATGCACATATAGCATGAGGCTGTTAAAATATAACTTGATAATTTTGGTGGTGTGCCTGATCCCATGTAAAGCATATTTAATAGTGCAGTCCTCAAGTCCAACAGAATCAAACAAAACACACTGTTTGATTTTGATGGATTGCGGATGTCTACAGGTTAATTATACTCTTGTTGTAAGGGTGTAGCACGCAATGCAAAAGTACAGTCTCAACTGAGTAATGCTTCTAATGCAGGTTGTGCAAATTGACAAGAGCCATCCCTTATTTTCAGCAGGTAATGCAAGCCTCAGTACGACTAGTACAAATTTCATGGTTAAATGAGCAGACGTGCAGCATTTAAAAAAAAAAATTGATAGTGAATTCCCTACTGTGTGGAATGGGTTTTTTTGTGGAGCCTTTATAAACTGTCATGTTTAAAGGCACTGGACACTATTGGTATTTACTAAAAAAAAAATTTTTAGCATAGAAACTTACTTGTCGAGCAATGGAGAGCTGTTGATAAAGTATAAAACATTGTGAGAAATGTTTCCCTCTGAAGATAACAAACATTTTGAGAAAGAGGTA
The DNA here is from genome assembly GCF_902459465.1 of Asterias rubens. NCBI lineage: Eukaryota > Metazoa > Echinodermata > Asteroidea > Forcipulatida > Asteriidae > Asterias > Asterias rubens. The sequence goes on along the minus strand of NC_047080.1, from coordinate 9,099,918 downwards.
TTTTTTTCACTAAAACCTTAAAAGGCTTCAGGCCTTAAGTCTTTTAATATTTTGTAGGCATCTGAAAGCACACAAATTTGTACAACAAGGGTGTTTTTTCTTTCATTATTCTATTGCAACTCTGACGATCAATTGAGTCAAAACTTCACAGATTTGTTATTTTAAAATGCATATATATGTTGGGATACACCTAGTGAGAATAATGATCTTTGACCATTACCACTTGTCCAGTGCCTTTAACGCACATAATAATGCATTTTGAGGACAGGGTATGGTTGACTACAGTCCTTTTCTGAACACTGGAGATGGACTTCAGAGTCTACGTTTAGAACGGAGTGTCATCCGTCATTTACATGCAAAGTGCAGTGTACCCTTAATAACTTTTAGACTCTATAGGGATTCTTTTTGTTGAAAAAAAGCGTGGGGGATCCCAGATGTTCTTGGGATAACCGCGTTATCTTCTACTACACATATGAAAAACATCTACATTTGTGTCCAGATGTATTGCATTTTTATTACCATTTTGGGATTATAGTACATTTGTGTCCAGATGTATTGCATTTTTATTACCATTTTGGGATTTCTTTTATGTTGAGATAAAAACAGTTAGGCCTACCGCAGTTGCTGTACATTTGGGGATTTTCACAGTTCTCATTGGAATGCTTTGTTCGTCTTACATTTAAGCATTTGCTCATGATTTTTTTATCAACTGTTTGAATGACAATTGATCTATTTTGACCTCATGTTCATCAGCTATGAGCAGAATGGATGTAAAAGATATTAAAAGACCCATTTGAACCATGGCGTAAAGGACAATAAGAAAAACAAATAATATGGCATAAGTCCTTGCTGTAAATAACTGGGTCTTTTCTATGTCTTAGAAATTCTTTCTGCTCTGAGCCAAATTGGCTGGCCCTGGTGTTACATGGAGGCCCTGGAGGCCATGACCTCTGTTGCCCCTGGTCTAGGCCTTGGTGCCTATTATAGACTTTAAGATTTTCCAATGAGAGTGTCCTTTTCAAAATGAAAATGAGCTTCTCTTAAAGCTGAAGTTTAAGGCCCGAATTGGGTTTTTCTGGGTCTTAAAAAATATATGTCCTTTCTGCTCTGAGCTGACTGGTTCTTTCTAGGTCTTATGAGTAATTTCTTCTGTAATATCTGTCTTATCGGTCCTTTCTGCTTTGAGCTGATACTTTTTTTAGTTTTGGATTTTGACATGATATATGAAGATAAAACTTGAGTTGAATTTCATACATGACAATCTATTTTTAAATTTACTTCCCTATTTTGTAATGCATGAAACAGTTGTATGCATATTAAATTAATCATGTCGCCTCTTATTTCTCACTTTGCAGCATGTAGCCGTTTGATGATTAAAACTCTTGGGTTCCTAGCCACATATTGATGGCCTGACACCGATACACTCTTTCCTTCCTGGATTGCTGAATTACCCACACATACCTGGGAAGAGGAAAACACACTGAACACAGCATAGGAGCTTCGGTAAGTCTTTCTTTTCTTCCTCGTCTGTGAATCGAAAATGCAGGAATTTTTTCCCCTGCAGGTTTGATACTTCACGGAGGCAACAAAGGCAATTGCCTCCATGCCCCCTGGTCATTGCTTTGGTGCCCCTGAAATGCTCTACAGTAGAAACTTACATTTTCCTCATAAGTTGCCCCTTTATCAAGGAGAAAATGCCTTGGTGCCCTTGCCCTTTCAAAAAAAGGCTTAGAGGCCTGCCCCTGAGTGTTACAAGAGAACTTTTCATTGTTCCCAGCTACATGTAGGATTAATCCTATCTCGAGTTAGGACGAGTAACCCATCCTAACTTAGGATGGGTTCAATGCGTCCTAACATCTTCGGATACGGAACTTGACTCGTTCTAAATCCTAAGTGAGGAAGAGTTTGATGGAAACTGAATCTGGCCTGTATGTTTCGTTTTCAAATGGGCATGGGCACCAATTGCATCTCCTTGGTAAAGCGCACCACATAAGGAAATAGTAAATTTATACTGGAGCTTTTTAAGGGCACCAAGGTAATGACCATAAGACATAGAGGCAATTACCTTCGTTGCCTCCATTTAGTATCAGCCCTGAGTGATTTTTTCCCCGAGAGTGTTACAGGAGAACATTTCATTGTCCCTGTTTTTCGACCGACGATAATAATACATCGCTGTTTAATACCTTTATTTTATAGTGTTTTGATCAGGATAAAAGTATAATTAGAATAAGAAATAAACAGGGATTTTGTTGTTGATGTTCCTTCGAAATTATTTTTTACTGCGTTCATAGATTGACCCATTATAATCCTGTCAACATCAACTTTCCAAGTTTCATTCAGGAATTTATTTCTGAAGGCTAATAATGGTTCATTAATTTAACGATGAATTAAAAGTATTATGTATTGTACTTTACTGTCCATGAAATTCATCGGAATTTATTTTGCGGCCATTAAGTATTGTTGTTGTTGAATCCATTTGGCAATGCAGAGTTCAACGATGGCATTTTGTTCATCAAGTCAACACAAACAGGAAAAAAAATCTAAGGAATTGTTTTTTGCTTGAGGAAATTTGCTATACCTTAAGTGCATTTGACACATGTAATGTCCATAGGGGATGTTCCAGTATTTTTAGGATACCTCAGCAGACAGAAATGTCAACATTTGCATAATTTCTGCATCGTCCCATGCTGTATTAATTAATAATTGACGGGCTTCAGGTTTAACATTTATAGAATCAGATGAATCACTGAAATATTGAGTAATTTATTAATACAAAAAAAACAGTTAGCGGCCTGACGTTTCTTCCTAATAAACAATTCCAATGACGGCATGATGAGCAAAGATTTTAAGGGATTATAGTGGCCTACGTTTTCCCATAGACTCCAATGGAAGTGCCCTTTTCGAAATTAAAAATGGCCTTGCCCTCTCAAAGATGAATCTTCAGGCCTGGTCTAGAATTATAAATGTTCATAGTTTTTTGGGGGTTTTTTTTGTATGAAAAATAAACCCAAAGAGACACTGACAGCAGTAGGCCCAAGAGTGAAGGTAGCAATGTATGTATGCCCAAAACTGAACTAGCAGAATTTGAACCTGCGGCTCCCCAGGTTTAAGTGCTCTGTAAACTATAAGCTACTTTGGCCTATTATATGCAGGGGGAGGCGGTCTCCCTATTTTGTCAATATCTTTGTTAAATTGGCTGTGTTGACCCCAATTTTTTTTTTTTCCAACATTTTTTACTCACCGTCTCACGATTCTCCCCATGGACACGCTATGTAGCGTTTGGGCTGATATGAGGTGAATTGCAGCTGATAATAATGACAGGATCCATTTGAGAGGATCAAGATATACGAGACTTGGGGGATTATACCCGATAGTGACAAGTAATTCCCACACTGTACATGTAGACATGCTAGTAAGTGTGTAGCGGGCCTTCAGAGATGTGACATTTTGCGCAAGGACAGGGTCTGGATGTGAAGGTCAAAGACGATTATCAGGCGCCTGTTGGGGATTTTGGGGAAGCAGGAGAAGAATTTTACTGCCACTTGATTAGTTCATGCCTGTTGTCTTTCAAGATTTTGTTATTTATATAAATTATTTTAGGAAATTTTGCCCTGACTTAGGCTGCAAGGGCACTCTAGGCAAGACCGACAAGAACAAAATAAGATGAAAATATGTCGGGGGAAATTTGAGGAGGAGGAGGGTTGTTCTGGGAAGCAGGAGACGAATTTGACTGTCAACTGATTAGTTTGTACCTGAGATATAAGTTGTCTTTGAGACGATTTTGTTTTGTTTTGTTATTTGTATAGCATTTTATGCAATTCGCCCCAAATGAGGCTGAAAGCCACTCTAGGCAAGGGGCGACAAGGAGGAAATAAGATGAACATATATCTCGGGGGAATGATGTGAGGAGGAGGGTCGTTCTGGGCAGCAGGAGAAGAATTTGACTGTCAACTGATTAGTTAATGCCTGAGATACAAGTTGTCTCTAAGAAGATTTTTATTATTTTGTTATTTACATAAATTATTTTATGCAATTTCGCCCCAAACAAGGCTGAAAGCCATTCTAGGTATGGGCTTTAAGAAGGTAACAGTTAAGATGAAAATAACTCAGGGGAGCTTGTAGGAATTGATAACAGTCTAGATTGTAATGTAGGAATGAGGGAAACATGCACCAGACAAGGAGTTCCAAAGAGATTGCAACAGTAGTTTGTGTAATAAAGCTATGGCAATGGGTCTTTGAAGCATGGAGGTAGTTTTGAAGCGAGGGTGCGTGGGTGAGAACAAGCACTAACTGGTTTCAAGCTCAAACAACATGATAGGAGGAACCACATTTGACACACTGGTGGTACATTTACCATAACATTTTCTGAAGAAAAGACATAGGCTGGCCAGAGATCTATATTTAGAAAGAGGCTGTAATGTTAATCCTAACCCTTCACCAACAACAATATAGGCCCATGCATTGATTGCTGTGTTTGTCTAGATTTTGCAACGGAGGGACAGTGTGCTTTAAAAGCAAACTGTTGGTTTGAAAAGGTCGTGATTTTCAACATGTAAGGTTTTGAATAATGCATGGGATTTCTCTGCTGTACAGTGTGAGGTTTCTAGGGCCTAATGCACACAGCATGAGATCTACATAAGCTGTGGTGCTTGGCACGTATATTTACTGTGTGTACATTTTTCTATGTTGTACATGAATCAACAAGTACAATGTCAGATCTGACGTCTATTGCAAGGTCCATACGTGTGTACTTTGCAGTATTCACACCTGGGGATACATACTGCTCGCGTCATTGTCAAGCATAAGAAGTATGACTCTTTCCCTATACTCTAATACTACTAGATGGGCATTTGCATCAGGGCATAAAGAATATTAGTTTTGGTTTGTGTGTGGAAGTGTTGCGGCCGAGCGGTTAAGAGCACCGAATTCAAACTCTGGTGTTTCTGATCAGCAGAGGGTGGGTTCGAATCCCCAGCCGTGACACGTGAGTCCTTTAAAAGCAAGACACTTAACCATTGCTTAGTCCTTTGGATGGGACGTAAAGCCGTTGGTTCCATGTGTTGTGTAACGCATGTAAAAGAAACCAGTGCACTTATCGAAAAGAGAAGGGGTTCGCCCCGGTGTTCCTGGCTGTGCCGTAGCTCCTTGTAAACCCTTATATAAGGTGCCACATAATTGGGTCTCAGAATTTCTGGAAAACCTATTCGCCATTAACTGGATATTCGAATAATTCGCCCAGGCCTACTCAGAATTCATCACTCCAATAACCTATCCTTCTGAAAGTTTGTATATACTCAGTGCCTTGAGTACCTCGTTTGGTAGATACGTGCGCTATATAAGACTTTGATATTATTAGCACTGTATGCTCAGTAGCTTTCCCGAGCTCTGTAAAAAAAAGTACTCTATCACATCAGAAGTCATTGCTCTTCACTGGCTCCCCATACAACAGTGTATCAAATACAAATTTCTTCTTGTGTACAAAGCTCACCATAAACAGACTCCCATCTTACGTATCTGACTATGGGATAAATAATGTTAGTGCTATCCCATCCAGTGACGCTGTATCTGTTGACTTGTAGTTTTTTTGGAATGAATATTTGTGATAATACAATTCCAAATATATGATATCTGTGCTGGACTATTTCCACTTTTGTTAAATGTTAACTGGGAAGTGGTGGGAAAATAGTTGAAACGAAAAAGTATGACTTTTGTTGGCGACCATTTTGGTGGGTTGTGAACAGGTCTTTTTTCAAGATCAAGGATGTTTTTGCAGATCTTTACTACAGCTGCAATCACCACACAGACAGCTTAGATCATCTCCAAGGAACCCTTGCTAAATTGCTCTCGTGTGAAAAGAGTTTTAGAGCATAAAGTGTTGTCCTTTCTCTATGACTAAAAAGATCAACATGCTAAATTTAGTTTGGTCCCTACTTCATACTTGGACTGGAGTCCTTGGAAACGCTAATACCGACTGGCCTGAAGGTGTCCCTAACTTGTTTTCCCTCCAGACTCCATGAATGCAAAACTTTTGACAGGCCAAAACATACAGAACCTGCCAGCCTGACTCTAAACACCAACTTGCCAAACCCACCTGATGAATACCCACAATATACACAAAAAACAAGTTGCTGTTGGGTTTTGCCAAGTTGGGCCTCAGTGTTCTGACAATAGGACTTGTTTGCACTCTTTACGCCTTGACAATGAGGGTCGGCCCCAGGGCTAGACAAACAACCACAACCCCCCATGATGACAGGGTTAATACAACCTGACAGATTGTTCAGGGTTTCCATTTCATTTTTTTTTCTTTTTTGAGAAGGGTGCGTTCTTTCTTTCCCCTGTCAGTCCTGTTTGCTTGGTTTTTGAAAAGGCATCGGGCACCATTTTCTCCATGGTGAAGAGAACTCTATGAGGAAATTATAAACTTCTACTGTAGCATTTCAAGGGCACCAAGGCAATGACCTGGCATGGAGGCAATAGCCTTTGTTGCCTCAGTAAAGTATTAGGCATGCCCTTTTATAAATGAGTGTAGTGCCTGAAAGGAGTTTATCCTGTTCTCTCGGTCATCACAAATTGGAGTTGAACATGTTTGATGGGATGATTGATGGGTGCATGGCAAATAATTTCATGAGGTTGGAAATTTTGTAGAATTGTAGTGTTTTCTTTTGAGAAGGGTGCGTTCATGCTTTTCTCTTGTCAGGATTTATTATGAGTAGAGTGTCTGAATAAAGATCATTCTGTTCTCTCGGTCATCACAAATTGGAATTGTACATTTTTGATAGGATGATTGATGCGAGCTTAGCAGAAATATTGTATCTAGCGGTTTGAAATTTTGTAGAATTGTACTTTTTTTTTTTCTTCTTTTTTTTTTTTTTCAGAAGGGTGCGTTCATGCTTTCCCCTTGTTTGAATTTATAATGAGTAGAGTGCCTGAATAGAGTTCATTCTGTTCTCTCGGTCATCTCAAATTGGAATTGTACATTTTTGATGGGTTGATTGATACTAGCTTAGCAATATGTAAAGCGGCAAACTGTATAGCGGTTACCATTTTTTGGGGGAGAAGGGTGCGTTCATGCTTTCCCTTTATTTGGATTTATATTTAATGAGTGTATGTGCCTGAATAGAGTTCATTCTTAGTATTGTTTGAAGCTTTGCATGCGTGTGCAAAATAGGAAGAAACTCTAAATAAATAGTGAACTTGTGGGTACTAGCCTTGATGTCTAAATCTCTTTTGAGTGTTGGCTCTGAGAAGAGCCGGTTTGGTCTTGACGTTTCGAACAGTCTGCTCGTCTTTAGGAGAATGCTGGAGTGTTCATTCTGTTCTCTCGGTCATCACAAATTGGAATTGAACATGTCTGATGGAATGATTGATGCGTGCTTTAGCAAAAAATATCAACAGTTGGAAATTTTGTAGAATTGTACTATTTTCTTTTGAGAAGGGTGCGTTTATGTTTCCCCTTGTTTGGATTTATAGTGAGTGTATAGGGTTCAATCTGTTCTGTTGGTCATCACAAATTGGAATTGAACACGTATGATGGCATGGTTGATGCGTGCTTAGCAGAAATATCAGGCGATTGGAAACTTACTCACGAACATAATTCATAGTTTTCACCATGTTGACAGTGTAGAGTGAGCGTATCATGCAGTACGTGCATTTTTTTTTTCTTTACCCAAACCCAATTGTGCAGTATGTTATTTTTGGTGACTATGCAGTATCCTGTTATTAGGAATAAATTGCCAATTGTTGCATGTTGTGCCGGAGGTGCAGTATTTAAAAGTGCAAATGAATGCCATGCATGTTTAAATAGGGACAGAGTCATCAAATCCTACGTTTCCTAATGTGTCCAAAACCCGTTGCTTGAAAACAGGGATAAGATTTTTTAATATTTTCTCATGGCTTTGATTATCCATTCATAAATACCTCAGACAGTTTCGCTATTCCTATTGGTGGAGAGCGCGTCACGTGGGGGTGTTTAAACGGTTGATAATGACCAGCTGGAGCTGTTTATAACTGATTGTTTTCGGATACGTTTAGATGCATACTACGTGCACGAATGCATATCCGAAAACTGTCTCAGTCATAAAAATGCAACACACGTACAGAGCTCAAGGACGTCGGAAAGTTTCATTCTTTATTACGCCTTTTAACCAGAAAGGCATTTATGAATGGGAATAAAAGAGTAGTGACTCGTTCTTAAACTGCCCTTTAAAACCTTGCAGGGTCGTGGCCGTGCGATAAAGGCCCCCGCTTCGGCTCGGGCCTTTATCACACGGCAACGACCCTGCTGGTTTTAAACGACAGTTTAAGAACTCGTCGCTACCCTTTTATTCCCTTTGTAAAAAACTTTTTCAGGCTGAGGTTCAGGTCCTGAAGTAACCCACAGCAAGGCACTCAGACAAACAACGAGTATCATAACAACTGGTAATAATAGTTTAGTATGCAGGAAAAATGGAAGCCTGACTCCTCTTCATGGTTCACCAGTAATTTTCTTAGTGACTGGCCAGTAGGACCAGTTCACTTGTCATTTCATTGGCTTTTTCACTTGTCAATCTTTCAAATGAAATATGCTTTTCAACATTAAACTAGCCAGCCGGACCACTTGGAGTGAATTCTGAATGTCCGTCATGTGTTTTAACTGGCATTTTGGCCAGTGGACCATATAAGGGAGAACACTGCTCTTATTGTTGCAAATTTGATCTTTGGAAAAATTGATGTGTTCATTCGTCTGTGTCGGGTAAAAGTTTGCCAAACCCTGTTGTGACCCTCAAAACCCAAGCCAATGCTTCCCAATTCACTACAATGGTGACCGCAGATATGCTCTATTTGTACGTGCTTTATCTGATAATCCTTCATAGAACAACTGTTCGGTAAATATCCCCAAGCTTCCTGTTGCCCTTTTTTTTCTTCTTGGAATTTGTTTTTGTAACAGAATGTCCCTGGTGTAGTACTTTAGTTCCCCCTGTAGGCCTAATTTACCTCATACCTTATTCATAGTAGGTGACAAAATTCAATAAAAAAAATCTATACACTGATCCATTTTTGAGAACGCAACCAAGAGAACAATAGATGCTACGCACCTATAGGTAGACACCTGACCGCCCCCATTGTGCTTCCAGTCGACGAATCGACAGACAGAACAGACATCCGCTGTTTTGTTTACTCCACATTCGATGATAATAATGTAAATATGCTTTACGTGTGAACTGTGTGTTTTCAATTCAACCTTCAATTGAGGCAGTTGTCATATATCGCTAATGCTGTTGATTCAACCGAGTGTCAGAGTCCTTCAGTGAGATCGTGCGACCCAATCCTGAAAACAGCAATCGTAGTAGTTTTTCAAAACGGAAAGAAAAAACTACCACCGCCTGGCTTTGGCATACCTAAACCGTGGGGACTGTTTGTTTTGAACACACACACACAAAACCGATGTGAACGAGCGGTAAGGTCAGCTCTGGTCATAAGTCACCATTAATACCCTCCCCCAAAACTAATTAAGTTTAACCCGAGTAAGGTCTCTGTGAACTTGCGATCAACTTTGGGGAGTTGATCCAGCAGGGGAGTCGATGTTCCAGATTCTGCAACGGGTCATATTTGGAGATGATATACGGCGAAGAAGGTGTGTGTTTGACGGCAGGGTGGATTTAGGTAACTCCGTCGGACTTCACTGAGCAGAGAGACCATCACTTCCAGTGGAAGTTTAAGCACTGTATTGCTTTTGTTGGAAAGCTTAGCTGCCGATGAACTTTAGAAATTCACTTTGTTGTTGTGGAGTTGTGGATTTTCATTGGGATGTGTACTTTACTCTGTGAGTGAGTGTTCGGATTTAACTGTGGGTGATTTCTGCATACGCTGAGTTAGTCGCCTCCTGTTTTATTCACTTTGTACTGGAGGGGCAATCCCTAGTTTCTCATCAGTGATCCGTTTTGCACAAGAAGCACACATTGCCCGTCCAGGAATCCCTGCGGGACGACACTCCAAGAACTGACCCGTGATTGTTGTTTTTTTGTTTTTTTTGTGAAGCTGACCGTCAGAGATTCTTGTGACAGTCTGGAGAGGGAAAAACCATCCAACCTAAAACATTTGGTTCAAGAGGGACTCACTGTTTGTTTTGCCCCGAGCAAACTCAACAAGTCAGGAGAGAAGTCAGAAATTCCGACATTCAGAATTGGATAGACCGCCCTCTTGCTTGTTGAAGCAGCCGCTGGTAGTGTATGAGAAATACAGAAACATTGCAATTAAACTTTCTGCAATTTCAATTGGGACAATTAAGGTTTCTTCTTGTTTGCCAGCCCCAGCCAGCATCATTAACATTGCCCTCAGCAAATGGAAACCACATGGAGGGGACATAACTTGGATTGAATCTTCAACCAGGGTTCAAACAAGGTCATCTCATTCTTGCATCGTTCACACACAACTATGGGCTCAGAGAGCATTATTTGCCAAGCCATTCAGAAGCGAGTGTCAATGAGATTCAAAGTGTATTTATAAAGCTAACAAGACGTTAGCGTTCAATAGACTCATCTGTGACACTTTAATCGGTATTGTTGAAGCTTCTGTCTGCTCGGGACGTCTCTCAAATCGAATCGGCAATCTACTGGTAGAGGAACAAATACTGGAGTCAATATGAGGAGGCCGGAGTATCAACGATCGAATAGTTGGTCCTATTCCAGTAGACCTCCAGGTAGCCCAATGAGAACTGTTACAGGTATGTGCTTAGGGGCAGAATAAAATGTACTCTCTTAATGTAAAAGAGTGTAACTCTCTTGTCTGAGTGGTATCAGTTTTGCACTTTTTTGAGTGAAAGTCATTCTGTGTCACTCTTTTTTGAGTGAAAGTCATTCTGTGTCACTCTTTTTTGAGTGAAAGTCATTCTGTGTCACTCTTTTTTGAGTGAAAGTCATTCTGTGTCACTCTTTTTTGAGTGAAAGTCATTCTGTGTCACTCTTTTTTGAGTGAAAGTCATTCTGTGTCACTTTTTTTTGAGTGAAAGTCATTCTGTGTCACTTTTTTTTGAGTGAAAGTCATTCTGTGTCACTCTTTTTTGAGTGAAATTGGAACAAATCTTCACTTTAAATCAAGTTGAAACTACCGTCTTTCACTCTAAAAAGAGTTGTTCGGTCATCTTGCTCTTTGCAATAGTGGTATGGTGGGCAAAACAATGTTTTCACTATTTTACAGTTTGAGAGTAAAACGGAAATTACGTTCTAAGGATGAAAATCAATACTTTCTCTTCAAGGAAGGTTTGGTTGTTCTGATGACCAAAAGTGAGAAATTTACAGAAGTATTGACTATTCATGCCCTGTTCATCTTTGGGTACGGACATTAGATTTGTTATCAATTATCAACGCTCAAATAGTTGTTCATATTCGAGTAGACCTCTGGGTAGCCCAATGGGAACTTTTACCGGTATTTTTTCATTTAGGGGCATTTATTTTTGGTTTACAACGTAAATTACTTTGAAATTATGACTTGTGGCCAACCAGTTGTACTTACTTTATACTTTGTACATTTAATTTTTCAAGAGAAATTGATTGTCTGTTATTCACTAGTTCAGCTTGCTCATTTTCCATTTAATAATATATTACTACCAGTTAAAGACACTGGACACTATTGGTAATTGTCAAAGACCAGTCTTCTCACTGGGTGTATCCCAACATATGCATAAAATAACAAACCTGTGAACATTTAGACTCAATTGGTCGTCGAAGTTGTGAGATAATAATGGAAGAAAAAACACCCTTGTTGCACAACTTTGTGTGCTAACATATGCCTAATAAGGCTTCAGGCCTGAAGTCTTCTAATATTTGAGAGAGAAATAACCTCTTTCTCAAAAACTATTAGTATTACATTACTTCAGATGGAGTCGTTTCTCACAATGTTTTATACTACATCAACTGCTCTCCATTGCTCGTTACCAAGTAAGTTTTTATAACAATTATTTTGAGTAATTACCAATAGTGTACAGTGCCTTCTAAACACTGTTTTATGTTTTGAGCATTATACATGTGATGAGTACATTTAGCAGTAAACAGCTCTCTACTCTCCTGTACTCAAATTATGATCAATCGTGGACTTCCCTCGTGCAGTAAATCCCAGCATGGGGTCAGTTCTTTATCAAAACTGATTGCTTTCATTTCGGTCTCTGAATTCTATCAATTACAGCCGGGAATGTCTGGGTAGCGGCTCATCATTGAGTTATTATTGGGTTTCTGTTTTCTTTCAGTAATGGTTTAAATTAGAAACGGCCAATGAGGGTTGCCACTTTAATGTGTGGAGTGTGTGTTTACCGTATATAGGCAATGTGTTTGTGCTGTGGAATAGTTTTAGAAGGCGCTACCAATTTTGTTTTGTCGGATTGGTCTATAGGCCATGCGTTTGTGACGTGGAATACTTTTAGAACCATGGGGAATATTAGTGTACAAAAGCAGAGCTAGCAACTCTCCCTAATTCTTCTGAAAATTTATCTAAAATTAAACCAATCTTTTCATTGTTCTGATGAAAAAATTTGAAAATATCTCCCTGATTAGCAACATTTTACCCCTATTTTAATATGTTTACTGTATAGCAGTGTGTTTGTGCCGTGCAAAACTTTTAGAACCACAGGGAATAAATAGCGTACAAAGGCAGAGCTGGCAACTCTCCATGATTCTGCTAACAGTTCCCTGAAAGTGTATGTTAAAAGTTATTCTAAACATCTCCCAGTTTGTTGTACAAATCTCCCTGATTGCATGATGTAAATAATGGCAGCTCTGGTATTATTGTCTGTTTACAAATGCTCATAGTGTAGAAAACTCACCCAAATAAACCTTAAAATAAAAATAATAAAAATCAGCATTGAAGAAACGACTTTAAAAAAACTCAAGATTTTTAATGAAAATTAACTTCTAGAATTCATATTTACATTTAACTAATACAAGGTTTAATGTTAATAACGTAGAAAGCTTCCCTTAAAATATTACTTGCTGAGGTGATGTAGTTGTTGAGAAATGAGTTTAGTTTAAACAATTTCACTTAAATAATTTTCGTCTGATGTGCAATGGATTTACGCGACTCTCCTGAAATCTTTGCTCTGTGATTTTTTTTCAAAAACTAATGAAGCTGAAACTTCTACAGCTAAATTATATCATACATGTATGTACATCTTCAATCACAGTGAGTTGGGATTCATGTCATGGCCAAAAACTTGATCTACAAAAGGTATCAAAACCCTTCACAACCTAGAAAAACAAATTATTTACAACTTCTAGACAGCACACAATACATGTGACATTTCCAGCACTTCTTCTTTTGAACTCAAAGTTTACTTCCAAAATAATACAAGACCTTGGTTATACTCTTGGTATCCAGCGTTTGTGGCATTTGGAATTCCCACAGGCGCACACACAGCTCTCGCAAACCACGTAGGAATGTTTTGATAAATGTTAGCAAATGTTCTGGCGGAATGAGTCCTTCCATGGATGTGGTTGGAAATTCCTTCCGATGCATAACATGATCTGTGATATGTATTTTTAATAAAGAAGCAGTGTAGTTATGTTGACAGGGCTGTATGCTTCGTTTTTAAAAGGGCAAGGGCACCAGGGCATGTTCTTCTTGGTAAAGGGCACCCTATGATGAAATTGCAAATTTGTACCGGAGCATTTCAAGGGGCACCAAGGCAATGACCAGGGGACACGGAGGCAATCGCCTTCGTTGCCTCCGTGTGAAGTATCAGGCCTGTGTTGACTTTCGCAGAAATTTAATCGAAAAGCTGTTAATCTGAAAGCTCATAAACTAACGAGTTGTCATTCCAAATATCAGAGACTTACATAATTTTTAACATAATATCATAAACGTATTTATACATCTAATAGCCTAAAACAAAAAAATTGATATCAACAAATATATCTGTGTTACATGTATACTTGGAAAACGAATATATCTTTTTGCCAAAAAATTCTCTAGACCACTCTTGATCAATAAACACCATTTACCACGGGCTCCAAAATTGTATGCAAATGTAATGTTAACAAACCCATACAAATTACACTTATGACCTTATCTTTCCGAGCAGACGGTATTGATTTGGAATGTTTTCATTTTGGAGATAATTAATTGGCAACTATGATTATTGCTATAGATTTGAAAAATAAGCATTTAGAAATAAGAATGTACCGGGTCGGGTGGAATGTATATAAAAGCAGGCAGTTAATACCAGGTGGGCTTATGGGGGGATGAAAATTAGATCTTATGCCTATCTGCTGATATCTTTTTCTGGAATGTATTTTCAGCGACCGTACTCTCCCTTTAAATTTGCGGTGCATTTTGCCCAAACCTCTCGTGGGAGACATCCGATATTAAAAGACCAGGTATCAATCTCGTAATCTCGATTGAGTTTGACAGAATTGTTTGTCCAGACCAGAAGCATCACCGGGATCTCCGATGTTTATTGTTCCTAACATCGGTCGAAATATTTCTCGTGTTCATATGAAGTGTTTACGGTAATAAGACAGTCTGTGTTTATCTCGGACGAAAAGTATTATGATGATTGTAAAGTTTGAGAAAAAATTGACGATTACAAATGTTGATACATAGTTAACAGTTTGTGTACATGTAGGTGCAGACAACATGTGCAGAGGTTGGAAAAATGTTTTAATATTTCTTGTGTTCATACGAAGTGTTTACGGTAATCAGACAGTCTGTGTTTATCTTGGACAACAAGTATTTTGATGATAGGAGAGTTTGAGTAAAAATTGAGGACTGCAAAATATGTGGATACATACGTTGCCAGGTGCAGACAACATGTGCAGGGGTTGGAAAAAACGTTCACTTAAAAAGAATTCGAGACATCATCGATTTGTACAACATGTGTTAACAAAAATTTCAAGGCTTCAAAAAATATTATTTTGTTTACCAAACATTTAGTCACTTTATGGACCTTTTTTCACAGGTTAGTTTAATTGTATTTACATTTATAGTTTTGAAACAATCAGATAATAATATTTTGATTTATGCAATTTATCATAGACATTAAACCATGGTTAAACCAATGTTTGTATGAGAGAGATTGGCTGTTGCCAACTTAGTGTTTATATCCCCTTGTGTGAGTTTGCCGAGTTCCCTTGATGGGAAGATCATCTAAACAAACAAACAAACAAAAACAGACAATCCACATGACTTGAATAAGTATTGTCGTCTAGTTACTCAATCACAACTTCTTGATTTGTGCAATTCATAACCAAAGACGTTAAACCATGGTTAAACCAATGTTTGTATGAGAGAGATTGGCTGAAGCCAGCTTGGTGTTTATATCCCCTTGTGGAGTTTGCCAAGTTCCCTTGATGGGAAGATCATCCAAACAAACAAACATGGTTCCAAAAACCAAAGGTATACTTTGCCTTTAATGACTTCGAGCAAGTTTGGGTGAGCGACTAGAACTGACCAGAGCCGTATGTTGGGAACCAGAAACTGTGACGTAGCTCTCGATTTGACCACAGTCGACCATGCAACCAGTGCATGGTTCAATATGGTCAATCTCCCTGTGCTCTATGGTTTCTGGTTAGTCTAGTCAAGTCTAGTCGCACCCGAACTTGCTCCCAAAAAATGCTACAGTGGGTTTGATGCGATTCCCCGTGAGTTTATTACGACAACTGTTAACTTTCTCTACCACCTCAACCCTTAATGTATCAAAGAGCCACCAGGGGTTCACCTTACTGAATGACACCCAACCTCCAGAAAAAAAAAGTTTCATCAGCAGGGGAAAATATCAAATTCATAGTTCATGCCCCGCTGAAACGCAAGACATGTGCGTCTGCGAGATTTATACCCTGGGAAAGCAACTACCAGTGTTTTTCTTGCCTCATTTGTACTGTAGTGAAAGATTTATGCTGGAACACCATTTGCGGCCATTCCAATTTGTGATATTGCACAGAAGCTTTTAAGGTCCACACCTGGTGTTGATATTTTGGAAAGGGTTTTTATCCTTAATGGTGGAATTTTATAGGGGGGAAAAAATCAAAGTACCCGAAAATTCTCAAGTGGATTGAATAATTTAGAATGACAGTTTAAAAGGATTGTTTGGTAGACCAATTGATTTTCATATGAGCATACAAACAAATATTCGGATAGCTAAACTTCAAGAAAATTGTACCTTATGTCATGTATGTTTTGTGTGGTTGTTGTTGCTGTTTTTTGTTTAATTCAAAAAGCATCCAGCCCTGGAACTTGGAGGCCACAGAGGCCATGGCCTGACCTTAGTGCCCCTTTGAATGTTCCCCATAGACTTCAAGATTTTCCAATAGAAGTACCTTTTGCAATTACAATGGCCTTGCCCTGTCAAAGATGAAATATCATGTTTTATTTCGTCCCCTTGTTTTGGTTCATCAAAAAGACAGAATTGAGCATGATATTAAAAAGCATTTAGTGGACTTTTTATTCCCCCAAAACTGCATTATAACTATTCTTTAAGCAAAGAGAATAGTCATCCAATCAAAGCACTGTGTTTTTATGATCCAACACACTCTCGTCCTAGTTGCGATAACGTAACCCTCCTCCAGACGGCGAAGAGGGTTACGACGGCAAAGAGGGTTTCGTTATCGCAACTATCTCGCTCCTTGAAAGAAGTTTAGATTCACACCCTGTGACAGCTGGGGAAGGGCTGGTCAGGCCCCTGTTTTGATAATGATGTCAGCCATGCACATCGTCTCTAGTAGCTTATTGGTCAAGACAGTTCAGACATTATTTACATAGTTTTAACCACATGCTTAGCATCAATCTGGGGGTGGTGTGGTGTGGTACAGTACAGGAATGAGTATAGGAATGTGTTATGACAGCTTGACAACTGGGATGGTTTCCAAATATTGCCAAAGGGGAGATCATGTTATCAAAGGTGATGTAACAACAGACTGGATTAAATTAATTTGTTAAAGGGAATGTTAAGGCAGAGTGTCAGGAATTTTAGAATGTGGGTTCGAATCCTGGTCTTATTCATCTTGTCTTGTCGAATAATAATAATAATAATAGTAATAATTTATTGATCTTTAATTGCGCTCTCTCCAGGACCAGCCTGTTCGAGGGCACATGACAGCAAAAATTGCAAAAGATTAAGAAAATGACAAACAATAAGTGAAAAGTTTAAAAAGTACACCCGTAACAAAATAAAAGCAAAGTAGATACAAGTTTACAAGCGAAAAATACAGTACCTTCAAAAGTGTACATTTCAGACTATTTACTTAGGGTACGTTTTGGCTGCGATCCTAACCCCAAATAAGTTTGAACTTTGGTTGAGCATTTTTTTTGCAGGTTCAGTGAAATTGCAGTGACACGTCTGTTCCGACCAGGCTCAGTTTCAAGACTCTAAAAACCACTCCAAAAATCAATGGAGTTCATTTAATAATGAAATACCCTGGAGCATAACAAGATAAATAATGTTGATAAAATTGCAAGGACTATTAGTTGCATCTGGTTTGGGCCATCTTGTTTTGGCCATCCTGGCTGTGGCTGCTGAATGCGCTGTAGCACCATAGAGTAAGGAGCTACCATAGAGTTGTCCTTACTCTATGGTGCTACATAGTTGGGTCTCAGAAGAATTCATAACTTCAATAATAATTTTTCTGTTAAAATGTATACTAAGCGCCTTGAGTACCTTGTTGGTAGAAACTTGCGCTATATAAGACTTTGATATTATTATTATTATTATACACACACATATACCTGAATATAGATCAAACATTATACACAAAGTTTGAAATATCATTGTTAAACAGTAAATAGTATAAAATATTAATCAATTAGAGAAATTGGAGTCTCTTGGACCGGATTCCAATGAAATATGTATAAGCGCGGCTCTTAATAAATTCCAGAACCATCGCTTAGGGTTATGTCTGGTGTGAACCAGAGGGCTCAACCTTGTACTTGGACTAATTATTCCATCCCAGGGGGGGGGGGGGGGCGTAATTCTACTTGTAGTTTTTCCCCCCTGCACCTGCACACACTAGCATTGATTGACGTCTTAGAAATCTCCTGCCTGAAGGTGCATTTGGAACTTCGGGAATCAGGTTACATCATTTGGAATTCAGTGGTAACAAAATTACCGGTTGCAAGCCCCAGTGCCTCAGTGCGCAGAGCACTCTCTCTATGCAAGGTTTAAAGCCAAGATTTGGTTAAAAATTATTAAAGGCATTGGACACTATTGGTAATTACTCAAAATAATTATTGGCATAAAACCTTTCTTGGTGATGAGTAATGGGGAGAGGTTGATGATATAAAACATTGTGAGAAACGGCTCCCTCTGAAGTGCCATAGTTTTTGAGAAAGAAGTAATTTTCCACGAATTTGATTTCAAGACCTCAGATTTAGAACTTGAGGTCTCGAAATCAACCATCTAAACGCACACAACTGCGTGTGACAAGGGTTATTTTTCTTTCATTATTATCTCCCAACTTCGATGATCGATTGAGCTCAAATTTTCACAGGTTTGTTATTTTATGTATATGTTGAGATACACCAATGGTGTCCATTGCCTTTAAAACAAATGTACATGTACAGTATGGCAACCGATAGGTTGAATTGCATGGGTCAAAATTAAGGGCATTTTCTTGGTAGTCAGCAGGGCTAGTCACCCAGAATGTGTAGTAGCCCTGATGAGATTTTGGTAGCCCTAAAAACATGTCTTGAGTCACAACACAAATTGGTCACCAGAAGTATTTCATTGTACAATACCGTCAGTGTTGTTTGTGATGTTGATTTTTGCATTATTTTCCCACTAGCCCGTGTCGGGCTATCAAACTGGAAAAATGAGAAGCCCGGCTGTAAATCTGGTAGTCATGGGGTAGCTGGCTAGTGGCAATTTCGACCCCTGAATTGCACTGGTACAAAGTATAAAATTACTTTTAAAAGTAGCTTAACGGTTTAACACATAATTGGTAATTTAATAAGCAAATTATAAACAATAAAAACACCTGACAATCAATCAGTACAATATCCGAACGTGACTTTTTAAAAAAATTAACAGAATCAAAGGACACTTTGTTGATAGAAAAGCCATCATTATGAGAAGTAAACCAGTCCTTCAATCAACAAGCCGAGTACATGATGCAATTTTTTTTTTTAAGAGTCAAGTTTAAAGGCTTAGAGGGCCTTGACTTTACAATTGAATTACTTGTAACCCTGTATCGAATTTCCTTGTTTATGCTCTGTTTGTTTTGATGCTTGTGTGTGAGTGTGAATAGACACTTAACAATGTAACCTGAAATGGTTTGTGATTTTGTTTTATTTAGTGTGCCAATGGTATAGCGCCCTCTTCTGTTTAAAATTATCCAGTCAGAATTTTGCTGTGTATCTTGCATTTTCTTGTTTCACTTCTAAAGAGCAGCTACCAAGGCCTGTGTACTTGGTTTTGAAAGGGCAAGGGCACAAAGGCATTTTCTCCTTGATCAAGGGCACCCTAATGTACATATGAGGAAATTGTAAAATTCTACTGTCAGCATTTCAAGGGCACCAAGGCAATGACCAGGGGGCATGGAGGCAATAGGAGACTTTCCAACGCTAGGTGGCAGCAGACATACCGGGTAAATTTCCATTGTTTACGTAGTTCTGAACATGCGCATAATTCTGAGAACAATGGATTTACCCGATAAGTCTGCTGCCCTCTATCGTCCCAGAAAGTCTCCCATTGCCTGTGTTGCCTCCGTGAAGTATGCCAAGCACTATTACAGCAAGTGTCCAATTTACATTGCTGTAAGAAGAAAAATGTGCTAAGCAAATTGTTCTGCTGAGCAATAATTAGTTGGGAATTAGTCATGAGCAATACATGAGAAGCACTCAAATAATGACAAGCTGTGTGTTTGCAAGTTGCACACCTGACATCAGTGCACATTTTCTGACCTTTAACAAAATGCTACGAAACAGTCTTTTACATTGGATATGACATGCATTTTTTTAAATGTGAAATTATGCAGAAGGTTTATTTCATGTAGTCCAGACACCTGTCCCTGTCCCTGTCCGAAAAATTATTTGGTCTTCAGGGCCAAGAATGTCAAAATAACTAATGCTAAGGTCACTAACTCCAATTTGCTTGAATGGAATTCTTTCACAAGCGCTAATGTAATACGGAAAAATATAGCGCTTCTCCATATCCAATGGTCACTCGTTTTTGGAAAGTTAACAATTTCTAGCAAACGTTTTTTCATACATGTAGGTCCATTTGGTTGCCAACCAGTTTGCAAACAGCTAAAGCCCGGTTTATACTTCCTGCGAATGTGAATGCGAAGCGATTGTTGACCTCACAAAAATCACAACGAATGTTCGCAACAGTTCAGCTCCGTTCAACTCACTCGCGAATATCGCTGCGAAAGGATAGCTGTGACGTCAAATTCATGTCAAGTTCGCTTCGCATTCACATTCGCAGGAAGTATAAACCGGGCTTGATTCTATGTTCCCAATTTACAGTGTCGGTGCTTGTAATCCATGTACATTAGGATATGAATTTGATATTTCCTTCATGTTTCCTCTATGCATATTCATAGTTCTGAGCTGTCTCATCCATGGCTCGATCTGGAGGTCATCATTTTGTTTGATACACCATTCCAATTTGTGTCATTTCTATTTTTTTCAGCAGGCCAATCCGGAGTCACCATGGCCTTCCATCTGACCATAGAGAACTGGCTCAAGGCCCTGGAGCTGGAGCAGTATGTGCCTATGTTCCTGCAGTACCAGGCCGTTGAGGTAAGCACTCAATTCTTCTCTTTAATCCCTGTTGGAGAATCCAATTGCAGGATCTTAAAGGCAGTGGACACTATTGGTAATTACTCAAAATAATTATGAGCATAAAACCTTTCTTGGTGACGAGTAATGGGTAGAGGTTGATGGTATAAAACATTGTGAGAAACGGCTCCCTCTGAAGTGCCATAGTTTTCGAGAAAGAAGTAATTTTCCACGAATTTGATTTCAAGACCTCAGATTTAGAACTTGAGGTCTCGAAATCAACCATCTAAACCCACACAACTTTGTGTGACAAAGGTGTTTTTTCTTTTCTTATTATTTCGCAAATTCCATGACCGATTGAGCTCAAATTTTCACAGGTTTGTTCATTTATGTATATGATGAGATACACCAAGTGAGAAGACTGGTCTTTGACAATTACCAATAGTGTCCACTGTCTTTAAACCAGGCCTGATCCTGCTGTTGGCATTTAGGGGCCAATCAGAATGGTAAATGTTTCAACATTTCAATTTCACTTTCCAAGTAATATGCCTGTTTTTTTTTTTTTTCTTCACAGAACTCGGGTCAGTACTGAGTATTAATAACACACATCGGTGTGAATGGGTAAAAACACAATATATTCATTTCAATTTTCTTTCCGAAATTGTGGCTGGGTGGGTCAAAAGAAAAAACTGAAAATCAAAATTCAGTTTTTCGATGTGGGAGGAAAACTACAACTGTGGAAAACAAGCACCATTGGACAAATGAAAAATAAGACGAAGTACCCAGCTGGCCAAGATTGTCAATTTCCTTTTTGATTAAACTACAAAGTAAAAGGTGTTTGTTAAAGCCATGAAAAGCCATTGAAAACTACACTGATGTTGGAGACTGTCGATCTAAAAGCGCAGAATTCCCTGCTTTCGCAAGCGCTGGTTATTTGCTTACGGTAAGCAGAGCTATGAAATTGGGCCCAGTCATTAAGCCGTTGGTAACCTGTTTCTGCTAAGCAATACTTTTCTGTGCTCTGCAAGTTTTTGTGCTTACAAGCTTTGATGAAATGGGGCCCAGATCAGGTCCAGGGTCCTGTCCACCTTTTCTGGATCTAGTGTAAACATGGCCCTGCTGGTCACTTCACTGGAACCATGCAGTCTGTGTAGTGTATGCAATTAAGTCCATTGTAATCCTGCCTATTCAAAAGCAATAATCCCCTATCCACTCCCACCACAAGATGAGAGGACATGGCCAGTAGTTATCATTTCAGTGGTTGCTATACTGATGCTGACTAGTGGGTTAAGGATATGGAGTTGGAATTTAGTTAACTGTGCTGTTCATCGTGTCCGTTTGTGTAAGTATTCAGGAGCATGGGTTGTAGCTAGACCAATTTTAGTGGTGGGCAAAACAAAAATCAATTTTGTTTCAAAGTCAACCAAGGGCGAGCGGAACAACAAAATGTTTATTTATAGGGCTTGTATTGCTGAAGTGGGGCCACTGGTTTCCAAACTGTTTGCGTTGTGGGGGGCCATGCAAAGTCGAATGGCTTTTTGACTGTGTCCTTTCACTGGTGATACTCCTTATTATTGGGCGCACAATGTATTTTGCTCTAGCACCGTCCTACTGTGGCTACACTGTTGAGGAGTATGAAATGTAAACTGTGACATCCCATATGAGCCTAGATTTCCTTTTGTACCATTCTTAAAGACCCTGGACACTATTGGCAGGTAATTGTCAAAGACCAGTCTTCTCACTTGATGTATCTCAACACATGAAAATAATTATTTTTAGTAATTACCAATAGTGTCCACTGCCTTTAAAGGGAAGAAAATATTCAATCTTATACCTTTAAAAAAAAAAAAAAAACAGGACAATCAACTGGGGTATTTTTTTACTTTGCCTAAAATCTACACCGTAATTTGTCTAAAACTAATGTTTATTTATCAGAAAGATTCATGAGAAACTGTGTTCCACTGGATACCTTTTTTAATTGTCAAAGACCAGTATTCTCACTTGGTGTATCCCAACATATGCATAAAATAACAATTCTGTGAAAATTTGAACTTGATTGGTCATCGAAGTTGCAAGAGAATAATGAAAGAAAAAACGCCCTTGTCGCACATGTTGTATCCTTTCATATGCTTGAATTCGAGACCTCAGCTGAGGTCTCGAATTCACTTCGAATATTTTTAGTGAGAAATTACCTCTTTCTCAAAAACTACGTTACTTCAGAGGGAGCCGTTCCTCACAATGTTTTATACTATCAACAGCTCTCCATTGCTCATTACCAAGTAAGTTTTTATGCTAACGAATTATTTTAAGTAAATTACCAATTCGTCCTCTTTCTCCCGTCCTCAGAATATTCTGCATCTCTCAGAGCGACATCTGTCTGAGATAGGAGTGACCAACTCAGCGCATCGTGCCCGACTGGCATCGAACCTGGTGTACATCAGGGAGAAGCTCAAGCGGACCAGTATTGCAGGTAATTTAATAATATCAACATTTTCTACAGCTTTTCTCCCGCTGGAGAAATAAAAATAATAATAATAGTAATAATAATAACATGCATTTATGATATATGCGCTAAAATACATGATTTCTAAGCGCTGAAACATAAAAGTATTAGTACGATCATAATAACTAAAAATAATAATAACAAAAAATGCAGGGCTAGTCACTGAAAAAGTCAACATTGTTCTCGGTCTTGATGTCTACATCTAAAAACAAACAAACAAAAAACAAACAAACAAACAAACAAACAAACAAACAACCAAAAAGTACAAATACTTCTGTTTCAATACCCCTGGCTTTAAAGGCAGCGGATACTATTGGTAATTATTCAAAATTACGAGTAATGGGGAGAGGTTGATAGTATAAAACATTGTGAGAAATGGCTCCCTCTGAAGCAATGAGTTTTTGAGGAAGATGTAATTTTCCACGAATTTGATTTTGAGGCCTCAGAATTAGATTTTGTTTTTTCTTTCATTATTAGCTCGCAACTTCGACAGCCAATTGCGTTCAAATTTTCACAGGTTTGTTATTTTATGCATATGTTGAGATACACCAAGTGAGAAGACTGGTCTTTTACAATTACCAATCGTGTTCAGTGCCTTTAAAGGCAGTGGGCACTATTGGTAATTGTCAAAGACTAGCCTTCACACTTGGTGTATCTCAACATATGCATAAAATAACAAACCTGTGAAAATTTTAACTCAACCGGTCATCGAAGTTGCGAGATAATTGCCACACGAAGTTGTGTGCGTTTAGATGGTTGATTTCGAGACCTCAAGCTCTAAATCTGAGGTCTCAAAATCAAATTTGTGGAAAATTAGTTCTTTCTCGAAAACTATGGCACTTCAGAAGGAGCCGTTTCTCACAATGTTGTGTACCATCAACCTCTCCCCATTAATCATCACCAAGAAAGGTTTTATGCTAATAATGATTTTGAGTAATTACCAATAGTGTCCACTGCCTTTAACTAAGGTGCTATAAAGCAGTGAGTGATGAATCAGCACTTATGACAATGCCAGTGATGGTTTTTTTCCCCATGTTATCTTCTTGTACTTTCTTGTAATCCTCTTTTATGTTAGTCAGGGGTTAGGAAAAGCATGTCAAATCTAATTTATCGCTGCGTTAACTTCATATTAAATAGCTTTAAAGACTTATAAGTTATACTACAAATATCTTTGTGATCATTAACATTCCATGGTTGTCCCTGAGTGTTGATGGAATGCATTTATTATATCATTGATGGTTCAGTTTGTACTGATGATGTCAGTGCACTGTTGGTTGTTTTTTTTATTCCGTTTATCTCGACAACCAATTGAGTTCAAATTGTCACAGGTTTGTTATTGTGTGCATATGTTGAGATACACCAAGTGAGAAGACTGGTCTTTGACAGTTACCAATAGTGTCCAGTGCCTTTAAGGTTTGAGAAACTGGAGATATTCATTTTCGGGATAAGAACCATTCTTCCTTGAGCTGATGTTGTCTTGATGATGTCATCATGAGCTACCGAAGCATCTTGAAGAGGATATTCAAAGGTGTCCAGAGTCTTTAAAGAAGGGTTTTGTACACAATCTGTTGTCTAAACCGGAAGCCAGTGCTGCAGTGCAAGTCAGAGAAAATTAGTGAAACAAGGTCACAGGTTAGGGGGTCATTCTATGGCATCGGTGCACATGAAGCAATGATGTACCATCCTTATGACACCTGCAAATTGGTCCGCACTTAAAAGTGCAAAGCTTGTTCTTTCTACCATCTGCCCACCCAGACTCGTGACACACTCTGTTCATTATTGAATGGGCTTTTCTTTGGGTTGCATTCCAATTGGTGTTTGAGTTTCGACTAGGTATATTTACCGACTGGAAATTACATTCCACTTAGGGTGGCTTTGTAGTGTACATCATTGTGTGGAAAAAAAAAGTTCTATACATGCACAGGTACAAAAACCTCTCTGTGTTTGTCAGACAGATGACGTCATGTGCGTAACATTAGGTAAAGCTAGATGACGCACTTCCAAAAACATTCATTCAATTTCCTAATCCCCAGTGTATGTGTACACGCTTTTCATTGGTGGAATTTCATTTGTGTAGGGGGCACTGCAACTTTCTCTCACAGAAGAAAACTTTTAATAGAAAAGGGGAAAGTCTACAGAAATGTTTTTTTAGCAGGAAATGATTTAGGGGGGTGCTCACCTCCGAATTCTGCGCTTACTATCAGCATTCTCTGAATTTTTTCGCTAGCTGTGTAAGGGAAGAATGTCTAGTAATGTGGAGTACGCATGCGCACAAAAAGCCAAAGATTCCCCCGCTTACCTGTGAGATACGCCTAAAGTAAGCGCGAAATTCTCTGCTTCCGCAAGCGCCGATTCTTTGCTTACGATAAGCAGAGCCATGAAATTGGGCCCAATGGAATTCCGATAGTCCTTTTGCCATCTTCTCTAAATTGATTGGTTGTGTGGAATATTTACTATAGTAATACTACCAGACTTGTCCCCTGCGGTCTGAGGTAACCAAAGTAATTTGTTTCCAATGTCTTTTCCTTGTAAGAGATGAATGAGAAGAGTGATCTCCCTGCAGGGTGCACAGACTGAAATCTCAAAAATAGCTCCAGTCCCAGTGATTATAATTATAATACGCCGATGGAAATAAACACACGGATAATCAAATTCAAGTCATGTAACTGTATCCAGCTTGAGCTGGATACCAAATAAATATCCCTGCTGTGTTGCCGATACAGGAAAAAGGTCATGATATGGTGTATGGCTAGTCTTGATACAAGACACTTTTATTATGTTTTGCAACGCCACTTGATATGGGAGTCATAATTACACCAATAGAGGGCTTTCCCATGGCTCTATTATCACTATGGTAGGCACTGGACACCTTTGGTAGTTGTTAAAGACAAGTATTCTCACTTGGTGTACCTTGAAAACTTGGACTCAATTGGTCGTCGAAATTGCGAGAGACTTTATAAATGGAAGAAAAGACACCCTTGTTGAACCAGTTTGTGTGCTTGCAGATGCCTTATAAAAGGCTTCAGGGGAAAGATTACCTCTTTCTCAAAAACTAAGTTATTTCAAGCGAGCCGTTTCTCACAATGTTTTACACTACCAATAGCCCTCCATTGCTTCTTACCAAGTCAGTTTTTATACTAACAATTATTTTTTAGTAATTACCAATAGTGTCTGGTGCCTTTAACATCCGAATGCTTACACCAAAGCAATTTTTTTTTCCCTACAGTGAGCACAAATATTTTACCATTATGAAATTGGGCCCAGGTTTATTTCTTCCCTGGGCCATGTAAGTGACCAGAAGAGGGACCTATTTCCGAAGGCCCAACTAAGGAAAAAGTTCATCTTCTGGTCACTCAAATTCCCTCAGGGAAAAGACGTGCTCTAGTGACCTCATTGCCGGTCCCTAGTGTATACTGTGATTTAATGACATAGTGTCATCGACCGCCATATTTGATGATAAACAATAGAAAAGTGCACGCCTGTATGCGCTGCGCACAACTCCTAACCAACGATACCCTTGCACGTGTGCACATTTCATCAAAGATGTTGGTCAATGATGTCATGTGCAATATCTATAGACCTTTTAATAATGGGGCTACCATCTTGAATTACTCCCATTGAAATCAGTGTAACCAAAGTGAGGTTGGAAGGGCAAATAGTCTGGTCCACTTTCGGTATATATATTGAAGCAGTATGCATTGTGAAAGTGCATAGGCCTACAGGGTACACAACCAACATTGTGTCAGCAGTGAATGGATCGCAGAGCAAGGATGGACTGACTTGAAATTGTATAATCATTTTGTGATATACAGCTTCCTTGTACCAAGACTAGGCATATGTTACATTACTCATGGCAATTGTGCATGCATGCATACTGCCTGAACAGTAGTTCATTGTAAACGTAATGTAATACTTCAACATTCCCACTTATAATGCCATTAGTGAAATACAACCAGTTTCATCGACTTCAATGCTTTCCAAAAACAAAATTTTGTGTTTTATGGAGTTGAGTTATAATGAAGTCTCCTGAGCAAGCTAGTCGAAACGCTGAGACCAATCCAAGAACTGACTCCGCGGTAGTACAGTTAATTTATGATCCTATAAAGGTAGTAGTCCCAGCCAATTTTCTGTAGTAGTCAAAAAGCAGGACAGTTCTTTTCAGAACTGAGAAGTCTCTCGAACATCCGATAAATCTACTCCGTGGTAGTAGAATAAAGAAAGACAGTTCTCAAAGAACATTCTCTACCTGGCAAGTAGATACACACATGGTGTTACCGCAAACCAAATATAAATTGATACCTCACCATGCAATGCCTTAAATCACATATAATAAAGTTCTTGTTAAAGTTACGCTTCATTCTCTGCCTGTTTATCCCTACCGCTACTATTTTAATTTTCAGTCTGTTTATTTATAAACTAGACATCCTGTTTCCCCCTATCTTTTTTACAGTGTGTTTTGTTTGCTCTCATTGCTCTGTGTAATTGTTCTCATATTTGGCCAATGATGTTAGTTAGACTTCCACAGCCTATTACGTTAATCTGGTTAAAGCCCGTGGACACTTTTGGTAAACAGTGTTGTCATGTCCCACACTTCGTGTATCACAACTTATACATAAAATAACAAACCTGTGAAAATTTAGGCTCAATCGGTCATCAGAGTCGGGAGAAAATAATGGGAAACCCACTCTTGTTTCCGCACGTTTCGCCGTGTCATGACATGTTTTTAAAATAAATCCGTAATTCCCGCTATCGAGAATTGATATTGTTTTAATGTTTTCTCAAAAAGTAAAGCATTTCATGGAATAATATTTCAAGAGAAGTCTTTCACCATTACCTTCTGTAAACCCTGTAAATTTTCTGTGAACTTTTTTTTTTTTTCTCTACCGAAAGTGTATAATGGCTTTAATCTGGTTAAATGGAACACTCAACCTTCAAGATATTCTATTTCCCTAAACACTTTCGATGTAGATTAAACATCCGGTTGTTCTTAACTGTCGTTTTCTAGGAAGTCCTTTGAGCACCTTCACGCAACCCAGGCCGAGGTCGTCAATAGGTGGCTCTCCGTACAGTTCACCGAATCCATCACCGTCAACAAAGACAAGCTTTCGATATAGGTAAGCAGGCTTCGTTTGTGAAAGGGCAAGGGCACCAAGGCATTTTCTCCTTGGTAAAGGGCACCTATGAGGAACTTGTAAATTTCTACTGAAGCATTTCAGGGGCACCAAGGCAATGACCAGAGGGCATGGAGGCAATCGCCCTCCATTGCCTCCGTGAAGTATCAGGGCTGTTAAGAGTTAAGTTTTTTGTTCTTATACTTTTGATTATTGCAACAGAAAATTGTTAATGGCCTTACGTTTCCACCGTAGCAGAGTCTTTCTCAAAGGCTTTGTTATTTTCATATAATGACAATAATTAAATTCGAAAAGTAAACAAGAGGGTTTTGCTTTTCTTTGTTTGCTTCAATTTTTACTTGTATTTTCTGTACAATATGTAAGCATGGTTTGGTGTAAATTGTTTGAAGCTTTGCATGGTGTGAGATATAGGAACAAAAGTATGAAGAAACCTTAAATAAATAGTATTTAGTGAAGACGACCAGAGTATACTGTTCGAAACTTCAAGACCAAACTGACTCTTCATATAGCCAAAACTCACACAAAAGATATTTACACACGGTTGTACCGGCAAGTTTACTCTTTATTTATGGTTTCTTCCTGTGGTTTGAACGGGCAATCTGCCGGGAAAACCTCTTGTTTTGGTTTGTTGTTGGGGTTTTTTTTTGGGGGGGGGGGGAACAAACCAAGATAGAAGGTACACAAAAAACATACTGCAGTCCAAACAAAGTTTAACATTGTTTGTTTTTCCAGCTCAATTTTTGTTTTACATTAATTTTTATAAACCAAATGATATTTTTTTAGGGTAACATTAATGTCCACACACAAAACAAAGCAAAAACAAACCACATCTAGCGATTGAAAACAACAGCCTGAAAAGGGCCGATGAACTTATTTCCTGTCACCAACAAAGTTATTGTTATTAAATGGTTTCCATGCCGAGTTATCCCATTGCACACATGTGTCGGCCACGCTGTAGGAAATCTGTGTTCCTTTCTAGAACTAGTGAGCACTACAGGAAGTTCTTTGGCAGTGTTCGTTATCATTATAATATATAAAACACATATGGACTGTTTGATTGTGCCTTTTACAAATTACAACAAAAAGTCAACTTCCCACAACATCCTAATGTTATGAATCACTGTGTGTTAGACAACCCACTGATTCACAATCCCCCCCCTCCAGATGACATAATGGAATAGCCCAAAAGTTTTGTGTTTATTTAAAGGCACTGTGGTCACTTCTGGTAATTTACTCAAAATAATTGTTAGCATCAAGACTAACTTGTTAAGGAACAATGGAGAGCTGCTGTTGATAGTTTAAAAAAATTGTGAGAAACGGTTCCCTCTGAAGTAATACTAATTTTTTGAGACGAAGGTAATTTCTCACTCAAATAATAAAAGACTTGAGCTGAAGCCTTTATTCTGAAAGCACACAAAGTAATGCAACAAGGGTGTTTTTTGCCAAGTTCATTATTCTCTTGCAAACTTTGATTTTCACAGTTTTTTTTAATTTATGCATATATGTTTGGATACACCAAGTGAGAATACAGGGGTGCGTCCCACTCGCGCAAACGAATCACAACTGTTCGCGCAAACGTTGTTTGTCTTTGGAACAATTGGTGCACATCACGAGGTGTCAATATGGCGGCACCCTGAAATGAAGACGGCGCGCACCGTATGCAGTTTTTTTTTTACTTTGTTTTTGCTGTAATAGTCCTCTTTTTGACATCATTACATCAACTAATTAACTTTGTTAATTCAAATATGCATTATTATCCACCGAAAATACAATGTAATTATGTTAGTGACAAAGAAATAATACCGTATCCTTGTCCGCCATTTTAAAAACCACTCGCCAACACCTCAGAAGTATGTTCGCGTAAAGTCCCACTTGAAATTGTTGGTAAACATGCGCAACTGTTGGCAACGTTTGCGCGAGAGGAACGCACCCCTGGTGGTCTTTAACAATATCCAAACAAGTCAAGTGCCTTTAAAAACACTCTAAATACAAGAAATTTGACTCTGCAGAACCATGCAGAACTAATTTAAATACATAAGGGAAAGTTCCACAAAGGTGTTTGGGATTTGGATTAAACAACATGGTGACTGATTGGTTTGAGTGGAAGAGACCATTGAAAAAGAGGGGTTGAATTAGCAGAGTTATTTGAGGGTCATGGTACCCCAGCAAGGGGTTTTGTTATGCAGTTGTTTGGGGTATTAAACTCACAGCTAGCTAGCCACCCCCATTGTGGCTGTCTACTGTCTGTAGGGTTGATGTTTGCCATTGGACTTTGATCAAGATTGTTTTGGCTGGCACTTGATGGTTCTGTGGTCATCAGAACAGGTTGCTCTTTTGTGTAACTGTAACTCCATGGATATCAAGTGAACCCACAAGGTTTTATAGCCCAGAGCAATTTGGTAAGCAGTTTTATGTTTGATGTTTTTTAGGTGTTGCTCTTGAAAAGTGTAATATGGTTTCCAGGATGTTGTTGTTGTTTTTGTTGGTGGACGTGTCATTTAGATAATTGTTAAGCCTAAAGGGAGTCACTTTTAAAATTAATGGCAAACTAACTTAGTAAGAAAGTATAGCAACTTTGTAGAAAGCATTTTGAGAAACATTGGTAGTTTTTATCCCCCCAAAGGTTTGAATCTGAGAAATGTTACTTCCAACATGGAGGAAGGACTTTCCATAAAAAAAACTAACTTTGTTAGAAGTACAGCAACTTTGTAAAAAAATAAATTTGAGATTAATTTCACTTTGAATGAATGTGATCGTGCACAAAATAAATTCAGTTTTGATCCCCTAAAATTTGAATCTGAGAAATGTTATTGTCAGATTTGTTTCTCAGATTGTGAAATCCAATGGGAGACTTTCTGGGACGATAGAGGGCAGCAGACTTACCGGGTAAATCCATTGTTCTCAGAATTATGCGCATGTTCAGAACTACGTAAACAATGGAAATTTACCCGGTATGTCTGCTGCCGCCTAGCGTTGGAAAGTCTCCTATTACCGCTTTTTGGTGTAATCTCAAAAACCTGACCACCTTTTGAAATGAAATTTTCACAGGTTAGTTTTACTGCTATTTAAAGCTATTTTATTATACACTTTCAGTACAGAAAAAAAAAAAAAAGTTCATAGATTGACAAATAACTTGCAGGGTTTACAGAAGGTAATGGTGAAAGACTTCTCTTGAATTATTATTCCATGAAATGCTTTACTTTTTGAGAAAACAATATCAATTCTCGATAGCGAGAATTACGAATTTGATTTGAACACATGCCATGACATAAGGAAACAAGGGTTTTCCGGTTGTTTTCTCTCGACTCAAATGACCGATTGAGCATAAATTTCACAGGTTTTTTATTTTATATAGAAGTTGTGATACACGAAGTGTGGGCCTTGGACAATACTGTTTACCGAAAGTGTCCAATGGCTTTAATACATGTATATCAAACGGTTCCAAAAAAAGAAAGGTACGGTTTTTCCCTATAAAGGCTGATGTACATATTATATTCCTAGAACTGTGAGTTTTGTTCTGCAATGCAGTTTTCTCAAGCCAATATTATAAATAATAATGGTTGCTTTTTGTATAGTGCACATATCCATCACTCAGTGATGCTCAAGGCACTTCAATATTCAGTAATTTTCTTGGTATGAGACCTACTCCTTAATACAACATGTAGCACCATGTAGTATGGTTTAAAAGGTGCTGTGGTGCAATATTATTAAGTGGAAATTGTGTGGTAGGGCCTATGTGTAGTGTACGTTGGTGACTTAAACACTGGTGTGAGCAGGTGAGTCGGAAATGCCTGTAAATTGAATCAAATCCGGAATTGATTTCTCCGTTTCCAAGGACCACTACAAAACAAGCGGTGCACTTGGCAATGCTGAGGTGTACTCGTATCCCTACAGGATACGAAGAGTTTCCGTTGTCCAGAGAGTAATCAAAATGTCGTCAAACCTAAAAACAACAACATCCATAGCTGACCAATCGCTCACAGTGGTTAAAGGCACTGGACACTATTGGTAAATTACTCAAAATAATTGTTATTGTTAGCATAAAAATTACTTTGGTATCGAGCAATGGAGAGCTGTTAATGGTATGCAATATTGTGAGAAACGGCTCCCTCTGAAGTAACGTAGTTTTTGCGAAAGAGGTTATTTCTCACTCATGGATATTCAACTTCAGCAGCCTTTTATTATGCATCTAAAATAAAAGCAAACAAAGTAAAATGCAACAAGGGCAGGCCGAATACTTCACGGAGGCAATTAAGGCGATTGCCTCCGTGTCCCCTGGTCATTGCTTTGGTGCCCTTGAAATGCTCCGGTACAAATTTTCAATTTCATCAAAGGGTGCCCTTTACCAAGAAGAAAATGCCTTGATGCCCTTGCCCTTTCAAAAACGAAGCATACAGCCCTGCAAGGGTGTTTTTTTCTTTCATTATTCTCGTACAACTTTGACGACCAATTGAGCCCAAATTTTCACAGGTTTTTTATTTTATGCATATGTTGGGATAAACCAAAAGAGAAGACTGGTCTTTGACAATTACCAAAGGTTACATCCATCAGCCAATTTCACGAAACGCTAGGATTAATCAGATTTTGAGTTAGGACGAGTAACTCGTCCTAACTCAGGATGGGTTCAATGCGTCCTAACACCTATGGATACGGAACTTAAGTCCTTAAGTTCCAAGTCCTAAGATTAATCCTTAGTTAGGAAGAGTTTGGTGAAATCTACGGCTGTGCCTTTAATCAAGTGGAAGCAAACAACATCTGTTAACAGATACTTTTTATGATTTTTTTTTCATCGGAGGTCATTGTCAAGGTGTTGGTGTACGTTATCATCCCCTTGCGTGGGACTTGTTCCGGGTGGCCTTTACTCTGTGTGTGGTTATAATCATTCTTGCTAATCCAACACGACAGCATTGTTACTTCTTGTCATGGACAGGCTGGTATGGAACGTGTAATATTTAGTTGAGTTTAATTTGAGTCACTGTGGAGATTTGTGAAGTTTGCGCAGGAGGTGTGATTTATTGGTTTTCGGTCTGGTAGTTTTTCTGGTTGAAGCATTCTTTGTGCTGCGTTGAAGTTGGGATTTGTTGGTGTGTTGATTGTGATTTTACGGTTGGTGAAGATACCATGCCAGGATATGGTTTTACAGCGGACAAGGTAGGTTTGCTAAGGTTTGGAGTTTCAGAAAATGTAAGTATTTTGTGTCGGAACTTTTGTAAAGGACATCATCACAGCAAAAGCTCAGGGCACTGCAGCAATTACTGTGAGTGGCGTGGGTTATAGGATTTGTTAATTTACTGGGTTTTTTTTTTTAATGTAGTTTTTACTGACATTGCTATCTGCTGTAGTTAGTAAATAATTGTTTGATAGAGAATTCTGTTGACTTAATAACTTGTCACTTTTCAGGATCTCTTGGTTTTATTATCGGAAAGATGAACCATTCAGAATGTAGTAATTTACTCCATGAGTCGTCCATGAAAAGATTAAGCTTTTGTTCAACGCAACAAGTGGTCTGTTCAAGAATGTAATCATTTACTCCTTGAGTCCATGTTAAGATGAATTTTTTGTTCAACACAACAACAAGTGGATTGTTGAAGCTCACGTCAACAAGCCCACGTCTTGGATATTACAAATCCTACCGAATCAAGAAAATAGTGTCAAAAGGTCAGCATCACTTTCATTTGGCTTGGAGCAAGTCATAGATCTGTAATTGAGGAATATCCAGTGACAGCATGGGGCTTTAGCAAGGTCAAGCCACCCTTGACCCTTTACTGGGAACCGGACTGATATATGTCATTGTTATCAGAATGTTTGAGCGTGAAACCAGACTTTCTGCTTCTTCTCACCCATACAATCTTGATTTGCTGAGATGTAGAGCAAAGACCCATTCCAACAGCTTATATTCCACTTGTATATTTACTGCGGTTCTTTGGAACTCCCTGCCTGGTATAAGTTTCCCGCCATCCTACAATCTAGACTGTTCAAAGAGAAATATTAACTCATTTTTTATTTTGCATTTAATAGTCGTTTTTCTTAATTAATTTTTGTTTTTACTCTTTCACCAATGTGTATAAAACACTGTATACACTTTCCCCAGTTATGTGGAAAAAAAAACCCAGCAAAATCACTTGGGTGGGATTCAGACCTACTACTTTGCATTGCTTGAGCAGATGTGTTACCACTAGACCATCGAGCTTGCCTGATAGCTAGAAGCAGTTCTAAATTTTTGAGTCATTCCCTCTGTTTCTATGAATTTACTCTCATAGTGAAATGGATGTTATAATGAGGTCTGAGCATTATGATGCAGATTTTCAAATTATTCATTTATAAACTACATGAGGACCGTCTTGTAATGAGTAATGCATCTTCACAGTACACTGTCAACCTTCTTACTGTTTGACCATTCAATATCATCCACTGTTGTCTTGAATAAGGGAATAAAAGGGTAGCGATGAGTTCTTCAACGGCTGTTTGAAGCCGGCAGGGTCGGTGGCCGTGTGATAAAGGCCCGGGCCGTGTGATAAAGGCCCGGGCCGTGTGATAAAGGCCCGGGCCATGTGATAAAGGCCCGAGCCGCGTGGTAACGACCTTGTAAGGTTTTAAACGGACGTTTAAGAATGAGTCACTACTCTTTTATTCCCATTCATAAATGCCCTTTTGTTAAAGAGCGTAAAGAAATACAATTATAGACACTTTAACAATTGAAAATTTGAGGTTTTAAATATTTTTTTCAGAAACTTTGTGTCGATGCGCGTGGGTTGTGTGCGCTTAGATTACGTGCGCACACTTAGATTAACGGTTGTTACTAATAGCTATGAATTGTGTCCGCGTGATAATCTTGCGCGCCCGACACGCGTAAGCCAGCTTCTTATAAACATCTCCAGCTGGTCATTATCAAAGGTTTAAACACCCCCACATCACGCGCTCTCCACCAATAGGAGTAGAGAAACTGTCTGGGGTATTTATGAATAACAGATTAACCATGCCAGCATAATATCATGTGGCTATACTGGATATAAATACACAACAAAATGTACACGGAATGTTGTGCACAGTTGTGCCAATGACACACTGTGTGCAGTTAAGATGTTTCAGATGGTTGACTCACACCCACTGGAGAATGTTACTAAGTGTATAAGAGGGATAATGTGTTCTTATATTTTTCTTTCAATCAACAGCACTATACCAGAGGGAGTAACAACAGAGGTAAGCTCATACATGCATACTTAATATTAATAATAAAAATATGTAATTCTTGCATTGCGCTATCACACCTTAGGGTGCCTCAAAGCGCTCTCTTGGTTTTTTCTACAAGGTATATGCGCCGTAGCACCTTGTAAACCATTATATAAGGTGCTAAATAATTGGGTCTCAGAATTCATTACTGCAATAACCTATCTTTCTGAAGGTTTGTATAATTATACTCAGCACCTTGAGTACCATGTTTGGTAAATACCTGCGCTATATAAGACTTCGATATTATTATTATTATGTGGAGCTATGTTTGAAATATTAGACCCATTTATTTACATGGGATAATGTAATGGCTTACAACTTACAAGGTTCTGTTGCACAATAATAATGATATATAATATACAACATTTATATAGCGCTTCATACAATCTGTAACAAACTATACTATTGAGTGTACTGGGTTCTTATACATGTATTGCACAACACAAGGGACCAATCGCTTTAAATCCCATCTGAAGAACAATGCAATAATAGTGAAGTTTAACAGAGACAAGGATACCAAACAACAAAGAAGGACACAATTGTCAAGACCAGGACATAGCATCTTAAATAATAATAATCATTTTTATATAGCGCTTTATACACCATGTCTCACAGCGCTTCCAACATTATTACCCCTGACCACTGGGTCATTTCATTCCCTGAACCATCTCAGCTCCCTTGGGAGTATACAGCCTGTGCAACATATATGTAGCGCACTAAGCTAAATCAATCACAAGAACCATCTCTGCCCTCATAGGTACCCATTTACCCCCTGGGTGGATAGAAGCAATTATAGTTAAGTGTCTTGCTCAGGAACACAAGTGTCATGACCGGGATTCAAACCCACACTCTGCTGAACAGAAACAGCAGAGCTTGAGTTCGGTGCTCTTATCCGCTCAGCCACGACACTCCAATGATCACAAATTAAACCCACACTCCTCTGGTCAGAAACATCAGAGCAATATTAAACAAAATTAAAAATAGATATTAATAAAAGTCTTTGTTTTTATTCCTGCAGCTTCCTCCGTCCCCAAGTTACCTCAAGATGGACCTGTATGACACATCCCCCGAGGAGCTCCGCAAAGAACTGGAATCCGAGCTCAAACTCCCAAATGATGACATTCGCAGCCACGCGTGGTTCCACGGAGGAATCAGCCGCGACAAAGTAGAGAAACTCCTGGTCAGTGACGGCGACTTCCTCATACGGGACTCAATCTCGCAGCCCGGGAACTATGTCCTGTCGGTGAGGTGGCGTAGCGCCCCCATGCACTTTGTCATCAATAGGGTGATACTTCAAGCCAATTCGCCGTACGCTTCGGTGCAGTATCAATTCGAGAAGGAATGTTTTGACTCGATCCCGTCTTTAGTGAGATTCTACATCGGGAATGCCCGACCGATCTCGCAAACGTCGGGGGCGGTGATCCGCCAGCCGATCAATCGATCGGTGCCTTTGAGTTTCATCGACAGCAAGTACGCCGCGATAAATCGGTCGCAAGCGAGTGCGTACACGTACGGAGTCTTACCGAGGAGGGTCGTCACGCCAAGACTTACCCTCAAACAGGATAGCTTTCGTCAACGATCAGGAAGCCAGCCTTCAGTTCGGATGTCTGTTGTGGACAACGCGGCGTTAGGAAGATCAGAAAGTTCCCCAACAATAAACGGACCGGTTAATGGATTCGGGATGCCAGAAGTGGGCTCTACGAACGAACACAAACCTCTCGGTCGGACGGGTAGCGAACCCATATTGGAGTCGCCCGATAGGGACTATGCACAGCCAACAACACCCAGCGAGGGATCGACCAAAACAATCGAAGTTGCACCCCCTCTGCCACCCATGAGGAATAAAACGCCTAGTCAAAATGTAACCAACGGGAACATTGCCCCGCCGGTAGAGCCACCCAAAGTATCAAACAGCAGTTTTGATTCGCCGAGCATGTTCATCAACGACCATGTCTACAGTGAAATAGAACAGTATGATCCCCTTCCGGTAAGGTTCTCCGTGCTCCACGATAAATCAAACGATAAACCCGCAGTGGTTGAGGAAAACGGTAACGAAGTTGAACCCGAATTGAAACCGCGGAAGCGGCACTCGGACACGAGGAACTCAGTACTTGATGCGGACTACTCCAAAGTGGCAGAGAACGACAAGGATGTGGAGGATAAACTTGAGAAACTGGTCACCCCTTTGCCACAGGTGGAAGAGTCCTCTTGTATACTGTTGTCGAGTTTTAAAACAACACTCATGGGGGATGACAACAAACCCTTGGAAGGAACTATTTTAGCCGAGGGGAAGCAAAGAATTCTAGACACGGACCCTGTTGTTCTTGCCAAGCATATCACAAAGCTTGATTTTGAGGTAAAGTCAGAAATATGAATTTAGATTAATTTAGACAGAATCTGGTCCACCTATCACCATTGTAATACTTGTTCATGTCGTTATTATTATCATCAGTGCATTGATCGACTTCCACTCGTGCTAGGCCCCAGGAGTTTTTTTAACACATTGTTACCCAGGTGCTTTTTTCACACTGTCCCAACATACATGTAGGTCCCTATTTCAGGGTTCTGGCTGCAAGTTTCAAGAATACCCCAGTGTTTTACCACTTACCCCTTCTTCAGAGCAGGGGTGGCTACTACCTGGGGTAGATCAGGGGTAAAGCGATCCAAGTGTGAACAAGTCTCCCGTTATTTCCCAGGGTTACCCCCCAGGGATCAGAGTAGTGTAATAAGGGCTTAAGGTAATTTTTGTTTTGTCTTATAGATGAGTCGGATAACAGACACAACAAAAAAGCAGCCTGGTCTTGAGGTCATCACATTACCACAGGGGGCGCAAATAAGAAGAGATCTGTTAGAAAGGTAGGTTGCAGCACTCTCCCTTAACAGTGGTCTGCTGGCCAAATGCTAGTTAAAACACTTGAGGACCAGTAAAGCAAAGCATCCCTATTCAATGACATGCTAACTTTTCCCTCTGGCTAGTGGCTGACAAAGTTGGACCTGTGAAAATGCTGGCAAACCAGTGAAATGGCAGTGGCTAGTGGCTGACATAGTTGGACCAGTGAAAATAATGGCAAGCCAATGAACTTATAAGTTAGCTGGCCTCTCTGGCAAGTGTTCTGCAAAGTTAGACCAGTGAAAATGCTGGTAAACCAGTGAAATGACAAGTTAACTGGTCCCTCCGGCTAGTGGCTGGCAAAGTTGGACCAGTGAAATTGCTTGCAAACTATTGAAAATGCTGGTAAACCAGTGAAATGACATGTTAACTGGTCCTTCTCCATTATTTTTTGTCAGCAATGACTCTCACTCCCAGCAATAAGAAAACATATCGAAAGATTGCATTGTGGAGACATTTTGAAAGAGTCTTAAAACCGCACAGGAAATGATTGAAATCTCTTTGGATTCTCCCCATCTCAGGTATAACTGTCTAAAGACGTGGTGTGCCGTGAGCGTGTTGACGTGTAGTGATCCCAACCAGAGGATACGAATGTTAAATCAATGGATCCAGGTTGCTGAGGCCTTAAAAGGAACCATTGGGAATCTATTCAGCTTCACAGCCGTCATGGACGGCCTGGGTTGTAAACAGGTAAATATCTTATCTTTGTTTTTTACTCGTACACCGTTGTGTGTTAGCACTGTTTAGACGATGTGACCTGTGACGTGACATGTTTACAAAAGAGCCACCAAGCCTGGACTTCCTGCAGGCACGATTTGTACACAGCCTAATGGAAGAAAACATAAAATCTTATATTTATGGAGATTGCACTGTCCAATTTTTATCAGCTTTTGAGATGATGAAAGGGGGCACTTTTCAAAACTTGTCCAGCTTTTACTTTCATAACTCTTGGATTTATGTGGTAGTTATTACACAAAATGTCAACTTTCCCATAGGACCAGTGCAGTATCTTGCCTGCCAGAATAGCCAAAGAATCAACAAGGTCACACTTATTGTAAAAAAGTTCACATGGTCTATGCTCGGTACTTTCCCGAGTCCTGTGAACAAAATATCACAAGCTTATTACTCGGGTGGGATTCGAACCCACGACCCTTGCAATTCTAGAGCAGTGTCTTACCAACTAGACTACCGAGATTGGCCAGTAGCTAGAGGCAGTTCGAATCATATGTTTTGGCAGCGGCTACCGCAACGATATAATAGATATTGAATATTTAGTTTTGCATCAGGGAAAGGATATAATTTGTTTTTACCCGATGTATATTAAAGGCACTGGACACTATTGGTAGTTACTCAAAATAATTGTTTAGTATAAAAACTTACTTGGTACTCAGGCCTGACACCTTTTATAGGCATCTGAAAATACGCAAATTTGTGCAAGAAGGTTGTTTTTGTCTTTCTGTATTCTCTTGCAACTCTGATGACCAATTGAGCCCAAGTTTTGACAGAAATGTTATTTTAAGCCATTGCCTGGAACTGGTTGCCTGTTGTGTACCTTGTGTGACATGGCACTAAGCCTGGGCTCATGCTGAATTCTACTTATCTGTTAATACATTTTGTATTGTTTCAAACTTGCAGTTGAGACAACTGAAATTATCGTGGGAGCTCCTGAGGAAGAACCACACCAGCAGTGCCCTCAACTACGAGACGAAACTACGCTCGCTGCTCAAGTCGTTGAACGCCGGGGAGAATGCGATCCCCCTGACCAAAACGAGTATCCCACACATAGTGCCTGTCATGCAATTGCTGGAGAGAGATTGGACTATGCTCGGCAGTACGGACTGGAGTCAACCAGCCACTAAGGAGACTCTGGAGGTCTTACCGACGGGGGAGTCGTGGGAAGAATCCACCACGGGCTTTGGGCTGGACTCGCTCCTGAACCATTTACAGAACGCCCACATGTTCTGCCAGCAGACTAATCTCTACCGTATCAACGCCAACTCAAAGCTGATGAAATTCTTGCCCCAGGATGAGATTCTGGACTCATGCCGGCCGGAGTTCCACATGAGACTGTTGTGGGGCAGCAAGGGGGCCACAGTGGGGGCAGCCGAGAGGTATGAGAAATTCGACAAGATTCTGTCCGTCATGGCGGAGAAGATCGAAACGATCGGGCCGAGCGTGTGACGTATGAAGCATCAGTACTTTAGTGTGTGTGTTATTATATCAAGGCCATGTCCGAAACAGCGACCTCAACTTTACCTACGGTCAGATCGCGTGTGTCTGCCTATCCTTTAATAATAATAATAATAATAATAATAATAATAATAATATCACAGCATTTATAAGGCGCGCTTTATCTGTGAAACATTCAAAGGTGCCGGTCTGAAAGGAAAGAAAAAAACCCAAGTTCATGAAAAGGCCTGCTGGAAAAGATATGTTTGAAGTTGCCGCTGGAAGAGAGAGATGTTGTGTGTTTCTCTGATGTGAACAGGTAAGCTGTTCCAGTGCACAGGGGGCAATACAGGAAAAGGCCCTGTCCCCGTAGCTGGCTAAAGCAGGTACGAGGAACAAAGAGCCTGTTGCCTGATGCTCTTTAACACTGACCGAGGGGCTAATCTAGCTGTAGCCGAAGTCGACGTTTCGGACACGACCGAATGTCAACTAAAAAAAATCTCTGTGGATTTAAATCAACGTCAGCAAATTAAGATATAAACCTACTATCATAGAGTTATATACAAGAACTAGAGGGCACACTGGCCTATACACGCGCCCCGGCATGCGAGCATGCGGCCATTTTCTAAGTTGACAAAACCGCATCGCACAGCATATGTTAGTGGGGCCTATTTGTAAGTTGACAAAACAGCATCGCGTAGCGTTCAATAAACACAAGCTCGAACGTATACTTCATATTTAACGCGCAAACAGAATGGCGCGCGTGTCTCCTTGCGGTCCCGTCGCGTTTGTGCAAGCAGCATCACCAGTGCACCCTCTAGTTCTTATTATATAACTCTATGCCTACTACAGACCTCCGTCGTCGGATATTCTGTACGAACTAAATGATAATGATAGCACTTCAGTGGTGTGTTGAAATGGATCAGACTATTTTTCTTCTTCAGAGTCTTGTGTTGATTTCATTTGAAATAATATAAGGAAGAAAACAGACTATGAAAATGAAACTATTGGAGGCAGCTTCATAGAGTACCATTACAGGGTAGAGTGTACTTGTACTTCTGCAACCCCTCCCCCCCCCCTTATCCCTTAAGAAACACCCAGAAAAGAAAAGAAAATGAGCAACAGATGTCTCTAAAATTGTACAATATTGTACAAATTAAACAATATTTATTTTCCTCATCTGGTTAAAATTGTCCATATTGTGTGATTTAGAATGTAAATATAAAAGCACAAAAATGAAAGATAATTATATATAATAAGCATATATGTTTATTTTCAGAACCTTATTTTCATTGGAGGTTTGAATCAAACCTGGAACCGCTTTTTATTTTGTCTATTAAAGAAATAGATTTTATTTTAATTTATTTTATCCACAAGGCAAGGTCCCAAATTGTGTATGTATCTTCCTTCACAAAATTTAAGATATTAAGATTTGTCTCTTTTTTTGATGCAGATAAATCTCAAACAAAATATACAAAACCCTTGAACTACTTACCATTTGATTTTTCGGGTTGAAGAATTGACTAGAGTGGGATTCGAACCTACGACCTCCGGATTAAAGTGCCGGCACTCTACCAACTGAGCTATCTAGCCCTATGTTGGCGGTGTCCCTATTTTGTCAATATCTTTGTTCAGGGGTGTCAGTCAGAAGCCATACAACTGCCAGCACGCTGATCCGGATGTCGTTGGTTCGAATCCCACTCTAGTCAACTCTTTGTCATATAAAAATTTACCCAGTCAGTTTCCCTTGTGGTTTATACTGATATACTTACCATTTGATAAAAAGTGTGTCAATCAAATAGAAATATAAACCTGAATTATATATTTACGTTTGTTTGTCCCAGCTTTCTTCCGGCAACCCTTATTAATGGAATAAATGGCTGCATAGTTATATTGAAAACTACTTAAAATTACTTAATTTAAATTTGCAACACAGAAAATTTAAATATGATTATTTTTTATTTGACAAAATCAAATACTTAATGTTATGTATTCATTAGAGAGGCTTTGAAATGCATTTACAATTTATTTACACTCTCGTTGCTTTTTAACCCTCCTATTCTCGGTGCACTTTTGGTATGAGTAGACAGCGTACTAAGTTAGACCCAAACCGGTTTTACTTTCGAGGCGGTTGTAAAAAGTTGTTCTCCTCACATTCAGCCAGCACTGTGTTAGACTCGATATGGTTTATCTTTGGTTAAGCGGTCAAAGCAAACGCGACCCCATTACCCTAGCGTCCGGTTTATTGTCCTGTTCATTGGTCACCGTGTGTTTACACAATGATTACGGATGTCAATGGGTCGTCTGTTGTGAGCTTAACCGGATTGTGGCCTTTTTTTATTCTGTCCACACAATGTTAAAAGATAAACCCGAAGTGGTCTGAAGATAACGCCCCTCGCTCGATGGTCTAACTTTGATTGGTTGGACCAGATTCGTTCCAACTTTAGAACCATTCAGACACACAGAGTTGAACTCGATCGGGTTGAACCATGAGATAAAACCACTTTAGTACTGTGTCTGAATGACCTCTTTTTCAGTTGAAACCATTCACTGCACTTATATTAAACTTAAATGGTCACACAGTAGGAGGGTTAATTTCAAATATTTTATAATTAATACGCTGATCAAGTCATGTTGACATACGATTCCACAGTTCAAAAGAATAGGGAGGTCTAGCTGCATGTTATGCAGAACGTGAACGTCCAAAAATTGTGTCTTCTCTAGATGACTTCACCACATTGGGCTTATTTCATGCTCACGTATGACGTCTTCTGCACAATTGTACGTGAGAAATGGTAACTTCACGTAACAAAATTTTCTGACGTTCACGTTTACGTTTTTGCTTGCGTAATGTGCAGATAAACATCCCTAATATGTGTGTGACAATAATTTGAAGAAGAAAAAACCAAGACAAAATAATTAATTTTTTTTGAGGCAGTAATTTATTCAGCAAGCATTTATTGGTTATTTAATTACATGTAC
Source organism: Asterias rubens (assembly GCF_902459465.1). Lineage (NCBI taxonomy): Eukaryota > Metazoa > Echinodermata > Asteroidea > Forcipulatida > Asteriidae > Asterias > Asterias rubens. Next base: position 9,056,336 of record NC_047080.1, on the reverse strand, counting down.
ATAATGGCTGTTCTGAATTATTATACTTTGGTTTTGAAACAATTTTACCCTGAAATTATGCAAACTTATTTTTATTTTTAAGTAAAGCCTTTATGTAAATTTATGCAAAGTTTATTCAAACTGACGTGGCAAATCATTATTTGTTTCCATAATTTATTTGAAAGTTTATTAATTCATGCAAATATTGGTTATTCAAATCAACAATAAATTGTGAGTAGGATTTGAAACTTTGCATGGTGGAATACGATATCGAAATGTTTGCGGTAACACCATGTAATGACTATCCCTAAATGAGTTGGGGTGGTTCTGAAAAGAACCGTTTGTTTCAAAGAACCGTTGGTTTCAACTCTAGATGAAACCAACAGTTCTTTGAAACCAACGGTTCTTTTCAGAACCACCCCAACTCATTTAGCGATAGTCATTACGTGGTGTGACCGCAAAAATTTCTGTATAATAAATTGTATGAAATTTCTACCTTAAAATAGCATTCTGGTATACTGTAAAGTGATGTACACCATAGACCATTTAAGCACAGGATTGCACCAGAGCTGTATACTACAGAGTTTCTGTTTTCTACGGCAGATGGTTCTGCGACAGTGTTTGTAGTTTTCAGCCAAACGTTATTGTTTTCAGCACAACGCAGATGTATCGCGAGCACTGTCGTAGAAATTGAGGGATGACTGTCCTCAAAGTCGACGCATGCGCAGATGGCGCCAAATGTCATCATTACCATCGCAGAACCATCCGACGTCAAAAACAAAAGCTCCCTTTTGAGAGATTTGCAACAACTTCTGATAATACGCCGTTTTGTGTCCAAAAAGGGCCTCAGACTAGTCTGCCCATTGGGTTGAGCTGCCTTTTGGACCAAGATGGCGTCCAGCAACCACATGACCCCAAGAAAACTGGCCTCTCTCTATGGCCCTTTTCGAAACCAAGGCTTTCGGCTCCAGATCCGACTCAGGCTAGCTTGGCTCGCTGTTGTTTTGCTTTGCGTACGTCCACACGAGAGAATGGAGCCTGAAGCCATATCCGAAGCCGTGGATTGGAAAAGTGCCTATATGGGAGACTTTCTGGGACGATAGAGGGCAGCAGACTTACCGGGTAAATCCATTGTTCTCAGAATTATGCGCATGTTCAGAACTACGTAAACAATGGAAATTTACCCGGTATGTCTGCTGCCACCTAGCGTTGGAAAGTCTCCTATTGTAACAATCTCCACGTCTCTCAATGCACAAGCCATTAAAAAGTCACTGCAGTGGGCGCCCTGGTGTACTAGGGGTTATTCTCTGAATTCAACTTTGATGGTGTGACATTTACAGTGGTATATATTGGAGGGGGGGCACAGGAGGCCCCCCCCCTCCTCCCCAAATAAGCCATTTGCGAGTTTGATTTGAATAATGACTTGCTTAGTCACAGTGTACCGCTTAAATTTGAATTCCTCAGACTATAGAGACAGTTGCTATGTCAAATGGGTTGTTGGAAGCTTTTGCGTAGCAACCTCCAGATGAGCAAACCCAGGTAACATTGTGCCATATTAATAATAGTATCGAAGTCTTTAAAGGCAGTGGACACTATTGGTGATTACTCAAAATAATTATTAGCATAAAACCTTACTTGGTAACGAGTAATGGGGAGAGGTTGATGGTATAAACCATTGTGAAAAACGGCTCCCTCTGAAGTACCATAGTTTCCGAGAAAGAATTAATTTTCCAAGAATTGGACTTTGAGACCTCAAGTTTAGAATTTTAGTTCTCGAAATCAAGCATCTGAAAGCACAAAACTTTGTGTGACAAGGGTGTTTTTCTTTCGTTATTATCTCGCAACTTTGAGGACCGATTGAGCTCAAATTTTCACCGATTGGTTATTTTTTTGTATAAATGTTGAGATACACCACGTGAGAAGGCTGGTCTTTGACAATTACCAATAGTGTCCACTGTCTTTAATAGCGCACGTATCTAGGTACTCAAGGCGCTTAGTATAAACATTGAAGCCATTGGACACTTTCGTTAGACAGTATTGTCCAAAGGCCCACACTTCGTGTATCACAACTGATATAAAAAATAACAAACCTGTGAAAATTTAGGCTCAATCGGAGTCGGGAGAAAATAACGGGGAAAACCCACCCTTGTATCCGCACGTTTGGACGTGTCATGACAAGTGTTTAAAATAAATCTGTAATTCTCGACAACGAGAATTGATAATTGTTTATGTTTTCTCGAAAAGTAAAGCATCTCATGGAATAATATTTCAAGAGAAGTCTTTCACCATTACCTTCTGTAAACCCTGTAAGTTATCAGTAAATCTGTGAACTTTTTTTGTTTGTGTGCCGAAGGTGTATAATGGCTTTAATACCAAAAGATAGGTTATTGAAGTTATGAATTCTGAGACCCAGTTATGTAGCACCTTATAAGGGTCTACAAAGTGCTATGGTGCATTCAGCAGCCAAATCCATTCAAAACATTTTATGGGTGTTCACCATCGCTTATGTAACTAAGCAAAAGCTTGCCTCTAATCATGCGACATAGCAACTGTCTTGATAGTCCGAGGAATTAAGTGGCAACTTGTGATCAAGCACGTCATTGCACCAGGCGATATTCAAATATAGCACGCAAATCGCTTATTCAGAACCAAAAATCTCACACACCCTCACTATAATACTCCTCATGCTTTATTTTATAACTTAATCTGGATATTTCAAATAAAGACAATTTTGAATACTGGAATTCATTTCACTTTGTTGTTATTTCAGGCAATTTTATGTGCAACTTCGTAGTATTTTACTTCAGAATAGAATAAGCTTTTCTTTTCTTTTTTTTTCTTTAAATTTGATCCATGAATTTGATTTTTCATAAAACTAAAATTTCACCTTTTACAATTGGAAACAAATTATAATATTAATTATTCCTCTTAATTTTTTCCCCCTTTTTTTATAAAGTTACAAAAATATAAAGAAAGTAGAAAAGTAAAAATATGCATTTTAATGGAAAAAATAGAGAGTAGAAAAGTAAAAAAATATATATTTGAATGGAAACTTCTTTTTTTCAGAGATGGTTTTGCAGTAGAGTTGACAAATTATATTTGTAATTTATCTCCAAAATTACTTTGTCATAAAAGAAAACATGTTCCAGCTTAGAGAGACATGTTGCCTTGGATCAGGTGAGTTTGTCTATGAAAAGCGTTAAAAATCGTTTCGTATAAAATGCATAATGGTAAGAAAGATGTTTCAAAAGTAGAATATTTTTGCCTGTAAATGTATAAGCACAATTGCAAGCACTTAAAGTATAACACCTAACATATTCACTAGCACCTTTTGTTTTAACACTAGCACCTAATGTTTTAACACTAGCTGCTCAGGTTTTACATGTAACACTAGCACCTAATGTTTTAACACTAGCACCTAATGTTTTTAACACTAGCACCTAATGTTTTAACACTGGTAGCCAGAGCGTCAACACTACCGCCTAAAACTATAAACACTCAAAGCACTTACAATTAGAAATAAACACTGGCGCCTATAATGCATTCAACATTAAAGTTTAAACACTGGAAGTCAAGGAAATACTAAGACCTTAAATATTTCAAGGGATGTTTTCTACTATCATCACCTTCGACCATATAAGTTTTATGTGACTCTGTGATCTTATACAAGTTTGTTTCTTTGATCAAAGTATTACAGCATATCAGTTGCCACGGTCGGGAATTTTACATTGTCCGCACTGTCCAGTAAATGAAGCATGCCTCCCATAGTAGTTCCGTGTTGGATGTGGACGTCCCAAGCATGCTGACGGTCCTCTGGTTTGGCCGGTCCCCAGTTGTTCTGTGGTGTGATCATTATGCTTAAGCGCTGTCAAAAAAAATATATATACATATATTAGTATGTTAAAGATAGTAGAAAGCTTCCCTTAAAATACTACTTACTGAGGTTCTGTAGTTTTTTTTTGAAAATTAGTACAACAATGTTACAAACATAATTTTCGTCTCAGTTTTAGCATGTAAAAATGTATTAACCAGTTATGGTATGTTTTTGTATAATACCATAACTGGTTATTACATTTTTACATGCTTAAATAATTTTTTTGTTTTTTGTCTTTGTCTAAGTCTTTGTGACTTGTTTTACTCATTTCTCAAAAACTACAGCACCTCGTTAAGTAATATTCGAAGGGAAGCCTTCTACTATCCTTATCTTCAAACTATGTAAAATTAATGTAAATCTGTGGACATTTTGAAAAAGTACCCTACTCTTTTAACCAGGTTTTTGAGGACGTGAGATTTTAGCTTAAAAACAAATGAAAAAGTTCACAAACCTCGCGTAATGTTCCCTTGTTCTTCACCAGGTCGTTTACCCAAACTACTGGTATACCAATGAAAGCGAAGAAAGTGAAGGACCAACCAATCACCATTGCCCATGGCGGGAAAGGTCCATTGTACTCGGGGTCGTTACGAATAATCCAGCCAACTACAAGTGTAAGCTGAAAATAGAAATTGCACATTATGTACAAAAATCAACTTAAGGCAGTGACTATTGTTAAAGCCATTGGACCCTTTCGGTAAACAGTATTGTCCAAGGCCCACACTTTGTGTACCACAACTTCTATATCAAATAACAAACCTGTGAAAATTTAGGCTCAATCGGTCATCCGAGTCGGGAGAAAACAACGGAAAAACTCGCGCGTTTCGCCGTGTCATGACATGTGTTTCAAATAAATCCGTAATTCTCGTTAACGAGAATTTATGCTGTTTTGCTGTTTTCTCAAAAAGTGAAGCATTTCATGGAATAATATTTCAAGAGAAGTCTTTCACCATTGCCTTCTGTAAACCCTGTAAGTTATTTGTAAATCTGTGAACTTTTTTTTTTTTTTCTGAACCTAAAGGGTCCAATGGCTTGAAGTACTAAAAATAATTATAGCATAAAAACCTTACTTGGTAACGAATAATGGAGAGCTGTTGATATTATAAAACATTGTGAGAAACTGCTCCCTCTGAAATAACGTAGTTTTCGAGAAAGAAGAAATTTTCCACGAATGTGATTTAGATTTTTAAGTCCCGAAATCAAGCATCCGAAAGCACACACTTTAGTGTAACAAGGGTGTTTTTTTTTCTCCATTATTATCTCGCAACTTCGACTACCAATTGAGTTCAAATCTGATCGATCTCAAACTTCGACAGATTACATAAAGTGCTTACACTGCCAGCAACTGTTTGGTTAGCGAAAAACCAATTCTTTTATTTTTTCTTTAACACTCCAAAATTTATACAGGTGGACTGTATATAGATGAGAAATTTTTGAAATTTAATCTGAATTAGGACATTTTTATGTCTGCCTGTAAAAAGGGTAGTCAATATTTTCTTTAAACCATTGGACACTTTCGGTAAACAGTATTGTCCAAGTCCCACACTTCGTGTATCACAACTTATAAATAAAATAACAAACCTGTGAAAATTGAGGCTCAATCGGTCATGGGAATCGGGAGAAAATAACGGGAAAACCCACTCTTGTTTCCGCACGTTTCGCCGTGACATGACATTTTTGTGTTTAAAACAAATCCGTAATTCTCGCTATCGAGAATTGATGTTGTTTTAATGTTTTCTCAAAAAGTAAAGCATTTCATGGATTAATATTTCAAGAGTAGTCTTTCAACCACTACCTTCTGTAAACCCTGTAAATTATTTGTAAATCTGTCAACTTTTTTTTTTTTTCTGTACCGAAAGTGTCCAATGGCTTTAAAAGCTTCCTTTTTTTGACGTGTTGCTAGATACAAGAGTATGTCAAGTTCAACTCACTGTCAGTGTTATGGGGCATAGGACACACCATGCGATTGGAAACCACATGAACACCTTCGAGTCCACCCAATAGTCACCAACCATCGCTCGGATGTCGTTTTTCAGACGTTTGATGCCGTACAGATAGCACAGGGCGACGGTCTCACAGAGCGAGAAGAGCATGTAGGAATAAGACGGACCGTAACCATTGAAGAATGCCAACCAGTATGCACCAGCCTGTATCATCGGTAAGATCACAAATATCAAAGTTAAAATAATACACATATTTGTACGTACATGGTGCAAAGTGGAAAACTTCCCCTGAAATGCTGTAGTCTTTGAGAAATGAGTAGATTACAATCAGTTTTGATCTTGTGATTTCAGAACCAAACTTTTGGCAACAGTTGAACTGTTTTTGTATGGCTGTTTTAAACTATTTTCTCATGACTCTGATTAACCGCATAAGCTGAACTTTCACAGATTTGTTTTTTCTGGCATTTGACGATTACCAATGCTGTCCTTAAAGGATTGGGGTACATTTGGTAACAGTCGCACAAAACACAATGTTCACAGATTTACACTAAACTTACACAGTTTGAAGATAATGATAGTAGAAAGCCTCCCTTAAAATATTAGTTGCTGAGGTGCTGTAGTTTTTGAGAAACATGTAAAAAAAATGTCGCGAAAATACGTTTTACACACTGAGACAAAAATTATTTTGTGACTTGTTTTACTCATTTCTCCAAAAATGCAGCAATTCAGTACGCAATATTTTAAGGGAAGTATCATCATTATCTTCAAACCGTGTAAGTGTAAATCTGTGGACATTGTATTTCGTGTCCTACAAAAAGTACCCAGACAATTAAACAATATGATGTATATTATAATTGGTCTTGCAGCTACCCTGATTTTTGCCATCAGTGCATTTTGATGACGTTTCTATTACTGTCTTAACCACATCATACTCACCGGCTAGCTCATATGCCATGGTATCCTAACCTGGACCATACCACTTGCCTAGGGGGGTTCCATACAGAATAATGAAAATAGGTCCAAGTTGATTATTGGCTATTGAGGTTTTTGGGGCCATCCTTGAATCATTTTCTGCAGGTATTCTTTTATGTTTTCTACTTCTGTTTTATATTTCCACTGCTGGTACATCATTTGTTATCGTAAACTTCTTATTTCACCTGGTATTAGAAACCTGGTATTAAGCGCTATATGTGTGCATGTTATTATTATTACAGTTTTGTCCATATATGTTCTTGCTGTGTTCGATCAAAATCAAATCAAATCAGATCTCTATTCACCTGATTTTTCTATTGAGACACTTACATTAGTGGTACACAGTAGCCCGATCATACAGAAAACAAAGCACATAGCTCCGGTTGTTGCTAAACGATGTCTTCTCAGAATTGGAAACTCGTCTATTAAACCAGTTGTCGCTCTCTCTATGATCACAAACTGCAAGCAAACACGATATTCATTTCTTACTGCACGTCCTCTTAAGAACAAGCTTGGCACCGGTGCTCGGTGGAGGGGATATAACAAAAGAGTATAATAATAATAATAACATAATTTAACATTAAATAATAACAACAATAACAAGAGCAAGCTAGTCAAAACGTTGAGACCAATTTAAGAACTGACTCCGCGGTAGTACAGTTAATTACGATCCTATAAGCTAAAGTAGTAGTCCCAGCCTACTTTCTATACCATCCGCCTGGGTAATAGTAAACAAAAGCAGGACAGTTCTCTTCAGAGCTGAGAAGTCTCCCGAACCCCTGAACATCTACTGCGCGGTAGTAGAATAAAGCAAGACAGTTCTCTAAGAACAAACTCTACCTGGCAAGTAGATACATACATGGTGTTACCGCAAACCAAATATATAACAATTTATTTAGCGCTTTTTCCTGAGGTTGCAAAGCGTTCAGAGAATGACAAGAAAAGTTTGTATGCTACACACATGTAACAAACAATCACTCATTATGCTAACAATGATTTTAGGTAATTACCAATAGTGTCGAGTGCTTTTAAAAGGATATCAACCTGAGTTGGTCTCTATTTGGCGTGTCATGGCCAAGCGGTTAAGAGCACAGGATTCAAGCTCTGGTGTTTGATCAGCAGAGTGTGGGTTGGCATCCCAGTCGTGCACTTGCTACGTAAAGTTGGGGAGGTTGTGCTTTCTGCTCTACTGACCAGGCTTCGGATTGATGATACCCAAGCCTACATCTGTGGACTGTAAAAGGGGTAACCATGTTTCAGCCCTAGGAGTAGCTGGCAACGGCACTGGAAGAAGAACAAAATTATTGTAGCCTACACCTTGAAGTGGCCTTCAGGCCTTGCGTACGTGTCTGGCGACTTGCATAAAACAAAAATCATAATAATAAAAATGTTGTTTTGTTTGTAGAGTGGGATTTTTACCTGACTATCCAAACCAATTGTGATCAACATGAAGAAGAAGATGATAGACCAGATTGGAGCTGCCGGCATTTTACCCACCGCTTCAGGGTACACCACAAAGGCCAGACCAAATCCTAAGCAGTCAACAAAATAGAGACGACCCAAGCAGGAAGTAAATCAGAGGTAAATCAGTGGTATTTAGGCTGCTAATTTTGTCCACTAGTAAGCAAAAGTGTTTTGCTCTCATAATCCTTTATTGCAGATTCGTAGATTTACAAATAACTTACAGTGTTTACAGAAGGTAGTGGTGAATGACTTCTCTTGAAATATTATTCCATGAAATGCTTCACTTTTTGAGAAAACATTAAAACAATATCGATTCTCGATATCGAGAATTACGGATTTATTTTAAACACATTTCATGACACCGCGAAACGTGCTGAAACAAGGGTGGGTTTTCCCGTTATTTTCTCCCGACTCCGATGACCGATTGAGCCTAAATTTTCACAGGCTTGTTGTTTTATATAGAAGTTGTGATACTCGAAGTGTGGGCCTTGGACAATACTGTTTACCGAAAGTGTCCAATGGCTTTAATACCCCAAAGCTGCAAGGTATGTGTGTGGAGCTACGATTTGAAGTATGAGACTTATTCCTTCAAAGCTTGTAATGGTAATATGCTGCCAATCAAAGCAGGAGCACCGGGGCAAACCCCTTCTCTTTTTGATAAGTGCATTGGGTTCTTTTACGTGTGTTACACAACACACAGGATCAACGGCTTTACGTTCCATTCAAAGGACAAAGCAAGATGATCAAGTGTATTTTTCCACTTTTTTTTTTTTTTTTCAACATAACCCATTCTTGAGAACAAAAGTGGATCGATGTTTTTCAATTTTGTATTTTTTTTTCAAAATGACCCATTCGTGAGAACAAACTACTTCAGTCTGTGTTTACCTTGAGATACGACATCACCGACAGCTTTGCCTTGTTGGTCAGCCACGAAACCCAGCACGGAGAAAATGACAAACCCCGCAAAGATGCTGGAGGCAGAGTTGAGTAGGGCAAGGGTGACTCCATCACTTGAATAAATTACAAGAAGAAAAACAGTTTTCGGTTTGAACAAAGATTTTAATGGAGCGGGATTTGAACCAGCGACCTCCAGACTAACGTACCGGCACAGTACGTTACAGATTTAATGATTAAACTTCATGGCATTGTACTTCATCAAAACATGGCACTGCTAGACACAAATTTAAAAGCTTTATTTTTGCACCAACAGAACAGATTTAAAGACACTGGACACCTTTGGTAATTGTCAAAGACCAGTTTTCTCACTTGGTATATGCACAAAATAACAAACCTGTGAAACTCAACTGGTCGTCGAAGTTGAAAGATAATAATAAAAGGAAAAACACCCTTGTCACACGAATTGTGTGCTTTCAGATGCTTGATTTCCGTGCCTCAAAATCTAATTCTGAGGGCTCAAAATCAAATTCGTGGAAAATTAATTCTTCCTCGAAAACTACATTACTTCAAAGGGAGCTGTTTCTCACAATGTTTTAAACTATCAACAGCTCTCCATTGCTTGTTACCAAGTAAGTTTTATGCTAACAATTATTTTGAGTAATTAGCAATAGTGTCCACTGCCTTTAATGAAACTCTTTACTCACATAAAGCAGTTGTTATGAAACTTATTGTAAGATCCCAATGTCAACGGCCCACTGGTTCCGGCTCCCAACGAAAAGAAAATCTGACTAACGCCATCCAACCAGACCTAGTAGAAAAGACAGACAAACAGTGAGGTCAGACAAGTTTGAGCAATGGTGGTATGTTTTAATGACAGTGGTTAGACTGCTGGACTTGCAATCACAAGGTTGTGGGTTTGAATCCTACCAAGCTAACCGCTGGTCGAACAATGACTGCAATAAGAATCAACATCTAGCTAATGAATCACAATTTCTTGATTTGTTCAAAGACATTAATCAAAGACATTAGTCCAATGTTTGTATAAGAGAGATTGACTATTGCCAGCTTGGTGTTTCCCTTCGTGCAATTGCAAGGTTATGGGTTCCAATCCTACCAAGTTAACCGTTGATCGAATAATGACTGCAATAAGTATCGTTGTCTAGATACTGAATCACAATTTGTTGGTTTGTGCAACTCGTAATCAAGGACATTAATCCAATGTTTGTATCAGAGAGATTGGCTGTTGCCAGCTTGGTGTTTATATCCCTTTTCGGAGTTTGCAATGGCAAGGTTGTGGGTTTGAATCCTACCAAGTTAACTGCTGATTTCACAATGACGATAGAGGTCTTAGCACTGTAAATAGTTTTTTTTTAGACCAATCATCGGATTAGTGATTTTGTGGGTTCATCCACAGTAGGGCTGATTACCCAAAAGGTTAATTAAGCAGTGCACTTATCGAAAAGAGAAGGGGTTCGCCCTGGTGTTCCTGGTTTGATTGGCTGCATAATGCGCCACTGAACCTTGTAAACCATTACCTGGTCCTATGTTAAAGGAGTAGGTCTCAGAATTCAAACTTAGTCCCACATACCTTGCAGGAAAACACTGTATGTTAAAGCGCCTTGAGCGTCACTGTCGAGCGCTACATAAGAAGCCGACACTTATTATTATTAGTTGTATTATAAGTTTAAGTTTTGTTTTTGCTGTAACCCTTCCCAAGGGTATGGTTTGCTTCGGTTTTTTTTTATAAAGATTGATACAATACAATTATTATTAGTAGTGCTGATGACCCAAACGGTCTATTGGTTTGTCTGTTTACCTTTGGCTTGGTGAGTGTCTGCCATTTTGGGTTTATGTAAAAGTTGATTCCTTTGCCAGACCCTGGTAGAGTTACACCCCGAACCAGTAGAATCAGCAGGCAGATATATGGGAACAAGGCTGTGAAGTATACAACCTGCAAGAAGATTATCAAAGGAAAATATACATCCTTCTGACATTATTACTCCTGGTCACTGGGCCATATCCTTAAACCATCTCAGCTCCCTGGGGAGTATACAGTCGGCGCTGCGATTTATCGCTCTCCAAGCTAATCATAACCATTTCTCCCCTCCCAGGTACCCATTTTACCCCTTTGTGGAGAGAAGCTTATGGTTACGCAACGGGGATTCGTACCCACATCCCGATGACTTAACCTCCAGAACTTGAGTCTGATGCACTTATCCGCTCGGCCACGACAACCCACAAGATGGGAACACACATCAAACATAAGTAGGGCATACAGCAAACAAGAGACAAAATACAACTGCTGGTCTTTATTTTTTACAACATATTTTTAGCAACAAACCTTTCCAGTTGACTTGATGCCTTTGATGAGGCACACAAAGACGAGAACCCATACGAAGATTAGACAGAGCATTAGCTGCCAGATAATGCCTCCAGTCTCATTCATAGAGGCAGACTCCTGAAGTACTGCTCTCCTACAAATTTAATAATATTAATTATAATCGGTTTTTATATAATGCTTTATAAAAGGGCGTCTCAAAGCACTTAGTACCCCTGGTCACTAGGCTAATTCATTCCTTAAACCATCTCAGCTCCCTGGATAGTGTGTGTGCTTTTCACATGACAGTAACTTAGCAAGGGTCCCTTGCTAAGTTTTAGCATGGTTGTAAAAATTGCACCTTTTGAAAAGGATACCAATGTTTAAACTGTCCATAAAAGATGGCAAATTTTAGATTTCAGATGCCTAAAAAAAGTCTTCAGGCCTGATTTTGTATATTATTTGAATGAGAAATTACCTCTTTCTCAAAAATGTTACTTCAGAGGGAGTCGTTTCTCACAATGTTGTATACTATCAACAGCTCTCCGCTGCTCGTCACCAAGTAAGTTTTTATGCTAACATTTTTTTGAGTAATTAACCGATAGTGTCCCGTGGCTTTACAACAACTCGATACTTACTTCCAGTATTCCTCACTTGGGATACTCCTCTCTACTTTAAAAGGATCGGTGTAGTTTCCTAAATCAAATGTCCCGTTCCCGTCACTGGTGATGTTCAAACTGTACAACTGGGCCACTGAGAGACTACCCAGGAGTTTGCAGGTGTTGTCCTGGGTCATAACTCCCCCTACTCTCAGGCAGTCTGTGGCAAGTTCGCTGCAGAACTCGGTGTTCCACTCGTGGCCGCAGCCGACCCAGGGCAAGACGGTAGCGAAGGAGGCAAAGAAGTAGTAGACGGTGTACATGATGATGACGTTGTAGTAGATCGCGACGAGACAGGAGATGAAAATCTGACCATATCCAAGACCTGATAAAGAATCAAGTAAGAGAAATTGGGCCATTTAAAAAAAAAGGTTTTCAGATCGAGGTGATTCCTACGTAAGTGTATTGCTGCCGCATGAATACAAGAAATCTCTCTCTAATCCTGTTCAATAAAACCAAACTTAAGTTGGATGTATTGTGTACATACATGATAAGTTTGATGTATTGTGCACATACACGATAAGTTTGGATGTATTGTGTATGTACATGATAAGTTGGGACTTTTGTGTACGTACACAATAAGTTTGGGTTTGTTAAGTTTAGATTGATACATGATGATTTTGATTTATGTACATACAAGATAAGTTTGGATTTTCGTGTACGTACGATATGTTTTGAATTATCATGTACGTACATCATAAGTTTGGATTTATCGTGTACGTATGAATAAGTTGGGATTTATTGCGTAAGTACGAATAAGTTTGGATTTATCATGAACGGATAAGATTATTTATCGTGTACATACACGATAAGACAATTTGCGGCTGAACCAAATTGACTAGAGCGAACAGGATTTGCACGTTACTTTGGGAGTCGTTGGTTCTAACCCCGCTCCAGACAATTGTTCATAACCATTACAAAATTACACTAGTCAGGTTCCCTTGTTACTTGATATAAAAGAATAATATAAATGTATAAATTATCTTACCTCGCATAAAAGGAACACACCGCCATACTGAAATGGATCCCAGACTACTGTACTGTCCAAAGGCCAAGTCCAGAAAGAATGTTGGTAACCCGGCTATAGCCAGAGCTATGAGATAAGGGATTAAAAACGCACCTGATGGAAAAAGACAAAAATTATTACAAAATATCTGCCATTCCTGAATGTCTATGTTTAGGGACTGGTCTCCTTTGTTTTGAAAGCTGGTCTGTTTTTAAACCTCTTATTGTGACAGTTTCTGAAATTTACTCTATTAATTTTTTACTCTTCATTTTTTTGTTTATTGCTTTTAATTTTCCGTTTACATTCCTACACGCTGAGTTTACAACTTTGATATCGTTATTTTATGTTTACTTTTTAATAAGTTAATTTGTTTGTTCTTAACAACGTAATTATGCAGGGCCCAAATGGAAACCAGTTATTTTTTTTACTGATTTTGCCCATCCAAAGGAAATAAATAAATTGATAAATCTTGTATTTTCCAAGTCAATTTTGCACTCCTTTGAAATATCTCCATGTTTGGCAATTAGTTAGAAAGTAGCAATGTGACTCAATTTAGAACTGCTTAAAAGCAGAACTTATTTCTTAAAAAGAATTTGCTGAGCAGAAATGAGCAGGATAGCAGTCACAAATAGTACATGTGACATTGTAGTTTAACTGGTAACCTTATTCTGGTAAGCACAATTAGACCATGCGAAAATTGGGCTCAATTATTGGTAATCGAAGTTGCAAGAAAATAATGGGAAAAACAGCAAAGAATGTTGTGAGTTTTCAGATGCCTGAGAAAAATACTTCATGCCTGGATGAAGCCCTTCTCACATTAAAACTTCTTTCTATCGATGTTTTTAATGTTGTTGTTTTTTCTTTTTCTTGAGAAATATGTTTAGAGGGAGGGTACACGGTGGTAATTACTTAAAACAAATATTAACTTAAAAACTGACTTGGGAACGAGCATTGGAGAGCTGTTGATAGCATAAAACAATGCAAGAAACAGCTCCCTCTGAAGTAGCATAGATTTAAGAAAGAGGTAATTTCTCACTAAATTTTTTTTTTTATTATTGCATGGTTTCACAAGTTTTTGCCAAATTTTTATTTTCTTAAAAAAATGTGTGTTTGTGTAGGCCTATAGATTTTGCCTGTTTATTGTTAATATTGGTAATTACTCAAAATAGTTATTAGCATTAAACCCTTATTTTGGTGACGAGTAATGGGGAGAGGTTGATGGTATAAAACATTGTGAGAAACGGCTCCCTCTGAAGTGACATAGTTTTCGAGAAAGAAGTAATTTTTCCACGAATTTGATTTCAAGACCTCAGATTTAGAATTTCAGGTCTCGAAATCAACCATCTAAACGCACACACACCCTGCGCACACAACTTCGTGTGACAACGGTGTTTTTTCTTTCATTATTATCTCGCAACTTCGACGACCGATTGAGCTCAACTTTTCACAGGCTTATTATTTTATGCATATGTTGAGATACACCAAGTGAGAAGACTGGTCTTTGACAATTACCAATAGTGTCCAGTGTCTTTAACTCTGTCAACACTTGTAAATTTGGATGTTGTCTACCTTTTGTATGTTTTTTTATTCAGATTAAATAAACCATTAATAATAATTAACTCACCACCACCATTTTCAAAGCAGAGGTAAGGGAATCGCCAGATATTCCCGAGCCCAACACAGTACCCCAGACAGGACAAGAAGAATTCCGTCTTGGAAGTCCAAACTGGTCTTTTGTCTTCTTTCCCTGCTGCCGTGATCGTTCCATTCTCCGGGTGACATTCGGCTAGCTTATGCATCTATTTCAAATCAATCGGTATTTTGGGGAGGAGAAAATGATCATTAGGATTTGAAACTTTGCACGGTGGGAATGCGATTTGGAAACTGGTTTGCGGTAACACCATGTAATGACTATCTCTAATGAGTTGGGGTGGTTCTGGAAAAAGAATAAAAAACATTGGTTTTAAATCGACGTTTCGATCAGTAGGCTTCTGGAGAAAAACATGGTTCTCCAGCTTTCTCCAGAAGACGATCAGAGCATACTGATCGAAACGTCGAGTTGAAACCAACGGTTCTTTTCAGAACCACCCCAACTCATTTAGAGATCATTATAGTTGGTTTATATCAGAAATAAATGTTTCAGAAATAAATATTTTACAGCCATAAAGAGGCTGAATTGCGTCTTATTGTAACATCAAGAAAAGTTTAAAATATACAAGTTTGTGTGATGATCTGCTGAATAATTATTATTAAAATGACTTTTGAAGGCACTGGACACCTTTGGTGTATCCAAACAGTAGGCCTATGCATAAAATAACTAATTTTATACTGTGAACATTTGGACTCATGGTCATCGAAGTTGCAAGAGAATAATTATTAAGAAAGGAAAAACACCCTTGTTGGATTTGTGTGCTTTCAGATGCATTATAAAAGGCTTCAGGCCTGAAGTCTTTTTTTACCTCTTCCTAAAAAACTACGTTTATTTAAGTTACTTCTCAGAGGAAGCCGTGGGCTCAATTTTGTTGTTCGAGGTTGCAGGAAAAAGTGCAAGAAAAAAAACCCTTTGCACAATGTATGTGCTTGCATGTGCATAATAAAAGGCTTTGGACCTATACGAGAGTCTGCTTCCTCCAAAAAATCTACACTCAGAGGGGCCGTTTCTCACATTGTTTTAAACAATTAACAGCTCTCCATTGCTCGTTTTTAGTAAGCTTTTGGAAATATGTATTTTTTTTGTGATTATCAATGCCTGTAAAGGGACAAAGGTAAACAAATCTTACGAAGTGATACATGATCTTCCTGCGTGCACAATACGCAACTATTGACGATGCTGTTGTAGCTGGACTTGACTCGAGTCCCAATCCCGTGAGAGTCTTTTTTTGTTCAGTCCTATCGCCTAACATCAGAAAAACTCGCACAACCTCGCACGAGAACGGGACTTGAAACAAGTCTAGCTGCTAGCGTGCATGCTGCTATTATGTTTTGATTTTTGAGTGATGTTAAACCTCCCTCGGCGAAGCTCAGTTGGTAGCACAGCTGTCAACTCGTAAATATCCCAAATAAACTAAACAAAAAATGTTATTTTTAACAACTTACTTAATTATTACTTAGACCAATACTGTTATTCTTAACAACTTACTTATAAGTAAACTTAAATGGTGACGTCAACAACAACAATGCAGGGCAAAATTAACACATGTTAGACTACTCGTGACAGTGAATAACGAAGTTATTCAAAATCAACGTAGTTATTTGTTTATAAATACTTGTTATAAATTGGTAAGATGTCCTGGGGTACCCGGATTCTCCACCATAAAAATATTATGTTTTGATTTTTAGTGATGTTAAACAGACATAAAAAAAAAACTGAAGAGCGACACCATAAATATATGGTCTAGAACACTTTATTATAAAATAACAGAGGTACATTGCTACTGAAATAAATTAAACCACGAGAGAGCCGATAGATGTTGACGGGACCACGCCCAAACCCGACTGCCCCAAATAATGGCAAGCTGATCTCTTAAGTTGAAAACAGTCATTGCTTACGTAGTAGTCGTTAAAATTGTCAGCCTAGCAAACCTGATGAGGCGCAGTAAAAGAATTTAAGGTATTTAAAACGTTTCACACAATGCACCACAATACTACTGATTAGTGACAATAGCATTATACCTACACGTCGTCAACAAAATGACGTCTGTGTCTCTGACAGCACATGTGCGCGCGTTTTTGTTTCTAAATCTTCGTTCAAACCGACAAATTCGTTTCGTTTGAAAGTGCACGTGCGTGCACCGTGGGTTTTCTTTTGGACGAAGATTTTAATTTTGTTCATGCGAACGAAGATTTTTGTTTGTTCAAGAGTTTTCGTTCGAGAGGCAAATTGTGTTTGTTTGAACGCGGATTTTGTTCGTTCAAACCAGTGGTTGGTTCAAACGCAAATGTATATGCGTTCAATTGTTCTCGTTTGAAATTCGAACGAAGAATTTGAAGACAAATCTTTTCCCTGAAGATTACTTCTTGTTTTTTCGAATCTGCGACTGTAACGCAGATTTGTATCGTTCGAACGCAGATTATTCAGCGTTCGCTCAACGATTGTTTTCGTCACCTATACGTCACTTTGAAAGCTCCGCAATTGACCACACAATAAACACTCTTGACTACAATGGGAGTTTTCTCCAGAAGACGACCAGAGCACTGATCGAAACGTCGAGTTGAAACCAAAGGTCAGAGCCACCCAAACTCAATTAGAGATACATGGTGTTACCGCAAAACTTTACAATAGCATGCAAAGTTTCAAATTCTACTTAATGGGAATGTTTATGATATTTATGGGGCTTTACTAACCTGCAGAAAATAACTTTTTGCAAAAAACTATAGTTAAAAAAAATACTCGTTACAATTCAGAGGGAGCCGTTTCTCACAATGTTTTATACTATCAACTGCTCGTTACCAAATAATTTGTTATATATTAACGATTATTTTGATTAATCACCAATAGTGTCCAGTGCCTTAAAATGACAGAAAAATACATTGAACAACATTACGAGGCCAACGTTGTTACCTTATCAACAGCCATGATGACAGAGCTCTATGATCCAACCATGCACTGAGTGCAGTTACTCGCACACAGAGCTGCAAAGTTGAAGGCAATTTTGGATGGAGTGTCTGCTGGCTGTTGAGTTAACCGCAGTTGGCCTACGATACGCTAGAACTACTTTAGCGTAACTGCAACAAGGGGGTGTGGCAGAGGTGATTGTGTACCGCGAACAACATTTTGTTAATAGACCACACCAGTGACAGCAATCAGCAGGAATTGAAAAATCAGAAGGTCGGTGATCAATGAGCCATTTGTGTCGGTGTACAAAATATAGTGTATACCTGCTATAGGCGACCCACTGATCTCGCTTCAATTTCCCTCTCTCACTGGAACAGCGGCGTTACCAGACAAAGGTTCCGGCGGTGGCACTGGTGATGGTGACATGTGTGCATGTGTGGGGGGGGGGGGGGCTTTTTAAATTTAGCCAAACCATTCATGTGTGCCTTCTTCCTTTTTTGGCCTACCTAATTTATTTGGCGAGCAAGAGGGGAGGCGATGGTTCTGCAGGACTGGAATTCCACGAAGGCCGCGGAGGACATGGCATCTGCTGCTAGATTGGGGCATTGGTGCCCCTCAAACGTTTACCAGACTTTCAATGGAAGTGCCATTTGCGAAATGAAAGCAGCCTTTTAACATGTTCAAAATAAAATTCCTGGCCTGGCTCTGAGCGATGAGGGCGACTCGGGTGTGTGACACCATTTTGGAATAATACAAACCTAGGACTCCATAGTCTCCGAGTCCTGACGAAATTAAGAACGTGTTATTGAAGTTAAAACGATCCTATATAAGCTAAAGTAGTAGCCGATGTTTTACCTTCCATGTATTATTTAAAAACCAGGACAGTTCTTTTCAGAACTGAGAAGTCTCCCGAAAAATTCGAAAAATATACTCCGCGGTACGGTATGTAGCGAGACAGTTCTCTCTGGCAAATAGATATATATGCACATGGTGTTCATTTGTGTTTTACCCATAATACACCGATGTATGTGTGTAAGCACTAAAGGCCTACTTACCCGAGTTCTGAAAAAAAAATACCACAGGAATATAACTCGGGTGAGATTCGAACCCACGACCTTTGCCATTCTAGAGCAGTGTCTTACCATGGAGGTCTAGACTACCGAGATTGCCCGATATCTAGTGGCAGTTCGAAGTTGTTTAGAAGCAGGTACTGCAACCGTGAACCGAGTTAATAGATGTTAAATTTGCATCGGGGATAAAGAATATTCATTTAGGGTTCACACATTATGTACACCGATGGGTGTTAGCACATGGTGTTACCGCAAACCAAATTATATTGATACCTCACCATGCAATACCTCAAATCCCATGTACAAGGACCACGTTGCCTTGGATCGGACGAGTTGGTCTATAAAAAACGTTTGAGACCGTTTGTTATAAAATGCACATGGTTAGAAAGATGTTTTAAAAGTAGAATATAATAATCCACAGAAGCATCACTCAAAATATCACGGTTTTCCTTTTATGTCGCGAACTAACACGGTCGGCCATTAATATAAAAATAATGGGAGTAGCTTGACTCATGGAGGTAGAATCTACCTCCATGCTTGACTCCAATAAATGGCCGACCGTGTTAGTCGACGAGGTAAAAAGAAAACCGTGTAATTTCGAGGCATATTAATTTGTGTAGATCATTGTATTCTACTTTTACAACATCTTTCTACCCACATGCATTTTATAACAAACGGTTACAAACGCTTTTCAAAGACCAACTCGACCTATCCAAGGCAACGTTCCTTTAAAGCTATGGTTCACTGCGGTGCCCTCTCTGCACGCTTACTAGTCTTGGCCCAAGACGATGGTGCTTGAATCGCCAAAGCGCGCCCGCCACGGTATGATTTAGTTACGTGGACGGCTCGAAATCTAGACTACACTCTGCAAGCTCCATCGTCTTCAACGGCCTTATTTACATAATACGGCAATCCTGCTGCAGCGCTGCGTGCACTGTGGGCGTTGCCGTATTATGTAAATAAGGCCGTTGTCAAGGTTGTGTAATGCATATTCAATGGTCGGGCCACGGTCGGTCGGACGTACGGCGGGACGGGACGAACGAGTGATACTATAGACCTTTCTTTTGTTTACAAACATTGGGGCGAAACCAGCGCATGCGCAGTTTCTGGTTGGCAAGTTACTTTGTAAAATGTCGCCTGACAGTACATGGAGACTTTGGGCTTACAACTTAACAAGTCGCTATAGAGAATCGTACAGTAATTTCGTGAAGAATTTCAGATTCAGTATGTAGTCAGCTATGACAGTTGTGAGTGCTTGGGTTGTGATTAAAACAACTGGATATGTGGTTCTGCGCAACTGTGTGTATGCATGGCAGGTAAGCCTCTAGCTAGCACGTTGACCTTGTTGACGTTCTTTATTAAACTTTTAACTTAGGCAAGCGGGCATTTTAAATTTGTGTTTTCATTTAAATTGTTTTTAATTTCAAACTAGGCATAGGGCCTATCTCTGTTATTTTGGGGAACAGCGTGAAAAATACGTAGGGACCTACACATATTTATACCGGACCACTGTTACTGTTAGGCGAAGTAAAAAAAAACTTATGTTTAGCGTCCCCGCCCGCTTCCTTTTTGGGGGCCGCATGGATTTTATTTTTATTTTTACCAATTCAAAATGAGATTTTAAAAATCGTAAAATGTCAGCCGAGCCATCGGAAAATAAAATACTTGCAAGTCAGAAATTCCAATTTATACTATAGATTGTTATCGGTCCAGTTGACCCAATCTCCACTCCAAGTACGTACGATCCATTCGGGTATTTTTTTCCCGCAATCCTTTGGTATTACTAGCTGTACTCTAGTAGCACTAACGAGTAATAAACGTTTGTCTTTTTCACGAGGACCGGATACGTCAATTTTTTTTATCGTCGTTGCTACATGTAAAGTCGGGGTACAGACTCGTTTGTCATGACTATTGCGTATTTAATACTAAACTCGGACAAGTCGGTTAGACAGTCGTGTTCTCAGTACGCGCCGCCGTATACGTACAAGTGCGGAACGCTGTTGAAGCTAGCGGCAACTAAACTCGGTTTGACTTGATTTGAAGTCTAATATTTCATGAGTTGACAACAACCACATGGACTCTTGACAGCTAGCTGCATGTGTCTGTGATCGGCTGCCTTAGGGTTTTCTGTCTTGTTTTATAGTTGAAAGTCTCAAGAAAGGAAGAAAATGGTGTTTCTTTGTATATTGATACGAACAAAAACGAAGGTATTAAAGCCGTGGTATGGACGTAGCGTACTGGATGCAAAGATTTCGTTCACAGATGTTTTCGTCTCATTTGCGAGTGGAGTTTTTGAGGAAGGGGACCCCATTGGCGACCAGTATGAAACTACGCAGGTCAGTACTCAAGTCTCAACGTTTACTAAACGAAGTTTTTGTATTTTGGTTTAAAAATAGGTTTTTCAAAATTTATCAAAAAAATTAGCTTTATTAATATGGGGTACATGTGATGTTGGGTACATTTGACTTGATTTGACAAGTTTGTTTACTTTTTTAGAAATAGAAGGGCGGGGGGGGGGGGGGGGGTGAAACCGTTTCGGGTACATGACACACTTTGATTATTTTATTTTTTAGAATGGCGTGTCGGGTATATGACCCATGCCATTTCTTTTTTTTTGTAGCATGGCTTGTCGGGTATATGACCCAGGTCTTTTTTCTTTTTCTTTTTTTGTAGCATGGCTTGTCGGGTATATGACCCAGGTCTTTTTTGCTATTTTTTGTAGCATCCTGTGTCGGGGTTGAAATGACCCATGACCTTTTCCTCTATTGTGTCTGGGAGATGACCCACGTCTATTTCCCTCTGTTTTCCCCTTCTTTTTATTTGTAGCATGTTGGTCAAGCCCTGACCCTACGTACATATATTTCTGTATTGATGCATGACTGCTTGCTATATCACAGATGCTGCTCATTTCATCAAGTCTCTTGTTTAACAAATATGGAATGTTCATTTTATGTTTGACAATTTTATTTTCCCAGTGTGGAGAATGCCTCAAGTGGAGAGTGTGCTATGCCTGAGTTCTAAAACCTGAGCAAAGGCGGCAACTAGAGCGGGAACTGGAATTGTTGGCCTTCTCTTGTGGCACATGCTTTCAAGATGTTTCTACTGATGGTGATGAAGAGTCTGTCTTCAATGTAGTCTACGTCAACGATAAACTCACCTGTGACTTGCCAATAGAAGCACCATACTATGTTACTTTTGACGACCCTCTGTGCTTTTTTTGTGGAAGTGAACACGATCTTATCACTGGGGATGGGAACTACCCTCTGTGTAATGAGTGTAGAGATGCAGGCAAGAAACCTCACAAGAAGAACACTTGGGCCTTTAATCCTCGACCACAGTAGGTCATTTTACTGCATTCCTTCAGCAAGGAAAGAACCAAGTGTTGTATGATCTTTTAACACTTAAAGTTTTACTTTTCAAATCTGGTTCACAATGTTTGGAATATTAAAAAAAGAGCACAGAACACAGATTGGAACCTCAAGTTCAATTTAGTTCTATTTTTTAACGTTAAATTGATTTTTGCCTGCATCTCCACAGTTTTAAGAAATAGATTACGTTTTATCCGAAAGCATACTTGGTGGTAGTAAGCATCCAGCAAAATTATTTTGTCTAGTTCCCCTGTTGATAAAAAACACTAACAAATTATGTAGAAAACTTTGAATCTCCAAAATTGCCTGCAGGCGTTTTTGAGAAATTTCCATGGTGTCCGTTGGAATGCTGCCCTCAATACAGCCAGAGATGAGGTTGGTACCCATTGTCAGCTCGTTGAACGTGGATGCATTTGATGGAAAAACCGTGACAGTTTTTTGCAGTTTACTCAATAAGTAGGCACTGCATTTTTCAACTCAAACTTTCACTTATGAGTTTTATTTGATGCATCTTTCTTGATAATCTTGCCTTTTAATTTGCAATTACGTTGACAAAAAACAAATAAAACCACTGTAAACGTGGTCAATGTCTTGTCCAACATGTTTCTTTTATGAATTTTGTGTTTGAACAGTAGAAAAACAATGTATATTTGAAATTTTTAAAAGAATGGCGGCCATCTTGAAAATAAAAAATAAAAAATAAAAAGCCCCTCCTCCTTCCTTTTTTTTAGAAACCCGGACGCTAAACATGTTTTTTTTTTTACTCGGCCTTAGTGTTGCTTTAGCCTAGTTGAGTAGTTACTTAGTACGTTGTTATTTTTGTTATATTCGAGAGCCATTGCGGTTTTTATTATGAAATATAATTGCAGTTGAATTACAAATTGATAGCGGTCCAAATGTAGATCAGGGGAAGGGTAATTTGTTCAGTTCACAATCACATATTTTGGTAATTCAATTCAGTAACATTTATTTCAATGCTGTCATTCATAAAAATAAAAATAAAAATTAAAAAGTTTCCTCAAGCAAACTCGCCCCACCGGCCAAACTATACATTCTGTGGACAATCACTCCATATCCGGATCCCATATTGCGGTTTCGTCTGCTATCGTCTCCCGTTACTGGAGACGATAGCAGATGAAACCGAAATAGTTCTAGGAGTAATCCGGATGATGGTAATCTAGCTTACTTGCCCACGAAAATGTCATACTCGGGCAAGGTCACCCCAATAAATAATATATAAACAGATCATCTCCCAACGCCTGCTGCCTATTCACAATTATTTATTTTCAATTTCATCTATGAATGAAAATAATGTGTGTAAGCAAAATACCGCTTTTCATCCATGAACCCTTTAGTATTAAGCCATTTGACTCACCACTTCCCAGTCATGATCTTTCCGAGTTTTCATTATAAAAAAACAAACACTTTAAGTTTGCTTCAGTGACCATGGCGACTTGAGAAATAATTTACAGTTAATCCAAGCCAGGGGGCGACTTTGCCGGGGGTCGACAATGCTAGGGGCGAAGCTTGCCAGGGGGCGCCTTTGTTGAAGGTACATTTTTCGGGGCGGTCTTGTTTCCTAGGTTGAGAGTTGTCAATAGATGTAGATTTGGGCACGTAACCTATAGGCTACCAAATTAATAACAAGCCCTGCTTTTTCTTTTTGCTTTTTAATCAGCCTTGGAGAAGCGTGTAGTCTACATTGCGGCAATACTGTTCAAGTTGGAGGCAGCAAATCGGCTGGAGTATACGACCCAGGCCTGCACTGAGAAAGCATCCATATGGAACCAAGATTTTCTCAAAGGAACAGGGCTCGAACCATGTACTGTCAAAGATCTTCATTTTGTTAGGATTCGAGTACTTTTTCAAAATTATTTTTGTGACATTGTTCTACTCATTTCTCAAAAACTACAGCACCTCAGTAAGTAATATTTTAAGGGAGGCTGTCTACTATCATTATCTTCAAACTGTGGAAGTGTAATGTAAATTTGTGGACATTGTGTTTTGTGTTAGAAAAGAGTACATAGACCCTTTAAACCACGTTATGACAGGTGTGGACAGATCAGGTCAGTAAAATCTAACGTGGATGTCACTTTAAAAGCCACTCTAGAAAGTCTTGATCTGTACACACTTCGACAAATTAACCCAGACGCTTGTATATTTTCTCTCGTTCCAAAAGAAGATGATAAGGAAACAGTCACCTTCAGAAAATGAAAATAACATGAAAATTAGGCGGGAACAACAATAAAGAAGGTCCAACAATGAGATCAAGCTGTGTGCACAAAAATATTGATTTCATTTTTTGAAACAGTTCAAATAAATGTACAGTTTTTTAATATGTTTTAAATACATTTGTTCCTCAGAGAGGTTAAAGGCACTGGACACAGTTGGTAGTTACTCAAACTAATTGTTAGCATAAAACTAACTTGGTAACAAGCAATTTCATATTAAATTTTCATGGCGAAGAACCATTCAATGATCAATGTATCATATGAAAGTTGATAACTTTTCCTACCCCTACCAAATAGCAATGTACCACATTAAAAGGGGCTATCTCGCCTGTCCTGCAGTTGTGCATGGAACTATAAACTAATGATGAACCCACCACTCGGTGACCTACACCCTGGGCACCCTCGCATCTACATCCTGGAAGGGCATGTCCATGCCTGGGATGTAGGTTATCATGTGGTGGGTTCATCAGTTAATATTTCCATGCACAGCCGCAGGACAGATGAGATAGCCCCTTTAATTTGTGACCTTAAATTTTGACCAAACTATGGCAATGCATCTTTAAAAACAAATTTATTAGCGTATTACTTGCATATATTTTTTAACAAAGATAATTTATTCCACCTTTAATCTTGAAGTCTAAATATGTATAATTTTAACAAATTATATTTTACATCTAAATAGTTTATAATAAATAAATTTGGATAATATGAATAAATAATTTAAAACGAATACAACCGTGTTTGTATCCTGATTTGATTTGGTTTGTGAATGTGCATGCATGATCAATTACTGTAGGGCCTTTTTAGACATCATAGAAACAAATTGAAATCCACAAATATTTGATTTATTGTGTTGTAGCTGCAGCTGAATGTCAAAATTAAACCTGCATCAACCCATAATAGTAATAACCAGTTTTTATGGAGTGCTTTTCACACCCATAGGGCATCTCAAAGCACTTCCAACATTATTCCCCCTGGTCATCACTGTGCATTAATTCAGTTCTCAAACCATCTCAGCTCCATGAGAAGTATACAGCATGTGAAACAATAACAAATAATTGTATGTGCTACTCGGCTACATGAATCACAAGAACCATCTCTGCCATCACAGGTATCGATTTACCCTGGGTGGAGAGAAGCAATTAAAGTTAAGTGTCTTGCTCAGGGAAACAAATGATTCGAACGACAATGATTCGAACCCACACTGCTGAACAGAAGCACCAGAGCTAGTCTATTTAAACCTTGTTTCCTCTTTACCCACATAATTCTATTTAACAAGTGTTGTGATGTAGAGTAGCTGTCTGTTTGTGCTCGAAGTTTGAGATCTGATGTGTGTTGTGTAAACAATTCAAAACAGTTGATTATTACTGTAGCTTTCCTCAATTTAATTTATTTCTTGAAAGCTTTTGGAATATATCTTCTTGCTGTGTGTCTGTTAGGCCATGTGATCAATGGATTCAAGCAAGACGACATGTTTTTTATCCACAAACTAAATATTTAAGAAGCACTCGATCTCATCGGAAGCCTCCTTCTCCCGACTAGGCCATCCGTCGACTTGTCTTGACCCCAAGTCGAGTTGTCCGATGGTTGAATAAATCATCCGTCGAGTTGTCCGAACCGTTGAGTTGTCTGAACCATCGAGTTGTCCGAACGGACGAGTTGTCCGGCGGACGAGTTGTCTGGTCTCCGTTCTCCTGGTCACAAGGCGGACATGGGTTCGGGTTATTACAATGTATCTTTAACGGGCTGACTAAATAATGGTGGTGATGAAGCTTTCCTGTCTAGTTTCTCCTTAGAGGGCTCTTGTGTTATTGTTCCTGGTATTACTCCATTGCTGTATATAACAAATTAAAGAAGAAAACAAAATAAAAGATTGTGATAACCTCTGTAGTAAAGCCTCAAAGTAGTATACAGAAAAAAAGTCTTATTCCATACATACCTATAAATTAATTATTATAATTGAAGTGTAGGAATAATAACCTATGGAATTTAGACCCTTTGTTCATTGTTTCCACCAGGTGTAGAACCAACCGATAACTAAACTAGCCTAATTCCTTCCTTAATTAATTACCTGAACAAAATTTTGAACATGTAAAAACTAAACGTTAAATAAAGTAGGCCCCTTCCATTCTGACTTTTAAAACGATCAGTTCATTGGCAAGTGACGGTAACCCTTCTTTATACTTTGCGAGTAAAATGTGGATAAATGAAAATGTGTGATACACGTGTTGTGGGACTGTGTGTGAAAATGAAAGAAAAAATGCACTATTCTCTATATAATTCTCTAAACCATTTTTGGGAGGTAGATGGAACAGGAAGAAAATGTGTGATGTCTCAAATTTATTATTATGAGAAAACTGGCAGTTCTATGTGACATTGTTTCCAATATGAATAATCCAACCTTCGAGGAAAACGCTAACTAACAACATAGACTAGAGTCTGTACTTGCTAACAATAACACGGAAATAATGAATGATTTACCAGACACAAAGTGGTCACACCATGCATGCATGCATCCCCCATGCATATCCGGTCATCATCATGATCATGTCAATCTATTCTATGCCTGTTGCGCTGGCGGACGTGTTTCGGCATCTATCCACGCTTTATTTTGATCCTGAAACTTGTCAACTTCAGGGAAGCGAAAGAACTTTAACCCTTCTTTTGATCCAAACCAATTTTTGCAGCAACAGCGGCTAAGAACCATGATTATTCGACTGTAAAGTTCGTATCTGTATACATTTACACACAAGTAAACAAACTTTTGCCAACCAAGATGGCGGAATTGTTTTGTCACGTGACTCGTGACGTGTCAAAAGAAAGGTCTATAGTATGGTTTGCCTAGCCATACTAAACGAACGCAATGCAGGGATTTAAATTCTACATCCCCTTTTCCCAGAAAACCAAATAATAATTATTGTCGTTATTCTGAAGAATAGCTGACTACAGAATGTCTGAGAGAAAACTGACTAAGGAGGAATTAAGAAACAAAATGCTTGCATCTTCGTTACGTGTCGTGTTTGTTTTATGTTTTTATACTTCCCGAATGATTTGTCGTGGGCAGATCACGTACTAGTCTTGGTGCAAGACGTTTCTCGTTTCCTTTTCACGCACACGGCGGCCAATTCACTGACAACGCGCGCGCCGATTCACCTGACTTTAGTTTCTCCGGGGCGGTGAGTGGACTATAAGTCAGGTGAGTCGGTGCGCGCGCTGTCGGTGAATTGGCCGCGGTGTGCGTGAAAAGGAAACGAGAAACGTCTTGCACCAAGACTAATCACGTACATGAACCACAGACGAACTACCCGCAGTGCATACCCTCTCGAAGTGTGACGTCAGATGTTCATGCGTGCTGGGCTGAAGGAGAATTATTCAAAAGAGGGCGCTATCACTGTCAGAAGAAGTTTGTTTACAGTTCGCCGTGGATGGACGTGGTGGGAACACCGGAACTTATTTGTAAGTATTATAATATTATATATATTATAAGTTTATGTCAGTAACTGGCTGCCGATAAAATATCAAATCGTAAAATATGTCATTTTTTTGCAGACAAACCATGATGGTCGATGGTCGTTAATGACCTCAGCTAGAGACATGCCACCTAGGCTGAAGGGATAACCTCGCGGGCTAATGAATGAGATGATCTTGTGCAGATTAAGACTGGGATGAAAGGAAATGATCAGGCTCTCAGTCTCAGCTAGAGTAAAGAAGAAGAAGAAGAAGAGTGTTGACCTCAGTTGAAACCGATTACATCGGATTAAGAGATATGTTGGCTGAAGTAATGGCATCGATCGTCAACTGGATTATCTTGCAGCTAATAATGTCAAAGATGACCTCAGCTGAATTGAGATGACTTTGGCTAAAGAGATGATCTCAGATTCGTTCTTAGCTTTTAAATTAAGATCTCCAGCTAGATGAGATGACCTTGGCTAAACCGAGATGACAGCTAAACTGAGGTAATGTTGACCTCCAGGTAAACTGAGATGACCTCTAGCTTAACTGAGATTACCTCCAGGTAAACTGAGATTTACCTCTGGAGGTAAACTGAGATGACCTCTATCAGCTAAACTGAGATGACCTTCAGCTAAACTGAGATGACATCAGTTAAACTGAGATGACCTCCAGCTAAACTGAGATGACCTCCAGCTAAACTGAGATGACCTCCAGCTAAACTGAGATGACCTCCAGCTAAACTAAGATGACCTCCAGCTAAACTGAGATGATCTCAAGCTAAACTGAGATGACATCAGCGAAACTGAGATGACATCAGCTAAACTGAGATGACATCAGCTAAACTGAGATAACTTCCAGCTAAGCTGGGATAACATTCAGCTAAACTGAGATGACCTCGGCTAAATTGAGATGATATCAGCATAAGCTGAGCTGAGATGATCTTAGCTATAACTGAGATGACCTCTGCCAAACTGAGATGACCTCGACTATGACCTCGGCTAAACTGAGCTGACTCCGGCTATTCATGGATTAGATAAAGAAATGAGATCTGCTCAGGTTCAAGTTGACAACTCCAGGTAAGTCTTTACCCCAAAATTTACTTTTCTCATTCTTTGGAAAGTTTGTCAAATTTGTCAAATGGTGCAAATTTGTTGTTGTTTTGTTTTTGGTTTTTGTGTAGTGAATTGCAGTTTGATGTGAATTAATTTAAGCTTTTAAGGCCAAGTAAAATAAATGTTGCTCACCGGACTTTTTGAAAAAGTTGGTGAGGGAGGTCCTTGTTATTTGTTATTTTCAAATTTTTCATTATGTTTTTCAAGATGGCCACCATGTCTAATCTTTATGTCCGCGATATCGTATTTGGAGATGGTGTTAAGGCCGAGTTATAGTCGGTCGCGCGATGGTCGGGCGTCGGAAATCTAGAAGCGCGATCATAAAAAGACACGGTTTTTAGGCCTCGGTCTCAGGATTGCGCGCAAGATTTCCGTCGCGCGACCATCGCGCGACCGACTATAAACCGGCCTTTATGGTTTTATGATGTTCTGTGTGTCCTTAAATTCTGTGTGCGTTTCTGTGGCCATTTTGATACATTGTTATTCTTTCCAATTTAGAGTTATTCTTGCTTTTGCTCCAAAGTTATTCTGTGTGTGTGGCAGCACGTCCTGGTGCAAAGAACTGTGGCATGCAAACGTGAAGGGCAAAACGTTTCAAAGTAATGAGTTTCTCATTATGCATTCTGATAATATTTGTTGTAGGCCTACGTGAGACATGATGAAATTGCTCAATAAAAATGAAGGGTACATTTGAAATAGCTGTCAACAATTATGTAAATTTATTTCAATGATGTCTTTTTTTTTTAAATAACAAATTATTAAAAAATCGGTGCGGCCGCCAAGATCGAGGCGGGCGGGGACGAGCAACATGTTATTTATTTTACTTGGCCTAGTAGCCTTTAGTTTTGAGCCACCATTATCTCTCTGATGCTTGGCTCTGACAGAGAAGTCCCAGGAAAAAATTCCCATTGGAATCCCATTGGTATTTTTATTGTGATTCAAGACAATGGGATCCCATTGTTTGAATATGATGGTTCGCCCTGTTGTTCCTGGTTTGATTGGCAGCATATTCAAGCCTGGTATTATGTGCAGACCACGGAGGTCATGGCCTTCGTTGCCCCTGGTCTTGACCCTGGTGCCCTTTCAAAAGGAAGTGCACTTAGCAAAATGAAAATGGCCTTGCCCTTTTAAAGCCATTATACACTTTTGGTAAACAGTAGTGTCCAAGTCCCACACTTGTACCACCTGTATCACAACTTATATATAAAACAACAAACCTGTGAAAATTTAGGCTCAATCGGTCATCGGGGTCGGGAGAAAAAAACGGGAAAACCCACTCTTGTTTCCGCGCGTTTCGCCGTGTCATGACATGTGTTTAAAATAAATCCATAATTCTCGCTAACGAGAATTTTTATTGTTTTACCGTTTTCTCAAAAAGTAAAGCATTTCATGGACTAATATTTCAAGAGAAGTCTTTCACCATTACCTTCTGTAAACCCTGTAAATTATTTGTAAATCTGTGAACTTTTTTGGTTTTTTCTGTACCGAAAGGGTCCAATGGCTTTAAAGATGAAATTCCAGGCCTGCACATTTATTGCGCCACAGCACCTTTCAAACCATGCTGCTAAAATGTAAAAGGAGTAGATCTCATAATTCAAACAAAGTCCCTTTACCTTGCAGGAAAACACTATTGTTTGCCTATTTAGTGTGGTGCACCCTTAAATTTGTTGTGCTGCCCTCTGTTGGTGGGGGATGGGTTTCCAGTTCAGTCATTCCTGACAATGATTGATAATGTTAAAAGTCAAACAAAAGCAACATATTCGTAAACAGATCAAATTTATTGATTTACTTTTTAAAAGACTTGTTTACACAAGCCCATGGCCTCTTAAATCTGTAATGCACAATTTTATGCGTCCCAGTTCCTTAGATGTTTTGAATTACTCAGAATTCAAGCATCGGGTGTTGAATAGAACCCGGCCCCCTCTAATCTTAAATATAAAAACAGCTTATAAACTCTGGGATTTGAGGCATGGCATGGTGAGGTATCATTATTTCTTTGTAGTAAAAGGCCTGGGCCCAATGTCATAGAGCTGCTGAGCACCAAAATTTGCTTAGCATGAAATTTCTTCCTTTATAAAAACAGGATTATCGACTAAATTTCCATTTGTTGCATATTGATTGTTACTGGTATTCAGCTGTTGTTTGCTTATCCTGATAATCACGTGAAAATTTGGCTGGTTATCCTGTTTTTATCAAGGAAGAAATTTCATGCTTAGCAAATTTTTGTGCTTAGCAGCTCTATGAAATTGGGCCCTGGATTTAAACACGGAGGCACAAAGGCCATGGTCTCCATTGCCCTGTTCTTGGTCTCGGTGCGCCTTTAAGACTTTCTAAATGAAGTGCCCCTGCAAAATAACAAAAGGCCTCGCCCTCTTTTTTTATGCGCCATTCCAGGCCTTAAGTTGAAAGGGATGCAATCCAATATTTTCCCTGCTGTTGCGTTCCGATCTGTAAATTTGAATGAAATAGTGATTGATTTTGGTGATGCCATGGTATGTCCTATCATAAACAAGGAACCGATGACAAAATGTAACAAAAATAACGTTGTAAATAACCTTGTGTACATGTGTTTTAAAGGGAACGAGACCAAACTGCAAACTTTTTGCAACATTGCAAGTAAAGTTGTATTTAGTTTTGGAATTAACGTACCCGAAAATACAACTTCAGCAGTGTGCTTCTATGACGTAGAATTTACCTCTTTCTCCAAAACTACTTTACTTCAGAGGGAGCTGTTTCTCACAATGTTTTATATATTATATCAACCGCTCTCCATTGGACCATGGAGGAAGAAAATAGAATCTATTTTCTTCCTCCATGATTGGACATTACCAACAAAGTTTTTATGCTTACAATTATTTTGAGTAATTACCAACAGTGCCCGGTTCCTTTAAAACATAGAGTGATTGATACAGTACTAGTTGTGTCCCAGACTGAGGTTTCAAACCTGTTAATGGCACTTTTGGAATGTAGCCTCTAGAGCTCCTAGTAACAGATGTTTTTCTTGCCAAAGTAAACAAGTTGGCCTTAGTTTGTTGCCCAAAAGAAGAACATTCTGGTTTCACTTTACGTTTCCCTACACTCCCCCCCCCAAAAAAAAAAAAAAAATTTCCTTGAAATGTTACAAAACTTTTCAGGGGATTTCCCCAATTATGAAAAAAACCTAAACTGCTTTCACAGAAGTGAAACAGCTGCCAAAAGCCCTTGAAAAGTGGATGACCTTCCCACATTATCTTAAAGACACTGGACACCTTTGGTAACTGTTACAGACCAGTCTTCTCACTTAATGTATCTCAACATTTGCATAAAATAACAAACCTGTGAAAATTTGAAGTCAATTGGTCGTAGAAGTTGCAAGAGAATAAATGGAACAAAAAAAAAACACCCTTGTGATTTCAGTTGCCTTGAAATCGAGACCTCAGCTGAGTTTGTTTTTGTTTTTAACACATTTTTGATTGGCCGTGATTTTCCCCAGGACCTACATCATTGTTACTAAGTTTTCAAAGCTTATACCAGAATTAAGTCTTGTTGGAAATAAAACCCCACAAAACTATTTGTTACATTTTTCCTTGATGGTTTTTTTATTGTTGGCGAAACGTTGAGATTAATATAAATCAAAATTCACTTTGTGGCAATTACACTTTGATTGAATTACATCTACCCACTACTTTCCTTGAAGTAGTTCTCAGGAAATTGCATTGGAGAATTTGTTTACAACATGTTGTTGCGTGTTCTTTAATCAGAGAGTTTGTACCACAGACCTCAAGGACAAATCGAGACACAGGCACAGACCAATAACGTCATTTGACGTGATCATTTTGCCAGATGTCCAAATATTGACTGCAAAAAGTACAGTATTGGCAATTGTAAAAAAACAAACTCATAGTTTATAAGTTTTGAAGGGAAGGTACACATTTTGTAATTTTCAAAGACCAGTTTTCTCACTTGGTGTATCCCAACATAACCATACAATAACAAGGCTGTGAAAATTTGAGCTAAATTGGTTATAAATCGAAGTTGCTAGAAAATTATGAGAGAAAAAACACCCTTGTTGGACGAATTTGTGTGCTCTCAGATAGGAATAAAAGACTTCTAGCTGGAAGTATTTTATTATTTTAGTGAGAAGTTACCTCTTTCTCAAAATCTATGTTACTTCCGAGGGAGCCGATTCTCACAATGTTTTATATACTATCAACAGCTCTCCAATGCTTGTTAACAAGTCAGTTTTTAAGTTAGTATTTGTTTTGAGTTAATACCTATCGTGTACCTTCCCTTTAAATGTTTATTGAGAATAAGCCGCTTGAACCTCCGATTTGGTAGTGGCCACATCTAAAAAGCGTAAACTTGTTCTTTCCCCACCCCCCTCTCGACTGTTGACAGTGTTAATCACGTCCACACGTAGTCACTCACCGCCCTGTATTTGCCATAGACCTTATCGCAAATACCAATGCGCACGCGCAGACTGTTGAATGAGGTGCATTGTGGGATATATATGGATCAAATTTGGATACCAGCAAGACCACAATGCACCTAATTCCTAGCTTTACGCGCGCGCCCCGGTATTTGCGAAAAGGTCTATGTAGTTTCACCTACTAAAAGTGCAGAGGACTTGAGGCATGAAGTGCACGTACTATACATAGCAATTCGTTCAGATTTTATTTCAAAGTCATTAAAAGCTTAGTCACATTAGGATGTCTTTTCGCCATGTGGACCATACCACAAAGCACTAACACAGTCATCATGACACACGAAAATGTAGGTCCGGGATACTGAACCACAGATATTGAATTTCTTTTTTGCAATATTCTGGAAAAAAAAATGGGCATCGGAAATCTGATTATTTTTGTTATTAATATGTTTGAAATTCAACGTGTGGGTCACCATTAGGGCCATGTCACACGAGGCAAGTTACTACGGGCAACCAGTTCCAGGCAACCAGTTCCGGGCAACCAGTTCCAGGCAATCTCCATAAAAAAAAAGCATTCACATTTGAAATTGTTCACCTATTTCTCTTGTGGATCGTAAGACAATGTTTGAAACATGACCCGTTTGCTACCAAAGTGGTCCTGTAGTATGCACTGCAGTTGGTTGCCTCCAAGTTGCCTACAAAAGTTGCCTCCTGTGACAAGGCCCTTAGCGTGATTGACGAAATGGTCTGCGAAGGTTTTGCCTTCCTTAAAGGCACTGTATGAACACTATTGGTAATCACTGTTAGCATAAAAACTTACTTGTTAATGCTCAATGGAGAGCTGATGTTGATAATATAAAACAATGTGAGAATTGGGTCCCTCTGAAATAATGTAGTTTTCGAGAAAGAAGTAATTTTCCACTAAAATAAAAAAACATTATTAAATGCAAAGCGAGATATAACAATCTTCCGAGAACTGAAAGGGACTCGGGAGAGACTTTTACATTTACCACTTTAAGATAAATCCAGCATTTAAATCTCTACCACAAAATTTACTAATATAAAATAAACTTACAATCTGTGCCAAGAAATGTCTTGATTCTGGCCTAGTTCTTGCTAAAGTGTGAGGGGTGAACAGAATTACTGCACGCCTCCAGCCCTGGTCTCATCATATTGGGCTTGTATTGGGCAATATCCACCCATGGTGTTCAAGGCCCAGTAAATAAAAATTGTAAATAAAAAAAAACACTTATAAATAAGTCCTTGAAGACCTAGTGACATAAGAACAGTTTAGAGAAGAAATTTAGATCACGTGGTAGAGAGTTCGAAGTGCTTGGCGCAGCTGAAGAAAAAGACCTGTCACCCCAGGAGTGTCAGACTTGGGTTCATTGAGGTATGTGATCCGAATGTAAATGTGAAGTTGTTCTGAGATGTACGTAGTCTGGGAGACGTTGTAAGTGCTGTATGGATCATGGTCTGATCAAAAGGGTCTTTTCGTGGTACCCCTGGTCCCCTGTGGTTGTGATTAGCAGCTGATGTTGATGTCACCATGGCAACATGAAACAGGTGTTCAAATGACTTTCCAGAGGAAACTTTGATTTCATTTAAGTTGAGAGATTTATGAATTAATTATAGAGTTTGAAAAAAGAAATGTCTAGGCCCAAAGGCTGCGCTCCCACCGGATCCATAATTGCGAGATCGGGATCCTGCAACAGGATTAGTTGCAGGCGTGAAATCGCGGTAGCGTTCTCACTTGGGTATGATCGCGCATCGACCCCCCTTTTAGGAATGGAAGTGGATTCGAAGTTCGCCAATGAAGTTGTCCAAGTGTGCAGTGCGCAGGCACTAACCGATGTTCGCCCTCAAATTGCGGGATCCTGATCGTCCTTTGCGTTCCCACAGACTTTTGATCGCCCATTAATCCACAAGGGCGATCAGATCCTGCTTTAATCCTACTCCCTAGGAGGATCAAAATTGCACGGTCAGATCCTGGTCGCACTCTTATGCTTATTTCTCTTTCAACACCCTTTCGGGGTCTTGACCGCCCTTTTCTCAGATTGGGATATCAAGGCGGGGTCCAGTGGGAACGGGGCCAAAGATCTGCAAATATTTTACTGGCTGGCTTGATTATGTAAGGACAGTAATTGGATAATAATTGGTGTCAGATAAGATAAGGGCTCTAGTTGTAACTCCTTCTCTGTCCTTACTCTATGGCTTGATCAATCACTAGCACTGTACAATTTGATATTGTTTCAGTTTCTTTGAATTTAGTTGTTGTTTTCAAGATTTACCCAGAAAGTTTAAAGTGACCGTGATCATGTGACTCTTTGTTATCTTAAGAAGACAGATACATCTTCGCACTTCTTCTTGAAGAACCAAATACAGGGGAAACTTGAATGTATTCATCAAAATCATGGCTTATTACCAAAGGTGTCCTGTGCCTTGAATAGCTATTGACAGTACTCTTTGCTGTGTGGTCTGCTTCATCCTACCATAGACCATGGAGGCGTACTACTCCTGTGGTAGTGGGATGGCCCGAACACCCCTTCTGCTTGAGTGTACTAATCTCTACATCCTGTTTTCTAAGAGCCCAGTTGCAAGATCCTGAAAAGGTGACTGATGTCATCGTATTGGAAACTTGACACTGGGTGCTAGTATATAAAGCATGGGTGACGTCTGCTGTGTAGGTAAAAGCTCTTTTGGGCTCCTTGTGAATGCATGATAAGCTGGAGTGCTCTCAAAAGTTAACTCAAGACAGTGATTTTTTTGTGGAGTCCATGTGAGGTAGTTGGACATTGGAGGTGTTGTGTTTACAAGAAAGTAAGTATTATGTAAAAACTGTGAGACCAGCTCTCATGGGTGCTTATAATTGATAAAGCTTGAGTGACGTCTGCTGACAAAGTAAAGGCTTTTGTGGGATTGTTTTGAACGCATGATAAGCTGATTAGCTTGGAGCTTGCTCAAGACAGTAATTTTGTGGCGTCTTGTGCAAGAAAGTAAGTACTATGTAAAAACTTTTGACTCCAGCCATGCTTATAAAAAAATATATAAAGCTCAGGCGACGTCTGTTTTGGAAGGTAAAGGCTTTTCTTGTGCTTGTTGTGCATGAAGCTGGCATTTAGCTTGTGGAGCTTGCTAAATAATGACTCAAGACAATAATTTTGTGGTGAGGAGGTAGTTTGACACTGCATGAGTTCTTTGTGCAAGAAAGTAAGTACTATGTAAAAACTTTGATACCAGTTCTAATGGGTGCTTTTAGCTTTATGTAGAGCATATGTGTGAAGTCTGTAGTGTTTAAAGGCTTTTAAAGGCTTTTTGTGTTTGTTGTGAACGCATGATTAGGGACTTTTCGTTTTCGACGACGGATGGTTCTGCGACGGTTGTTCAGCTAAACGTTGTCGTTTTCAGCACAACGAAGATTCATCCAAAGTACTGTCGTAGAAATTGAGGGACGACCGTCCTCAAAGCCGACGCATGCGCAGATGACGCCAAATGTCATCTTACCCGTCGCAGAACCATCCGTCGTCGAAAACGAAAAGTCCCTATTGATAAGCTGGCAATGTAGCTCGTGGAGCTTGCTAAGTAATAACTTGAAGGAACACGTTGCCTTGGATCGGACGAGTTGGTCTATAAAAATGTCGACGTCTTAGGGCCACCATGGAACTATTTTTTTAAAGTTTACTTATTTGCTGGGTTCTAGATGGATTGTTTTGATGACAGTGTTTTTTGTGTGATTTGGGAAGTTTTGCTCTGGTGTTTCCATAATGTTTCGGTTGTTTTGCTGTAGTTTCCTGGAATTTGTTGCTACTTCCCTATATTTTATTGTGTTTTCGGGTATAGAATGATATATCAATAGGTCTATCCTCCATGGCAACATTCAGGCGACGGATTTCACCAGTAGTTTTGTGAGGTTTGAGGAATTTTTCTTTTCGTGTTTCCATAATTTTCCTGTTGTTTTCCTGTATGTATCCTGGCCTTTTTGTGTGTGTCATTCCTAAAATGTTCCTGGTTTTTTTCCCACTACATTCACTTCAGGTGATTGTGATTTTGTGTCATGATTTGGGAAGTTTTTTTTTCTGGTGTTGTAGTTTGCTGGACTCTGTTATTTTCCTATATTTTCCTATATTTTCCTATATTTTCCTATATTTTCCTATGTTTTCCCGATATAAACATAAACATTCCTGTGATTGTTGTAGACACAAACTTTTTATTAGTGATTCGCCAGACCATAACAAAAATCCTGTTTTCCTGTAGTTTGCCT
The DNA here is from genome assembly GCF_902459465.1 of Asterias rubens. Lineage (NCBI taxonomy): Eukaryota > Metazoa > Echinodermata > Asteroidea > Forcipulatida > Asteriidae > Asterias > Asterias rubens. Next base: position 9,018,773 of record NC_047080.1, on the reverse strand, counting down.
GGACTCTGGTATTTTCCTATGTTTTCCTATGTTTTCCGATATAGGCCTAAACAGAAACATTCCTGTGATTGTTGTAGACACAAACTTTTGATAAGTGATTTGCCAGACCATAACAAAAATCCTGTTTTCCTGTAGTTTGCTGGACTCTGGTATTTTCCTATATTTTCCTATGTTTTCCGATATAAATAGAAACATTCTTGCGATTGTTGTAGACACAAACCTTTGATAAGTGATTCGCCAGAATCAATAGTGGACCAGAACAAAAATCCTGTTTTCCTGTATTTTCGTGGCCTAGCGGTTAAAATCATTATACACTTTCGGTACAGAAAAACAAAAAAAGGTCACAGATTTACAAATAATTTACAGGGTTTACAAAAGGTAATGGTGATAAGACTTCTCTTGAAATATTATTCCATGAAATGCTTTACTTTTTGAGAAACATTAAAACAATATCAATTCTCGATAGCGAGAATTACGGATTTATTTTAAACACATGTCATGATACGACGAAACGTGCGGAAGCAAGAGTGGGATTTCCCGTTATTTTCTCCCGACTCCGATGACCGATTGAGCCTAAATTTGACAATACTGTTTACCGAAAGTGTATAATGGCTTTAAGAGCACCTGATTCAAGCTCGGGTGTTTGATCAGCAGAGTGTGGGTTCGAGTCCCGGTCGTGACACTTGTGTCCTTTGAGCAAGACACTTTACCATGATTGCTTCGTAAAGTTGGGGAGGTAGTTCTGCTCTACCAGCCAGGCTTTCTGATGGATGATACTCGAGCCTACATATGAAGGGGGTAACCCTGTTTAAACCCCAGGAGTAGGTGGCAACAGCCCCTGCCAAAAGTAAATTGTAGCCCACACCTTGAAGTGGCCATCAGACCTTGTGTGTCTGGCAACATCACTTGCATAAAAAAATATATACAAAAAAACTCTGGTGTTTTCCTATATTTTCCTATGCCTAAGTTTTTTCATATAAACGTTCTGGCGATTGTATGTAGACACAATTTTTTTGATAAGTGATTAGCCAGAATCAACAGCAGACCACAACAAAAGTCCCTTTTAATTTAAAAGCTACGTCAATAGTGATTCATGGACGCACAATGACACCCTTACAAAGTCAACGTCCTATTGTCCTTATAAACTCAATCAATAACATTGTTTACCCTGTTTGTTGTTTACAGATCAATAGTCAAGGATTTTACTCTAATCAGAGTGAGACACAAAAGTCCAAGGGTAGACGGATAAACTGACCGACTTCTGGGGTGGACTGGACTGAGTTCGCTCATAGTCCTTTTTAATTTCTCTCGAGTAAACCACCCAACGACAACAAAAACTAGTGTGCAGAGAACAAGATTCTTCTGGAGGAGGAGAGAAAGCTATGGCTACCAACATGATGGGGTTGGTGTTTCTGTGTAGCTTCGTTGGGATGCTTGCTACACTAACAAGGTGAGTGAACTCCAGAGCTCCAGTCAGTCAGTTTTATTTCCATAGTAAAGGCACAAAGAGTTGAGAGTAGTCTAATCTCTAGTTAGGCGAGGTACTTGTCCTAACTTAAGACTAGCCTTAAAGGCAGTGGACACTATTGGTTATTACTCAAAATAATTATTAGCATAAAGCCTTACTTTGGTAGCGAGTAATGGGGAGCTGTTGATAGTATAAAACATTGTGAGAAACGGCTCCCTCTGAAGTAGCATAGTTTGAGAAAGAAGTAATTTTCCACTGATTTGATTTCGAGACCTCAGATTTTGAATTTGAGGTCTTGAAATCAAGCATCTGAAACCACACAGCTTCGTGTGACAAGGGTGTTGTTTTCTTTCATATTATCTTGCAACTTCGCCGACCGATTTAGCTCAAATTTTCACAGGTTTGTTATTGTATGCATATGTTGAGATACACCAAGTGAGAAGACTGGTCTTTGACAATTACCAATAGTGTCCAGTGTCTTTAAAGGCACTGGACAGTAATGGTAATTACTCAAAATAATTGTTAGCATAAAAACTTACTCAAAATAATTGTTAACATAAGAACTTACTTGGTAACAAGCACTGGAGCTAGCTGCTGATAGTTTAAAACATTGTGAGAAACAGCTCTCTCTGAAGTAACACAGTTTATGAGAAACAGGTGTTTTCTCACTCAAATATTAAAAGACTTCAGGCCTGAAGCATTTTTTAGGCATCTGAAAGCACACAAATTTGTGTATTCTCTTAAAACTTTTGAAATCCTAATTGAGTCCATTAGTCCAAGTTTTCACAAATTTGTTGGATATACACCAAGTGAGAATACTGGTCTTTGACAATAACCAAAGGTGTCCCAGGGTCGATTTCACTAGAGACTAGACCTTTTAAAGCCAGTGGACACTATTGGTAAATGTCAAAGACCAGTCTTCTCACTTGGTGTACCTCGACATATGCATAAAAATAACAAACCTGTGAAAATTTAAGCCCGGTTGGTCATCGCAGTTGCGAGGTAACTCTGAAAGAAAAAAAACACCCTTGTCACACGAAGTTGTGTTCGTTTAGATGGTTGATTTCAAGACCTCAAATTCTAAATTTGAGGTCTCGAAATCTAATTGGTGGAAAACTACTTCTTTCAGAAAGAAGATTCTCGAAAACTACTCCACTTCAGAGGGAGACGTTTCTCACAATGTTTTATACTACCAACCTCTCCCCATTACTCGCTACCAAGTAAGGTTTTATGCTAATAATTATTTTGAGTATTTACTAATAGTGTCCACTGCCTTTAAAGGCTAAATCTACCTTGGTTTTTTGAACTGCTCGAATCCTATCCAAATTTAGATTGAACTACCCTGTGGAAATTTCATTTCAAAAAGGTGGTCGTGATTTTTTATACCTCAACGAATTAAACTAGATTGTCATTATATAGAAAAGCTTGCGGTAACACCATGTAATAACAATCTCTAAATGAGTTGGGGTGGTTCTGAAAAGAACCGTTGGATTAACTCGACGTTTCGATCAGTATGCTCTGATCGTCTTCTGGAGAATGCAACGGTTCTTTTCAGAACCACCCCAACTCATTGAGAGATAGTCATTACATGGTGTTACCGCAAACCTTTCTATATCGTATTTCGACCATGCAAAGTTTCAAATCCTACTCATTAGAGATAGTCATTACATGGTGTTACCGCATACCTTTCTATATCGTATTTCCACCATGCAAAGTTTCAAATCCTACTCATTAGAGATAGTCATTACATGGTGTTACCGCAAACCTTTCTATATCGTATTTCCACCATGCAAAGTTTCAAACCCTACTCATTAGAGATAGTCATTACATGGTGTTACCGCAAACCTTTCTATATCGTGTTTCCACCATGCAAAGTTTCAAATCCTACTTAGATTGTCATTAATTTGAAGAGTGATCACCAAATGTATACCTTCCAGTCGAAAGGAGCTACAGGAGCTACGTGCGCCACTTTTGGCATCTGGGGGGGGGGGGGGGGGTAGTGTCTGGGTTGTGCTATAGCTCCATGGTTGTTGTACCATGGAGGTAGAAATTGTACCATGCTGTACCCACTACCATGGAGGAATAAAGTTTGGCAGAAAACCATGCTTGCCTGGGTGGTGCACTTGCTGCCCTACCACTCTCTCTTACCAGGTGGTATGTCACCCAAGCTGGCTGGCCTTGCCCTGGGTCACTCTATACCAATATGCTTGGCTGTGTAATAGGAGCTATTTGTTATGATTCTGTCTGGTGGACTGTGATAAACATGTATCAACAAGTTAGTAGGATTGTTCAAGGATTGCTATTTCTAATTTTCTTCCTCCACGCTATTACTCATTGTACCTCGGATAATTTTTTTTTAAAGTTCAGTATTTAAAGCCATTGGACACTTTCGGTAAACAGCATTGTCTAAAGACCCAAATTTCGTGTATCACAACTTATATATAAAATAACAAACCTGTGAAAACCCACTCTCGTTTTCGCACGTTTCGCCGTGTCATGACATGGTTTTAAAATAAATCTTTAATTTTCGACAACGAGAATTGATAATTGTTTTAATTTTTTCTCAAAAAGTAAAGCATGGAATAATATTTCAAGTAATTTGTAAATCTGTGAACTTTTTTGTTTGTTTACTGTTCCGAAAGTGTCCAATGGCTTTAAAGGCACTGGTGGACACTATTGGTAATTACAGAAAATAATTGTTGGCATAAAAACTTACTTTGTAACAAGCAATGGAGAGCTGTTGATAAGAAACGGCTCCCTCTGAGAAACGGCTCCCTCTGAAGTAGCGTAGTTTTTTAGAAAGAAGTAATTTCTCAGTTAAAAATTTGAATTGATTTCGAGACCTCATGCATGAGGTCTCGAAAGCAAGCATTGAAAGCACACAACTTCGTGTGACAAGGGTGTTTTTTCTTATATTATTATCTCGTAACTTTGACGTGTTCAAAGTGTCACAGGTTGTGATACGACAAGTGAGAAGACTGCCTGGTCTGTGACAATTACGTTTCCATTGGCTTTAAAACTCAACTGTTCACTATTTATCACTAGTTTTTCTTTCGTTGGGATTCTTTTCTCGTTGTTTTCTTTGTTCCTATCCAGCGCTTTGGGACTTGCATGTAGCAGTGATATATATGCGCTATACAAATGCGGTTTATTATTGTTACTATTTTGATTATTATTTTCTTTTCTCCTTTGATCTTGGCAGTGCCCAGCAGTATTTTATCGTTGCACCCAACGTCATCCGAGTCGACGTCGAGGAATCCGTCCTCATCAATCTTGAAGGCATCCCTCAAAACGCAGTCGTACAGGTGACTTTGTACTTCCAAATGACCGGATCAAATGAACGACTATCGGAGAAAAGAGTCCATGTCAAAGGTATAAGTGTACAATGTCACCGATAACAATTGACCTTTATCACGGTGTGGTCATCTTGATTTTACTCCGTAGCCAAACTTAGGCTGGACGAAATAATAGTCTGGTGCCATGCGCAATTCATGTTAGCATTCAAGACTGTTATTGGAAACAGGGAACATGACCAAGATGGTGACAGTGTGATAAAGGTATATAGGCCATAGTCTTGTCCCAATGCCCATAATGGGTGCAGAAATCCTAGTCCAAAAGGCAGGTAGTAATAATAACCAGTTTTTTATATAGTGCTTTTCACATTCGAAGGGTGTCTCAAAGCGCTTCAACATCACTAACCCTGGTCACTGGGCTTTAAATCATTCCTTAAACCATCTCGGCTCCCTGGGGTGTATACAGCCTGTGCAACAAATATGCGCTACTCAGCTAAATTAATCACAAGAACCATCTTTGTCCTCACAGGTACCCATTTACCCCTGGGTGGAGAGAAGCATGTAGTGAAGTGTCTTGCTCAGGGACAAGAGTGTCACGACTCTAACTTGTCCCTTGCTAAATTGTAGCATGGTTGTAAAATGTTGCAAAACATACCTCGTGTGAAAGGAAACCAAAAAAAATGTACTGTCCAAGTTCTCTTGCAAAATCTTGTCAAACATTGCTACAATTTATATAAACCATGCTAAAATTAAGCAGGGGACCCTTGTTAAAATTTCTGTCATGTGAAAAGCACTTAAACAGCTACCTGAGCAGGATATTTTCAACGGAAATGGTATTTTAACTTGTTTATAATGCACTTGTTCATCATATGTAATTTTGATATGTGTACACTTCTGAGTTTTTCAGAATTATTTTGGAAAAACTAAAAACACTTCTGTCGTTGCTGGTGCGCGTCAAAGGACAATGCAGCTGATGTCATTTGTGGGAGTTTGCTTTGTTTTACCTCCACGCGGCAACAAAGAGCTTTACAAATTGGAGCTCCCAACTATGACGTTTTTCGCAAATCTCTCAGAAAAGCGCTGGATAAGGGTATTTAGAATGACGTTTTTTTACAAAATTAAAATCTATTTATAATCATATGATTCGATTTCCTTATTCATTGAAAACATTTTAACTGAAATTCAGCGAAGTTCACAACTTGACATTTTCATTCAAGCAGGTCTTTAAGATTAGAAATAACTATATTGAAAATTTAACTTTGCCTGTTTCCTCTCTTTAGATTTCAGCCACCACGCCAGTATCAAGATCAGCAGGGACCAACTCCCTGGGGAAGACACCAAAACCAATAAGTTCATCACTCTCGTTGTCGAGAGCAGCTCGCCCGAAATCCAGTTTGAGAGCAGACAACCAATCCTCCTGAGTATGAAGTCTGGGTTTGTCTTCATTCAGACGGACAAGCCGCTGTACACACCTTCACAGAGAGGTAAGAAGGGCAATGATGGTGGTGGGGGGAGGGGGGGGGGGGCAAGGGGCGGGTTGGCATTGGAGGGAGAGGGGCTGGGAGGGGAGTGGGAAAATTTTGATACTAACCATCCGCTTCATGATGTGCTTGCCAACCAGCTGATCCATAGGTTTGGTCGTATGTGAGTGCCATATTCTGCGACAAACCGCTACCCATCCTCTTTTATGCCGATCGTGCAATAATACACCACAATCCCAATGTTAAACGTTAATTACAAATTGTGTCGCCCAGTCTCCAGTCTTTTTCTTATCTCTTTTCAGTGGTTTTTCTTGTAATTGTATAAAGCCCTTGTCAGTTTTTTAAAGTTTTTTTATGTGTCAATGTTTTGACTGTATGCAAGCATTTGAATTACCCGTTTTGGTATTGTATTGAAAAGAAAACAGGAAAGGGATGAGGATTTAAAAAACAACAATTTGTTTTATGTAAATTGCCAGACAAACGAGGCTTGAAGGCCACTTCTTTTTGTGACATGTCGTGGCGGAGCGGTTTTGTTCACCGTAACCCAGGCTCTGGTGTTGTCTGCAGCAGAGTGTGGGTTCGAATCAGGGTCATGACACTTGTGCCCTTGCGCAAGCTAGGCACTTTATCCCCGATGCAAATTTAGCATCTACTAACGTATCAACTTTTTTGTCCTTTCTGTAGTGGATATCCGCATCATCACCTTGAACCAGAAGATGTTTCCGGATGAGAATCAGGTAACTAGGATCAGGATGTCTTTTGACTGATTTTTTAGGAAACCTACAAGTTAAGTTAAAAGGCACTGGACACTATTGGTATTTACTCAAAATAATTGTTTGCATAAAAACTTACTTGGTAAATGAGCTGTTGATAGAATTTATAAAACATTGTGAGAAACGGCTCCCTCTGAAGTAACGCAGTTCCTCTTTACAATAAGTGCACTGGGTTCTTTTACATGCATTACACACCACACATGACCAACAGCTTTATGTCCCATCAAAAGGCAGCGGCTTTCTTACTTTTCCTCTTGATGTATCAAGTTATAAAAACTAGAAGTATTTCAAATAGTAATTTTGTGTACATTTTAATTTCGCAGCTTCGAGTAGACATCGCCAGTCCAGACGGTATCGTTGTCCACCGAGAAGAGAAAACGGCCGATAAAGGATTCGTCATAATGCAGTTTGACTTTCCCCCAGTCCCGGTCTTTGGTAACTGGAGCGTCAAAGTCTACTACGGCCACAATGTAAGGATAGAACTCACAATCTTTTTTTCATTACCCTGTTGAGCCCTCCCCCCCTGGGCAAATGGTATGGTCCATGTTAGGATACCATGGCATATGTGATGGGCTCTGCAAAAGTGAGTCACAAGGGGGACAATTGACTTATTGGGTTTTATACATGGCTGAAAAGACCATACGACATGCTTTACTTTGACATATCTTACACACTTCTGTGATGTTTGGTTCAAAAGTTATGACCTTTTGAAAATCAGATTATGTCACAATCTGAAAATAACCCATTCTGGGGAAACGGCCTGTTTAAGAAAAAACATCAACTATTGATGTCTAGGGGATAAACAGAAAGTACATGTTTTATTCACCTTTATCGATCAAAAACAAAGGTTTTTTTCTTTAATGTGAAAAAAATGGCCCTAAAGAAGCATAAAATATCATACAAATATAATTGTTTAAAAGGTTTGGGTACTTTTTGTAGGACACAAAACACAATGTCCACAGATTTACATTAAACTTACACTGTTTTAAGATAATGATGATAGAAAACTTCCCCATAAATTTTACCTAGTAACTGAGGTGCTGTAGTTTTTGAGAAATGAGTAAAACAAGTCATGAAAATTATTTTAGTATGTTAAAGGTATATCCGTGACATTCCGTTCACATACTTTTATGGTCTTTAATTTTGTAAAAGGTAGCGTTAAAATCACAGTATTAATAATATCAAAGTCTTATTTAGCGCACGTATCTACCAAACAGGTACTCAAGGCGCTGAGTCGATACAAACTTTCAGAAAGATACATGTAGGTTATTGCAGTGATAGATATCTTTTTGATAAGTGCACTGGGGTCTTTTACATGCGTTGCACAACACATGGGACCAACGGCTTTACGTCCCATCCGAAGGACGAAGCAATGGTTAAGTGTCTTGCTTAAGGACACAAGTGTCACGGCTGGGGATTCGAACCCACACTCTGCTGATCAGAAACACCAGAGTTTTAATTCGGTGCTCTTAACCGCTCAGCCACGACACTTCCCGTTTTAAAAGTCTTACTTTTGACTTGTTAAAGTGAGCAGATACTCTTTAATAGTTAAAAAATCTTTTCTTTAACTTTTCACAATTTGTTCTGCTTTGTCTTATTCAGTTTCAAGCAAATACCTTCGTCCAGTTTGAAGTGAAAGAGTATGGTAAGTGAAAAATTTACCTTATTGTGCACCAACAAAATATAAGGAAATGAACCACGAGAGCAACTGACTGGGTAAAGTTTAAAATATTTGTAGTAATTTGAACAAAGACCATTTAAAAAAAGTTAAGTTACAATTTTTATAAACCACCATTTTCTTTTCTTTTATCATTCTCAAAATCTGACACCCTTTTTTCTGCAGTGCTACCCACCTTTGCAGTGCAAGTGATGACACAACAAGAGTACGTTCTGCCTGAAACCAGACAGCTTTTCACTCATGTAACCGCAAAGTGAGTTTCATAATGCATGTTTTTTATTGAAATGCACTGGACAATTTTGGTAATTGTCAAATACCATGTCTTCTCACTTGGTGTATCCCAACATATGCACAAAATAACAAACCTGTGAAAGTTTGAACTCAATTTGCCGTCAAAGTTGCGAGATAATAATGGAAGAAAATACACCCTTGTCACACAAAGTTGTGTGCTTTCAGATGCTTGATTTCGGAACCTCAAAATCTAATTCTGTTGAGGTCTCAAAATCAAATTCAAATATTTTAGTGGAAAATTAGTTCTTTCTCGAAACTTCATTACTTCAGAGAGAGCCGTTTCTCACAATGTTTTATACTATCAACAGCTCCATTGCTTGTTGCCAAGTAAGTTTTTATGCTAACAATTATTTTGAGTAATTATCAATAGTGTCTATTGCCTTTAAAACTTTCATTGCTTTATTACAGGTATATTTTTGGGGAGCCTGTGAGTGGCAGGTTTCATATTAAGTATGGCGTCTTCAATGATGATGGTAACCTTACAATACTCCAGGAGAAGGATGGCACGGTAAGTTTGTTCAACAATTGTTTTATCGCTTCATAAACTGCCTTGTCTTTAAAGCTTGCATGAAATTGCACGAGGGCGACGAAGGACATTGCCTCTGTTGCCCCGGTCTTTGCCTTTGTAGCCTTGCGAAGGTTTCTGATAGGTTTCCTGTTTAAAATGCCCTTTCAATTAATTAATCGAGGCGTGCCATGGCCGAGCGGTTAAGAGCACCAGATTCAAGCTCTGCTGTTTGATCAGCAGAGTGTGGGGTCGAATCCCGGTCGTAACACTTGCTACATAAAGTTGGGGAGGTAGTGCTTTCTGCTCTACTGGCCAGGCTGCTTCAGACTGATGATACCCAAGCCTACATCCGTATGGACTGTAAAGGGCGTAACCCTGTTTCAGCCCTAGGAGTAGGTAGCAACGGCCTCTGCACAGAAATAATGGACCGATCCGACCTGTCAATCAAACTGTGCGTGTTCACCCATTTGACCAATCACAGCAATGATTGTGGTCGGACAAACTGGGTCATGCAGGCGCGTATATTTGGCACTCGCAGCAGAATCGTGCAGAATGTCATTGGGAGTGCTCGTACACGTGTCTTGCTCACGTGCGCTGTGGGCGGAGCTTAGTGGAAAGCCGGAACTGTCCATTGTAGCCCACACCTTGAAGTGGCCTTCAGGCATTGTGTGTCTGGCGACTTGCATAAAATCAAAAAAATTAATTAATTTTTTTATTTTTTTGATAATTAGTCAATAGAACATTTATTTCCACATTTGCACATGGAGGTATAATCCTAAAAGCCGAGGCTTGTGATGGATGTTTCCATTACGTATCGCGCGGTATCGATACGCCGCGTCCACAGACGACACAGAGGGCGGTCGAGCGCAGCGTTCTCCGGGTTCTACTTCTATGATATCATAACAAACCGCTGTGATCTTGATAAGATGGCGGTATATGAAACAAATTATATTGTATTGTTTTGAAAATAGCTCCAGGACACTGGTATAGGATATGAAGAGCTTACAGTCAGCAGCATACGAGGCGATCTGGAGTCTCTGATGGGGAAACGTCTCATCATCCAAGCCTTTGTGACGGCCTCGGCCTCTGGGGAGACCATCAACGCAAACAATACCAGGGTCGCCTTCACCAGGACACCCTACCAGTTCAACTGGGACAGCACTCCAAGGTTCTTCAAGAAGGGGTTGCCGTTTGCCGTCAAGGTTTGTTTGTTTGTTTATTTGTTTGTTTGTTGGGTTGGGCCGCTTCACCCTGTACCTGTGGGTTCGAATCCCGGTCGTGACATTTGTGTCTTCGAGCAAGACACTTGACCATAAGCTTCTCTCCACCCAGGGGTAAATGGGTATCTGTGAGGGCAGAGATGGTTCTTGTGATTAATTAGCTTTTAGTGCGCTACATATTTGGTGGCACAGGCTGTATACTCCCAGGGAGCTGCGATGGTTTAAGGAATGATTTAAGGCCCAGTGACCAGGGGTAATAATGTTGAAGCACCATGAGCACCACTGCGTGATGGACCTGAGTGCTGTATAAGAAGCTACTATTATTATTAGTATAATGAGATGTTGCCATTTGTTTAAAGTTAAGCCCAGGTACTGCGTCAAAATTCAGGTTTAAGGCCGAGCTGCAACGCAGCCACAGAGCCTTAAGCCGGAGTCCAAGCCGAGGTTTGAGTACAGCCCAAGGGGTCTGTACTCACGCACTTCTTGGACCTGTCAGTTTATACTTAAATGTTCCTTTCCTAGGCTACCATCCAGTTCATCAACAAACTTCCCGCCATGTACGTTCCCGTGGAGATTTCAGCGACGGCTATGTTGACCGATGGAAGTCAGGCAGTGCTCCAGGGGGCAAGGGGAGCCGGCGACCAGCAGGAAGCTGTCAGGCAGATCTCAGGACTGAGCGGAGAGGTCTTCTTCAGGTTGGATGTACCCCCAGATGCTACCCACATCACACTTCATGTAAGTAAAGCAACACATTACATGTACTTTTTTTGTATACAGACTTTAAGGGAAAAGTATGCAGTACTAACACACATCTAGGGTAAAACCAAAAACAAAAAAATCTTTATCCCCGGTGGCAATAGACCTTTAGCACGCTGTCACCATCTTGGTCATGTTCCCTGTTTCCATAACAGAAATGAATTCTAAGGCCGTGTCCGAAACGACGACTTCGGCTACAGCTACGGCTAGATCGCGCGCGTCTGCCTATTCTTCAACACTGGTAGACGCGCTGATCTAGACGTAGCTGTAGCCGAAGTCGTCGTTTCGGACACGGCCTAATATTCATTGCGCAAACATGGAACCAGACTATTATTTCATCCAGCCTCAGTTTGGTTGCAATGAGTTTGAATGGAGTAAAATCAAGATGGCCACACACCTTGATAAAGGTCTATATTTACCATCTTTGAAAAAGTGATTTTCTTAAAAAAAAAAAATATTTTCCCACGTGTTTTTGTGTTACAGCTGAGGACAAGAGATGAGTCACTGGATGAGGCTAGTAATACTGAGAGTACATTCACTGTGCAGCCGGAAGAATCGGAGAGTGGTGAATACCTACTGGTCCGACTTCCCTCAAGACAGACCAGTCAGATTCTGGAGGTAACTACAATATTTATTTAACTGTTATTTATTATAAACTATAACACAAGCACAGGTGGAATACAGAAAATAAAGCGCTTTTCCAAGGCAAAAGACTTGGTTCTCCAAGGTTTGGTTCTCCATGGTTTGGTTCTCCAAGATTTGGTTCTCCAGGATTTGGTTCCCCAAGGCTTGGTTCTCCAAGGCTTGGTTCTCCAAGGTTTAGTTCTCCAAGGTTTGGTTCTCCAAGGTTTGGTTCTCCAAGGTTTGGTTCTCCATGGTTTGGTTCTCCAAGATTTGGTTCTCTAGGATTTGGTTCCCCAAGGCTTGGTTCTCTAAGATTTGGTTCTCCAGGATTTGGTTCCCCAAGGCTTGGTTCTCCAAGGCTTTGTTCTCCAAGGCTTGGTTCTCTAAGGCTTGGTTCTCAAATACTTGATTCTTCAAGGTTTGGTTCTCCAATGTTTGGTTCTCCAAATTTTGGTTCTCCAATGCTTGGTTCTCCACGGCTTGGTTTTCCAAGATTTGGTTCTCCAAGGTTATGTTTTCCAATGTTTGGTTCTCCAAGGCTTGATTCTCCAAGGCTTGGTTTTCCAAGTTTTGGTTCTCAAAAATTTGGTTCTCCAAGGTTTAGTTTTCCAAGGTTTAGTTCTTCAAGGTTTGGTTCTCTAAGGCTTGGTTTTCCAAGGTTTCAGTTGAGCGAGAGGATATGTCTTTAGCCGATGCCTTCTCGGGAAACTCTGATGGTCGTCTTCCACGCATCCCGGTCCAGCATCAGCATCAGCTCGGATGTTTCCTGTTGTGTAGCATCCTTCTTCAGCTGATCAACGAATGTAATTCTCCTCCTGCCCTTGCTCCTGATTCCATCAATGGGTTCCCAGAGAACTAGTGGGCTCACAGCTAGCTCTGCATGGCGTACACAGTGGCCACAAGCCTCATCCTTCACTCCCAGATCTTAACAGTTACCCTTGGTAGGGCAGCGTAGAGCTGGGAGTTTGGCATATGATCTTCCCAGTGTACATCAAGGGCCATCTGTAGCATTCTTGTATATACACCGTCTAGTGCTCTTTCTTGATTTGCAGTCAGAGTCCATGTCTCGGCTCCATACAGAAGCACAGACTCAACTGTAGCAACGAACAGACGTCTCTTGATGTCATCAATTGAGGCCAGCTCTCCACACTCGTCTCATGCCATGAAGGGCCTTCTATGCCAGGACTCTCCTCACTCTTATCTCACTCTCAGTTGAACCTATGAGGACGCCAAGGTATTTAAACTCTTCAATGACCTCTAGGGGAGCGCCATTTCGGGTCTTAATGGTACTGCCCACTGAGTTGATTGCCATCACTTTTGTCTTCTTTTAGTTGAGCTGTAGGCCAACTCGACTACACTGGAGCTCAACAGCTTCAAACAGTTTTTGTGCCTGATCCACTGTGTCTGAGAGGAGACTGATGTCATCAGCATAGTCAAGGTCTGTGATCACTACAGCTGGCACTCTCCTACTCCAAGGCTTGGTTCTCCAAGACTTGGTTCTCCAAGGCTTGGTTCTTCAATTGTTGGTTCTCAAAGGTTTGGTTCTCCAAGGAATACATGTAGTTCTCCAAGGCTGTTTAAGCATGGCTCAGGGCTCTGGGTTTGGGCAATGATCTCAAACTGGTTATATATATAATCAGCTTTTCATTTGATTTTGTGTGATATTTTGCAGATAGGGAGCAACAGCCCAATTGAGGTGCAGCTCACTCATCATTTGAATGTCGGAACACTCCACTACTTTGTAAGTTTACTTGTCGTTTCTTCTGAATGATAATAACAATAAACTAGACATGATTGCATTTGTGCACAAATGCATAGCTGTTGCGTTGGTAAAATTTTCAAATTAATCAACTGAATGATGATAACAATAAATAATACTAATTAGAATAATAAAGAAATTCGTAAAGACATTTGTAAAGCGCTAATGCAAAAGCCTCTAAACACGTAAATAATTATATAATAATATCAAAGTCTTATAGCGCACGTATCTACCAAACAAGGTATTCTAGACACTGAGTGTTAACAAACTTTCAGAAAGATAGGTTATTGCAGTGATAAATTCTGAGGTGCAATAATTTACCACCCTATAACGGTTGACTAGGTGCCACAGCAGCCATAGCTAGGAACACTGGGGCAATTAAAGGCGGTGGACACTATTTGTAATTACTCAAAACAATTATTATCATAAAACCTTTCTTGATTACGAGTTATGGGGAGAGGTTGATAGCATAAAACATTGCGAGAAACGGCTCCCTCTGAAGTAAAGTAGTTTTCGAGAAAGGAGTAATTTTCCACGAATTTGATTTTAAGACCTCAAGTTTGGAATTTGAGGTCTCGAAATTAACCATCTAAAAGCACACAACTTTGTGTGACAATGGTGTTTTTTTCTTTCATAGTTATCTCGCAACTCCGACAACCAATCAAGCTCAAATTTTCACAGGTTTGTTATTTTATGCATATGTTGAGATACACCAAGTGAGAAGACTGGTCTTTGACAATTACCAAAAGTGTCCACTGTCTTTAAATGGGATAGATGCATTTGAAAAACAAAAAAAAAACCTGAAACAACTCTCTGTGTGTTACCGTGTCAGATTGTTTTCTTTTTTAACCATAGGTGATGTCCGGTGGAAAGATTCTTTATAAAAACAAGAAGGCTATTCAGAACGCCAACACAGCTCTTGGTTTCCGGATCACGAACAAGATGGCGCCGGTCGCTCGCGTTGTGGCGTACTACATCAACGAACAGGGTAACGTCATCGCTGATGCCCTGCTTGTCCAAGTTGAAGATCAATGTGAAAACCAGGTCAGTGAAATGATGCAACCAGGGGCCCATGTTCACAAAGAGCTCAGATTGATCTTAAAGCCATTGGACCCTTTCGGTACAGAAAAAAAAAAAAGTTCACAGATTTACAACTAACTTACAGGGTTTACAGAAGGTAGTGGTGAAAGACTCCTCTTGAAATATTATTCCATGAAATGCTTTACTTTTTGAGAAAACAGTAAAACAATATCAATTCTCGTTACGGATTTATTTTAAACACATGTCATGACACGGAGAAACGCGCGGATACAAGGGTGGGTTTTCCCGTTATTTAAAAAAAAAAGTTCACAGATTTACAACTAACTTACAGGGTTTACAGAAGGTAGTGGTGAAAGTCTCCTCTTGAAATATTATTACATGAAATGCTTTACTTTTTGAGAAAACAGTAAAACAATATCAATTCTCGTTACGGATTTATTTTAAACACATGTCATGACACGGCGAAACGCGCGGATACAAGGGTGGGTTTTCCCGTTATTTTCTCCCGACTCCGATGACCGATTAAGCCCAAATTTTCACAGGTTTGTTATTTGATATAGAAGTTGTGATACACGAAGTGTGGGCCTTGGACAATACTGTTTACCGAAAGGGTCCAATGGCTTTAAAAGGATGATCTCAATATGTCAACTATTACCTTTTTCTGGCCAAATAGACATCATAGATACCGGTTAATAACAATTTTACTCTCAAAATTTGCATTTAATAATAAATAACTCGAGTCAAAAATGCACCCGGCCGCGCGGCTTTTTCAGCCGAGAGTCAAAAACGGCTTATCTATTATAATAACCCTGGACGCCAGTGACGATTTTCCCCTATTGGTTTTGAACTAAGTTCTCCAGTTTTGGCATTTCCACACCAAATAGCCGCCACTGACGTCACGATTCTTTTGTCGCGCGGGCTTGTTTGACCCCACGTGTTTCAGAAATTTTGCTTGGAGCGTTCTGGAGAAAAACCCAATTTTACCATGTTTAACGTGAGGTAAGAGACTCGTTTTATTTTTTATGTTTCCTGGATGGACTGCAGCTGTTAGAAAAGTGTAATATCTATGTAATTGAGATAATCCTTATAGGCTGTTTAACTGCAAGTCAATCGTAGTTGCTTAGTAAGGTCTGATGTCACGTTCATTAATACCTAAGACAGTTTATTCATTCTGATTGGTCGAGAGGGCATCACATGGGGGTGTTTAAACGGATGATATAACACCGGTAAAAAGTGTTTTATAATGGGCGTGACACGCGAGCTTGCACCTGTGCTTATAAGACAGTTTATTCATTCCTATTGGTTGAGAGCAACGGCTGGAACACCTGGCCCACATTGTTATTGTATACATATGTTGAGATCCACCAAGTGAGAAGACTGGTCTTTGACAATTGCCAAAAGTGTCCATTGTCTTTAGTAAAGATTGTACATATTGTCCACCATTAGGTTCTGTTGGACTTCGAGGGCTTGAATAAAATTAACGACGATACATTCTTGTCCGACGGGAAGAACGAAAATGTTGTGATGAGGCTCATCGCCAATGAGAACACCAAGATTGGCGTTGTGGCCGTAGACGAGGCCGTATTCGCCATCCGTAACTACCACAGACTCACACAGAAAAAGGTAATCTTATAATAATAAAATAATAATATCAAATTCTTATAAAGCGCATGAATCTTCCAGCAAGGTACTCAAGGCGCTGAGTGTAAACATTTTTACAGAAAGTTAAGAATTCTGAGACCCAATTATGTGGCACCTTTTTGGGCTTACAAGGTGCTAGGCTGATGATTTCACTGATGATGTCACTGGTGATGTCACTGATGATGTCACTGATGATGTCACTGGTGATGTCACTGAGGATGTCACTGATGATGTCACTGAGGATGTCATTGATGATGTCACTGATGATGTCACCGAGGATGTACTGATGATGTCACTGATGATGTCACTGAGGATGTCACTGATGATGTCACCGAGGATGTCACTGATGATGTCACTGAGGATGTTATTGATGATGTCACTGATGATGTCACCGAGGATGTACTGATGATGTCACTGATGATGTCACTGATGATGTCACTGAGGATGTCATTGATGATGTCACTGATGATGTCACTGATGATATCACTTATGATGTTTTATATTTCATAAATGACTTTTTTTTGTGCTCAGGTGTTTGAGAGAATGGCTGGGTATGATCTCGGCTGTGGACCAGGGGGCGGACAGACTGCAGCCAAGATATTTAAGGTATATCTCGTTAAATATGGCTTGTCGTGGCCTAGGCTTGATTCAAGTCCCGTTCTCGTGTGAGAGGTCCCGAAGCATATTGTGTCAACTAGCAAATGTTCGCCGTCAAAATGTGGTCCTGGGATAGATTGGGGAACCAAGAGCCTCACAAAACGATAGTTTTCTGGCGATGGCACGGGACTGGGATTTGAGTCAAGTCAAGTCGTGGCTGAGTGGTCTAGGTCACCGGACCCAAGCTGTAGTGCTCTCAGCAGCAGAGTGTTGGTTTAAATCTTGACCATGACACTTGTGTCTTTGAGCAAGGCACTTAACCATAATTGCTTTGTCAAAAACTGGGAGGTAGTGCTTGTGCGACGAGGGTCTCATTTTGTAGGGCCCGTCACATATTTGCATGGTTTATCATCAGTTTTGTTGTGAATTTGTTTGTTTCAGGATGCTGGAGTCACTGTGATGACAGGTGCAAATCTAGACGCCTTACAAAGAGAAGGTACGTGGACTTTTTCAAAGATGTTTTTGTCTTGTCGCCATTTAACTTCACCTTATTTCTTATGCACTTTGCCTGTGACGTCACTTCTGCACCATCCTACATGTAGTATAGCTATACATAGCTGAATCCCTTCAGATTTTTGTCATCTATAGACCCATTGCATTGTAGGTTCCCTACCTCTTTCCCTGCACTTGTCACCTAATGATTTGATTCATTGAGCGCACAACCCCTCTTTAATCTTCAATCTTCATTGGTGAGATCCTTATTCAGCTATTTATAGCCATACCAGGATGGTGCGGAAGTGCCTAAGAAATAAGGTGCAGTTAAAGGCAGTGGACACTATTGGTAATTACTCAAAATAATTATCTTTATAAGAAACAGCACCCTCGGAAGTGACGTACATGTAGTTTTCGAGAAAGAAGTATTTTTCCACGAATTTGATTTCGAGACCTCAAGTCGAAAGGTACATAGACTCATCCCTCTGATAGCTGTTAGGGCAGTTTCCTTGAATGCTGCTATTGAAGGAGATATCACAGCGGCTGCTGGGAGCTGGTTCCATAGTCCGATGGTTCGAGGGTAGAAGAAGTATTTGTATGGATCTATGGATGTGCCTGGTATGGTTAACTTTAACTGATGGTCATGTCCTCCAAGAAATGGTGCTGGTTGGAAGATGGGAACTGTATGTTTACTAGTTCATGATGAATCTTATAGAACATGGTTAGTTGAGAGACAATTCGCCCTACCCACTACCAGAGGGTTTCAGTTTAGGCTTAATCCCAGCTCTAGCCCACACGCTTCACTGAGCTCAGCTCAGCCCAGCTTAGTCCAGGGGCCAATTTCATAGAGCTGCTTAAGCAAAAAAATTGCTTAAGCACGAAAATAGCTCGCTTGTTTTACACATGTTACTGGCCAAAATGTCATGCCATATACATTGCTTGTGACTGGTATTTAGCTGTTGTTTACTTAGCATAACAATTGAGTTGAGTCTTGGCCGGTAATCTGATTTTATAAAGCAAGGTTTTTTTTGCGCAAGCAAAATTTTGTGCTTAAGCAGCTCTATGAAATTGGGCCCTGTTCCTGTTCCCGCCTTAGTGCATCAAAATGTTCTAGAAAATTCTGCTTAGCTAATTTTTTTGCTAAGCAACAAATCAGTGGGTTACCAGTCGCAGCAATGGTAACTGTATGATATTCTGGCTGGTGACCTATTTTTTGCTAAACAAGTTTTTTTGTGTGGTATTTTTTTTGTTTGGCTTTTATGAAAGTATAATTTTTTGAACACATCAAACTAAGCTGGGGAATTACATCAATAATTAAATTATAATACAAACATAAATTTCTACAATTTCCTGTTTTTGTTACTCTTTGAATTGAAGAACTTGAATGTCCAAAAGCAGAGAGACGCTCCCGAAGGTATACAGATGCAGACCAAGATGCTATTCGTAAGTAAAGGTTTCTTATAACTTGTTCTTTATCAATATAAACAAAAACTTATCGGTGTTAGGTTAACAAGTTATATTCCTCATCCTGATGCAAAACTATTATACTTTTGTAATCATAAGAAGTTTTTATGAAATTGGGTCCTGTAGTTGCTGCAGTTTAAAACTTCCACTAATTTTATTTTGTTTTGTTTGTTGCATTAAATTTGGTTTATTCAGTGAACGAGTACCAGGGAGAGTTGAGGAAATACTGTCAAAGGGGCCTGAGAGACGTGACGGACCCCATCAAGTTCACGTGCACCAGGCGGGCCAAACTGCTCGCCAGAAAGGAGAATAAGATTTTGACGAGCCCCCAAATTGAGACCTTCTACGACTGCTGCAAGAGGAAAGAACAAGCCCTAAGAGGGCGCACTGACACCGACGATGGTGGGACCGATCCGGTCGAGGTTGACAACGCCGTTGTGCGCACGGACTTCCCGGAGAGCTGGATGTTCTTTGATGTAGAGACTGGGTGAGAATCCTGTTGCATATACATGTACCTCCCCCCTCCCCCTACCCACCAGGGCAATGAGGGGCGTGGGAGGCAGTCGCCTTTGTTGCCTCCGTGACATATAAGGCCTAATACACTTTTGGCAATTACTCCACGAAGGAAGAGTATTAATCGGTAATGGAAATTGAACCATGCGAACATGTTTCTCAGTGACGTAGAGACCGTGTGAGAACCCTTGCTCCGCCTCATTGAATAGAACATTTCATCTTTCAACTCATGAACATAATTGCACCATTGCACTCATAAACATTCATTATTTGTATAATACTCAGTACTTACCCGAGTTCTGTGAACCATTTACCTCTCATTGTTATTTTAAGTTTGCTTCATACTTTGATTTAGAGACTCAGATGTTGTGAGACGCAAAGTTACCGTGCCAGATAGTGTCACAACATGGGTGGTAGAAGCCGTGGGCGTGTCCAACGATTATTTGATGTGCGTGGCCGAACCGGTCAAGCTACAAGTCCGACCGCTATTCTTCCTGGACCTGGCCATGCCTTATTCAGTTCAACGCATGGAGCAGATCGAGATCGTTGTGACGGTGTTCAACTACGCAGATGATGTTCTGCGGGTAAGTCTAACGTGGATGTTGAGATGCGGAGCTCCAGTGTCTCTCTTAAAGCCCCAGGGCCAATTTCATAGAGCTGCTTAGGCCAAAATTTTGCTTAAGCTTGAAAATAGCTTGCTTATTTTACACAGGTTACTGGCCAAATGTCATCCCATTAACATAGATTGTGACTGGTATTTAGCTGTTGTTTACTTAGCATAACAATTGAGTTGAGTTGGTAATCTGATTTTACTAAGCAATGATTTTTTTTGCTTAGGCTGCTCTATGAAATTGGGCCCCTGTTTATACTTCCTGCGAATGTGAATGCGATACGAATGTTAACATTACATTGCTGTTTGCGGACCGAATGTTTCGCAGGGATTTGAGCACAAGTCAACTGATGCAAACTATTCGTTGTGAAGTTGCGGCGTCAATGTATCGAGTTTGCATTTTCAGGAAGTATGAACCGGGCTTTACTATGTTTATAGACGCTAGTTCAAACACCTGAGTACCATTTTCTTTCAATGCTTATTTTAAACCTCTTTTCAATGTTTTTTGGGCCAACACCATTGTTCCTTTGTTAAACAGTGATTCTCCCTCAAGACCGGGCGATTACTGGAAAACGTGTAACACTGGGTAGTTTTCTTTTGTTTGAGTTGTCACGCGAAGGAACGCGCCGGAACAGATTACCACCTGCTGTCCTACACATAGCTCCATCCATACAGGTTTTCCAAGCATCAGCCATCCCTGCCATCAGAGCAATGCAGCCTCTGCATGGCAATACTGTCCTTTAAATTCCTTCTTTTCCTGCACCTGTAAAAAGTGCACCTTTAATCTTTTTCTTTTGGCACCTTATCCACCTAGTTGTTGACGTCACTTTCCCACCATCCCAGTTTAGCCCAAATGGGGCTGTAAAGGGATTAACTAACCAAGAACCAAGAGCCGGATAGCGGGCGTGTTCCGTGACATAATTTATTCATGCTCCCTTATATTGGTCCACCACAGGTAGCGGTCTATTTGAAGGGTGTTGAAGGCCTTTGCTCTGAGGCTCAACCAGGGGATCTCTCTCGAGGGATTGAAATCAACGTAGTCCCGAAAAAACCTGGCTCGGTCAAGTTCGTCATAGTCCCTCTGGAAGCCAAGAGCATCCCGATTGAAGTGCACGCCGCCACCAACTCATCAGGAACGTACCGAGACGCCATTATGAAAAAACTCAATGTTCGGGTGAGTTTATAAAGACACTGCACCAGTGTTGTAAAACTGTACACTTTTGAAATGGCTGTCGAATGAAAAAAACTTTATTCTAGGGGAAAAGGTTTATTTGTATGGATAGCTTATGGACTCAACTTTCATATGACACCAAAAAAAGTCTGAAATAATGCTTGGTTGAGCACAGCTCTTTGAAGAGTAAGTAGCCGACATCTTGGAGTGAATTGTGTACGCTCCACAGGACTTTCCTCTCACAAATTGGAAGGCTAATTACTGCACAACCTAATTTTCATACCCTTTACAAAAGTGAGCAGAGCTCACCCAATCATGTATTATTTTCAAACTTTTTGGTGTCATATGAAGTCCATAAGATCCATACATATTTAAAAAATTCCCCCAGAATCATATATTTTGTATTCAGCAGCCTTCCAAAAGTGTATAGTTTTTTTTTTTTTTAGACACCCTGTAGTGGTCTGCTCCAAATACAATTTTGTCCACCGAGGGCGAGCAGTTCAACAAAATTATTCATGTTTCGACATGGCGCCGTCATTGCAATCAAGGGAAATCTGTGCTGGGCAGCATTGTGTATTTTTTTACAGAGTATCTTCTGATAACTTTCGTTTGTAATAATTTTCATGTGTCACCGACGATTTATAGCCGGAGGGTTACAAACAACGAGATACCGTGACGATAACAGTAGATCCAGCCAACACGCGACACTCACCAGGACGCACTGAGAATGGCGGGAAAAATCAGTCCTACAGTCATAGCCGTAAGTATAGCTCCTATGTACAAAATATAGAACCAGTACTGAATTATACTTGCAGAGTGTCGGTCCTAAATCCCAATCATTTGGGAGGCTAATCATTCTTACTCGCAGCTAAAAGCTGAATTGCGAAAGATGTGGCTACAGCATGTTCGAGCAGCAGGCATGCAAGGAAGCTTTGGCAGGCAGCCACATCAACCCATTATGATCACGGAGCACAGACGGAGATAGAAAGTGTTTGATTTTTCCCGAGTGTGGAAAACCAGATGGTCTGGAAAACCCTCGTGGCACTTCCCCATAAATGCTTCGTAACTCACTCTCTTCATCAGAGAATCTGACTCGCCAATTATCAAAAAGTTTCACCCAAATTTTGTTATACCCGATCTATTGCGCTGCATTCTTGATGTAGTGGCACTTGATAAATGCTTTAAGTGTATCTAGGTATGTATGTAAATGTATAATATCAAGCGCAGGGGTTTCCCAAACTTCTGTTTTCACTTGCCTGCCGGACAAGTCAACCAAAATTTTGGGTCGCCTGCAAATTTGTAAACTTAGCCCACATAATAATGCACACAATTTTTTAATAGTGGAAAGAAATATATGTGTATACCCCCCCCCCCCAAAAAAAAAAACCATGGCCCCCCCCCAAAAAAAAAAACCATGGAATTGAAGTTCGCAAACTTGCATTTTTGGACGATCTTATCCAATAATTTCAATAAATAAAACACCCTCTCTTTGGGATTTCACCACTGTACCCGAATTTGACTCGCCCGCCGCTGGGTTCACTCGCATTCGGCGACCATTAATTTTGATTCCTTTAGCATGCAAACTTGCATGGTGTATGTCATGGCATGTTGTGTACAACATGTAAAAGAACCCAGTGCACTTATCGAAAAGAGAAGGGGTTCGCCCCGGTGTTCTTGACTGTGGCTGCTGTAAGCGCGGTAGCACCTTGTAAACCCTTTTAAGGTGCTACAAAGTTGGGTCTCAGAATTCATCACTGCAATAACCTATCTTTCTGAAAGTTTGTATACATGTATACTCAGCACCTGTTTTGGTAGATACATGTACCTGCGCTATATAAGACTTTGATATTATTATTGTTATTATTATTAGTATTACCATGAAAGTAATTTGTTGTTGTTTTTTCTTTACCTTGTCCAGAGTTCTGGCTGGGAGACAATGAAAATAGCCAAAAGGACATCATACGATACTCCTTGCATAGTGACGCTATCCCTGGTACCCATCAAACCCATATCAGCATCATGGGTATGTACATGTACAATGTATAAGATCTTTCTTCTGTGTCCATGAGCAAGTTGGACTGTGCACAATGGTTAACTTAAAGGAACATTACAGAATTGGTTTTTGCTAACAAAACAGTTGCTGGCGGTGTAAACACCTTATGTAATCCACCATATGCGTAAACTGACAAACCTGTAGAAGTTTTGAGATCGATCGGCCATCTTGAGAATAGTGAAAAACCGATTACAAATTTTGCGTTGCATCGATGCCAAAGAATGCCCAATGTCAAAGAGCTGCTAAGCAGAAGAACAAAATTGCTTAACAATTTTTTGCCTAGCAAAAAAATGAGCACGATACAAGTCAAAAATTGTACACACGACATGGTAGTTTGGCTGGTAACCTTTTTTTGGTAAGCATAATTTTGTTTTGCTTAGCTACTTTTTGTGCTTAGAGCAGCTCTATGAAACTGGGTCCTGATGACTGGCAAGTCTCAGTCGTCGATTTCACCAAACTCTTCCTAACTTAGGATAAATCTTAGGATAGGTTAAATTCCGTATCCAAAGACGTTAGGACGCATTGAACCTATCCTAAGTTAGGATGGTTTACTCGAATTAATTTGAGATACATGTAGGATTAATCCTAGCGTTTCATGTAATCAACTCACATACATGTACATGTACACCCTGTGTTGAACAATCGCGTTTTCTTCCTTTGCAGGAAATATTTTGGGTAACGTCATCGACACGGTCATCAGTGGGTTGGGCGACATTTTGCAGATCCCTCGAGGGTGTGGTGAACAAACGATGATCACCCTAGCACCCAACGTCTACGTCTACCGGTATCTGAAGCACACTAATCAGTTCACGGCTGAGCTGGAGGTGTCCGCTCAGCAGTACATCGGAGGCGGTGAGTTTAAAACAAAAAAATTATAGTAACTTGCAAACCGAAGTGAATTTCACTGTATATGTATACATATGTGCGACAATAAAAACAATTGAATTGAATTGACAATTGAATTGAATTGAATTGAATCAAATTGACAATCAGTTAATAATAAAATTGTATTTGTTTTTTTTATATAGCGCTTTATACACCATGTCTCAAAGCGCTTCCAACATTATTACCCTGATCACTGGGCCTTTTTATTCCTTAAACCATCTCAGCTCCCTGGGAAGTATACAGCCTGTGCTGCCAAATATGTAGTGCGCTAAGCTAAATCAATCACAAGAACCATCTCTGCCCTCACAGGTACTCATTTAACCCCTGGGTGGAGATCGAAGCAGTTATAATAAAGTGTCTTGCTCAGGGACTCAAATGTCACAACCGGGATTCAAACCCACACTATGCTGAACAGAAGCATCAGAGCTGGAGTTCAGTGCTCTTATCCGCTCGGCCACGACACCCCATTAATCTATGCATATTCGCCCAAAGCAAGAGGCTAAAAGCTACTCTTCGTATGAGGCTACAAGAAGATAAATTTGTGTACATTTTTTTATTAAGAGGGTTACCTTTGCTTTTGACTGATCTACAGGTATAACTCAAGAATTGACGCATCGTCGTTCGGACGGTTCATTTTCAGTATGGGGAGATAATTTACAGTATCCAAGCAGTACCTGGTGAGTTCAAGGGTGTTTTCCGTGTCTTAAAGGCACTGGACACTATTGGTAGTTACTCAAAATAATTGTTATCATGAAACTTACTTGGTAACAAGTAATGGAGAGCTGTTGATAGAATAAAAAATTGTGAGAAACGGCTCCCTCTGAAGTAACTAGTTTTCAAGAAAGAAGTAACTTTCCAGTAAAATATTTGAATTTTATTTCAAGACCTCAAATTAGATTTTTAGGTCTCGAAATCAAGCATCTGAAAGCACACAAGTTCCTGTGGCAAGGGTGTTTTTTTCTTCCATTATTATCATGCAACCTCGACGACCAATAGAGCTCAAATTTTCACTGGTTTGTTATTTTATGCATATGTTGAGATACACCAAGTGAGAAGACTCAGTCTTTGACAATTACCAATAGTGTCCACTGTCTTTAACCAATAACAGTGGCATGGCTGGCTTGTGCGTAAAGCGCTTGCCTCTCACCAAGGTGACCCTGGTTCGATACCCGGCCAGGGCCATCTGTGAGATGAGTTGTGCGTTGGTTCTCCGCTGTGCCACAAGGGTTTTCCAGACCATCGGTTTTCCGCACTCGTGACAAATCAAACTGAATGTTGCTATGGATCGACCAATCAGAATCATGGATTCAAGGCTACTTGAAGATAACACTCATTTCTGTTTCTTTCCTGCCCAACCCTCAGGTTGACGGCCTTTGTCAGCAAGGTGTTCTGCCAGGCCAAAGAATTTGCCTACATTGATGGAAGCATCACCTGTAATGCTATGAGATGGCTGATAGAGGAGACACAGAATGACAACGGTGCGTTCGGGGAATTGTACAAAGTGCATCACCAAGAAATGATTGTGAGTATAATGGACGATGTGACCTTTGACATCACATGTTTACAAAAGACCCACAGAGCCTGGACTTCCTGCAGGCATGATTTGTACACAGCCTTATGGAATAAAACATAAAATCTTATATTTTATGGAGACTGCACTGTGTAATTCCTATCAACTTTTGATATGATGAAAGGGGGCACATCTCAAAACTTGTCCAGCTTTCACTTTCGTAACTCTTGGATTTATGTGGAAGTTATATGCCACAAATTGTCAACTTTCCCATAGGACCTGTGTAGTACATTGCCTGCCAGAATACCCAAAGAATGCACAAGGTCACACTTATTGTAATCAAAGTTCACATGGTCTATAGTGGGAATTTTTTTTAAAACCACGCATGTCAATATTCTTTATCCCCAATGCAAATTTAACCTCTCTTAGGGGCCGTTCACAATTATCAACATTTTCACGAGCGTACAAATGGTACGCTGTGGGGTGGGGGTTAGTGTCCGCCAAACTTTATTTTAATTTTATAGTTGATATTTACATGACTCTCCTGAAAAAATTGCTCTGTGATTTTCACATTTTTCCTCAAAAACTTTACAACTTGCAATGATAATCAAGCTGAAACTTCTACAGGTAAATATACAACTTCATTCACACTAGATATAGCTTCATGTCACGACCAAAAACTTGATCTACAAAAGTTACAAAAACCCTTTAAGTCATTGTCTTCAAACGGTGTATAAAGTTTAATGTAAATCTGTGGACATTTTGTTTTGTGTTACAAAAAGTACCCCAATCCTTTAAAAGGAACATTGCAGAATTGGTTTTGCTAGCAAACAAGTTGCTGACAGTATTGTATAAGCACTTTATGTAATCCACCATATACATGTACCTGACAAACCTGTAGAAGTTTGAGATCGATCGATCATCTGGGTATAGTGAATAACCGATTACAAATATTGCATTGCATCGACGCCAAAACAAAACTGAATTAAAACGCTCACTGAGCGATAAACTCCAAACGCGAAATTAGATTATTTTTTTCTCATCAAATATGAAATTTCAGACAGAAATATTTCAGGATGTTTTCTACTATCATCATCATTAGACCGTGTGAGTTTTATGTAAATCTGTGATTGTCACGATTTTTGTTTCTTACCAATTCTGTAACGTTCCTTTAGGAAGAATAACAATTTTGTTGTTGTGATTATGTTATAATTAATAGTGGTTTTTCTGCTGCTGTTTACGTGATTCCTGGGACGTAGAACTGAGATGAATTCAATTTGTGTTTTGTATATTTGTCTTTTTCTGCCTTCAGGGTGGTGTGCAAGGTGACGCCTCGCTTACTGCATACGTGCTGATAGCTCTTCTGGAGTGTGAATGTGAAACAGTAGTAAGTAAATTTTCTTTGTTTGCCGGCGCATTACCAACTGAGCTATCTACACATAGCCCTATATTGGCGAGGTCCCTGTTTTGTCAATATCTTTGTCCGGGGGTGCCAGTCATATGCAGAAGCCATACAACCATTAACTACCATGTAGCTAGGGATCACACCCAAATTACGATACAACCTGGGAAGCGCTAGCCAGAGGATCACCTTAAGGGGATGCGACTCTTTGTTTCAAATATATTTTATATGCATTTGTCCGTAGAGTAAGACTGACTCTGTTGCTTCAGCTACGGCTTTCTTAGAGGGTCAACTGCAACAATTGACGAGACCTTACGCCATTGCCATCACCGCATACGCCCTCGCTCTGGCCAATAGCAACAAAGCTGATGAAGCTCTCACGATGCTCAAAGACATCGCTACGTACGATAGAGGTAGGTAGCAATTGTACTTTGATGGACTAGCTTCATATACCACCCAACGGCACATTCCTTTAACCCTTAACACGCTACCAGGCTGTACACACAGTAATCCCCTAGCGCTGCATTTCCTGTGTGGTGCTACCTAAAATGCACGTACATTTTTCCTCAAGACTTTTACTTTGTGAAGGAAGTGTTTTGGGCTAAAATGCAAAATATTTTTTTTACTCAGTATTTAATTTCCTCTATAATGCAGTACAAATTATGGTGTTGATTTTTATCGGGGCCATCGTCGGATCCAGACCCATTGCTACTGCCATCAGACCCAGTGTCGTGTTCATGTACATCGTTATCGTTCACGCGTACACAGTACACGTGCATAGTACATTCAATTGAATTGAATTGAATGGTTTATTCGTCAAGTATATAAAAATACATGAAATTTACATATTAAAATATTAAAATGTAAAATTGCACAAGAATTATCACAATACTACAATAACCTTAATGTAAGTTAAAAAAATGAAAGTTTATAAAAAAAACAAAACAAACAACAAACAAACAAACAAACAAACAAACAGACAAACAGTACATGTACGTGTACAGCATCTTCAACACCATCAGAATATCTCAAAAAAATTTCCAGAAATGCTGCATGGATGTTTATTGTGTCCGCCATTTGTTTTAGCATACTGCTTTTTGATCGGAAATTGTGAGAAAATTTGGGACAAAAGATTGTTTTTTGTTTCAGATGAAGT
This sequence comes from Asterias rubens, assembly GCF_902459465.1. Classification (NCBI taxonomy): domain Eukaryota; kingdom Metazoa; phylum Echinodermata; class Asteroidea; order Forcipulatida; family Asteriidae; genus Asterias; species Asterias rubens. The sequence goes on along the minus strand of NC_047080.1, from coordinate 8,990,387 downwards.
ATTGTTGCGTACATGTATAGCTAGATGCATGCAGCTGGATGAGGGTCAGGGGTCAATAGTTTCCCAGAATTCCTCATCTATTTACACACAGTACTGCTGGGCGACTGCAGTCGCCGGTAGCGCGCAAAGGATTAAAGACACTGGACACTATTAGTAATTACTCCTGAACAATTGTTGGCATAAAATCTTACTTGCATGGTTATGAGCAAAGGAGAGCTGTTGATAGTATAAAACATTGTGAGAAATGGCTCCCTCTGAAGTAACCTAGTTTTTGAAAGAGAGGTAATTTCTCACTCAAATATTAAAAGACTAGTCAGGCCTAACTGAAGCCTTTTATTAGGCATCTGAAAGCACACACTTTTGTGCACATAAGGGTGTTAATTCTTTCTATATTTTCGCACAACTTAGATGACCAATTGAGTCCAAATTTTCCCAGGTTTGTTATTTTATACGTATGTTGGATACACCAAGTGAGAATACAGGGGTGCGTTCCACTCGCGCAAACGTTGCCAACAGTTGCGCACGTTCGCCAACAATTTCAAGTGGAACGAGTTGTTCGCCGCCATCATTGGCGAACGTTGGCAACTTTAGGCGAACATACTTCGGAGGTGTTGGCGAGTGATTTTTAAAATGGCGGACAAGCATACGGTATTATTTCTTTGTCACAAACATAATTACATTGTATTTTCGGTGGATGATAATGCAGATTTGGAATAACAAAGTTAATTAGTTGATGTAATGATGTCAAAAAGAGGACTATTGCAGCAAAAACGAAGTTTAAAAAAAACCTACGTATGGTGCGCGCCATCTTCATTTCAGGGCGCCGCCATATTGACATCGCGTATACGCACCAATCGTTCAAACGATAAAAAAACGTTTGCGCGAACAGTTGCGAGTCGTTTGCGCGAGTGGAACGCACCCCTGGTCTTTGACAATTATTTACCAAAGGTATCCAGTGCCCAAGTTAAAAAATATACTGTATTGGGTATGAATTGATGGTGCTCTAAAAATGCTCATTCTTATTGTTTTATTTTTATTGTTATTTTTTTGCAGCAACCAATTATCGTCACTGGGGAGCAGACGACTCGTCCTTTGGCGCGGGTCCGAAACCATATTGGTACATCAACCGGCCGAAAGCCATTGATGTAGAGATGACAAGCTATGCACTGCTGGCTTTACTTCAGCTGGACGACCTGCCCTACAGTCATGCCATTGTTAATTGGCTCACGGAACAAGAGAATTATGAAGGTGGATTTGTGTCTACTCAGGTAAAAATTATCCTTCATTAAAGGCATTGGACACCTTTGGTAATTGTCAAAGACCAGTCTTCTCACTTGGTGTATCTCAACATATGCATAAAATAACACACCTGTGAAAGTTTGAACGCAATTGGTCGTCGAAGTATCAAATTCAATTCAAATATTTTAGTGAGAAACTACTTCTTTCTCAAAAACTTTGATACTTTAGAGGGAGCTGTTTCTCACAATGTTTTATACTATCAACAGCTCTCCATAAACTCATTACCAAGTAAGGTTTTATGCAAATAATTATTTTGAGTCACTACCAATAGTGTCATGTGCCCTTAATTTCATTTACTTATTAATGTATATTTATTTATTATTATTATTATTTTTTTTTGGGGGGGGGAATCGACTGTGGGTTGGATTGTATCCGCAAACTGAGAAGGTGAACTTGTGTTGATATTGTGTATAAAAAAGGTGGTAGCATTCTGAGGTATATTGCCAAAATCTGGAGCAGTTATGTCCAACCAGGACGACTATTTCGAATTGAAATACACAACCTGACAAAAAATATATTCTCACTTGGTGTATCTCAACATATATGCATAAAATAACAAACGTGTACAAAGTTGAGCTCAATTGGTCGTCTTAGTTGCGAGAGAATAATTGAAGAAAAAAAGCCCTTGTTGCACAAGTTATGTGCTTTCAGATGCTTGATTTCGAAACAAATTCTGAGGTCTCGAAATATGTTACTTTAGAAGAAGCTGTTTCTCACAGTGTGTTATGCAATCAACAGCTTGATACCATGTAAGTTTTTTGCTAACAAATATTTTGAGCAACAACCCACAGATGATTGTGATTATATTATTTGATTGTATTAAATTTATTTATTTATTTACTTATTCGTTCAGGCTTTAAAAAACATCAAAAACACACACGATAACAAGAAATGTATGATTTAAAATCATTAGGAAAACATTGAGACATATTTAAAAACAAAAAGCAAACAGAAGCCTAGGGAATTCCCAAAAGCGAACCAAATCACTATCCAAAGGAGCAATCCCTTATAGTTTACTGATAAGGGAATCAATGTGTGGTGAAGAGGTTTTCAACTAGTGGTTTAAACCCGCCGAGGCCTGGTTCTTGATAATTTTACCGAGACGAAATACCTTTTCGATAAAAAAAACACCAACACTTTTTGGTTAAAAAGTAAAATAAATGCAAAAGTTATAATTGTTCAATGATTTCTTTCAACACAACACCCCTCCAGCTATGAAATGGTAAGGCCCTCGGGTAAACAACTCCTTATAAGGAGATTGCTGTGCGCGTCGCGCGTATCGCGTGATGTGGCACAACTGTTCCAGCTGTTGCTCTCGACCAATAGGAATGAAGAAACCAAAACTTGTTACTGGTGTTACATCATCCGTCACGACCAATCAGAATGGATGAACTGTCGTAGGTATTTATGAATAGAAGTTTTTCAACCCATATCTTGTTTAGGATACAGTTATAGCTCTGCAGGCGTTGTCGGAGTATGCTATCAAGTCCGAGACGAGCAACATTGATATCAATTGCCAGGTCAGTTGTATTGAGAGTCAATTTGAAGATGAGTTCGTTCTGCAACCGTTCAACGCAATCGTCAGACAGCACTCTAAACTTGTGGTGAGTTTGTTAATAATAATAATTATAATAACCAGTTTTTATATAGCGCTTTTCACACCCGAAGGACGTCTCCAAGCGCTTCCAACATTATTACCCCTGGTCACTGGGCCTTAAATCATTCCTTCCTCTCAGCTCCCTGGGGAGTATACAGCCTGTGCAACAAATATATCCAAGTACTGAGTATACAGTTCTAACAACGGTGTATGGGTAAAAAAAAAATTAATATTCTTTATCCTTGATGCAATTTAACATCTATTAAATATATCCTTTCCGGCTCAATTATAAATCAATCACAAGAACCATCTCTGCCCTCACAGCTACCCATTTACCCCTGGGTGGAGAGAAGCAATTATAGTTGAAGATGCTATGTCAGATTTTTGGCCAATTTGACCCAAAAATTTTGATGGGGGTCGAGAAAGTTACAAGCTTTCATTTGAGCCATTGCTCGAAAAAGTCAGCCAATTATTAGTAGCAGTGAATAATGTGCTCAAAATTAGTTTTTGTCGGGATCCTGATAATAAATATATCACGTGACCAATTCTTATGTGTTTTATAAGAAACGTTTTAAATTTTTGTCATGGTTCCAGACCATTAAAAGTAAAAGTTAAACTTGTTTTCGTTAGAGCGGGTGATGCTGTTTGAAATACCATTCACTCTAAAAATGTATTTTTTAATGTTTGGGGCCAAAAATTTGACATAGCATCTTTAAGTGTCTTGCTCAGGGACACAAGTGTCACGACCTGGATTCGAACCCACATCCAGATGAACCACCTGAAGTTGAGTCCCATGCCCTTAATTATCGGCCAGACACTGCCTTTATTTCCTTTGTTTACATCTCAGTTTCTCCTTTTTCGTTTTGTTGTTGATTATTTACTGTTTGTTTGTTATTTACATTGTAGATTCCAGAAAATGAGCCGGAATTCCGTGTTCATTTTGACTCTTCAGGGACAGGAGTTGGCCAGCTGAAGGTAATGCCGATTTGATAAAAATAAATTGACTATTTTGAATGGCTCCTTAAAGCCAGTGGACACTTTTGGTAATTGTCAAAGACTAGCCTACAATCTCATTATATAAATAAAATAACAAACCTGTGAAAAATTGAGCTCAATCGGTCATCGAACTTGCGAGATAATAATGAAAGAAAAAACACCCTTGTCACACAAAGTTCTGTGCGTTTAGATGGTTGGTTCTAAACTTGAGGTCTCTAAATCAAATTCGTGGAAAAATACTTCTTTCTCGAAAACTATGGCACTTCAGAGGGAGCCGTTTCTCACAATGTTTTGTACCATCAATCTCTCCCCATTACTCGTCACCAAGAAAGGTTTTATGCTAATAATTATTTTGAGTAATTACCAATAGTGTCCACTGCCTTTAAAGGCTGTGGTCACCTGGTGTATCACTTGGTGTACATGTATCTCAACATATGCATAAATTGAAAAACTTGTTAAAATTTGGACTCGCATGATCCCGTGCGTTGTGTAATACACAAAGAAAAAAATCCACGTAGCATCACTTCTCGTTACAAGAAAGGGTTTGCCTCGTTTCCTTGCAGTGGCTGTTTAATGCGCCATAGCACCTTGTAATCCCTTAAATGATAATTGGGTTAAAGAAGTCATAACTTGAAGACTTCAGTCATTCAGTTTCCTCCATCCCTCTCATTCCTCAGACTTTCTCAGGGAGTCATTTAGCGTCGGGCCCATCCTCCATGATGTTGTCCTCCCACCTTTTTCTCTGCCTGCCTCTCTTTCTTCCTCCTGGTACAGTGCCTTGCAGGATTATCTAGCAAGTCCTGATTAACATGAATAGTGCCCATACCACTTCAGTATACGCTTTTTTACAGATACGTGCGCTATATAAGACTTCGGTATTATTATTACTTATTCTTGTAATTTTTTTCTCTTAGTTTGAGTCAAGCTACCACATCCCAGAGCCAGACAGTGAAAAGTGTGACTTTTACCTCGACATTAACGGAGTCGAAGGACGGTCAGGCGGGTCCTTTGATGAGGAGGAACCTGCACGAGATAACGAACCGGCCGGCGGAATCAGCAGGTCAAGGGTCGGAAGGGTCGGACGTTCCAGGGGTAGAATCGGGGGTCAGCCTACAGAGGAAGTTGAAACCTCGGCCTGGGTTTCTGATGTCGGGAGAAAGGGACGCGCTGGAGGTGGTGGGGATGAGTACCTCTTTAGGTACAACATCAAAGTCAGGTATGTGACTTTCATTAGACGATCCTTGAACTTTGAACCTAGAACTTTGAACCTTGAACCTTTAACCATCAAACCTGAACCTTGAACCTTGAACCTTGAACCATGATCCCTGAACCTTGAACATTGAACCTTAAACCTTGAACCTAGAACTTTGAACCTTGAACATTGAACCTTGAACATTGAACCCTGAACCTTGAACATTGAACTTTGAACCCTGAACCTTGAAAATTGAACCTTGAACCTTGAACGTTGGGTTATTTTATGTGCGTTACACAACACACGGGACCAACGGCTTTACGTCCCATCCGAAGGACGAAGCAATGGTTAAGTGCCTTGCGCTTAAGGACACAAGTGTGACGACTGGGACTTGATACACCAAGTGAGGATACCGGTCTTTGAAAATGCACACACGTATTTAGGTGTTGAGTTCCAGTGATTTTGTCGAACCTAACCACATTTTGGGCAAATGGTTTGCTGTTTATAACCTGCGTTATAACCTGCGTTATAACCTGCGTTGTTCTCTCAATCTGCAGATACTTGAAGGAAGGGCAGGCAACTGGGATGGCCATTCTTGATGTTGGACTGTACACTGGGTTCTCTCCAATCATTAAAGATCTTGAGGAGGTGAGGAATATCAGTCTTGTTTACTCTCAGTTTAATGTCATAGTATACACATATTGACTGGCAATGAGGTAACTTTAGTGTACGTCTATTCCCCGAGGGACTTTGAGTGACCAGAAGAGGGACCTATTTCCCGAGGCATACGCCCCTCTTCTGGTCACTCACAGGCCCGAGGGGGGCTAGACATACACTAGTTACCGAATTATGCCAGTCAATATGTGTTTTATAACACAGCTCGGTCTTAAATGTGAAATAAGAACAGAAATCTGGAAAAGAAAGGAAGTTTTGTAGTTGCTGTTCACGGTTCAAGTCAAGAGAGGGCGCTGTAACCGGGCACTATTTTCAAAGACTAGTGCCCGCTCAGGAGCTAGTTCCCACAAAACACGCGCGCGCGATCACTAGACTATATTAGTTCATCCCATGTGACCGTGTTTCAGCCAACCAGAATACAGAACAAGCAGGAGGTGTGTTATAATTCGATTTTATTTCCACTCTTGAAATCTATTAAAATGACAAAATATAATATTACAGGACAGGCCTGTATGCTTCGTTTTTGAAAGGGGAAGGGAAAGGGCGAGCTATGAGGAAATTGTGAAGTTCTACTGGAGCATTTTAAGGGCACAAGGGCAATTTGTTACCTCTGTGACAGATCAGGCCTGACACAATAGGCATTGTGACTACATATCTCAGAGACAGAACAATGCACACAAATTACTCTATACTGTAAAAAAAAATCCACAGGCCTATTACTCGGGTAGGATTCAAACTCATGAACCCCGGTCGTGACACTTGTGTCCTTGAGCAAGATACTTTACTATAATTGCTTCTCTTCACCCAGGGGTATAAATGGGTACCTGCGAGGGTAGAGGTTGATATTGTGAATGACAAGCTTTCGGAGCGCCACGGCAGCTCGGGGCTGTATACTCCCTAATGGGAGCTGAGAAAGATTAAAGGGATGTTTATTGGCCCAATGACCAGGGGACTAATGTAAAGCGCATTGATACGGTTTATTGTGAAATGCGCTATATAAGAATTTGTTATTATTATTATGATCTTTGCAATTCTTGAGCAGTGTCTTACCAACTATGACCACCGAGATTGCCTGGTAGCTAGAGGAGGTTCGAATCCTGTATTTTGGCAGCGGGTTCTACAACAATTTGTTATATGTCATGTTAGCAGATGGGAGCAATTTAAGAATCAGTATTCTACCTGAGTTATGATTTTGAGGCATTGCATGGTGAGGTATCAGTTGGTTTGAAATAACACCATGAAAAGTCTTCTGAACAATCCGATAAATCAAGTGTATGGCAAGACTGAAGTTCTCTACAGAACACACACGGTGTTACCGCAAACCAAGTTTATATTATAACTGAATTTTTGTGTTTTTATTGATTTTATTTTTAGGTTAAGAAAAACAGTGCCGGTAACATCCAACGATACGAAGTGACTGACCGGTCCGTAATCTTCTATCTTAACAGTGTAAGTAATGAACGATGTTAACTAACAAGCCTCAGAGGCACTGGACACTATTTGTAATTACTCAAAATAATTGTTAGCATAAAAACTTACTTGATAACAAGCAATGGAGAGCTGTTGATTGTATAAAACATTGTGAGAAACGGCTCCCTCTGAAGTGACAGTAATTATCCAGTATTTGAATTTGATTTTGAGACCTCAGAATTTGAGTTTGAGGACTCAAAATCAGGCATCTGAAAGCACACAACTTCGTGTGACAAGGGTGTTTTTTCTTCCATTATTATCTCGCAACTTCCACAACCAATTGAGTTCAAATTTTCACAGTTTTTTTATTTATTTTGTGCATATGTTGAGGTACACAAAGTGAGAAGACAGGTTTTGACAATTACCAAAAGTGTTCATTGCTTTAACAGCATATAGTTTGTCTCCTCTCAAAATTCATGATTCAGTGTTTACTTCTATCTACACACAATTCAGTCCTGTGCACAGCTTCTCCACCTTTCAAATGGTAGCTAGATCGCTCAACTTCGAATACTAGGGTTAACGGCGTATATTTTTTTCCTGCAGTGAATTTATGTTTCAGTGTTTTCTTCCGTCATACAGATCTCAGACACAATGGAGACGGTCACATTCAATGCCAAGCGTGTATTCAATGTTGGAAAAGCTCAGCCTGTTGCCATCCGTGTGTATGACTACTATAACCCTAGTAAGTTTCTGAACATAACCACTTTCTACTTCCACAAACTACTGTGACCGGTTTAATTGAAAGATTTGAATGTGGAAACATTCTCTAGATCTCTTGCCTCCGGGCTTTATTCATATAATCTGTCGGAGAAATAACATGAAGTTGTCAGATGTGTTTCTCCCGACATCAAAGTATAGAATGATCCCAATTGATAAATTTGAAAATAAAGCCACCGCTGGGGGCGCTTGAACCTGGTTTGAAGTGTGAATAAATGAATATATTAAGTCAACAAAGAAGCATAAAAAATACGTTTAACACACGTTTTTCTGCCCGTCACACTACTTATTGTCATTTGAACCTAATAAGTTTCTGAAAATAACTACTTTCTACTTCCACAAACTTCTTCATCCTGTTTTACTAAACTATAACCCTAAACGATAACCCCAGTAAATAATACAGGATTTCAATCCCCAAATAAGTACCTACTTAATGCAAGATTTACTATTATTCTCTAATCTTGTTTTGATGCAGCTGTTGAGTGTGTTAAGTTCACCCATCCCCAGGACCACAGTGGGGCATCGATCATGTTAAACACCCTGTGTGAGGGAGATGTGTGTGCTTGTGCAGCAGGTATGTGACATCAATCTACCTTGTATGTCAGGGCCATAGAGTTATATATAAGAACTAGAGGGCGCACTGGCCTATATACGCGCTCCGGCATGCGCGCAGGCGGCCATTTTCTAAGTTGACAAAACTGGCATCTCACAGCGTGTGTTTGTGCGGCCATTTTGTAAGTTGAACAAACAGCATCGCGTGAGCGTTCAATAAAAAAAAACTCAAACGTGTATTTCATATTCAACGCGGGTGCAGAATGACGCGCTTGTCATCTTGCAGTCCCGTGGCGTTTGTGCACGTAGCATCACTCGGCGCCCTCTAGTTCTTATATAAAACTCTATGGTCAGGGTCTAATTTTATAAACATAATATAGGGTGCGTTAAATTAGCTTCCCTGGGTCAACCCCGGTCTGCCCTTGGTACGTTCAAATAGCTTTATATGACGTCATTCAAGGGGCTCACCCAGGTCAGCCCCCAGTGCCCTGCTTGTGGAACGGGTCTTTGGGGCTGGCCCGAGGTGCATGACGTCACCACAAGAGGGCGAGTGTGATCGTTCGATAAGCTCTTGTCAGGGGCTCACCCAAGTGAGCACCACGGGGTCGACCCGGGAACTTTACCCAACGTGTAGAATACTTAGTTTGGCGCCGGTATCCTCATGGCGCTTGAGGAGAGAAAGACAAATTAGGACTGAGGATTGTGTGAGTATGCTTGTTTGAACAGGTGATAACTTAAGTTTGTCTTGAATGTTGTGATGGATGGAGATGATTTGACAGTCAGTGGGAGTTGGTTCCACACCCGCGCTGATGTTATAGAAAAAGACCTGTTGCCCAAAAGAGTGGAAGTCCTGGATGGGCTGATGAAGCATCATGAGCTCATTAGAACGCAGTCCGGTGTGTGCTTTTTGTAGGACTCCCGAAAGTACCGAGTATACAGTGCTGACACACATAGGTGTGGGTAAAAACCAAAATTAATATTCCTTATCCCCGATGCAAAGTTAACATGTAATATATGGTTTTGAATGTGTTTGTTTTTTACTTATCCCGTATTTCTTGATATCTCTTGCAAACAGGGCAATGTGCACAGAACGCCTACTCAAAAGAATCTGATTTTCAAGGTCTGAAAGCCAAGGCTTGTCAATCTGCAGAGCATTTCGGTGAGTAAACAATTAAAGAGGCAAAAGAACCCTGAAGAACATGAAGTGTCGTGGCCGAGCGGTTAAGAGCACCGAATTTAAACTCTGGTGTTTCTGATCAGCAGAGCGTGGGTTCGAATCCCCAGCCATGACACATGTGTCCTTAAGCAAGAAACTTAACCTTTGCTTCGTTTTTTGGATGGGACATTAAGCTGTTGGTCCCATGTGTTGTACATGTATGACGCACCAGTGCACTTTTCAAAAAGAGAAGGAGTTCGCCCCGGTGTTCCTGGCTGTGGCTACTGAATGCGCCGTAGCACCTTGTAAAACCTTATAAGGTGCTACATAATTGGGTATCAGACTTCATCACTGCATTAACCTATCATGAGGATTCATGTACAATAACTTTTGAAAAATTTGCGTCTTTTCACGTTAAAGGAACACGTTGCCTTGGATCGGTCGAGTTGGTCTTTGAAAAGCATTCTATAACCGTTTGTTATAAAATCGGTATGGTTTGAAAGATGTTGTAAAAGTAGAATACAATGATCTACACAAATATGCCACGAAATTGCGGGGTTTTCGTTTTACCTCGTCGACAAACACGGTCGGCCATTTATGGGAGTCAAAAATTTGACTCCCATAAATGGCCGACCGTGTTAGTTCGCGACGTAAAATGAAAACCGTGCAATTTTGAGTGATACTTGTGTGGATCATTATATTCTACTTTTAAAATATCTTCCTAACCATATGCATTTCATAACAAACGGTTTCAAACGCATATCATAGACCAACTCGTCCGATCCAAGGCAACGTGTTCCTTTAACATTTTCTAACACTTGGATTCGAGTTTACCAGACTCCGTGATGAGATTTGCCTTCGACAAAAAGTGATTTTAGGGAAAATAACTTGCAAACTTTTGCAACATTTTCTGCTTAAAGCAGCACTATGAAATTAGGCCACGAAGTAGTAAAAACTGATACATTGGGGAAACAAGTGGTGTGCTTGCGACATATTTTTGTACCAAGAGGGCGCTGGTCAAATCAACCGTTTTTCTTTTTTGAAATTTGTTTTTCAGCATATGAAGTGGAAGTGGTGTCGTTCAAGCAAAAGGGTAACTTCCAGTACTCTACAATGACTATTCTGGCTCCACTCAAAAACGGTAAGTTTTGAAGTTGTGAATTTCCTTACCACATAGTTCTTATCACTCTCCACTTTCAGCCCAAAAGAAACTTGTTATAGAGTTACTACAAATATAAATATGAATAGTAAACTTGCGGGTACAACCATGAGTAAAATCTCTTTTGAGGGAGTGGTGGCTCTGAAAAGAGCAGGTGTGGTCTCGACGTTTCGAACAGTATACTCTGCTCGTCTTCAGTCCTGAAGACTTTGAAATGTCGAGACCATACCGGGTTTTTTTTCAGAGCCACCACTCTGTATCCGCAAACCTACTATTTATATTTTTATTTGTAGCTACATGTCCTTCTATTCTTCACACCATGCATAGCTTCAAACATCGTTTAGAAATTTGTGTTTGCCTATAGAAGGTCATCATCAGTTGGTAGTCTGAATGAATTTTGTGAAATGTGTGCTATTTGGATCTCAGAAGCCACAGTCGCAAACAACACAAACAATATATTACATCATAGTGTATGTCCTACTTCAAACATAAACAACATGGCATCATGATTGCGTCACAGTTACCTGTTCTAGAGATGTTTTCAAATTCTTGGCAATAATTGACTTTGTCAGTTTCAATGGTGAACGCAATTGTTTAGCCCCCTCTTGTGATAATATTTGGCTAGCCGACCACTGTAATTATTAATCATTTTCAGGATTGGACTTGTTTAGCGCCCTGTGGTGGAGAGTTCATGTAATTATTATACATAGCTTGAGTTAATTATTAATGGTTATGTATATGTGAGAAATAAAAATTAATTTAAAGACACTGGACACCTTTGGTAATTGTCAAAGACCAGTCTTCTCACTTGGTGTATCCCAACATACATTGTGTAGGCACAAAATAACAAACCTGTGAAAATTTGAACTCAATTGGTCGTCGAAGTTGTGTGAGATAATAATTGAAGAAAAAAACATCCTTATCACACAAAGTTGTGTGCTTTTAGATGCTTGAGTTCAGGACCTCAAAATCTAAATCTGAGGTCTCAATATATTTTCAAATACTTTAGTGGAAATTACTTCTTTCTTGAAAACTACGTTACTTCAGAGGGAGCCTTTTCTCTTAATGTTTTATACTATTAACAGCTCTCCACTTCTTGTTACCAAGTAATTTTTTATGCTAACAATCCACTCGGGCTTGTGTGATAACTTATATTATCCATATGCTTGTACTTTCCTCTTCGCACAGGTCTTGATCACGTGACCAAAGGGGCAAATCGAACCTTCTGGAAGAGCAAGGCGTGCGGTAAACCTGAACTAAAGAAGAAGAGACACTACCTGGTGATCGGAGCTGGTGGATTGCCGATTAGAAACAACGTGGGCCAACCTAGGTTAGATATAATAAAAATAATATTTGGTTTCTAGATAGCGCTTCAAACACCATGTTTCAAAGCGCTTCCAACATTATTACCCTGATCACTGGGCCTTAAATCATCCCTGAAACCATCTCAGCTCCCTGGGGAGTATACAGCCTGTGCCACCAAATATGTAGTGCACTAAGCTAAATCAATCACAAGAACCATCTGTGCCCTCACAGGTACCCGTTTACCTCTGGGTGGAGAGAAGCAGTACCCACTGCTAAAACATAGGATTCAAACTGCCTCTAGCTACAATGTATTGGGCAATCTCGGTTGTCTAGTTGGTGTGGCACTGCTCTAGAATGGCAAAGGTCGTGGGTTCGAATCATACCCTAGAAATATGCCTGTGATATGTTTTCATTGAACTCGGTTAAAGGCAGTGGACACTATTGGTAAAAACTCAAACTATTTATCATCATAAAACCTTTCTTGATTATGAGTAATGGGGAGAGATGGATGGTATAAAACACTGTGAGAAACGGCTCCCTCTGAAGTATTGTAGTTTTCGAGAAAGAAGTAATTTTCCACGAATTTGATTTCGAGACCTCAAGTTTAGAATTTGAGGTCTTGTAATCAAGCATCAGAAAGCACACAACTTCGTATCACAAGGGTGTTTTTTTTTCTTTCATTATTATCTCGTAAATGCGACGACCGATTGAGCTCAAATTTTCACAGGTTTGTTATTTTATGCATATGTTGAGATACACCAACTGTGAAGACTAGTCTTTGACAATTACCAATAGTGTCCACTGTTTTTAAGTACTGAGTTTAAGGTGGTTAAGTGGTAACACACATTGGTGTGTTATGGGTAAAAAACCCTAATGAAAAAACACATTTATCAGAAAAGTTTATTACTTGATTTTTGGGGGTTGAACAAAGAATTGACTAGAGTGGGATTCGAACCAATGACCTCCGGATTAACGTGCCGGCGCTCTACCAACTGAGCTATCTAGCCTTATATTGGGGATCTCCCTATTTTGTCAATATCTTTGTTTATTACTTGTAATATTACAAACTTTCGATAATCCCATGTAAAGCAGTTCCACTCTCCATTTTTCACACACTTATTTATTTATTTATTTTTTTTTACCCCAGCTATAAATACATAATTGACGAGAGGATGTCCTTCTACGAGTGGCCGACCGGCAAAAAAGCCGAGAGCAGAAAATGGAAGGGTATTCGTGCAAAACTGGTCGCTCTGAAGGAAGACTTAATCACCGGGGATGGATGCTTAACTTAAACGTCTGTTTTAAATTCCTGTTCTTCATAACTGTGTACAAAAAGGATGGAGCCGACGGTACTTTAACTGCCATTACTGTTATTACCTTATAGACCTTAGTCACATTGTGGCCATCTTGATTTTACTCCATTCCTACTCATTGTAACCAAACTGAGGCTGGACGAAATAATAGTCTGGTGCCATGCACAAAGAATGTTAGCATTTGATACTGTTAAGGAAACAGGGTAACATGAGCAAGATGGTGACCACGTGATAAAGGTCTATTGACAAAACTAATCAACTGCGGTGTCTTTGTGCATAATCTGGGCACTGAAGACACCACAGCAATGACACGCGGTGCTCAATACTTGCGCGCCCAGATTGGTGTATAGCCAGAAGTGTATGAAAGACTTGCATGCCCTCCAACTGTCCCTAGCTGTAGAGGCTGTCCCTATTTTGGAGAATTCCAATGTCAAAAATAGTGATCGGACATTCCCTAACTCTGAAAATCTTGTAATATTAAAAGCAACCAAAAATGTGATGTGAGTTTGGTAATGAAACCGTCCTTCATAATAGACCTTTATCACGGTGCAGCCATCTTGAATTTTGCCCATTGATATCAATGTTACCAAACCGAGGCTGGAAGAACAAACTAGTCTGGTTCCTAATTGCAAGATGATTATTAGCATTGCATTATTGTTATTCGATACGAGGAACATGACCAAGATGAAGGCAGCATGATAATAACTAAATAACTAAATGGCCATGATCTTAATTTTCTGGATGTTACAAATGCCTGAATCCATCCAAATAGTTTGTGTCTTTGTGCGCTGACTCAGAAAGTCACTAGACACAGATCTGGCTAATGCCCCTATTTCTGACCTCGCCATGTTGGCACGTAATGGACACATGCCCTTTGCCATCTGTGCCATTCTCAAGCCAAATCTTGAACCCATATCCGTCCAACTACACGGTTTCTCGTACGACACACAAATGTCGAGCTAAGGGCAAATCCATAGATGTGACCAGTCCAATGGAAATACATTAGGTTAGAGTTACACACATAACGGTGAGTAGCTCTTTTGTTGCATATCAATGATTATTTAGGTTAATTCTTTTGATTTTTCTGAAGATAAGCGTGCTTTTGTATTGTACCATGTATACACTAGTATTTTTGTTTTAATATTATCTTTTAAAGTAATTGGTTATTACTCAATTATGGGAAAATATCTGTATGGCATGGTTTAATTCATTAAATGCACTGGACACTATTGGTGATTATTCAAAATACCTGTTAGCATCAAAACTTACCTGGTATGGAGAAATGGAGAGCTGTTGATAGTATCAAACATAGTGTTTGAGATAGAGGTAATTTCTCACACAAATGATAAAAGATTTCAGGCTTGCAGCCTTTTATTAGGCATCTGAAAGCACACAAAATATGCAACAAGAGTGTTTTTTTCTTCCATTATTCTTGCAACTTCGATGACCAATTGACCCCAAAGGCTTGTTTTTTATGCATATTTTTGGATACACCAAGTGAGACTACTGGTCTTTGACAATTACCAAAGGTGTCCAGTGCCTTTAAGTGCTTGTTAACTTGTCTTTTATATTTGTATGTAGTGTACAAGTAATATTTTTTACATTTTACCAAATACCAGCAGGACTATAAAAGGCCATGTCACACCAGGAAATTTACAGGCAACCAGTTCCAGGCAATCTCCATTAAGAAATTTCATTAATTTGTCAGGTTTCTTGACATTTTCTTGGGGACAGTGAGTAACAGCTACATGAAGAAGAATATCTCTTGAGCTGGCAAATGTTCCTTTTGCATGCAGTGCAATTGGTTGCGCCCAAGTTGCCTTCGAAAATTGCCCTGTGTGACAAAGCCTTTGCAAATCGTTCATTAAACAAATTCAAAATTGGCAGATTTATAAGAAACAAGATTTCAAGAATTAGTTATTAAAAATTTAGCAGAACTTTAAGTGACAAAATCTAACGGTTTACCTGGTAAATTATGTTTGTATCTGCTTAGAGGCAATTTGTGCGCACTTTTGTTTCTAGCATGAATCATTGAAAATCAGCAGAACTAAAAGAATCGGCAGTACTGTAAGAGAACTCATAATTTGACCTGGTAAATTCTTATAACCGATTGATGTTTTTTGTCATGATTTTGCATGAGTTCATGTCAGGCTTATTAATTTTATCGCAGCAAGCATTATAAGTAATGGCGACTTGTGGAGACTCAAAAGCTTATTCCAAAAATGTTTTTACAGTACAGCTGCCACTCAAGCCCTTTTTCTGATTTTCTGTTTCAGTTAAAGGCAATGGACACTATTGGCTCAAAATAGTTGTTAGCATAAAACCTTACTTGGTGACGAGTAGTGGGGAGCTGCTGATAGTATAAAACTATGTGAGAAACGGCTTCTTCTGAAGTAACTTAGTGTTCGAGAAAGAAGTAATTTTCCACTAAAATATTTTAATTTGATTTCGAGACCTCAGAATTAGATTTTGCGGTCCCGAAATCAAGCATCTGAAAGCACACAACTTCGTGTGACAAGGGTGTTTTTTCTTTCATTATTATCTCGCAACTTCAACAACCAATTAAGCCCAAATTTTTACAGGTAGTTATTTTATGCATGTGTTGAAATACACCAAGTGAGAAGACTGGTCTTGGCATATACCAATAGTGTCCAGTGTTTTTAAGCTCAGTCCCACCATTTGAAAAGGAGTTGAGGTGATTTCAGACAAATTTAGGGTTACTTTGAAAGGCCTACCTGGCTTTAAAGTGCACATAAAACATACACATTCATTTTGGTTTTTATTGGAATGAGATCAATTGGTTTTGTTGTGTGTGTGTGTTTTGTTTTCTAACATGTATGTTTCTTTATATGTATGTTTAACATTTATAAATAAACGCATTATTCATTTTGTATCCATAAATGCATCAGTCCATTTTTATTTTGCAAAGGAAGCCATCGATTGTAGAAACTGATGAAAAAGCCATTTGCGAGTTCGATTTGAATAATGTCTGGTACAATGACTTGCTTAGTCACAATGTACTGCTTACATTTGATTTCCTCAGACTATAACTAGACAGTTGCTATGTCAATGGTTCACAATAGCCGTGTACAATTTTTCAGGTAAAATTTGATAAGTATAATAAGTACACAAGGCTACACTATAGCCATGTACGATTGTTCAGGTAAAATTTGATAAGTAGGGGGCCTACACAAGTTAGTCCCTGTTCACCTTTTCATGCAAAATTTGATAAGTACACTAGTACACCTTTTCAGGCAAAAGTTGATAAGTACACAACGCTATAGCCTTGTTCACTTTTTCAGGTAAAATTTGACAAGTACACACAAATTTGATGAATTTGGTGAATGCTGGATTTACCCCGCGGATTTTTTTTTTCAGTTTGGGGCTCAAATTGGGGCTCAAATTCGTTCTGGGGAAAAGTTTCCGTATGGTGCCACCACTTTTTCATTCGATAACAAATAATATAGTATCTAATTTACCTCAATGAGATATCACTTTTTGTAAAAATTAGTGAAAAAGTGGTGGCGCGATACGGAAAGTTATCCCGTTTTTTACTTATTCAATGTTTGTCCCTTTCGACTGACCCGTTTTGGTTTTTGGAATATTAGGACAACATTTTATGAAAATACTGGACTTTCCCCTCGTGATTGTCCACCAAAATTTGATAAACGCTGGACTTACCTCATGTGATTTTTTTCAATATTACTTTAAGAAATTAAATCAAAATCTCTGCTCACCTTTATCAGCTGTAGTAAAGTAGTTGTAATTATAAACATTCACCCTGGAACCCACTTCCCCAAGACCAGTGATCTTGACCCACCACGCCTGCTGCTGGTGATATATAACCGAAATGCTTAAGAGCAGAGACCAGTCCTACTTTTTAATCGTTTTCTCGAGATTATTTAGGCAGTTTTTTTTTACTCAAACACTGTTTCCGCGAATTACACACTCCAACCTCCTATTCCGTCCATTTTGGCGTGTTTAATTTTGTGTTGTATTATTAATATTATTCTTTAGGTATTTATTATTCGTTGGTATTTTCAATTGGCGCCGCAGCTAGTCCAAGCACGTATTGGACTGGGAGCTACGGGACCCGGGTTCAACTCCCGCGTGTAAGTTTTTCTTTTTTGCTTGGACGCAGTGAGTGAGTTATTTAAGTAGTATAAAAATCATCTCCAATCACCAACGGGCACTGTGGCGACACAGTGCACTGGATAGTTCAATTGCGTGCTATCCAGAGCTGGTACACCGGTTCGAATCCCGCCCGTACCAAGAGGGACATGACTTTTACTGCTTGCACCAGTAATGGATTGGGGTCCGTCATGTCTATCCCCAAATTAGGTGTGGATGAAGATATTCCGTGTGGGAGAGTAAAGGAGGGACCGGGACTGCAAGTCCCTTAAGGGTTCTAATGGGTGATCACCACGCTGGTTTCGATCAGACTTTGAGTCCCCTGAATGCCTGGTCGTCACTCTGACTAACTCTTTGCACAAATTTACTTTAACTTCATTTAAGTTTAACAACTATATAGGCCTACCAACAATATTTATAACCAATTTGAGCCACAAACTGAAAACAAAATTTGACAAGTTCACAAGGCCTTGCAGACCTTTTCAAGCGAAATTATTGATAAGTTCAAAAGACTATTATTGATAAGTTCACAAAGCTATAGCCTTGTAGACTTTTTCAAGCAATAATTAACAAGTTCAAAAGGCTATAGCCTTGTAGACTTTTTCAAGCAAAAATTGACAAGTTCACTTGTAGACTTTTTCAAGCAAAAATTGACAAGTTCACAAGGCTATAGCCTTATGAATGTTTCGGCAAAATTTGAAAAGTTCACAAGGCTATATAGCCTTATGACTTTTTCGGCAAAATTTGAAAAGTTCACATAAGCCTTGTGACTTTTTCGGCAAAATTTGAAAAGCTCACAAGGCTATAGCCTTATGAATGTTTCGGCAAAATTTGAAAAGTTCACAAGGCCTTGTGACGATTTCGGCAAAATTTGAAAAGTCACAAGGCTATAGCATTGTGACTTTTTTCTGACTTTTTCGGCAAAATTTGAAAAGTTCGCAAGGCTATAGCCTTATGACTTTTTCGGCAAAATTTGAAAAGTTCACAAGGCCATAGCCTTATGACTTTTTCAGCAAAATTTGAATGTTTCGGCAAAATTTGAAAAGTTCACAAGGCTATAGCCTTATGAATGTTTCGGCAAAATTTGAAAAGTTCACAAGGCCATAGCCTTATGACTTTTTCGGCAAAATTTGAAAAGTTCGCAAGGCTATAGCCTTATGAATGTTTCGGCAAAATTTGAAAAGTTCACAAGGCCATAGCCTTATGACTTTTTCAGCAAAATTTGAATGTTTCGGCAAAATTTGAAAAGTTCACAAGGCTTATGAATGTTTCGGCAAAATTTGAAAAGTTCACATGACTTTTTAGGCAAAATTTGAAAAGTTCACAAGACTATAGCCTTATGACTTTTTCGGCAAAATTTGAAAAGTTCACAAGGCTATAGCCTTATGAATGTTTCGGCAAAATTTGAAAAGTTCACAAGGCCATAGCCTTATGACTTTTTCGGCAAAATTTGCAAAGTTCACAAGGCCATAGCCTTATGAATGTTTCGGCAAAATTTGAAAAGTTCACAAGGCCATAGCCTTATGACTTTTTCAGCAAAATTTGAATGTTTCGGCAAAATTTGAAAAGTTCACAAGGCTTATGAATGTTTCGGCAAAATTTGAAAAGTTCACATGATTTTTTAGGCAAAATTTGAAAAGTTCACAAGACTATAGCCTTATGACTTTTTCGGCAAAATTTGAAAAGTTCACAAGGCTATAGCCTTATGAATGTTTCGGCAAAATTTGAAAAGTTCACAAGGCCATAGCCTTATGACTTTTTCGGCAAAATTTGAAAAGTTCACAAGGCCATAGCCTTATGAATGTTTCGGCAAAATTTGAAAAGTTCACAAGGCCATAGCCTTATGACTTTTTCAGCAAAATTTGAATGTTTCGGCAAAATTTGAAAAGTTCACAAGGCTATAGCCTTATGACTTTTTCGGCAAAATTTGAAAAGTTCGCAAGGCTATAGCCTTATGAATGTTTCGGCAAAATTTGAAAAGTTCACAAGGCCATAGCCTGATGACTTTTTCAGCAAAATTTGAATGTTTCGGCAAAATTTGAAAAGTTCACAAGGCTATATAGCCTTATGACTTTTTCGGCAAAATTTGAAAAGTTCACAAGGCTATAGCCTTGTGACTTTTTCGGCAAAATTTGAAAAGTTCGCAAGGCTATAGCCTTATGAATGTTTCGGCAAAATTTGAAAAGTTCACAAGGCCATAGCCTTATGACTTTTTCAGCAAAATTTGAATGTTTCGGCAAAATTTGAAAAGTTCACAAGGCTATAGCCTTATGACTTTTTCGGCAAAATTTGAAAAGTTCACAAGGCTATAGCCTTATGAATGTTTCGGCAAAATTTGAAAAGTTCACAAGGCCATAGCCTTATGACTTTTTCAGCAAAATTTGAATGTTTCGGCAAAATTTGAAAAGTTCACAAGGCTTATGAATGTTTCGGCAAAATTTGAAAAGTTCACATGACTTTTTAGGCAAAATTTGAAAAGTTCACAAGGCTATAGCCTTGTGACTTTTTCGGTAAAATTTGAAAAGTTCACAAGGCTATAACCTTATGATTTTTTAGGCAAAATTTGAAAAGTTCACAAGACTATAGCCTTATGACTTTTTCGGCAAAATTTGAAAAGTTCGCAAGGCTATAGCCTTATGAATGTTTCGGCAAAATTTGAAAAGTTCACAAGGCCATAGCCTTATGACTTTTTCAGCAAAATTTGAATGTTTCGGCAAAATTTGAAAAGTTCACAAGGCTATAGCCTTGTGACTTTTTCGGCAAAATTTGAAAAGTTCGCAAGGCCATAGCCTTATGACTTTTTCAGCAAAATTTGAATGTTTCGGCAAAATTTGAAAAGTTCACAAGGCTATAGCCTTATGACTTTTTCGGCAAAATTTGAAAAGTTCACAAGGCTATAGCCTTATGAATGTTTCGGCAAAATTTGAAAAGTTCACAAGGCCATAGCCTTGTGACTTTTTCGGCAAAATTTGAAAAGTTCGCAAGGCTATAGCCTTATGACTTTTTCGGCAAAATTTGAAAAGTTCACAAGGCCATAGCCTTATGACTTTTTCGGCAAAATTTGAAAAGTTCGCAAGGCTATAGCCTTATGACTTTTTCGGCAAAATTTGAAAAGTTCGCAAGGCCATAGCCTTATGACTTTTTCAGCAAAATTTGAATGTTTCGGCAAAATTTGAAAAGTTCACAAGGCTTATGAATGTTTCGGCAAAATTTGAAAAGTTCACATGACTTTTTAGGCAAAATTTGAAAAGTTCACAAGGCTATAGCCTTGTGACTTTTTCGGCAAAATTTGAAAAGTTCACAAGGCTATAACCTTATGATTTTTTAGGCAAAATTTGAAAAGTTCACAAGACTATAGCCTTATGACTTTTTCGGCAAAATTTGAAAAGTTCACAAGGCTATAGCCTTATGAATGTTTCGGCAAAATTTGAAAAGTTCACAAGGCCATAGCCTTGTGACTTTTTCGGCATAATTTGAAAAGTTCGCAAGGCCATAGCCTTATGACTTTTTCGGCAAAATTTGAAAAGTTCACAAGGCTTATGAATGTTTCGGCAAAATTTGAAAAGTTCACAAGGCTATAGCCTTGTGACTGTTTCGGCATAATTTGAAAAGTCCACAAGGCTTATGAATGTTTCGGCAAAATTTGAAAAGTTCGCAAGGCTATTATAAGCCTTATGACTTTTTCGGCAAAATTTGAAAAGTTCACAAGGCTATATGACAAGCCTTATGACAAGGCTATATGACAAGCCTTATGACTATAGCCTTGTGAACTTGTCTAATTTTGCTTGAAAAAAGCTAGAAGGTTAATAGTCTTGTGAACTTGTCAGTTTTTGTTTTAATAAATCTTCAAGGCTTATAGTCTTGTGAACTTATCAATAATTTCGCTTGAAAAAGTCAGTTTGTGGCTCAAATTGGTTATAAATATTGTTGGTAGGCCTATATAGTTGTTAAACTTAAATGAAGTTAAAGTAAATTTGTGCAAAGAGTTAGTCAGAGTGACGACCAGGCATTCAGGGGACTCAAAGTCTGATCGAAACCAGCGTGGTGATCACCCATTAGAACCCTTAAGGGACTTGCAGTCCCGGTCCCTCCTTTACTCTCCCACACGGAATATCTTCATCCACACCTAATTTGGGGATAGACATGACGGACCCCAATCCATTACTGGTGCAAGCAGTAAAAGTCATGTCCCTCTTGGTACGGGCGGGATTCGAACCGGTGTACCAGCTCTGGATAGCACGCAATTGAACTATCCAGTGCACTGTGTCACCACAGTGCCCGTTGGTGATTGGAGATGATTTTTATACTACTTAAGTAATTCACTCACTGCGTCCAAGCAAAAAAGAAAAACACACACGCGGGAATTGAACCCGGAACCCGTAGCTTCCAGTCCAATACGTTCGTTGGCTAGCTGCGGCGCCAGTTAGAAATATCAACGAACAATAAATATCTAAAGAATTAGTTTAATAATACAACGCAAAATTTAACACGCCAAAATGGACGGAATAGGAGGTTGGAGTGTGTAATTCGCGGAAACAGTGTTTGAGTAAAAAAAAACTGCCTAAATAATCTCGAGAAAACGATTAAAAAGTAGGACTGGTCTCTGCTCTTAAGCATTTCGGTTATATATCACCAGCAGCAGGCGTGGTGGGTCAAGATCACTGGTCTTGGGGAAGTGGGTTCCAGGGTGAATGTTTATAATTACAACTACTTTACTACAGCTGATAAAGGTGAGTAGAGATTTTGGTTTAATTTCTTAAAGTAAAATTGACAAAAATCACATGAGGTGACTCCATCGGTTATCAAATTTTGGGGGACAATCACGAGGGGAAAGTCCAGTATTTTAATAAAATGTTACCCTAATATTCCAAAAATCAAAAAGTGAACAAGGCTTGTCACATAGGCTACGGTGCCCTTCACAATTTTCCGAGGAGTAATACATTGGTATATGCATCAGATTGGTCCTGTTAGAAATAAAGACGAGGTTCAAAGTGAAAACGCATGAACAAATTTGATTAAACAGCTGGACTTGCTTGCCCCTTGTCGTTTGTTTTTTTCATTTTTTGACCCAAATTTGATAAAACAGCTAGACTTACTCCTTTTCGTTTGTTTTATACTTTTGATCATGCATTGATAAAACGGCTGGACTTCTCGTCGAAGTTGCGAGATAATAAGGGGAAAAAACACCCTTGTCAAACAAAGTTGTGTGCTTTCAGATGCTTGATTTCGGGACCTCAAATCTAATTCGTGGAAAATTACTTCTTTCTCAAAAACTATGTTACTTCAGAGGGAGCCGTTTCTCATAATGTTTCATCAACAGCTCTCTAATGCTCATTACCAATTTAGTTTATATGCTAACAATTATTTTGAGTTATTACCAATGTCCACAGCCTTTAAGTGGAACTTGTACCTTTGGTTTGTGGAACCGCTATTGCATATTCCTCCATAACAATGTAAACTGCTCACAAAAAGTTAGGAAACTTTTTTTAATCAAGTATATATTTGTAATTATTTATTACTCTCTTTGTATATGTTATATATCAATCCAAAGCTGAAGTGTTCCTCTTTAAAATGATACCACATTTACAATGATTACACGTTGCTGAGTTAGGCTACATGAATGACGACGAGGCAAACTCATAGGTCAAATATGCCAAAATTACCGTTATCTGTGATAAACAGTCAATAAGTATGATCAATAATCAAACCGGTCAAGCTTCAGAACCATGAATGGTTTACACAAAGATTTGCACCAGTGAGATGAGCACACCATGGGCAATAATAACCCCCATCTCTTGACAAGCAGCTGGTTTGACTATTCGCAAGACTCGGTTAGCAACGACTCCAGGAGGCAGGTCATGAAGGTAAGTGAAGGTTTGCGTTTTGTTATTCTTTAACCTATCAATTCCACATCAATCATTTTGTATAGTTTAAATGTGCCTAATATGTTAATGTATGCTGACCCGCTGACCAAAGTCGCTTCTGATTGATTTGTAATTTTGCTAAAAACAAGATTATAAAGTTGGAAAAGGTCTTTCTGTCTTCGCCACTCTCGTGTGTGGTCTCCCGTTCCAGTCGCTTGTGATCACAGCTCTCCAAGCCATGAAAGCCTTGACAAAAGACTAGTAGTAGTATGGCACAATATTTGATATAGATGGAGCTAAGACTAGATTGAATGTCTTGTTTATGGCTTAGTGGTTGGAATAAGAGTTTTAAAAGTAAATAAATTAACTTAACATTGCTGTGGGGCAAATTGTCTGAACAAAACTTCAAGCATTGAAGTGCAGCATGTCCTTAAAGGCACTGCACACGTGTGGTAATTGTCAAAGACCAGTATTCTCACTCGGTGTATCCCAACATTACATAAACCAACAAGGGTGTGAAAATTTGGACTCAATTGGTGGACAAAGTTGCAAAAGAATTATGGAAGAAAAGAACACCCCTTTTGAACAATTGTGTGCTTTCATATGCCTTGAATTCGACACCTCAGCTAAGGTCTCAAATTCAATTCAAATATTTTCTCAAAAACTACGCTCTCCATTGCTCACTACCAAGTAAGTTTTTATGCTAACAATTATTTTGTGCAACTACCAATAGTGTCCAGTGCCTTTAACAACATTAGAAACGAGTTTAACCCCTAAAATTTAACCCCGTACATAAAATCTACGTGTTAGACTGTTCCAGTTGTTTAAAACAAAAGTATAAAATTAAAATAAACAAACAGTAGGTTTTGGCAAGACTATTCAGGAAAACGATTTCCACCATCACACACCTATCACCTTAAGAATCAAGCATAACTTTGCTGATCTTTAACTCTATCAATAACATGATCTTGTTTTTTGGTGGTCGCTGGTATTTTTGTTGGTCCCTAGCGATCGCCTTGTGCACTAAAGGGTTAAATTAATGACCTTTACTACTACCCTGTCATTTTGGTTGATTAGGACTAGATCAAAATCTGTGACTTAGCAAGTCATTGTACAAGACATTTATAAAATCTAATTCACAAATGGCTTATTTCTTAAACCGTGTCAGCACAAAAACTTGCTTGAAAAAAATCATAAAAAAATAGGTTAACAGCCAGAATACCATACAGTTACCATTGCTGTGACTGATACCATGGTCATTTTTTTCTTAGCCAAGAAATTTGCTAAGCAGAATTTTCTGCTTAACAGCTTTAAAAAATTAGGCTCTGTAAAGGGTGGAACAAGTCAAGTAGCAATACTCAAGGTATTAACTACTTTCAGATAAATAAATAAAAACATTTTTAGGTGGGGTGAGGAGCGGGGAGAGAGTTTAAAAATAAAGCAGTTATCTTTAAAAATGTTTAGAATATTGTTTTTTAAAGGCAGTGGACACTACTGGTAATTACTCAAAATAATTATTCGCATAAAACCTTTCTTGGTGACGAGTAATGGGGAGAGGTTGATGGTATAAAACATTGTGCGAAACGGCTCCCTCTGAAGTGCCATAGTTTTTGAGAAAAAAAGCAATTTTCCACGAATTTGATTTCGAGACCTCAGATTTAGAACTTGAGGTCTCGAAATCAACCATCTAAACACACACAACTTCGTGTGACAAGGGTGTTTTTTCTTTTATTATTATCTCGCAAGTTTGATGACCGATTGAGCTCAAATTTTCACAGGTTTGTTGTTTTATGCATTTGTTGAGATACACCAACTGTAAAGGCTAGTCTTTGACAATTACCAATAGTGTCCACTGCCTTTAAGAGGCAAGGTAATTTCTACTACCAATTTTAAAGTCAGTACATAAGGGAGACATAAGGGAGAACCAAGGCCATGATCAGGGCCTTGGCTGCGGCGGCACTACTCCCTCGAATCCAATGTCCACAAATCAAGTCCATTTTGTGTTGTACAGTCTTATTTACATTTTTATACAAAAGATGAGTTGAAGGAGGCTCTGTTAACTGGACGGAATATGCTTCGGACAGAAGAACTTCACGTTGGACATATCGGTCGGGGCCAACGCAACGAAGCCCAAACACCGAGCGTGAGCCCAAAATGTACAGCCAGCCTTCTGGCACGCCATAAACGAGTCCTTTTTCTTGCAAATAGCACACGGGGCCTTCTTATTGGCTTGTTCATAAGTCGGGCTGATCACCTGACATTCACCTGCCTCCTCCTCGGCAGACAATTTCTTCGATTTTGGACGACCTCTGGGGGTAGGGTGGACGGTGATCAACGGCACGCCTGGTTCTCCTTCTAGTTGGAACTCTCCCGACGAGTACTCGTACACTTGGCCTCCTTGCGACTTCAGCTTGATACTGACGGAGGCGCCACAGATGGACGTGAGTTGATTCGCCTGTTGGATTGAGATAGGCTTCATTCAGTAATAGAAACAATCCTAACTGACTCACAAGTCCCTCAGTATCTTCAGAGATCACTCTCTTTGAGACTGGGAAACAGCCAAAGAGAAACAATTTTGGAGTCGTTACGGGGACAAGACAGCACTTAAGTAGCCCACAAAGGAGTGAAGGATTAGTGTTTGCGGTCTAGCTCAGGCATACCATCAGTGGTATTTGGCCAACAACATTGTTCCTTTGTTATATAGTGATTCTCCCCTTCAGACCGGGTGATTGCAGGAAACTGGTGACACGAGGTAGGTTTTCTTTTGTTTGAGTTGTCAACGCCAAGGAGCGCATGGATCGCGGGCGTGCCCGTGACATAATTTATCCCTAAGCACTTTTCACACCAGATGACCTTCCGAGGTGATTCAAATGAAATTGTTGTGGGTTCGAATCCCACCGTACTAATATGCCTGTGATTTTTTTCACAGAACTCGGTTAAGTACTGAGTATACAGTGCTGACACACAGTGTATATGGGTAAAACAAAAAAATACTTTTCTTTATCCCCGGTGCAAATTTGTTCATAAACACCTCAGACAGTTTCACTACTATTCCTATTGTTGGAGAGCGCGTCACGTGGGGGTGTTTAAACGGTTAATAATGACCAGCTGGAGTTCTTTATAACCGGGTTTTTTCAGATACGTTTGTGCAGGTTGACCCACAAATTGTTCCCAGGTGTGATCGATCTCGCCGTGCCATTTTGGCATATGAATACGAGGATGCATACTTGTACTACTACTACTTTGCGCACAAATGCATATCCGAAAAACTGTCTCAGTCATAAAAATGCAACACTGAGCAAGAGGGACTTCGGAAAACAGATAAGTTTTCCAGAGTTTCTTACTTTAACACTCCTTTTAACCAAAAAGGCATTTATGAATGGGAATAAAAGAGTAGTGACTCGTTCTTTAACTGCCGTTTAAAACCTTGCAGGGTCGTTGCTGTGTGATAAAGGCCCGAGCTGAATCGCACGACCACGACCCTGCCGATTTTGAACGGCAATTAAAGAGCTCGTCGCTACTCTTTTATTCCCTTATTAAATTGTCTAAATTAAATTGTTAAATTGTTCTGAATGCATGCTTACCTTGTCGAAGATTGTTTTCCTCCTCTTGAAGAAGGATTTACACCGTCTCTGACTGTCCTCCTCGTACGATAGATCGATGGGACCCACATGGTGGTTGGAGTGCCTCTTCTTTGTAAAACTCTCGTTAGTGGATGTCATCTCATCATGTGAGCTCAGGTCACCGGATGAAGTCATCTCATTTGCTGTGGCCATCTGAGGTTATTGAGACAAAATGAGATTGTAACCAATACCGCAGATAAAGAAATTTATATCTGATTGGGTGTTGTGCCGGAGTGGCTGAGAGCATCAAATGTTCTGGTGGTCAAGTAACTGGAGTGTGGGTTCGGGTCCTGGTTGTAAGACTTGTGTCCTTGAGCAAGATACTTTACTGTAATTGCTTCTCTTCACCCAGGGGTGTGACTGGGTACCTGCGATGGTAAAGATTGATATTGTATATGAAAAAGCCTTTTGAGCTCTACTGTTGCCCAGGTTGTACATGTATACTCTGCCCTAGGTGTGTAGGCAAAGATAGAATGCCTAGTAATGGGGTACACGTGCAATATGATTTATGCAAGTGTGGAGTTCCCTACTTAGTGCAGATTCTTTATTTATAGTAAGCAGAGCCATACGTAAATAAGGGCCTTTGTTTTAAAGGCAGTGGACACTATTGATAATTACTCAAATTAGTTATTAGCATCAAACCTTACTTTGTAACGAGTAATGGGGAGCTGTTGATAGTATAAAACATTGTGAGAAAATGTAGATCTCGAGAAATAATTAATTTTCCAAGATTTTGAGACCTCAGAATTAGATTTGGAGGTCTTGTAATCAAGCATATGAAACACACAACTTTGTGTGACAAGGGTGTATTTTCTTTCTTCATTGTCTCACAACTTCAACAACCAATTGAGCTCAAATTTTCACAGGTTTGTTATTTTATGCATGTTGAGATACACCAAGTGAGATGGTCTTTGACAATTACCGACAGTGTCCAGTGTCTTTAAACGGTTGCTGAGGAACTTTCAGGGTGGACTTGGCGGCTGGCCATGCGATAAAGGAACACTTTTGCTTGACTACAGCCCTGTCGGTATCCCAGGGAAGTCAGTCTGCTCAGATTCTGTCCCCCATATGAAAAATTTAAAAAAATTTACGCGGGTTGAAGAGGAGAATGTTTCAAAAAAGGTGCTAACAGAAGTAGTTTGTACATAATTCGCCACATAAGGGGACAGAATCTCCAGCCACACGGGTCATAAATAAACTGTCATTTCAGACCCCATCACCACTGTTTAGTTCCCACTTTTTGTGGTGGCTTTTATTAGAGTATTACGTTAGTAGGAGTACCTCAATTTGTCTTGCACCTTCAAGAACTTGCTGGATGAGCTCCGCCATGGCCTTGAATTTCTAGTAGGAAGTAAGAAATAAAACTGAAAATCAATAGAAAATACAAACAACCCTACAACTTATTAAAATGAAAGCCTAGTCGACTAACAAATAAAATCAACATTTTAATTTTGGTCACAAATATCACTTTCGCCAATTTTTCCCTTTAAAAACCCCCAGATTTCTAAGAAAAACTAACCAGGGAGTCAGAACCTGGGTTGAATAAATTGAACATGTGTTAAATTATAGCAATGAAACTTGAATAGACACAGCAGCTGCTGGGGATCTGTCCAAATTTGTTGGTGTTTACAACTTGCATAAAATAAAATCATCCAAGTCTAATAGCATTTGCTGAATAGAATATTATATTTATTTTGTATCGTTTAATATTGTTTGTGTACCAACAAAACTGCAGTGCTTGCCATGCTAGACTAGAGCCTACTAACTAGGTAACACACCTAGTAATAGCTCCGACTCTAGCCCCACTTTTCTGGCCAACTCTGTAGCACCATAAAGTAGGGCTAGGTTAGGTATCTGCAGTACTACAAATCATGGTGGTAGACCTCCATGTTTAAATGGATGCTGGTCAACTCGCCTGCTAGCCAGCTCGCCCCCAACAAAGTCGCCTCCTGCAAAGTCGCCCCCTGAGAATTTTCACCCAGGTCTTTAATGTCGCCCCAGTGCAAATTAAACAAAACAATCATTTCAAAATGAATGATTTTTGACATAAACATTTATTGCATCTTTGGGGGGGGGGGGCAATTTGGGGTGGAAGCTCAGTCAATATTTGATTTATAGCTTTTCTAGATGAAAGTTCCAGATTCAGAACAAACATTTATGAATCAATAATAATAATAATAAATAAATAATTGCAAAAACAAATAAACCATAGAGAAAGTCCCAAAGTCCAACCAAAAACTTTTCCAAATATTTTATGGTAAAAACAGTAATTAAAACTGGTAGTGTTACCATTTCCCGGAATTAATAACAACTTTGGGCAACTTTGCTAGGGAGCGACATCGGCTTGGGGTGCAATGTCAGGGGGCGACTTTGTTCGTGTTGGGGCGACATTGTCAGGGGGTGATTTTTTACCAACCAGGGCAAGCCAGCTAGTCCCTAGTACAGTAGTACATAAGTAGAGGCAACTTTGCCACGGTTTGCACTTTGATTGGAGGGCCACTTTGATTGGAGTTGGCTAGGGGACGAGCACCCCTCTCGCCCCCTTTACATTATGCACTACTTGATGTTCACTGCAGGGAGTCCCCCTGATAACCACCACCACTTTTTCATTCACTCATTTTTATTACAAAAAGGGATATCTCAACAATGGGGTAAATTAGAATTTTTAGATAGGCCTACTACTATATTTTTTCATATCGCATGAAAAAGTGGTGGCGCCATACAGAAACTTTTCCAGTCCCCCCCCCCCCCCCAACACACACGCTGACACAGAAAGAAGTCACTCGGCTAAATAATAAAATTACTGACACTGACTGACCACTGACAGACAGTGTACTGTACTCTGCTCAGCAAAAACAAATTAAAAACGAACAGAATACAGAGTGTCAGTGACACACACAGGACGCAGGGGAATTATTTTGGCAGCTTAAAATGTTGGGCATATCTTGTCCCGTGTTTTAAGTCTATTGGTACACGTTTGCGCTCGAAATAGTTAAGATTTCTTACCTTTTTCAAGCTTTAAAAAACCCCAAGTTCTCCTCCCCTTGTTTGTGTGCACAAGTCTTCGTCCTCTGTACTTTTGTGCATGGTGCTGACTATTATTACACAAAGGCTCGTCCATACCCAAGCGAGACGACTGGGTACCATGCACACAACCTTTTACACATTGCCTTTACAAACTTTCTTGCAATTTGCCACTGCAATGGGATCGACCATAAGAAGTTGGGAACGAGAGCTTAATCCGCCCCACAATGCGCGTTAAATGCGCGTGTGTGTAAGTGCGCTGCGCGTTTTGCATGTGACGCGCACAAAAGTGGAAAAGGTAAATAATTTTGACCTTTCTCTGGTTCAGTAAAAAACAAAATTGTAAAACTTGACCTGTCGAGCTCGTGGTCCGAACAAACTTTACAAAATATTGTCAAGTTTGGGAGGTCGCAAGTTCACACCCGTCCCCCGCCTTAGCAAATTATTCTTTGTCATGTTTGTTCGCAAACATAATGGAGCAACAACTCGTCCATCGGCAACTCGACACAACTCGATGGTTAAGACAACTGGACCATTCACAACTCGACAACTGTGACTTTGAGACAACTCAAGCACCCCCCCCCCCCCCCAAAAAAAAAAAAATAATAATACAAAATTCACCCGGTCAGTAAATGCACCTGCAGGTTTCCTTGACATAACTTTGTGTCACTCAAAAGTATCTTTACAATCAAAACAACTTTTTTTTTGAGCCATTGAATTGAAAAGTAATTGACTCAATTAATACATAAACACAAAAAAATTGCTTATAAATTATGCTCAGAAAATTATTGTTAATCAAAAACTGGTTACCAGCAAAAGTACATTAAGTTTATATTGTTGTGACATATGCTCAATTTTTGCTTAGCAAAGAAATATATGTCTGTCAAGCAGTACTCTGGGCCCAACACAAAAGCGCACACAACGAAATTGGGGGAACCTGAAACTAGCCTGAAAAATGTTTACGTCACACGTCAAGGCTTTATCTCCTATTGTTGCAGGAGGGGACCAGGGCCTAATTTCATAGATAAGCACATAAATTTGCTTAGCATGAAATGTTTTGCCTTGATAAAAACAGGATACCAACCAATTTTCAGGATAAGCAAACAACAGCTGAAAACCAGTAACAAGCAATATATAACAAATGGAAAATTGGTTGGTAATCCTGTTTTTATCAAGTAGAAATTTCATGCTAAACAAATTTGTGTGCTGAGCAGCTTAGAGGTTAGTGCTGACGTGACTAGGGGAAAACCCTACAGGGAGGGTAAACCAACAATTTCCAACAGAGGGCGCTCGACAGGAGATCTGAAAAAACTCAAAACTGGTACCTCGGAATGTTGTACGGATTTTAAGGATAAGCCGAATCGGAACCCGACTGGTCGAAGTTCAGTACTTCCGGAATAAAAAGGTGAAAGGTCATTACAACCGGCTAATGTCTCCATTTCACAAAATATTCTTCCTCAAATTTGCACAAACCTATTGAAATAATCCTATTTCAACTTTATGTTGTTAATAAAACAATTTATTACAATAAAAATGAAAAACTATAGTAGAGATTGTTTGTGTTGAATACGGGTTTAATTAAATAGAATTGGGCACTACAAAATCGGCAGGACGGCGGATGACGTGCAATATAATGTTGTTCGGTCACCATTCACTTCGTTGAGTGGTGCTGTTGTTTACGTGACAATATTTCTGTAAATTTCACTCGAAATGTAAGTATTTTCATATGATCCTAACTTAGAAGTTCCAACGTCTGATTCGTGGTTCAACTGAAGCTGTTGTGGAGATCTTAGAGTACATGGGAAACACAGGAGACGGAAAAACATTGGTAGCAAATTTTCAACAACGGCAACGCAAACTGCATTGCGAATGGTGGAATTGGATTGAAGATTGATCAACTTCCCGAAATGGGGAACTGTCACCCTGATCAGACAGTGTAAGACTGCAAGAATTTTACAAAACATTCGGATCTAGAGGGTTAAGTAAACCTGGAAATGTCTGCAACCTCTTGTAGTAGAAATACAACTTTTTAAACAATTAATTGTGTTTGTAATCCACCACCAAAATCCAAGGTAAATACTAATTTGAAAAATCAGCAAAATGTTTAGTGCGTTGAAGAAGTTTGTTACCAACGAGCAGAATGCTGGAAGGGGCTTGGTACCCACTGGTATGCAGACGATGGGACAGAATCTGCAGCGAAGATTTGCTAAGGGTGTTCAGTATAACAGTGAGTATATAGTTTTTAGTTGCCCAGTTCCCCCCCCAACCCCATTACGCTATTTATGTCCCTTATAATTATATTATAAGAAAAACTCCAAAAGTTGTTTATTTCTACTGCAAAGATAAAATCCACTGTACCATCTTTTTTTTTAAATGTAACATCTTTTAATCTTAAGTAACTTTATAATACAGGGGTCAAAATTAAGTGTATTTTCATGGATTGGTAGTTTATAGCAGGGCTACCAGGAATGTTGTGTACTTTTTAAGTAGCCTTGAATCAAGGCTACTTAAAAAGTACAAAACATTCCTGGTAGCCCTTGACGAAATTTTGGTAGCCCGAAAAACACATTATGCTTGAGTCACGGCACAAACTTTACAATACACCACCAGCACAGTTCATTGCTGTTTGTGATATTGATTTTTGCATTATTTGCCCACTAGCCCGTCGGGCTATCAAACTGGAAAAATGAGTAGCCCGGCTGTAAATCTGGTAGTCCCGGGTTAGCAGGCTAGTGGCAATACAGTGTCTTCTTAAGTTTGACTTATTTAAAATAGTGCTGTGCCGAACTAGATCACTTCCTATGAAAAAACCCACAGGCATTTGTTACTTGAGTGGGATTTGAACCATGACCTTTGCAATTCTAGAGCAGTGTTTAACCAACTAGACCACTGAAACTGCTAGTACATCTGTAGCTAGTAGAAGTAGTTTGATATTTTAGCAGCTGGTATCGCAACAATGTGTTTGCCGAGTATATAGGAAGTACTGAGCAAAAACAGTGCGAACACGGTTTGACAACTGTAAGGGTACAACCAAAATTAATATTCTTTATCCTTGATGCAAATGTAAAATTCATTATTAAAGGGGGAGAGATAGAGTGAGAAAGCACACAACAAACAGTTTAGTAGAGTAAAAGATGCAAATTCAACATCTATGAAAGCAATGAACACCTTTGGTAATTGTCAAAGACCAGTCTTTTTGGTGTATCTCAAAACATGCATAAAATAACAAACCTGCAATTTTTTAAAACTCAATTGGTCGTCTTTGTTGCACAAGTTGTATGCTTTATGATGCCTTGAATTTGAGACCTCAGCTGTAGTCTCAAATTCAAGTCAAATATTTTATTGAGAAATTACTTCTTTCTCAAAGACTACGTTTCTTCAGACTCAGAGGGAGCAGTTTCTCACAATGTTTATACTATCAACAGCTCTCCATTGCTTGTTACCAAGTGTGTTTATATGCTAACAATTAGTTTGAGTAATTAAAGACAGTGTCCAGTGCCTTTAAATATAACTTATCAGTTTGTCTTTCTTACCTTTCCAGTGAAAATTATCATCAAAGGTGACCGTAACACTGGCAAGACGACGTTGTTCCATAGACTACAGGGAGAACGATTTAAGGAGGAGTATCTTCCCACCCCAGAGATACAAGTCACCAGTATACAGTGGAATTACAAAGGTTAAATAAAAAGGGGTTTAGTCTCAAACATTTTTGTAATGTCGTGGACGAGTCAGTTGCCCGGTTAAGTTTCCCAGAAATGACGTTATTGTCAACGTAAGTGTTTCTACCGAGATTACCAAATTCTTGAGGTTGGGGCGTAATTTTGTTGTTGATAATTACAAAAGAAATTAGAAGTGTGCTAACACCTACATACAAGTTTGAATCCTTCTTTAAATCCTTTAAAACATTTTTGCTCAAGTTATCATTGTAGTGATTCGTATTGTGACATCACGCTTTGTTTAGCATCGCCAAGTAAGATCGTCACACATTTTAAAATCAATTCTAAATCTAAGTAAACATGAAACCTAGCTGGTAATTTACAAAGAAGTGACAGCAATACATTGTACTTTTTTTAAATTGTAGCGACTGATGATGTCGTCAAGGTGGAAGTTTGGGATGTGGTGGACAAGGGTAAATCTAAGAAGAAAGCAGACGGCCTTAAATTAGATACAACACATGAAGTTGAAGAGACTGACGAACCATGCTTGGATGCGAGCTTTCTCAATGTGTACAAGGGAGCCAATGGAGTTGTATTCATGGTGGACATAACAAAACAATGGTAAGGACTTTTACAAAACAGTCAATGGCTTTTAAAGACACTGGACACCTTTGTTTTTTGTCAAAGACCAGTCTTCTCACTTGGTGTATCTCAACATATGCACAAAATAAACCTGTAAAAGGCTTCTAGAAACCTAGGTATACTTTGAAGTCACTGGACACCTTCAGTAACTGTCAAAGACCAGTAGTCTCACTAGGTGTATCCCAACATTTGCATATTAAAGTATAAACAAATCTGAGAATTTTTTGTTACTCAACTGGTCATCGAAGTTGCAAGCGAAAAGTGAAAGTTAAAAAAGACCATTGTTGCACAAATTAACTGGGTATTTTTGTTCTCTCCCTGTTCAACAGGACATGGGGTTATGTCGAGCGAGAGCTTCCAAATGTACCGAACCACATTCCTGTCTTGGTGCTAGCAAGCTTCAGAGACATATCCGAACACCGCACAGTAGCTGAGGACACTATGAGATACTTCATAGAAAACTTTGAGAGGTGAGAGCAGGGGGAAGGGGTCGGCAGAGTGTGGGTTCGAGTCCCAATCGCGACACTTGTGTCCTTATAGGGACACTTTGCCGTGGATCGGTTGAGTTGTCTATGAAAGGCATTTGAAACTGACACTATGAGATACTTCATAGAAAACTTTGAGAGGTGAGAGCAGGGGGATGGGGGTCGGCAGAGTGTGGGTTCGAGTCCCAATCGCGACACTTGTGTCCTTATAGGGACACTTTGCCGTGGATCGGTTGAGTTGTCTATGAAAGGCATTTGAAACCGTTTGTTATGAAATGCATATGGTTGGAAAGATGTTTTGAAAGTAGAATATAATGATCACACACAAATATGTCTCAAAGTTGCGTGGTTTTTCTTTTACTTTACTAACACGGTTATCCATTTTATGGAGTCAAAAACTTGACTCAAAAAAAAAAGGTGTGTCCCTTTAAGCAAGACACTTAACCATTGCTTCGTCCTTCGGACAAACAATAAAAGTTAGAAGTTAAAACTGCACAATGCATAAATAAAAATAAAAGTAATGACAAGAGGATCAATCAAGATAAAACTACTGAAGAATTAAACGTTATTTAAAAATGTCACCCTCGAACAAAGATATTGACAAAATAGGGAGACCGGCAACATAGGGATGTAACAACATATGGGACGTATAGGGCTAGATAGCTCAGTTGGTAGAGCGCCGGCAGGTTTATCCGGAGGTCGTTGGTTTGAACCCCACTCTAGTCAATTTTTCTTTGTTCAACCCCCCCAAAATCATTTAAAAATTACAGTACAATGTTAAAAACAAAACAAGCAATGACAAGATACCAAGTTATTTTGAAAACTATATGTTGTTTGTTTAAAATATTTTTCTTTCATGTGACAGACCACCCGATTCAGCCACAGTGCTACTAGCGGAGGCCTCCATGAAAAACGGCTTCGGTCTGAAATATCTGCACACTTTCTTCAATGTACCATTCCTACAACTCCAGGTACGTTAAACACACATTGAAGCCTAGGGGACTAGTGAAAGTTACTACTCGACTAGATGCACCTCAAATATCCGCTACTTTGACACTAGTCACCTAGGTTTTTACACACAATGTAGTCTCATTAATGATAATAATAATACAAAGCATTAATATAAGGCGCTATACAAAGAACAGATTACCTTACAAAGGGAAGCAACACAAAAGCAAAACAAAAACAGACCAACGACAGGCCAAGAGATAAACAAAAAGAGGAGCAAATGAGGATGGTTCTTGGAATAAAAACGTCTTGAGGAGGTGTGTAAACACAGGCATCGTTGCAGCTTCTCTCAGACTTGTTGGTTGCGCGTTCCACAAACGCGGTGCAGCAACTGAGAAGGCTGTGTCTCCGGCTTTCATTGTTTTGAAGTCATTCAGAATAATGGTGTAACAACAACTAGTTCTTAAATAGCGCACAATAACCGTGTCAATGCGCTTTGTACTAGTGCCCTGGGCCCCATTTCATAGAGCTGCTAAGCACACAAATTTGCTTAGCATGAAATTTCTTCCTTGATAAAAACAGGATTACCAACCAAATTTCCATTTGTTGCATATTGCTTATTACTGGTACTCGGCTGTTGTTTGCTTATCCTGAAGATCACGTGTAAATTTGGTTGGTAATCCTGTTTTTATCAAGGAAGAAATTTCATGCTAAGCAAATTTTTATGCTAAGCAGCTCTATGAAATTGGGCCCTGGTCCTTAATTTGGTCAAAGTTACATTCCTGTAATCTTTCTCAGCTCCTGGTGGAGTATACACCTTCATTCACAGTGAGTTAGGATTCATGTCATGGCCAAAAACTTCATCTACAAAAGGTATCAAAACCCTTTAAATAAATATGGATGTGCTAAGATTTTGTTGCAAACCATTTGACTTTTTTGTATTATTGCCATCTTGAAATGACTGCAGAGAGAAACGTTACTACGGCAACTAGAAACAAATAATCTTGAGACGAGCGCCACGCTGGATGAGCTAGACATGAGGAAGGAATCTGAAGATCAAAATTACAACTTGTAAGTATTGATTAACATTGTAGAGACGGGTTGTGATTGGTTCTTGAAATTATAGAGACGGGTTGAGATTGGTTCTTGAAATTTAGAGATGGGTTGTGATTGGTTCTTGAATGGTAGAGACAGGTTGTGATTGGTTCTTGAATGGTAGAGACAGGTTGTGATTGGTTCTTGAATGGTAGAGACAGGTTGTGCTTGGTTCTTGAATGGTAGAGAAGGGTTCTTGAACATTTGTTTATTGCACTGCAGGTATATAGAGAGTCTAGAGGAACGACGGAGACAAAGGAAAGCCAAGGCTGCTTCTGCTGCAACTCTCACGCCAACAGTACCAAACGGAAGAGCACCACAGACATCACCATGTAAGCACTACCTCCCCAACTTTACGAAGCAATCTTGGTTAAGTTATCTATCAAACTCCTGACATATAATTTCTTGTGTGTGTTGTGTCTCAACCCCCCTCCCTCCCATGACATACAGCATCCCCTGGTAGTAATCAAGGGTCAAGCCATGCTACCCCGGTCTCGCAGAGCCCAGCCACCACACCGAAGCAAAACACCCCATCATCGACACCAGCCACGTCCCGCAAGGATACCCAGCCAGCCAAGGAGGGCCAGCAAGACCAGCAAGCAGCACCAGCGAAGGACTCAATCGACAACAAGCAGGGAGCAGCCCAGGCAACCTCTCTGTCACAGCGGTTCTCAAAATGGTTTGGCGGGGGCGAGTCGAGGGTGCAGCAGGGGACAAAAGAGGACGGTGTTAATGAAGCAGGTACAAGAGTAGATTCACTGGCCCTTATTTCTGGGATAGCCGGAGTATTAGGCATTGTATGAAGAAATGATAATAATAATAACCAGTTTTTTATATAGCGCTTTTCACACCCAAAGGGCGTCTCAAAGAGCTTCCAACATTATTACCCCTGGTCACTGGGCCTTAATTCATTCCTTAAACCATCTCAGCTCCCTAGTTTGCCCGTGCAACAAATATGCGCTACTCGGCTAAATCAATCACAAGAACCATCTCTTCCGGAAGTAAAACGCAACTATGGTCAAGTGTCTTGCTCAGGGACACAAGTGTCAAGACCGAGACTCGAACCCACAATCTGCGTATCAGAAACATCAGAGCTTGAAGACGGTGCTCTTAGTCTTCAAATACACACTGACAGAGTATAGAGCTCATGGTTGCCACAAAACCAGAATACTAAGATTGTTTCGTTGTGCTATAGACAAGCTGTAAAATGGAAACCAGTAAAAAATAATTCTGTTTGTCATTTTTTAGTTCAGGTTTGAACAAAATCTTCACTCTTGGTGGAAAAAAAATAGACCTATCTGAAAAAAAATCTCAGGTGTGTTTTAACTACGGCCGGTGAAATAATGAAAAATAAGGACCATCCCTTGCACCATTATTATTATTTCATGAGGTCCTTAATGTGTTTTTAACTTATCTTTCATCAGTGTATGTGTAAATCTTGTTTTATCATTGTGACTTTATTTTTTATTGTTCTGTTTTGGAGCTTTTATCAATGTTTTGACACGTAATTTTCCATTTTTATCTTTTTAATGGACAAATAAATTAAATGAATTGCATAACACATCGTGTTAATTGAACCAGAAAGTTTCTACAAAGTCATGTCAAACAATTTTAATTGATTCTTCGATTTGATCTTTTGGCAGTGATTGAAACGGTTGTGGAGGTCAAGCCTGGCCCGATCACCAGCGTGGATGAATTCATTCCGGACGAGGGGCTAGGGGGGTTCCTCGACGACGACGATGGGCCAGGAAGGAAAAAGGGTAAACTCAAGAAGAAAGTAGAAAAGGTTGTGAAACCCCCGCCCCCAACGCAAGAAAGTGATAGGTGAGTTATTTATAATTAATAATAATAATAATTTAAAAAAATAGACAATACTTATATAGCGTATCACCAAAATGATGTTATTCTTTTTTGTAGTATATTTAATATTTTTAATGACTGTTTTTGTAAACTGACCATTTCGATGTTTAGCCGCTGTATTGCAGTGTTTTAATAAACCATGAATAATAAATGGTTCCTATGCGCTTTAAAGAGAGAAAGAAATATGCTGAAAAAAGGGACAAAGAATTAAATTAACTGAAATTAAAAGTGAAATAAAAGCTTTAAGAGCTGTTAAAGATGGTTTTATTCTTTGGAAAGTGACAACTGTATTAAGAAGAGTCTTTTCTA
The DNA here is from genome assembly GCF_902459465.1 of Asterias rubens. Taxonomy (NCBI): domain Eukaryota; kingdom Metazoa; phylum Echinodermata; class Asteroidea; order Forcipulatida; family Asteriidae; genus Asterias; species Asterias rubens. The sequence continues at coordinate 8,951,319 of NC_047080.1, read as the reverse complement.
TTCGAAGGGCCCCCAATAATTGCGGCAACAAGACATTTCTTGAATTGCCTCCCTTCCTTCATAGCTTGAAATCCTTCTGAAACTTTCTCTCCCTGGTACCCCCTTTATGAAACAGCGATGAAGATGTCAACCCAATGGTCGCCAGCTTCCAAGAGGAACTGGATTCCGAGGACGACATCACGCCGTTCAAACCCACCAACTCAGACCCCCAAGCCCTGGTCACCTCAAGCTTTGACGTCGACCTTTCCAGCGACGAAGAAGAGGTGATGACAATTACACAAGACCGGGACATTTCGTCAGAAGATGACGACGGTGATGATAACGACGTCTATAAAAGTCTGAAACTGAAATCGTTGTCGACAAATCATAAACAATCGTCGTTACCGGCGTCAAATCAAGACGGAGTAGTGAGCGTTTTCTCAATGTCGGTCGGAGCGCAGGATGAAGTTGACGCTCCTTCATTAAAGAGCAGTGCAACGCAGAGGAACGGCAGTGAGACGGCATCTCCACTGTCGCCTCAATATCCCGCATCAACGGACAGTACTAGTGAGGACGACCAGGGTCACCAGGTAAGAAATTGTAAACTTCTACTGGAGCATCTCAAGGGCACCAAGGCGATGTCCTGCATAGCTTGAAATCCTATAATGTCACAGGCCTGTTTGCTTCGTTTTTGCAAGTGCAAGGGCACAGAGGCAATTTCTCCTTGGTAAAGGGCATCCTATGAGGAAATTGTAAACTTCTACTGGAGCATTTCAAGGGCACCAAGGCAATGTCCCGGGGGCATGGAGGCAATCGCCTTCTTTGCCTCCGTGAAGTATCAGGCATGAGGTCATGTCTGACAGACTTTGATTCTACAGGGTGTCTTTTTAGCTTAAATCTGTTTGACCTCAAAGTTGGTTGCAGTTGTTGCACTCATTTCATCCCATAAAAAAATGTTACAACATAACATAAAAATAATATCAAAGTTTTATATAGCGCACATATCTACCAACAAGTTACTCAAGGCGCTTAGTATACATTTATACAGAAAGAGAGTGTATTGAAAGTTATGAATTCTGAGACCCAATTATGTATCACATTATAAGAGTTTACAAGGCGCTGCGGCACATTTAGTAGCCACAGCCAGGAACACTGAGGCGAACCCCTTCTTTTTTTTGTTAAGTGCACCGGGTTCTTTTACATGCGTTACACAACCCATGGGACCAACGGCTTTACAACCCATCCGAAGGACAAAGCAGTGGTTAAGTGTCTTGCTTAAGGACATGCATGTCAAGGCTGGGGATTCGAACCCACACTCTGCTGATCAGAAACACCAGGGTTTGAATTCGGTGCTCTTAACCGCTCGACCACGACAAATCCACACAAACTAAAGTCCAGAGACTGTAAAACCTCAACATAGCAATGGTACAGAAACAGCTATAAGCTAAGATCTTTTAATCCTACTATGCGGTAGTAGAATAAAGAAAGACAGTTCTCTAAAGAACAAACTCTACCTGGCAAGTAGATACACACATGGTATTACCGCAAACCAAATATATATCGTTTAATACATCGAAAGTCATAAATATAGGTACCTTTTGGATAAACTTAGAAGGAATTTGCTGCTTTTTTTTAAAGTTAAAATGTTTCAGTCTTTACTTGACCTGATTGATTCCTGACAGCCTGTGAGTAGGACATCCAGTCAAACCACTGACCAAGACACCTCAACCGCATCTCCTGCCTCCCCGATGATCCAGCTACAACAGGAGGACTTCAACTTTCTGGAGAATGTCGGCTCTACCAAGAAACCAGGACTAACAAGTAAGTACTATCAGCCTCGTATTCCATGTCTTAACGCTTTCTCCCTCAGCCCACTTGGGACCTTGAATCCTCCCCATGCACAGGCTAGCCTAATTAGCCCTAACCATTCTAAATGCAACAATATGCACCAAATGGAAATGGTTGTCAAAAACTTTGATAACTGGTAACTCCCAAACCGAAAGCGTCAGCAAACTAGTATGTTGGATTTGCTCGTTTGGTATGATGATAAATCACTCTAATCTTTTGGAAGAAGATCTGAGAACCCATGAATTACCACTTTGTACATTTTTACAGGCAGAGACTCTTAAGCATTCTCCGATGTACCACACATAGGATTCAAACTGCCTTTAGCCCCCAAGACATCTGCTCTAGCAATGCAAAGGTTGTGGGTTCGAATCCCAACAGAGTTATGACTCTCACCTTTGTCTTGTTTTTTTTTTACTTCACAGAAAGGCCGTCCTTACCTGCTGACGACTTTGACAATCTTCTGACGGTGACCAGAGACCAAGACATCAGTGACACGGACACGGTGACAAGTACGAGCACGAGCAGCTCTGCTGTCAAGAAGAAGAAGAAACACAAGAGCAAAGACAAAGATGCGGTGAGTGGGCTTTCCATTTGTTTCCAAGTACTCTGTAAGAACAAAACATGAAAAACACACCAAGTAAGTAGTAGTAGTAAAAGTGGAGTCTTATATAGCACCCAAGTCCGTCACTCAGTGACGCTCAAGGCGCAAGGTTATTTGGGACCAGTTTGAATTATGAGATATACTCCTTTAACATAGCACCATGTAATGGTTTACGAGGTGCTGTGGCGCAATATGCCGCCAATCAAACCAGGAACACCAAGCAAACCCCCTTCCTTGTCTTGCTTAAGGACACAAGTGTCATGACTTGTAAGGTTTGCGGTGACACCAGGTAATTTGTATTTTCTTTTTTTGTGAGTAGTGGTGGCTCTGAGAAGAGTCGGTTTGTTCTGCTCGACCGTTCGAGTGCAGAGTGCGTGTAGTTGGTTTAACATTTAGAATGCTGGGGCAACCCTGGGGCAAGCCGGCCCTCTCACACTTGGATTGCTCTATCCCTGATCTACCCCTAACAAATGGGCATTCCCCGTGAATAGCTGCCCCTGCTCTGGAGAAGGGGGAATCGGTAAAACCCAGGGGTATTCTTAAAGCATGCGGCCGGAATCCTTTGGAATAGGGACCTGTGTGAAATGGGGGAGACAATGGGGTAAAAATACTCCTGGGGCCGTCCCATGTATTCCACATGGGTAAGAGATACACCATGACAAAGGGCTTCAGTTCATTTGTTGTCCCTCCCCATTCCTCGACAGGAAGACGAGAAAAGCTTGAGAAAACACAAACACAAGAAGCAAAAGGACAAGAGCAAAGACCCTGGCAGACACAGCGACAAACACAGCGACAAACACAGTGACAGACACGGTGACAAAGGAGATGGCGAGGAGAAAAAACGGAAGAAGAAGAAGTCGCGGGGAAACGACGGAGAGGTGTCCACCGTCGGGGAGGTCAAGCCGGACTTTGACGAACTGGAGGCTTTCTTAGAGGGACCTAGCCTGGGTTCACCCTCTTCTAGTGGACCGTCGTATGAGGCGTTATGAGACGGTAGTAGTCAAACTAGTAAATTATTTAATACATTAATAAAAAAATAAACACACGAATAGCCGCTTTGACATATGGTTGGATTCTATTGGAGTGCATGTTGGATACGATCTAAGCCTACAATACGATATCATGTGATGACTACATGTATTCTGTACACAGTCAACCCTCTCACTGTCTGACCATTACTACAAACAAACTGTAACTCTCAATCATCAATTACTGATCATGTGAGATCTTAAGAATAACCCTCCTACTATTTGACCTTTTATTGATCCACAGTGGTTTGTTAATGATAGACAAACTATCTCAGCCTGCAATTTGATACCATGTGGTGAATGCATCTACACAGTACACAGTCAACCCTCCTACTGACCATTCAATATAATTCACCGTGTGGTTTTGAAGGATACATGCAGATAAACTATATCAGCTTGCAATATGATATCATGTTGTGAATGCATCTACACAGTACACAGTCAACCCTCTCACTGCCTGACCATTCAATATTCCAATGTGGTTTTGAATGGTACATGCAGATAAACTATATCAGCTTGCAATATGATATCATGTTGTGAATGCATCTACACAGTACACAGTCAACCCTCTCACTGCCTGACCATTCAATATTCCAATGTGGTTTTGAATGGTACATGCAGATAAACTATATCAGCTTGCAATATGATATCATGTTGTGAATGCATCTACACAGTACACAGTCAACCCTCTCACTGCCTGACCATTCAATATCATCCAATGTGGTTTTGAATGGTAGATAACTATCTCAGCTTGCAATATGATATTATGTGAACCGTTTAGTTGCTTAAAGGCATTTGACACTATTGGTAATTGTCAATGACCTGTCTTCTCACTTGGTGTATCTCAACAATATGCATAAAATAACAAACCTGTGAAAATTTGAGCGCAATCGGTCGTAGAAGTTGCGAGATAACCGTGAACGAAAAAACACCCCTGTCGGACGAAGTTGTGTGCTTTCAGATGCTTGATTTCGAGACCTCAAATTCTAAATCTGATGTCTCAAAATCAAATTCGTGGAAAATTACTTCTTTCTCGAAAACTATGTTACTTCAGAGGGAGCCAATCCTCACAATGTTATACTATCAACAGCTCCCCATTACTCATTACCAAGTTAGGTTTTATGCTAAAACAAAATATTTTGAGTAATTACCAACAGTGTCCACTGCGTTTAATCCTGTATTAATTAATGTAGATGTACACAATAAAACTAACCTGTGAAAATTTAATTTCAAAAGGAAGTTGTGTTTTTGAGATATTGTCGAATATCTGGGGTGGTTTTTATGTTTGCGCAGGAAGAATAATCCATAATTGGAGTACACAATCTGAGAAATGTTTCATGCAGAAAATTTCTCAGATTAAAATGTTTTTGAATCCCACTTTCTAAAAACCACATTCCAGTGAAAGGAATTGTTTCTGAAAATGGTAAGCACATTATCAACAGCTGCAGTGCTTCTTACCAAGTGGTCGCTAATGTATGGAGTAATTACCAAAGGTAAACCCTGCCTTCAAAGTTTAGGTATAGTTTTTTATGTTGAGAAAAGTTCCCCCAAAACATACATTTCGTAGTGTTGAAGAAATTCCAAGTTAAGGCACTGGACATGTTTGGTCAAAGACCAGTATTCTCACTTTGTGTATCCCAACATATGCATGAAATAACAAACCATTGCTTGTTACCAAGTAAGGTTTTATGCTAACAGTTATTTTGAGTAATTACCACTAGTGTCCACTGCCTTTAAAGGAAAGGTACACGTTTGGTAATTGTCAAAGACCAGTTTTCTCACTTGGTGTATCCCATCATAACCATAAAATAACAAACCTGTGAACGTTTGGCTCAATTGGTCATAGGAGTTGCAAGAGAACAATGAAAGAAAAAATCACCCTTGTTGCATTAATTTGTGTGCATTCAGATATGCATAATAAAAGGCTTCAGCTGAAGTATTTTGTTATTCGAGTGTGAACTTACCTCTTTCTCAAAAACTACGTCTCTTCAGAGGGAGCTGTTTCTCACAATGTTTTATACTATCAACTGCTCTTCATTGCTAGTTACCAAGAAAGTTTTTATGCGTACAATTATTTTGAGTAATTACCAACAGTGTCCAGTGCCTGTAAGTGTCTTTGAAAATTTTGCATTCTCAAACAACTAACCCCAATTGTGGCGGCTTGTCCTACTTAAATAAAAAAATTATTTGCCAAAACAGACAAACTATTTATTTATTTTTTTTTTTTTGGGGGGGTCACAACCTCTAATCTTGAACCCATTAATACTCACATTTTCTTAAACTAAAAAGGTCTAGAAATTGAGCAAATTGGGTGTTCTTCTCTGAGCAGAGTCTATCAGATTAGTAATAATAATATTATTTATAATAATTTAATCAGTTTTTATTTTAGCGCTTTTCACACCCGAAGGGCGTCTCAAAGCGCTTCCAATATTAGTACCCCTACAGCCGATTTCGGTAAAAACGCTAGGTTTAATCCTATCAAAATTTAACTTGTCCTAACTTGGGTTCAATGCGTCCTAGCGTCTAATGATTACGAAACTTAACTCGTAATACATTCAAAGATTAATCCCAAGTTTGGAAGAGTTGAGTGAAGATAATCGGCTGGTCACTGGGCCATTTACTTTGTTCCTTAAACCATCTCAGCTCCCTGGAGAGTATACAGCCTCATGGGAAGTACAATATGAAAATCATGGAGCTATATAAAACAAACAAAAAAGGATTCTAAACCAAATCCTTATTGTAAATGGGGGAAAAAAGTATTCATAGAACACTGCTTATTTTACTGTTTACTTTACATAAAAAATTCTTTTAACAAATTAACAAATATGCTGTATTTTGTATTGTGTAGATTTTGTTTAACTAGGTTCACAGTACTAAAGGTATTATTTGTTAAACATGGTTTGTTATTGAACAAAAGTGAGGAAGGTTAGTTTTGTTTTTAAAATTTGTAATAATTTTTTTTTTTTTTACTGATTCATTTTGAGAACGATTGGAAGCATTACGGCTGCAATACCCAAATCATTCTAAGTTACTAACCCAGTTTTTCCAGATCCATTTCGATCAGGAAGGATCGTTGCCTAAATATGAAATGAGATATTTTTTAGCATTTAAGTTTACAAACGAAACATTTGTGAAAACTGTTGAACCCCCGTTGGCCTTTTTCCGGTCTCTCCATACTGATATTCTTTGACAAACGACACGTCTAGCTCAATCCCATCACAATATTTTGAGGTCTTGGAAAAAAATAACTGTGCTTTTTTCGTTAAACATTCTTCCTACTTCAAAAGCGTAAACCTAAAATAAAAGCTGTCTATTTTTAAAGCCATTATACACTTTCGGAACAGAAGTTCACAGATTTACAATTAACTTACAGGGTTTACAGAAGGTAATGGTAAAAGACTTCTCTTGAAATATTATTCCATGAAATGCTTTACTTTTTGAGAAAACATTAAAACAATTATCAATTCTCGACAACGAGAATTACGGATTATAGTAAACACATGTTATGACATGGCGAAACGTGCGGAAACAAGGGTGGGTTTTCCCTGTTATTTTCTCACGACTCTGATGACCGATTGAGCCTAAATGTTCACAGGTTTGTTATTTTATATATAAGTTGTGATACACGAAGTGTGGGCCTTTGGACATTACTGTTTAACGAAAGTGTCCAATGGCTTTAAAGTAGGTTCCTACTAAATGCAATGGTGTATTTGAAGATGCACAAGATGTACAAATTAGACGACAGTGCATTACTCCCAGTTGAATATTTTATGAGGTTTTTCGTAGACTGGGGTCGATTTCACAGAGAAAGTGCTAACTTTAGACTAGTCCTAGGACTCTTTAAAAAATATATTTTAAAAACATTAAGGCTAGTCCTAAGTTAGGACGAGATAAGACTTGTAATGTCTTAACTCTGTGTGAAATCTACCACTGCTTCAATAGGGATATCCACAGTGGGGTTATAATAATAATAATAATAATATTAATAACTAGTTATTATATGCATTTCACAATAACGTCACAATGTGCTTTACATTAGTGCCCTGGGGTCGATTTCACAAAGAGTCCTAACTTAGGACTAGTCCTAGGAGATATACAAATTGCATGGATAGTCCTAAGTTAGGACCAGAGATAAGACTAGTCTTAACTCTTTGTGAAAGTCCGCCCTGGTCATTGAGCCAGATCTTTCTCAGCTCCCTGAGGAGTGTACAGCCATGAGCTGCCGTGGCCCTCCAGTGGTTTTTATCAAAATCTACCCTCACGGGTACCCATTTATACCCCTTGGTGAAGAAATAAAACTATAGTTGAGCATCTTGCTCAAGAACACAAGTGTCACGACTGAGATCCGAACCCACACTCCCATAACTAAAACCACCAGAGCTTAATAATAATACTAATATACAACATTTATATAGCGCTTCATACATCTCTAAGCACACAAGTGTCACGACTGAGATCCGAACCCACACTCCCATGACTAAAACCACCAGAGCTTAATAATAATACTAATATACAACATTTATATAGCGCTTCATACATCTCTAAGCACTTAAAAAAAAAAACAATAGGAATAAACAACAAAGAAAGAGCAATCAGAACTTGAATTTGACGCTCTAAACCACTCGCCACATTAATTACAAATTACTTCACAGCGTTGGTAATGTTTGTGTAAGGCATGAATGAATCAAGTTTCAGAATGTAATTTTTTGTAATCTCTTGTATTTGAAACTGTGATATAACTTCCTAATGAGTGATTTGGTAGGATCCTTTCTTATTCTGTTCAAGGAACACGTTGCCTTGGATCGGGCGAGTTGGTCTTTGAAAAGCGTTCGTAACCATTTGTTATAAAATGCATGATTAGAAAGATGTTTTAAAAGTAGAATACAATGATCCACACAAATTTGCCTCGAAATTGCATGGTTTTCCTTTTACTTCGTGAACTAACACGGTCGGCCATTTATAGGAGTAAAAAATTTGACTCCCATCAATGGCTGACCGTGTTAGTCCACGAGGTAAAAGGAAACCCACGCAATTTCGAGTGATACTTGTGTGGATCATTATGTCCTACTTTTAAAATATCTCTCTAATCATATATGCATTTTAATAAAACAAACGGTTACATGTACAAACGCTTTTCAAAGACCAACTCGACTGATGTAAGGCAACGTGTTCCGTTAAATTCCAACGCCAAATTGGAACTAAACAACCAAACTGTTGGACTCTGATTAAGGTGGTATGCCTGGTCTCATGTAAAGCAAGCCATACACCAATGGGAGAATTTGGAACGCTAGGTGGCAGAAGACGTAAATTTCCATAACCAAGTGTATGGATTTACCTGGGCTCAATTTCATAGCGCTGCTTAGCAGCCGATTTTGTGCTTACTGTGCGATTTCCATTTTATAGCACTGCTTACCGTAAACACACAAAAAGGCATGCTAACCTTCCGGTGCTTACCGCACAAAAATAAATGAGGTCACAAAGCAAATCCATGGTAAACCCGCAATATGGCCGCCCACTTTTTGTGCTAAACTGTGAAATACGTTTCTTGCACTTAGCAAATTTTTCTGTTATAGTAAGCACGAAAATTTGCTTACCGTTAAGCAGCACTGTAAAAATTGGGACCTGGTAAGTCTGCTGCCACCTAGCATCCAAAAAGTCCTCTATTTTTCTCCAATTCTTGAGACCAAATTGGGACAGTCAATTTATACTTATTCGATATAATTCATGCAAATGATTCAAAGTATTTAACTCAGTTAGTTATTTTTGTTTGGCACTTCTTTCAATAAATCAAATGAAGAAGGAAAGGAAGTTAGGTAATAAGCCATTTGTTGTTAAAATGTTACAATGTATGTTGATATGTATATAGACAAAATAAACAATTAATTGAACCCTTTTTTTGTGTAAATGAACAAGTGAATAAAAGAATTGTCAAACACTTATGGTGTGTTGTAGCTGTGCATCTTTGCAAAATAAGTGGATTTAGAATAGTTTTGATTCCAGCAACTACTGATTTTTGTTTGTGATATTTGTTGTCCGGACAGATCAAGGGAAAAGTTTCCGTATGGCGCCACCACTTTTTCATTCGAAATAAAATAATATAGTATCTAATTTACCTGATTGATATATCCCTTTTTGTAAAAATGAGTGAAAAAGTGGTGGCGCCATACGGAAAGTTATCCATAGTTACCTCCATGGTTCAAGGGTGTAACAAATTAATATATACCCTCCAACAGAGGGCGCTGTTTACAGGGTTGATTAAACATGGCTTCCATACTAAAGTAGTTTCAATCCTGTGTGTCCTACATAGTTACAAAGGCATCAATCCCATATGTCTTTAAGAAGAACTCAATCTTATAACAGTTAAAAAAACACTTACCCTCCAAATTCTGATCCAGTATAGTTGAAACTGACCACTCTGATAGATAGAGCCATATATCCGCCCTGAATCAATCAAGCAAAAAGCACCTCCTCTCTCAACTCACCACATGTCCATACTGATATCTCACTGGAAGAACAGAAAGTGCAATGTCAAAGATCATGACCTTTGACCCAAACATTGACCTTTGAACCCAAAGCTTTTGACCAAATCCCAAAGATGGTGCCACTGTTTTCTGAGGGGGACATACCAATGATATACTAGCACATGCACAGTTGTGACATTTTCATAGCTCCTAATTCTGGAAGTTTTTGGCAAGGGGCATGCTTGTCTTTCTACCAGTCTTTCCACAGCATGAATGAATGAGATTCTGAACAAAATTAAAAAGACTGAATTATTTGTTTGGCGCAGGAGGTGAACCCATCACAGAACTATATTTCCCTCAAGTATTTTTTCACTCGCTGGCCGGTCGACTAGTCCAACAAATTGTTGTGGGTCACCTGCAAGTTTTTTCACTAGCACGCATGTAATTCAATTTAAACCAATCAATTAATTTTACCGTTTGGAACCTCTCCTATTACCCCCCCCCCTTTCCTTCCCATTTTACTAAAATTAAACAACTGTAGAAGTCGCAAATTTAGGGGCCTATAGCTGGCTAAAATAGTTTACGCATCCATGTCACATACTAGACATCACAGGGCACTGTACAATTACAAATCAACACAAGAAATTCAAAAAAATACAGAAATTTGATTTCTTGTAACCCTCAAATTCACCTTTCCCTTTGGCTTTTAAATCACAGTTTGATACTGTTTTAAATAAACCCTATCCAGAAGAGATGTGGTTAGGTTGAGTGGGGCGGAGCCTTATATTTTGTCCTATTTTCTATATACACACCCTCCCCTTTGCAAACATAAGCAGAGCATGCTCCTTCCCCTTTGCATATCTAAGTAACCAAAGGGTGACCTCGAAAAGTATTCATCACAAAAAATTTAAAATAAATTATAAAAATGTATCAAGAAGTAAACAGCAACATGTTTTGCTTTTTACTTTAAAAATGTTTATTTAATACTTGAGTAAATATTGACAAATTTGAATAAAATAATTTATTTCTGTATTTTTTTAAATGCACTTAACCCTTTTGAAACTTAACGATTTCCAAACCATTGTTTCAACAAATAACTCAAAGTAATTAAAAACAACAAAAACGAAAGAAAAAAGAGAGAAAGTGTACCGAACCAACCTGAATCAAACATCTTATGTAAAATAGTACATATTAAAATGTACATAAAATTAATTTAAACAAATGATTTTGAAATAATAATTATTATTCATTTCATAAATTATTTCATCATGATTGTTCATACTTCATGATTTTGTTTCAAATAACCTACGCTTTAAACAAAAATACTGTTTATAAATGACATAAATAATGTTTACCTTGGATCAGCAGTAGTACTTTCTGAGGTCTGGTTTTCTAAAGTTCAGCCATGACCCCCCCCCCCTCTAAAAAAATGTTACTTCAGAGAGAGCAACTTCTCACAATGTTTTATACTATCAACAGCTCTCCAATGCTGGTTACAAAGTAAGTTTCTATGCCAACAATTATTTTGAATACACCGTTAATTACCAAAAGTCATGTGTCCAGTGCCTTTAAAACTGATTTGCTATTTACAGTATAAGATGTCCTTGTTTCTATCTCCATGTCAGATTATCTTGTAATAAAATGGGATTAAATGGCATATTAGTGTACGTCTATTCCCCAAAAGGGACTTTGAGTGACCAGAAGAGGGACCTATTTCCTGAGGCCTTAGAGGGACCTATTTCCCCAAGCATTTGGTCCATTCTATTCTTTCACAGGCCCCGAGGAGGTTAGACGTGCACTATCTACCGAATTATGCCAGTCAGTTGTGTTTTATAACACACCTCGTTTTTTAAAGTTGCTGTTCACGGTTGAGGTCGAAGAGGACGCTGTAACCAGTCAAAATTTAAAAGAATGTTCCCGCAAAACATGCGCAACCGATCACTAGACTATAATTTCAGCCCTGCTCAACAGGTCTCAAATTTTACCACTAAAACCTTTATTTCTTTGCAAAATTATTGAAATTTTTTCCCCATTACGATCAAAACAAAGGAATATAAAAATAGACAATATTGACCTTAGGATGATTTATAGAAAAGTTTTTTTTTTTCTTCTATTAATAAGCTAATTTAATAGACTTTAAAAGAAAAATTAATTTATGAAAAGAGTATTTACACACATTGTAACCACCATTTTAAATATGACCTTTTAAACTCTGTAAAGGTAGGGTTATGAATTGGTTTTATGCCAACATAATGCTTGTTAATGGGCAAATTATCAAGAACGATAAGAGAGGTCCTCGGCCTTGACCTCGCAAGGCTTAAAAGGAACATTCAAGATATTGAACCATTCTTTTATTCCCATTCATAAATGCTCTTTTTGTCAAAATTAGTAAAATTTTGGAAAAGCTATCCAAATATTGTTGTTAATTTTCAGTTCTCCATGCTCCATTTTACGAAGCGTCAAAATGCATGCGTAAAATGTCTTTCCTTTGCTGTATCTTGTACATGTATTGTATCTGTTTTGTTGCTGTCTGTGGTTCGTAGGTCAGTGATGGTTGCACATACTGACACTCAAATACTCTTCTCCGGGAGCCATTACTACAAAGTATCTTATCCCTCTGTACTATCCAAAGAAACTATATCTGGTCCTAGTTCTTGTGGAAACCATTCGTTTTATTATCTATTCCTGGTGCTTGGCCCAGGTATTTGTATTCATAGCCCTCTTACTATGGGTGCGTTCAATTACCTTCCCTAGTTCGACCATGCAGTGCTCAGTGGGTAAACCCCTGATAAGAGCTAATTGAACGTTCACCCGCCCTCTTGGTGACGCGCATCTCAGGTCAGCCCAAAGTGACCCGATCCACAAGCAGGGCACTTGGGACTGACCTGGTTGAACCCCTGGAATGACGTCAAAGCTATTCGAAAGTACCGGGGGCAGACCGGGGTTGACCCAGGGAAGCTAATCGAACGCACCTATTGTCATGTCAAAGGGCGTCATGGCCGAGCGGTTGAGAGCATCAAATCCAAGTTCTGGCTGTCAGGTCATCAGGGCCTGGGTTCACATCCCGGTCATGACACTTGTGTCCTTTATCTATAATTGCTTCTCTTCACCCAGGGGTATAAATGGGTGCCGGCGAAAGCTTGGGAGTAACCTGCGATGGACTGTCATTCTGTTCAGTGGGAATAGAAACATTCTCAGTCGTTTAATGCCGAGGTACATGTAACCAGATAACACCGGCCTGATGAGCCAGAATGGCTCGGGACAGACTTTACTTATAAGTCTCCCTCAAAAGCATCTTTCAGATAGAACAACCAAGCACTCCGATGGACAACAGCTTCTTCCTAAAGGTCGAAATCACAGTCTAAGCCAATGGTAGCACTCGTTGCGCCCGTAGAATGTATCCTTTTGATGTGATAATACCCCTGTTCCGAATCAGCGCGGTGTAACGAAGCACCCACGACGGGTGCCAGGCCGCTGAGTCCAGCTCTTCAGGGTAGTGAGATCGTAAGACCTCCTGGAACTGCTCCGGTGGAAGGATATCTAAAGAGAGAGCAACAAAACTTCAATAAGATACGTGGCATGTAGCTTCGCTCCTCAGCGGATATCCGCTTTTTTTCATTTTTCCATTGCGCGTTTTTCTTGGGCTCCGCTTTTTTTTTTTTACATCCGAAATAGATCATCAAGCGGGACATATCTGGAATCGGGAAGTTAATTGCAATTCGATTTCGACATGCGAGTCTGGGGCTAGACCCAGTAAAATGCTCCGCGTTGCTCTTTCATTGGAGCCTTGTTGTAAATTTTTCGTTTAGCGCGATTATACATGTCTATTACACATGTACTTCACTGCATTGTTCCATTGTACCAAAAGAGGGCACTTTACTAACAGCTGTATTAAAAAGCCAACACCTTGAGACAAGATTAGGCACAAATGGTTTTCCCACACGACGTACGTTGTGTGTGTGTATTTTTTTGCGACATGTAACAAATTTGGCAGTCAACGACGAGGACTCATCACGCTTGTGGAATTACTCCTAAGGAATGCTAAAAAAATATCTTGAAAATGAGGATGCACAACACATTCTTACATTTAAGAATTGTGGCCTATGTTTCTGGTGAATGTTTTGTCTACGCCGCAGTTTTTATATTAAAGCCATTAACGTTCGTAGTGCTGGCCCAAAATCCGAACAAGTTTCCTGATGGCCCAAAATCTGGACAAATGTTTTCTGCTTTTTTTTTTCATGACCCACTCACAGGCCTGCCTCAAACAACCTGCCTGTGACTGTTCCACGTTGCCTGCACTCCTGGGGTGATCGCTGTTTTTCACTTGCCAGCCATCTCTTTGGAACAGCGTCCCACTTCAATTTAGAAAAGCAGATACTTGTTCCAAATTCAAAACTTATCTAAAAAATCCGGACAACTATTTTCCGCTTTTTTTTTCATGACCCACTCACACGCCTGCCTCAAACAACCTGCCTGTGACTGTTCCACGTTGCCTGCACTCCTGGGGTGATCGCTGTTTTTCACTTGCCAGCCATCTCTTTGGAACAGCGTCCCACTTCAACTCAGAAAAGCAGATACTTGTTCCCAATTCAAAACTCATCTCGAAATATATCTATTTCGGAAACCATAGCCTTAAAACTTTTGGTTGTCATTGTGTATTATCAGAGTGCATGTTTTTTTGCACCAGGAGTGTCATCATTGACAGACATGGGGCACTACAAACGTTCAACATTATTTATATTATTATGTCGTGGCCTAGCAGTTAAGAGCATCGAATTCAAGCACTGGTGTTTGATCAGCAGAGTGTGGGTTCGAGTCCTGGTCATGACACCTGTGTCCTTAAGCAAAATACGTAACCATGACGTTTCCTCCTTCCGATAGGGCGGAAAGCTGTTGGTCCTGTGTGTTGTGTACGCACGTAAAAGAACCCAGAACACTTCAGAAAGAGAAAGAGTTCGCCCTGTGTTCCTGGTTTGTTCGCCAGCATATTGCATCACAGCACTTTGTAAACCATACGTGGTGCCTCAGCACTTTGTAAACCATACGTGGTGCCTCAGCACCTTGTAAACCATACGTGGTGCCTCAGCACTTTGTAAACCATACGTGGTGCCTCAGCACTTTGTAAACCATACGTGGTGCCTCAGCACTTTGTAAACCATACGTGGTGCCTCAGCACTTTGTAAACCATACGTGGTGCCTCAGCACTTTGTAAACCATACGTGGTGCCTCAGCACTTTGTAAACCATACGTGGTGCCTCAGCACTTTGTAAACCATACGTGGAAAAGGGTAGGTCTCATTTCAAAAACGAACTCCCACATACCTTGCAGGAAAATACGAAATGCTAAAGCAACATGATCATCATTGAGTGACGAATATGTGTGTTTTATAGATCGATCCGACAGACGCACAAGTGTTTAGCACCGCACGCCATTGCTGAGGAGTACATGTGCCTAGTTTTGTGCACAAAGACATAAGGAAATTATGTTTCTTTTCACTCTTTATGGAAATTTAATGTTTTCCTCAACGAATAACACAATTTCCTCAACAGGACATCATGATATACCAATGTAGATCACTGACCACAAATATTTGAAACAAAATATAAGCCTTGTCTTAGGCGAGTTAGGGGTCAAAGACGCGAAACTGCATAATAGTCGCTAAAATGCGTTACATCGGCAAGATATTTTGTGAGAATTTCAGTATTTTACTTTCTGCTTAATTTTTAAAAATTTATCAAGAATGTATGTGTATGTTATATCAAGCAGCCATATCAAGGAAATTTTAAAGATTGTCGAGGAAGACATTCAATTCCCATAAAAAGTGAAAAGGAAAACGGTTTTCTTGTGTCTTTGTGCACAAAACTAGGCATAAAGACACCCCAGCAATGGCGGGCAGCGCATGGTGGCGCCCATCACTTGCGCGCCTGGATTTGTCTATAAGAAGCCGCTTTTATTGTTATTACTCACCGCTAGGATCTGAATGAGCTATGAGCTGGATTGTGTTCTCCGCTGCAAATTCCTTTAGCGCGGGGGGAATTGCACAACAGGATGCTTGGTTCATCTGATTTGTCGTAGGTCTCACCTACGAATAAAATATGTACAGTAAAATGAAATATTATAATTCTTGTAAGGGTATTTAAATGTTGTTGATTGTGATTCAAAGAACAATGAAGAAAGAAGTAGAGGGTGCATACATTTAAACTGTTCAACCGGATATCACAAGTTTTCATTAAGTTTTGGGTTTAAACAAAATTTGACTGGAGTGGGACTTGAACCAACGACCTCCAACTGAGCTGTCTAGCCCTATGTTGGCGGTCTCCCTATCTGTTAATATCTGGAGGGAAGGGGTCGATTTCACCACAAAAAGTTTTGATTATGAACAAAATTGTGATATCTGTTTAATGATAATGGGGTGGATTTCACAAAGGTAGTCCTAACTTAGGACTAGTCCTAGGCAATGCTAAGAGATAGGACCAGTCCTAAGTTATGATGAGTTACTGGTCCTAACTTAGGACCAGTCCTATCTCTTAGCATAGCCTAGGACTAGTCCTAAGTTAGGACTACCTTTGTGAAATCCACTCCTGGACACCTTAAGTAATTGTCAAAGACCAGTCTTCTCACTTGGTGTATCTCAACACATGTACAAAATAACAAACCTGTGAAAATTTGAACTCAATTGGTCGTCGAAGTTGCGAGATAATAATGGAAGAAAAAGCACCCTTGTCACACAAAGTCAAGACCTCAAAAATTTGAAACTACGATACTTCAAAAGGAGCAGTTTCTCACAGTGTTTTATACTATCAACCGCTCTCCATTGATCGTTAACAAGTAAGTTTTGACGCTAACAGTGATTAACCAAGAGTGTCCAGTGCCTTTAAATGTTTTCAAAGTGTTTCACAGAAATATTTGTATTTGTCAACCTACTTGTGCCCATGACTGTAGCTCCGTCAACATAGCCAAATCTAGATCACAAACACCCAGCATCTTAATCTTGCCGTCTTTCACAAGTTGTTCCAGCTCAGACCAGACCGGCTTGTAGTGGTCAATGGTCAGGTCTTCATCGAATGGTCTCGCTGGCATGGCGAGTAAAACGACGTCTAACTTACTCACACCAAGCTCCTTCAAAGCTGTGGAAAAAAAAGGGGGGGGGGGACATTCAAAAATTAGGGGGGTTTATAGTACTTTTTTTAAACATTTTATGCAAGTCGCCAGACACACAAAGCCGGGAGGCCACTTCAAGATGTGGGCTACAATTATTTTTGTCCAGAGGTCGTTGCTACCTACTCCTAGGGCTGAAACAGGGTTACCCCTTTTACAGTCCGAAGCCTGGCCGGTAGAGCAGAAAGCACTACCTCCCCAAAGTAATGTAGGGCTCCACCAAGTGCGCCCTCAGTGTTGAACTTGTTTAAAGTTTACTTTTTGGGATGTCACATGGCATTCACTCTCTTTTTCCATAGCTCCGCCGTCTTGAAAGAGCACATGCTATTTTTGGTCTGGATTTCCCTCTATATTTATAGGGAGCATGGCTCTGGCCATGCTCCAAAAACCTATTTTTATGGGAGCGGTAGGGTCGTAGAGCTTTCTGTGAGTATTGTTTTATGTTTAATCCCTCATTTAGGTATACCCGAATTACTGTGATTTTTAGGGTCATGTTTGGATCGGATTATTTATAGATCGTGTGGAGTGCGTCCGTCTGTGTGTGTGTAGCATGGAAGCCACATGTTTGACCTCTTAGTGAACTTTCGCTGTGCATTGTGTAACTGTGTATGCATACTGTAGCGTTGTAACTTTTTGTTTGTGTGCTATGGGTTAAATGAATCAAACCTATACAGGAGAAGTTTCTTTGATATATTTGAGCTGTCATTGGCTTTTATTATCATTGATTATGCTCGTCCTTTAATAATTAGAGGACCGGCTCTCCCTTACCGTGTCTAGACAGTACTATTAATTAATAACAAACAATTTCTCATATAACACATTTCACAATAAGGCCAAATAAAAAAAAACACCATTTGATCGTCCCTGCCCGCATCCTTTTTTGGGGCCGCACCTTTTTTTTTACTATTTGTTATTTTTCATTTTTTGTTGGGAAAAAAAAATACCTTTTTAAAAAACATTTTTTTTACTCCATCTTTTTAAAAGGACTGGCATAGGATTTTTTTCTGAATCTAACGTGATGCTCTCGAACATATGTAACCGTCTGTTTCATAAAACAATAATTAGTGAATGCCTACCAGCAAATCTTTTTACAAATCCGGCCCTATTAATACTAATAGTACATTCACAGGTCTTCATGCAACAAATAGGTATAAAAAAAGTTTGCAATGGGTTCAAACTGAAGACTTGGTGGCCTGTTTGATTTGAAATACTAAGCGGCCATCTTGAAAAAAAAATAGTAAATAGTAAATAGTAAGGCGCTCATCATCTTTTTGGAAAAATCCGGACGACCAACTGGTATTTTTTTTTATTTGGCCTAACCGTAACATGCGCTTTACATAAGTGCCCTGGGATTGACTTCACAAAGAGTTAGGATTTGTCTTATCTCGAGTTAGGACTAGTTAATCGTCCTAACCTAGTACTAGCCATGTGTGTTTAATATCTCCAAGTTAGGACTAGTCCCAACTCTTTGTAAAATCGAACCACTGGTCATAGGGCCAATAACATCCCTTAAATATGTCTTAAATCCCTGGGGAGTATACAGCCCCGAGCTGCTGTGGCACTCCAAAGGTTTTTCATACACAATATCAACCTCTACCCTCGCAGGTAGCCATTTATACCCCTGGGTGAAGAGAATCAATTATATACAGTAAAGTATCTTGCTCAAGGACACAAGTACCACGACCGGGATTGGAAACCCAAACTCGATGACTTAACCCACCAGAACTTGAATTTGATACACGGGGTCATCACATGATTATTATTTCTTTCTGTTTCAGATATTAAACTGTAAACTAAAAATGATTTAGTAAATAAAGGATATAACTCACCCATCGTCACAGCTTGCGTGGCGATTCCCAAGTCTGCGTTACTCAGCATCACTTTCACTGTGACCTTGACGTTCTCTGCGCTGTTGCAATTGTCCAACTCGATCCTGGCTCCCGGCTCAGTGAACGTAACCACCTCACTGTCATTGTTGGTGATCGCATCGCGGGCCGCTGAAATCGTCGGCGACTTTAACAGTGCATTTGTCAGTGCTAGCTTGAGCTAAGTTTAAAAAAATTGTAAAAGAAAAAAACCTTGAGGTTATAAGATTGTAAACCAAACTTCTAATTGAGCTGTCTAATTGAACTTCCTAAAAATGATGAACCTCAATCACTCCACATACACTGAAAGCTCCGGCAAATCAACAATTCTCATAAAACTGAAAGTCTTAACATTAAAAGGATAAGTAAACCCAATCATGATCTAATTTACGTTTGCTCATCACGGGTAGATAAGGGTAGGTCGGGTTTGAGGGAATGGATTTGGATGAGAAGGAGTCAAATGGGAGGGGTTGGATGGGAGCGGTTAGAAGGATGGCAGAAAAGGGAGGAGTTATGAAGGGATGGATAGAAGGTACCGAGAATGAGGTTGGATTAAGGGTGAAATGGGAGGAGCTGAATGGGAGAGGTCGAAGGGCAAGGGCTTTGAGGGAATGGATTTGGATGGGAAGGGGTCAAATGGTAGGGGTTGGACGGAAGCTGTTTAATGGTTGATAGGAAGAAAGCGTCAATAATTGGGTATTGGTGTCGAGTATGGTTCTACAATCCCGGCCGTATCTCGTTCTACAATCCCGGCCGTATCTCGTTGGGCACCCGCACCACGGCCCCCGTGCCCCCTTGCAAAGTCTTCTCACTCTCATCAACATTGAGCGGTGGGACGGGGGACTGGGGAATGGGGGAGAGAATGTTTATTGTCTCAAGGGAAGTGGACAAGTGTAACGTTGCGAATGGGTGGGTCAAGCAGATAATTCTCATACATTGTACCTCATCAGTAGACGTCTTAGGGATGCTCTTCTTGAGGTTGTGATAGTTGATGATGTTGCCAGGACTGATGTACATCAGAGATGCTCCAGGGAAGCAGGCAGGTCCTTGAGTACCCATAGTCTATATCTATATCAAGTTGAAGTTAAAAGGAAGCTATAAATTGGTAATCACTCATACAATTAATTATACTTGGTTATTAGAACATAGAGAAAGGAACGACCTATTTTTAACACAGCTACAGTTCAGTATAGCGCCCTCTTGAGGTCGCTCTTAGTTCAATTCTTGTTACAATTGTTAGTGATATCTTGACCTGTTGGCAAATTAAAAGCCGTAGTTTCTCATGAAAACAAGTTCTTTTTTGATCGTGTATGTTTGGAAACCAACTACTACTCCTATAGGCCTAGTGGCGCAGTAGCTTGCGATAAATAATAATAATTTATTTGATTTATATAGCGCGCCTAATAAAAAGTGATCTCTATGCACTTTACAAAGTAAGTATTGAATGAATAACATGTTCAATTATTGACAAATGCCTGAGGGTGTGTTCGATTAGCTTCCCTGTGTCGACCCCGCGGTGCTCATTCGGGTGAGCCCCTGACAAGAGCTAATCGAACGATCTCTCGCCTCTCGTGGGGACGTTATGCACCAGAGAGTAGGTGCATAAATGCCAAATGACCATTTTCCGTAGTTTTGAATCTTGGAAACACGAGCGATGTACATGTTGAGACTGCTGGCCCCCCGCCAGACAACTCAAAACCTTTCGTTTACAGTTTATAAACAGCCAAACCACAAAGTGGGTAAAAGGCCATTCTCATAGACCTTTATCACCAATTGTCAACCCCAACCAACTCCATGCCCATCCCAGTCGACAAGTCGGTTGCCCACTGGTTGGTCTGAACAGCATCGTCACCACGCCTCGCCAAAAGGCATTGTGGGAAGTCAAAAGGGGCTTTTGTAAGCCCGGCCCCTAATCTAACTAAGCACATTTTCCCTTCCCACACACAGTGCCCTTTTCAGTAATTCAGCAAAACCAGTCGTTTCTAATTTCATTATTAATATTGTGGCGAAAAGTGCCTTTTCCCCAGAGTTTATTAGGCTAAATCTTTGCGAAAAATAGAGCTGTCAAATAATAATGGTGTTCGAGGGTTTATCGTATTTTATTGTGCTTGGCACTTTCACATTTAGCAGTATTCACGACACAGCCTTGGACAATAATTACCTGTAATGACAATGAACGTTTATTACTCTAATCTTTAGGGTTTACAGGAACAGTTGTTAAGAATATATGAGAGAATGTTCTAGAATTGTCCAGCTAAGATCTCGTTGAGATAATTAAGTATTCACAAGTTTCCGATGTATGTTGTTTAACGTTAAATTGTCTGTACACGTATATAAATTGCGTACGTAAAACAGCCTATGTAAATGTACATGTAACTAGTAAGTACACACACAGAGTTCGTGAAATGTATAACATTTTATGTGCACTTTGACCTTGCCATTGGAAAACTACATGTAAACTTTATTACCCATGGTTTAGCGTTGAGTATAAGCCACGCCTGCAAAGCATGTTTGGCCAATCGCGTTAGGTCGCTGGTCGCAAGCGCTAATTAGCATATCTGGTCGCAACCACTTACTTTTGGTCGCAAGCGCTAATTTGCATTACAGTAACCAATTACTTTAGGTCGCGAGCTCATGCGCACTTACTAATTGCGACCTACCTAAATCTATAAAAGGCGAGCGTTTTACGGCTGCTATGTTCTTGGTTTGTGACTTGGACAGACCCGGTGAAGAAATAGGACGGTCGCCGCATATGTGACTGCCACTAGCAAGACATTTTACATGTAGTTCTTCATCGTCATCCCCTAGATATACTACCAGTTAATTAATTGTGTTTGACTGAATAAAGACCCTTCAATACATAAAACCCTGTAGAAATGGAAGAATAATTAAAGAGAAGAGAGAACAAATGAGCAGATATTCCGGTTGAATAGAAAGTAAACCATTACGCTTCGGAGTGAACAGTCTCTTAAGAGTTCTAGGGCCAATAACACTTAGCCTTTAGTCAGCCTTTAGTCAGCCTTTGCAGCCTTCATCTTCAGTAGGAACCAGTCGTCGTCCCACCCCTTCCCCCCTTCTACGACCAATTCTCCCGTCCCTTTTACTAAGTGATAAAATAATAGCGACTATTGTCCACCCGTCCCCTGGTCCAAATAAGTCCCAATATTCCCCGAAGACCAAGAGAAGTTTGACGACCGGCAGCCCGCCCTCTGACGTTGTGGAACTCAGTAGCCTGAAACATCACTGCTCGACATTAACGGAGTGGACGTGCCCGTTACAATATTATGGATGTTGTTTAGAGTAAATAGACCCATTTGGGTCCATTTGCTCTACTCCTACGTGCGAGGTGTCGTTCCGCTATCGTCTCCGGTAACAGGAGTACATTTTGCTCCATGCAGTATGCACTTTGTTTGTTTGTTTGTTTGTTTGTTTGTTTGTTTGTTTGTTTGTTTGTTTGTTTGAATGATCTTCCCATCAAGGGAACTCGGCAAACTCCCATAAAGGGATATAAACACCAAGCTGGCAACAGCCAATTTCCTCTAGCCCACCTTGTTGAGCTGTAAATGGCTCCGCTTTTAACAAACATCGGTCTCATCACTGTCGCCATTGGCGACAGTAATGAGACCGATGTTAAAAATGGAGCCATTTACAGCTCAACAAGGTGGGCTAAATATCCTCATACAAACATTAGTTTAACGTCTATGTTATGATGAATGCTGCTGCTGGTCATCTCGCCACCTGACAAGCTCGCCCTCAACAAAGTCGCCCCCTGCAAAGTCACCCCCTACCCGGCTCGCCCCGGGTTGAAACAAAGTCGCCCCCCGGCAATGTCGCCCCCAAACAATGTCGCCCTCTAGCAAAGTCGCCCCTTGACAATGTCGCCCCCTAGCAAAGTCGCCCCCAGATGTTGTTCGGAAAATAATTAAGGCTACAATAATTATGGTAAAAAAATATAGTTAAAACATTTTCAGAAACAAATCCGTATGAAGTAATGTGTTTGTGGAAGGTCTAACCCTAACCCTAACCCTAACACTAACCCTTAACTATTTTCTGGGGGTGACTTTGCTAGGGGGCGACATTGGCTGGGGCGACATTGTCAGCGGGCGACTTTGCTAGGGGGCGACATTGTTTGGGGGCGACATTGTCAGGGGGTGACTTTGTAACAACTCGAGGCGAGCCGGTTAGGGGGCGACTTTGCAGGGGGCGACTTTGTTGGTGGCGAGCTTGCTAGGTGGCGAGATGACCAGCCCCCGTTATTATGATGATTATGAATAACACAAATCAAGAAGTTGTGATTCATTAACTAGACGACAATACTTATTCTAGTCATTGTGAAATGACTCTATATTCTTGGAAAGAGTGAAATGGTCCCAACCATGGGCTTTATTTAACCATAGAGTAAGGACAGTGTCCTTATTCTATGATTTAACGTGTTGCAGCCCGCCGGCGCGCCATAGCCGTCGATTTATTATACCATTTTCTCCCAACCACAGTCAGACAAGTACACGACTCAACATGCTCAAAAAAAGAAGACCGCATTACACAACAAAGCTAAAAAGTTAGATTTTATAGAAGCAACTGTCATGATGACTGACTGCTGTAATGCAAAATGGAAATAATACTCACCAAGCAATGGTCAAATAAACTCTATGTTTAGACTCAAAATAGGTAGCTGGTGGAAATGGAATACTTCAGATGACATAAATAGAAAACCCAGGTGTGATCCGTCGGTGGTAAGTGTGCACACACCGACCGCGCGCCGCATTAACCCGGCATGATTTGGCACTTTTCATAACGACTCTAGACTTGGTCAAGTCTTGACTTCACTTCAATACCATCAATAGTTTATCAAAGACATATTTAATTTAGTACACAACTTCCCCAAATAGTTTAATATTGTCATTAATCTTTTTGAGTTTGAAGCACGTAAAATAAATCACAATTTTTACAATTGTTTTGTTCTGACATGTAAATGTAGATTGGTATACCTCAAGATGTGACAAAACTCTTAATGGACTGTTAACGAGTTTAACCTTCAGCCACACGATGGGCGTGGCCAGATGATTGTGAGAGGGACAATGGCAAACTGTCACACTACTCCAACTCTGGAACAATAGCATGTTGAATAAGGCTTGGCACAATATTTGTAATTTTGGTGTTTTTTTTTTTTTGGGGGGGGGGGGGTTGGCAGACGGTGAGGACACATTTTTATAAAAAAGGAGGAATTGTGGACATTTTGTTTTAATAAAAAAATGCTTGCTAAATAACATCGTGCAGTCTTTAAAAAAAACTTACACCCAAGCATGGCCCAAGGAAGTTTAGTTTGGTGAACCAATTATATCCACAATCTTCTCTTCACTTTGAAATTCTTCATTTTCGGGGATGATATTTGGCTTGCAGGCCTGGGTTCCACCAGAACCAACTCAGGTTTACAGAAGTACAAAACTTCATGTTGGGGTGACAATTTTGACAATTTACTTCTTTCAAGAAAAGTTGAAGTATCAAGAAGGTTTTTGAGAAACTAAAATAAAATTGGAAAAAAACCTGGAAATCATTCGCCTGCAATCTCAATGTGTGAATGCCCTGTAAAGTGGGGCAAGTCAGTAGACTGTAAGGTAGGCCTACCAGTGTAGGTGCCAAACTCTTGTGCGATGCACCTTATTTTGAACCACGTGAGGGCGCTCTCAAACATATTTGCACCACTTCCGGGGGTATATTCATTCATACCAAAAACAGGTTTTGAAGACTGGAATACATTACCACCACAGACATCATACCCAGCACGGACAATAAGACCTTTAAATGAGCCATTATAATCCACCTTTAATGCAACTTAAAACTACACCACTACAAAAGTGATAAAACGCAGAGTAAAACTGTGCAGGACGAATCGCGTATACCCCAGAAAGAATTAAGAGCACCCTCACACGATCAAAAATACAGCCTGAAAATGTTTTGAAAAGTTGTTGGTCAACTCACTGGAAGAGATCTCAAAGAGTAGGAGGGATTACTCACTGGAAAAATAAAGTAAACAAAACAACAAAGATCTTAACAAAATATTCAGATTTTGTATTTGTTTTATTTTATCTCTTAATCTTTCAGTAATGTTGCTTATCAAAAACAAAAATTAGGAAATAAAATAAGCTGTTGTAAAGCTGTTTAACAACCAAAGGGACATTTAATATCTTTCTAAAAGTTCAATTTGTAATCCACTTCTAAGGGCAACAGCTTTTAAAGAACGGAAGTAACCCCAAAGATTACACAAATGCTGGAAGTACAAATATTCAGTCTGTCCCGAGCCAATATGGCTCATTTATATTTGGTTGCCTTGGCATTAAACAATTGAGAATATTTCTATTCCCTCTGGACACGCTACCAGTCCATCGCAGGTTACTCCCCAGCTCTCGCTGGTACTCATTTGTACTCCTGGATGGAGAGAAGAAACTACGATAAAATTCCTTGCTCAAGGACACAAGTGTCCCCACTGACCAGGCCAACAAATGCAGGAATATTCTGTTACATACTGGCTCACCAGTAAGCCAAAAAGTTTGACTTGCAGCATGGAGGAGGGTTTAAACCTCAGAACCTAGCACAGGCCATCAGCAAGACATCTGGGCCCAATTTCATGGCTCTGAGTCACATAATTCTTCGCTTTTGAGCACCATTCGCACAAATTTAGATGCCCTAGAATCCTTAGTAACGCGGAGTACGCACGCACACAAGCATAAAGTCCCTGCTAACACGTGAAATATGCTTGATGTTAGCGCGGAATGCCCTGCTACCGTTAGTGTCAAATCTTTACTTATGGTAGATGTGTAAGTGAAGAATGCCTAGTAACGTGTGGTACGCATGCGCACAAGCAAAAGTTCCCTGCTAACCCGTGAAATTTGCTCGATGTTAGCGCGATGCCCTGCTACCGTTAGCGCAAATCTTTGCTTACGGTAAGCAGAGCCATGAAGTTTGGTCCAGGAAGCCTACTACAAAGAACCAATGGCTCAATCTGTTTGTCTAATGTTTGTTAGCTTGCTGTTTCTAGTTGGTTTAAAGAATTTTCTACCTGCTGGAGGTCAAATCGTAGACGATCAATCTGGGAAACAAAAGAAAAACAAAAAAAAGTAGATAAAATTTCAGTCTCAGAAGCGCACATATCTAGCAATAAAGTACTTAGGCATGAGAACTTTTCTTCCACGGTAAGAAAGCGCCCCCCCCCCCCCCTCTTTTAACCCCCAAGTATTTTACCTTCCTGTCATTTGCCTCTTGAGCTCTGAGTGGCGTTTTCTCAGTGTAATCGGCGCCCTCTAGTGTTCGCATCAAACTATCTAGACTCGCTCGGAGATTCTTGCGACGAGTTGACATCTTCTTGATGGCTGACTTTACATTTACAGAGTCCTGTGTGATTCAAGTATTATTAGTGTATCGTTTGTAGTAATAATTTGTTTTTAGGCATTGCATGGTGAGGTTTCAATATATATTTGGTTTGCGATAACACCATGTGTGTATCTACTTGCCAGGTAGAGTTTGTTCTTAGAGAACTGTCTTTCTTTATTCTACTACCGCGGAGTAGATTTATCGGATGATCGGGAGACTTCTCAGTTCTGAAAACTCT
Organism: Asterias rubens; assembly: GCF_902459465.1. NCBI lineage: Eukaryota > Metazoa > Echinodermata > Asteroidea > Forcipulatida > Asteriidae > Asterias > Asterias rubens. The sequence goes on along the minus strand of NC_047080.1, from coordinate 8,924,773 downwards.
AGTCATCATCAGGACTAGAGCAAGCTAGTCGAATCATTGAGACCAATTCAAGAACTGACTCCGGTAGTGCAGTTAATTACGATCCTATAAGCTAAAGAAGTAGTCCCAGCCAATTTTCTATACCTTCCCCCCGGGTAGTAGTTAAAAAGCAGGACAGTTCTTTTCAGAACTGAGAAGTCTCCCGAACATCCGATAAATCTACTCCGTGGTAGTAAAATAAAGCAAGACAGTTCTCTCAGAACAAACTCTACCTGACAAGCATAGATACACACAAGGTGTTACCGCAAACCAAATATATAATAATTTGTTTCTAGTAATAACCAGTCAAAAAGAAAATAATGCAAACAAAAGTTACTTTGATTCTGAGATACATTGTGCCTCTGCTGTTCATTGGAGTTGAGAGCCATCCAGAGGGAGGCGGTGCAGTGGATTCAAGGGCGAGCCCAGGGCACCTTGACAACGCAGTGAGAGTGTTGGAATAGCTCTCCAGTGTTCTCTGCACTGTGACGTCATCAGACACAACCTGCACTGTTGGCATTGATAACAATCAAAAATTAAAAAACGTTTTGTTAGTTCAGAGCTTTCTTGGCCTAATTTCATAGAGCTGCGTCAAAGACCAATCTTCTCACTTATGTATCTCAACATATGCATAAAATAACAAACCTTTGAAAATTTGAGCACAATTGGTCGTCGAAGTTGCGAAATAACTATGAAAGAAAAAACAACTTTGTCACACGTTGTGTGAAGTTGTAGATGCTTGATTTCGAGACCTCAAAATCTAATTCTGAGCTCTCAAAATTAAATTCGTGGAAATTACTTCTTTCTCCTCGAAAACTACGTCACTTCAGAGGGAGCCGTTTCTCACAATGATTTATACCATCAACCTCTCCCAATTACTAGTCACCAAGTAAGGTTTTATGCTAAAAATTATTTTGAGTAATTACCAATAGTGTCCACTGCCTTTAAGCACAAAAAGTAACAACGCTTGTAAAATGCCTGCTAACCAGCCAAAATACCATGTCACATGTATCATTTGTGAGTGGTGCTTAGCAAATAAATCTCTGTACAAAGGATTTCTAAATTTAAGATCTTTACCTTTGGCATCGGCCATCTTGAATTGATAATCGGCTTGTAGAGATCGCATCGTGTGCAATGTCTCCAGGACTAAATCCACCTCACGCTCCAGCTGTGTGTCTCTGGCGGGATACTAGAACAAAACAAATAACTTCTTCAGACTTAAAGGTTTGCATGGATAAAAGGATAATGGATTGCAATAGGCGTCATCGGCCGCCATAGTTGATTAATTGTGCACGCGTGAAGAGCTACCACTGGCTGAGAGTCACGCGCAGGGCGTACACGCATGCACTTTTCCATCGTTTTACATCAAAGATGACGGTCGATGACGCGTATTGCAACCCATCTATAGATATACGAAAATTATGTAAATAGATCTCTTTTTTGTGCGTGATGGTGGTTCTGAGAAGAACCAGTGCCCAATTTCATGGCTCTCTGCTTACTGTAAGCAAAACATTTGCACTTAGGGAAGCAGGGAATTATGCGTTTCATGTCAGGCGTATTTCACGGGTTAGCAGAAAATTTTGGCTTATGCGCGTGCATACTCCACGCTTCTAGGCATTCTTCACTTACACAGCTAGCGCAGGAGTTCAGCGCCTGACCTGCAAGTCGAGAATAGTGATTGTAAGTGCAGAGGCGGTAAGTACCATAGAGCCATGAAATTGGGCCCAGAGGGTCAACATTTTGGCAGTTTGGTATTATTAGGAAAAGCGCCCTCGATGGTACTTACATGTTCCTTGCGTGGATACTCAGCCAGGCAAACGCTGGGACAGTCCTGACCTTTGACCTTGGGTAGTCTCTGATACAGCTCCTCGGTTAAGTATGGCATGAACGGGCTGAGAAGGCATAGGCCTGAGTGTACGCAATGGTAGAGGGTGTGTTGGGCCGCACGGACCACTTCAGGGTCGCTGGAGTTGAGCACGCCTTTTACTGATTCCTGAAAAGTGCGAAAAATAAAAAGGTTACTTTTCAACTAAAGGAAGACAGTAAGATAAAGGCAAAGAATACAATTGTGTTTTTGTTTTATTCCAATTTTAATGTATATAATGTAATTTATACAATGAAACTAATTTTTTAAGATTTCATTTCGAAAGATGCAAAAATCGTTGAAAATCCAGAGTGGTTCTGTCCACGCAGGAAGAATTGGAATACACAATTAAATCCGATGGGACGGAAAGCCGTTGGTCATGTGTGTTGTGTAATGCATGTAAAAGAAGCCAATGCACCAGTGCACACATCGAAAAGACAAGGGATTCGCCCCGAAGTTCCTGGTTTGATAGGCAACATTTTGTGCCACAGTACCTTGTAAACCATTACATGGTACTATAAAAGGATAGTTCCACATGCCCTGCAGGAAAATACTGTATGTTACAGCGCCACAGAGGGACAAATATGCACGCTAATTCAGTAGCCACTATTATTTTTATCTCTCCGGCCACTTACCAAGTAAACATCACAGAATGTGTTGAGCCAGAATTCACGTATTGCACTCGTGATTGTTGGAAACTGGTACTCCTCAAATGCTGTATTGCACACATCGGCAGCTGATGATAACCGGCTAAGAATCCAGCGGTCCATGGGTCCAAGCGCCACTGTACTCTAGAATGAAAACAAATAATTGAAGGCGCTGGACACTATTGGTAATTACTCAAAATAATTGTCAGCATAAAAACTTACTTGTTGACAAACAATGGTACCCATTTACCCCTGGGCGGAGAGAAGCAATTATAGTGTCTTGCTCAAGGACACAAGTGTCACGACCGGGATTCGAATCCACACTCTGCTGAACAGAAACACCAGAGCTTGAGTTCAGTGCTCTTATCTGCTCGGCCAAGATACCCTAGTGATGAGACCATTTGTTTAGTTAAAGAGCTACTGTGATTACCTCATTGATTGGTAAAGGAATATAGTCAGCTCCAAGCTTGCTTAGAGTAAACTTTGTAGCATTCCAAATCTTATTGCAGAAATGGCGGCACTCCAGAACAGTCTCTATACTTAGGTTGAGATCCTCCACTACGAAACAACAACAAAAATGTTAGTTCATTATTTAAAGGCACGGGTATTTACTCAAACAAATTTAGGAATCCTCCACTATTTTTACTTGTAAATGTACTTTTCAGCCTGCTTGGCCGCCAGTGCAGTGAATAAATAAATCTTGGTAACAAGCAAAGGAGAGCAAGCAATGGCTCCCTCTGAAGTAAAATAGTTTTTGAGAAAGAAGTAGTTTTCCATTAAAATATTTGAATTTGATTTCGAGAGTAAAAACAGAGAAATAACATCCCTGTGACCTCTCACCTTGAGCTTTGTACTGGCATAAAGCGAACCTCAACGCATCCGTCCCACATTCAGGAATCCCGCTGGGGTAGTCCGACTCTTGGCCCTTGAGGGCGATAGTCAACTCAGGCTCGTCTAACTTGACTCCCGTCGTTAACTTCTTGTGAAGATCCTGTATTTCAATTAGGGGGGGCGTTCAGAATAGTCATTGTTTAAAAAATTTACTAGAGCGAGATTTAACATCTATTAAAGAGATTTAATAAATTTAACATTTTTCAAGTCAGTTTCCCTTGTGAATTATTGTTTGTTATCTGAAATGAAAAGTTGCATCCCCTTAAGGTGATCCCCTGGCTGCCTCTTCCCAGGTTGTATCGTAAACTTGGGTGTAATCCCTGGCTAAATGGCAGTTAATGGTTGTATGGCTTCTGACTGGGGGACGGGCAACATAAGCTAGATAGGTCATTTGGTAGAGTGCCTGCATGTTAAATATTAATAATAATAATAATTTGGGAGGCTAATCATCCTTACTTGCAGCTAATAGCTGAATTGCGAAGGACGCGACTACACAGTGTTCGAGATGCAGGCATGCAAGGGGGGCCTTTTGGCAGCCAGCCACATCAACCCATTTTGACTACGGAGCACAGCCAGAGATCACAAGTGTTTGATTTTTCCCCCGAGGGAGAAAAACCAGATGGTCTGGAAAACCCTCGTGGCACAGCAGAGAACCAACCCACAGCTCAACTCACATCTGGCCCTGGCCAGGTATCAAACCAGGGTTACCTTGGTGAGAGGCGAGCGCTTTACGCACAAGCCAACCATGCCGGAGGTCGTTGGTTCAAATCCCGCTCTAGTAAACTTTTCTTTGTTCGACCCCAAATAATTTTACTGAGACGTGTGAGAACAGATGTAAAGCTTGTTTAGTTTCTTACCTCCAGTGAGCAACCATGAATGACGTCCAGAGGATCGATGACGTTCCCTAGTGATTTACTCATTTTACGACCGTGTGCATCCCGTACCATAGAGTGAAGATAAACCTAGAGAAGAGTTAAACACGTGTGTCGATGAATGCTTAGAACTCACTCCGGGGCAGTGAACTTAATAAAGTAAAGCCCCCTCAATCCACTTAGGCATAAAAAAATATATGTTATGTTGGCGTAACGGGCCCCAAAAAATAAGGGTAGGTAGGTAGGGATTTTTTTTTTTTCTTCCCCTCCCAGCAACGAAAATGATTTTTTTTCCTAATTGTTCAAGCCGGTAGTATACACAATAACAAAAGAAAACAAGGCTACACATAACTAATGGTATATTTTTAAACTTTTTTTTTTGTTAATGTCTTTAATAGATTTGTATCATTAAATTTCTTCCCTTGAAAAAATAAAAATACCTTGGGTCGGCCGTATTTTTAGGGTAGGTCGGGTTACGCCAACATAACATTTTTGTTTATGCTTTAGCCAGGAGTGTCATCATTGACAGACATGGCACACTAGAAATATTCAATACTATTATTTAAAGGCACTGGACAGTAAGTAATTTCTCAAAATAACAACAAATAATTGGGAACGAGCAATGGAGAGCTGTTGATAGTATAACACATGAGAAACAGTTCCCTCTGAAGTAACATACTTTTTGAGGAAGAGGTAATTTCACACTCAAATTTTGAAAGACTTCAGGCCTGAAGCCTTTTATTAGGCCTCTGAAAGCACACACATTTGTGCAACAAGGGTGTTATAATTCTAGCCTCCTTATTGAGCCCATTTCCAAACATTCATGGGGAGACCGATCTTTTTCACATGCTGCCCCTCGTCTACGGAACAAACTGCCTGCACTAGTAAAATCATCCGTTTCTTTGACCCAATTTAAAAAACAACTGAAAACACATCTCTTCATACAGGCATTTGATTCAATGGTTTAATTATTGTTATTTTTGTTACCTTTTAGGATGTTTTTTTCTTAAATATTGCATTTGTATTATTGTATTCTATACCACATGTTCTAGATTTCTCTCAACTTCGGTTTACATTTTAATTTGTGTTGTTGTTATTGTATATTAATTAATGCTATTGTTTGTATTTTAGCGCCATGAGCACTTCTGTGGATTTGTGCGCTTTATAAGTTTTCATTATTATTATTATTATTGTTCGAGCATAATTTTCTTGCAACACCAGGAGCATGTTGCCACCTACTCCTGGGGCAGAAACAGGGTTACCCCCATTCACAGTCTGTAAGGATACGGGCATGTGGGTACCATCCACTAGGAGCGTGGCCCACGCACAAACACCCGCTTCGGTGAAAGAGCATATTCTCAGTAGCTGCACCAACTTGCTGGAACAAGCTCCCTCTTCACATCCAAGACTGATCTTCGATCAGCTCATTCAAGTCTCAGTTAAAAATACATCTTCTTAGACAATGTTAAAGTGTTTTGAAATGCCTGTGGAAAGCGCTATACAAATGTTATGATTAATATTATTATTATTATTAGAGCTGATTTGGGCTATTGAAAGGTAGGATGGGGTACGGAATCTGTACAAACCTCAGTGAAAACCTCTAAGAGCATAGCTATAGAATATAATACCTAGATCGGCCGCGCGTACTGGTTCTTCATGGACGCGCTTAAAAATCACGTGCTGGTGGTAACACACAGAAAATGAGCATGGGAGATAGGCCTTTAACCACTATGGACGCGCTAAAAGTCATGTGCTGTTAGAAGATGAACGTTGGAGATAGGCTAATGACTGCCCCCATGCCAGAACCTGCGTATGTACGCGCGGCCGATCTAGGCATTCTATTCTATATCTATGGTACCGAGGAGTTCCTTTGCCATCATGACCATAAGAGCCACTCAGAAGGGTTACCCCTTCACAGTCTCTAAGGCCGTGTCCGAAACGGCGACTTCGGCTACAGCTACGGCTAGATCGCGCGCGTCTGCTATTCTTCAACACTGGTAGACGCGCTGATCTAGACGTAGCTGTAGCCGAAGTCGCCGTTTCGGACACGGCCTAAGTAAGGATCTGGGCATGTGGGAATCATCTACTAGGAATCTGGCTAGTAGAGCTAATTTGGGCCATTTTAAGGTAGGGATAGGGTACGGAATCTGTACAAACCTCAGTGAATGGTAAGGTACCAAGGAGTTCCTTTGCCATCATGACCATACGAGCCACCCAGAAGAATAGAATATCATGCCCGGTCTCCAACATGGTCGTAGGATAGTAGCGATGTAAGTCTGAAGTCTACAAAAACACACAACAACACAGATTGACTATTCATTTCTACCCATGGGATACTTGAAATTGCACAAAATTATTAAAGGCACTGGACACCTTCGGTTACTGTCAAAGACCAGTTTTCTCACTTGGTGTATTTCAACATGCATAAAATAACAAACCTGTGAAAAATTGATCTCAATTGGTCGTCGAAGTTGCGAGAGAATAATAGGAAAAAAAAACACCATTGCCGCAAAAGTTGTGTGCTTTCAGATGCTTGATTTTGAGATCTCAGCAGATGTCTTAAAATCAATACAAATATTTTAGTGAGAAATTACTTCTTTCTCAAATACTACGTTTCTTCAGAGGGAGCCGTTTCTCACAATGTTTTTTACTATCACCAACTCTCCATTGCTCGTTACCAAGTCATGTTTAAATGCTAACAATTGTTTTAAGTAATTACCAATAGTGTCCAGTGTCTTTAAGCCTTTAAGTCTAAGCCAGAGTTGTCTTTAATACAAATGAATGAGGGAATGAAATAGTGGTGGCGAGGTCTTAAACCACAGTTTAAATTGGCATGGTCCCATGTGATAAAGGACCAAGTTGAAGGGTAGGGCTTTCATATCAAGGCTGCAACCTTGCAAGGTTTTAAACGGCCGTTCAAGATCCAGTCACTACTATTTTATTTCCATTTATGAATGCAATAAAGATTACAGGAATGTTATTGACCCAATGACCAGGGCACTAATGTAAAGCACATTGATGCGGTTATTGTAAAATGCACTATATGAGAACTAGTTGTTGTTTTTTTACTTGATCTGGCCATCCAAAAACTGCAAACGGGAACAAGGAAGAGGAGAACCAAGTGTCTAAGACGTCAGGATCTGAAAATAGAAATTGGTCACGTTTTATTTAATCCCGGTCGTGGTGCAGGGTTTAAAGGGAAGGATACGTAAACGTTCGGTAATAAATCTTAAAATTAAAGGCAAAATAAACGTCACTTGGTTAGAAGTATAGCAGCTTTCGATGGTATAAAGCATGTTGAGAATCATTTCACTTTGAAGTAGTGTGGTTATGGAAAAAGATACCAGTTTTTATGCCCCAAAAATTGAATCTGTGTATTTCAAATAATGGATTATTCATCCTGCGTGGACATAACTGCTCCGGACATAACTCGCAGCCAGTGAAGTTCTTTTAAATAAGGTGTGGCATGGTCATGCTTTGAGGTCTGATCGGCAAATTAAGCAGTGGGGAATTCACTTGAAACAGCGGACCAGTCTATGTTGTAAAAAATCCAGCGAGTAAACGACCTTGCAACCAAATCAAATGCAACTCACCTTGCTCAGCTTTTATCATTGCAGCAGGAAGATCAAACTTCTTTGCAGCTTTTGATATTGCTTCATCATGGGAGTGAGCTGCAACCCAACGTACTGCCACCATGTCCTTGGGAAATACCAATAACAATCCAATGAAAGTTTTGAGTTGAACAATGAAAACCAGACAAATAACTGGACTGAAAGGGGTAATCACACTGAAAATTAATAACAACAGCTCTTGATAGTATAAAATCATTTTGAGAAATTTTTTACTTTGAAGTACTTAGGTAATGGACAAAGATATTATGAACCCACCAGGTGGTTTGTCTCCTCGTTGGTGGTGGTTATTTGATAAACAGGAACCTGATGCCCCCACCATAGCTGTCTGGAGATGCACCAATCCCTAGAGACAACAAAAACAACGGTAAAGGCCCGGTCCAACTGCAGCGATAGCGATCACGACGCAAAGAAAACGCATTCCATTGGTCGAATTGCTCCACGCAGAATACACACGCGCTCATTCAACCAATGGAATGCGTTCTCTTTGCGTCGTGATCGTTATCGTTCTCGTTATCGCTGCAGTGGGACCGGGCCTTAACAATAAGAATAATACTAGGTTCTTATATAGACCCATTGCATATTACATCACACTCTCAAAAAGGAGGCAGATCATTGGACAATAGCTGTTTTCTGTCTGGCTAAAAACATGCACGTGACCTCAGCGTACCTGTAGCGTTTTGCGTTATGCAAGGGGGAGCTATTGATTTCTTACACAATACAGAACGCGCCTCTGAGCAATGCGCGTAATTTGGGGTGTCAACTCTCCTTTGTGCATGTTTGTATACGATTTTGACACCCAAAATGACACCCAGAATAGGCACATGTGAGTACGCTGCGGGTATTGCTAGGCGTCTATTGACCCAATTCACCTGATGTCATCATCAAAATAATCTTAGATGCGCATACTGGTGGGCAATGTCACTGTGCGTTATTCAGTGAAGTGCTATTTTAGGCAATGCAGCATTTACACGCATACCTATTGCCCACCAACATGGTGAGCGTGGCCACAGTCGCCGCGTGTGATGTGCGTGCAAGGGGTCAATAGTGCTTTGTCAATATTCATCAGGGTTCATCAAAGCGCTCATCATTTTCTCCTGCAAGGAATGTGGAGCTATGATTTGAAGTATGAGACCTATTCCTTTTTTTGTGATACCTCATACATATTCATGACCGAGAGTCGAGTTCTCACTGGTCAATTCAACATCGCGTGCCAGTTGCTGTCTTTGCTGACTACTGATTTGCGCGTGATCCAATTAAAGCTACTATTTTGAAAAGCAATTACATGGAGATAACAGGTGTAAGTCGTCAGATGAAAAGGATGTCGTTAATAAAGCATGTTTATACAAGTACCTGATGTTATTCAGCCAGTTGTACCATGTCTTCTTATGAGACTCTGGTATAATCTTCAAATCTCCACTCTCTACAGCAATAACAGCATCTTCGGCCATTTGTTTTGTATCGACAAACCACTGAGTCTTCAACATTGGCTCAACGATGTCCTTTGAACGCCTGGAAACAAAATTAAAATAATAATAGTGGCTTCTTATTTGGTTTATCTGTCACTCCGTGCCACGCAAGGCTCTTCAACATTCAGTATTTTCCTGCAAGGTATTTGGGGCTAGGTATGAAATATGAGACCTACTCCCTTTAAATAGCACCATGCAGCTGTGCTGTGCTGTGGCCCAATATGCCACCAATCGAACCAGGAATAACGAGACGAACCCTTAATAAATAATCACAATACCAGTTCTTATAACTTCACTTGTTGTTTTTTGGTCATATTGAAAAATGTGTTCATTATTACATGTGGGCTAGTGAAAGAACTGGTGGGCGACTTGAAATTTGGTTGACTCTTCTGGCAGGCGAGTTACAAAAAACAATAAAGAGACACCTTGCCTTCGATCGAGCGAGAAATTGCACGGTTTTCCTTTTACTGGCCGAACTAACACGGTTGGCCATTTTGTGGAGTCAAAAATTGACTTCACAAATTGGCGTGCCACACTAGTTTACAATGTATAAGGAAACCAAGCAATTTTGAGGCATGTTTGTGTGGATCATTGTATTCTACTTTTAAAGCATCTTCCTAACCATATGCATCTTATAACAAACGGTTACAAACGCTTTTCAAAGACAACTCTACCAGTCCAAGGCATCGTGACCCCCAAGGAAAAAACCCTATCTAGACCACTTTGCCACAATGTGCAAAATTTACCTGCACAGTGGAATGTCCATTGGATGGTCCTTCATTTCAACAAGTAATCCTTTTTCCGCCAATGCTTCTAAAACAGCTGTTCGTGCATCAAAACGTTTAAGGCCCTGGATTGGACAAAGAACATAACAAAAAAACATAAAGTTAGCAAGTATTGTTTAAAGCTTTGCATGAAGTGGAGAAATAAGAAGAAACTACAAATAAATAGTCAACTTGCGGGTACACCCATGTGTATATCTCTTGGGGCGAGTGTTGGCTCTGAAAAGAGCAGGTTGGGTCTCGACGTTTCGAACAGTATACTCTGCTCGTCTCTGCTCATCTCTGCTATAAAATTAGCATTTCTCATTTCTGAAAAGACTGGACAAAAAAAGAAGGATATTGACCAGGACTACTACTTCTGCTAAGTGGATTGAGGGAACTTCTCGTTATTAACTTTACTGCCGCGGTAAGGGGTCTTTGTCTTAATTGATCTCAACATTTCAACTAGGCTGTCCTAGTCATTGTCAGAAGACTCATGTTGGTCTATTTATAAGGATTCTGCCGTCGATTTCACAAAGAGTTAGGACTCGTCTTATCTCGAGTAACTCGTCCTAACTTAAGATTAATCTTAAGATCTGCATGCTACAGTGCAGGGTTGCGACTCGTCCTAAGTCCTAAGATTAGTCTTAAATTAGGAAGAGTTTTGTGAAATTCGACGGCAGAGGTTTCAGTGTAGAGTCAGTCACTGCTCCGATTGGTTCTTCTGAAAGGAGAACTGTGGTTGGTGGGCTCAGGGTTACTGTGGGTTACTGTGACGGTTGCCCAACGTATCCGAATGCCCTCAGTAAACTCACTTGAAACTGTGCACACACGCTGGTCATGTGACCTGTGTCATCGATAACGATGATAGACGGCAAGTTGTGGCGTTGACCCATTTCATAGTCGTTGAAATCGTGGGCAGGAGTAACCTTCACAGCACCTGGAATTTCAGAGATACAAACTTTTTAATCATTTTCAATTTTGATAAAAGTCAAATTAATGTGTAGATCATCATTAGATTTTGGCACTATATAAATACTTATTAAAACTATAATTAAAACAAACCAGTGATTAGATATTTTCACAGGTTAGTTTATTGTATATTTCTTTTTTTTATATAGGATTAAAACAAACGAATGGTTCTAAAAACCAAAGGTATAGTCTGCCTTTAAAATTTGTCAAACTTTTGTTTACCCGTTCCGAAGTCTTTGTCCACCGAATGGTCAGCAATGATGGGCAGAGGTTTCTGAGTGAAAGGGTGGTCCACTGATTGGCCAATCAGATGTCTGTATCTATCATCGTCTGGATGAACGGCCAATGCTGTGTCTCCTAGCATGGTCTCAAGGCGGGTGGTTGCTACGGTGATTGTTTCATCTGTGTGAAAATGCATTGTAACAAATATGTTAAACCCCCCAAAATAAACATTTCAAGTATTCTTTACTTTTTTCCCAAAATTGTTTCATCCACCCACCCCAAATTTTGGGGACTACCTCATAATGACTTCATTATATCATCTATAAACTGAAGAATAAAGTCATGCATGCCTCAAGTGAACCAGATATTTTGGATCATCAGTAGTTTTTAATGACTTTTCCTGGCTTAAACAATTAACTTTTTCCTTGTACAGTAGTTCAATCAGGAATAGAAATGATGATCTTGGATAGCTGGGTGTGCTTTTAGTTGTTGTTAATACTATATATTTTCTTTTAAAATAAAAATGAATTTAACATGCAACTCCTGACAATGACTAGAGCAAGCTAGTGGAAACAATGAGACCAAATAAAGAACTCACTCCACGGTTGTGCAGTCAATTATGATCCTATAAGCTAAAGCAGTAGCCCCAGCTGATTTTCTACCTTCCACCCAGGTAGTAGGTAAGTAGCAGGACAGTTCTTTTCAGAACTGAGAAATCTCCCCAAAAATCTGATAGATCTACTCTGCGGTAGTAGAATATATAGCAAGATAGTTCTCTAAAGAACAAACTCTACCTGGCAAACAGATACACACATGGTGTTACCGCAAACCAAATATATATTGATACCTCACCATGCAATGCCTCAAATCGTACATGTAACTTGTCTCCCACAATGGCAGTCATTAAAGGCAGTGGACACTATTGGTACTTACTCAAAATAATGATTAGGATAAAAACTTACTTGATAACAAGTAATGAAGAGCTGTTGATAGTATAAAACACTGTGAGAAACAGCTCCCTCTGAAGTAACAGAGTTTTCGAGAAAGAAGTAAATGTACACGAATTTGATTTCGAGACCTCAGATTTAGAATTTGATGTCTCGAAATCAAGCATCTGAAAGCACACAACTTCTTGTGACAAGGGTGCTTTTTTATTCATATATGATCTCACAACTTTGACGACCAATTGAGCTCAAATTTTCACAGGTTTGTTATTTTGTGCATATGTGGAGACAATTACCAAAAGTGTCCAGCGGCTTTAACAGGATGGCACCCTGCTGTAATACCTGAATTGTGGACTGGATAAGCAAACAGAGTCAGGGTACCAAACTCCACAGGTTCTGCATATTCTGGTACTGGAATAAATGAGCGGCTGGTCAGTGTCTTGGTCTCAACCTAAACAAAGAATTAGTCAAGAAACAAAACTATTATTATTACTACAAATCTATGGTCTATTTGAAACAATAACTCTGGCACAGGCTTAAAGGCACTGAACACTTTTGGTAGTTACTCAAAATAATTGTAAGCATACAAACTTACTTGGTAACAAGCAATGGAGAGCTGTTGATAGTATAAAACATTGTGAGAAACGGCTCCCTCTGAAGTAACCTAGTTTTTGAGGAAAATGTAATTTTTCACTCAAATATTAAAAGACTTCAGGCCTGAAACCCTTCTATTAGGCATTTGAAAGCACACAAATTTGTACAGCAAGGGTGTTTTTTCTTTCATTATTCTCTTGCATCTTTGATGACCAATTAAGTCAAAATTTTCAAAGATTTGTTATTTGATGCATATGTTTAGCCTCTGTCTTTAATGCAGCATTGCTATAATGCCGACTTCTTTATATAAGACTAGTCTTAATTCTTTGTGAAATCCAACCTCGCCTTCCACCTCAAGGACCTGGGTTTGAATCTTGCCGGGGCAACTACCCAATTGCATGGGCTTTTCTCTTGAATAATTCTCTGGGGTTTTCCTCCCACATCTATAACTTGAACTTCCTTCCTTGTCTTCTCTCCACTGGGTTTGTAGTGAATTCCTTTAAGAATAAATAAAGCTTTCTTTGCGCACAAAAGACGCATGCTTTTGTTCCCTTCTTCTTTTGAAAACTGCTGAGGTGTAACGACAACGAGGGGCGCATAGCAAATGCTCGTCCACTTCATCGTCAGCTCTGGTCAGAGAAGGTCTCGATTATTAAGGCAGTTTTCTTCGCTACTACTTTCCTTAGCCAATGTAGCAGGTTTGGACTTGGCTTGGTGGTGGTTGCCCCTCACAGGGAAGAACCTGCTCATTGGTTAAAGTTGTAAGTAATAGATATGAATTATTATTAACTAGTAATTACCCCGCCTAGGAAGTTGCAGGCATTTTCCCATAATTTAAGGTCTCGGCAGTTGCAGGCCAATCTAATTTGCATTGTTGGCGAAGTTATAAAATTACTTGACTCTTACCACAAAAGGTTCTTGGCTAGTTTAGTGACTGAGTTCGCTTTTCTGAGAGTTCTTGGCTTCACAATCCAGAATAAATTAAATGAAATGATAACCAAATCTGCATTTGAGGCTCTAGTGGATTTCAAACCAGGGTCCAAAGAGAAAGACAAGGAAAGAAGCCCATCAGCAAACCTAAATTAAAAAACCCAGCTCCTCTTTGGACAAGGATGACACATTTCTTTCACTTCAGATGAAGGCTTGAACTTTCTGATCCCTCTTACCTCTATATCGGATATGACAGATTTCAGAGAGCAGGACCAGTTGACTAGCTGAGTGCTTCGATAAATTGTTCCCTTATCGTGAAGACGAATGAAGGCTTCATGCACTGCACGGGCATAGCTCTGTAGGAAAAATTGGTAGAAAAATTGTATAAGAAAAGGAATAACTATTATATAGGGAACGGTATAAGATTAAAACGTTAAAAGTTGTAGGGTGTCATGGCCGAGCGGTTTAGAGTTCAAGTTCTGGGCCGAATTTCATGGCTCTGCTTACCGCCAAATTCTGGGCTTACGATCACGATTCCCCGCTTACGTGCAAGCGCCGAAATTCTGCGCTAGCCTTGTAAGCGTAGAATGCCTAGTAACATGGAGTACGCCATACACAGACGTCAAAATTCGCCGCTAACTCGTGAAATAGGCTTGCCATAAGCACAAAATTCCCTGCTTCCGTAAGCGCGGATTCTGTGCTTACGGTAAGCAGAGGCATGAAATTGGGCTCTGGTGGTTTAGTCATTGGGTTCGATTGTGTACTCGAGCAAGATGCTTTACTATAACAAATTAGGCAGTTTCATTTAACGAAAATAGTGAAATGGTGGCAAATTAATTATAATGAAAATTTTGGAGGCTATCATTCTTCTCCTTTTCGGTTAAAATGATTTTCCGAAATGAATGACAATTTTAATGAACTCATAATTATCATAGCTTTACCTCATCCATGGTGAACTTAGCACGGTCCCAATCTAGACTGGCTCCAAGTCTCTTCAGCTGTCGATATATCTCATCCCCTTTTCTGCAGTTTCAAAAAAAGTGAATAACAATATGAACTTCTGTTGCACAAACTCTTATTTATTTCAAAGTAACCGGAAACCGAGGCTTTTTATTCGAAAATGATTGGATCACAAGATATAATTTGACCGTAGAGCCCCTCTGTAAAGGATTTTGATACCTTTTGTTTTTGGCCATTACATGAATCCGTACTCACTGTGATTAAAGATGCATGTAATATGATTTACCTGGTCTCACTGAGAAAAAAATGATTTACGTGAAATTGTTTTTACTCATTCCTCATAAACTACAGCACCTCAGCACATTTTGAAGGGGAAGCTTTCTACTATCATTACATTTAAAGTTTATGGTAAATCTGTGAACGCTTGTGTTTTGTGTCGACAAAACACAAAAAGTACACAGACCTTCAAACAGAACTTCACTAAGTCTTAGTAATTCAAGCTTTGACGGAAAATAAAGGAAATATGGATGTCACTCACTCCTCTTTCCATTTCCATATTTCTTGGGTGAATTTCTCCCTGCCGAGGTCATGTCTAGTCTTCTGCTGGCTCTGCCATAGAGATTTCTCCACCATGATCTGGGTGGCAATCCCCGCATGATCACAGCCCGGTACCCACACAGTTGGTCTCCCTCGCATTCTATTCCTGTAATTGCGATCAGAATACAAAGGGAGGTTATCTCCAAAAACACCTGTTTCAATTATTTTCCCTTTTTGTTCTCCTCTTATTTTATACTTTTGGCTTTTTTTTTATTATGTTGTTGTAAGGTTTCATTTGGTCTTTTTATAGAGGACCGGCCTCCTTTCCGTGTCTCTACACTCACATTCTAATAATAATAATAATAATAATAATAATAATGATAATCGTTTTTTATATAGCGCTTTACACACCTGAAGGGCATCTCATGGCTTCCAACAATACATTGTTACCCCTGGCAAAATGTATACATGTGTAACTAAGCTAAATCAGTCACAAGAACCATCTCTTCCCTCACAGGTACCCATTTACCCCTGGGTGGAGAGAAGCAATTATAGTAAAGTGTCTTGCTCAGGAACACAAGTGTCACGACCGGGATTTGAACCCACACTCTGCTGAACAGAAACACCAGAGCTTGAGTCCGGTGGCCAAGAACCCCATATTGTTCTTTGGGGGGGGGGGGGAGGGGGTTTGAAAATGATGAGGCTTACCATCGGACAACGCTATCCTCAATAGCCACCATGAGGGTGTGTCCCAGATGAAGCATCCCGGTGACATTGGGTGGTGGGAGGCACGTCACGTACGGTTTCTTATCGGCATTCTTGGCATCCTAAATAATACCAGAGTAACAAGTGAAAATGTGTGTCATTCAAATTTGTAGTGTCCGATGATGTGAACAGAGGACCAGTTTGAGTATGGTCTAACTGGACCAGCAGCCGATTTCACGAAACGCTAGGATTAATCCTATCTCAAGTTAGGAAGAGTTACTCAAAACTTACTACAACAACTTATAACCCTTGAAAAGTTACAAAAAAGGGTCATTTCGTATCATTCTGGTTGGTCAGCAAAAATAATACACTCAACATGATGTGGAAATATGCCAATTATTCATTTTGCCTACAATAACTGATAGACTGAGACATTTGTTTGTCAATTTTGGTAAGACTTTGTTTGAATCTGAAAACTACAGGCACTGGCTCCCACCAAACAAAAACAACAACTTGCAGAATGCCCCCAAAAATGTGCCCCCCCCCCCCAAATGTAGGACTGGTCATTGCAAAAATAGTTGCATTCCATCCCTTGTCCAAGCACTCACAAATAGCTATTGATTTGTGTTCACTCAGTTGGTATGCCTTTTGTTCCCATCCTTTCACCTTGTTCCTTGAATGTGACTTGCTGTGCAATTATTTGTTTTATCTTACACATGTATTTGTCACTGGCACTAGCCAGTTTGCTTTTTTAATTTATAAAAACAAACTGTATTTCTTATTGGTTTTTCTACAATTTTTAACATTTCTGTTTTTTATGAATCTCTGTATTTTAAACACCAATTTTGTAACCAAGTAAGTTTTGATGTTAACAATTATTTTTGAGCAATTACCAATAGTGTCCAGTGCCTTTAAGCAGCTACAAAAAACTACCTACACTCTGCTAGATTTGATTGATGTGATTATGGAAAACATCTCCAAACAAAAAAGGCTGAAAGTTGAAGGTTTCTTTACCGCATTCTCCGGTTTGAAGAAACCCATGTTCTCCCACCATGCGTACCACGCAGACTCTACATAGGCCGGACTGTAGGATTTCGGGAGTGGCACGCTGGTATCTGCAAATAACAACAATACTCGTTAAAGGGACACGTTGCCTTGGATCGGGCAAGTTGGTCTATGAAAACCGTTTGAAAAGCGTTTGTTTAAAAATGCATGTGGTTGGAATGTGCTTTAAAAGTAGAATACAATGATCCACACAAATACGCCTCGAAATTGCACGGTTTCCTCATACGTTGTGAGCTAACACATTTTAAAGGAACACGTTGCCTTGGGTCGGACAAGTTGGTTTATAAAAAGCTTTTATAACCGTTTGTTATAAAATACATATGGTTGGGAAGATGGTTTAAAAGTAGATCCACACAAATTTGCCTCGCAATTGCTTGGTTTTCCTTCTACTTTGCGAACTAACACGGTCGGCCAATTGTGGGAGTCAAACAACTTGACTCCCATAAATGGCTGATTGTGTTAGTCGACGAGGTAAAAGGAAAACTGTGCAATTTCGAGGCGTGTTTGTGTGGATCATTGTATTCTACTTTTACAACATCTTTCTACCCATTGCATTTTATTCAAAACGGTTACAAACGCTTTTCAAAGACCAACCTGACCGATCCAAGGCCACATGTTCCTTTATCTCGGCCATCACTGTATAGTGTTGTACCTTTCTTGTCCCCTGGCATTGTTGGTATGTCATAAGTAATGATTTCCTTTGGTTTCCACGATCTGGCCGGCTGAGACTGAACCTGAAAAAAATTTGTAAAATAAAAATCAATACCAACATTGTTATTGATCTCGTTTCGCAAAAATATTTCGCCGCCAACAATACAAATTGCCCAGTCTGTCATTGAACCATCTTATTATGGATTCATCATTGTGCATGAGTAGACATTGTGATAATGTTTGCAAAGGAGCTCTCATGGCTATTAGGAAAATATCACAAATTCGCCGCTACCTAGATGAAGCAACTACTCTTCGTCTTGTTCATGCCTTCGTCACTACTAGACTTGATTCCTGCAATTCACTTCTGTATGGACTCCCCGATAAAGATCTTGCTAAAATTCATTGTGTACAGAACACTGCTGCTCGCCTCGTTTCTTGTCTGCCTCGTTCTCACCATATTACACCTGTACTAATGCAATTGCATTGGCTCCCAGTTAAGTTTCGAACAGTTTACAAAATTCTTTTGTTAACTTTCAAGGCTCAAACATGTCAATCTCCTGCTTATTTATCTGAACTTGTTCATCATTATTCCCCTACTCGGACTTTACGATCATCTTAACAGTCACTGCTTTCTGCTACTAGAGCTTCTTCCATTTTTTATGGCCACAGATCTTTTTCTTACGCCGCACCGTTTCTTTGGAATAATCTTCCTGTGCATATTCGCCAAGCTGATACTTAACAATGTTTTAAGTCCTTGTTGAAAACTCATTTGTTTAAAGCTTCTTTTTTGTAATTTGCCTATTTGTATCTTGTATCTTTCTCTAATTGTTTATGTTATTGTTTCTTTAATGCACTTGGAGGCTTTTGCATTAGGCGCTTTACAAATGTCTTATTATTATTATTATTATTGTTAAAGTTTTTTGATTTTGCAAAGAATGCTGAGTGCTGGGAAGGGGTTCTGGAGTGAATTTTGTTTCTTTCACTATTCTCTTGCAACTTCGACAACCGTTGAGTTAAAATGTTATTTTGTGCATAACATGTTGAGATACACCAAGTGAGAAGACTGGTCTTCGACAATTACCAAAGGTGTCCGGTGCGTAAATAAGATACTATATTATTTCACAACGAAAAAAAAAACTTTTCCTAGGATATGATAAAATGGATAAATACTGCATTTAGCCACTGACCTGCTGTATACACTATGGTAATTTTATAAATAAACCAACCGGTTGTACAACCATGTAACTGGTCATACAGAAGCTGTGCTGGCCCAAAGCATATCACACCTATAAACGAACCCACAATCATGCAATGGGTTCAAAACATAAAATTTCTTTAATGATGGTAAGCTCACTCTATGAACAGAATGTATATAGTATGGTTGAATGGTTAAGGACTCTCACAGTCCAATGCCCAGAGGTTAATGGTCTGGGATCTGCCCACAGTGGTCATGCTAGTCTTGGTACAAGACGTTTGTTGTTGAGTTGATCATGGTAATACTATAGGCCCACAATCCGGCAATGGAGTCACAACATAAACTTTCTTTTGTAATGGTAAGCTCACCTTGTGAACATAATGACCTTAAGTTGCATTATAAAGGAAAGGTACTGTTACATCATATAGTATGGTTACAGTCCAATGACCAGAGTTAGCCTACAATCCAGCAATTTCTTTTGTAATCCACTTAAGAACAGAATGACCTCTCGTTGCATTATAGGGAAAGATGCTGTTAGTATGGTTGAATGGCTAGGATTCCCACTGTCCAATGACCAGTGGTCATGCTAGTCTTGGTACAAGACGTTCTCATTGAATTGATCAACCTCTGTGGTAATACAATCCGGCAATGGAGTCATAACATAAACTTTGAACAGAATGACCTCTCGTTGCATTATAGGGAAAGATACTGTTAGGTCTGTAGTATGGTTCAATGGTTAGGATTCCCACTGTCCAATGACCAGTGGTCATGCTAGTCTCGGTACAAGACGTTCTTATTGAATTGATCAACCTCTGTGGTAATACTATAGACGATGTGACCTTTGTTTACATTCAAACCGCCCTCTGTTGACAAACACTATATACGTCATGTTTCGCCGGGCAAAGAGTTGTGTAGACATAGTAAGATTGCATACACTTTCTAGCTGGCTGCCAAAACACAAAGGTTTTGCCCTGCGGTATGCGCTTGAATCATGTTATGGTTTTCGTGTGATGTCAGAGGTCACATCGTCTATAGGCCCACAATCCCGCAATGGAGTCATAACATAAACTTTCTTTTGTAATGGTAAGCCCACCTTGTGAACATAATGACCTTAAGTTGCATTGTAGGAAAGGTACTGTTATAGTATGGTTGAATGGTTTAGGACTCTCACAGTCCAATGCCCAGAGGTTAATGGTCTGGGATCTGCCCACAGTGGTCATGCTAGTCTTGGTACAAGACGTTCTTGTTGAGTTGGTCAAAGAATAATTTCTCTTTGTTTTTCAGTTGGTGTATCATTTCAACCATTTAATTTTCTGGATTTGAGCCCTGCGCTCACAAAATGAGATACCAAAAAATGGGTTTTTAAGTTGACTTACTGGTTCAATGAATTGTAACGAAGTGATTGTTTAAAGGAACACGTTGCCTTCAGATTTCACAAAATTTCACGTTTGAGGGTGTTCCTTATACTTATTAAGAGTTGTTCTTGCAATAAAACACATTTAATGTGTTGTAATTAGTGAATGGTAATTAAAAAAAACAAACACTGACCTCTGACCCCATAACATGGCCCGCGAAATATATACGTTTTTCAAGCCGTCAAAACGATCGTCCGTTTATGCGCGATGCACAGCAGTTAGGCTGGCGCCGTAGCCAATGGCCTGGTAAACCTACCAGAAGAACACGAGGTAATATACCGTTCTCTACCATACGACGTTGTGTGAAATGTAAACACACCATTTTGCTGTCAAAATGGATCGCCGAAAAACACAGATTCAGCTCATTGCTCTACGCAAAGAGATGATTGAAGACACGTCCAAAAAGAAGGAAAGGACACCTCGCCAATCAGGGTAAGAATAATGTAGTGGGACATGGACTAGCCGACGAGAGAGAGAGAACGGACCGTGATTGTTTATACCCAATGCAATGTTATTGTTAGTTATTATTGTGGACATGACACGTAAATTCACAGCCATGAGACAGCCGCAGCACTGAGTTGTGAGAGTACATAATGTACATGTACTATGACTAGTTTACATATAATTTTGTAGATCTATTCACTCGGTGCATAGATGGGGGTGGGGATTTGAATCGAGTGCCCAGCGTACTAACTAATGACTTGGCATAATTTACCCTAATTTACTTTGATGCTACAATTAAAAGAGTCGTTTATCTGGCTGGGAAGGGGAGGGCTTTTGTAAAAATTGTAGAAGTACATTTTAAAATAGTACAGATTTATGAAATGTTTTTTGTATATTTTTAACAGTTTACCCAAAATATTGTACCCAAGTCAACTCGTACCCAAGTCAACCCGAATTCTTTCAAAGAAGTGTGACCTTTCAAACAATAACAAATAAAATTTTCGAGAACTAATATAATAAAGTTATATCAATGGTTTTCAATTTCTTGTTGAAGGTACTATGTGAGCAGATGCCAGGACTTGGCGTAAACATCTTGGAGACCTCATCAAACCTGGCACCTCCAAGTCCACATCATCCACCTCCGCAAAGCTCTTGCCAAGCTGGTGGGTTTGTACCAACTGTAGGGAGATGCCAACACAACAGGACAGGTCATGCTGCAAACAAAGGCCGGATGAATGCTTCTCAAACTTGGCAGTAAGAGACTGATTATTTCATACTGTCAATGGCATGTGCATATATAACAATATACACATGTACTGTCAAAGCAGTCCAGTTTTGTTACATGATATTTTGATCTGTGTCCCCCCCCCCAAAAAAAAAAAGGAAACAAAGTAAATGTGTAAACAAACATTTAATAAGGAAACACAAATTTAAGCTTTCATTCATTGTAGTTACTTGTAAACAGCCTCCTTCGCCAACGTTGCATTACCAAAATACTTCACACTGAACAGCCACATCCTAATAACATCATGTCTTTGACCAGCAGCCGATTTCACGAAACTTTACGCAACTGCGTAAGTCCACTTGTGCAACGTTTATGGAGCAACTTGCGCCATTAAAATTGCGCAAGTGGACTCACGCAGTTGCGTAAAGTTTCGTGAAATCGGCTGCAGGGAGGTAGTATTTGCTAAAATGTCACTTTAATGAATCAACATCAAGTGCATGGGTTTTATATTCCATATACATGTACAAATAACCAATTTTTATTTTGTTAATTGTTTCAAAAATTTTTGTGTTTATATTTGAAAAGATCTTGAGGCACCTTGTTCTGGACCACCATTAGAGTTGGCACGACATCACAGGAATGACATGTACACCAGGGCAGCATGATGTACACAACAAATGACTTTGCCACCCAGCCAGCCTTCACAGACAACATGTGTCATGTCAGAATGGTACTGGAAATAGAGTAACACTACCTGGTTACTGTGTTTGTAAAATCAGGGGTATATTTCCAGATAGTTTCAACTCTCATTTACACATGATTTATGCAAAACAGGTTTAACAAATGCCAATATTTCCCGTTGTCAACAAGTAGATTCTTATTCCTAAATTAACACATGTCAATACTTAAACTTATTATTATTTTTTTTTTTGCACATTACTTATGTCAACAAATCATTGAATGTGATGTGAGCAGAGTTTGTTTTCATCACAACGACATATGATTAAGTTTAATTTGAAGTACATGGCCAATTGTTTATACAATCATATTTATTGTATTATTTGAGATTTCGATATTTTGTAACAAAAAACACACAAGAACAACAAAATGCAAAAACATAAACAATCTGTATTCAAATAAATTTATCTGAAATATCTTTATTCTGTATTCATAAAGAGACATGGATCATAGATGCAACAAGTTTGATAAACACGGTGCCATTTCAATTTTTTAACCTTAACCCTTGCAAGTGTATTTTGATTTCAAACCACATGCCTGTTATGAAATGCTGTTTTAGAATGATGTTTTAGAACTAGTCATATTGTTGACTAGCAGACCATGTTAGTTCGAATAAGTAAAAGTTTTAAAGGAAAACCACCCAATTTCAAGTCATACTTGTGTTGATCATTCTATTCTACTTTTAAAACATCCTTTCTAACCATACAATGCATTTTACAACCAAATCACTCGATTTAAGGCATTGGTCTCTCTAAAGGGACTTTATACCTTAGATGTTGGTAAATAATTACTAATTTGTGATCATAAAACTCACTTGATAAAGTCTACATGATGAGAGGCATGTCAAAGGACTTGTTTCTATACTGCAATGGTGTTTTTCTTTCACTGTTTCTTGCAGCTTTTATTGCCAAATTTCGCCCAAATTGTCACAGGTTTATTGTTTTTATGCATAAATATTGAGGAGATACACCAACTATTACTAAGGATACTGCATGGGACTATAGTGTTCTTTGACAAAGGACAAATTCAATTAATGTTTGCAAATACATCGTGTACTGCTGTGAATTGTAAAAACATGTCTCAATAAATTGACCATATTGTTTTATAAAGTTCCTATAAATTTGTGACAAAGATTCTATTTGATTACATACAAACTCTAGAACTTGCCAATAATGCACTGACCTTATGTCTTATGCACACCTGTACAGACATTTTTGTAGCCAAATTGTGGAAATTAAATTTAAGAAGTGGAAAATCTGGATTTGTGTTTTGCTACAAGTTCTTCTGTTGGTAGTAGTGGTGGTGGTATTAGGGGGGGGGGGGATGGCGGCTGTGGGTAGAAGCCATCCTTGCACCATTAGCGGTAAGCCTGGGCGACTAGTGTCGGACTCCAACTATTGAATCCTTAGTCGAGTCGCGACTATTGTTTTCAACTATCCGGTTAAACGTGCTACAAAAATAGTTTAAAAAAAATTGTGTCTACCTGTTTGGTGAACCAATTTAGTCGCTCATTACTATTCATGACAACATAATTTACTTACAGAACACAGTCAGACATCAGTGACACAAATCTTCAATCTTTTCCGCTTGAATTAGACTATATTGTGCTTGCGGCACACATTGCCACAGTGCATCGTGATAATTAAAAATTTGTCGCGACTAGTGTCGTAGTCGCAACTATTGGATGGAGGTGCGACTAGTCGATTAGTAATTTTCACTGGTCGCCCAGGCCTAATTAGCAGAGTTTTCCTGTCCTGCGAAGAAGCTGGTTGTCATCTAACCGTGCTTGGAAAACTTCTTTGATGTACGTGTACTCTTTCTTGTCCATACCGGCTTCAATAATCACATCACCACCCAACTTTCACTGTGACCTGGCAATCAAGTATCGATACAAAAATGTTACAAAATAATAAAATTGTTCCCCGTTTCTGATTTTGTTTTGTAATTTTTGAAAAGAGTTCTTCTAGACTATGGCCCTTTTTGAAACCACGGCTTTGGCTTTGGATTCAGCTCGGGCTAGCTTGGCCCCGCAGATGTTTGGACAATACTGAGCGTGCTTTGCGTAGGGATTCAGACAAGAGGACGGAGTCTGAAGCCGAATCCAAAGCCGAAGCCGTGGTTTCGAAAAGGGCCTATGGAAGCTTCATTTTTGTGGACAAGAGTATTACTTTATTTTAGCTTTCCTTGCCAACTACCATTTGCAGTATGTGCTCCCTGTTCAGATGCATCGCACAGTAAATTTTGCTGTCAAATGATTCTGAGCAATGTAAACAGGAGCTACCTCAAATAGTACCGTCCAAGACCAAGGTCAAGGAATTACATCCCCATAATAGACATAAACATTATTTGATAAAACAATGAATGTATACCCCGAAGAAAGGATCATGTTGGCAAATAAGACAAGTGACATCTATCCTATGGCGATGGACTAGTATTAGATAGACACCACTGTCCTGTTGCCCTGTGACTCTACATGTACATGCAAACAGCATAGAGAAAGGACAGAGAAGTAAAGTCCCTGTAATTTTGTATCTAAAAACGAACTGTGGGGTATATGTGACTCGCAATTGCATACTATACTTACGCGGTAAACACGGTAAACGCCTCTCCGACATGTCTGAGCAGATGTTTTATGAGAGGATGAATTCTCTAGCTGTAGTTTTGTTTCAACTCCACTCGCTAGTTGGTATTAAATAATCTCGTCTTTTTGCTGCAAAGGCCCGAGGCAAAAAGAGACACACGACTACAGAATCACATGCACTATTAGTATTAGTAAAACGGGTACTAGACATTCTTTCGTGTACAAAGTATTCGCATTATTAGACTGGCCCCGCTAAAATCCTACATCGTACGAGCAAGAACGGGGAGTTCAGTGCGTCTGGGGAGGTCTGGCCGCGGGGGATGATGGCCCGCTGGACGGCAGCCGCTCGGCCCCGGGACGTGGGCTGAACTTGCTGCTTAGCTAGATTTATAAAAAGTTAATTCAACGTAGGCCCTTTTATTTTTGTTCATTAACTGTTTTTTGTTGTTGGTAACCATGGAGGAAGAGATAGATACAAATGGGGTTCGTAAAATGGTTAATAATTGCTCAGTCGTATAGTTCAAAGGCTGCGACTGGAAATAAGACTAGTGAATTTGGCGGCCATTTATGGGAGTCAAAATCTTGACCCCCATAAATGGCGGAGCGTTTTGTTTCGAGAAAGTTAGCAAAAGCGAAGCATTTCTAAGGCATGTTTGTGTAGATCATTATATTCTACTTTTTTAACATCTTTCCAACCGTAATCATTTTACATCAAACGCTTGTCATAGCCCAAAAACGCCCAATAAAGCGCAACCCGAAGCCAACGTGTCCCTTTAAAACAAATATTCTGGAAAATGATTCAAAATTCCTCTTATTTTATTTTAGCTGATTAGGTGTTTGGCCAATTCCGCCCGGAACATCTCTTGTTTTTTGTTTGTTTTTTCTCTTAACCCTTCTACCCATCGATTGTCCGCTAAAAAAAAGTGTGCTTACCAAGCTCATATAAACTTGAAACTTTACATATAGTTAAATAGTCATTAGAGAATTAAAACCTTTAAATAGGTACGTCATAATGTCATCACCAGATATCAAAATATACAGAAAATCAAATAAAAATATTTGAAAAAATCTAAGGCCACTTTTCGAAACCCGGCTTGGCTTCGCCTTTGGATTCGGCTCAGGCTAACGGTTGTTTTGACAATTGCACATGTTTTGCGTACACGCTCAGGGCTTCAGACGTGAGGATGGAGCTTGAAGCCGAATCCAAAGCTGAAGCTAAGGTTTCGAAAAAGGCCTAACCATGATACCCACAATGGTTGGTTACAATCTATACCATTGTCAAGGGCTTTGAACACTCAACAAAAGCTACACTGAGTGTGACCCCATTTGACCTTTACAACATTTCTTTAAAAAAATTTACATCAGATTGTAGGTCTGTGTGCCAGCTCAAACTTTTGCACACAGATAAAAACCATTTGATCTAAATTACTGGTCGAATTCGGATAATAAAAGCTTCCTATGTTGTCATTGAACCGCATTACTGTGTATAAATGCAAAGAACCTTGTGGCTGGCTGTACCGCTCCATTGATCAGGCTGTTCATTGATCAGAATCTCCACGAGGCATTAGGGTTTGTTATTACAAATACTATTAATTTATTATTATAAATATTAGTATAAATATTATATTCCACGCAAGTCGCAACACTAAAATGTGAAAAATTTGTCAATAAACAAAGACACGTTAGCTCTGTGGTGTGGTGGTATAACATACACATCTGCTCGGTTCAAATCCCACTTGAGTGTTCGCCTGTTTTTTATTATTTTGTTATTTTTATAACTCGCAAAAGTTCTGGGCACAATGCTTAATTCAGATCAGGGAAGGGTCACCACATTATTAAAATACAACCGACCCACTGAACACATGACCTAGTCACTAGCTAAGCTAGTGTTTGTCTTAACTATTAGTATTGGATGTCGGACACTTCGTACCTATGCCACTTCGTACCCTGGACACTTAGTACCTTCGGGACACTTCATACTGTAACCAAATTGGTCACTTTGTACCGTGGGCGGGGTACGAAGTGACCATTAGCTGAGTCACTTCGTACCTTCACTAAAATGTGTAATCCTCAATAACTTAATGTTCGTTGAGATAAAAATAAATAATACATAATGAATTATAATTTTTGTTTGAATGTGAATGTGTGAAATTAATATTTTGTATAAATTAATTACTGCCAAGGACAACATCATCCGCCAATATTTTTTACAAATATTTTAAAGTCAAACAATCACGCAATCGCCAAAATGGCTCCTTCCCCAACAAAATAGTACCAGTTGGTTTGATTTGATTTTATTTCATAATCATCCGATCAGAAAGCATAAAATAATCATAAACGATGCAGAAATCCCGAATTAGTACGAAGGTAGGAAGTGTCTTGTGAGAAGGTACGAAGTGACTCGTGAGAAGGTACGAAGTCACTTTGTACCTAAAAAAGGTACAAAGTGTCCACGGTACGAAGTGGCAAAGGTACGAAGTGTCCTGAAACCTTAATATTATGTGGATGGCTAGTTGCGATAATCGTAACCCTCCATCCTCCCGACGGTCGGAGACCGGAGGGTTACGACACAAGACTGATATTATCGGTGTAACTAGCAGTTTTGACCAGTTTTTGCCAGACTCGTGATCAGATTCGTCCTTTTTTTCCACTTTCCAAAATCATGACAGACATTCTAAACACATGGAGTTGATCTTTATTGTATGACAACGTCATCTGGAACCCTTAAAACAACATCATGAAAATATTTGGCAGAAAAAACGACAAAAACTTACCAAAAGACTGACCGAATATATCCATAATCCATAGCGGGACCAACTAGTGACTTTGAACGTCGCACTTGCTTGGCAACAACCAATCAGCGTGACCCAACCATCGATGTCGTATGCGTATCGGCCATTCCAGCTTGCAAACTCACCGCCTGTGTGTGTAAGCACTGATCCCCCGCACCGAGTGCGCAGCATGCAGGCATGTACATGTACATGTACATGTACTGTGTGAACATCGTGCGTGCACAAACTATACAGCTCGTAAGTAAGTACCGTGTGCTGCTCCATACCCCCACATGGCCAAACACACCCTGACGTTGTGTGCGTGTGTGTGCAAGTGTACACAATACATGTACATGTACATGCCTGCATGCTGCGCACTCGGTGCGGGGGATCGGTGCTTACACACACAGTGCGGTGAGTTTGCAAGCTGGAATGGCCGATACGCATACGACATCGATGGTTGGGTCACGCTGATTGGTTGTTGCCAAGCAAGTGCGACATCAAAATCACTAGTTCTATAGTTGGTCCCGCTATGGATTATGGATATATTCGGTCAGTCTTTTGGTAAGTTTTTGTCGTTTTTTCTGCCAAATATTTTCATGATGTAGTTTTAAGGGTTCCAGATGACGTTGTCATACAATAAAGATCAACTCCATGTGTTTAGAATGTCTGTCATGATTTTGGAAAGTGGAAAAAAAGGACGAATCTGATCACGAGTCTGGCAAAAACTGGTCAAAACTGCTAGTTACACCGATAATATCAGTCTTGTGTCGTAACCCTCCGGTCTCCGACCGTCGGGAGGATGGAGGGTTACGATTATCGCAACTAGTGGATGGCTAGTTTTTTTAAATTTATTCCATAATCAATTGAAAACAAAAACATCCACCCACCTTCATAACTTTTGACATACGAAGAAGTTCCTGTTGTTTTTGCTGTCTGCGTAACTTCTCAAGTTTTGATTGCATTCTGTCTGATTTGTTACTTGTGTTGTTTTTCTTTCTATCGTCCGTCTCCACAGTTGTGCTGTCACTACCAGGATTTGCTGCCGCCCCGGTTGCACCATCTTCTCCCGTCCCATCGCCTTCCGCCGAGCCTGCCGAGTGTCGACAGCGCCGGGCCCGCCAAATACCGTTTCTCCGTCCAACATACCGGCAATTCAGAGACGAAATTCTCTGCGAGAAGTACAAAGAAAACATTTGAAAGCTATTTTACCTGATATTTTGGTTACATAGATCATAGATGGCCAAAAGACTGTAAACTTTCTGGTGCTTCAAGAGCGACCGAACTGACGATGTTCATGGGCGCCGCCATGTTTAAAACTACATCCTCTTTCTCTCATTTTGTGAAATAGTTCTCCCTTTAAAAGTGAGTGATGAGTCTATACACATTTAAAATAATTTAAAATAATTATATAAATAATAAAAAATAATCATTTTTTTTATTAAATCATTTTTTACCATTTGTTGTGGGGTGATTTTCTTTGTTTTTACAGTTGTGTTCAGATATCGTCAAAACCGTTTTTCAGGAATAGACTATTCTTAACTGTGTCTAGTCTGTGACTAAACTACTCCCTTCTATCCTGTAATTTGACTCCTGCTTGAAATTGTACAGCATTTTTCTACACAAACAATTCTCGTAAATTTTTATGTAACAAAATATTAATAACATCTTTAGCCCCAAAAATGAGACATAGTAATTTAAAAAACTTGTTTTTATTTTAATGTCCATTACACAGCTTGGTTCCCCCCATACAAATAAATGGAAGATCCATGAATGGGGAAGTACAAAATATGCCATATAAAAATTGCTTGGTCGCCGCCGCCTACTCTTTCGTTGTGTTTCATGTTCGGGGCACAGACTATTTTTTATAGTAAAAATCCACGCAACCATTCTCGCACGTTTCTCTAACAGAAGTGGGAGTTTCTCGTTTATGTAGGGCAAGTTTGTAACACTTTCTGAGTGGAAAATGGCCCTGGATTTTATCTCATCATCTGATACGCGGTTTTTAGCAGATAACTTGCTCTCATCGGAAGACTTTGGTGAGTTAGATTTAGTAATAGTTGGCTTAATTTGTTGTTGGTAAAATAATTTTATCTTGATTGAATGTCCCTTGCAGCTTGTTGTATTTCCTAACAACAAAGTAAAGTCAACTCGACCGTTTTGTAAACATTACTTAATTTTAAAGCGGTTGGCTTGTTAGAACAATGGAACATAAAGGGGGTAAACAAATGCCTGCTCGTTACTATTTTAAAGGGAAAGTATATTTTGGTTGAAATTTGGATCAGTTGGATGGATTATTTAAAATTTTTTACATTTTTAATAATAATATTAAAAAAATATTATTTTATTTAAAGACACTGGACACTATTGTTGGTATTTGTCAAAGACACAGCACTAGTTCGTCCACAAATCGAGTATGCAAGTGAAGTTTGGAATCCCAACACTGTTACCGACATAAACCATCTTGAACAGATTCAAAAGAGAGCAGCCAGATTCGTCTTCTCTGACTATCGTACAACTACATATGTTACACCGCTTGTATTGTAGAACAATTAAACTGGGATCTACTTCACACTCGCCGCCTAATCCAACAATGCACGCTGTACTACAAAATTCACTACAACCTAGTCAATTCCCACAGTGCTTTCAACATGCTACTCATATCTCACAATTAGTCGATCACCCACTCAAATACACCTCCTTAATTAGGATAACATTCCGTACGGCGCCACCACTTTTTCACTAATTTTTACAAAAAAGGATATCTCATTGAGGTAAATTAGATACTATATTATTTCATATCAATGAAAAAGTGGTGGCGCCATACGGAAACTTTTCCCTTAATTATTCCAACCATTAATGTTCACAAATACGCCTTCTTTCCAATAATAATAATAATAATAATAATAATAAGACATTTGTAAAGCGCCTAATGCAAAAGCCTCTAAGCGCATTAAAGAAACAATAAAATAAACAATTAGAGAAAGATACAAATAGGCAAATTACAAAAAAGAAGCTTTAAACAAATGAGTTTTCAACAAGGACTTAAAACATTGTAAAGTATTAGCTTGGTGAATATGCACAGGAAGACTATTCCAAAGAAACGGTGCGGCGTAAGAAAAAGTGGCCATAAAAAATGTGGTCATAAAAAATGGAAGAAGCTCTAGTACATAGTAGCAGAAAGCAATGACTGTTGAGATGATCGTAAAGTCTGAGTAGGGGAATAATGATGAACAAGTTCAGATAAATAAGCAGGAGATTGACATGTTTGAGCCTTGTTGTAAACTGTTCGAAACTTAACTGGGAGCCAATGCAATTGCATTAGTACAGGTGTAATATGGTGAGAACGAGGCAGACAAGAAACGAGGCGAGCAGCTATGTCAGTTTGGAAAAGGCTCCCACCATCTGCTGTCCTACACATAACTCCATCCATACAGGTCTTCCAAACATCAGTCATGCCATCAGAGCAATGCAGCCTCTGCATGGCAATACTGTCCTTTAAATTCTTTCCTTCTTTTCCTGCACCTGTAAAAAGTGCACCTTTAATCTTTTTCTTTTGGCACCTTATCCACCTAGTTGTTGACGTCACTTTCCCACCATCCCAGTTTAGCCCAAATGGGGCTGTAAAGGGATTCAAGTACCAAGTACATTGGGTCGTATGAATAAAAAGTAGTACTTACTTTTACTTAAAAACTGTTACTTAAAAGTATTTACTAAAATGCTAAAAGTATCTACTTTTACCAAAAAGTAAATTCTTTTAATTTTAGCACTTACTTACTTCCATATGAATTAAACGGAGAATGATACTTCAAAATGCAAGTAAATACTAGTGATTTTTCAAGGTAGCTCCAGAGCTACCTTGGACACAGAAGTAAAAGGCTTATCTGAAGAAATTACAGTGTTTATGAATGTTCCTCACAGGATAAATGTTTTAGTCCAAAGGAAAGACTTTACTGAAATATTAAATAGACACATACACAGTGTTTCACAACAGAAACAATACACACAAACTCAAACTGCTTTTAATCAAACTTGTTTAAATATGCTGAGGATAAAATAAAACCGTTTGTAAAAAAAAACGTTTTGTATCATTACAGTAAGCTTTTTAAAAAGATATAAAGAATTTTTTCAACTCAGAAATGAATGCCTCGATCATTAAGGCTTATTGTTCATAAAATCAGAAGAAGTAATTGTTTAAACAATTAAATGCATTTCAATAGAATGTTGTTCGTGTTATATTAAAACTTTTAAGTTTAATTTAAATAGCTATGCTCATATCCAGCTCTCATCTTCTCTATACAGCGCTGTCATGCACTCCAAGTTTCAAAAGCATAACAAAAACGTTTTTATTTAGTGTGTCCAGATGAGTCATCTTCATCAAAATGCTGTCAGAATAAAAACCTCATGGCTGACTTGAAGATTTCTATGTTTCTATTAAATCAAATGCTGCTTTGGATGTGTTTGTGAGTGCGTACGTAGACGTGAATGGGAGTTGTAATACAAAGGAAACCTTTTGTTAAGAGCCATTCAGCCATGGTATATCAGAAGTATTTACTCCAAAGCATTAAGTGAACACTTTGTAGTAAAAGAACAGGTTTATTCATACGGAATTCAGAAGATGCTTTTACTGAATGCTTCTACTTGGAAGTTTATGCTTTTACTTTTTGCTCGTACTTGTCAGTAAATACTACTTTTTATTCATACGACCCAATGTACCAAGTCTTGTCACTTGGTGTATCTCAACTAATGCATAAATCAATAAACCTGTGAAAATTTTAGCTCAATTGGTGGCCGAAGTTGAGAGAAAATTATGAAAGAAAAATCACCCTTGTGACCTCAAAATCTAATCTAGTTTTTGAGAAAGAAGTAATTTTCCACTAAGCTTGGGCGATATCGATTTAATTATTCACGATATATCGCCGAAAATATATCGCGATATTCGATATAATCGCGATTAATTAAATTTGACATCATCAGTCTTCAAATGCCAAGTGAAAGTTGTAGAAGAGACAGTCATAGCATAAGAGAGGTGTTCTAATGACCTATTCTTCTGGTTTTACTCCAAACCTATGGGGTGCAAGATGTCTCAGCTTGGAAATACATTGTGATATTGGGATTTTTAATCGATATCGCGATGTATCGTGATATATCGATATTTGGTTATAAAACCAAATCAATTTGATATCGAAATCGTTTCCAAATTAATATCGCGATATTCGATAATATCGTGATATCGCCCAAGCTTATTTTCCACGAATTTGATTTCGAGACCTCAAGTTTAGAATTTGAGGTCTCGAAATCAAGCACTTGAAAGCAGACAACTTTGTGTGACCAGGGTGTTTTTTTTCTTTCATTTTATATCTCACAACTTCGACAACCGATTGAGCTCAAATTTACACAGGTTTGTTATTGTATGCATATGTTGAGATATACCAAGTGAGAAGACTGGTCTTTGACAATTACTAACACTGTCCACTGTCTTTAAGCATTAGTAACTAATATTATGATAATTCTTGTCAAAGCCTTTTCAGCATCTAGACATGGTGAGAAGACAATGAAGAAATTTCAGTTTTAGAAGTGGGAAGAAAACCCTAGAGAATTGTTCTAGGGGAACCCACGAAGTCAAGTAGGGACTGGAAAACCCAATAGTGCCCCCGGTAGGATTCTAACCAGGGTCCCCAGAGGTGGAACGTGAGGCAAGACACTACTGCGCCAACCTTACTTCCTGAATATTAGCGACTTTTTTGTCACCCCATATCCATTTTCACTCAAAGTCCGGCAGCGATTATGTCTACGCAACGCAGGAAATAATAATCCATAATATGCATAAAATAACAAACCTGTGAAAATTTGAGCTCAATTGGTCATGGGAGTTGGGAGAAAATGATGGAAAAAAAAAACACCCTTGTTGGACGAACTTGTGTGCTTTCAGACAAGAAAAAAAGACTTCTAGCTAGAAGTATTTTATTATTTAAGTGAGAAATTACCTCTATGCTACTTTAGAGGGAGTCGTTTCTCACAATGTTTTATACTATCAACAGCTCTCCAATCTCCAATGCTCGTTACCGAGTCAGTTTTTAAGCTAATATTTGTTTTGAGTAATTACCAAACGTGTACCTTCCCTTTAATTTGTATTATTTTTTTATGTTTTTATTTTATTTTAATCAAAAACTATTTTCTGTGGGGTTGGGGGAGGGATTGGCAAGAGTTCGGTGATGAGTTACTGCCTGGTTAATTTTTCAAACAATTTTAATAACACAAACAGTGAAATTATTTTTATGTTTCTTTATGTTTTTCTGTAATATATCAAAATAATATATATATTTACTTATGCTCTGTATGTATTTTAAAGTATAAACGCAATTCAATCTCTGGCTGCCAACTTTGAATGTTTTTTATGAATAATTATTATTTTACGACTACAACCTGTACACGAAAATGAAGTATACATTTTTGTATGCAAACAAATTAACACGAACCCTCACAAATTATCTTAAATTATTCCATATTTTCTGGGTTGACGTATGTTAATAGAGTCTCCTTTATTAGCCAAGGTGGAAATATTTACAACTAGATTGACAGGCAGTGCTGTTTATTAAAAATTATCATAATTTGCCATTATGGGTTCCAAGGCCGTGGTGCCATTATCACGATGGTCCGTGCGATGACTGTTGGCCTTTGACTACGCAGCTATGCCTGCAACAGGTCTTAACAATTGAGAGCAAAACACAAACAAAGGAACTGTAGTTATTCGACAGAGCCTTGTGTTAAAAATAGAACCTCCTTTATTTTAAATAGAACTTGGCTTGTAGGTTTTTGATCTAGAAGTGTTTTCTGTTTAGTTATATTTTAACGATTTGTTTGTTGTTTGGGGGTTTTTCATATATATTTTGTTATCTAATACGAACAGGTTTCAACAATAGAGCAAAACACAAACAAAGGAACTGTAGTTCGTCGACAGAGCCGGGTGTTATAAAAAGAATCCCCTTTATTTTAAATACACGTAGCACTTGGCTTTTAGGTTTTTTATCTTGAAGTGTGTGTTTGTTAGTTTAGTTACAGGAAATGTAAGTTATGTTTTGAAGACTTTGTGGGTGTTTTTTTTTCTAGTTTTATTTAATATTTTAAAAAATATTTGTGGTGTTTTCCTAATTTTTATTTTTTCAATTTGATAAATTGTTCGTATAGTTGTATTTGTTGGTACGATGCAATTAGTAGAAATATAATCAGAGGTTCGCTTTGCCGTTAATGACGATGAATGTTTGAATTTTTTTTTTTTTTGCCTGATATTTTTTTTCTCGAGGACCGAGGGACAATTATGCATGAATAATTTTAATGGCATTACAAACGGCCGGTAGTAGAATGGATTTAAATGTGTGTGCATAAAATTTATGTGTTAAGTAGTGCTATATACATGTATATGAAAGGGAAAAACATTGCAAATAAACTTTGCAACATAATTTATGAGTGACATATATTTGTATTATGTGTTTTTCTCTCTCTCTCTTTTTTAATTGAAAAAAAAACCCAAAAACTACAGCTGCACCTGGTAAAGAGGGTTTATTAAATTTTGTATCAGTTGACAGTACCTAAATAAACAATTCTTTTTCTTTCCTACTGTGCTGTGACCATAAAACCACAGAATGATTGGCATAGGCCTATTTATTTTATTATCATATTTTTATTTGTTATATTTTTGGGGGATAAATTAATGGGTTAAAATATTAACAACTAAAGTAAAGCAATTTTTAAAGTATATTTTATGATAAGCTGTTTGAGAAGGCTACTTTGCAGTTAGACCAGCTGCCGGGCAGGAGTTTCATTTTTTGTTTGAGAGGGGGAAAGGCCATTTTCATTTTGCAAAGGGCACTTCCATTGGAAGTCTGGCAAACATTTAAAATTACAAAATTATTTTAGCAGTTTTTTTTTCAAACGTATTTTTGTGACATTGTTTTACTCATTTCTCAAAAACTACAGTCACCTCAGAAAGTAATATTTTAAGAGAATCCTTCTTCTATCATTATCTTCAAACTGTGTTAGTTTTTAAATGTAAATCTGTGGACATTGTGTTTTGTGTTACAAAATGTACCCCAATCCTTAAAGAATTGGTCAAGGACTAGATTGTGCTGGTTGTGTGATGATATTTTCCATCATAAAATGCTTTTCGATGGGTGTTTATCAATTTCTCATTATCTGTATTAAAACTCAAGGTGATGACTTCACCCGTTCCTATGACAACCATCTCAACAATGGCTTTGCGGACGCCGAAGAACTGGTGCGAGATTTCGCCTGCTACCAGGTACGTGGCGATTGGCAGCTTGCCAGATTCTGATTCTCTTTTATAAAGAGTGTGTGCTCAATTGGAAAATTAGTTTTTATTTTCTTTGGGGTATTTTTGTGTTAAATGTGCGGTTTTTTTTAATAGTGGTCTGCTCGCTAAATGCATTTCAAACCCCTGCGGAAAATTGTTTTGATCTGGCTAGCTCCTTGCCAATACTTTTGACTTTTGAGCTATGTGCGAATCCACAATAAACAGCAACATGATGGTGTTGTATCGTATCCAACAAGCGTTTCAAAGGACACATTTTTTTTACTGGCAGGTACATGTATGCAAAGCTAATTTTTTATATTTATTAATATCTGTGACCTTTTTTACATCACCTTGTAATGGTTTACAGGGGGAATGATGGTGTAGCGCAATCTGCAGCCAACCATGCTAAAAGTACTGTGGCAAACCCTTTCTCTAAAATGATAAGTGTATTGGGTTCTTTTACGTAAAACAGTCAACATCAAATGCATCTTTACAAGGTCATCATGGCTCTGCTCACCATAGCAAATAATCGTTGCTTTTGCAAGCAGGGAATTTCGTGCTGAAGTCGAGTGTGTTTCACGGGGAAGCAGGGAATTTTTCCTTGTGCACGTGGTGTACACGTACTTCACCTTTACTAGGCTTACAAAGGATTGTAAAGTTGTTTTTTTTTCTTTGTTTTTGAATAACAGGCGGAGTCGATGGACCACAACCCGACTGACCACACCATGCTGGATAACACCAGCCTGACGGACTTTCTCAATCCTGACGTCCAGAACCAATGGATGGAGGAGGACCAAGACCAGAACCCATGCACTATAGGGGGTAATTTAAGCTTCTCAAATATGTATAGACCTTATGCACATGACGTCATTTCAGTACGGCGCCCCCGCATTGAGGTCAAAAGGAGGTTGTTCATTGGCCAATCTATGTGCGTTTCGAATGTTTCGTCACCGTTTGACCTCAAAGATGGCGGCCGGATGACGTCAATGCACCATGTCTATTAGTTTAATTATCAGGGATTTTGACAATTGTATTTTTATACACATGCCCATGTCATCAAGTGGCAACAAAAATCTTAGAGTCTTGGTGACCTTTGACCGTGGCAACACTTACCCAATTACATGTTCACCATTGGTGTCCAAATCTACATGATCTAGGCAATTTGTTTAGCTTGTTTTGGTATTTTAAAAAACAATTTTTGTTCAGGGATTTTGTGCACGTATACATGTCCATTTCACCAAGTGAAAAAAAAACACAACATTCTTGGTGACCTTCGACCGTGGCAACTGTGCATTTATTAGTAAAGCATCTTGCTCAAGGACACAAGTGTCATGACTGGGATTCGAACCCACTCTCCGATGACTTAACCACCAAAACTTTATATTAGATGCTCTTAACCACTAATAATAATAATAATAATAATAACCGTATTTATAACGCGCCTTTTGCCAAAGGATACAAAGCGCCAGGTATTATTACTGCAAGGAGTGGGGGCGATTTTTGAGATAATATAAGACCTAATCCTTAAGCACAATGTAATGGTTTACAAGGTGCTGTGGCGCAATATGCTGCCAATCTAGCCAGGAACACCGGGGCGAACCCCTTCTCTTTTCGACAAGTGCACTGGGTTCTTTTACATGCGTTTAAACAACACATGGGACCAACGGCTTTACGTCCCATCCGAAGGACGAAGCAATGGTAATGTGTCTTGCTTAAGGACACAGGTGTCACGGCCGGGGATTCGAACCCACACTCTGCTGATCAGAAACACCAGAGTTTGAATTCGGTGCTCTTAACCGCTCGGCCACGACACTTCCACTAGAGCATGACACCCTACAATGTACCATACACTTTTCAAATTATACCTTGCATCAAACTCATTAATATCAGTAATGTAAAGTAAGTTCAGTTTCATGACTGGGATTTGAACCAACACTCTGATGCCTTAACCACCAGAACTTGAATTCCGTGCTCTTTACCACTGGCCATTATTCAAATCTACCTTGCATCAAACTCATTAATATCAGTAATGTAAAAGTAAGTTCAATATTAAAAAACGATCTCTTTCTCTCTCTCCCTAACCCCCCTTCCCCCCCCCAGGTCTGATCATCAAATCGGAGCCACTGTCACCCCCACCCTCATCGTCATCATCAGACGCTTCAGGAGATACATTCCCAGCAGTCAAAGTATGAACCCTCCCCCTCTCTTTCTCTCGCAATATGACATGAATTATAAAACCAACCTTAAAGGCATTGATCACATCTGATCATCTGATAATTACTCAAAATACTTGTTATCATAAAAACTTACTTGAAAAAGAGCAATGGAGAGCTGTTGATAGTATAAAACTTTGTGAGAAACGGCTCCCTTTAAAGTAATGTAGTTTTTGAGAAAGAGGTAATTTCTCACTCAAGCCTTTTATAAGTCATCTCAAACCACACAAGTTTTTGCAACAAGGGTGTTTTTTGTTTGTTCATTATTATCTCGCAACTTCGACGACCAATTGAGCTCAAATTTTCACAGATTTATTATTTTTTGCATATGTTGAGATACACCAAGTGAGAAGACTGGTCTTATACACTAACCAATAGTGACTAGTGTCTTTAAAGCTCAAATATAACAAGAAATGTTTTTTTTCCCTACATCAGAATTGTCCAAACCCCTACCTCCAAGTCAAACTAGAGTCTCCTCCATTGACGCCTCCACGGGACAGCGCAGACGTCTCAAATTTCATTCTGACCAACGGGACGGATAATTGCTCTACTACCGTGGTGCCGACAGGTATTTCCATTGGGCCCAAGAAGACTCTGAAGCCCAAGGGGATGCCAATCGCCCCCAAGCCCGCTACGGGACACGTCCAGAAACCTTCTACAAATGGTGAGATCGGGAGGGGCAACCTCAGTCTTGCTACCAAGTTCCCTGAGCAACCAAATTCTAGGTCCAAACGTTTTGCGATAAGGCAGGGTACATCTTTGGTAATGACTCAAAAAATGAATGACCACAAAAAAAACTACCAAGTCAAGAGCACTGGAGAGCTTTTGATATTGTCAAACATTGTTAGAAAAGACATCTGATGAAGTATTGTAGTTTTAGAGAAAGAGGTAATTTTTGACGTGAACAATTTGAATCTGAGGAAGGGATGAAAACAAATGTGGTGTTAAGTTGAATTGACATGACCTGTTATATAATCCTGTGAGAGCTTCTCTTTTAAAAATGAAGAAAATTTTAAAATTGATTTTGAATGTGTTTCCCCCCCCCCCCCCCCCCCCCCCCCCCAGTTCGGCAACCTCTTGTACTAACTCAAGCCGACGTCGCCCAGCTAACCGCCCAGGGCATTATAAAGTGTGGACCACCGCCGACCAAACAAGCCAAAATGTCCCCCAGTCAGTCCGTAGCCAGTGTTCCCATAGCAACCAAGACAACAATAGCAGTGACGCCTGATGATCCACATCAGCAAGGGATGCCGTCCGACGTTGACGTAAGAAATATCTTTTGTTTTTCAGCACAGGCCTTTACATGAATGTTGCTTTTTTGAAAGGGCAAAGAGCACCAAGGCATTTTCTCCATGGTGAAGGACACCCTAAAAGGAAATGATAAATTCCTACTGGAGCATTTCAAGGGCGCCAAAGACAATGACCAAGGCCCAATTTCATAGAGCTGCTAACCACAAAAATTTGCTTCGCATGACATTTTTTCCTAATAAAAAACAGGATTACCCAAAAAGAAAATGGATGTTGCATATTGCTTGTTACTGGTATTCAGCTGCAGTTTGGTTATCCTGCAAAGCTTGATGATGAC
Source organism: Asterias rubens (assembly GCF_902459465.1). Classification (NCBI taxonomy): domain Eukaryota; kingdom Metazoa; phylum Echinodermata; class Asteroidea; order Forcipulatida; family Asteriidae; genus Asterias; species Asterias rubens. Next base: position 8,885,065 of record NC_047080.1, on the reverse strand, counting down.
AATTTATTTGTCGCAATTTGTAAAAATAAGGCGTTACCTTTTGATTGTTGTTCAGATGCGAGCGTGGAAGAGGCAACAGCGCATGATCAAGAACAGAGAGTCGGCCTGTCTGTCACGAAAGAAGAAAAAAGAAGTAAGTAGAAAGTGTTTCTTTTTAGTTTCAAACAATAAAGCACAACCTTATGAAAGAGACTGTATCAAATTTATAAATAATAGGGAGACCGCCATCGTAGGGCTAGATAGTTTAGTTGGTAGAGAGCCGGCATGTTAATCCGGAGGTCGTTGGTTCACGTCCCACTCATTGTAAAATGCGCTACATGTATATAAGAACTTGTTATTATTAATACTATTAAAAGGTACACTCTGTGTTTTTGTTTTTTTACTGTTTTGTGGCAGTGTATTAAGTAATGCTTAATTGAGTTGTCTGGCCTGCACCTGAAATAAGTGCCAGATACCAATACGTTGTTTTGTCAGATCCATTTTTGTTTTGACCAGTGACAAAACTTTAGTGTATTTTTTAAATTTTTTAAGGCGTCAGTTTGGTGTTTTTGAAATGTTCCTGTTTTGATTGTTCAGTTCAAGTCGGTTGTTTACATTTTCGTTTATTTGTTGTTGTTTTGCCTATAGTATTTACAGGGACTTGAAGGAAAGATGGACGATATAGATAGCGAGAACACAAGACTTAGAGAAGAGAATTGTTTATTGAGGAAAAGAGTTGAAGAACTGCAAAAAGAGGTAGGCATTTGTTAACCCTCCCACTGTTTGACCGTTTAATTATTATCCACTGTGATTTTGGAATGATTGATAAACTTTGCCAGCCTGCAAAATATGATCATGTGGTGAAGGCATCTACACAAAACACAGTCAACCCTCCTACTTGCTGACCACTCAATATCATCCACTGTGGTTTGGATATAAACTTTGCCAGCCTGCAAAACATGTATGATATTACATGGTGAATGCATCTACACAGTACACAGTCAACCCTCCTACTTGCTTACCATTCATTATCAACCACTGTGGTTTGGAATGATATATAAACTGTGCCAGCCTGCAAAATTATATATTGTGGTGAATACATATACACAGTACACAGTCAACCCTCCTACTGTCTGACCATTCAATATCATCCGCATGCAATATGATGTACATTTTGCTTTTTCAAGCGTTTTTTCAAAACCAAATCAAATCGAGAAACAAAAACCTTACATTTCAAAAACCGTACTGTCAACAAAATTGACTGGTTGGCAGGTCTGTATGAGTATTAAAAAAAAAAAAAAAAAATGTATTGTATTTTTTTTCCCCCAGAACAATCGGTTGCGGAAGCTTCAGTCCATGTTACCGTCCGCTAAGAAGACCACCAGTTGCCTCTTTGCATTAGTGCTACTTTTGGGCTTCAATCTTGCCCCATTCAGGTTTGTTGGATTCAATTCTATTCAAGTATGTTTGGGCGTTTTTAAAAAGCTATGGACACTATTGGTAATTGTCAAAGACCAGTCTTCTCACTTGGTGTATCCCAACATGTGCATCAAATAAGAAACCTGTGAAAATCAGAGCTCAATTGGTCGTCAAGTTGCTAGATAGTAATGAAAGAAAAAACACCCTTGTCACACAATGCTTGATTTCAAGACCTCAAAATCTAATTCTGAGGTCTCGAAATCAAATTCGTGGAAAATTGCTTCTTTCTTAAAAACTACGTTACTTCTGAGGGAGCAGTTTCTCACAATGTTTTATACTATCAACCTCTCCCCATTATTCGTTACCAAGTTAAGTTTTATGCTAACAATTATTTTGAGTAATTACCAATAGTGTCTACTGCCTTTAAGCAAGATGTTATTTGAGTCGACTCTGACACAACGAATATATCTATTCACAGAGAGCATATTTCAACACAATCTCAACTACCCATAATTTTCTCTCCACAGTATTTTTAGCTCACAAAAGGACGACTACTCGGCGAAGCACCACGGCCGAGCCCTCCTTAGTTATTCAGAGCCCTCGGTGTCTCACGACGACCAATCACCGGATGGCTTGTTGCGACAACAGGCAGAGAAGATTGCGATAGATAGGGCGATATTTAACACCACGAACAACGAGGGCGTGCCAGAGTCGCCGATGACCCGGAAAGAGTTGATGGTCATTAGGGACATGGCGGAGTACATGCTGTCCAAGGGAGGACCGTCTTGTCCGAAGTTGAATATGACAGAGTCACATAGGTGAGTAGAGATTTTAAAGAACTGTATGGACCCTTTAAGTGTTTGGATACTTTTTAGACGACACAAAACACAAAACATCCACAGATTTACATTAAACTCACAAGGCTCAAGCAAAATGACAGTAGAAATCCCCTCTTTAAATATTACTTGCTGAGGTACTGTAGTTTGTGAGAAATGAGCAGATTTACACGATTCCCTGAAAACATTGTATTGTGATTTTCACATTTTTGTTCAAATAAACTTGATGGCTTATGAAGCTGAAATTTCTTCAGGTAAATTATATTACATACATCTTCATTCACAGTGAGTAGGGATTCATGTCATGGCCAAAACAATTAACTACAAACATGACAAATGGTATCAAAACCCTTTAAAGGATTCGGGTACTTTTTCAAAATGTCCACAGATTTACATTAAACCTACAGGGTTTGAAGATAATGATAGTGGAAAGCTTCCCTTCAAATATTACTAACTAAGGTTGTGTAGTTTTTTTGAGAAATGAGTAAAACAAGTCACAAATAAAGTTTGGTCTCATGAGACCAAAATTATTTTAGCATGTAAAATCCCCTTAACCAGTTAAGATATTATAACAAAACCATAGCATAACTGGTTAATACGTTTAACATGCTAAAACTGAGACGAAAATTATTACTTTTACTCATTTCTCAAAAACTACAGCACCTCAGTAAGTAAAATTTTTAAGGGAAGCTTTCTACTATCATAATCTTCAAACTGTGTAAGTTTAATGTAAATCTGTGGACATTGTGTTTTTTGTTAGGAAAAAGTACATATACCCTTTAAGCCAGCCTGCAATATCATATCACAAGTTGACAGAGCGCTTGTACTGATAAAAGATGGTGACACAGCGCTTAGCCTAAGGAATTAACCAAATAATAGAGCTAAATATTAGGACCAGTCATCGTTTAGAAGAAAGTCTGAAATAGTTTATGATGTGGAGAATGTTTTTTTTTTCTTTTTCAGACTTGCGGATGTTTTGATGGGCTGGGCGCAGAACCATCAAGATGAGCAGAAGAAGTACAACAAAGAGCAGCAAATCAAGAAACAGAAAATGGTGAGGAACAACTTAGTTTCTCAATTTGTTCGTTTGTGGATCCCATTTTAAAGGCAGTGGACACTATTGGTAATTACTCAAAATAATTATTAGCATAAAACCTTTCTTGGTGACGAGTAATGGGGAGAGGTTGATGGTATAAAACATTGTGAAAAACGGCTCTTTCTGAAGTGCCATAGTTTTCGAGAAAGAAGTAATTTTTCACGAATTTGATTTCGAGACCTCAGATTTAGAACTTGAGGTCTCGAAATCAACCATCCAAGCGCACACAACTTCATGTGACAAGGGTGTTTTTTCTTTCATTATTTTCTCGCAAGTTCGACGACTGATTGAGCTCAAATTTTCACAGGTTTGTTATTTTATGCATATGTTGAGATACACCAACTGAGAAGACTGGTCTTTGACAATTACCAATAGTGTCCATTGTCTTTAAACTACAGCATCAAGACATACATGAACAACAGTACAAAACACAGACACACCACTGAAACAGATGCAGCCCTGAGGGATTGCCCTTGGGTGTCGTGGCCTGAACGGATAAGAGCACCAAACTCAAGCTCTTCTATTTCTGTTCAGCAGAGTGTGGGTTCGAGTCCCGGTCGTGACACTTGTTCCCCTGAGCAAGACACTATAATTACTAAATGGGTACCTGTGGGGGCAGAGATGGTTCTTGTGATTGATTTAGCTTAGGAGCACATATTTGTTGCACAGCCTGTATACTCCCCAGGGAGCTGAGATGGTTTAAGGAAATAATTTTAATTTTAAAATAACCCAGTGACCAGAGGTAGTAATGTTGGAAGCACTTTGAGACGCCCGTCGAAGCTAAGACACTTGTCAAGAGGCTTTCCCACCTCACCTGCTCAACACCCCCCCCCCCCACACACACAAAAAATACACCAAAAACAAGACAAGGCAAACAAAAAATGTGGCAATGCAAAGGGCAATATTAAGCAAAACTTGACTAACGATTATCTGGTACACGAAAAGGCAACAGAAATGGCAAAAAGATGATTGAAATTGGTCAGGTCCCCTTTATGTACCATGAAATTCAATCAGTGTTGTATAGAGTGAATGTGACAAAGAAGGTCGGAAGCCTGACCATGGTAAAAAAACGTCTTCTCTTTCAGAAAGCCCCAAGGAAGAAGCCGACAAAACGCAACCCCTTCAAGAGGGCACCGCCAACCCTCCAGGTCGACCCAAACGAGAGGAGTCTACAAGTTTACGACAGTTTGTTCCAGCGGACCTACGACAGTCTCCTGGATGCATTGAACAGGCGAGACGACACGTTCTACGTCGTGTCGTTTAGACGGGTAAGAAAACTTATTTCACACCGGATCTGTTCTGCACAAAATCCTCACTCGATAATACCGGCAGCATAGTAGTAATAATAATATAATATAGGGTTTGAGGCATTGCATGGTGAGGTATCAATGTATGTTTGGTTTGCGGTAACACCATGTGTGTATCTACTTGCCAGGTAGAGTTTGTTCTTAGAGAACCGTCTTGCTTTAAAGCTTTAAAGCTCCGATTATCTACTCCTAAGAACAAACTCTACCTGGCAAGTAGATACACACATGGTGTTACCGCAAACCAAACATACAATAATATAATAGTATTAATAGTGGCGTCTTATATAGTGCTCATATCCATCACTCAGTGACGCTCAAGGCGCTTCAACATTCAATATTGTCCTTCATGGTATGTTTTGACTACGTTTGAATTATGAGACCTACTCCTTTTACATAGCACCAAGTCATGTTTTACAAGGTGCTGTGGTGCAATATGCATTAATTTCGAAATTTTGTCGCGTTTTTGAGATATCAGCAAAAAATGCAGAGAGATTATGTCCATGATTGGGATATACAATCTGAGAAGTGTCACTGTCAGCCAACACTTCTCAGATTCATGTTTTATTTTTTTTTGGGGGGGGATAAAAACTGATATCTTTGTACATTGCCACATTACTTCAAAGTGAAATGATTCTCATAATGCTTTTATACTATCCAAAGCTGCTGTTCTTTTTTTTTCTAAACCAAGTAAGTTTTGATTGCCATTAATTTTAAAGGGTGATTACCAAACATATAGCTTCCTTTCAGTCTTCAGTCGCGGACTTAATAATAATAATAATTAATTGTGGCTTCTTGTATAGCGCACATGTCTGTCACTCAGTGACGCTCCTGGCGCTGTAACATACAGTATTTCCTGCCAGATGTGGGACTACGTTTGAATTATGAGACCTAATTCTGATAGCACCATGTAATGCTTTTACAAGGTGCTGTGGCGCAATTTGCTGCTGATCGGACCAGGAAAACCGGGGCAAACCCCTTCCCTTTTTGATAAGTGCACTCGGTTCTTTTACATGTGCTACACAACACATGGGACCAACGACTTTATGTCCCATCTGAAGGACACAAGTGTCACGGCTGGGGATTCGAACCCGCACTCTGCTGATCAGAAACACCAGAGTTTGAATTCAGTGCTCTTAACCGCCCGGCCACGACACTTCCACACTTATTTGATTGAATTTTGTTGATTTTGTGTCTAGGATCACATGTTGCTACCCGCTACAGCCCATAATAATACCCAGAGGCCGAGGATGTCATTAGTCATGCCCTCTGTAGGGGTCAATGGTAAGGTCACGTATACATTAATAATAATAATAATTCACAGTTTTTATTTAGCGTTTCAAAGCGCTCATTTCTTTACTACAAAGTATTAAGTAGCTCTATAAAATTGGCCCCTGGACCCAAGTTCATAAAGCCTGTAGCACAGAAAAGTTCTAATCACAGACAAATATTGCTTAAACCAAACTGGTTACCAGCCAAAAGAGCATCAAGCTTACATTTTTGTGACTGGTGCCCCACCCATTTTTCGCTAAGGAAAGAAATTTGCTCAGCACCATTTTACGCTTCACAGCTTTATGAAATAAGGCCCTGGTTTAAGGGAGTGTGGACTGAGGAAGTTGGCTGGGAACACATCTTTTAGGTAAAAATTGAAACTTTGTATGGTGAAATTACAATCTAAAAAAAGAACCATAGGTTTTAGCACCATGTTTCGATCAGTATGCTCTGACACGTTTTTTTTTTTTGTTCTTTTTTTTTTTGTAGAGTCCTCGCTGAACACGCCAAAGGATCACATCTCCATGATGCAGATTGACTGCGAGGTTATGAACACCAAGATGGTGTACATCAAAGAAGGTCACATCCCCGGGGCGAAGAACAACACCGTGGCCAACCACACAACGGTGCGAGACCAACAAAGCGGCGCAGAGCGACCCACGTCGTCAGAAGGAGCCGATCACTCATACCATCCCAAAAATCTGACCCTACCACCGTCTTGAAGGCACGGGGAAGCGGCACGGTGCAATATTTTGTAACAAATACAAGGATAGTATTTCTATGGCCAAACAGAAGCATGGTTGGAAAAGACTTTGATACGGAGAAAACGTTTAGGATGACGTACGTGTTTGAAAGGGCGTGTACTAAAAAAAAAGAGAAAACTTTTTGGTGAAATTCTCTGGCCAAACAAGAGCATGGTTGGAAAAGACATTGGAGGAAGAAACTGCTACATGGATGACCTACGTGTTTGAAAAGTTCTGTACTAAAAAACAAAAACACTTTCTGATGAAATTGTCCTGGATAGGATTTCTATGGCCAAACAAAAGCATGGTTTGAAAAAAAAAACCTTGATAAGGAAGAAAACCTTTACAGGACGACCTACGTGTTTTAAAAGTCCTGTACTATAAAGAAGAGAACTTTCTGATGAAATCGTCCTGGATAAGAAAAGCATGATTGGAAAAGACTTGAACCTAGATAAGGAAAAACATTTACAAGGATGACCTATGTGTTTGAAAAGCCCTGTACTAAAAAAAAAAGACAGAACCTACCAATGAAATTGTCATACAAGTGTTCTTGAAGAAGATCCATCTCATTGTCTATTCCAAGGAAAACTGAAATACTTGTGGAGTTCAAGACTAGACGACAAAGACACGCAGATGCCAAACCGAATTCGGAGACTGAATTTGGAGACAAAATTTGGAGACTCGAATTTGTATTGCCATGACAACTCTAAACCAGTGGAATACATTGTATGTTGTTAGGGTTATACAAAAATAAAGACGGTTCTTTTAAACAGTTCTGCTTTAAAAGAGCGTTACCGGCCATTGGAATATTCAGTGCGGAGAAAAGGGTAACTGCAGGCCAAGGTCCCATTACTTAGAGTTGCTTAGCACAAAAGGTAGCCAAGCACAATAACATTTTGCTTACCAGAACAAGGTTACCAGCCAAACTACCATGTTATATGTACACTCTGACTGGTATCCTGCTCATTTCTGCTCAGCAGAAAATCATTAAGCAATATTTTGTGCCGAAGCACTATGAAATTAAGCCCTGGAATTATATCGTAGGCCACAGAGGCCATGGCCCTCCGCTGCCCTGGTCTTGGCCTTAGTGCCCCCTTCAGAAGTTTGGAAGTGCTCTTCACAAAATTAAAAATGGATCTGCCCTCTCAAAGATGAAGTTGCAGGCCTGTAAACTGACTATCATTCCAGGGGGTTTATTTTATGAATCCGGAGAAAAAGTGCCATTCAGCAGAAATTGTTGCTGAAAAAAAGGGTATAAGTACAAGTTTGGGAAGGGGGGGGGGGCTACATTTTGTCTTCATGTACTTAGCTAGCTGTGGATACAAGTGTAAATCTGTCCAACGGTTTAATATGCATTATTGGGAGTCTACATGTCAGAGCTATTTTTGTATCGTCGAAGACATGGACGAAAAACCTAATGACAATCTCTGTGCCTTGAAAACAAAAAAAAGGGGGATCACGTATGCAATTCTTTTATAAAGAATAGTGTCCCGATTGGTATGCAATCATTTTTTCATTACTTTTCATTACCTTTTGTGGTTTCTTGGTGTTGTTTGTTGGGCCTGAGGGAGGGTGGGGGGGGGGATATATTTAGCAGTGTAAAGCTCCCTCGTAGATTTGGTTTCTTTAATAGAAAATTACACACCCAGGAGAAATGGTCAACAAAATTTGTTTAGTTGTGTTACTCATTACTTTTTTTTAAAGAATCTTATTAGATTTTTAGTTTATTTTCTGGCAAAAGGGATAACTTTAACATTATGTGTTAAAGTTCATAGAAATAGAATACAGAAAAGCATGTATGGACACACACGGCCATTTTACTACTCCCTGTTTTAACGCGAGGCAAAATGATATCGCTTAAAATTAACCATATTATGTGAAGCATTGTACCCAATACATGGGTCTGCTTACTGTAAGCAAAAGATTTGTGCTTACAGAAGCAGAAAAATCCATATTTCACCGGTTAGCCAGGAACTGTTGCTTGTGCACAGATATTTCACTTGTTCTACTATGCATTCTTTGCTTACAGAGCTAGTGCAGTGAGAAGATGGCGCAGTTTGCCTATCATGTGAAGCACTGGGCGCAATACATGTCTGCTTACTGTTTACAAGCAAAACATTGGTGCCTATGAAATCAGAACAAATCCATGTGGGTGTATTTCACAGGTTAGCAAGGAACTATTCCTTGTGTTGTGCATGTGCGTATTGCTTCTAACATAAGCATTCTCGCTTAGCAGAAATTGGCGCGTAGCTCTTCAGAATTCTGAAGTAAGCACATTTGGCCGTACATGCAGATTTCATGGTATCGATCAGCTGTGTCTTCAGCAGTAACTAAGCGCAGCGTTTTCTGTTTCTATGGTAACGATCAATTCAATATTTCACTCAGATCAATTTATTTAATTAATTGTTATAATTGTAGACAAATGATTTTTGTGTAGATTTAGTGTTGATATTAAAATGATACACAGTGTCTTTTTCACTTTGTCTGTCATGAAAGAACAAAAAAGGAAAAAGAAAACTCAAATGAGAATTTGAACAAAATGAATTGCCATTTTTTTTTTATATTAATGTACCATTTCAAGGTAATATTTATTTCACAGGTTAGCAAGGAACTATTCCTTGTGTTGTGCATGTGCGTACTGCTTCTAACTAAGCCAACTCGCTTAGCAGAAATTGGCGCGAAGCTCTTTAGAACTCTGAAGTAAGCACATTTCAAGGTAATATTTATTTGTTTTTAATGTTCATTTTGTGCATATTGTCTTCAATGTTGTGGTCACTTTTTATGTTTTGAAATATAATTCTGTCTTGATGTTTGTGGTAGAAGTTGTTAAATAACATGTATGATTACCAAAACAGATTCAATGTTACCATGTTAACAATGTAACTACTCATTTGTGTTTGGGAAACTAGGTAAACGTCTTCAAACGAATCCAGGGTTTTTGTGAATACTTAAAAAGTATTAAAAATTGAACCATCAAAATTTAAGGGCTTTAATAAAACCATTCAAAAGTTTTAATTCAGTTATTTGAGGTCTTAAAGGGAAGGTACACGTTTGGTTATTACTCAAAACAAACATTAACTTAAAAAATTACTTGGTAACGAGCGTTGGAGAGCTGTTGATAGTATAAAACATTGTGGGAAACGACTCCCTTTGAAGTAACGTAGTTTTTGAGAAAGAGGTAATTTCTCACGAAAATAATGAAAGACTTCTAAGTTCTAGCTAGAAGTCTTTTATTCCTATCTGAAAGCACACAAATTCGTCCAACAAGGGTGTTTTTTCTTTCATCATTTTCTCGCAACTTCGATAACCGATTGAGCCCAAATTTTCACAGGCTTGTTTTTTTGTTATGCTTATGTTGAGATACACCAAGTGAGAACACTGGTCTTTGACAATTAATACCAAACGTGTACAGTGCCTTTAAGCAAATTAATTAAGTATGTAATGAATTTTCCCTTCAGCTCATAATGAATGAAAAAATGCTGCTTGTAAAAGAATTAACATAAAGCGTGAGTTGGAATAGCTGTTTGCCCTGCTTTATTCACTTACGTTCGGCCTTAAATTTTGTTAAGGGTAGCATTTATACAAAGATTTTTAAAAAGTCTGAAATTTGATTTTTGATTTTGTGCAGTTATCCTTTTATCATTTTGTACAAACAAACGGGAAATCACTTTACAAATTTTGTTTTGTAGTTGTTTTATTTATGTTTGCGGAGGCAAACTCGAGTATGTCAAAATTGTGAAGGTAAATGTTTTTAAAAACCGAAGTAGCATTTTACACATTCAATTGTCATTGTGTTTTAATTTTCATTATTTTTTATTGATTGTTATTATTTTTTTATTTTTTACTTCATGAACTTGCGTTTCTTTTAACTGAAGGACCATACATTTGGATAATCAGGGCTCGAATTTGGGGGAAAAATTCACGAGACCACAGGGCTTGTGGTTCAAAATGTTCCCCCGATTCTAACATATTCACTGAGCTCTCTATTTGTCACAAACTGAAAATGTTTTCCCTGTATACAGGGGTTTTAAGTGCCCAATACAGCCATGTCCCTTTAAATCTTTCGTACATTTTTGGGGGCTGATGCAAGTTGCATCAATGTTACACCAATATATCTGTTGCAAATTTGTCAATGTGAAGATATGCACTCATGTGGTTTTACCATTAATTCTGTGTTGCAGATTTCGGTGTATTTTGTGTTTTTGTTTCTATGGTTCTACATATGTCAGTTTAAACTGATAAAAATTACACTTTTGTTTCAGTATTTGTTAAATAAAAGTCTATTGTAAAATGTACAAACACCACACTTTGTTACTGTATGATTTCTTGTGCTGCAAAAAGAGCGAATCGTGTTGTGGGAAAATGTGAGTTTATATGAAGCTCTGCCATTAAGTTGTGGTAATGGTCAGCCATTTTGGTTTTGGGATCAATGTGATTGAATTATGTTATTATTTTTGGGGTTGAACAAAGAATTGACTAGAGTGGGATTCGAACTAACGACCTCCGGATTAAGTGCCGGGGCTCTACCAACTGAGCTATCTAGCCTTATATTGGCGGTGTCCCTATTTTGTCAATATCTTTGTTCGGGGGAATAATGTTATAACGGCATGACTCAGTGGTATAGTGCAACCTATGCAAGTTCTGCTGGCCGAGTCATCGGGTGTGGGTTCGAATCCCTGTCACGACACTTGTGTCCATGATGAGCAAGACACTTAATTATAATTGCTTCTCTTCACCCAAGGATGCCATTGGAACTTGTGAGATGGTTCATTGATTTGACTTGGTGCGTTACATATTGAGCACGTTTGAGCAAGGTGCTAATTGTCGACAACAAAGTATTGCATGCATAGCTAACCATGGAACATTGACTAGTGGTTGACAAAATGGTTGCCGCTCGAACTTGCCCATTTTTGTAAGAGATAGGGACTCCCAAGGGAGCTCTCCCAAGGGAGCTAAGGAACAAAATAAAATGGCCAAAATGACTGAGGCAATCATGTTCAAGTACCATGAGCGTCAAAATTGATAAAACAATTGTTCAGTCTGTAAATTCCATGAAAGTTAAGATTTTGTTTTCCTCCATTGAACTATGTACAAATTGTGCGGGCAGGAAGTCCAGGCACTAGTCATGTGACAGGTCACATGGTCTGAAGGGTAGTAGATAAAAGAATGGCAGGTACTTACATAATATGATACTCCAAGAGTAGCATTTGTAGCTTCAAAACACCAGAGGTTCAGTTAAAAAAATTATTTCCTACTAAACCAACAGGTTCCCACTTATTGGTGATGGCGTAATTTCTTAATTTTTGAAATTGTTTACTTTTCAATGAGTTTGCATATTTAGTGAAAAGAAAACTTTCAGTGAAAAATATTAATTGCTTCTTATCATCCTGCACCCAGCAAAAATGGATATTTCTCTCAAAATGGGCAAAATTATAATAAAGAAGCCCAGATTTAATACGGGGCAGACTGATATGAATAATTAACACTGGTTTCATTTTTGTATTGGCTTATAAAAGCATTTCTTTAACATGCAAACTTAATCATTCAACAAAAATGGGCTGGCATATATGCTCACGCACAAAAAGTAGCTAAGTGCAACAAAGTTATGCTTACAAAAAAATGGTTACCAGCCAAAGTACAATAATGTGACTGGTATCCTGCAAACTTTTCCTTGGTAGAAACTTTTTAAAGACTCTGGACACTATTGGTAATTGGACACTATTGGTAACTGTCAAAGACCAGTCTTCTCACTTGCTGTATCTCAACATATGCATAAATTAATAAACCTGTGAAAATTTGAGCTCAACCGGTCATCAAACTTGCGAGATAATAATGAAAGAAAAAAACACCCTTATCACCCAAAGTTGTGTGCGTTTATGGTTGATTTCGAGACCTCAAGTTCTAAATCTGAGGTCTCGAAATCAAATTCGTGGACAAATACTTCTTTCTCAAAAACTATGGCACTTCAGAGTGAGCCGTTTCTCACAATGTTTTATACCATCAACCTCTCCCCATTACTCGTCATCAACAAAGGTTTTATGCTAATAGTTATTTTGAGTAATTACCAATAGTGTCCACTGCATTTAAGCAGCATTTTCTCCATAAGCAGCTCCATGAAAATGGGCCCAGGTGATAGCACTCTGGACCAGTCGACACCCCCCCCCCCCCCACCCCACCAGCAATAAGCCATTTACATGTTAGATTTGAATAATGTCTGGTACAATGTACTGTACCGCTTACATTGAATTCCTCAGCCTGTAGAGACAGTTGCTATGTCAAATGGTTTGGGGCAAGCTTTTGTATAACAACCTCCAATTGAGCAAACCCTGGTATACCATTGTGCCAAACACATCTATTCAGAATTCTGTATGGGTGTTCAGCATCTCTTGCGTAACTACTAATCATCTGACATAGCAACTGTCTCGATAGTTGAGGAATTCAAATTTAAGTGGTTCTTTGTGATCAAGCACGTCATTGTACCAGAAAACATTCAAGTTCAACACTCAAATGGCTTTGACTCTGTGAGTGAACCACGTACTGAAACACAAACAGTGACATAAATCATAGCTCATTCAGTTGCAAAGTTTACACATGCCACTAAACCAAGTGATTATTTATTTCATGAATCTATATACTCCAAGTTCTACATATAATCGCAGTGTAGATTCGGAGACCCACAATTGCACTTAAAAGTTATTACAGCCCCCAAGAGATGGAAGTCAATTGAATGTAAAAAGTACAGGAAACAAAATTGTTAACAAAGGGTTCGGTTAAATGTGTTACCTACAATTATCATTATACTACATTGTCTAGAAATGTGGTTTTATAAAACCAATAGAGAGTTATGTTTGCAGTTTTCGTATTTTGTCAATTTCTTTTTTCAGGAGTGCCGGTCAGAATTGGCCAGAATTGGTCATTCAGTCGATAAACATTAGATCATACCCAAAATTAAGATACACATTAGGAACCAGCAGTAAAGAACCTCACGAATTGGACATGGTCAAATTTAAACAGTTGGAAATTAAATCACCTGCATGCTGCCCCAAGTGCGTTCGTATAATGGAAAAAAGGTAGAAAGCTCATTTACAATAGTTGCATTTTTGAAACAAAACCAAACAAAATGATATTTTGTTGTTCTAAATTAAACATCTCAAAATGATGAAACATCTCACGATTTAAAAAAAATGAACCCTCTGTCTTGAACTTTTTGACGACTGAACAAAGAAACAAAGTGTTTTCTTTTGGGTTCTTTTTCTAACTTTTAATTTTTAAGATTACCAGGTTCATTGTTTTATTCAGTACCGGAAACCGAATGGGGTTTTCGCCACTCCTATTGTATAGATCCACATGCCTTACATTTAACTATTTACCATCACATTTTATGTAACATGGAAGACTAGTTAACAATCACAAATTATCCTGTGCGCAAGTGTAACGTATTTCTACATTTTAGTTAAGTTAATTTCTAAATCCTACAGGTTTCTTTAATGCAATGGTTTATATCAATCGATATACATCTAGAAAATAGGGAGATTTAGCTGCACGTTAAGCGAGCAAAAACGTGAACGTCAGAAAATTGTCGTTTCTAGGTGACGTTACCACTTCGGTCATTCTCACGTATGACATATGCAGGTACGTACATGACATGAGAAATGGTAACTTCATGTATGCTTAAAACGTGACATTTGTACAACAAAATTCTCTGACGTTCACGTTCATGTTTGTGCTCCCGTAACGTGCTAAACCTACCCAATGTTCCATAGGATTTGTGTGATACTTTATTGATATGCAGTTGAACCTGTACAGTTATCAGCTACGCAGATTAACGATTATCATTCCCTTCCTTTAGGAAGTATTAAGAACTAAATCTACACATCTGGTGAGTGAAACTTCTACAAGTATTAATATTTAACCGATATGAAGACAGCGCATTACCCAGCAAGTAAACAAAATTATAGGTAAAATAATAAAAAATATATAATTAGTTGGTTGCGAATAAACCGTAACAAATTGATAAAACATGCCTTACAAGATGCATCGCCCGATTCTTTTAATATTCTACACTTTCCTAACTATTAGGAAAGTATAAACTTTCATTTGATAAACTGAACAAGAAAATAAGTGATAGTCCATACCCGACATTATCTCGCATAACACAAGTTGGGAAGGTAGCGCATTCTGCTCTACCAGCCAGGCTCCTAGTGGATGATAACCCTTGCTTACATCATGGAGTAGATTCTACCTCCATGCTTACATCCTTACGGACTGTGAAGGGGATAACAGGCTCCAGGGGTAGGTGGCAACGTGCCCCTGGGTCGATAGCCCAAATGAGTCAAGTGTACCCCTCACCTTCAAGTGGCTGTCCAACCTTGCGATATCTCACAGCCGTGAGCAAACATTTTGCTTGTTAGAAGTTTGTATGCATGTGCAATGGGCTTGACCTCCAAAGAGCAGTTTAAAAACACTTAAAGGAAAAATTTTCTTCAAAATGACATTTACCTTACAGATTTTTAAAAGATGGAATGAATCAAGTTTGTTTTTAAAACTCCCTTTCTAGAATTCTAAATATGACAATTGAAAACCCAAAGTTTTCCACTTAAACAATACCATTTTGTAGTCATGCAAACTATTATGCAATACTATACCACTTTAAAAAAAAAAAAACTTACAAGCTAGAGCCCAATCCGCAAGAAAATTAACCCTGGGAAGTTTGGAGGAATTTTAACCCCATCGTCACCTCATGTTTATTTGACACCTGATGCAATATTCCTCTGGGAAACTAAACACTTAGTGTGCTAACCCCAGGGGCTATTTGGCTTAACCCTACAAAAGGGTCTGGGTACCTTTTGAAGAACACAAAACACAACGTCATCAGATTGACATCAAACTCACACAGTTGGAAGATAATGATGGTAGAATGCCTCCATTAACATATTACTTGCTGAGGTGAGGTAGTTTTTGAGAAATGAGTAAAACAAAGCTCAAAAATAATTTTCGTCTCAATTAGACAAAAGTTATTTTAGCATGTAAAACGTATTCAGCTGAGGTCTTGAATTCAATTCAAATACTTAAGTGAGAAATTACTTCTTTCTCAAAACCTACGTTACTTCAGAGGGAGCCGTTTCTCACAATGATGTATACTATCAACAGCTCTCCATTGTTCATTACCAAGTCAGTTTTGATGCTAACAACTATATTTTGAGTAATTCCAATAGTGTCCGGTGCCTTTAACCCTACTACGAAGCATAACAATTCTGAAGGTTAAAGGTATTGAATCAAATAAAATAGAGCGATGAAAAAAAAACACTTTAAGCTTCAAATTTCTTAATACCGCAAATTCAGCCTACAATGAAGGCACAGCATTTCAGGAAGGTTTAACTTTACGTGTACATTATTGATAAACAACCATATGCATGTACATGTCCTGCCATTTGCTCACAGTGAAAAATTGAGTGTATTTCTGTCTGAAGATGAGCAGAGTATACTGTTCGAAACACCAAGACCAAACCGGCCCTTTTCTGAGCCAACACTGCCACAAAAGAGATTTACACGTTGTTGTACCCGCAAGTTTACTATTTATTTTTATAACACACCTGTTGCTTGTTCTGTATTCTGGTTGGCTGAAACACGGTCACGTGGGATGAACTATAGTCTACTGATCGCATGCGCAGGTTTTGCGGGAACTAGTTCCCGAGCGGGCACTAGTCTTTGAAAATAGTGCCCGGTTACAGCGCCCTCTCTTGACTTGAACCGTGAACAGCAACTACAAAACTTCCTTTCTTTTCCAGATTACTGTTCTTATTTCACATTTTAAGACCGAGCTGTGTTATAAAACACATATTGACTGGCATAATTCAGTAATTAGTGTCGACTATTCCCCCGCGGGCCTGTGGGTGACCAGAAAAGGGGCCTATTTCGGCCGAGGGAAATAGGTCCCTCTTCTGGTCACTCAAAGTCCCTCGGGGGAATAGACATACACTAGTTACCTCATTGCCAGTCAATATGTGTATAATAGTTTCTTCCTATGTATTTCTTTAGTTGAGTAGTGTACAATTTGTGCCTGCAAAATTCCAGGCTCTCTTATATGTAAACACATTTTGAAAGAGTCGCATGTTTCCAATGCTGTGCCTTCACTTTAATAAACAGTTCCAATAATCTAGTGCAATAATATTTGAGAAAGCATTATCAAGACAAAATGAGCTTTTATAATTATTTATAATACAGGCTTACAGAGTTCTCAATTAAAGTTTTGTTTAAAGGATTTTGGTACTTTTTGTACTGTAACACAAAACACAATGTCCTAAGATTTACATTAAACTTACACCATTTGAAGATAATGATCGTAGAAAGTTTACCTTAAAATATTACTTACTAAGGTGCTGTAGTTTTTGAGAAATGTGTAAAACAGTGAGACGAAAATTATTTTAGCAAGTAAAACATATTTTTGTGACATTGTTTTACTCATTTCTCAAAAACTAAACAACCTCAGCAAGTAAAATTTTAAGGGAAGCTTTCAACTGTCATTATCTTCAAACTGTGTAAGTATAACGTCAAACTGTGGACATTGTGTTTTGCATCCTACAAAGAGTACCCAGCCCTTTAACTTTGTTTAAATTTTATACATATTTTTTTCTTCGTTTTCTCGTTTCTTGATTCAAGACACGAACTCAAGATACGTCAGCGGTACCTTGCCTTGCTGGTCCATGCCCCTCTCGGCCATCACCCAATCTTTATCCATACCAGGCAAGCTATACACGGTGATTAACTGCACGGGAGATAAAGAGAGATCAAATAATCAAATTACACCTATGTGTGTTATCACTGTACAGTTATACTCGATACTTTTCCCGAGTTCTGTGAACAAAAATCACAGGCATAGGGTGCGTTCCATTAGCTTCCTCGGGTCAACCCTGCGACGCTCATTTGGGTGAGCCCCTGACAAGAGCTTATCGAACGATCACTCGCCCTCTTGTGGTGACGTCATGCACCAGTTCCAAGTGAGACCCCTCCACAAACAAGCCCCTGGAATGACGTCAAAGCTATTCGAACGTCGGGGTCGACCTGGGGAAGCTAATCGAATGCACCCAAAATAACCCACTCGAGTAATATTAATACTAAAGTGGGCTTCGAACCCACGACCTTTGCCATTCTAGAGCAGTGTCTTACCACTTATAGACCACCGATATTGCCCGGCAACTAGAGGCAGTTTGAATCCTATATTTCAGCAGCGGGTACTGCAACGATTTGATAGATGGAAATTCGATCGGGGATAAAGAATATTAGTTTTGATTTTGGTTTTTCCCATAATTTTGGTGTGGCCTTTTGGTTTACCAGCTTGCTATATAACAGTTTTGCTTTATATAGCCCTTTGCTGAATTCTAGAACAGATGTCTTATCAACTAGACCACTGAGATTGCCCAATAGCTAGAGATTAGATTATCTTGATCAACTGGACCCTGTTTACACTAGATCAAGAAAGGTGGATCAGACCAGGATCTGATCCTGCAGTATAGATATCCACTGAGCAGAGGGCCCACTTCCAAAGAGCTGCTTAAGCAGAAAATATTGCTTTACAATTTTCTGCTCAGCAGAAAAGAGCAGGATACCAGTCACAAATTGTACTTGTGACATGGCAGTTTGGCTGATAACCTTCTTCTGGTAAGCATAATTTTGCTGTGCTTAGCTACTTTTTGTGTAATAGGGCCGACCAGGGCATAATTTCATCAAGCCAAGCACAATTTCTTTAGCACCAAAAATTCTGCTAAGCAGAAACTGGTTACCAGCTAGAATACTATATAACAAGTATTATCTGCGACTGCGTCCCCGTTAATTTTTTGCCAAGCAGAAATATTTGCTAAACTTGAAAGAACTTCTTCTGAAATTGGCCGAGAAAACCTATATTAACAAAAACATTAAAAAGTAAAGCTGTTTGCAAATTAGTGACAGTGGCTACAGCTTGGCCACCGCGTCTTCATGCATTGAAGGATAGGCTGCCCTTAGCAACAGCCCTTAGCAACAGCCACAGCCACCAATTTGGGCACGGAGCCTTGCATTCAAGCGAAATGAGACAAAATTTTCAACCAACACCAGAAAAATGGCATGAAGCCAAAGTGAAAATTCAAGCAATGATTAAATGGAATGAAGGTGCAGTTACAAACAAAAAAACTTTGACAAAAAAATTGGTGTTTGAAGCTTTTGATGGTGTGAAAAATAAAAAGTAAATAAAAATTAGTAAAGTTGCGGGTACAACCAAGTATTAAATCTCTTTTGTGGGATTGTTGGCTCTGAAAAAAAAGCTGATGTGGTCCGAAGTGAGCATAGCATAAAGTTCAAAACCTCGAGACCACACCAGCTCTTTTACGAGCCGACACTCCCACAAAAGAAATTGAATACATAATTGTACTAAAAGTTTACAAATTTTTAGTTACTTCCCCCCAAAAAACACCAAATGTTTTCAGTATTTCCCTTTAAACCCCAAAAAGACTATGGTTTCTTTTGAAATGTGGAAATGGTTGTCCAGGAAATGTAATGACTCGTTGGCTCAGGCACATGAGTACAACTCAAAACCTGCCAGTTGGCTGGTTTTAAGTGGTACAGTAGCTCACCAGGTAAACACTTTGAAGGAAACTAAAAAATGTTTACAGTATTCCTAGAACCCTTATTCTTGGCAACTTCCGCGGCTATTATTTGTGATGTTTTCCAGGGGTGAGAGTCATTGCAGACAGTTGAGTCTGAATTTAGGATCCAAATGTTAGGGGCATTCTGAAATGACACCATTCCTACTTTTTGGTATAAACCCCTTAAGGTTGGTTTATAGTTGGTCGTGCGATGGTCGCGCGATAGAAAATCTTGACGCGAGATCCTAAAAATCACAGTTTATAGCCATCGTTGAGGCCTATAAACTAGTTTTTTTTTTTTTTTTTCGCGAGCAAGATTTCCATCGCGCAACCATCCAACGACCATCGCACGACCAACTATAAACCGGCCTTTAGAGTTAAAGATTCCAAGGATCAAGTTTTGGGGAGCGGTATCCTCAGCACTAGAAAAGTGGATCAAAAGTCAATTTCTTTGAGAAGGTCACGGCTAGTTTTCTTCATCAGGCTGACTTAAAGAGTCTGAATTCAGCTAAACGTCTGAAATATCTCATCCCAGGTTTTTTATGGGCGAGATAAAAACAAAATGGACACTCTTGGTGCGTACCTCATCTGCCAGACAGGATAGCTCTGATTGGTCGGCCGCATCATAGTCATACAACACCCGTGCCTTTCGCCTGCCGTTTTGCGCAGGCGAGGCGCTATCTTGTAGAATGTCGCCCCCTATGGGCGGGGCGGTTGGGGTCGTGGAATTGGCACCGGCCGCCGGGACGATATATTGGCGGATGTTACAAACTGACCCTGGAATACTGCATTATGGGGGTTTGAAGAAGATGAATGAGAGAGAAAAAGGGGGAACAGGAAAAGAGCGGGAAAAGATTTGATTATAAATGAAGCACATGCAATATGTTTTTGTTAAAACATTTTGGCTGCAGAGATTCTATGCGCATTGGTGCCACCTCAACCCTAGCTCTTACTCTACACCCAGGCCTGATACTTCACAGAGGCAACAAAGACAATTGCCTTGATGCCCCGTGGACATTGCATTAACGCCCTTAAATTGCTCAAGTAGAAATTTCCAATTTCCTCATTGGGTGCCCTTTACCAAGGAGAAAATGCCTTGTTGCCCTTGCCCTTTCAAAAGCCACCACCAAGAGAATAAACCACCATTTTTAAAGAGCTGCTGCAGCAGAACATTTTTTTAAATTCATTTTTTCTTACCAAGAACTACAAAACTGCTCACTTTCTACGGGGGAAAACAAATTAACAGGGAACCAGTAAATAACAGGGCAAAATTTCATGGCTCTGCCCACTGACGAGTTATGTGCTTACGATCACCATTCACCGCTTGCACAGCAAGCAGCAAATTTCTACGCTTGCTCTGTAAGCAAAGAACACCTAGTTACTTGAAGTATGCACACGGACAAGCAAAAATTCCCCGCTAACACGTGAAATACGCGTGAAATAAGCGCACAATTCCCTGCTTCCGCAAGCGTTGATTTTTTGCTTACGGTAAGCAGAGCCATGAAATTGGGTCCAGTTTACATCACATGGCATTTTAGCCGGTAACCTGTTTTCTACTGAACAAAACATTTTTGCACTCGGCAGCTTCATTCACCAAGCAGCTCGATAAAAATTAAATGAACAAACTTTAAAAAAACCATGCAGAACTCCAGGTAAACCAGAGCAAAAAACTTTCAGTTGTGCTGACCTTTGACCCATCACATCTGACCTTCAATTTTAGCTACCCTTGCAGAACCTCGGGCATATCCTGTGCCTCCATAGCCAACATGGAGGCTTGGCCGCTGCTACCTCTAACAAAACCAAAAATGTGGGTTTTTGTCTACAGTACATGTATAGACCTGTTTACATTCAAAACGCCCTCCGTAGACAAAACACTGACCAAGTCATGTTTGGTGGACATATAGACGTGTAGTCATGGTAAGATTGTAGGATTGTAATTTTCCACAAATTTGACTTCGAGACCTCGGAATTAGATTTGGAGGTCTCAAAATCAAGCATCTGAAAGCACACAACTTCGTGTGACAAGGGTGTTTTTTTCTTTCATTATTATCTCGCAACTTCAATGACCAATTGAGCCAAAATTTCCACAGGTTTGTTATTTTATGCATATGTTGAGATTCACAAAGAGAGAAGACTTGTCTTTGACAATTACCAATAGTGACCAGTGTCTTTAAACTGAACAGACTTGGAATTCGACAGACGAAGATGAAACTGTACATGGAGGAATCTTCTAGAAACAGACATGGGTAATGGTACCGGTATGAACCCCCCTTGAACCATGTTGAGGTGATTTACAGTCTCTGTAGATGAATTGAACATGACGTCTTTGACCACAGACTTTGATGACAACGAATAAGCCATTTTGAGGTACGGTGGACACACAGGGCCTAGTATATAGGGCAGTATTTGGTTTGGATAATGAAGTTTGTCTATACCCAAACCAAACAGGGCACTCTTATGGTGTCTGGCCAACATACCTCAAAAAGCCTAATGGGGTACAGTTTCATCAATGCAAGTTGTCTTACCCACTGGCGTCTGCCAAGGAAGAAAGCTTCAGTTTCAGATGTGGGAAAAAAACCACAGAGACTTATTCCAGGGAGAAAAAAAACAACACGCCGTCACGTAGTGACTGAAAACCAAATCCACGTATTGCCCCCCGGCGTGATTCGACCCGGGGATACTAGAGAAGGAAGGTAATGAAAGATACCACTAGGCTAAAAACCCTACCACCCGCTTCTGTTGTACTTACTTGGCCATTTGGGTTTGAAGTTCGGCCATGGCTTTCTGGCACTGCTCAAAGTACGCCTGCTGAGCCTCAACAAAGTATTGCAGACGGCTCAGATGGTTAGACTTTAAGAACAAAAAAACGACAACAGAAAGATTATGGTTGGAACGATGTTTAATCTCATAACATGTATGTTCTGCATGATGTACATGTAGGGTGCCATGGGCGAGCGGTTAAGAGCATCAAATTCAAGTTCTGGTGGTTAAGTCATCGGAGTTTGTGCCCTTGAGCAAGATGCTTGACTATAATTGGTTCTCTCCACCCAAGGATAAAATAACAATAATAATTTAGGGGGCTAATCGTCCTTACTCGCAGCTAGAGCTGAATTGCGAAGGACACGGCTACAACATGTTCGAGAAGCAGGCATGCAAGGGCGTATTCAGCTGCCAGCCACATCAACCCATTATGACCACGGAGCACAGCCGAGATCAAAAGTGTTTGATTTATTCCTGAGGGAGGAAAACCCTCGTGGCACAGCAGAGAACCAACGCACAACTCAACTCACATATGGCCCCGACCTGGAATTGAACCGAGTCACCTTGGTGAGAGGCGAGCGCTTTACGCACAAGCCAATCGTGCCACCCAAATAAATGAGTACCAGCGAGGGTACAGGTTTCCATAAGGGGGGGGGGGGGGGGGGGGGGGAGCAAAGGAATAACTTAAGGGGCTTTATATGAATTGGGGGGGGTACTGAGTGGGGAGCTTCATCCCAAATGATACGGTTTTGTTATCATTGATGTGGGGACAAGGCAGTTTTTCCTAATTGTTTTAATTCTATTTTCATTTTGGACATTGGGTTCCCCAGGGGTCTAGACTTGGTCCTCTCCCCATTTGCAAAAAACATGAACAGGTTCCCTCAATACTCTAGTGATGCTATATTGTCAAATGGAGACGGGGTACTACTCACATGTGCACTGCTTATACCCTCCAGTAGAAGTTTGGTGATTTCATATTGGCGATCAAACTCGGACTGTGCCACTCGAAGTTCGGACTCGGCCTGGAATTAAAAAACATCAAAATCTGATAAGGGGGTCCATTTTCACAATGAATTTCTATGTTTTTGGCAACAAAAACTGGTTAAGTATAAATCCTTTTACTTGGGTCATTACACTTAATGGATGAGCTGTTAATCTGCCCGGGGAAGTCAGCAGCCATACTTGTTTTTGCACGATTCAATTAAGTCCACCATTTGGAAAAGGAATTACATGTACATGGAGATAACAGGTGTGAGTTGCCAGATGAAAAGGGTGTTTTATTTTAGCCACTTTCTTCAAAGGGGCTTTCGTTTGGAAAAAACTCATGCATGCCGCACCCAGTATTTATGCAAAAACGCATAGTTGTGCGTTCAAACAAATGAAATAGCATTGCCTAAAAAGATGGCTGCCATTCCACTGTTCAGCTGCACTGTGTGAAATAAGGGAATTATCCATATACTTAAATCAGTCAAGCTGTAACATTATTTTTTTTTTCCACCATTTTCTTTCGCTCTACAACTGGGGTGTTAAAACAAAAAAACACATAAGGAATGAACTAAATAATAAAACTCAACTATGATCACACTGTAAAATAAAACTGTTCCTGAACACGGGTCTAGATTGAAACAAAAAGTTCAATGTTTTCTTGTTTTTGTTTCCTCCTCAGTAATAACGAGTAATTTACAAAATGACCGAAATACTCTTTCAGCCCTAAAACAAAACCAATCATTTGGTCATGCATAACAAAGCACATGATTCATCCAATAGAGACAATACATGTCTAATAAAGGCACTGGACACTATTGGTAATTACTTAAAAACTTGCTTAGCATAAAAACTTACTTGGTAACGAGCAATGGAGAGCTTTTGATATGATAGTATAAAACGATGTGAGAAATGGCTCCCTCTGAAGCAACGTAGTTTTTAGAGACAGATGTAATTTCTCACTTAAATATAAAAAGACCTGAAGCCTTTTATTAGGCATCTGATGAAAGCACACAATTTTGTGCAACAAGGGTGCTTTTCTTTCATTATTCTCTTGCAACTTCGATGACCTATTGAGTCAAAACTTTCACAGATTTGTGTTTTTATAATGCATATGTTGGGATACACCAAGTGAGAATATAATGCTTTCAAACAGGTCAACAATGCTAAAAACATGTTGCAACAAAACAAATAAACCGCTTTTTAGCTTTTTAATATCTTCTTCTATGGTCACCTTGCCAGTTAGTTTAGAATTTTAGCATAGTTAGGGTTAGAGGCGTCTGTCTCCTGAAAAGGTCAAAACATTACCAATGCCAGCAGAGATAGGCCTATGTAATAAGTAATTAATTAGTTCTCTGTTGGCTGGACAGACGTATCCCAATACTTTTGTTTGGGCACTGGCCTGGTGACCAGTCTTTTTTCTTTGTCTTTTTCTTCCACTCTGTGCTTTTTAACAAGTGTTCTGCGCCTCTGATCATTTTGTATGTAAGGGGCGCAATATAAATTTTAAATATTATTATTATTATTATTATAAAACAAAAATCTGCCAGACTTTGAGCTCAGCCGACTCACAACACAGATTAGAAATCCTAATATGTAGCCTGTACCTTGTGTACCAGCAAATTAACCACTGTTTATGAGCTGCATATGCAATACATGCACTCTGAATAAACACATCTGTGTTATGATTTTAGTGTACATGTACAAGGATGTACCTTGATGACTCCCCACCAGTAAAAAAAAATAAATCTTTTTTTTGGTGTGGGTATTGAGAAGTCAAGCGTCGTCGTTTTAATGCTTGGTCATCAATATACATGTAGATCCCCAGAAAACGCTGAGTTCAACTGCATTTTGTGACCAAGACCCAATTTCCAAAAGAGCTGCTTAAAGACACTGGACACCTTTGGTAATTGTCAAAGACCAGGAATTTCATGGCTCTGCTTACCATAAGCACAGAACCGGCGCATACGGAAGCAGGGAATTCTGTGCTTATGCCAAGCGTATTTCGCAGTTAGCAGAGAATTTTGGCTGCTGCGTGTGCATACTCCACGTTACTAGGCATTCAACGCTTACACAGCTTGTGCAGAAATTCGGCGCTTGCATGTAAGCGGTGAATGGTGATTGTATAAGTGTAGAATTCGGCTGTTAAAATATGGCCCATTATTCTCATTTGGTTTATCCAAAAATAAGCATCAAGAAAACAAATCAATAAAAACTTGGACTCAATTTTTCATCGAAGTTGCTATAGAATAATGAAAGAAAAACACATTTGTTACATTACCTTGTGTGCTTATTCAGACGAATAATGAAAGGCCTCAGCTGAAGTTTTTTATTTTTTGAGTGAGGAATTACCTCTTTCTCAAAAACTACGTTACTTCAGAGGGAGCCGTTTCTCACAATGTTTTATACTATCAACAGATCTCCATTGCTCGTTACCAAGTAAGTTGTTGCTAACAATTAATTTGAGTAATTACCCATAGTGTCCAGTGCCTTTAAGAAAGAGGTTAAAAAGCACGATTCCTTCATGATTGTAGAAAGGCATCTACTTTTTTCTCACAAGGCAGCAGACATAACAAAGTCCGAATTCAGATCAACTTCTGAAATTTCTCATCTTTAGATTTTCTGCTAAACTACTCAACAAATTTATTAGTTCAAACTAATTAGTTCAAACATGTTACAGAGATCCTTTTCAAAACCACTGCTTCGGCTTTGGTTTCGGCTTCAGTGTCCTTCTCTTGCCTGAAGCCCTGAGCACGTACGCAAAGCGCGCGAGTTGTCAAAACAACAGCTGGCTTAACTTAGCTAAATCCGGAGCCGAAGCCGTGGTTTCAAAAAGGAACATAGACCACGCACTCTACGAGGGTTAGACATTAAAAAACTGAAAACATAATGAAGCTAACACTTGGGGGAAAAATAAACCAAAATAAAAATCCTTAAAATGGAGGTCTGGTACAACAACTCAAGTCTGTGGTGAATAAATTAGGGCCTGCCTACTCAAACAACATGATGTGCATAAGGTCTATAATTTGTGAAGCGAATTTCAAAAAGACTTTCCCATGAAATGTCTGTCTCGTCTAAATTGATTCGCTCAGCGCAGACAACTTGAGTATGATGTACCAGACGTTAATCACATATGGATTTACAGGAACTGTCTCAAAAAGGCAGGAGTGAAAACTTACAACGCGTGTCAGCTCTTCACCAATAGGCTGATAAAGGGGGTGTGTATCGGAGAGCAAATTCAGCAAAAGAGAGATCAGTGGGATTCAAGGTTGAAGGAAAGGGGAAAAGAGCTCACGGAGAAGAAACTGAATAAAGCCGGGTTCATACTTCCTGCGAATGCGCAGCGACTATTGACATCACAAATTTGCAACAAGTAATTCGCCAAAGTTGAGCTGTGTTCAACTCTTGTCAATTATTCAAAGCGAAAACAGAGACGTGACATCACTATTCGCTTTGCATTCGCATTCGCAGGAAGTATGAACCGGGCTTTAGGGGTGAAAAATATCAGTATGTAATGTTTCTACAGGGACAGCTTTTTGTTACTAGTTTCTGTTATGAACACCTTTTTTTCACATTCTAATTTCCTTCATTCCCAGAGGATTGTCTCAAAGTTGACTAGCTCTACAATCCATAAAGCTCAGTTCATACTTCCTGCGAACGCAAAGCGAATGTTTACGTCACATGGCTGTTTCGCAGTGAATCTTTCACTGGAGTTGAGCACAAGTCCACTGTGACATCAAAATTTGTATAGCATTCGCAGGAAGTATGAAATTGGCCTGAGTGGGTAGGGTGTAAACTGAACAAATTTAGGTTAACTGCTTTGTTCTAATCTAAGTTCACTTTTTTTGTCAATTGTGTTTGTCCCCGTTATAAATGTTACACCTTCTAAATGACCCAGAATTCCTTAAATACCAATATGATTCAAGGGTGGTTGGGGGGTGTTTGGCAGCTTTTTAGATTGACTTACAAGTTTGTTTGCTTCTGGACTTTTAGTCTTGCGAAGTTTCCCCTTGGCTGCGTCAAGATCCAGGCGTTTGTTTTCTAAGATCTTTCGCTCCTTCTGTAATGGGATATGGGAGGAAAAATATTCGTAACCGTGGTCTACTAAGAGAGAAACAAAATATTTATACAGTCAACGTTCCTTCTGTCCGACAGTCAATAGAGAATAGTTTATAATAAATTAATAACTAGTTCTTATCAAGCACATTTTAATAACGTATCAATGTGTTTTACATTAGTGCCTTGGTCGTTGGGCCACTAACATTCCTCTAATCTTTCTCAGCTCCCTGGGGAGTGTAGAACCTGGGCAATAGACCTTAATCACAGTGTGTCCATCTTGATTTTACTCCATTCCAACTCATTGTAACCAAACTGAGGCTGGCAAAATAAAAGTCTGGTGCCATGTTTGCGCAATGAATGTGGGGGGGGAGGGTAGAGGGTAGAGAGGGAGACAGATAAACAAACACTCTAACAAAGGCAAGATCCAAGGCTTCTTACAGTGATCGTCTTCATATCATTGTCCAGGAAATTATGCAGCGGATTATTGAAGCTGGTGACGGCCGTCTGCAGAAATTCCTTCTCGAATTGGCCGAGCTTCTTCTGGGTGGTGCCCACCAGAACCAGGGCTGCACCTGTAGGAATACGAAGAAAAAAAAACACCAAGTGCTCGATTTAACAAAGATCTTACATTGAAGCATTAAAGGCTATAGGCCTGGGCGACTAGTGAAATTTCAATTTGTTTTTTTTCCCCAGATACACTGATGTAAGTTAGCACTGTATACGCAGTCCTTTCCCGAGTTCTGTGAGAGGAGGGATTTGAACCCAAGACCTTTGCAATTCTAGAGCAGTGTCTTACCAACTAGACCACCGAGAATGGCCGGAAGCAAGAGGCAGTTCGAATCCTATGTTCTAACAGCGGGTACTGCAACGATTTAATAGATGTTAAATTTGCATCGGGGATGAAGAATTTTCATTTTGGTTTTAGCCATATACACCGATGTGTGTTAGCATTGTATACTAAGTACTTTATTGAGTTCTGTGAAAAGAATCACAGGCATATTACTCGGGTGGGATTCAAATCCTCAACCTAAGATTACTACTCATATAGTCGCGCCTCAAATAGTCCCATCCTCATTAGTAGTCGCAACTAATCTTAAATTAAACTGTGGCACAACTGTGTACTGATATACAGTGTATGAAAGGGTGAACGAACTTACCATACTGGGTTCCAGGTCCGAGTTCATTTCCTGCCTCGATCATAGTCAAACCCAGTCCCTCAGAGTTTGTCTCTCGGTCTGGTACTTTGCGGTCCAGCTTGACATTCACAAAATCTTCACTACGTTTGACTGTAGAATGACAAATTTATTAATGATACCAAAGGAGGGAACCCGACTAAATCATATACAAGTTTCTAAGGCCGTGTCCGAAACGGCGACTTCGGCTACAGCTACGGCTAGATCGCGCGCGTCTGCCAATTCTTCAACACTGGTAGACGCGCTGATCTAGACGTTTCGGACACGGCCTAACTTTCAGATTTTAAAGGAACTGGACACGATTGGTAATGGGCCCTTTTCATGAAATATGTAAATTGTGCGTCTGCTCAGTGCACAACTCTATTGCGTTTGCCAAACCAACAGGGTCTGTTCACATGCGTGAATGTAATTAGCATATTTCATAAAAAGGGTCCATTGTCAACGATCAGTATTCTAACTTGGGGTTTCCAAACTTATAAATGCGTGAAACAACTAACTTTTAAAAATTTGAGCTCAATCGAAGTTGCCAGACTTATATATTGAAAGAAAAAACACTCTTGTTGCACAAATTTGCCTGCTTGATGATGCCTGAGAAAGACGTCAAGCCTGAAAGTCTTAATCAGATTCAAATATTTGAGTGAGAAGTTAATGAGGTTTCTAACCAAGTACAATTGTATTGGCATTAGTTTTAAGAGGGATTACCAAACCTCAAATTCTTACTTGGGCCAAGATAGATCCGTGTGAGAGGCAAGCGACTTTTGCTATGGCTACAGCCATTAGCCGGATTGACATTAAAGAAACAGACTTTTCAGCAATCTGGCCATAGCCACAGCCATGCCATTCATTCAAACACGGCCTCAGATCGGCCATTCTTACTTGGGTCAAGATAGATCTAAGTGAAGATTAAGCGACTTTGGCTATGGCCATTAGCCGCAATGATAACGTTAAAAGAATAGGACTTCTCATCAATCTGGCCATAGCCACAGCCATGCCATTCATTCAAACCAGCCTCAGATCAGCTATTCTTACTTGGGTCAAGATAGATCTATGGCTACAGCCCTTAGCCGCAATAACAACATTAAAGAATAGAACTTCTCCGCAATCTGGCTAAAGCAAAGGCCGAGCCATTCATTTGAACCTGTTCTCAGATGGGTCATTCTCAGATGGGTCATTCTTACTTGGGTTGGGCTGGAGTACAGCCTCTGTACGGGATATGATGCGCTCTGTCCATTGCTTTGTGCGATCTGCTCTCTGTTGCAGATTGTCAAACTGAGCGTCCAGCTCCGTCTTCTCAGCATTACCAAGCTTCTCCTCAGTGTACTGACAGAAAGAGAAATGAAAACAAACCGCGTAAGAAGAGGTACAATAAATTTCGCATAAAACATCAATAAGAAGTATCAGTTTCTTAACAATGACAATAGATGGCTCCCAGTATATGACATCTTTACGGGCAAATTGTATTTTGGCTTGCAGTGCCTCAAGCACTCAAACTATTGATACTGCTGCTTTGTACACACATGGATAATTCCTCCATGATACACTTACCACTGGTGCAATGAGTTTTGTGTAATGTGCGTTTTCCGCTCGCAATTCTCAGGCAAAATGTATTACTTTGCGTTCCAAATTGGCCATTGGCATGAGAGTCACGCATTTGGGGTCTGTCTCACGGTCACAAGCGCTGCAACCATTTTCTCGCGCTTATAGGTAGAGAAAGACCGGTGAAAAAAATAATAATGGGTATTGTCTTGCTACAGTTGCTCAAAAAGTCAATACGTCAAGTGGCGGGAACAAGATTTGAATCCACATTGTGACGACTCGGCCACCACAGCTTGATTTAAGTACAAAATAGGGTGTCATAACCGAGCGGATAAGAGCACCGAATTCAAGCTCTGGTGATTCTGTTTGAATCCCAGTCATGACACTTGTGTCCCTGAGCAAGACACTTAGCTATAATTGCTTCTCTTCACCCAGGGGTAAATGGGTACCTTGTGCGGGCAGAGATGGTTCTACTCTTATGATTGATTAGGACCTAACTGTTTAAGTAGCCGAGTAGCGCATATTTGTTGCACAATGCTGTATCCAGGGAGCTGAGATGGTTCAAGGAATGATTTAAGGCCCAGTGACCAGGGTAATAATTTGAGTTTGGATGTAAAAAAGCTCTATATAAAAACTGAATATTGTTGTTATAAAAAAATATTACATTTACAATGGAAATGACACAATTTTCGACTTTTTGAGTAATTTCTATGTAGTGTAGGGTTAGCAGCCTTCCTGATCAACTCGGTCCCAAGGCAACTCGGTCCAAAGTCATCTGGGTCCGAAAAATTAAATAAAGTGTGGTTCAGGGGGATCAGAAGGTGGCTAGTTGCGATAACGTGACCCTCCTGCCGACGGCGTATGCTATTGCAACTAGAAAGTGGCAGGACGCGGTGAAATTCCATTGACCATTATATAATATGGAAAAGTTTCCGTATGGCGCCACCACTTTTTCATTCGATATGAAATAATATAGTATCTAATTTAGCTCAATGAGATATCCCTTTTTGTAAAAATTAGTGAAAAGGTGGTGGCGCCATACGGAAAGTTATCCTACCCGTCTTCAGACTTTCTATCTGAACATAACAATAACAAGATTATCCACGTAGACCGTGTATTTTTTGTTTATACCTGTCTGGCTCTGGTCAAGAAAGTACCAGCCTGCCACGCGAACTTCTTCATGTTGTCCATTGTCCCCGATGCTGCCATAAAGGACGCTGAAGATGGTTTCGTAAACTAAAAATAAGCCTGAAAGAATGGACTTGCTCTGTGCCGGATGTCACGACTTTTTTATTCATCGGCTGAGGTTAGCCACGTTCGCCATCGTCGCAATATCTTGGAAGTTGAACCTTGGGGTTTCTATTTCCGGGGTTGATTTACTTTTTACAGGGCGCCCTCTCGTGAAAACGATTCTACCATTAATTTGCGTTATTTTCAACAGTCCATTCGTTTAGCACCCGATAAATTTAGCCTGGCGCATACTTCTTGCCAATTCGATACGAATGTTGACGTCTCAAGTTAGCAACGAATAATTCGCAAGGGTCGTCTTGAGGAGGGGGGGGCAACTCCTGTTAAACATTAGTTGCGAAAACTGCCCTGTGACGTCATCAATCGTATTGAAAATGAAATGAATGCTCCGTTGAATCAGCATTCAACAGTCGAAATGAGTACATGTAGTTCAATTTCACAGTTTAGCATAATCACTAATCATAATAAAGACCATAATTCAACAGAACACCGTGAAACTCATTCAATTTCGCAAAAGCCAAAAGCACGAGCTGGTCAACCATTCAATTTCATCAAGTGTTAATACATAGAAGAAATTCTTGAAGGTCTGTAAATGAAATAGAATGAGTATGAATGAAATCATGTTTGTATGAGAAATGAAATTTAAAGAAAACAAATTGTGTTGAAAACCTTTATTATAAATTTTTTCTTAATGCTCCTTTTTCGTTTACTACTTTCTCTTCTTCATTTTTAAAGGCAGCAGGCACTATTGGTAATTACTCAAAATAATTATTAGCATCAAACCTTACTTTGTAACAAGCAATATGGAGAGGTTGATAGTATAAAACATTGTGAGAAACGGCGACGTAGTTTTCGAGAAAGAAGTAATTTCCCACGAATTTGACTTCGAGACCTCAGAATTAGATTTTGAGGTCCCGAAACAAAGCATCCGAAAGCACACAACTTCGTGTGACAAGGATGTTTTTTCTTTCATTATTATCTCGCAACTTCGACGACCAATTGAGTTCAAATTTTCACAGGTTTGTTATTTTGTGCATACGTTGCGATACACCAAGAGAGAAACTGGTCTTGACAATTACCAAAAGTGTCAAGAATCTTTAAGAAAAACCAACTGTTAAACGCAGTGATTTCTAAGTTGCATTATATGGAAGCTTAGCAAGGGGTGTCGAACTGGTATTTAAAAAAAAACGCTGCTAAAACAAACCCAGATTTCTGTCGTTTTGGGGTTCATCATAATAATGACGTCACAAAAGCCGCCATCTTTAAAAATGTAAAACTCTTGCAGAATTTCAAAAATTAAACCAAACAGTGTCATATAACTTCGACAAATCAATACAGGCGTAGACGTAGAGAAATAGTTTTACTATTATTATGACTCCAATATTAGTACAAATCGATCATTTTCTTCAGACAAAAGTAACTTATTGTCAAATGACCAGCCTTTGGCTCGGGAATTTAGTTACGGTCATTTATAACATTTATGTAAGCGCCAATGTTGAAATCAGAAGGGGCTAAGGTGGAATCACACACTCTTAAAACTCCAGGATACACTCATGAGTGTATACTGTAGTACAGTTGTATGGGGTTTACAGTCGTGATGTCACCACGGCCTTCTCTATACCGCGTTGGCAGCGGTCCGGGCTGGCAGATCTGTCTTACGGGGGACCTTACGGGGGACAGACTTAACCCGGTCTCAACAAACGTCGGAGTTGTCTTCGGAACATTGCCGAGTTATGGGTGTAGATGATGGGGTTGGCCACGCAGCACAACGAAGTCAGGGCCGGGAAGATTGTCATATATCTGGCGTTGTCCTCAACCAAACCTGCCGCCCAAAGACTGATAAAAACCACATAGGGAATGTAACCGACGACATAAGTCCCCACGACAAGGAGGAGGGCCTTGGCGGTGGCTACGTCGAAGCGGTTCGGCCGTTGAACTTTGCTTAATTCAGGATGAACCGCAGCATTAGATGCACTCTGTTTACGTGTACTTATGAAAATCCAGATGTAGCACATGCTTATAAGGATTAGAATACCAACCAGCATGGCCAAACTGCTGAGGCGTTGAGCAACACTCGCTCTCGTTTTCAGGTCCAGGCATATTGTGTAAGTTCCTGTCGTGTAAGCGAATGCTGCATAAGTCAAAGACGCGACGTAGTTTAGAGCTATTAAAACACATGGGATGATTTTGTTGATGCGGAATCGGCGTCGTTTGGATGACATACACACGGCAACGACACGAATGATTCCCATTTGTGTCATTGTCATGAGTGACTGTGCAGTGCACACGTAGTGAGCGAATGCTGAAATGTGACAAACGACGGTGATGCCATCGTTGTCGTCGGCTGGGACCCCAACAATTTCAAAGATGATGCGTGCGGCATAAGCAGGAGCAGCAATGACACCAAGGAAGAGATCACTAACGGCCAAGTTGAGCACGAGAATGTTAAACACCGTTCGCATCTGAGCGTACATCGAGATGACCAGGCAGACCATGATGTTACCCACCGAGCCTATAGTGAAAATGACGGCGAGGATTGTCAGAGTGATCGCCATCATTGTTAGCTCCAGGCTGGTAATCGGTGTGAGTCCCGTGTGATTGGTTGTGACATCAGTCCAGTTGTCACTACTTATGCTTTCTGTGTTTCCAAACAACTCGTCCTCTCCCATGCTGACAACTGTGTAGAATAAGTCAGTGCATAGTTTCTCCACCCTCCAACATTTCACTCAGAAATATATTGTTGGAACTGTATGGCAGCCAAACCTTCGCCTATACTGGTGTGAAATGATTTACAAAGAACTGCACGGCTTTCTCCATACAGAGTTATTGCAGGATATCATCCAAGCACTTAATGCACACATACGGAATAATGTTTTTAACTCCGGACAGTGTTGTACCGATAATAATATCCAAGAACGGCGTGGCATTGATAGCTAGCATTAATGTAGAAACTAACTAATCACAAGCTTTCGTACTCCATGGTAGTACTACTTCGTCGTACCTCCATGATCAAATCATCCATGATCAGATGCAACGAAGATGCACGCCAAGAAAGTTATTATAAAAGAAAGTAACGGCTGAATGAGTCCATACACACAGAGGGTTGAGCAGCACCCATTCTTGGTAGAAGTCATGGGTCCTAATTAACTCGATCGATACGGTTCAGGTTCTTGATGGTGTGTTGTTCAGCGGCTTCCCCTTTCAAATCTGTCCCTGACTGCTCTATGCTGAACAATGGACACCAGGGAAGTCGTGCAGACCATGGCCATGTAAACTGAAGTGCTCAGCTCACAGTATAGTTTCTGATGTTAAACCTGTTAGTTGTCGTAGCGACAGTACAGTTTGTCCTAAAAAAATGTTGGGTTATGAACCGTTTGAAAAACTGTGTTCCTAGAAGTACAAAAGTGAACTCTGTACGTACTTGAACTATGGTTTACTTGCCTTGGTACATGCCTTTATGGATTTAAGGTATCAACAAATTGTTTATGAAACAGAAGAAAGCTGTCACGTACTTTAAATAATGGAGGTTTTTACGTCACACTTCAAAACTCGTAAATAACGTCATAATCTTATTGACCTTGTCGACCTGCCAGATGTACCTTTGACCTCACGGCAAAAACTAACTACTCTGAAAAGACCTGGGTCCAATTGCATAAAGCTGTTAAAGGCACTGGACGCCAGTTTGGTAACTGACAATTAGTCTTCCCACTTGGTGTATCTCAAAAAATGCAGAAAAATAACCAACCTGTAACAAACACTTACTTTTTACAAACTTAACTTTCTTACAAAACATTGTGAGAAACGGCTCCCTCTGAAGTAACGTATTTTTTTTATAAAGAAGTTATTTCTCACTAAAATATTTGAATTGATTTCAAGTCCTAAGCTGAGGTCTCGAATTCAAGCATCTGAAAGTACACAACTTGTGCGACAAGGGTGTTTTTTGTTTCATTATTCTCTGGCAACTTCGACGACCTATGTGTGAAGATTTTCACAGGTTTGTTATTTTGTGCATAATGTTGAGATACACTAAGTGGGAAGACTGATATTTGACAATTACCAAAGGTGTCCAGTGCCTTTAAAAGATAAATGTTTCAGCCAAAATATCAAATGGCGTTTGTGACTAATTCCTTGCCATTCTTTCCCAAGTTGTACTAAGTAAAACAAATCTGCGCAGCAAAAATAAACAGTACCTGTATATCAGTGACCATGGTTTAAATGGCTTGATATAATAGCTGTTAAACCATTACTGGTAAGCACGATATTGTCATTTTGCTTTGTGCAGTTCTATAAACTTGGGTCAATGTTAAGATATACCTTCACAGGCTTAGCAAAAACACGACACAATAACGTGGACGGTGCTGGTGTGACGAGGAGAGAAGGTGCTGTGTGATTCGGTGAACAGTGGGTGCGTTCGTTTAGCTCCCCTGGGTCGACCCCGGTGTGTGGCGTTTTTTTTTCTTCCCAGGACGCACGTGGGTAATTATCTGCACACGTTCATCCTGGGGAAAAAAAAACGCCACACACCGGGGTCGACCCAGGGAAGCTAAACGAACGCACCCAGTGTACAAATCTCTTCTGATAGCGCCCTCTTTTGAATCATAATCCTTCAGCCCACGTTAGACTGGGCCCCTGTCTTTATCCGCAATAGATGATCGTGTGTGTAGTGTACCTACGCGTATAGTCGTGTGTGTGTGTGTGGGGGGGGGGGGGGGGGGGGGGTTGCATTGTATCAACGAAGCTGTAACATAAGGAAACGAACACTTACAGTTAGAGGTTCCAGATGGGAAGCATTGTAATTGGGGTAGCCTATGCTTTAATTAACCCATGCATGGTCAGACTTCTTGAGACAGAGTTCACCTTTATAATGAAGTCCTCAGTTTAGTGTATCATAAAATTTCATTTTACGAGTGGCTAGGACGTTCTGTTTCGTCTTTTATACTTCCGCGAAGGGTGATTTGCAAAAGAGGAACGCGGAGCTCTGTTATTCGGCACGGGGAGGTCGGTGCGTTTCTTTCAAGCAGCGGGATGGAGGGAAATGGTTTGGCGGGGGAGGCGAGCTCCAATGACCCATGGTTTGTCAGGAACGAGACCGTCATCGATTCCCGGCCCCAAGAGGTAGTTCACGGTGAAAGGACGGTGATGGCGATCAGCCTGACAATCCTCGCCGTCATTTTTACTCTAGGCTCGGTGGGTAACATCATGGTCTGCCTGGTCATCTCGATGTACGCTCAGATGCGGACGGTGTTTAACATTCTCGTGCTCAACTTGGCCGTTAGTGATCTCTTCCTTGGTGTCATTGCTACACCTACTTATGCCGCACGCATCATCTTTGAAATTGTTAGACTCCCAGACGACGACGACGATGGCATCACCGTGGTGTGTCACATTTCGGCATTCACTCACTACGTGTGCACTGTACAGTCACTCATGACAATGACACAAATGGGAATCATTCGTGTCGTTGCCGTGTGTATGTCATCCAAACGACGCCGATTCCGCATTAGCAAAATCGTCCCATGTGCTTTAATAGCTCTAAACTACGTCGCGTCTTTGACTTATGCAGCATTCGCTTACACGACAGGAACTTACACAATATGTATGGACCTGAAAGTGAGAGCGAGTGTTGCTCATCGCCTCAGCAGTTTGGCCACGCTGGTTGGTATTCTAATCCTTATAAGCATGTGCTACATCTGGATTTTCATTAGTACACGTAAACAGAGTGCATCTAACGCTGCGGTTCATCCTGAGTTTAGCAAAGTTCAACGGCCGAACCGCTTCGACGTAGCCACCGCCAAGACTCTCCTCCTTGTCGTGGGGACTTATGTCGTCGGTTACATTCCCTATGTGGTTTTTATCAGTCTTTGGGCGGCAGGTTTGGTTGAGGACAACGCCAGATATATGACAATCTTCCCGGCCCTGACGTCGTTGTGCAACGTGGCCAAACCCATCATCTACACCCACAACTCGGCAGTGTTCCGAAGACAACTCCGACGTTTGTTGGGACCGGTCTGTCCCCCGTATATGAAAGATATCTCCCCGCCCGGACCGCTGCCAGCGAGGTAGGGGCAGCCGTGGTGACAGCATGCACGACTGTACACCCTAGATACTCTACATCACTCATGACTGTACCCTGGAGTGTGTGATTTTAGCTTAGCCCACTCTGATTTAAACATTGGTGCTAACATAAGTATTATACATGACTGTAAATACATTCCAATCAACAATGAGCCAAAGGCTGGACAGTTTGACAATGATACTTTTGTGTAAAGAAAATGATCGATCTGTAATCATTGGAGTCCAAATATTAAAACTATGTGTGAGTTTACATTCAATGCCCTTCTGATTTCAATATTGGCGCTTAATAATAATAATGATATTATCGAAGTCTTATAATATAGCGCCATATCTTCAAGCTAGGTACCCAAGGCGCTTAGAATATACATTTATACAGAAGATAGGTTTTGAAGTTATGAATTCTGAGACCCAGTTATGTAGTACCCCATAAGGGTTTATGAGGAACAACGGCTTACGTAAGGGGGTTAGTATTATAAATCACTGTAGTGTTCCAAAGACAACTCAGTCCTCAGTAAGACAGTGTCTTTGAATTTCATTTATATGCATTCAAGACTATACTTTGACAATTCTAAAGTCGAATTCCCACTATCTATTTACATTTGATGAAATTGAGTGGTTGACCAGCTGTTGCTGCTGGCTTTTACGAAGCGAATGAGTATTGCGGTCTTATGAAATTGTATGATTCTTATGTGATCATGTGAATGTTAAACTGGTGAAATTTAATTAGGGCATACTCTATTTGACTGTCGAGTGCTGATTTAATGGAGCATTCATTATAAAAACAAAAATTAATGTTTTATATTTTTTATGTAAACGTTTATGCTGGCTACTTTGTAAACAAAACAATGACTATAAATATATTTTAAGTTTGCATTGGGGATAAAGAGTATACATTTTTGTTTGAAGAAACACAAAATTACAAACTTATTATAAATGTTCGTTTAAGGCACCAAGTGGGGCAACACGTAGTTCAAAATGTTGACATATGTATCATTTTTGTTACAAATGTTAATGTTTTCATTAAATGTTGGTTTTAACCTTAAAGCCATTGGACACTTTCGGTAAACAGTATTGTCCAAGGACCACACTTAGTGCATCACAACTTATATATAAAATAACAAACCTGTGAAAATTTAGGCTCAATCGGTCATCGGAGTCGGGAGAAAATAACGGGAAAACCCACCCTTGTATCCGCACGTTTCGCCGTGTCATGACACGTGTTTAAAATAAATCCGTAATTATCGATATCGAGAATTGATATTGTTTAACTGTTTTCACAAAAAGTAAAGCATTTCATGGAATAATATTTTAAGAGAAGTCTTTCACCACCACCTTCTGCAAAACCCTGTAAGTTATTTGTATATCTGTGAATTTGTTTTTCTGTACCGAAAGGGTCCAATGGCTTCAAACACCGACATTTGGTTTGAACCCTATACACCGGTGTGTTTTATCACTGTATACTCTGTGGGAAAAGAAATCACATTCATACTCAGGTGGG
Source organism: Asterias rubens (assembly GCF_902459465.1). Classification (NCBI taxonomy): domain Eukaryota; kingdom Metazoa; phylum Echinodermata; class Asteroidea; order Forcipulatida; family Asteriidae; genus Asterias; species Asterias rubens. The sequence goes on along the minus strand of NC_047080.1, from coordinate 8,846,446 downwards.
AATTGAACCCACGACCTCTGCATTTCTAGAACAGTGTCTTGCCAACCAAATGATTATACAAATACTATAAGTTAATTACTCTGTTTGCCTAAGTTCAGCATTGCGTCATAGCATTTCTTCTGCTGCAATGGATCTTATGAAATGACGTAACCACTTGGGGAACTTTCGAACGCTATGTGGCAGCAGAGTTACCAGGTAAATTTCCATTGTTTACTTAGTTCTGAGCATGCGCACATTACCAAGAACAATGCATTTTACCTGGTAAGTCTGCTGCCACCAAGCGTCCCAAAAGTCTCCCATTGTCAAAGACCAGTATTTTCACATGGTGTATGTATCCCAACATATGCATTACAATAACAAATGTGTGGACATTTTGACTTAATTGGTAAATGAAGTTACAATAGCAATGGCATGTTTTCTGCTGCAATGTATCTTATGAGCTGACGTCACCACGCCGTTCTCAGGCACTGGACACCTTTAGTAATAGTCAAAGACTAGTATTTTCACTTGGAGTATAGACGATGTGACCTGTGACATCACATGTTTACAAAAGAGCCACATAGCCTGGACTTCCTGCAGGCACAATTTGTACACAGCCTAGTGGAAGAAACCATAAAATCTTATATCTTATGGAGAGTGCACTGTCTAATTTTTATCAACTTTTGACATGGTGAAAGGGGACACATCTCAAAACTTGTCCAGCTTTTACTTTCGTAATTCTTGGATTAATGTGGAAATTATGACACAAAATGTCAACTTTCCCATATGACCTGTGCAGTATTGTGCCTGCCAGAATACTCAAAGAATGTACAAGGTCACACTTATTGTAAACAAAGTTCTCCTGGTCTATATTCCAACAAATGCATATAGTATTAACAAATCTGTGAAAACTTGGGCCAAATTGGTAATTGAATTTGCAAGAAAAAACACCCGTGTTGCACAGAACTGTGTACTTTCAGCAGATGCCTGAAAATAATCCAGTCTCTTTCTCAAAATCTACGTATACTTCAGAGTAGATGGAGCCGTTTCTCACAATGTTTTATACTATCAACAGCTCTTCATTGCTCGTTACCAAGTATAAAGTTGTATGCATACAATTATTTTGCTAATAGTGTCCAGTGCCTTCAAGGCCCTTTCACGCGTCTCACGAGGCAATCAGTTTCAGGCAATCCTTGAAATTTCCAATCTTCATTCCAATATCATTTTAAATCCTTGGGACAATAAAAAAAAATGTACTGTACAACCAATGTGTTCTTCTTTGCATGCAATGCAGTTGGTTGCCTCTAAGATGCCTGTAAAAATTGCCCACTGTGTGACTTTTAGAGCTTAAAGGGAAATGAAAAATAGAAAACCAATCTACGCATGGCGCACATGATCACAGCCATGGGCTACTAAGCCTGAACATCTGGGCCCAATTTCACGGCTCTGCTTACCGTAAGCACAGAATCGGCGCTTACGGAAGCAGGGAATTCTGTGCTTACGGAAAGCGTATTTCACGGGTTAGCGGCGAATTTGGCTTCTGCGCGTGCGCACTCCACGTTACTATAGGCATTCTACACTTACAAGTAGCGCAGAAATTCGGCGCTTGTACGTGAGCGGGGAATCGTCACCGTAAGCGCAGAATTCGGCGGTAAGTAGAGCCATGAAATTGGGCCCTGACGTCACACTTTGAGGCTCCTCGTGGACCAACAAGAGTTCTGCTGTTGAGCCCATGTACATAATCACCTTCGACCTCGCACACACGGCCTTCATAAGATTCGCTGTGAAAGCCGACGTACATGTGTATACATACATCAATACCTGTCGTTATCAACAAGGTCAGGGATGAGCTACCTTTTCTTGACCTCTCGCCTAGGTCACCCTAAAACGTCATGAGCATGAGATCAGTTGTCGCAAAGTCATTATTATTCAGAGTGATTAATTTTAAAAGCCTTTTTAATTTTTTTACTCATAACCTTTGTTGTTTTTAAACTTAATGTCCCAAATTTAAGATGTATTTGGTAAAGACATATGATGTATACAAAGTATTAAGGGAATTATGCCTATATTTTTGCTGAAGATTTACAATAAATAGTGTGCACAAACGACTTGTACTGAGACTAACCCTTGTCATACCCACTTTATTGAACATGTTGTAAAGACGATTGGTAAAGAAATTTGATGTACAGTGTAAAGGGAATATTTAATTATGCATGTTGTTATTTTTAACACTCGATTCAATTAATAGTGCTCATAAACGACTCGTACAGAGACTAACATTTTGTCACACCGCACTTTATTTTACAAGTGGTGGAAAAGACATTTTGGTAAAAATTGTTGATGTATAAAGGGAATTACAGCCTATATTTTTTAACACAGTATTTAATAAATGGCGTTCACAAACGACTCGTACGTAGACTAACCCTTGAATCATATTTTGGCAAACGTTGCGTATAAAGGCCGAGTTATAGTCGGTCGCGCGATGGTCGGGCGTCGGAAATATTGACGCGCGATCATAAAAATACACGGTTTTTAGGCCTCAGTCTTAGGATTGCGCGCAAGATTTCCGTCGCGCGACCATCGCGCGACCGAATATAAACCGGCCTTAACGGTTATTTAGGTTCATATGGACGGATGAGGAATGTTTTCCACAAATTAGGTATAATTATGAAAGCATTAAACTGCATGATATGGATAAAATTCTACATGTGGTTGGGGGATGGGGTGGGGTCACGCTTTCCTGCCGAGGACACTGCATGCCGGTCTATATTGTGGCTATAATTTCATACAGCTGCTTCATAATTGCTTAACACTTTTCTGCTACGAAGAAATGAGCAGAATACCAGTCACAAATTGTAATTGAGGTACATGGTAGTTTGACTGGTAAACTTTACTCTGGTAAGCGTAATTTTGTTATGCTTATAGCCACTGTTTGTGCTTAAATCATGTCATGAAATTGGTACCTGGTGTTCATCGCGGTGCCAATATAGTGTTGTAACGATATATTGGTCCCATGAGGTATGCCTTCTTTTAATGTAAAGTCCAACTTCATAAAGCTGTTGGGCAGAAATTACTGCGTGCAAATTTATTTGCTAAGCAAAGTTGGGCACCAGTTGTAACTATTTTTCAACTTCATGGAGTTAGGACGGTTACCTATTTTTTTTTTTTGGGGGGGGGGAGGGGGATAAAAACTTATACTATTATATATTTTCATGTGAAGATACACCAAGTGAGAAGACTGGTCATTGACAATTACCAAGGGTGTCCAGTGTCTTTAAGGGTAACATTCAAGCTACGGACATTATGTAGATCTTGCTGCCCAGTCACCTGCATTTATACATGAACATCCCGATAGATTGTATGCACTGTACTACTTACCCAGAACCAGATTATGATAAATGTTATAACTAACCTGCACGGTTCTATTGAAGAACGTTCCAGCATCACTAGCGAATCCCTTTAGCTTATCCATGTCGAGGTATAGAAAGGTTCTATACCTATAACAGCTACTAACAGTATTATGTATACGCTGAAGAGCCTCACCCTAATAGTAATAGTATTTGTGTAATATGTCGAGGTATAGAAAGGTTCTATACCTATAACAGCTACTAACAGTATTATGTATACGCTGAAGAGCCTCACCCTAATAGTAATAGCATTTGTGTAATATTTACCTATAGCACACGACACGCTATATTATTTGTACTGGTATGAAAGTAACACAATACAGTCCGAGTGGTGGTGACGTATACAGTTGTACCAGATGTTGTGATTGTGTTTCAGAGCGCAGGCAGTAAATAAATATCGATAAAATCTAGGTGTATCGATGGGTAGGCTTTTTGCAAGGCAATCGACCGGGTATGCTAGCTGCACATGCAACCTGGTCTATTCGATTCCCATTTCCTCATGTCATATTCGCCTGGACCCAACATGCACAGGAACTAATTGCTTTGTATTGTATTGTATTTTATTTTATTCCGCAACTACTGGAACTGGGGTGGATTTCACAAAGGCAGTCCTAAGTTAGGACTAGTCCTAGGCAATGCTATAAGAGAAAGGACTGGAAGTTAGGACCAGGGGTCGATTTCACAAAGGTAGTCCTAACTTAGGACTAGTCCTAAGCAATGCTAAGAGATAGTCCTTAATGTTGACTATTTTATGTGATTGCCCGAATAAATATTATTATTATATTATTATAGGACTGGTCCTAAGTTAGGACCAGTAACTCATCCTAACTTAGGACTGGTCCTATCTCTTAGCATTGCCTAGGACTAGTCCTAAGTTAGGACTACCTTTGTGAAATCCACCCCAGTAACTCATTCTAACTTAGGACCAGTCCTATCTCTTAGCATTGCCTAGGACTAGTCCTAAGTTAGGACTACCTTTGTGAAATCCACCCCAGTAACTCATTCTAACTTAGGACCAGTCCTATCTCTTAGCATTGCCTAGGACTAGTCCTAATTAAGGACTACCTTTGTGAAATCGACCCAGACCCTATCACCCTGGGGCGATTTGTTTTCCCTCAAACGACATTGCAATGATTTGGTGAAAGAGCAGGCCAATTTCATGATGACGTTATCTGACGGAAAGAGCCAATCACAGCGGCAGGGAAAAAATATTGCAATGTCGTTTGGGGGGGGGGATTCGCACCCTCGGTGGGGGGAATTCGCACCCTCGGGAGGGTAACATCAGTATAATATAAAATAAAATGAAGTGAAGAAGTCCTACGGAAAAGCTAGGAGTGTTAACTTAGGACAAAAACATACATTGGTAAAGCCTCATCACACAGTTGTATTTCTTTAAAGGGTCTATGTAACTTTTGTAGGACAAAAAACACAATGTCCACAGATTTACACTAAACTTACACAGTTTGAAGATAATGATAGTAGAAAGCTTCCCTGAAAATATTACGTGCTGAGGTGCTGTAGTTTTTGGGAAATGAGTAAAACAATGTCATGAAAATAATTTTCGTCTCATGAGACGAAAATTATTTTAATCATTTACAAACGTATTTTCATGACATTTCTTTACTCATTTTTCAAAAACTACAGCACCTCAGTAAGTAATATTTGAAGGGAAGCTTTCCACTATCATTATCTTCAAACCCTGTAAGTTTAATGTAAATCTATGGACATTTTGAAAAAAGTACCCAAAAGACATACTTGGCAACGCAATTAATTAAATCTTCATCAGGAGTGTCCATCAAAAACCTAAATCTATCCTCCTTCCCAAGAATGTCAAATTCGTTGTCTTGATTAATAATATAAACCAACATAATATTCCTAAGGTCGTTGTATAATGGGCAATCTAGCAGAAAATACTAGGATCTTATAGAGTGCTTTATCACATCCCATAAGGGCGTATCAAAGCGCTCAGTATTTTGTCCTGCAATGTCTGTGGAGCTACGTTTTGAAGTATGAGATATATTCATTTGAAGCACCATGTAATGGTTAACAAGGTGATAGACCGTTTTGATATAGCGCTTTTCACGCCCGAGACTGGGCCTTAAATCATTCCTTCCCCTCAGCTCCCTGGGGAGTTTACAGCCTGTGCGCAATATATGCGTTACTCGACTAAACCAATCACAAGATCCATCTCTGCCTTCACAGGTACCCATTTACCCCTGGGTGGAGAGAAGCAATTATATCTAAGTGTCTTGCTCAGGGACACAATTAGTGTCACGACCGGGATTCGAACCCACACTCTGCTGAACAGAAGCATCAGAGCTTGAATTCGGTGCTCTTATCCACTCGGCCACGACACCCAGCAATATGCTGCCGATCAAACCATGAACACCGGGGCGAACCCATTCCCTTTTTGATAAATGCACTGGGTTATTTTACATGCGTAACACAACACACTGACCGACAGCTTTACGTTTCATCCGAAGGACGAAGCAATGGTGAAGTGTCTTGTTGCTTAAGGACACAAGTGTCACGGCTGGGACTACAACCCACACTCTGCTGAACAGAAACACCAGTGTTTGAAGTCGGTGCTCTTTAAAGCCATTGGACACTTTCGGAACAGAATTTTGTTTTAACGTTCACAGATTTACAAATAACTTACAGGGTTTACATAAGGTAATGGTGAAAGACTTCTCTTGAAATATTACTCCATGAATTGCTTTACTTGTTGAGAAAACATTAAAACAATATCAATTCTCGATATCGAGAATTACGGAATTATTTTAAACACATGTCATGACACGGCGAAACGTGCGGAAACAAGGGTGGGTTTCCCGTTGTTTTCTACCCACTCCGATGACCAATTGAGTCTAAATTTTCACAGGTTTGTTATTTTCTATATAAGTTGTGATACACGTAGTGCGGGCCTTGGACAATTCTGTTTACCGAAAGTGTCCAATGGCTTTATCTCATGCTCAGCCATGACACTTCCACAACTAAGTTTTTGTCAACCGAGGTTGGAAAAATAATATGGAAAGCCATAAATGCAAATCAAAAACATTTTTTTTTATCATAAGATATACTTCAGCTCATGAATTATCACGGAAGATGTTGAATTTTGTAAAACAAAAATAACACAATTGATTAGTTTGCTGAAATTCGGTCGGCCATGCCAACCGAAGGTCTATATTAGGCTGCTACAAAATCAGACGATCTTTTTTTTATGAAACAGGAAAATACATCCCTCAGCAGTGACACTAAACATAATAAATAAATGCCAGTAAATACATAGGCCTAAAAAAACCATGTAATCATGTAAATAATATTTCCTTATTTCATGCTCGCCTGGGATTCAAAATGACAAAATCTCTTTTTAGAACTAAGAAAATACGCGACGTCTGACATTTCCTTGTTAATGAGGGATGTGGTTATTTATAAGCAGTCTAGTCACACACGACAGCAATTTAATTGGAGTCCCTTGTTTAATTTTAGCATGATTGTAAAAAATGTAGCAATGTTTGATAAGATTTTGCAAATTATTCTGCTAAGCAAAAATGTGCAGGATACCAGTCACAAATTGTACATGTGACATGATATTTTGGTTGGTAACCTTAATCTGATAAGCATATTGTGATGTGCTTAGCTATAACACATGCAACTCTTTGAAATTGGGCCCAGCACTGCTGGATGCATGTCATTTAGCCCATCATTATAATTAATTGGTATAAAATAAAACCCTAATTTTTCCTCAAATGGCCCTTTTCAAATTAAAATGGTACTGCATGCCTACAGGGGTTATATTTATCATTACAAATATACAGAACCAATAGTCGATATCTATTTTTAAATGTTAATATTAGGTGAAGTCACGGTTCATCAGCTGGTAGAGACAGTGGTGTTAGACTTCACCAAGTCTTTTGTGCAATTGTGTTGTTTTTTTTGCAGGCCGCGTACCTCTTGAACCGGTATTTCGATGTTTATCTTTCATGGACGAGCCACGATTCAATACTGAAATGCCATTAAATTATGGCCTTTTCGAAACGCAGCTAACGGGGGACTTTTTGGACTCTAGGTAGCAGCAGTGGTGGTTAGACTTCACTAAGTCTTTGTGCAATTTATTTATTGCTTTGTTTGCAGCTGCGTACCTCTTAAACCGATATTCAATGTTTATCATTCATGGACGAGCCACGATTAGTGAAATGCCATTTCATGGCCTTTTCGAAACGAAGCTTATGGGGGGGGGGCGGTAGGTGGCAGCAGTGTTGGTTAGACTTCACCCAGTCTATCATTCATGGACGAGCCACGATTAGTGAAATGCCATGGCCTTTTCAGCAGCTCCATGAAACTTGGCCATGGTTTGCACACGTTCAACAGTTTTGTAATCAGAATTAAGGACCACAGTGAAAACTCACACGTTTTCCATATACAAGAAAATGTTGCTACTTTTTAAAGCTTATATTCTCTTGAGCAACTGACTGTAACATGTCAACCAATACTGGTAGTGGTTTACTAATTATTGAACAAGTCTGTTTACAGTACCAGCAAGTTGGATACGAAACAGGTTAACCATGCATCAATATCCCGGGTCTCCGTGTCAAAGGTCAAACTTAAAGGCACTGGACACCTTTGGTAAATGTAAAAGACCAGTTTTCTCACTTGATGTATCCCAACATGTATAACATAAAATATCTGTGAATTGGACTCAATTGGTCATCGAAGTTGCAAGAGAATAATTAAAGAATAAACGACCTTGTTATACGTGCTTTCAATAGCCTTATAAAGGCTTCATGCCTGAAATATTTTACTTTTTGACTGAGAAATTACTTCTTTCTCAAAACGACGTTTCTTCAGAGTGGTCCGTTTCGCACAATGCTTTATACTATCAACATCTCTCCATTGCGCGACACCGAGTAAATTATGCTTACGGTTGTTTTGAGTAATTATCAATAGTGTCCAGTGCCTTTAAAGCTGTGGTATACATAATATTCTTGAAATTTCTAGAAATGCGTGGGGTATTTTTATGGGGATAGGTAATGCATAAAAATGTATTAAAAACACACAAATTTACATCTATTAAAATATGTGTGCATAGCAATGGTTGATAGCGATGCAAAGCTGGAGCATGTACTTCTGTATACCACATAATATTATTAACGGTTGGGTGCACCTGGCATATACCTGCATTTTATTCCAAACCTGTCCTTTACCAACTATGTTTAATACCCAAGTGTTCACGACAAGCAAAAGCAGGGTTCAATGCTGTCGATTGTGTGCTGACATTCCGTCACTTTGGGTATTGGTGACAGTCGCTGTCGTCGTGTTACTTTGTGACACCTAAAAGTGTGGGACCACCCCTTGGATGTGCATTGTAATGGCTATTGTAATCAACGCATTGTTCCTGTGAAAACTTTTGAACTGGTCCGGAGAAAAGGCGGGAAAACGAACACGTTGCAGACTATAATTTGCAGAAAAGGAGACACGTCACTATGAGCGTGTGGGACAAATTCTCGGTATGTTGAAAAACGTGACACATTTTGCATTATCAATAATAAAGGCTCATGGGGTTTTTGGAAACGCCATCAGGGCCCAATTTCATAGAACTGCTTGAAAAATGCTTACCAGAATATGGTTACCAGTCAAAATACCATCTCACGAGTACAATCTGTGACTGGTATCCAGCTCATTTCTGCTTAGCAGAAATATTTTAGACTGTATTAAGCAGCTCTCTGATTCTGCAGGTTCGGCTGCCATTATGTTCCACAATCTCCAGATGTGACGGTGAACTGCACACGGATTCTAACCCAAACCGTCCTTCACTCACCCTTTTCACTCATTCATTCATTTATTCATTGATGGTTTATTCATTAAAAAAGACTCAATGGCAGCCAAAAGCTGACTAGCTGACATTTTGTACATCAAGTCATAATGATACAAAGGATAATCTAGTCAAAAATGCAGAACAGAAATAAAAATAAAAACAAAACAGTAAAAGTGCACAAGGCACAAAATGAAGACAATTTAAAAATGCTTAAGAAAACTCAAAAGTAAACAAATTATTAACATTTGTTTTACAAAATTATAAGTAACCTACAAATTGATACCTGGTGATGTATGGTGTACTTATTTCAGTATCTGCCCTTTTGTCTTTCTATGGTTTACCTTTTAACCTTTTTTTTGCAATGTAGACATATTATTTGTACTTGTGTAACGTAGCACTTGTATTTGTAGTCATAGGTCAAATAAATTTCAATTACAGGGACATTGAAGTTTGATTGAACTGTATGGTAGCGTGTACCTTCTCCATTAACATAATATTTAATAGCCTCAACATCAATTAAGCCAGTGGAATTTCTTCAATAATTTAGTTATGACTAAGTTTCCAAAATAATGTGTTAACGTTTTGTCAACGACTTCGGCGTAGAAAAATTGTTTAATTTGATTTAGGATATCAGTCTGATTTTGGTGATATTTGACCTGAAATATTTGATTAGAAAAGAAGAAGCTATTTTTTTTTTTTTTTGTATTCTTGTCAGATGTCAAACTTAAAGGCATTGTAGTAGTAGGCATCCGTCCGTCAATACTGACGATGGACTGCGCCCGGGGGGGGGGGGGGGGGGGGGTTGTCCTCTCTCTTGCAGCTGCGGCAATTGTCTAAGACCAGTCTTCTCACTTGGTGTATCCCAACATATGCATAGAATAACAAATCTGTGAAAATTTGGACTCAATTGGTCATCGAGGTTGCAAGAGAATACAATGTGGGAAAATACCCTTGTTGCACAAATTTGTGTGCTTTCGGGTGCTTCAGGCTTCAGACCTCAAGTCTTTTGTTGAGTGAGAAATTAACTCTTTCTCAAAAAAATCCATTACTTCAGAGAGAGCCGTTTCTCACAATGTTGTATACCAGCAACAGCTCTCCACTGCTCGTTCGTTACCAAATAAGTTGTTATGCTATTCGATTATTTCGGGTAATCGCCAATGTGTTCAGTGCCTTTAAAGGCTGTGGACACTATTGGTAATTACTCAAAATAATTATTATCATAAAACCTTACTTGGTGACGAGTAATGGGGAGAGGTTGATTGTATAAAACATTGTGAGAAACGGCTCCCTCTGAAGTGACATAGTTTTCGAGAAAGAAGTAATTTTCCGCGAATTTGATTTCGAGACCTCAGATTTAGAACTTGAGATCTCGAAATCAAGCATCTGAAAGCACACAACTTCTTGTGACAAGGGTTGTTTTTCTTTCACTCATATCTCGCAATTTTGATGACCGATTGATCTCAAATTTTCGCAGGTTAGTTATTTTATGCATGTGTTGAGATACACCAACTGTGAAAGCTAGTCTTTGACAATTACCAATAGTGTCCACTGCCTTTAATACACAACCCTCCCACCCCCCCCCCCAAAAAAAAAAAAACCCAACACATTCAAATGAGGAATTACATTTGCCCGAACCATCAGTCGAGACGGGCACGTCAAAAGTTGATGAATTATATTGATATAAACACGGTAAGTAATGGCTACACCATCTGTTTTATCCAGGCCTTATTATTTAAACACGTGAAAACGGGGTTATACTGAACATAACTGGTGAGACGAGACTAAATTATTCGGTAACATTTTGCTTGTGTGAAGTCAGCGTTGGGGGTTAGTATCGGTCTGTGTATCTTGTTGACTCATTTCGAGTCAGCCTTTTGACGGCTATAGTTGTGTGGATATCATGTCCCGGTTTTCTACTGAAGAAAACGAGAAGTTGGCATACTGTTCTGGTAGGTAGGCCTATCATTGCATTTACGGTTTCAGTGCTTGAATTACATGTCACGAAGTTGGATACCAATGACATTGTTATATTCTATACGCGTTATGGGGATAATGGTAACACATAACGACTTTATGTCATGAAGTTGGATATCTTGACCTTTTAATATTCTATAAGCGTACAATATGGCGCCAATGGTCGCACATAATGTCTTTTTTAAAACATTACACCTCCTATTGTTTTGGTAATATCGTTAGCATTTACTGTGTTTCATTAAGCTTGAGTTATTAAGTTAGGGAGAACGGACCTGAAAGTGTAGATTCGTGTATAGTTAAGAGTATGATTCGTAAAAATAATCTACTGTTCCAACAATAGAGTGACGTCACAGTGACGTCACAGAAATAGTTTAAATGTCACGAAGTTGGATACTATGATCTATTATTATTCTATAAGTGTACAATATGGCGCTAAGCTCAGAACCACAAACATTAGGCCTACTCTCCCAAAGTTTACGAAGTCTTCCTCATTCTGCCTTGATATGACTCCACCACGATTTCACGGACACAATGTTTGTACATGTGGAATGGTATCTTGACTGGTATCTGGTAGCGTAAGTTCACTATGCACTATACGTGTTTGTGTCTGGTCACCAATATTCTGGTCACCAATATTCTGGTAGCGTTAGTTCACTATGCACTACGTGTACGGTGATAACGTCACTGCCTCCAGTTTGTACGGTTACGTCACTGCCTCCATTTTGTACGGTCCTATGAGGTTGCACAGAAGTTACTGCATATAACATAGAGTAAGGATCAAACCCATAAAATAGTCAACATTAAGGACTGATTGATGTTCACAAAGCCGACAGCACAGTGGTCTAAACTTTGTAATTTACACCCTTGACTGGCAGTTAGGTTGGTTCAGTGGTTTATGTCCGTACCTTTCACCCGATCTGTGGACCCTGGTTCGATGCCTGGACCATGAGCCTTGCATGTGTATTGTTTTTTTAGTCAGACTGTGCGGGGTTTCCCTATAGTTTTTCTTCCTCAAAGTAACGTCTAAAACTGAAATTTCTTCACTGTCTTCTCTACAACAAGTTCGGGTGTGATTTTTCCGTTAATGATGCTTCGCCGACTATACAACTCAGATATCCTTAAAATCTCCACTATGATGGACCTTTGTAATTACGTCACATGCAGCTATACCATTGGGAGTCAACCCCATGGGAGAGAGCTATAGTTGCCAAATTGCATAACTCCCCAGCCACCAAGATTGTATCGTATGACCACATAATCAGGCGAGTGGGGTCAGTTTACGTTCATGCTGGTTACGTTTTTGGAATTGGCCCAAAAAGGAAAATTCAACAAGACGCATAAAATCTTATAAACACGAGGGATCAAATTAGGGCATACGCCGTTCAGCCCACCAGCAATAGATCATCAGCCAGCGAGAAGCACTCAGCATACTGACACAAGTTTAATCTTTTCGATATCAAACTGATAAGTGATAGCCTCAAAGTCATGAAAAAAAAGCCACTCAATACACAAACACGCGAATTATAGATGAACCTGAAACATGAAATATCGATGCGTATATTATCCAAACCACTTCGACCACCTGTTGATTTTAACAATAAAACACAGTAAAAATAGAACATGGTAATGTGTATGCACGTAAATGGATAATATCAGATTGTTTGAATATTTTAGTATATTAAACATTGGTGCGTGGGGATACATCATTGATGATTTTTGTTTGCTCTTTTAGTCTTAGTAAATGTATGTAACAGACAGGTACAGTATACACAACAGCATACACAAATAAATGGCTTGCCATGCACAGTATTTGGGAGTGGTCTGCTATAGCTATAATATACAACCAGAACAGATCTAAAATGCAGTGGTAATAACATTATGACGAGTGACTTCGTGGGACACGAAAGCTCAAAAGGTAAAACGCTCCAGTAATTTTACTTTCTGATGGGGTGGTCATGTTTGATGGTTTTACAATGAAATACATGCAAACCATGTGTTTTAGGCATTGTGCTTGGCATCAATATACATTTTTGATGAAGTACGGTTTGCGACAACACCATGAGGTGATCATCTCAAATGGAGTTGGGGTGGTTCTGAAAAGAACCGTTGGTTTCAACTCGACGTTTCGATCACTTTGCTCTGAACTACACGAACTCATTTAGAGATTATCATTGCATGATGTATTACCGCAAACCTAATTACTATATTATCGTATTTCCACCATGCAATTGAGTTTCAAATCTCACAATTGAAAATGTACATTTGGTTTGCGGTATACAACCAGTTGGATGGTATCTACACGGTATTTGTACAGCTGTTATAGATGGTGAATTAAATTAAAATGTCATCTGCGAAGTGTAGATTTGTAATAGAGAAACTCGAATTTGAAAGTGAAAAATATAAACTAATCAAGTTCTCAAAATTACGGGAAAATGAGAAGGGAAATTTACTTTAATGAACAGTAACATTTGTTTTGGAATTGCAACCCTATCACTCTATAGAATATTGTATCTTTACCATGCGGCAGCCATCTTGTTTATTCCTCCATTGAAACCAATGTAACTAAACCGAGGCTGTAAGGATATATGAACAGTATATAAGCCAATTCTTATAATGAGAATCGGAGGGACATGATTTGCTATTCACAACCTTGACTTTCTTATGATTTGACTCTTATCGCGTACTTTGTGAAAGCAAGGCCTGTATAATTGGTTCGGGTCGACTCTGGCTACATCGTTAGTTTCAAGGTGTTTTAGTACGTGGCAGTCATTACTCTAAACGTTTCAACTCAATTGGTCGTCGAAGTTGCGTGATAATAATGGAAGAAAAACCACCTTACCTTGTCGTCACACGAAGTTGTGTGCTTTCATGCTTGATTTTGAGATCTCACGCGTGAGGTCTCGAAATCAAATCATATATTTTACTGTGAAATTACTTCTTAGAGGGAGCCGTTTATCACAATGTTTTATACTATCAACAGCTCTCCATCCTCGTTACCAAGTAAGCTTGTATGCTAACAATTATTTGAGTAATTACCAATAGTGTCCAGTGCCTTTAATCACCCACGTTCATGATCCTTCAAGGTATTTAGGCATCATTATTAGTAAATTGAAGTATTTTTGTACTTTTCTGAAACTCCACGCTACAAACATCCCTTTCAGCGGCCATTTTGATTCAGGACGAAAAAGAATTGACACTCGTGGTTGTTTTTTTATGGCTAGAGCTGTAGTGAAAACGAAATCACAATTTTACACTCTCATACAAAAAACTACGTTACTTCAGAGGGAGTCGTTTCCCACAATGTTTTATTCTATCAACAGCTCTGGTTGTGCTGTAGTTTTTGCGAAATGAGAAAAACTATGTCACGAAAATAAAGTTCGTCTCGGGAGACTAAAATTATTTTGGCATGTACAACGTATTATAACCAGTACAGGCGTCTGGTGTTTATATTTACGCGACTCTCCTGAAAACATCGCTCTGATATTTTCACTATTTTTCTCAAAAACTTGACGACTAATGAAGCTGAAAATTTGACAGGTAAATTATATTACATGCACGTACGTCTTCATTCACAGTGAGACGGGATGGATTCATGTCATGGCCAAAAACTTGATCAACAAAAGAAACCGAAGCCCTAAAGTTGATTGGTTCTGTATGGGTGGCTTTGTAACGAGTAAGCAAGCCTATAATATCATTATTTTTCTCTCAGTCTCTATTGATATTGTAATTAAAGATGGCTGCCATGCAAGTGCTCAAATGTTTTTGTTATACCTCGGTAACAAACTGTAAAGTTTGATTGGTCGAGAACCAATCATGGGACGCGCAACAAAAACGCATGTTACATGGCTCGACGGGCCGGGTAACATGAAAAGTGGTGTACACCGGTGTACATCACCTTGATCGTTCCCGGCGTTGGTCGATTTCCAGCGCTGTGTACGAAACAACCGCGGGTTCGAGGGAATTGTTTCTTGTTCGTCTGCTATTAAACAATGAATAGTCCGTCGTAATAATATTTGAAGATGACAACAGAACTTCGAGAAGAGGGAGAACAATTATGCAAAGGTATAACAATTGTTGCATGCTGTGACTGGGGTCCATGGGTTTTGTACACTCTCGAGGGGAAATGGCACCCTCGGCTTCGCCTCGGGGTCCATTTCCTCCCTCGAGTGTACAAAACGCCATGGACCCCGTCACAGCGTGCAACAATTGTACAATGTTAACTTCCATACCCATGGTCTCTATGTTGTCAATAAGTGTACTGTTCATAACACATAGATAATTACTGAGGACGATTCATTTTACGAGGACTATTTCTCTCGGAGCGGGCTGTCTCTAGGGGTGTACTGACCGGGACATGCCGACTCTTCACGGTACGGGTTCTGCCTCGTGACCACGCCAAGGTTCTTTAAAGTTCCCGTGTCTCGTCTCACCACATAATAATGACTGAATTGCTGGTAGGTGACATCATTATTGTGATTTTTATTCAGTGTTTCTGATTATTGATGAGAGTTTGATGACTTTGGTATGCCAATATTGTTTTGTAAGCGTCCAATCGGTGTACACTTTTGTTTGTTTTGCAAGAAGATACAGCATGCAAACCAACAAATTAAATTGCATATTGTATTTTATTATTTCCGAAACTGGATCAAACCCCACAACTCATATACTAATCCAAAAAAAAAATATTTTACAGGGCTTATAAGGATTAAAATACCACCTCTAATCTTAAAGCTTATCAGGTAAAAGTCTTCGTGAAATTTATTGGGACGTGTTTTTACGTAAGGATTTTGAGTTTGCGCAGGTTTGTGAATGTGCAGGTGACCGATAGCCCCCCTCGTCTTAGCTATAGCTTAAAGATCGACTTGAACGAAAATATCAAGTCGTGAACTTTGCTGAATTTCATTTATATACAAAAATCGATGAATAATAATCGAGTCATTTTTTTATAACAAATAGATTTCGAATACATTTATCCAGCGCCTTTCTGAAAGATTTGCAAAAAGCCCCGTTACGTAATCACTCTCAAGACGTCATAGTTGAGAGCTCCAATTTGTAAAGCCGCTTTGTTGCAGCGTGGAGGTAAAACCAGGGGGTAAAACAAAGAATACTCACACAAATGACGTCAAAGCATTGTCCTTTGACGCGCGCCGTCAACGGCAGAAGTGTTTTCAGTTTTTCAAACCTTTAGGTTGGGGCCTGATTTACACATACCAAAATTACATTAAAAATTGTGAACAAGTGCAATATAAACTTAAAATACCATTTCCGTAAAAAAAAATCCACTCAAGTAGCTGTGAGTATTATATGAACATTATACCAGAATGGTTTGTATACCCAGCGACCCGAACGATATCATTTGCAATGTTTCAATGTTTTTAATTTCTCAAAATCTGTCTCTCATTATTTTGTACGTGTTCTTCGTATAAACAAAAATGGTTTTGCGTTAAAAGACTGAACTGCCATCGTCGTTGGAGGCAAACTGAAACCGGCTTGTGCTTTGGACTTTGTAATTACATACTTTGGAATAGGGCTATTACTCGAGAATATATCCACTTCCCAGTTGGCTCTGAATGTCTGCATGCTGCTCATGTCGTTTCTTAATACCCAATCATTTTGTTTATTCGAAGAGTCAGCACGTTTGTTATCTGTTCATCTATTAACAGGGTATATTTGCGTTGACAATCACTCTAAAATGAATATAAACTTGCTTGTAATAAAATTCTTTTAACATTAATTGGCTGTACATGACTATTCTTTAGTTTGTCAGAATTTCGTCCGATTTACTGTTATCTTACTTTGACTACAATGTTATCATTATATTTGAAGCATTATTTTGTAGATTAGATTAAATTTTGAGCGTTTAGCCCGGTTCATACTTCCTGCGAATGCGAATGCGAAGCGAATTTGACGTGAATTTGACGTCACACCCTCCTTTCGCAGCGATTATCGCAAGGGAGTAGAGCAGAGTTCAACTGCTGCGAATTGTTCGTTGCGAATTTGTGACGTCAAGATTCGCTTCGCATTCGCATTCGCAGCAAGTATGAACCGGGCTTCAGTTGGGAACATTCTGCTTTGTAGTGTTCCGACAACGCCATGATGTTCCAATTTGTTATGTTTTGTTATACTTATACATTTTTTGTTTTTACCCATATACACCGACGTGTGTAGCACTGTATACTCAGTACTTTCCCGAGGCCTGTGAAAAAATCACATGTATTTTACTCGGGTGGGATTCGAACCCACGACCTTTGCAATTCTGTTGTTATACTTGTTGTAACAATTACACGCTGCACAAGGTTATAGCCTTTGGGGGTTAGACACAATTGGGGCTGAACAAGGGTGTCAAAACGTCGGAGCTTGGAGTAACCGTAACTTTTGCGTTTTGTAGTATTTAACGAATTTGACATGAACAGAAGTTACTGACTTCGTTATATTATTGCCGATTTTTATTGACTGACTAGAAACGTTTCGGGAAGAAGGATCCCACGGAGAATGGGACTGAGATTTTGGTGACCGTTACTGGAGACGATACGCCCGGTGAAGTTACCGCGGACGGCACGGTGCAGGTGGCGGGCCAGACGGTCAATGCTTCCCTATCACCCAGTGGCGGCGTGGTCAGCAACACCTTGGTAAAAATAACTCTTTATAAGTTGTTTGTAGTTTTACCATTTCACAGATTATATGAAAAGCAATGTACTCAGTACTTTCATGGGTTCGAAAACTTTGAACATAACAACGAGTGTGGGTGCTGTTTAGAAGAAAATAGGTTTTGATTTTAGATAATATGAACGTGAAAAAAAGAAAAGAAAAAAAAAGCTCCCTGTGATCGTGGACCCTCCTTTGTTCAACTTTTTGTGATAGCAACCGTGGACCTATTGTCACTTTTGTTATAGGTTCCCGCTTTGAATGTGCACGCCCCAACTTAAAGATGCTTAGGCCAAGCCCGGTTTTGTGCCATTCCACAAAACATGTTTTATTTCAGCGAAAATAAGGCTCTATTACTTTTAGGTTTTCCGTTTGTTAAAAACTGTTTTCGATGAACACATTTTTCTTCTTCATCTCAACAGTCAAATGCCTTCCGGAAAATATCCACCGGGAATCTAATGCCAGAATTACACGTCAGTAGCCAGAGCCCTGCCGGTAAAAACCAGGATCAGTCGGTAAAGACCGACAAGCCGCCAGCACCACCGGTCGTGGACGTGGTCATCGTAGGGGCAGGGCTGGCCGGGCTCTCGGCAGCCTACACCCTTCGCATGGCGAACCAGGGAATTTCAGTCGTCGTACTTGAGGCCAGCGGTACAAAAAAACACGATAGTTTCATATACCTTTTTCGAAACCACGGCTTCGGCTTTGGATTCGGCTTCAGGCTCCGTCCTCTCGTCTGAAGCCCCGAAGCGTAAATCACAAAACAACTGCAGGACCAAAGCTAGCCCGAGCCGAATCTGAAGCCGAAGCCGTGGTTTCGAAAGGGGCCTCAATATTCCATTTGTTTCCTTTACTCGTTCACAACTATGTATTTTATTGATTTTTGTTATTTCGCTGGGCAGGTTTCTGTGCTAGGCCTAACAAAATTATGACGATATGTTATCCAGAGCTTCAGCCCTAAAATGCGTTTGAATGCATTGTCGTTTGAAAGCATAGCGAATTGTACATGTAGTGTTTACGTAAATCTGAGCATGCGCACACTCCAGAACATACCTGGCAAGTTTGCTGCCACCTAGTGTCCTCAAGGGTCTACTTTTCAAAATTTGTATTCATCTCAAATCGCCCTTTGATTTACAGAGCGAGTCGGCGGCCGCGTGCTAACCCGGGAGATGGAATCGGCTAACGGCAGAGATTTCTGGGATCTTGGCGCTCAGTGGATTGGTGGGTCAGTATCAAATCATGTGATTGCTATGGGATGTAAATGTTCCACTTTAAATACTTTTCAACTAACATCAGCACAGAATGGGGGACTTGAAACCAAAAAAAAACATGTCAACTTATATCCACATTCTCATTCAACAAACCAAAGAACGTCGACTAATAACCACTCATTCAACAACAGACCGAAGACATGTCAACTAATAGCCACACATTCAAACCATTATCCAGACTCTCATTCAACAAACCAAAGAACTTGTCAACTAAGATCCATTCATTTAACAGACCAAGACGTATCAACTAATATTCATCCATTCTCATTCAAAAAACCAAATGTCAACTAGTATCTATTTTCTCTTTCAACAAACCAAACATGTCAACTAATATCACATTCTCATTCAACAAACCACAGAACATATCAACTAATATCAACCTTCTCAACAAACCAAAAAACATATCAACTTATATCAAGATTCGCTTAATAAAACAAAAAAAATTCAACTAATGTCCATCAAAAAACCGAACCGAAGAACACTGTCAACAGGTATCCACATTCCCAGTCAACAAACCAAAGAGATGACAACTAGTTCCACTCATTCAACAAACCAAAGAAGATATCAACTAATAATTTTAGTACAATAATATCCACACTCTCATTCAACAAACAAAATATCATGTCAACTAAATCCACATTCTTACCAGCAAACCAAAGTATGTGTCAGATAATATCCACTCATTCAACAAAGCAAAACATGACAAATATCCACTCATTAAACAAACCCAAAAATATTGGTTTGTTGTGAATATTAGTTGAGTATTATTTTAGCTAATATCCACCAACCAACCACAGAACATGTCAACTAATATCACCATTTTGGTTAAACAAACAAAATAAAATGCCAGCTACAAATATTCCAAGATCTCACTGAACAAATAAAGAACATGTCAGCTAATATCCACATTTTGATTCAACAAACCAGCTCACAGGTCCACATGATGCAGCTAGCCGATGAGTTGGAACTACAGACGTGCACAGGAACCGAAACAGGTTCTCACTTCGCGCATTTTGCGGATGGGAGAAAGTTAACATTTGAAACAGATCCAGGCAACCCGCTATCCTCCCTCGGTAAAATGGACTACGGTACCTTCATAACCAAGGTAAAGCTGGGGCAGACTGGTTCCCTGTCAGCAGGGATAAAGACGGGTAAAGCTATAGGGTAGACTGGTTCCCTGTCAGCACGGATAAATATGGGTATTGGTGTTACAGACACAGTGATTTCATTGGATGAAAGTGCAGTGACGTAAGCTTTCCATATCTGTGTTTTGATTGGTCAGAAGGGATGCTGTCAGCTGCACTTTTGGTATGCATGCAGCGTGCATAACGTATGTGTGTGTAACTGTATGCTATATGGTTTGACTGCGAATCTCCATATGAATGAGGCGAGATCAAATGTGATTTTGGACGGGGATTGCAAAATAAAAAACACCTTTATTGCACAAATTTTGTGTGCTTTCAGATGCTTCAGGCCTGAAAACTTGTTTGAGTGAGAAATTACCTCTTTTCTCAAAATGTGCTATACTATCAACAGCTCTCCGTTGCTAAATACCAAGTCACCCTAAGTTTGTTTTATGATATATCGTTTGAGTTGCTAAACCAAACGTGTCCAGTGCCTCTTAAGCTGTAGCAAGCGGGCCGGAAACCATACTGTCATTAATTCGCAAAAATTAATATTTTTATAAACAAGTCGATACACTTCAAGGTGTGGACTATTGCCTAGAGGCCATTGCCACCTATAGGGCTGAAACAAGGTTACCCCCTTTACAGTTCATACGGATGAATAGGCTTGGGTATCATCGAAACCGGTAACCACATAAAGCTTCAAAATAGCAAGTAGCAGAGTTTGTTCACACGTCAATGTCCCACATTGTGAATTGTTTTAAGTCAACACGGGGGAACTGCACTCGCATCGTTGAATTGGGGGGGGGGGGGGGGGCAAATCCCAACGGCAAATATCTTTGGCAGATTGTCTCCACGATCGTTTAATGACGTCGATTATGCCAGAAATGATGGATCATTACAACTGCTGCTGCCCCAGCAGGCTTAATTTACTGTGGAGTTAACCAGCAGTTCGCGCGAGAGCAGTGATCTCGCGAGAGCCATTCCACAATTCGACTATCTCGCAGCGGCAGACCATTTTACGACTTGTCCACAGGTCTAGAGAGACGCGTCGGCTCAGAGCAGAAACGCCTTAGAAGATTTCGAGATATATCGACTCATATCGGAGCAGGAAGCACTTTAAAAACAAATACGCATTGATTTATGTATTCCTTGGTTTTGGAATAAAGTATTCATAACCGGAAGAAAAACACTGATGATTCCATTACGGTACACATTCATCAAAAGTTATTACTCACGTAAAAAAAAATGCAATAGAAGAGTTCAGTTTAATAAAACTGTAAAGAAGACGTCTTGATTTCGAAGTCAAACGTTTATCTGTTGTTCTTTTTGCGTTGAAATTGTTAACCTTTTTTTCTCACTTTCTTTTTATGTGCTGCACTGCAGAGTGAATTTCGGTAAAGAAGAGTGTCATTCTCAAGTAAATTAAAAGGGAACGTCTACCTTTGGTTTTTGGAACCGTTTTTTCTTTCTCTTCATACAGACAATTAAACCAAGTAAACAAATTACAAAAGTGAGAGCGTTTTTGAGAAATCGCTGAAAATTCGGAGCGATTTAGTCCACGCCCAGATTTTTTTTTTAATAGGAATACACACAATCTAAGAAAAGTGTCTGACACAACGTTTCTTAGATTAAATTCTTGGGATAAAGATTGATAAAGATTGATATCGTGCTACATAAACACATTACTTCGAAGTGAAGTAATTCTCAAAATACTTTCGAAAGCTGCTGTATTTCTTACAAGTAAGTTTCATTGCCATACTTTTAAAGAATGATTACCAAGCGATTTCCCTTTTTAAAACACTGAACACTAATTGCTAACTACGCAAAATAATCGTTTGCATAAAAATCTACTTTGTAACGAACAATGAAGAGCTGTTGATAGTATAAAGCATTATGAGGAACGGCTCCCTCTAAAGTAATGTCGTTTTTGAGAAAAAGGTAATTTCTCAAATGATAAAACACTTCCGCTGAAGTGTGCATCTGAAAACACACAAGGTTTCTTCCACTTTTTAATTCTCGTGCAACTTCGATAAACAATTGAGTCAACATTCGCACAGATTTATTATTTGATGCATATGTTGGGACACACCAAGTGGAAATAGCATGGTCTTTGACAATTACCAAAGGTGTCCAGTGCCTTTAAAGCGGCCAAACAGAATTTAGCTCAAAATGGTAAAGAGTGCTCCGGTGTGGCGGTTTCAACTTTCCGCCGTGTTCAGTTTTCCGAATGACCAAATACGGTAACATCACGTCATGCGATGCCTGCGCACATCAAGCGAAAGTAGTCAATTTTTAGTGCCGTATTGAGTCATCCGTGTTACACTCTCCGGTAGCTGTCATGGCGGCGTCCACGAGTACAGTGAGCGGTGAACGCGTGGATCGTATGAAAGAATTTGGTGTGAAGACCAAGCAAATTATCCTATATTTAATCAGTAACACAAACAGTGTTGTACACACGAATACGTGTTAAGATGGGGCAAGAGAATATGTGACTAAACAAAAAAGAATCGTAGTAGAAACAATTTGGGGTCACTGAGAGAACTACACTACACTAGTCTCAGTACTCGCCAGGGTACTCGCGGCGGTATTTTTGTCTGACTACGTCACCCGGAAAACTGAACACGCCGGAAAGCTAAAACCGTTCGAACAACGTGCTGAAATGTCCGGCTACGTCACCAGGAAAACTGAACACGGCGGAAGACTGAAACCGCCACACCTGTGTATACGCAGAAGAACCAACCAAAGAATTTGTCATTACTATTTATTGAAGGAATGTCATATATTTTGATGCATTTTTTCTTAAGGTTGAGAAGCTCCGCCTTGAAGTTTCCCTTGAGAACCCAGAGCAATGCCCGCTGGCGTTAGAATGGGACTCCATCACGCTCGAGCAGTTCAGAAAACAACACATTTGGACTGCAGGTTTGTTCAAAGGCAGTTTGTTGATTCTGTACATGTACACTCTACATGTACAGATGTACATGTTTGTTAAGGGTTGGGTATACGACTTAACTGTCAGTGATTCTGTTAGGTTTGTATGTTGGGTCGTAGACTGGTCCCCTGTCTCGTGCAAGGATAAAGACATGCACTGGTCTATTACAGGCCCAGTGATTTCAGTGGATAAACTTGCAATGACGTATTCAATTTTTGCGTTATGATTGGTCTGCCCCTAAGTGACGTAGTTTGTCGGCACATACACCGGGAGTGCGTTTTGGCGACCCCAACCAAAGCCCAACCGACCCAACAAGTCGGTTACCGGTTGGTCGAACAGCATCGTCATCGCGGTTCAACCGAACACGCGAAAACTTTCAACCGATGACCAAAGTTTCTGGTGGTTGGGGTCGCCAAAAGGCACTCCATCCCCAGCCATTAAAAAACTATACTTTCAATCGTCTGCTAAACTAGATGCGTGGTTAGTTCCTTTCGCGTTCAAAAATATGTGTATATTATTATAAAATATTTCAAATGCGCATGAATATCTGCAGGGAACCAAAATGATTCTTTTATTTTTGCCACAGCCGCCCAGCAGTTTTTCGACGCCAAGGTTAAGATCGCATTTGGGGTTCCACCTTGTCAGATGTCCACCCTGTTCTTCTTGTTCGCGCTCAACAGTGCTGGTGGTTGGAACTCTCTGTTTCAAAGTGGAAGTGAGACCGTCAAAGAATTCCGAATAAAGGTACTATTCTCTACTTGGATCAGTTTAACCTATTGAGTCAATTATTAGCTAAACCTGATTAGTTTTAACTGGGCACGTACAACACTACTTGGGTCAGTGTAACCCAAGTTGAGTCAATTGCTATACATGGTTAGTTATAACTGGGCAGGTACAACTCTACTACTTGGATCAGTGTAACCCAAGTTGAGTCAATACGATATACTTGGTTAGTTATAACTGGGCACGTACAACTCTACTTGGATCAGTGTAACCCAAGTTGAGGCTATACTTGGTTAGTTATAGCCGGGCATGTACAACTCTACTTGGATCAGTGTAACCCAAGCTGAGTCAATAAAAGCTATACTTGGTCATTTATATCTGGGAGGTACAACTCTACTTGCATCAGTGTAACCCAAGTTGAGTCAGTATACTTGGTTATTTATAACTGGGCACGTACAACTCTACTTGGATCAGTGTAACCCAAGTTGAGTCAATAGCTATACTTTGTTAGTTATAACTGGGCAGGTACAACTCTACTTGGATCAGTGTAGCCCAAGTTGAGTCAATAAGTTATACTTAGTTAGTTATGACTGGGCTCATACAACTATACTTGAGTCAGTGCAGCCAAAGTAAGTTGAGTCAATAAGAAATACTTGATACTGCTCTAGAGTTGCAAAGGTCGTGGGTTCACACTCTACCCGAGTAATATGCCTGTGAGTTTTTGTCATAGAACTCTGGAAAGTACACAGTTATACAGTGCTATTACACATCCGTGTGGAGGCCCTATTGGTTAAACCAAAATGAAGCTTTCTGAAGCTCGTTGACCAAGTTAATTTCGACTCAGTTCGAGTCAATGGCATATCACTAATTAAAGGCGCATGACATGTGAATATTGAATCCTTGTATAGGGCGGGACTCAGAGACTATGCGAGATCATTGTAGACAAAATCAACCGTCCCTTTGTGAACCTCGGTGACACAATTAATTTCGACTCAGTTTGAGTCAATGACATATCACTAATTATGTGGATGTTGAATCCTTTTCTAGGGCGGGACTCAGAGACTCTGCGAGATCATTGTAGACAAGATCAACCGTTCCTTTGTGAAGCTCGGTGACCCAGTTGTTGCAATCAACCAGAGGGACTCTGAGCTGGCAGATGTTCAAACCCTCAGCGGCAAGCATTTCCGCTCAGAGAGAGTCATTGTGGCTCTGCCGCCAAAGTTCGCAGGTATGTAAGCCTGTTTGTTTGTTGATGTTTTTTTTATTGTTTTTTTTAGGGGTTGGTTGTTTGTCGGTGTGTTTGTTTGTTTGTTTGTCAATGTGTTTGTTTGTTTGTTTGTTTTTTGTTTGTTTTGTTTTGGGGTTATGTTTTGGTTTGGGGTACGGAGGGCAGTAGGCCATCCGGTGGCTCCTGACTGGATATTGGAGGGGTATATTAGCTTGTTGACATGGCCAAAGGTTAGAAGGGATGGGAAAGCAATTTATTTTAAGAACCCAATCTCAGCAGGGCGAGTAGACTGTGCAAGACAAACATGAAGAAATGGGAGTAAACTGACAATGACACCAAATGTGATTGTGGCACATCACCCTGGTCTATGCCACACATTGTATGATGCCCAGCCACTGAGGAGCAGTGTTGCCTTGCAGACCGATGGCAGCAAACGAGAAGGCTGTGAGATGCTGTGAAATCCTGGCCAAACATTTTAAAGAGTAGATGATGGACTCAAGGAAGAAGCAGAGCGAGCACCTCCAGTAATAAACCATGCTCAGATAGATAAAAGAATGATCACATTAGACAGACCAAATCAAACCAACAGAAATTATTTAAAGGCAGTGGACACTATTGGTAATTGTCAAAGACTAGCCGTCACCGTGGGTGTATCTCAACATGCATAAAATAACAAACCTCTGAAAATTTGAGCTCAATCGGTCATCGAACTTGCGAGATAATAATGAAAGAAAAAAACACCCCTGTCACACAAAGTTGTGTGTGTTAAAATGGCTGATTTCGAGACCTGAAGTTCTAAATCTGAGGTCTCCAAATCAAATTCGTGGAAAATTACTTCTTTCTCGAAAACTATAGCACTTCAGAGGGAGCCGTTTCTCACAATGTTTTATACCATCAACCTCTCCCCGTTACTTGTCACCAAGAAAGGTTTTATGCTAATAAATATTTTGAGTAATTACCAATAGTGTCCACTGTCTTTAAGTAGGATTTGAAACTTGGCATGGTGGAAATACGATATAGTAAATGTTTGCGGTAACACCATGTAAAGATAATGTCTAAACGAATTAGGGTGCTCCTGAAAAGAACTTGACGTTTCGATCAGTATGCTCTGATCGTCTTCTGGAGAGAAGATTAAAAAAAGTTATTTGACGGTTCAGGCCAAATGGAACCATAGATGCTCAATAACTTATAAACAGCAACCGAAATTTGTTTGTAAACATGATGACAATGATTGAATCTTGACAGGAAGGATTCACTACGCTCCACCGCTACCAGCTGATCGAGATAGTCTCCTCCAAATGATGCATGCTGGGCATTCCCTGCAATTTGTCATCACATATAAAGAGGTATTTGTCAACAACAACAACAACAACAACAACAACAACAACAACAACAACAACAACAACAACAACAACAACAACAATAACAACAAATAAGAAGAAAAAGAAGAAGAAAAAAACCAGTATAACAAACAACAAACAACAGCAGCATGCTTTTACCAAATTGAATAACGCTTCCTGCACCCTAATGAAATTGAATGATCTTATTTGACCAATGAAATTGAATTACTCCTTTTGACTGTTGAATGCTAAATTCAAAGGAGCATTAATTTTCAAGCGTAATTTAATGAGCCGGCTGAAATAATGTATTTTTGTTAAAATTGGCAGAGAAAACCTAAGATATTCATGAAAAATACGCCTACACATTGAGAATGCTATAATTGAAGGATGCTGGGCACAATTTCAATGCCACATTTACCTCTCAGAAACGGAAATGATCTTGAAGATGAAATGTCAGTTATGTGAAATTTTTTTACAAATGAGCAACTTCTATACTAATATTTTCAAGTAAACAAATTAGTCATGTACAATTTATTAGTATAACTTATAGATTTTCACAGAATTGTTGTTATGCATTTATTTTGGGATACACCAAGTAAGAATACAGGGCCTAATTGCAAAGAGCTGATTAAGCCCAGAAATAATCCTCTCATTAATCCCTAATCACTGTTTCTTGTGTTCAAACTTGTTTGAAGTATGCTGGTCACAATTTCAATGTCACATTTAGCTCTCATAAACAGAAATGATCTTGAAGATGAAATGTCAGCTATGTGAAATTTTTTACAAAATGAGCAACTTCTTTACTAATATTTTCAAGTAAACAAATAAGTCACGTACAAATTATAGAATCATGGACACATGATTTAAGAGGACAACAGACCATTAAAGCCATTGGACCCTTTCGGTACAGAAAATAAAATCAAAAACCAAAATCACAGATTTACAAATAACTTACAGGGTTAACAGAAGGTAGTGGTGAAAGACTTCTCTTGAAATATAATTCCATGAAATGCTTTACTTTTTGAGAAAACAGTAAAACAATATCAAATCTCGATAACGAGAATTACTGATTATAAACACATGTCATGACACGGCGAAACGTGCGGATAAGGGTGGGTTTTCCCATTATTTTCTCCCGACTCCGATGACCGATTGAGCCTAAATTTGCACAGGTTTGTTATTTAATATAGAAGTTGTGATACACGAAGTTTGGGCCTTGGACAATACTGTTTGCCGAAAGGGTCCAATGGCTTGAAAGGAAGGGTATTTTTTTTTTAAATTGTCAAAGACCAGTACCCTCACTTGGTGTGTCAAAACAAAATAAATGCATACAATGACCAACCCGTAATAATTAGTTGGGCTCTATTGGTCATCGAAGATGCAAGAAAAAAATGAAAGAGAAAACACTCTCGTTCTACAAGTGCTTTCAGATGTCTGAGAAAAGCTTCATGCCTAAAGCCTTTATAAGATTTGCCTGTTTTGGGTGAACATTTTCTCTTTCTTTAAAACTTATTTCTAACAAAGTTTCATAGTATACCAACGGCTCTCCAGTGCTCTTTACCAAGAAAGTTTTGAGGTCATAAATTTTTTGGAAAAGAAAAATTTACAACTACTAATAATAGTGGCTTCTTATTTACCGTATAGTGTGCATATCCATAACTCAGTGATGCTCAAGGCCCTTGATAAAACTTACATGTGCTAGAGCCGTATTCAACCGCAAATCTATTACCCTGTCAGTTTCTTGTGTTGTATTATTTGATACCTGAAACCTAATGGACCCTTCCTGTGAAATATGCTAATCACATTCACGCATGCGTACAGACCCTGTTGGTTGGCAAACGCCATAGAGTTGTGCACTAAGCAGACGCGCAATCGCGTCTGCGTCACGCACCCATTAGCCGTGTACAAAACAGCGCGATGTTCCCTCATTTTGCCAACCAAAATGTTAGTGCGCAGGCGCTATGTGCAATTTACATATAATTCATGGGAAGGGTCTATTATGGTTCTCAAATTTCTTTGGTTTACTCTTCCAACAGAACTTCTGGCAAAAGATTGGATACAGTGGTAACGTCATCAGAATGATGCCGTCTGCCGTAAGCAACAAACAGGCTGATGACCAACCCTCAGAAGCCGAACAGATTCCATTTACTGCACTGTTTGATGCGACTAGTACTATGGACCAAAGCCCTGCCCTCTGTGGCACTGTGGAAGCCAAAAAGTGGAGAGAGATTCCGGTAAAGAAAGTACAGTTTCAACAGGCCTGGAATTTCATCTTTCAAAGGGCATCGCCAGTTTCATTTTGAAAAGGGGCACTTCCACTAAAAATAAACTTAAAACCAATGGGAAACTTTTGAAGGGGCACCAAGGCCAAGACCAGGGGCAACGGAGGCCATGGCCTGCGTAGCCTGGGTGTAATTCAAGGCTTTTACGATTACCATGCGATAATACTGAAGTCTTATATAGCGCACGTATCTACCAAACAAGGTACTGGGTATATACAAACTTTCAGAATTATATCATGTTACTAGTGATAATTCTGAGACCCAATATTATGTAGCACCTTACAAGGTGCTTCGGCGCATTCAGCAGCCACAGCCAGGAACACCCGGGCGAACCCCTTCTTTTTTTCGATAAGTGCACTGGGGTCTTTTACATGCGTTACACAACACATGGGACCAACGGCTTTACGTCCCATCTGAAGGACGAACCAATGGTTAAGTGTCTTGTTTAAGGACACAAGTGTCACGGCTGGGCATTCGAACCCACACTTTGCTTCTCAGAAACACCAGAGTTTGAATTCGGTGCTCTTAACCATTCGGCCACGATGCCATTACTCTATTACCACATGAATGCAATAGGGTACAGTCAGCATGCATTACGCTGCGCAAACGTGTCTACCTCATTTGCAATGTTGATTTCATACTTTTTTCTAAGCTAAAAGCCTTTCCTGACATTGTAGAGAGATAGTATAGCACAACAAATATTATTACCCTATTATATGACCTTTTCGCAGTTTATTTTTTATTTTTCTGTTGCTTATTTTATGTTTTTGAGCCAATAATTATTAATGATTGGGTTTTTTCGGTTTGAAGGAAGAGGAACGAAAAGGAGCAATAGTTGCAGCGATTGGGCTTTTCTTTGGTGTGGAGGCACATGAGCCACTGGATTACACTGAAATAGTAAGGCAGCTTTAATTTGTTATGTTTATGTACCAATCTTGATAAGAGTTTTGTGAGTATTGTAATATGTATAATTTTTTATAAAAACTTTTTTTTTCATTCTGAGAGACTGCCTAATTACAAGGCCATGGAGGGCCACTTCAAGGTGATCGAGAGCTCCCAAATCAACTGCAACCAAGGGCCCTGATGCCACCTACTCCTGGGGCTGAAACAGGGTTACCCCATTCAGGGCATGGGTATCATTCACTATAGGGGCCTGGCTGGTGGAGTTGAATGCACTATTTCTCCAATGTTTTACGAAGCAATTATGGTCAAGGGCACATGTGTCATGACTGGGTTTCGAACCCAAATGATTGTTATATTATAACAGATGAAATCACAAGTTCACGAAAGAGCCATTATGAGACCTGTACTTCCAGGGACACGATTTGGGCAGAGTCGAAAGGACGAAAACATATTTTGGGGTGATTACACTGTCTGATTTCTATCAAAATTTGATGTGAAGATAGGGGCATATCTCAAAACTTGTTCACTTGTTATTTCAATAGGGCTTAAATGAATGGGACACATGAAGACACAAAATGTAAAATTTCCCATATGACCAGTGCAGTGTCTGGCCTGCCAGAAAAGCCAAAGAATATACAACGGTCACTCTTTTTGGAAAAAAAAAGAAAGTTACATGATCTATGCCAAGACCAAATTGCAGTTACTTGGGTTGTAAAATAAAGCATCCACAAAGAGATGTATTCACAGGGTCATTGATTTCAAGAGCAATTGGCCAGATTTTATGTGACGATTTTGTCATTTTTTCTAAATCTTTAGGACTGGGGAGCTGTGCCATACTGTTCTCACCATCTTCCAAGCGTGCTCTCACCTGGGGCCATGACAAAGTATTTCTACGAGCTGAAGAAGCCGTTCCAAAGGTAAGAAAACTTCCAGGAACATCCTTCAAAAAGCTGTATATAAAGGCACTAGACACTATTGGTAACTAGTCGAAATAATTGTTAGCATAAAAACTTACTATGCAGAGCATGCAATGGAGAGTCGTTGATAGTATAAAACATTGCAAGAAACAGCTCCCTCTGAAGTAATTTAGTTTTTGTGAAAGAGGTAATTTCTCACACAAATATTAAAAGAACTCAGTCCTGAAGCATTTTTAGGCATATAAAAACACACAAATTTGTGTAACACTTGAGGGTACTTTTTCTTTTATTATTCTCTTGCAATTTCGATGACTTATCCAAATTTGCACACAGACTTGTTATTATGCATATATAAATATGTTGGGAAACACCATGTGAGAATACTGGTCTTCGACAATTACCAAAGGTGTCCAGTGCCTTTAAGCACAAAATATGCCTAGCATAGAAAATCTTGCTTAGCAGAAATATCAGCCAACTGTCATATTATGTACATGACTGAAACCCCACTCATTTTTCCGCCGAAGAAAATTTAAGAAAGGAATACATTTCAAGATACTTTGATCATCAAAGTATACAGGGGATAAGTGAAGAGCACATTCAAGAAAAGGGCTGAGAACAATATATTAAAGTCAGTTATATATATAGAGTGAGTAATAGACTAATTGGGCAATGACGTTATTGTGCACATGTAATTGGGGCGAGAATGTTCAGAGAAGCAGCAGTTAATGAGTATCAACACTCATAATTATAAGTCTAAATGGCGCGATTTGAAAAACAATATCTGACATCAGCGCCAAGGTGTTTGGTCAATGACGTTATTTACTAATGATGGTTCTTAAAGGGTCTATGTACTTTTTGTAGGACAAGCAACACAATGTCTACAGATGTACACTTTACTTACACCGTTTAAAGATAATGATAGTAAAAAGCTTCCCTGAAAATATTACTTGCTGAGGTGCTGTAGTTTTTGAGAAATGGGTAAAACAATGTTATGAAAATAATGTTCGTCTCAGTGATCATGATACGAAAAAATTGTAAGCATGTAAAAACGCATTTTCATGACATTGTTTTACTCATTTCTCAGAAACTACAGCACCCCAGCAACTAATATTTTAAGATATGCTTTCTACTATCATTATCTTCCAACGGTGTTAGTGTAATATAAATCTGTGGACATTGTGTTTTGTGTTACAAAAAGTACCCCAATCCTTTAAAGATGTTGGACTGAAGCTCTTTTTTTCCTTAGTAAGGGATCAGGTGAATTAAGGAACAATAATTGCTTGAGTATAATAGCCTAATTAGGTTATGACGTTATTGTGCACGTGTATTTAGGGTGATAAGGTTAAGAGAAGCAGCACTTAATGAGCCATGCCATGCGAGTATAATCACTTTCTCGGATTTCCTTCCAAAACTCCAAACAAAAAATGAAGATAGAAATCTTGGAAGGCACCCTATCAGATGAGTTAAGAGACGGCCAATATTAGATGCTGCCAAAATATTTCGGAGACAATTTAAGGAATACTTTCAAGAATAACTAAGAGACTTAAAGTCAAGAAACAACTTCTTTTTATATTACTTAAATATATTAGGTATCGTTGGCAGGTGTCTGGTTTTACGGTTATATCCTCCAGATGACAGTTTTTATACCTTTGCATAACCTTGACAGCCCCTGTCAAACTTGTAATTCATTGTGTGTGTCTTAAAGGCAGTGGACATTATTGGTAATTACTCAAAACAATTATTGGCATAAAACCTTTCTTGGTGACGAGTAATAGGGAGTGGTTGATGGTATAAAACATTGTGAGAAACGGCTCCCGCTGAAGTGCCATAGTTTTCGAGAAAGAAGTAATTTTCCTTGAATTTGATCTCGAGACCTCAGGTTTAGAACTTGAGGTCTCGAAATCAACCATCTAAACGCACACAACTTCGTGTGACAAGGGTGTTTTTTCTTTCATTATTATCTCGCAAGTTCGATGACCGATTGAGCTCAAATTTTCACAACTGTGACGGCTAGACTTTGACAATTTCCACTGTCTTTAAGATTAAATATAAATACAAATAAATAAGTATAATTTACGTTATGCTTGCGTAAATAATTGGATTTTTGTTTGTATGATCATTATTTCTACAGAATTCACTGGGCAGGTGCAGATACGACTGAGAGATGGTATGGCTTCATGGACGGCGCCGTGCACTCTGGGAAGAGAGCGGCAGCGGAGGTTCAGTCCGAGCTAAGGCCAGATGTTGTAATTAGCGTTTAAATCCAACACAGGCCTCGAAATGACCCGAAGGGAACTACAGCAATTGCCGTGGTGCCCCCTGCTTTTGCTGTGGTGCCCTTTGCGAAGTTGGTACAAATTCAAATGTTCCTCATAGAAGTGCCCCTGACCAGAGGTAAATGGGAGACTTTCTGGGACGATAGAGGGCAGCAGACTTACCGGGTAAATCCATTGTTCTCAGAATTATGCGCATGTTCAGAACTACGTAAACAATGGAAATTTACCCGGTATGTCTGCTGCCACCTAGCGTTGGAAAGTCTCCTATTGCTGTGCCCCTGCAAGAGCGAAATGCAATGCCTGTGGATATATAGTTGTATGACAGATTATTTGGTCTGTACATCCTGTAAAACCAAAGACACTGTATATTAAAGATAAATTAAACAGCAATAACAACTTTTGGCGCAGCTTTCAATAGTATCAATGCATTTTGATAAACATTTCACTTTAAAGTAATTTGGTTACATGTAAAATAAAATAAAAATGAAAAATGAAAAAAGGGTACAAGTTTTTATGCCCCCAAAAGTGAATCTGATAATAATAACGTTTCTCAGAATGTGTATACACTAGTATGAGCAAAGAAATTCCAGTTTCTGATGGTTTTGTAAGATAATTTGTTAACCCTTTCTATCATTTAGTAATGTGTGTACATTATTCTCCTAGGCATGCTGCAAGTCAACTCACAATCAACAAAATAGACAAGTTTAGAAAGAACATTTCGTTTTAATATTGGAACATCTTTTTGTTTTTACTAAGTTGTGATTATTTGTAGACGCCCATCATAAACATTTTTTTATTCAAGTCAATTTACAATGAATTAAATTAAGTTATATTTAGTTTGGGTTTGAACAAAGAAAAACTGATTGGAGCAACAACCCCTGGACAAAGGTAGGAGCGCTCTCTACCAGCTGAGCTATAGCCTGAACATCAGGGCCCAATTTCATGGCTCTGCTTACCGTAAGCACAGAATCGGCGCTTACGGAAGCAGGGAATTCTGTGCTTACGGCAAGCGTATTTCACGGGTTAGCGGCGAATTTAGGCTTCTGCGTGCGTGCGTACTTCACGTTATTAGGCATTCTACGCTTACAAGGCTAAGGAAATTCTAAGGCATCTAAGGAAAGCTCATGTCACTGTGCACGTTTATCCAATGGAATCACTCGATTTGACTTTGAGAAGCTGGGACCTGTCTTTGTCCTTGCGGATAAAGACAGGCGCCCAGTCTATCTAAATCTCTTTGTTCGAAAGAAGTGATTTATCTGTTAGCTGCTGTTATTCAAAGCACTGTGAAATTTTGTTTGTTTATAACAAGATAATAATAACAATACTTGAGTCTTATAGCCTATAGTGCTTGATGGACATATCAAAGCGCTCAGTATGTTTTCCTGTAAGGTATGCGCAGCTACGTTTTGAAGTATGAGACCTATTCTTTTACATAGCACCATGTAACGAGTTACAAGATGCTGTTTCATAATATGTTGCCGATCAAACCAGGAACACTGAGGTGAAACCCTATAATATTAGTGCACTGGCTTCTTTTACGTGCATAACACAACACACAGGACCTACAGCTTTACGTTCCGTCTGAAGGACGCGGCAATAATGGTAAAGTGTCTTGATTAGGAACGTTACAGAATTGGTAAGAAACAAAAATCGTGATGATCACAGATTTACATGAAACTTACACGGTCTAATGGTGATGATAGTAGAAAACATCCCTTGAAATATTTATGTCTGAAATTTCATATTTGATGAGAAACAAATAATATAATTTCGCAGTTGGAGTTTATCGCTCAGTGGGCGTTTTATTCATTTTTGTTTCGGCATTGATGCAATGCAAAATTTGTATTCGGTTTTTCACTATTCTCTCATGACCCAGATGGCCGATCGATCTTGAATTTGTACATGTTTGT
The DNA here is from genome assembly GCF_902459465.1 of Asterias rubens. Classification (NCBI taxonomy): domain Eukaryota; kingdom Metazoa; phylum Echinodermata; class Asteroidea; order Forcipulatida; family Asteriidae; genus Asterias; species Asterias rubens. The sequence continues at coordinate 8,811,720 of NC_047080.1, read as the reverse complement.
CAGTTAATGTATATGGTGGATTACTTAAAGTGCTCACACTGCCAGCAACTTTTTTTGCCAATTCTGTAGTGTTCCTTTAAGGAGACAAGTGCCACGACTGGGACTTGAACCCACACTCTGTCGATCAAAAACACCAGAACTTGAGGTGTTCTTATCCGCTCGGCCACGACACTTCAATGCTTTGAACTTGGCAACGTGTATGTGACTGGTCACCTGATTAGTCTCATGATCTGATCAGGTGACTTCAACAAATACTTCATGAATTATTTATGCACAACCAATAAGACAAGACAATCATGACTTCAGTTTTAAAACAACATTTTAACATTTATGTAGCCAAATTATATTTTACATAATATTTACATTTCGACTTGGTATATTTCTCTGTAAATGTAAAAACATTATATTATTTACAATATTATGCAACTTTTGTGCAATATTTTTTAGCGTATTCTTGGGAATAATAAGTTTGGTTATTTGGTGTAAGTCACTTGCAAAGACTTTTTCAAAACTTTTAAATTTCAATACTTTAAATGAAAATAGGAATACAACATAATAAACATCAAAGATGTTATCTTAAATAACAAGTGAGTTTTTTGTCCTCTCTTTCCCCTTTGGTATCAGATTTGAACATTTTATGTTGCAAAATATATTGTCAAAATATATTTTAAAAAGACTTCTGTGAAAATATAACTTCATTTGAAAAACTCAAACAGAAACACAGTTCATTTTTTTTAAATTGGACAAAATATTCTGGAAGCTTCTTTTTAACAAAATAATACTTTTCCGGGTTATATTTGAGCCTGACTACAATAAGGTTAAACTGTCTTTGAATACTTTTTCACTGATGAATCTATTCATTGGTTTTCTCCAAGTAGATTTACTTGAATCAAAAATCATTTCAGCGAAGAAGAAACGTTTCATAACAAGCCAATTAATTCCCCAACCCTCAAGGATAAACATTTATCAACAGATGGATCAACAAGTTCCGGAGTTAATGATGTTCAACTTTATTGTTTTCCTTAACCTTTCTCGTTGACTACTAATTGTCAATCACAAATTTTATCATCGCGTGACACCAATAATGGAATTCAACATAAATTTAGGAAGTGTACTTACATGGTATCCATGCATTACCGGCCATGTATGTTCTGGAGTGCCTACAGGTATTACTTGCCATACAACCTTGAACACTATTGCATCAATTATGGTGGGCGTGGCATGTGGGTGTGGCCTTCATGGTTTCCACTAGTCTGGTATACATGCAGTCTTTTTGAATCTTGCTGGGCGGGGTTGACGTTACGATGGCAGTTATGCAATGATTTTACTTCAAACCGTGCCGGTTGTGGTAGTGATCAGAGCACATGAGGAAGGCATGAGTTTGGCCATCACATCAATTAACGGTGGGCGTGGCATGTGGGTGTGGCCTTCATGGTTTCCATTAGTCTGGCATGCTGCATGTAGAAATCCATTGCAGGAGTAATGTTTCAATCTTGCAGGGCGGGATTGAAGTTACGATGGCAGTTATGCAGTGATTTTACTTCAAACTGGGCGTGGGAGCAGTGGTGATCAGAGCACATGAGGAAGGCGTGAGTTTCGCCATCGCATCATTTAATGGTGGGCGTGGCATGTGGATGTGGCCAGCATGGTTTTCACTAGTCTGGTATACATGCAGTCTTTTTTAATCTTGCTGGGCGGGGTTGACGTTACGATGGCAGTTATGCAATGATTTTACTTCAAACCGTGCCGGTTGTGGTAGTGATCAGAGCACATGAGGAAGGCATGAGTTTGGCCATCACATCAATTAAAGGTGGGCGTGGCATGTGGGTGTGGCCTTCATGGTTTCCATTAGTCTGGCATGCTGCATGTAGAAGCCCATTGCAAGAGTACTTTTTGATATCTTGCTGGGCGGGGTTGAAGTTACGATGGCAGTTATGCAGTGATTTTACTTCCAACCTCGCTGGGCTTAGTAGTGATTAGAGCACATGAGGAAGGCGTGAGTTTGGCCATCACATCAATTATGGTGGGCGTGGCATGTGGGTGTGGCCAGCATGGTTTTCACTAGTCCGGTATACATGTATAAATCCATTGCAGGAGTACTTTTGTAATCTTGCTCGGTGGGGTTGAAGTTATGATGGCAGTTATGCAGTGATTTTACTTTAAACTGGGCATGGGCGTGGTAGTGATCAGGCGTGGGTTCCAAGAGGAATTTACGTCAAAGATGACAGACTGTAGAAACAAGGATGGATTACTTCAGGCCAACGCCCATACTGAATGACCTCCAGCCCATAGATGTGTCTATGTTGGACTGGTTTTTGTTTAGAGCCCCACCCCGGATGGCATAGGGGCGGGGTGGGGGCTGAGGGGCGAGCTTAGGTGCGTCGGTCCAAAGAGTTTGCCTGTCGTGAAGAAGACTCTTAACATGGTTGGAGACCTGTAGGATGGAAATTAGAAACAATCAAATTTAAATGTGTACAACCTTAAACCTCTATTTCTGAAAACAACTACTGAACCTTTTGATATTAAAAAAAAGAAAATGAAAGGTGCTGCTGAATTTTAAAAAAGAGCTACAAGATTGTGTCAGATGGGAAGCTTCATGAAACTTGAAATAGACTTTACACAATTTAGCGCAACTTTTATGAGACAATTTTATGTGACAATATTTAAAAATAAAGTTAATTTGATAATCGGGAATAAAATCTAACACACCTAACTTTCGTTTCTCAATCATAGTAATGTTGTTTATTATAAGTGACTGAATCACAACTTACTGATTTGTGCAATTCACAATCATAGACGCTATATGTTTGTATGAGAGAGATTGGTTGTGGCTAGCTCGGTGTTTATATCCCCTTGTTGGAGTTTTAGTTCCCTTAATGGGAAGATCATCTAAACAATCAAACAAACAAACAAACAAACAAAAACACCCCAAAACACCTACAAAGATTTTTACCTTTTTCTTCTTCTTGGCCAGTACAGTATTGAAGCCTATCTCATTCATACATTCCTTAAGGTCTGGCATTACAGAACCAGAGGGAGTAGCAGCTGCTGATGCAAAACTAACATGTTTAGCTCCAGCCTGACTAGTGGCTTGTGGTGATGTATTATTTGGCTGTGCCTCCTTGTTTGTTGCATCCCTGTGGAAACAAGATTTCAAAAAGTAAATAAGGCTGAGCTGCAAACAAGTCATTCAGGATATGATTACACTAAACTTTTACAAATGTAACAACCAACTTTTTCCAGACGTGAGCAGAACATGTTACTTCAAATGATAAACTGTTTCACATATTTTTGCTGAGGAAAAAAAAAAAAACCTTTAAAAAAAAACACTTTTCGCACTCAACGTGTCATACAAAATAACTATTGTCTATTGTAAGAATGCTTTTAAAAATAGGAGTAAATGTTACACAAAAGTTTTATACAATTTCATAACCTCATCAAATTAATGAATGAAATTTCAATGAAAAATTTTCATTACTAAAAAGTTACCTTATTGCAACACAAATCAACAAACCCCCTGCTTAGTGATGCCACACAAATGAAATGTGTCTTACCCATTTAAGGCTGGAAGACGGACTGGGGAGGCAGTCACCACAGCATTCTCTACTTCAGCTTTGGCTGCACGGCCAGACTTACTCCTCATTATATCCGTGATGGATTTACCAGGGAAGAGGCGAGGCATGAGTGTAAGGATCTCCTCATTGTTTGGCTCGAGATGGAGGGTCACCAGAAGATCATGTCTGGCACCAGCTTGGTTCTGCAACAGTAAAGTACCAAAACAAACTGAGACTTTAATCTGGGCTGGGTTTTTTATCTCTCATCAGTTGAGTACATTAAGTTTGACTGTCATTTAGATTGGTTTTATCAACTTTGTAAATTAGGAGGTTCATGAAAGATCTACTTAAAAAAAAACAAGATGAAAAACCTCTTAAAATCACTTAAGCTTGAAGTAAAATTCAAAACCCACATTTAATTCCATAATTTATGGACATTTTCAAACAATACATTGTATGGCCAAAAGATTAATTTATGAAGAAGCCATAAAAGCATTTTTGACCAGGCAGATTATTAAATGAGTATTACATTGCCCTTGGGTATTATTTTGTAATGTTAAAAGGAGGGAAGCCATTTATGACCTCCTTGTTAATAAGGTTTATTGATGGTTTCCTTGCCCCCCAAAACCATATAAATCTCCCACACAACCATCACAATTCAAGCCATTGTTGTCTTGTTGGCTTTAAAGACACTGGACACTATTGGTAATTATCAAGTACCAGTCTTCTCACTTTGTGTATCTCAACACATACATAAACAAACAAACCTGTAAAAATTTGAGATCAATCGGTCGTCGAAGTTGTAAGATAATAATGAAAGAAAAAAACACCCTTGTCACACGAAGTTGTGTGCGTTTAGATAGTTGATTCCGAGACCTCAAATTCTAAATCTGAGGTCTCAAAATCAAATTCAAGGAAAATTACTTCTTTCTCAAAAACTATGGCACTTCAGAGGGAGCCGTTTCTCACAATGTTGTATACCATCAACCTCTCCCCATTACTGGTCACCAAGAAAGGTTTTTATGCTAATAATTATTTTGAGTTATTACCAATAGTGTCCACTGCCTTTAAAATAACTCTCCCCAAAAAATGGAATTGCTTCTTTCACATTCAACTTTATCTGAAGCAACAATTTTATTGCTCAGCTGAATGCTAAATTCTGCTCTCGCGATCAACACTCCCGCTTACTATTGTTCTAGCGCTGAATTTCTGCGCTTACTGTGTAAGCGGAGAATGCCTAGTAACATGGAGTACACACGCGCACAAGCAAAATTTCCCTGCTAACCTTTGAAATACGCTTGAGCGTGTAATTCCCTGCTTTTGTAAGTGTTGATTCTTTGCTTGCTGTAAGCAGAGCCATGAAATTGGGCGCCAAGCTGTTAAGCAGAATCAACTGCTTGGCAAATTTAAATTTCATTGCTAAGCAAAAAAAATGAGTGGGGCACCAGATGCAATAGTGGAAACTTTATAGACTGTTGGCTGGTAACCAGTTTCTGCTAAGCAAGATTTGTCTGTGCTTATTAAGCTTTCATGCTTACAAGCTTTATGAAATTGGGCCCAGGTGTCCTTACCTCCAGCATAAAGCGCACTTTAGAGCGGTAGATGAAGTACGACCCTACACGAGGGTTGTGCTGAATGGCTACAGTAAACCGTGCTTCGGCCTCTTTGTAGCTGTGTTCCTCATAGTCCATCAGACCAAACTCGCTGTGGATGGATGCAATCCGAGACCGAATGGTCCAGTCTGCATGATCCAACTCCAGGGCTTGGTGGTAGTCAGCCAGGGCAAAGTGAAGCTCGTTCAAACGAAAGAAGCAATCTTTGTGGATGACAAAAGATATAAAACCTTTTAAAAAAACCATTATGACTGGACAAGTCAATGGACAGGGTTATCCCTTCACACTCCATTAGGGTGTAGGCTTGTGTATCATCCACTAGGAGCCTGGCCTGTAGAGCAGAATGCACTACCTTCCCCAACTTTTCAAAAAGCAATTATGAATATTATTTGGTTTTAACCATACACTGTCATATGTAAGCACTGTATACTTCCCCCCCCCCCCGAGTTCTGTGAAAATTATCACATGCATATTACTCAGGTGTGAATCGAACCCACAACCTTTACCAATCTAGAGCAGATGTCTTACCACTTAGACTACAAAGATTACCCAAAGCTAGTGGAGTAGTTTGAATCCTACATATTATCTTTTTTTTATTTCATTATTTTTTAAAGCAATTATGGCTAAGTGCCTTGCTTCAAACATCCACTCTGCTGCTGACAATGGGTGCGTTCGATTAGCTTCCCTGTGTCGACCCCGCGGTGCTCACTGGAGTGAGCCCCTGACGAGAGCTTATCGAACAATCACTCACCCTCTTGTGGGAACGTCATGCACCTGGGGCCAGCCCCCAAGTGACCCTCTCTACAAGCAGGGTACTTGGGGCTGACCCGGGTGAGCCCCCGGAATGACGTCAAAGCTATTCAAACATACCAGGGGTAGACCAGGGTCAACCCAGGGAAGCTAATCGAACGCACCCAACACCAGAGCTTGGAATTGCTTGGTCACAACACGCCACAACTCACCCCTTTATAGAACCCTCACATACCTCCTCTGTTGACATACAGCCCTTTCTCTCTCTTCTCCCCCTTGATGGCCTTATTCAGGAGGATGATTGCCTCTTCAAAGTATGCACCCAGGAAGCACTCCACAGCAAAGTCGTTATAGGTGAGCAGTAGTTGCCGCTGTGCCTCCATGTAGATGCGGTTCTGCTCGTTGTGGTCGGTTTTATCAAGAGCCAATAGGAAATCATCGATAGCTGCATTGTAATCATGGAGTCGGCGATGAAGGGCACCCCTGTGTTAAAGAAAAACGATTCATACACATTTAAAGCCATTGGACACTTTTGGTAAACAGTATTGTCCAAAGGCCCACACTTCGTGTATCACAATTTATATATAAAATAACAAACCTGTAAAAATTTAGGCTCATTCGGTCATCCGAGTCGGGAGAAAACAACGGGAAAACCCACCTTTGTTTCCGCACGTTTCGCCGTGTCATGACATACGTTTAAAATAAATCCGTAATTCTCGATAACGACAATTGATAATTGTTTTAGTGTTTTCTCAAAAAGCAAAGCATTTCATGGAACATTATTTCAAGTGAAGTCTTTCACCATGACCTTCTGTAAACCCTGTAAGTTATTTGTAAATCTTTGAACTTTTTGGGTTTTTTTTGTTCCGAAAGTGTATAATGGCTTTAAAGGCACTGGACACCAATGGTAATTGTCAAAGACCAGTATTCTCGAATTGGTCGTCGAAGTTGCAAGAGAATAATGGAAGAAAAAACACCCTTGTCACACAAGTTGTTTGCTCTCAGATGCATGAATTCGAGACCTCAGCTGAGATCTCATATTCAATTCAAATATTTTAGTGAGAAATTACTTCTTTCTCAAAAACTACATTACTTCAGAGGGAGTCGTTTCTCTCAATGTTTTATACTATCAACAGCTCTCCATTGCTCATTACAAAGTAAGTTTTTATTCTAACAACCATTTTGAGTAAATACCAATAGTGTCCAGTGCCTTTTAAATCTTTGATTTAATAATGGTGTGTAATAAATTCACCTTAAGAGATGATAGTCAGCTACTGCTGGGTTAGTCTCCACCGCAGCAGTGATCTTATTCATGGCTTCCTTGAGCTTGCCCTGTAGCTGCAAGCGCACAGCATGATCACGGCTTTCAACTGCCTTGGCTTCTAGGGCAGCCATGAGGTTCTGAGCCTCTTCCCTGTCTGGGTCCAAGGCAATGGCATCCTTTAAGTCATAGTAGCAGAGGGACGTCTGGGGAAGGAACGGGGTGTAATAAAATAAATAATAGTATTAATTTTGTTTGTTTTTACCCACAAACCGATGTGTGTAAACACGGTATACTCAGTACTTTGCCGAGTCTTGTGAAAACAATATTACAGGCATATTACTTGGGTGGGATTCAAACCCACGACCCTTGCAATTCTACAGCAGTGTCTTACCAACAACTGTTCAAATCTACATGCCTGTAATATTTTTTTTCACAGGACTCAGGAAAGTACTGAGTATACAGTGCTAACACACATCGGTGTATGGGTAAAAAAAAAAAATAATTAATATTCTTTATCCCCGACGCAAATTTAACATCTATTAGAAATAATAATGTTGAACATTTTTAGTGCGCCAAGTCTGTCAAGTATGACACTCCTGGCACAAAAAACAAGAACTCTGCTAATACACAATGACACAAGACAACCAAAAGTTTGAAGGCTATGGTTTCCGAAATAGATATGTGTTGAGATGAGTTTTGGATTTGGAACAAGTATCTGCTTTTCTGAGTTGAAGTAGGACGCTATTCCAAAGAGATGGCCCGGCGTGTGAAAAACAGCGATCAGTGTGGAACATGAAGATTACATTCAGAGCTCATCTCAGTTAACAAGTTAACAAAAACCAACCATAATTGCTTCTCTTCACCAAGGAGTATAAATGGGAGCTTGAGAGGGTTGAGACAGTTTTTGATGTTGGATTAACCGCTTAGTGCTAATTTAAACAGCTTATGGTTGTATGCTACCCATGGAATGGAGAAACATAGAGGAATGGTCTAACAGTAAGCCTGGTGAATAGGGATAATGTTGTAAAGCATGGTCTAGCTGTTAGGATAAGCACACTATAAGAACCAATTATCGTTACAAATTTTCCAAGGCAAACTGGAGCCAACCAAATGCTCTGCATTACAAAGCATAATACGTCGGATGATCCTGGGGTTTTTTCAGTTCAACATCTTTGTCCCAAAATTGAATGACGTTCAAATGTTGAGTTTGAGTCACACAAACATCTTTCAATCCTGCTAGTACCATCCGCAAAACAGAAGAAATAAATCTTTTCTCACTGTCTTGTTCTTGTTTAGGTGATTTAAAACTGGTTTCTCATTTTGGTTCTACTAGAACCATAGAGTTATATATAGAACTAGAGGGCGCACTGGTGATGCTTCTTGCACAAACGCGACGGGACCGCAAGATGACAAGCGCGCCATTCTGTACGCGCGTAAAATATGAAATTCACGTTTGAGTTTTTTTTTATTGAATGCTCACGCGATGCTGTTTGTTCAACTTACAAAATGGGCACACAAACACACGCTGTGAGATAGCTGTTTTGTCAACTTAGAAAATGGCCGCCTGCGCACATACCGGGGCGCGTATATAGGGCAGTGCGCCCCCTAGTTCCAATATATAACTCTATGACTAGAACTCTAAATCTAGTCTCTTTTCTTTTTTACTCTGGTCTTGTAAATAAAATCTTAGTCCTGGGCCCAATTTCATAGAGCTGCTAAGCAAAGAAATTTGCTTAGCATGAAATTTCTTCCTTGATAAAAACAGGATTACCAACCAAATTTCCATTTGTTGCATATTGCGTGTTACTGGTATTCAGCTGTTGTTTGCTTATCCTGAAAATCATGTGGAAATTTGGTTGGTAATCCTGTTTTTATCAAGGAAGAAATTTCATGCTAAGCAAATTTTTGTGCTTAGCAGCTCTATGAAATTGGGCCCTGCAGGCTTGTGGATTTCCAACCCCCCCCCCCAAACTTTTAGCCCTGCATAAGATGTAAATAAAATTTGAGCATTTTGGACTTACATTTCTGAAGAGTTCATGCAGACGAGCCCGCATGATATACAAGTCAGGATTGTGCTGCTCGACTTCTAGCCGCTTGTTCACCAAGGCTAGGCACTCTCCATGCCTCTGCAGCGCTGCTAGACATGCCACACTGTTATAAAAAAAATTCCCAAGCAAGGATTAGAAAGTTTCGGTTTTGCAGCATCCAAACCAAAAAAAACCTGGTGCTTACGCTGTGTTGAGCTTGTCACTGTTCATATTATATTCAGGCCTGGAATTTCATCTTTGAACATGCTGAAAAGGGCAAGGCCATTTTCATTTTGCAAAGGGTACCTCCATTGGAAAATCTTAAAGATGCTATGTCAGATTTTTGGCCGATTTGACCCAAATATTTTGATTTAAAATTCAATAGGTATTTTGATGGGGTCGAGAAAGTTACAAGCTTTCATTTGAGCCATTGCTCGAAAAGTCCGCCAATTATTAGTAGCAGTGCTCAAAATTTGTTTTTGTCGGGATCCCGACAATATATCACGTGACCAATTCTTATGTGTTTTATAAGAAGCGTTTTAAATTTTTGTCATGGTTCCTGACCATTACAAGTAAAAGTTAAACTGTTTTTCGTAAGGAGCGGGTGATATTCTTTGAAATACCATTCACTAAAAAAAAATCTATTTTTTAATGTTTTGGGCCAAAAATCTGACATCTTTAAAGGCATCGGGAAACTTTTGAAAGACTCCAAGGCCAAGACCAGAGGCCACGGAGGCCATGGCCTGGGTGGACTGTGTGTAACTCCAGGCCTACATACTACTCAATGGCTAACGCTATTTAGAAAAACCCTGAGCAGAAGATTTTCAAGACTTTATAGCTTACAACAGCAGTCTCAGAATTACTTTTTCAGCAAACAACGGACAATATTGTCTAGTTAAAAACAATGTTGTATTTGTCACAATATATTGATATTTTAAAACCCATCATCGACTTCAATATTGGATCGTGAAGATGTTATCCTGAAAACATCCAGCGCTAATTTATTTTTTTTTATGTTTAGTTATCCAACAGCTACTTGACATCTGTTTAATTTGTTACCTTGTACACAAACAATAATAATCTAATAAATACTGAGTAATGGCCGTTTTATTTAATTTGTTACATTTTTTTACAAAAACAAATAAACTAATAAGAAACTTTCATGTCATCCCACCACAGCAAAAAAACTGAAGGCACAACAAAAGAATTGGACCAAACCGGTTTAATCAGGTCAAAACCGGACTAAACTAGCTGGTTCCCACTGTTACATACAGCAGGGTTTGTTACTTGCCTTCTTGTATGGTAACCAATCACCTCTGGTCTCATCTCTGAGGCCCTTGAGAAAGATTCCAGTGCCTCTGCAAACAGACACTGGTCAAATAATGTCTGCCCCTGTAAAGCGGAAATTAAACATTTACACATTATGATCAATAAGTTTATTTTTTTGTTGACTTCTTCTCACAGAGCTGTGCTATTCTTTCAGACCATAGTTTTGGTAATATCATAGAGCTATATATATTGACTAGAGCGCTAACACCCCGTTATACACGCACTAAGGTTTTGAAGCCGTGTGGGCGCATCCATGTTTATGTACAAACCAATACAAAAGCTTGAAATTTTGTACGGCAATTGTATGGCTATTTGCATGATAGTGCGTTTGTTCTTTTTTATGTGTCATCGAAGCAAAAATAGCAGCAAATGTGAACGCACAATCTGCTGATCAGCGTACAAACTGCGAGCGTCATGTGCGTCATGTTTAAAAGGCGCGTATACTTTTTTAGTACGTCAATCAAGTCGAAGTTACGGTTTTCGTAGCGCAGACGTACGCGAGTGGACAGTCGCATACGTAAGCACACACATCACACAACACATCAAACATGTCTGCGCCCAGGGTGGCTTCAAAACGCAGAGCAAGTTAGCGCTCTAGTCAATATATATATAGCATTATGGGTAATATTAATTATATCGACTCTTATATATAGAGCACAACTCCAAAGAATTGTCATTGCGCTTAAAACATTACCCATGGTCACTTAGTCATATATTTCATTCCTTAAACCATTTCAGCTCCCTGGGGAGACGGAGTATACAGCCTGTGCTGTCAAGTATGTAGCGCACTAAGCTATATAATCACAAGAACCATTTCTGCCTTTGCAGGTACCTATTCACCTCTCGGTGATGAGAAGCAATTACAGTTACATGTAAAAGTCTTGCTCAAGGACACAAGTGTCATGGCCGGGATTCGAACCCACACCCTATTGACTCAGCAAACAGAACTTGAGTCAAATGCACTAAACGGCTTGGCCATGACATGACATGCCGTACTCATTTGATAAATCTCCAGGGGTGGATTTCACATCTGTCCTTACTCTATGATTTCACTAAGAGTTAAGACTATTCTTATCTTGAGTTAGGACGAGTTACTCGTCCTTACTAAGGACTAGCCATACGAATATCTCCTAGGACTGATAAGTATTTTGTTCTTTTAAGGGCAAAACAGTTTTTCTTTAGGAAAGGGCACTGCTATGAGGAAAACATTGGAACATTTCAAGGGGCACCGAGGCAATGACCAGGGGCATGGAGACAAGGTCCAACATAAAGCATCAGGCCTAAACTGCTGATTATAAACACAATTTTCAGGGTTTCTTTACAATTACAACTGCCAAGTTCTAAAAGGAATAAATAAAAAATTTACCTGAAAATAGTAGACAAATGCCAAACGAATGTAGAAGGCGTCGTTGTTTGGGTCCAACACGCACGCCTTCTTCATATTCAAAATGGCCGACTGAAAGTCACACATCTGTAGGTAGGCTTCACCACGCATTAGGTAGTATCTGACTTCCTTGGGACAGAGGTTGATGGCTTTATCAAAGCACACTATGGCTTGACTATTCTCCAGATTGGATAGGAGGACGCATCCTTTGTCAAAGCTATGATGGAGATGTAACAGAGCATATGATGAGAATGCAGGACATATAATTTCATATTTTTATCTTTTGTCTGATGCCTTTTGTCTATCTTATTTTTTACTTATTGCTAGTTTAATTTTTAAGAATAGTATTGTAAATTGCTTGGATCACCTTTTTTCTAATTTATTTGTATATTTGTAAAGCGCCAGGAGCATGCACTGGAAATGTGTGCTTTAAAATTAAAGTTTATTATTTAATATTATCATTATTATTATTATTATTATTATTAATAAAAAGCTGATTTATGAGAGCAATACTTGTATCTCAATGTAGCAAAAAATGTATGCATCATAGAAGTTGTAATACTGCTTTAAAAACATTCAGTCAATTTTAATTACTAAGCAATCTTAACAGACTTCACAGCAAAAAGATTGAATTCATATTTGATTTACTGCATTTTATATAAAACTATGCTCAAGTTTTTAAAACTCTTTAGTTATATTAGTATTGCAAATCAGCTTTGGAAAATGCACTAGATCTCAGGAAGGCATCAACATGTGGAGGGTTTAGAATAAAACATGAATAATTTTCTTACTGTTCTCTGGCCTTGCTTCCCACAACCTCTTCCATGCTGCGTCTTTTGTCGAGTCGAGGCTGACCGAAAATTCCAAAAAGATTCTCTCTTCGAGCCGCGTCACTTTCTGCTCTCTCTTTCCTCTTCTGTTTGGCCTCCTCAATCTTCTCCTCGCTGACTGCTGTAGGGAACAAGTCATCTTCGTCTTCCCCTTGTTGCTTAAATTAAAAAGAACATTATTATTATTGTTATTATTATTATTATTATTATTATGATGATTAGTTGTTTATTTCCTACAAATAAAAACGTAAGGAGCATACAGTTTGGAAATCGAGAGGTTGGATTAAATTGCACTGTAGAATCATACATTAACAAGATGTTATAAAGAATGGAGTTAAAGATTACCAGACATAACCAGACAAAAATGAATCAAGGAAGTGGACAAAAACAAGAATTATTACGATTTGAAACTTTGCATGGTGAAAATATGCTATAGTTCTAAAGGTTCAAATGCGGTACCGCTTTTCTGTCATTTTGGTTGATTTTAAGCTTTTGTATGCAACAATCCAAAACGATAGGCCTAAATGCACACACGTTATCCATTTTTCATAGGGGGGAGGGGGCTACTTGTACACTTGATCTTTACATATTCCATCCTGTTAGAGTTTTATCCATAAAGAATTTGACTTACTTCTTTTGTTTCAACATCTTTGATTGCCAACTTTTCATCTGCTTCTGTCCCTTTCTCTGGCGCAGTCTCTGTATCACTCTCTTCTTCTGAACTTGTACCCTCATCCTCTTCTTCTACTCCCAACTCCTTAGCACTCATCCTTCCAGTCAGGTCATCAGCAAAGGTCACACTCTTGACACTTTCCCCCCTACTGAAGGTCTTCCGGTCCTGCCTCACCCCGGAGTCCCCCCTGACCGAATACAACGGCGTCTGTGTGTACTCATAATCAGGGGAGGTGAAGTCTTTCATCTCATCATAACCAAACTCTGTGCTCACGGTGGCATGCGTTAGCGGTCTCTCCTGCAGCTGTTGGCTTGGGGGATGTGGGGTGGTGAATCGAGACGGAAGGTCCCCCTTAGTGGCGATCGATATACCGGTCTCGGGCGTTCCCGGTTTGCTTGGGGTTGTGTTGCTTGTTTGTCTTGCGTTGCTCACACTGCTGTATCTTCGGTCCACTGATACTGTGGAGTCTGTTCGTGCTGGTGGGGTAGGCTCTGTTTTAGAGGATATGTTGCTGTCTTCTCTCACCATCTCTTCATTCTCAGCGACTGAGACTTCTGGAGACATGACTGCATTGATGTTGCTACTTGAAGGTGTGTCAGCAACTTCCCCAGGAGTCTGCTCGTGGGCTGTTTCATCAGGCAAGACATGCTGGGCTTCATTTAGAACACTCTCAACTTCAGTTTTTGGGGCTATAGACTCATCAACGACATCCACTTCAACGTTCGATGTAACCATCAAAGTTTTTACATCTTTTTCATTTAGCGATTCTAAGGTTGTTTTACTATCAGGCGGAGAAATCTCAGTGAGTTGTTTTGACTCTCCATTTGAGCTGCTGGCTGACTCCGGTTTGGTTTCACCCCTTTCTGCTTTCTCATCTTCTCTGCTTTCCCCTGGGCTGTTTGCTATTAATGCTGACGAATCTTGATTCGTACTCTTTAATTCCTCTGAAAGGATATTTTGTTGTTCTTCTTTCTCTGGAGGCGGAATGTTACCGACACTGTCTTTTGTTGGAACCAAATCTAAGGAAGAAGATGTTGTAGTTTCATCCTCTTTAACATCAGAATCTGTAACTAAATCTTTACTAGAGTCTTTATTGTGGCTGGTTGATGAGGCTAATGCCAAGGTTTCATCTTGTGTAGTGTCAATGTTACTAGTCAGAGCAGCTTCTGGACTAGTCTCTTTTCCAGTCATTTCTGGGGTAGTCTCTGACTCTATCCCAGTCACATTTTGACTAGTCTCCATCTCAGTTGCTTCTTCTTTGCCTCCTGATGTGTTTTCTCTTTCTTCATCCATTATTAAGGCGGCATCCTCGGAAGTATGGCACACTGTGGATGTTGGGTCAAAATAATTTGTTTAAAAAGGTTCACAATAATTCACGAAAAACTACTTAACTAGGCCTATTTTATATGAAATCGAACTCGGGAGGTTAACACAAGTTCTCAATTGAGCTACAATCCCAGTCATGAGAATTGTGTATGATTGGTGCATCTAGTCAAGAAGGGGTGTCAAGGGACATTGGGGTACGTAGTGTTTTATTTCATTTTGCAGAACACCCCAACCAAAGTAAACCCAAGTACAGCGTTTATATCAGAAATTCTTAGATTGAACTTAAATAAAGTTCCTTTCTCAATGAAGAAGCAATGCCAATGTATGCATGTTTAAAGTTAAATGCATATTTATTTTTATTTTTTTAAGCTAAGAAATTTCAACTACCAAAAGTATGACTTGTTTTAAAATGTTAAATTCACATTTACAAAATACAACAAGCAAGGCAAGGCCCCAAAAAATAAAATAAAATAAGGTAATTTCTTCTTAAATTGAGGGCGCTTTTCCCATTTCCAAGTTCCAAGATGTGAATATAACATGCCCTTTTTTGCCCCTGTTTGTGTTTACACTTTCGTCCCGTTTTTAGTTTACCATCTGCTGAGCAGCTTATCTCTGCATTTGCTTTTCTTAAGTAATTTTTTCGAGTTGGCTGTTTTGCCATATCATGGCAAGGCTTAGCCCCCCTTGTGTGGCCAAACCAGCTAGCCTTGGCCACACAAGTGGGCTAGGCAAGGCCGCGCGCGGAAAGTTGGTTAGACTGCGACGACTACACAATCAAACGGCAAACCGGCAATCGCAAGGGCAAGAAGAATAAAAAATATTTTGATAAACCTACTATTTTTAGTAAGTACAACAAAAACAATACCATACAAATACATGTCCTAAGAAATGAAGGGTAAGCTCTTAATGGAACATTTTTGCTGTTAAACTTACATAGCTTTTGCAAAACTCCTTTCTTGTACTCCTTTTTACGGCATTCGTTTGTATCGTAAGACGACTGAAGAATTTAATGATGTACGGAAGTCGCCATGTTTATCATTCCCCGGGCAACAATGGATCGCGCCCTCTGTCGTCTATCGTTTATTATCTGTAGCTATATCGTTTGCGTTCATCGCGTTCGTCCGCACGTTTTCCATGAAAAATAATTCATGACAGTAGTTTTCTTCAACTTTCTGACCTATCGAAACAAAGCCATCATACCATAGAAAGATCAGCAATAATGGAACACAACTTGCAACTGATCAACAAAAGTGTAGACAAAAGTTGTATGAAGAAGAACTTGTTTAGGCTCCGGAATGTGATGGCGATAGCTAGCTTCCCCACCCACTAAAATAATTCAAGGCCACCAGCAGTCACATGTAATTGTTACCCCTGCCCTGCATCATACTTCAGTGTGCCGATCCTGCAATGATCATGAGTCCATTATTATGTCAAATCTTGGATAAAAACCAAAATTGCTCACAAAAGATCCAAATTAATTAATACTAAAAAATATATTTTTTTAAACCCCCATAATGCTTACAAATATTGTATGCATTTCAGTAATTTGCCGAGTTGTCGGGTCCTCCACGGGTCGTATAATTCCCTTAAAATATTAAAATAAAGTAAGAAAAAGACAACCAGGGGACACCCGGATTTGAACCAGGGACCTCTCGATCTGCAGTCGAATGCTCTACCACTGAGCTATATCCCCCTACATCACAATTGAAGCTTTATTTTACATTATATACCACTAGCTAGTGACGGCTGACGCAATCTTTGTTTGTGTGTTCAATGCTGAAGGTTGGCGGCCCGGCCACGCATGACCACCTGTTGTCAATTATAATTTCACTTCAGGCTGATGAGTATAATTGTTGGAGTGCACAAAACTCTGTTTTAGACCATGTTATTATAACACCCACGCAGTTTGTATGTTGATGAAGTACAGCTAGGAAATTCAAAGCTCGAGTTGAATAATTCAGCGTTTTACCAATGCTTATTATATACAATCCCTTGCTCTATGTTACAATCCAATACAAGTCTATTTCTATGATCAATGGTGGACCATGGAGGAAGTACATGTATAGCCTTGTTTCATTGGATTTTGTTTGTGCTTATAGTATGCATGGTTTGTTTTCCCTTTGCGCTTTGGCAAGCGACGTAGTAGCACTGCAGCAGGTACATGTTCAAGTACATCTACATGCACGTAGGCATGTGTACAGGAAAGAATACGCAGTCACTTTACGGTGTGGCACGCCCATTCTGCGGACCTCTTCCGGGTACACACTGGCATCATTTTACACTGAACTTTCCAACACGGTGTCGTTTGATCCGTGTCAAACTAACCCAGCTCGGGAGGTGAGTGATACCGTGTCGAAAATCCAAACAGGTGTCAAAATAGCCGTAGGGGGGAACTGTGAACACCGTACCACCACTGGGTTCATTTTCCGATCCGTGTTGAGTGCGTGGCGCCCCCTCTCTGCAAACGAAGTTGCTAATAAAGCGCAATATTAAACAAAAGTCGCCGCAGCGTCACACAACGCGCCACGACCGCCATTGCGTCGACGCGACGTCAAACTTCGATCCGCCATGATCCTAGGGCGTTCGGAGCTTTGCAGATCGCACAAAAAAATAATAGGAAGTTACACAACCAAAAAGCTGATTTGGTGTGAAAAGTAAGTCCTTGTGTGAGAAATAGTTTCATTTCGTTCCATACAATTTGTTATCAACAAAAACAATTATTGGGGGAAAAATATAGAAGGGGATACCCGGATTTGAACCAGGGACCTGTCGATATGCAGTCGATTGCTCTACCGCTGAGCTATACCCCCAACTTGCTCAAGAGTCTTGTAATTTTTTATCTAATTGTAGCTAGCTATTAAAGTTACGGCTGATGCAATCTGTACGCAATATTATAGTTTATATGCTTCTGTATTAATCTGGTTGGCTGAAATACGGTCACGTGGGAACAAACTAATATTATTAGTTTATAAGTTATCAAATAATGTAAACCACAAGAGAAACTGATTGTAAATTTTAAATAAAATTTGGGATTGAACTAAGTTGGTGTATCAGATTTGCCCCACCGTGACTTACTGGACTTCAAAGTCTCAACACTGTAAACAGAATCTGGATAATAAACCCAAAACGTTCCTTTTTATGATTCAATTTAGCCCATAGTCATCATAGACGGAGGTGTACGTGTAGTATAAACAAACTTAGACCGTCCCGTCTAAGTTTTGGGGTTAAGACCTGATCCGGTCTACCTTTGTTTTTTTTGTTTTTTGCGTTTAGAAGAGTTGAACCAGATCCGGTCTAAATTGAGTTAGACCAATTACGGCGTGTGAACGACCTCAATTATTGCTTGCCTTAATACTGTCAGTGGTTTGACAAATATTTTCACCCTTAAAAGTTAAATAGTAGGCCTAATTTTTCACTCGGGCCAAGTGCTTTTGTATCAACGTGGGCTTGTGATATCATTCAATTTCAACTTCGCAAACAAAGATGTGTTGACACTCCGAATGGAGCCTTGGGTGAATAGGTATTAATTAGACCACAGAAGATGCAGGTTTTGGGCATAACCCCGCTGTACAATAGAACCAGAAAAGTAACAATGTCTTACCTTCTTTTCGAAACAAGTCAGTCGCGTGTGGAGATAGGTCTACCACGGCAGATAATTATTATTCCAAAACTTGTCCTTGTTGTCGTGTGCTTGAATAATGTAGCTGGCGAGCAAGTAACTTGTACACTTCTCCCTTGTCTCCATTTGATGCTACGGTTCTGTACCATATCCAGGGTGTTATAATTCCAACTAGAATGTCATTACTAATACAATGGACACATCTTGTAGAGGAATTTCCATGCAACTGTTCTGAAAATGGCGTGATTGTGTACAAAACCTATTGTCGTCTGCGCGGATAATCGTGTTTTGCCACAGGTGTTAACGAGCAATTTCATTGGTCGGTTATTTTTTACATGGACCGGCTTCCGACGGCTGATTGGATACAATATAATTTTCTGGAGGATATTTTATCGATTTGCTAAAGATTGTATTTTATAGTTGTCCGTTTTTGTCGTCTACGCAAATCTTCGTGTTTTACAAAAGTTTTTTTTTCGAAACCACGCCCATTGAATAAACGAGCAATTTCATTGGTCGGTTGTTTTTTTGCAAAGGGACAACTTCCGACGGCTAATTGATGGGTAAAATATTTTCTGGAGGATACTTCCTGATTTACTCACGAATGTATTTATCTCGTCTGGATTTTGCTCAAGAACGTGTTTATTCTTCCGTTTTTTGTCGTCTGCTCGGATCGTCGTGTTTTGCAACAGTGGTCGGAGCATGGAGGAAGACGCCGGAGCGAGGGACTTAAGTCGACCATTGAGCGATTTTGCCTGGTACCCAGGATGTATTGCATGCGTAGGTAACCATGAAGCAGTAAGTCACTGCTCAAACTTGCTCAGTTGTTGAAACCACGCCCCATTGAATAAACAAGCAATTTCATTGGTCAGGTTTTTTTTCCGATGGCTGATTGGGTACAGTATTTTTTGAGGAAATTCTTGATTTGCTTGTGTTTGTTTCGTCCATTTTTGTCGTCTGCGCGAATCTTCATGTTTTTGCAAAAGTGTTTTCGAAACCACGCCCATTGGTTAAACGAGCAATTTCATTGGTCGGGTTTTTTTTTTCACAAAGGCCCGGCGTCCGACGGCTGATTGGGTACAATATGTCTTGGAGGAAATTTCCTGATTTACTCACGAATGTATACTATTTCGTCTGTTAGGTTTCCCCCAAATATTCATTCAATTAAAATCAGTTCTCTAAAGAACATAATCTACCTGGCATGCCAAGTGAAAATATCAACAACTGATTCATAACAAAAACATGTTTGAAAGTATTCTCAAATTTTAAGTCAGATGTATTTTTTGGTCTGCTGTATGGTAACATTCAGAGTTGGACATTCCTTTCATAAAGGAATACAATGAAATTTCAAACAAAGAAATGCATAAAACAACTTTTCTTCAACCATATTATTATTTGTATTTAATACATGTTAAACACAACCATTTATTGTGTACATCACACACTGCAGTGCTTCAACCAAACCTCAGTGTGTCCAAACAAAAAGTGAAGGCCCAGATAACAATTTCCCAATATACGACCTTTAAAGGAACACGTTGCCTTAAATCGGTCGAGTTGGTCTTTGAAAAGCGTTTGTAATAAAATGCATATGGGTAGAAAGATGTTGTAAAAGTAGAATACAATGATCCACACAAATATGCCTCGAAATTGCACGGTTTTCCTTTTACCTCGTCGACTAACATGGTCGGCCATTTATGGGAGTCAGACTTTTGACTCCCATAAATGGCCGACCGTGTTAGTTCGCACAGTAAAAGGAAAACCACGCAATTTCGAGGCGAAGTTGTGTGGATCATTGTATTCTACTTTTAAAACATCTTTCCAACCATAAGCATTTCATAAAAAACGGTTACAAACGCTTTTTATAGACCAACTCGTCCGATCCAAGGCAACGTGTTCCTTTAACCTTTAAATTAAATTATTGAGTAAAAGTGAAATTAATATCCAGTGAAATTCCCATTCAAGCGTGATACTTCATGGAGGCAACGAATGTGATTGCCTCCATGCCCCGCGTCATTGCCTTGGTGCCCTTGAAATGCTCCAGTAGAAATTTACAATTCCTCATAGGGTGCCCTTTGCCAAGGAGAACATGCCTTTCCCCCTGCCCTTTCAAAAACGAAGCATTCAGGCCTAGGCCATTGCATACATGGTCTAAAAATAATTAAATATATAGTGTTATTTTTGTTATTTCAAAGACGACATTAACAATTAAAGGCAGTTGTGCTTTGTTTCCGTTTCGAGGAAAAGGATAATTAAATATCTAAGTTGAACATTGCTTTAAACATCCCTATTTCTGATAACTTCTTGATTTTTACATGTAACATTGTTAAGCGATTTTCCATGTACATTTTGTACATTAAAGTCGCTCAACAAATATTAAAATTAAAAGTAAGTGCACAAGCCTTTTTTTCATTTAAAAAGACTCAATGGAATTTAGTTTCAGTTAAAAACGACTGGACGGATTTGAGAATTGTTTATAAAATTTCATCAGAAAAATACAAATATTTAGGGAATATTTTACAAACACTGTACATTATTAAAAGGTGGTCATAATATTAATGTTGTACTAATGTCTATGTACATGCACATTATTTGCCACATATTTGGTATGAAGTTGCAAATAGGGTTTAGTAGGAGGCTCGTTATGCTACATGGCAGTAAATACCTGATTGTTTTCCATAGACCTTATGCACATACCGTCATTTCAGTAGGGTGCCCTCACCTAGAGGTCAAAATGAGTTTGTTCATTGGCCAATCCTGTGCGCGCGCGTACAAATCTGTGCATTTTGATTGTTTCGTCAGGGTTTTTCCACTAAGATGGCCGCTGGATGACGTCAATGCATAAGGTCTATTGTTTACGTAAATTTGAACAATGCGCACACTTCCAAGCAATGGATTAACTTGGTAGGTCTGCTGCCACCTAGTGTCCCCAAAAGGCTTCCCTCTTTGTTGCTGGTGCCCATGCTTATCCTCAACAAACTCATTAGTTCTGTGAGTAAAATGTATCTCTTGCTGATTGGTGCTGTCTGAAGCACGGTTCATACTTCCTGCAAATGGGAAGGGCTGTTTTCGCGGCGAATGTTTCGCAGGAGTTGAGCTCATCTCTACTCTTCTGAATTATTCATTGCGAATTTATGACGTCAAAACTAGTATC
Source organism: Asterias rubens (assembly GCF_902459465.1). Lineage (NCBI taxonomy): Eukaryota > Metazoa > Echinodermata > Asteroidea > Forcipulatida > Asteriidae > Asterias > Asterias rubens. Next base: position 8,790,203 of record NC_047080.1, on the reverse strand, counting down.
GCATTAGCATTCGCAGGATGTATGAACCAGGGTTTAACAAGAAAGGCACTATTATTTAGGAATCCAGAATCATTCTTTCCAAACTTCTTGTTTTAACAGTTGTTAAATAAAGGCAAAGTACGTACACCTTTGCCCTTTGGTGTTTGAAACCGTTTGGTTGTTTTAAACCTATACAAATGTAGAGTTTACAATAAATTTAACCCAAGGGTTGTTGCATATACTTACATGAGATTGTTTAGTAATTAAGCTACAGCTTGCTGACCACCCATTAAACATGTACAAGGCATGTCATCTCTTTTAATGGGAGACTTTCTGGGACGATAGAGGGCAGCAGACTTACCGGGTAAATCCATTGTTCTCAGAATTATGCGCATGTTCAGAACTACGTAAACAATGGAAATTTACCCGGTATGTCTGCTGCCACCTAGTGTTGGAAAGTCTCCTATTGCCCATTCCTAGTTACAAGCCTTCAGCAAGCTTCAAATTATTTACAAACAACATTTTAAATTTGTACCACATTTTCTCCAACTTCTCCCTTATCCATGGAGGCATTTTCTTGCTCCCGATTATCTGCATCTTGTCCCTTATCGTCACCAGCGCTGAAATTTCCACCTTCATTGGTCTCTTGCTCTGAAGATATGAGAGATTGGCCCTCATTGGTTGCTATGTCAGGGTCTCGTTTCTCTCCTGTATTCTGATTGGCTGTTTGGGGATCGATAGTGTCCCCTTCATGGTCTATGAGAGCTTTATCCTCATTGGTTAACACGGCAGAGTCGACATCCAATCCTGTATTCTGATTGGCTGTTTGGGGTTTGATGGCGTCCTCTTCAGAATCTGAGAGAGCTTCATCCCCATTGGTTAAGACAGCCGAGTTAACATCAAATCCAGTATTCTGATTGGCTGTTTGGGGATTTTCAGTTCCATGTTCTGAAGTTATAACTTCTTGGCCCTCGTTAGCTGACAGGACTGGGTCAATACCCTCTTCTGCGCTGCCGTTGGTTGTCTCTGCGTTGATGCTGGCACCCTGATTGGTTGAACTCTCATCTTGCTCTTGGCTGAAACCAGGTACAGCTTCTTCCTTGAGGAGAGCAGCATCGGTTGAAGTTTCCGCGGCAGTTATGCCTTCCGTATTCACTGAAGAGTCATCAGGTTTGACAAACTCTGTGGTCGCTGCTGTTTGTTCCCCCACATCCGTATTATCCAAACCTTCCTGAATTGTGTCAAGATTCAACCCACTCTGTTCGTCTGAATTATCATTTAGTCCCTCAGCAGGTTCAATCATCTCTAAAGAACTTGCACCAGCATTTTCTGCAGTATGATCTTGTTCTGTGCTTTCTACATCTGTAGTTCCTGTTTCCCTCTCTGGAGCATCGGTGGAGTTTTTATTTAGATTCTCAGAAGTAGGATCTTCAGAGTTGGTAGGATGTTCCTGGCCAACAGGGGTGTCCTGATTTCCTTCTTCAATGTTTTGATCACCCTCTGTGATCTTATTTACTACTTTCCCATCTACAATATCTTTGCTTTTTTTTTCCTCTTCCTCGTCTTCTTCTTCTTCTTCTTCTTCTTCTTCTTCTTCTTCCTCTTCTTCTTCTTCTTCTTCTTCTTCACCTTCCTCCACAAGAGGCGTCAATGACGTTGTCACAGCGCTTTTACTCATGTCGTTGACCGCAAAATCAAAGTCACTTTTCAAGTCTTGAGGTTCCGGTGACGGCGGAGGGGCAGTTGGTGTCGTCATGTCGTTCGTTTGGCTTGAAGCCGTCTCCCGTGGTTTCTCAGGCGATGTCATGTAGTCCCTTTCATCTACTTCAGGCCAGAAGTCCGGTGTTGCCGTGGACGGGCGAGGGGTCATCGGTGGAACTGGGGACCGGCTGGCTCTGTCAGACACCGGACCCGCAGTGATGCTTGTGCAGTTGCCCCACGGGGTTGAGACGGGGGTGAACTGCTTTATGGGTGAGGTCATACGACTGGTACCCATTGCTGATGTATCTAGGTAGGAGGTTGTCATTGTGCTGTGCACCTCTTGGATGGTGCCCAGGGCTTCTGGATTTGAAAGGTCAGGGGCGGTGTTGACGTCTCTTTGATAAGGATCTGGGATTCCTTGGTACCCTTGCTTGGTAGGGCTCGGAGAACGCATTTTCGAAGGATGGTAAATGTTTGTAGCGGGAGTACCCAGTGGTGCTTGAGGCACACCAGTGGACAGAGATGGCGATACGGCATGGAGGGGTTGCTGTGGAAAAGAACACAAAAACACTTTTGTAAGCTAACAAATTACTGTTCAAGCTACGTCAGCTGCAGACAAATATAGCGGGCTTGTGCAGCAAACTCAAATTCTGGTGGTAAAGTCATCAGAGTATGCATTCTAACTACGCTCATGACACTGCCACAAGTGTCCTTAAGCAACAAACTTAACTAAAAACTGCAATTGCTTCTCATCAACCAGGAACAACCTATGCGCCATTTTGTTTTCTGGTGCTGCATACTCCTAAGGAGTTGAGATGGTTTCCAGAATGCTTAGCAAAATGTCAACAGAGATACAGACAGTATGAATATTGTCATTGTTGTTTCAAAAATTATTGTGGATTGCAAGATAGGACAAATAAATGTTCATGGAAAATTGCTTCCCTCCTTCAAGGAGGACAAGTGGAATTTATGATTGTGAATGGTGCAATAAAGTTTCTGTGATTCAGGAATGATGAATGATGATCTTGTCTCCAGAGAAATGTAACCAAAAGTGAATTACAAATTGACAACTAAATCTATGAAATGCAAATATTACAATTGCAAATAGTTTTATACATTGTACTAGCAACAAATATTTTGTATTTATACTATTTTTATACCAGAAATATGCAATGACAAGTAGCTGTAAGTGTATTAGCTGAAAATGAATACAGTTATGAATAACTAGTGTACATATTGAATGTTTCTAAAAATAATGTGTTGTGAAAACTTTAAAATGCTTCATGTGACATAACCTACTAAGCCCCTTTCACACTACCGAGCTAATACCCAGGTAATGAAAACACAGGAAACTCCTGTGAATTTTAAACCCAAGTTTTTTTCCCACTTTATAGCAGGGGTAGCTATCTTCCTGGGAGTTTGCAAGGTTTGGTTATTCAAATGTGAACAGGTCAACCATTGTGGGAATTTCCCAGGGAAATTCATGTAGTGTGAAAGGGGCTAATGCGTACATTGTAACCAGAGCTCTATAATGAGAGAGTTGCGTCAACTTGCAATTAGAAGCCATTTTGTATACCAAACAAAAAAAGCATTGGGTGAAACACAGGGTACCAGACTAGACTGCGCGTTGGGTTCATCTACATCTACGCTGGTACTCGGCAAAGTACACTTCTGGATGTAAGAGCTGAGGTGAAGACCTGGGCCCAATTTCATAGAGCTGCTAAGCACAAAAATTTGCTTAGCATGAAATTTCTTTTTTGATAAAAACTGGATTACCAACTAAATTTCCATTTGTTGCATATTGCTTGTTACTGGTATTCAGCTGTTGTTAGCTTATCCTGAAAATCACGTGGACATTTGGTTGGTAATCCTGTTTATATCAAGGAAAAAATTTCATGCTAAGCAAATTTGTATGCTTTATAGGAAATTGGCCCAAGGTGTGCATGAATCAGGTAAATAAGTGCAGTTAAACACAAAACTAGTTAGAGCTAATGGGTGTAGATGCCCACTCAGGCCTGTATGCTTTTTGAAAGGACAAGGGTAACCAAGGCATTTTCTTCTTGGTTTTAAAAGCTGCTGTTTAATAATAATATTACAAATTTATAATGCACACTTTTCCAGACAAACCGATCAAGGCGCCTACACAAAATGAAAATATTATACAATAGAAAATCAAGAAAAAAAAGAAGGAAAAAAAAGAAAAGAAAAAAAACCCATAACTATTAGCATAACTATTGAGTGAAGTCTTGGCCGGTAAACTAATTTTATTAAGCAAGGTTGTTTTTGCTTAAGCAGCTCTATGAAACCGTAGGGCCATAGTGACCAAAGAAAACTGGTCCCTCTATGTGGCAACTCTCTCAAGACACAGCTCTGATTATAACCAGCAGTGCAGAAATAATGAACAGTATGGGGTGCAACTCAATTAAAACACACTCAAATGTGACCTGACAAACAATTTTTACCTCATAATCAAACCAAAATAACTCAGGCTGTAAGCATGCAAGGTATTAAGAAATTAAAACAAAAGAGTTAACGACAATACAAAAAATAACAAATAGAAATTAAACCAATATTTGAAGTAGGAATGAAATTTGGGTGATTAATACTTTGACTTTCAATTTGTTTTTGAATTTGCTTTTCAGAAAAGGGTGCTATTTTTTTCAAACTACTACTTTGTAATGTTTTCTTCATCCCTTTTATCAATGCATTTTTTCTGTTGATCTTCAACTGTGAAATTAGGGGTGGCATGTGTCGCTTGTACTTTAAGCACTCACCTATCACCACTTTGGCACTGGGGCTGTTTTTCACAAAGCATTAAGATTCATCTTAACATGAGTTGTCAGTATTACCAAAAGTGATTTGTACTGTGACATCACAATTTGCTTCGCAATAAAGAGTGATTTGCAGTTAAGATCAATCTTACCTTTGTGAAATTGAGCCCTGGGGTGGACTACACAAAGAGTTTAGACTAGTCTTATCAGGAGTTAGGACAAGTTACTTGTACTAACTAAGGACTAGCCTTAGGTTTTTATTATCTCCTAGGACTAGTCCTAGCTCTTTGTGAAATTGACAGGTTCAATTTTGCGCTAAGGCCATATGTAAGTAGAGTTGTGCATTGGTTCCCAAATTACTAAACAAAAAAGAATTGAAATGAAATGAAATACTCACAAAATCTTCGCTGGCAATCAGCGAAGGCGTGTCCCGCAGGTAGTTGGTAAACCTAAACGGAACACCAGTAATTGGTTGCTTCCCATAGGGCTGAAGAGGAGTGATCAAGTCCGTCCTGTCCGGTGAGGGGACAGAAGGGAGGGTCACGTATAAGGTGGACGCCTTCTCAGAGCGGGGTGTTGATGGCTTCTCAGGGGAGAGCAGTTCGGGACTTGGAAGTGGCCCTAAATCGAGAAGCAAAAGTATTTGTAAAAATTAACAATTATGAGTAGGTCTCATTATTCAAACGTAGTCCCTTGCAGGAAAATACTGAATGAACTGAATACAACCGTAATAAGCGCCTAATAAATGTTGTGTGTCATTATTATTATCTTTAAATCAATGGAGTTCCCGCTGCTAACACATATCATTCAAACTGCCATTAGCAACCGCGCTAGCTCGGTGGTCTTGTGGTAAGACATCTGCTAAAGCAATGCAAAGGTTTGTGGGTTTGAATCCCACCCCAGTATTTTCCAGTGGATTTTGTTCACAGAACTCGCAAAAGTACTGAGTATACCGTGCTTAATACACAGCGTAAGGGTTAAACAAATTGTTTTCCACTTATCAGCATGTAAAGTTAAAAAATCAGCAAAATATTTGTGGCAGCAGAAATAAACTCCCTTCTGAACTTACCTAGGGTAAGATCCAGTGACTTGGCTCCTTTGTAGTCGAAGGGCTTGGTTGGTTTGGCGCCAGGGATTAGTGGTGGTAGGCTCTTTGTCGAGACTGACGTTGGCTTGTTTCTAAAATGGGAAACTTTGGGTAGAGGGGCTACCTTGTCAGCTAAAAGAGTGGAAAGAGAAGGAATTTTGTAGTTGTTGGAAAAACAATTGTTTCCGGGAGTGGCAAAAAGGAAAACAAAAATCAAGGCCAAACATAAATGCAGAATTTCAATTTTTTGAATCGTTAATTGGTTTATTTCACGAGAGTGTAAATCTAAACTAATCTGTGAACATTTCAAAAAGGTGGTCTCATATTTGAGATATTACTGAAAATCCGGACAGTTATGTCGACGCAGGAAGAATAATCCGTAATTTAAATACACAACCCAATAAATGTATTTGACAGTAAAGTTTCTCAGATTCAAAACTGCAATTTTTTCGAAAAAGCAATAATTCTCAAAATGCTTTGTACAATGGTCAGCTGCTGTAGGCTTCTAACCAAATTTTTTTGATTGCCAATAATTTTAAGAGTGATTACCAAGGTATACCTTCCCTTTAAGTAGAAGTCAAAGTTTTTGGCCGGGCGGTTAAGAGCATCAAATTCAAACTCTGATGTTTCTGATCAGCTGAGTGTGGGTTCAAATCCCTAGCCGTGACACTTGTGTCCTTAAGCAAGACACTTGACCATTGCTTCGTCCTTCGGATGGGACGTAAAGCACCCAGTGCACTTAACGTAAAGAGAAGGGGTTCGCGCCGGTGTTCCTGGCTGTGGCTGCATAAGGTGCTACATAATTTGGTCTCAGAATTCATAACTTTCAATAGCCTCTCTTTCTGTATAAATTTATATACTAAGCGCCTTGAGACCCTTGTTGGTAGATACGTGCGCTATACATGACTTTGGTTTTATATTATATTATTATTATAATGTGAACGCAACAATCATCATACAACCCCCCACCCCCTTCTCAAATCAAGCCAAACTCACCCTGGATGGGTCCCAGTGGCTGCTGACGAGCCATCCTGCCAGTCTCTTGCACCTCTTGCTGCGCATCCTCCGCAGGTAACTGCTGTGTGAGGGCGGTATACGTCGACGTCGTCATCGCAGACAGAACAGTATCGTCCAGATAGAATGGATTCTTCGCTCCAGTGGCAGCCTCTTGCTCCCGGTCACCGAGACGCTGACGCCCTTCATGGATGCTCATCTTCTTGTTCTGGAGGATTCCGCTGGCAAGGAGGGGGGTCGGAGAGAGCGCTCGGTGACCCGGCTGGCTCTGGTCGAAATGGATCAGTGGCATGAGACGGTTCAAGAGGACCTGCACTTTGGCTCTGTCCAGCGACTCGCTGATAAACAAGAGATTCAAATGGTGAAATATTGTATGGGACTTGAGGCAGTTATGGTGAGGTATCAATATATATTTGGTTTGCCGTAACACCTAGTGTATCTGTGCACCATGTTCTTTTGAGAACTTACCTTGCTTTATAATAATAATATTTGAGTTTATATAGCGCTTTTTCACTCCCGAATGGGTGTCTCAAAGCGCTTCAAATTATTACCCCTGGTCACTGGGCCTTAATTCACTCCTTAAACCATCTCAGCTCCCTGGGGAGTATACAGCCTCGTGCAACAAATGCGCTACTCGGCTAAATCAATCACAAGAACCATCTCTGCCCTCACAGGTCCCCATTTACCCCTGGGTCGAGAGAAGCAATAATGGTTAAGTGTCTTGCTCAGGGACACAAGTGTCACGACCGGGATTCGAACCCACACACTGCTGAACAGAATCAGCAGAGCTTGAATTCGGTGCTCTTAACCGCTCGGCCACGACACCCCACTCTACTACCACGGAGTAGACTTTCAGAATTCAGGAGACTTCTCAGTTCTGAAAAAGGACTGTCCTGCTTTTCAACTACTACTTATTTTTAACACATGTCATGATACAGCGAAACGTGGGGTGGGTTTCCCATTATTTTCTCCCGACTCCGATGATCGATTGAGCCTAAATTTCACAGGTTTGTTATTTTTTATATAAGCTGTGATACACGAAGTGTGGGCCTTTGGTTAATACTGTTTACCGATGTTGTGCGATTGCTATAATTGTCAAACACAACTCACCTGTTTTGAATGTGCACAAGTACATCCATTAAGATATCTCTTGGAAGATTCAGAAGTTGAGAAATGCTAGGTGGGGATAAAAACGTTCAAGTTGATTTTCAATATTTTTTCTTAGATATGTAAAAATCAGTACTGTAACCAAGTAAGTAAGTTTTGCTCAAAACAAGTCAATATTAAATTTTTCCCTAAGCCAAGTCAAGTCACAAGTCAAAGAAATTGGAGACTTGAGTTTGACTTGAGTCCAAGCCAGCAACTCGAGTGTGTTGTTTATATCATTGATAGCAATGGTCATTGTCTGCACTGATCTATTGTTCGACCAAAGGAGTTGCATACCGAAATGGAGTCCATTGCATACCTTACATTTCTATCAAAGGAGTTGCATACTGAAATTGGCATCCAGTGCATACCTCATATTTCTACCAATGTACCTTGCATAATTTGTTACTTCAACTTGAGTTCCCCATCTGGTGCCTTTGGAGCTCTATAATGGGTGCGTTCGTTTAGCTTCCCTGGGTCTACCCCGCGGTGCTCACTCGGGTGAGCCCCTTACAAAGAGCTAAATGAACGACCACTCACCGTTCTTGCAGTGATGTCGTTTACCTGAGGCCAGCCCCCATGTGACCCACTCCACAAGCATGACAAGCTTGGAAGTGGGGGCTGACATGGGTGAGCCCCTAGAATGACGTCAAAAGCTATTCGAACGCACCGGGGCAGACCAGGGAAGACCCAGGGAAGCTAAACCAACGCACCTAACATTTGCTTAAAAACATAAAGCATAGGGGCCGTTTTTGAAAGCAAATGTATTGTTTTTTCATTGATAGCAATGGTCGTTTTTTTCTGCACTGATCTATTGTTCCATCAAAAGAGTTGCATACTGAAATGGCATCCAGTGCATACCTCACATATTTTAGCTGGTGTTCCTTTGGTTTGGCGCTCAATAATATTTGCTTAACATTTAGCAGGGTAGATTGTTTCTTGCTCTGCTCAACAACTCAACTAACCTTTCATCCATATCAATTGGCAAGGTTCTTCGTTGGATGAGAGGAGATCGACTAGGATGCGTGTATGGACGTCCTCCGGTGGGCGTTATTCGGGATGCCTTCTTCTTCTGTACAAGACAATTTCAAGAAAGGAAACAGCTGTTTTAGGCTAACCACAAGATACTTATTTGTATTCTTATGCAACCATGTAAACAAAATTCAGAAAGTAGTCTTTGAAACTTTGCATGGTGGAGATACGATCTAGTATGGTTTGCTGTAAACAACACAATAATAATCGTATAACAATAATGAACATTCAAATGCAATAACGGCACCTTAAGCCAAGACTAAACAAGTGAGTTTTCAAGTTGTTTTTGAAGCTGAAATGAGTGTAGTATTTCTATTTCCCCTAGACAGGATGCCAGTCCATGGCCGGTACCCATTTGTACTCCTTGGTGGAGAGAAGCAATTGTAATAAAGGGCATTCCTCAAAGGCACAAGTGGCGCGACTGACCAGGCCAGGGTTCGAACCCACAATCGCAGAACAACTTAGTTTGACTCCACCATCCTAAACAACGACACCCCTTATGGACAGATATTTCATGCACATGGCATTTATTTATAACCTTAGATTCAAACCAAACAGACGTCTTTGTTTTGTTTTTACCATTTTCTTGTTTCTTTTTGTTTTGTCCTTCGGTGCTTTTGGGACCATCGAGTCTGTCATGTCCTTCACTGTGATTGATTTAGAAACATCGTTTTCATCATTTCTGAAAAAGAAAACAAAAAATCAGAATTTCTGTTAGAAAATATTAACAGGCAGCGAATTCCCAAATGCAACAGCAGATAAAACAGTTTTGCATCATGTAAGAAATACTCGTGTTTAATGATCGAACAATTTAGAGACATTTTACTCAGGGATGGGTAAAAAGGGTAAACTGTTCACAGCAATGATTAACCAGTTTGCTTTGAAGAATGCAATAATGCGCAAAACTATTTTGCAACAAGCAGCAGCAGTCTTACAAACTGGCACAAAGTTTCTGTGCGTGTTTGGTGGTGACCATGTCAACACGCCACGTGTAATGAGGCAGCGTGGCGGGTTAAGTGTACACTACTCATACTTCTGTTTTTACAGAGCTCCTGTGGTCATGGTTCGGTGGCCATTACTGCAAGCATCATGGGGCATTGTTTTTTGATGGATTTGGCGCTATATACTTTTTTGCTATTAATATTTTTATTATTGATGGCTAGCAAAAAACGATATCTAGATTGATATATTATAAATTAATCAGTTTTGCATCCAGTCAAATTCAATTATGTGTCTTTTCAAGACAAGGGTTGACTTACTTCCCAGCTATGGTCGGCTCCCTCTCTTTAGTCAACTGACGCTCATATGCTTTCTTGGATGGGCACCAGACGTAGACATGAGCGGGCACGAAGGCATTCTGCCAATCGCTGTTGAGTTCGTCCACTTCAAACAGTTCCCTGACCTCCACTGACCTGGCCTTGTTCTGCAGCTGCTGCCCGGTGATGGAGGCGGGCATGGACCGGGCGCTGGTGGACCTCACCCCAAGAGGGGAGGTGTAGGGTGTGTATGGGAACTGCTTAGGTCTATTTAATGAGAGAAAAAAAACACCACAAAACCACGATAGTATTATTGGGTTTTCATATAGCGCTTTATCACACCCCTAGGGAAGTATCAAAGCACTCAGTATTTTGTCCTTCAAGGTATACGTTTGTGTAGTATGAGATAATATTCCTTTACATAGCAACATGTTATGGTTTACAAGGTGCTGTGGCGTAATTATGCTGCCAATCAAACCAGCCATGCTGCCAATCAAACCAGCCACACAGGGGCAAGCCCCTTCTCTTTACGATAAGTGGGTTCTTTTATGTGCATTACGCAACACACGAGGAAACTGCTTTAAGTCCCATCTGAAGGACGCAGCAATAATGGTTTAGTACCTTGCTTAAGGAAACAATTGTCACGACGAGGACTCAAACTAACATTGACCCGTTGCATTGGCTGCCATCGTTGATGAAACGTGAACGCGTGGAGAGCTATCATTGGCTGAGCGAGCGCCATGAGCGCCTTTTTGGTGGATACCGGCACTTACGGACTCTATCATGGCAATTATTATATTGCAAAAAACAATTAATGGTCCAATATTTCGACCCTAGCAGAGTCTTTCTCAAACCTAAACAGGTAACTAGTTACCCGTTCATGTTTGTTGTGTTTTTTTTAAGCCTTTGAGAAACACCCTGCTAGGGTCGAAACGTCAGGAAACTATTTTTTGCATTGACACCACCCTCCATTTGATTGTAAGTTCCTTGCAATAGCTAATTCTTTTTCCTAAATTATTATTATTACAACATTTCCTTACTTGGAGTTAAAGTTTACAGCTGGTGCAGAGGAGCTACGTTGGTGTCTTGGCGAAGGCAGTGAAGCCTCGGACTGCCTTAATCTCTGCGTAGGGAATCGTCCAAGTAGAGTGTCCAAGCCAGAGTCTGTCAGGAGATTCTGTATTTTCAGAGTTGGTAACGCACCTGAATGTAACACATTAAACAATTTAGTCCAAGAGTTAAAAAGACACTGGACACCTTTGGTAATTGTCAAAGACCAGTCTTCTCACTTGGTGTACCTCAACATAGGCACAAAATAACAATGGTGAATGCATTTACACAATACAGTTAGATCTGTATGCAGTTTTGCCACCACACAAAACCTGTACAGTTGAGTGGTTTCGTTTGCTTTGTGGAATTGTCGTGGCTGAGGGGTTAAAAGCACAGAATTCAAACTCTAGTGTTTCTGATCAGCAGAGTGTAGGTTCGAATCCCCAGCCGTGATACTTGTGTCCTTAAAGCAAGACACTTAACATGGTTGGGACGTAAAGCCGTTGGTCCCATGTGTTGTGTAACGCATGTAAAAGAACCTGTGCACTTATCGAAATGAGAAGAGGTTCGCCCTGGTGTTCCTGGCTGTGGCTGCTGACTGCACCGTAGCATCTTGTAAACGGTGCTACATAATTGTGTCTCAGAATTCATTACTTTCAATAACCTGTCTTTCTGTATAACATACTAAGCCCCTTTGGTATATACGTGCGCTATATAAGACTTTGATATTAATATTATTATTAATTCACTAGAGGAGGGTTTTGAGTATGTTTGTCAAAGTATAGTGACCACTCGACGCACCTTCACTTCCCTCCGAGTCCCACGAGGTCGCCACTGGTTCTGTCACACGAGGGAGCCCTCTTTCACAGCGTCGGTTTGAGGCCCAGCACTGGGGGTGTTGGCATAGGGGTCCACAGGACGTCTCATCAACATGATAAAGAGATGTACCTGCCATGGCTGTACTCATGCTGGTTTTGGGGCTATTGCTGCCTTTTCATTGTCCAACCATTCCTAAAGTCTAAATAAAGTGTAATAAAATAACATGATCAAAAGTACTCCATTCATCAAATACAAGATCTCCATTAAAGCCATTGGACCCTTTCGGTAAACACTATTGTCCAAGGCCCACACTTCGTGTATCACAACTTCTATATCAAATAACAAACCTGTGAAAATTTAGGCTCAATCGGTCATCGGAGTCTGGAGAAAATAACGGGAAAACCCACTCGTGTATCCGCTCGTTTCGCCGTGTCATGACATGTGTTTAAAATAAATCCGAAATTCACGCTAACGAGAATTGATATTGTTTTACTGTTTTCTCAAAAAGTAAAGCATTTCATGGAATAATATTTCAAGGGAAGTCTTTCACCACTATCTTCTGTAAACCCTGTAAGTTATTTGTAAATCTGTGAACTTTTTGTTTTTTTTCTGTACCGAAAGGGTCCAATGGCTTTAACTAAAGAAAAATGATTTGAAATTATTTACCTTAAAAGTTAAAATAATTTAAAAGCAAAATACATCCTCATTCTACTTATTCAATCATAGACAATGACAGTGACCAGGGTGACACATTGCATTTTCAGTTTTAGTTGATGTTAAAAAAAACTTATACATGTTGTTTAGAATTAGACAGTGATTAGACAGGTAGAATGTTTGATTAGAAAGTCGAGTGAAAAAGTAGAAATAATGTGAGATCAGAAACATGATCATTATGAGCCGAATGAGCTAGCAATACCAAAAAATAGCATGACTAACTTATAAAAGAATATAGACACTGAACAGTGTGACAAGTGTGTTAAACCCACTTGGGCCCAATTTCATGGCTCTGCTTACCGTAGCAAAGTATCGGCGCCTGTGGAACCAGGGAATTCTGTGCTTACTACGTCAAGCCTTTTTCACAGAATAGCCATTAGCAGGGAATTCTGGCTTGTGTGCGTGCGTGCGTACTCCACGCAACTAAATACTAGGCCTACTACTACTTGGCATTCTACGCTTCACTAAGCATTGCCGACAATATATCGCGATATTCGATATAATCGCGATTAATGAAATTTGACATCATCAGTCTTAAAACTCCAAGTGAAAGTTGTAGAAGAGACAGTCCTAGCACAAGAGAGGTGTTCTAATGACCTATTTTTCTGGTTTTACTCCAAACCTATGGGGTGCAAGATGTCTCAGCTAGCAAATACATCGCGATATTTAAACGATATATCGATATATCGATATTTCGATTAAAACCAAATCCATCCGATATCGAAATCGTGTCCAAATTAATATCGCGATATTCGATAAAATATCGTGATATCGCCCAAGCTTACGCTTCACCATGTTTACATTTACAACACAAGGCTAGCCCAGAAATTTGGCGCTTGCTTGTAAGCTGAGAATGGTAAGCTGAGAATGGTAAGCTAAGCAGACATGGCAGAGCCATGACATTGAGCCATGGCATGCCTGGCTTGACCCAGTCACCTTCACCATGCTCACAGTGGACAAACTAACAAAAAAAGTTAATAATAAAAAAAGTAAACACACACATAAAAATGGTGTTCAGACAACTCGTCCATCGGACAACTCGACCGTTCGGACAACTCGACGGTTGATGAGACAGCTGGACCGTGGCGTTGGGACAACGCGACGGACGGTTTTTTTAACTGTCAAGTTGTCTGATTCTGTGTGTTGTCCGAACGGTCGAGTTGTCCGACAGACGTGTTGTCTGACATCTACTCTACATCAATTCAATCATTCATGGAGGTAGAAAATCAACAAATTGACATAATGACAAAGTAAACATATTGGTAGACCCCTCTAAAAATCCAAAAAGAATCCAGATTTGTTTGATATTATAGCCCCCCCCCCCCCCAAGGCTAAGTAAGTTCCTAACCCAACTAATTTATTATTATTATTATTAATATTATCATTAGGATTAAATACTCACCACGACTTCAAAACATTATCTTCATTCCACAGCAATTAACAATTGGGAATCGCGGTTCTTGAACCGTTCAAACACATTTAAAATCACTTTATCAACCGAACAACATCAGAAAGCTAAGGAAAGTGACAAGTAGACTAGGTGTATTTTTAACTTCAATGTAGGCCGCCATCTTTCTTTCATCTCTGGCGCTATAGCAACGACTGGTACTACGGCATACTTGGACTTAAAATCAAATGCAGTTGTCGATTACCACTGCATTACGAGGAGCTTCAACTTTTTATTGGCTTGAGGGCGCACTTTACATTCTTAAAGGAACTGCTGGATATCACATAAGAAAACAGAAACAAATTAATTTCCCCATGTTTCTTCGGTACTTTATTAATGCGTGTTCACTCCTTTGTGGTTCTAACTGATCAGCATCATCAATATTTTGGGACGGTGGTGTCTCACGAGTGATGAGGTCTTTAGAGCGGAAGGCGAAATGGTGCGCTCGAGACTATTAAAGGCAGTGGACACTATTGGTAATTACTAAAAATAATTATATAACACCCAAGCAGATCCTTGCCATTTGATTGGAGGATTGTCCGTCACGTGATAGCAAATAAAAGTACCATTGCACGCTGAGTCACTCGCCGTGCTTTTTCGTTCCATCCGAAAAGTACCATTGCACGCTGGCAGCGTGCAATGGTACTTTTCGGATGGAACGAAAAAGCTGAGTAAAAACATCACTGCGTGCGCGTGTCTTTGGTAACGCAGCAGGTGTTACTGCAAGAAGGCATAGTAAAATTACTAGCATTCGGCTTCTACAGTTGAAATTGTTTGTTTTGAAAGTTGTTTCTTTCAATCAAAATGACAAAGTTCTACTTGGATGTTATATAAAACAAATAATGAATGTTTTTCATTCGTGCAATGGTGCGAATATGTTCATTCGTTGGAAGCTGGAATGTTCCATTCAACTCGGCTCTGCCTCGTTGAATAGAACATTCCATCTTTCAACTCATGAACATATTCGCACCATTGCACTCATAAACATTCATTATGTGTATATTATCAGCATAAAACCTCACTTGGTAACGAGTAATAGGGAGAGGTTGTTATGCTGTTATGAGTTTGCTGGGGTGCACCAGAACATTTTTCTTCTAAAAGCGCCCTCATTTTACTCAACTTTCTTCAGCTCACTTAAACCGAACGCACACACACACACACCCACAGTGGCAAAATCCCGTGATACAGGCCGATAGTTGGAGATAAAAAACGGCTGAGGTATGAGGCTACATCCATTGACCCCGGACGTCTGCTCCCAAAACCTGCGTCAGCCACGGGTCTCTACGACGGGGTGGCGATTGGTGTGCCGCGAGGCGTGTGTTGGGGATGGGGCAAGCTGTGACGACACGCAGCGAGCCGTCCGGAAGGAGGAATATCGCAAAATAGTATTGTAACCAAACCATTTTATTAAAAAGACGAGCAAACCAAAGGAAAGAAGTCTCTAAATGCGCGCTATTCCTGAGCTTCATTACTTACCTAACTTTCAATTTGCAGCAATACACCGACAACACTCCCCCCCCCCCCCCCCTAACCCCTAGCTTTTTGCTGGGTAGGTGCTGTCAGAAATTAGCAGATTCAAAAACTCACACGTGGTTCCAGAACTTGTAATTACAAGGGTAAAGGTAGCTGCGTCCCCCTATTACTGAAAAACAACAATATTGTTTTAACCCCTAGCTTTTTGCTGGGTAGGTGCTGTCAGAAATTAGCGTGCAGGAATCCAGGCACAAAGTGTGTACACGCCGTGACCGTAGTGCGGCTGGTAACCTTATTCTGGCAAGCATATGTTGTGCTAACTTTTTTCGCGTACGTACTTCTATGAAATTGGACCCCGGTTCGTGGGGCTTGAAAGGGGCGGGGCTACATAATTGCGGCCACTTTTCATCAAAGCAATGGGTGGTAGGTTACGGTCCAAATGTGAATTTACAGATGAGTTGTTATATCTAATGAGTGATGAGTGTATGCCCCCCCTCCCCGCCCCTCCCCCGCCCCGCCCCCCCCCCCAATCGCACTACACACTGCAGCCGTCTTTGTCAGAACATGGGCAGATTCAATGTATACACAACGACATTGATATGATTCCTTAAAAAGGGGGGTCTGAAAATTTCCCCTTCCAGTCTCGGTTTGGTTACATTGCGTTGAATGGGAATGAATGCAGCTAGCCTGTTGTGGCAACGAGCTTGAAGTGGATAGATTTATGAACACACGTTGGATGGCCGGCCCTCCGATGTTCTAGTTGTTCCTATTCAAGTTGAGAAATTATATAATTGCTGATACTTTCTACAAAAG
This sequence comes from Asterias rubens, assembly GCF_902459465.1. Lineage (NCBI taxonomy): Eukaryota > Metazoa > Echinodermata > Asteroidea > Forcipulatida > Asteriidae > Asterias > Asterias rubens. The sequence goes on along the minus strand of NC_047080.1, from coordinate 8,773,901 downwards.
CCTGAAGTTTTGACCGTGAGGTACCCAGCTTTTATAGAGGCTCTTTGTTGTGCAGCCCTCTGACTGTGGCAACCGCAGTGTTTATTGGAAACGGATGCAACATTCATGCACGACTTCCTGTTCCAACTCCCCAGTGACATGATGACCTTTGGGGTCAGCGTAGCCTTGATCTTTTTACGTCTACGTCTGCTTCGAGGCTAGGGGAGGGGGAAGAATGGGGGTAAGGCCAAGCTTTCTTCCTCCATGGGCCAAGGTAGTGGGGTCATGTCGTGGTGACTCGGTTAGGGCTCAGGGCAGCTAGAGAGAGAGGAGGCCTTGGGTGGCAATCGTGCCCCTTTAAAGGCACCGGACAACTTGGTAATATTGTCAAAATAACCAAAGGTTAATGTTTTAAAACGTTTACCTTCCCTTTTAAAGGCACTGGATAGGTTTGTTTGTCAAATAATAGTATCCTCACTTGGTGTATTCAACATTGCATAAAATAACAAATCTGTAAACATTTGTCTTTGAAGTTGCACGAGTATAAAGAAAGAAAAAATACAATTGCTCACACAAATTGTGTGTGTTTTCAGATGCCATAAAAGGGCTTCGCCTTAAGTATTTCAATAACATTGAGTGAGAAATTACCTCTTTCTAAAAAACTACGTTACTTCAGAGGGAGCCGATGTTTTGAACAATCAACAGCTCGCAATTTTTATTTTTTATTTTATGCAAGTCGCTGTTTCCAGAGGCCGTTGCCACCTACTCCTAGGGCTGAAACAGGGTTACCCCTTTCACAGTCCATACGAATGTAGGCTTGGGTATCATCAATTCGAAGCCTGGCCGGTAGAGCAGAAAGCACTAACTCCCCAATCTTTAATTGCTCGTTATCAAGAAAGTTCTTATGCTAACAATCTTTTTGAGTAATAACCAATGTGTCAAGTGCCTTCTTTAAGCGTCCCATGTCCGTCTGTCGGCTTCCTCCCTAGGTCCCTAGCCTCTCGGGGGTTTAAATTAGTCATAGTCAGAAACAAAACAAAAGTCAGTGTCTTAATGTTTACATTGGCTGCGAGTGGCATTTGAAAATTTTGCACGATGGAAGTATAAATAATAGAGGCTTGCGGTAACAACATTGTGTAAATCTCTTCTATGTAGTGTTGGTTATTATAAATAAGAAGTGGTTATATAATGACTCAACGGTTCGATCAGCATGCTTTGATTGTCTTCAGAAAATAGAGAATTATTAACCCGGTGTTACCGCAAACCTCTTTAACGGTATCTCTATCATCACGTCTTCAAAGGTTAAGGTCAAAGATTGGGGAGAAAGGTTCACAAGAAAATAAGTTGATCTTAAAAAAAAAATACGGCAATTATTGTTTTGATTGTTCCATATTTTTTTAGTTAATAACGGGTAGCACCATGTGCATATTTTTGTTTCAGAAAAGAACCGGCGGTAAACGACTCGTTTTATAAACCACTCGTTCTTTTCAGAACCAACCCTAATCAAAAGAAGTATAGTGCTACCAAAAACCTAACCCATACTACCACTATTTGCAAAAAGAATCCTCTACATATACTGTATAATGTCAAATAATTTTTGGGGAAAACTATGTATTTACAATCTGGATAGTCAGTCAAATTAAACAAATTTATAAACTAAAAACGTTGAAACTTAATCAATCTCTCAAGCTCATGATTTTGTTTGATACAAAAAAGAACACTTATATTGTCTTTATTTGCAATATTGCATGTACATTCGTTAATGTCTTTACATTATCATTATTTATTTCAATACAACATTATAGTAACCATTATGATCAAATTACACGTTTCTTAGAGGTGTTACAAGAACACTAACATTTCATTTCTTTAAACTCATTTCTAAGGGTGCGTTCGTTTAGCTTCCCTGGGTCGAACCGGTGTGTGGCGGTTTTTTTTTCCCAGGACGAACGTGGGTAATTATCTGCACACGTTCGTTCTGGAAAAAACAACCGCCACACACTGGGGTCGACCCAGGGAAGCTACCATAAATTCAACCAAGGTGGGACCCTCTACAACATACATGTACACTGAGCCGATATACGTCTAGTCACCTGACGTCTTTTTCAAACACTGCTTTTTCATATTGTTTCAAATACTGCTAGGTGAAAACTTTACAAAAATGACAATATCAAGCGATGTTAAAAAAAACACGATTTCATTTTTAAAAACTACTGTAAACAAAGCGTTACACAAGGCCAAAGAGAGGTCAGAAGGGAATAGACGGGCACCTTTTTGTTTATATATACGACATAGAATGACAATCATTATTGTAAGCAAGAAAGATACTAGACAAAGATGGCTACGTTAAAATTATACAACTAATTAATAAAAGACTAACTATGTGGTTTGTACCATACTGTTCAGAAGTGAAACTATATTAGTCAAATTGATTTATACAAAAAAAAACATTTTCAATCATTTTTTTTATCATTAAAGTTAAACTTTACACTTATTTTGTTATAATCTAAAATACAAAACGTGCAGCCAAGACTCAGAGGGTCGATGAACACATTCGGATATTATTCGGATTTGACTCAGACGAATACTGGGAATCGTTCGATTCACATTGTTCAGAGAAGTATTCGAATACGTGTATTCGATTTTTATTTTGTGTCAAGGGAGGATTTCAAACCAATTAATAGTATCGACGGATGATGTTTGTAGGCAAGGAGGCAATTAACTACACATGGCCCAATTTCGTTAAGCTGTTAAGCAGAAGAAAAAAACTGCTAAAGAAATTCCTTTGCTTAGCAAAAAATGAGTGGGCACCAGTCACAACAACTTTATGGAATGTTAGCGGGAAACCTATTTTCTTTCCAAGCAAGATGTTTCTGTGCTTAGCAGGTGTTTGTGCATGAGTTGGGCACCAGTCACAAAAACAATGTCAACTTCATGGAATGTTGGCGGGAAACCTATTTTCTTTCCAAGCATGATTTTTCTGTGCTTAGCAGGTGTTTGTCCTTACAGTCATAAGATTGGGCCCAGATACACAAGAAACACTTCCACAGCACAAGAAACAGTCTTCTAGCTTTAACTTGTTTCCCCAAGAAAATAATGAGAACACTTATTAGTGGATTTTCATATTGGAGATACATGCCTGGAATTGCCTATAAACTGTATAGTAATCTGCATCGTGTGACGTACATAGACAGAGTCATAAAAAGATTTGATTAAAACCGATAAACTGTAACAGATTGGACGATTATTTATGGCAGATCGGACAAACTCTTCTTAGGTGGAATTCCGGCTGGTTTTTCCTTCTCTTTCCTTTTCTCTTCAAACATCAGGATGCTGAGAAACAAAATAAAGAAAGCAAAAAGTTACCCCACAAAATTATTTTATCCGATGAAAACTTTACATAATAGTATTGTAAAGTCGTTGAGTTGCGAGACCCGCTGCTAAAACATAGGATTCGAACTGCCCCTACCGGGCAACCTCTGAGTCTTTAGCTACCGGGCCATCTCGGTAGTCTAGTCGGTAAGACATCTGCTCTAGATTGGCAAAGGTCGTGGGTTCGAATCCCACCCCGAGTATTTATATGCATGTGATGTCCCCCCCCCCCCCCCCCCACAGAACTGGGAGAAGGTACCGACTATACAGTGCATCAACACGTCGGTTTATGTGGGTCACCAAGTAATACTATTTATCCGGTGCAAATTTAACATCATCAAATGTTACTTCTCAATATTTTTGATAGAAAAATACAATCGATATTAACTGTTCACTGACGTCCCTTTTGGGTTGGATTTTAGAGGGGGAAATAAAGGTGAGGTGATTATTTTGTCAAAGGGTACATTTTTGAAAGTTTGTTTTAAATTTGAGACTCAGTGTGCGTGTCGCGGTTCTATTTTGTTTTAGCGAAATTCTCACGTGACCCTTGTGGTATCTATAATATTTTTCTATGGTGATAAATATTCGATCTTTTTACCGCTTGTTTTGAAAACAATATTATGAAAAACGATGTGACACCAGACATGTTTTGAGAAAATGTGACATTCTGTTTATCAGTTCATATGTCTATACAAACGAGGGCTAACGGATCCGTTGGTACCGTCCTACTTTCGGTCAGTTTGGCGGCCATCTTGAATTACGTCAGCCATCTTGGATTTTCAAACCTCGGTTGAACAATCAACATTGCGTTTCATCATAAATGCACGCATTATATTACAAATTTTTGGGTTTTTAAATTTTAACTTATCCGTGAAGTGACAGCAAAGTGGAAATATGTCGAGGGTAGTTTTGTTCAAGCCTTTAAAAACAAGAAGAGCAACCAAAAAAATGTATTCGGTCTTTAATCGGTAGCCAGCGATGGGGTAATTATGTGATACTCACATCTTTAAAACACTGTTCTTCTTGCCCAGCATCATCTCAATGAACTCATTGTAGTTGATTGTGCCCGAGTTGTTGGTGTCTACTTCAGCAATCATCTTCTTCACTTCCAGAAGGTTCTTCGGTTGACCTAGTTTCTCCATCATGAACGTCACATCTTTGACGTCTGTGATTGGATAGTTTTTATATGAAAAAGATTTCCATGAGAGCAATTTAGTTCTACTCAAGGGGTATAAACTTAGGAAGAAACTATAAATAAATAGTAAATTTCTGGGTACAACCACGTGTAAATCTCTTTAGTGTGAGTGTTGGCTTTGAAAAGAGGTGGTTTGGTCTGAAAAGCGCCGGTTTGGTCTCGAAGTTTCGGACAGTATACTCTGCTCGTCTTCAGGGTATAAACTTGTTATGAAAGACTTGATAATCACACTCTATAAAACACACTTCAAAAATGCATCCCTGTGGAGACATCTTTTGTTCTTTCCATTGTCCCTGTTCTGTAGATCCTCCCGTATACATGTACTTTGTACACAAAATTCCTTGAGGAGCACCTGTCTTTAGAATTTCCCTATGGAGTTTTTCCCCCCTTTTTGTTTTGTCCTTGGTCTCCAAAAGGTACCGAATATGGGGCAGAGTTGAAACAAACAGTGTGTTCCTATTTCCATGCGTACAATCCATATCAAAGAAAACATTATTATTTCACACTCGAGTGCACGCCTTTAAAACAAGAGAGTGTAGTGTAACAAATTAAAAGATTGATAGAAAGTCAACGTAGATTGCAAATTTGGTTGCCCAAAAGCAGTCCTATGACGATCTGGTATTGGTTTTAAAAATCAATTTGAATGATTTAAAGACCATATGCTCTTTTCTTTGTGGGAAATCTGTCATCATGCCAGATGAATTATAAGAATAAATAAAGTAATAACACTCTCCTTCATGGCTTAATGGATGGTTAAACATGCATCACAAATTGAAGCTCTTCTTAAAGCATTGGTCTCACCCCAAACTATACAAAGACTTACCGAGGTCACCTGAGTCATCCTGATCGAATTCCATGAACTTGACTGCAATTTTAAAAGACATAAACAGTTGGTTTAAATATTATTGCGGCCATAAAATATTACGACTCTCTCTCGGAAACCACTTTAATATCACACATCACCATTTTGTAATTCGATCAACAATTAAGTGACATATAGTATTTTGTGTTTTCACTTCCTGTAACAATTTGTGGTGTTTCCCATTTAAAGGCACTGGACACATTTTTTTGTAATTGACAAAGACCAGTACTCTCACTTGGGGGATCCAAATAATGCGTAAAATAACAAACCGGTGAAAGTTTGGGTTAAATTGGTCATCGAAGTTGCAAGACAATAGTGAATGAAAAAAAAAACCACCCGTGTTGCACATATTCTTTGTGTGCTTTCATATGCATAATCATCATCATCTTCCAATACTGTGCAGAAACCTCCTCTGGAGTATAATACAAGGCTTGCCGTGTACTATTTAAGAGAGAAATTACCTCTTTCTCACAAACTACGTTACTTCAGAGGAAGCCGTTTCTAACAATGTTTTATATTATCAACAACTCTCCATTGTTCGTTTGTCAGTTTTTATGCTAACAATTGAGTATTAAGCAAAAGTTTCCAGTGCCTTAGAAAGGACTACTCTCTGTTAAAATTAAGATAACGTCCATCAGAGTGATTCACCACAGCACACAAATCAGTGGTGCATGGTGTTTACAGATAAGCTGATAAATTATCTACATCATCTTTGAACATAAGCCAAATAATGTTATACTCTATCTGTATATGATTATAAAATTGCAACCCGAATTAGCCAATATTAAAGGAACACTACAAAACTGGTTTTTGCTAACAAAACAGTTGCTGGCAGTGTAAGCACTTTATGTAATACACCATATACATAAACTGACAAACCTGTAGAAGTTTGAGATCGAACAGCCATCTGGGTCACAACAATAGTGAAAACCCGATTACACATTTTTGCAGGACATCCATTTCAATTTTCTTTAATAAAACGCTCACTGTGCGACAAACTCCGAACGGGAAATAAATTACTATTATTTTATTCCTAATCAAATAATATGACAATTCAGACAGAAATGTTTCAAGGGATGTCTTCTACTATCATCGTCATTACATACCGTGTAAGTTTTATGTAAATCTGTGATCTTAGACGATTTTTGTTCTTACTTATTCTGTCAAATGTTCCTTTAATAATACATGTTTACCAGATTACATTATGAGTAATGGCGGCAGCTCTTTGATGACATAAAGATACGTGTTTCAATATTAATACACTGCTATTTACTTATAGACACTACAACGCCTTCTTTCACAGTTGGCTGCAGCTTTCAATAAATTTCTGTCACAACTTGGCAGAAGGAATAACATCTGTCGTTGTATTTCAAGCTGAGGTTTGTTGACTTGGTGGAAAATAGTCTCATTATGACTTGACATCACATACATGACTTTATAAGATTAAGTGACATGGTTTGTTTTGTACGTAACTTAATTGGACCTGCAAATTAGCATCATTATGCACTGCGACTCTGGAATAGAGCGGTACTGTTTTGACTTTATTGCCGCCTTAAATATGGCGCCAAATGTTAACACATTTAATATCCAGGCAGGGCCATCTTACCCTTTTGAGATTTGGGATTGTACTGTTAAAGGGAACGTAATTTTTTTTTTTTTTTTTAGAATAGTTAAATTGTTTTAATTCTATATAATATATATACAATAAAACGAACCTGTGAAAATTTCATTTCAAAACATAGTTTTCCTTTTCGATCTGTGCTAGTATTTCTTGTTGCCATTTCACCGGTTTTCTAAGTTTTCATTGCTATGTCCTTTCACTTAGTTCTATCAAACCACCGGTTTTCCTACAATGTCCCGTTATTGTGTAGAGTGCATTATTTCGTTTATTCTCACTTAATTATGTTCCTTCTTGGTAATTTTTTTCTCTCTCTCTTTTACCGATTAATAATGAAAGAAAAAAAGAAACAGAAGTAGACCCAAAGAAAATAACACATAGACATGACTAAGTAGGCCCAAGTTAGTTAATTAAAGAAGATAATCATTCAAATTTCTGCAAACACATATTACGCCTTCATGGGTGATAACTATAATGTAACACTAATAAGTGAATTGTGATTCCCTCTTCGGTTTGTCTGTAACGTGATAACACCCATTGTGTCAATTTGAACACCCCAGTTTCTGCAACCAATATCTGGATCTTGTGAAATAATACTGCATACTCTCCACATAGTATCGGGGCATGCATTTTGGGGCAGAATAAATAACATAATGCAGGCCTGATACACGGAGACAATAAAGGCGATTGCCCCCCATGCCCGCTGGTCATTGCCTTGGTGCCCTTGAAATACTCCAGTATAAATTTACAATTTCCTCATTATCGGGTGCCCTTACCGAGGAGAAAATGCCTTGGTGCCTTCACTCTTTCAAAAACGAAGCACACAATCCATGATAAGTAACTATAAATACTGAATATTAAACTTGCGGGTACAACCATGTGTAAAATCTCTTTTGAAGGATTGGTGGCTCTGAAAAGAGCTGGTGTGGTCTTGACGTTTCGAACAGTATACTCTGCTCGTCTTTTTGAAGCACACGTGCCTAATAAAGTGCCCCCCCCCCCTAATGTTGTGTCCCATGTCCATTGGGGGATTGTAAACTTTGTCTTTAAAAATACCCACTTTTATAGTTGGCGAGTCTCTCTTCCAGATCTTCGTAAGAACTGTAGTCGCCATTTTTGACAAGTTCCTGCCAGAAAAAAGGAGAAAGAAAAACAATGTTTTTTTTTAGATAAACGAACCGGAAGTCAAACAAGTAAACCGAAAGTCAAACAAGGATATAAAACGGAAATGACCTTTGTAACTGATGCGCATGCGTGCTTTGATTGATTTGTATCCGTTTAAGAAGAATAGATGCATAACACTATAAGGCAAGAATTCATGTGCCAGACTAATTATTATTATTTTGGTAAACCCATCAGTTAGTTTTTATTTTAAAGGCAGTGGACACTATTGGTAATTGTCAAAGACTAGCCTTCACAGTTGATGTATCTCAACATAATGCATAAAAAAAAAACTGTGAAAATTTGAGCTCAATCGGTCATCGAACTTGCGAGATAATAATGAAAGAAAAAACACCCTTGTCACACGAAGTTGTGTGCGTTTAGATGGTTGATTTCGAGACCTCAAGTTCTCAATCTGAGGTCTCGAAATCAAATTCGTGGAAAATTACTTCTTTCTCGAAAACTATGGCACTTCAGAGGGTGCCGTTTGTCACAATGTTTTATACCACCAAAGGTTTTTGCTAATAATTATTTTGAGTAATTACCAATAGTGTCCACTGCCTTTAACGTTTTTAGGGTAACGAAATTAATAAATTGTGTACATTATAACAACCTAAGCTCCGCGTTTGGAACCGTCTCCCTCATCAAATCCGTTCCGCGGAGTCACTTTCAGTTTTTCAAGAAACATCTCAAAACTTTCCTGTTCAATGACTGATTGCTTTCACTGTTTTTCCATTATCAGTGCCATTATTTATTTGCTTATTGTACAGTTTCTTGTAAAGCGCTGTGGTACCTTGTGTAAGAGCGCTATAATGTCTCTTGTAGACCTTATGCACATGACGTCATTTCAGTAGGGCGCCCTCACCTAGAGGTCAAAAGCAGGTTGTTCATTGGCCAATCCTGCGCCCCGCGCGTACAAATCTGTGCGTTTCGATTGTTTCGTCACCGTTTTTCCTACTAAGATGGCCGCTGGATGACGTCAATGCATAATTTCTATTATAATTATTATTAACCTGTGGTCTCTGTGCTTTAAAGGCAGTGGCCACTATTGGTAATTACTCAAAATAATTATTAGCATAAAACCTTACTTGGTAACGAGTAATGGGGAGAGGTTGATAGTATAAAACATTGTGAGAAACGGCTCCCTCTGAAGTAACGTAGTTTTCGAGAAAGAAGTAATATTTTCCATGAATTTGATTTCGAGACCTTAGATTTAGAATTTGAGGTCTCGAAATCAACCATCCCAAAGCACACAACGTCGTGTGTGTGACAAGGGTGTTTTTCTTCCATTATTATCTCGCAACTTCGACGACCGTTTGAGCTCAAATTTTCACAAGTTTGTTATTTCATGCATAATGTTGAGATACACCAAGTGAGAAAACTGGTCCATATGACAATTAACAATAAGGTCTTTAACTTTTGAGGAGAGTTGATGAATTTAGGCGGTACAGTTGGTCCTGCAGGGTTTGGAATTTGAGGAGTGCATCATAAAATCTTGCAGCTAATCGGTTTTGGAAAAAGCATATTAATTTTTCGGGGTGTCTTTCTTTTTTGGGGGTAATTAGTAACAATTTCAGCCGGCTAAGAAGCCAACAATTGAAAAGAAATCTGATATTTAGTTGTCAGAATATATATTAGATTGATTTTCAAGAGTTTGATTAATCGTTGCCCCGCCCCTGGTTAAAAACAAACATACCGTAGGCCTTTTCGAAACATTAGCTCCAGCTCGGCCCTGGCTCCGTCAGTGTTGAGAACGTGCACGATTTTTGTAAGAGGCTTACGCATAGGAAAACAAAGCCTAAACCATGACCCAAACTAAAAACCGTGTTTTCGAAAGGGCTTCTAAGTGACAAACGTTGAAAACATACCTCGTTTATTTCCGACAATGCTCCGTCTTGGTCCTTCTTCAACGCGCCCCACTTTTTCCCGCCTAAAAACAAAAAACAAAAAAAAAACAACCAGAATCAATACAGGAATAGAGTTTTCAGGTATAGGAATGGGTATTTTGGACTAGTAGATAAACTGTATAAGGGCTGGCGTGACGTCATGTTGCTATGAAGTTTAAACAGCGTAGAATAAGAAAACCCACCGGTCTATATATCTATGGCAACGTGACGTCACACACTTGCAGCAACACGTGCGTAAAGTATGTGGTTGGAGCTTTCCCATGGTTTGAGAGTTGGCTGCGAAAGCGTGACTCAAGATCGACACCCAATAGTAAAATGCACTGGACACCTTTGGTAATTGTCAAAGACCTGTTTGTCTTAAAGGCAGTGAACACTATTGGTAATTGTCAAAGACTAGTCTTCTCACTTGGTGTATCTCAACATATGCATAAAATAACAAAATTTGAAATCAATTGGTCGCCGAAGTTGCGCGAGAATATATGGAAGAAAAAAACACTTTGTTGCTCAGGTTGTGTGCTTTCAGATGCCTTGAATTCGAGACCTCAATTGAGGTCTCGATTTGAATTCAATGAGAAATTACTTCTTTCTCAAACACTATTTTACTTCAGAGGGAGCCAGTTCTCACACGATGTTTTACACTACCAACAGCTCTCCATTTCTCGTAATCAAGTAAGTTTTTATGCTAACAATTATGTTGAGTAATTACCAAAAGTTCCTTTAAGGGCACTTGACACGATAGAAAACACTCAAAATATATAATTAGCATACAAACGTATAATTTGTCACGAGCAACGGAGAGCAGAGTAACAAATAGACTCCCTCTGAAGTAACGTTTAGTTTTTGAGAATAAGGTAGTTTCTCACTGCAATTTGATGAATCTGAGAAAGACTTTAGGACTGAAGCAAGCCTTTACCAGTCATCTGAAATTTGCGCAACAAGGGTGTTTTATCTTAATTCATGATTTTCTTGCAACTTCGATGACCAATTGAACCCAAATTTCCACAGATTTGTTATTTGGAGCATGTTGGGATACACCAAAGGAGAATACGGGTGTTGGCAATTACCAAAGGTGTCCAGTGCCTTTAGCACTAATACCGTAATCAGTAGTAGGCCTATACACAGTAATACTTGATTTGATAGTATACTTTATTTCTTGTTTACACAAAAGTTCCTATAGTATGTGGATTTCTGGGGCCAATGTTCACTCATGCCAACTTTGCAAGGTGTAATCCCTTCTATTTTGAGAATAAAAAATTACGCCGCCCGATCAAAACTAGGGTCAAAGGTAAAGCGTTTAATACCAAGTGTCAATAGGTAGGAATTAAATGAATCTAAACTTACGGATTCAGAAAGGGGATTATGAATAAAAATGATGTAGGCGTACTGTAAAGTTTAGGTTTGTTAAAACTGTGCTGAGTACGGAAGCAGCGCCATGTTGACACAGAGGTTACTCTGTCCCCCCCCCCCACCCCTTCTATAAAGAACTGCACTTGACGCCTTGAATGTGTGTTTTTTTTTACATTCTGGCGTGCGTTCCGGTCATATTAGTTTCTTTGCATGTCCTTTATCGTATATCATCAACATGTTTTTCGTGCCCAAATGGTCTCAACTTTTGACTTGTTTGCACACGGCCTAAACGGCTACATGTACGATCCCCCCCCCCCCGTGAAATCTGGAAGTGGATGTTTCAACCGAGTGTACTTTTTGGGCAAAGCTTTCAGAAGAATCACCCCCAAAATAAACGCCTCGAGCAAACTGTAGAGTCACGCATGATTTCAACTACCCTTTTACTTCCTTTTCCTTTATGAAAGAGGCCATTTTAAAGCCACTGTTGGACACATTTTGTAATTGTCGAAGACTAGTATTATCACGTATCACAACATGCACAAACATCTGTGAAAATGTGTACTCTATTGGTCCGTCATCGAAGTTGCAAAAAATTGATAAAAGAAAAAAAAACACCCTTATTGCACAATAAATGTTTGTGTTTTCAGATGCCTATAATAAAATGATTCAGGCCTGGTGAAACCTTTTAAATATGAGTGAAAAACTGCCTCTTTCTCAAAATCTTCGTTACTTCAGAGCATGTTCAGAGGGAGCCGTTTCTTACAGAGCAACAGCTCTCAATTGCTCGTTATCAAGTACGTTTTTATGGTAACAATGATTTCAAGTATTAAATTACCCAAAGTGTCCAGTGCCTTTAAAATTAGGTTTTGTTGTGTCCCCCCCCCCAAAAAAAAAAAAAATAAATAAAAATGTTGTTGTACCATATAGGGTACATTACAGAAAGTGTTTTTTTTCTTCTCTTGAATGAAAGATAATTTTAAACTACATCAATAAACGACGTGCAAACCATATCCGGGGTGGGAATGTATTGCGAAATGGAACAAAAATCCAGGGCCTACTCATCAATCCACAGAACTCATCAAAACAACTCTATACACCAGCGGTATGCTTTTGAGTCTAATCCAAGCATAAACATAACAAAATATAGGGGAATTCCCTTTAAACGACCAAAACAACAATAATCCAAAAGGTTCTTATATATATGGGCATAACTCTTTCAATGAGGAAGTGTTCCTCGTTTTCTGTTGTATTGCTATTTGATGCCAAGTGATGTCAAATTATATTATAATATATTTCTGGTAATGAAACCAAGGATGTCTCATAAAGTGAACTTAATCACCGTAGCTCGCAAGCCTGAGGAAACCTGTAAAACAGGGGTGCTTGTTATGTGAACCAGACACACCGGGGTTAGCTCCTATATTCTTTCACGATTATGGGGGCTATAAGGTACACTGCCAATCCCAGTAAACGGGACAACACCATACTTTAGCCATCCCAACCTCACTTTGAATTTAGAAAAGGAAGGTATGGAGAAGGTATGAAGAGAACGATGACACATGGGTTAAATTTCCAAAAGCCTGTATAATCAAAGACAAAATTTGCTTAGCACAAACAAACTTTTGCTTAGCAAAAATAGGTCACCAGGCAGACCGCTGCAACTGGTATACCCCGGCAAATTTGCTTAGCAGACTAAGTCTTCAACGGAGAGTCAGAACGGGTAAGAAGTTTGAATCTTTACATGGTGTTGATAATAATAATAAAAAACTATAAATAAGCTGTATGAAAACTTGCGGGTATACAACAACCAAGTAATAAAACTCTGCATGCTGAGAAAGTACCAAGAGCCGGTTTGGTCTCGACTTTGCGAACATATCTGCTCGTCTTCAAGGAAAACAAATTCAGAGCCAACACTCTCAGTCTCATAACAGAGTTTACTTACATAAACTATTGTACCCGCAAGTTTACTATTATTCATCCTTTTTTCTTCATAGCCTGGTATAGTTATCGATCATTCAATAAGTTTTGTTGTTGAGAAAATACCATCTTCAGAGAAATTTTGTGAGAGTCAATAACACCCCCCCCCCCCCACAGAAAAAAAGAAGTTGTACATACAAAGTTTTATATACATGGTTGTACCCGCAAGTTTGCTATTATTCATCCCTTTTCTTCTTAGCCTGGTATAGTGATCGACCAACAAGTTTTGTTGTGGAATATTACGGACAAAAGGGTTTGGAAACAAATATTGATTAGATTGAACTGTCTTCGATTTTGGGACCGTCGTGAAGATAAGGGGGGTTATGATAATCGCTCTGCGACGAACTGGGAATAAAGTGAACGCTGTCAATATAGATGCATATAGATCAAGATAGGAACAGATGCATAAAACAATTTTCTACCTCCATGGTTGAAGAGGAAGACAATTGGGAGCAGAAGTACACATTGATGAAATTGTTTTAATCTGAATCAGAATTTTATAATCGGTAAAGCATCCAAATGGAAACATCACACAATTTTTTTGTAGATAAAACAATGAATTCACATGGGAGGAAAACCATTATAGGCAAAACTCACACAGTCAGGTAGTGAGTGAAAATCCAACCCACTTTCAAGGCTCCGATCTGGGTATCGAACCGAGTTCCATTGCAGAGGGAGGGAGACCAAGCCTTCCCTGAGCCAACCTGACTGCTCTGACGATCTCTAAAGCCAGTCCGTCAACCATGAATCAAACACACTCGACAGCCGTTGACAAAGCAATTAAAGAGCAATCAGAGATGTACACAAGTACAATTGAAGACCACTTCACGTTGAAATGAATGACTAAACACAAACTATGCGCAGTGCACACCATGCAACTATACTGTGCACAATAATTACCATCTCTGTCTCCTCGAGATGGGATAAGATGATGATGGAATGCTAATTATTTACCTTGTTTATCGGCATGATCCACCTTGGTGCTCGGCATCTTGTGAAGTGTTTTTTTTTTCACAAACAATGGGATATTCTCAAACGTCCTGAGTGATAGCGTTGTCTGGATGTGTTCAGATGGGGAGTTTGAGCCTTGACCCTTGTCAAACCACAGTGTTTGTGCAGACGGTGTGAACACCTTGCACTGTCCTAATACAGGTTAAAATTAGCAGACGATCCCGGTAAAAATGTCTTTCAGATTGGCTCTTGTAACAGTATCCTCAATGGAAAAATCTTGCTGTCGAGTGTGTATTGGTTTCGCTTATGAAGAGTGGTACTTTATTTCCAAGCCCGAAAATCCCCCTAAAAACACTTCCTCAAATTCTGTAATGGATTATGCACATCGTGGGCATGCAGTCAACGGAGATTTCCTTGTTTGGATGCGACCATTATACGAAAGGGGGGTTATTTTATAACATCGCTGGATTTGGGCCCGCATAACAGTAATTTCTTCAATTCAACATGATTATCAATAAAACCAGCCACAGATTATTAGTTCATAATTAATATCTTGCCAATTTTGTGAGAGTTAATTAAGTGCGACCCCTATTTTACAATGGTTTTTCCCTTTCGTCACCGTGCACGCTGGTGCATGAGATTATAATTGGAATGGTTGAGTCATCGCGCCTGAACTATTTCTTCGGATGCACTAGACGTAAAACCAGTCGTTGAAAAGTTCTTACAGTGAGTGCCGCTTTGAACAATGAGGGCTCACTCACATTATTTGAAGTTATAATCTAAACAAAGAGCAAGGGAAACCTATGAAAACACAGAAACGAAACATGAAATTCGGTGCTAAAGTATTTTGTAAAAATTACACACTGTACTCGCGAGCAATGCTTGTAAATCCTCACAAACAAAGAGAGCGAAACGGGGAATTCTACATAAAACTCCTTCACGAAATCATGCAAAAAAAACCCCTAGACCTTTTCAAAGTTGAAATAGTAGGTGACTTAGTTATATTGAAGAGGAAATCATAGAATAAGCTGTTGCAAACTGCACTGCCTACCAACAAAACGGACCTATAATATTTATTTAGTGTTAATGGTAGTATAGACGGTTCAACACCCTACATACAGAGTCTCTCTTGAAGGCTAAAAAAGCCTTCGAGAAATACTTTTTCTTAGTGGTCAAACCGTATGGGTAAAAGGAGTTCCAAAAAGATGATGTTCGTGGAATAAAGCTTTTGGGATTAATTTTTGTTTGACATCTCAGAAAAGCAAGAGTTTATGGGTAAGAAACAAGCGTCAGCCTTCTTCCACGCAACTACCACCATGTGAACTGTGGATTATTGTTAATTTTAATCTGTAATGCATCCACAGGGTGAAACTTAAACAAACATAAAACTAAAACCACTCAAAAAACATTAATCTCATACACAAACTTTTCAGATAATAACAGGGTCCGGTCCCAGCCTAATCGGTTTATAGACCGAGACTGCTCCTTTAAGCTGGAGACATCACAACAAAAGAGGGCGCTATTCATATACACTGTTAAACAACAACAGACGAAAAGTTCACGGAAGGTCACCCGGTTAACGCGGAGACACTTAGCAACCGGCACGCTTAGTACGTCACGAATAATTACACTACGTAAATAATCAGAAATTTATGTATGTCGATTTTGGCGCGCCATCTCTTGTGCGTAAAACCGCATGGCCTGCATACTGCGCTATCGTCGTATGCTGATTGTTGATGAAGTGAGGTACGTCAGCTAGCTCGTCGTTGTATGTAGGAGACCGCACATTATGGAAAACATGACGAAGAAAGACCGGCCGGCCGTCGTAGTAAGCGAATAATTAAGTGACTGGGAAACATTTTCAGTGAATGAAATTGTAAATCCCACCTTTGTGATTCTTGTACACCGCGTACGGTTTCTGTAGAGGGGCCACAACTAGCTGCACAGGACATGCGTGTGGTAGACCGGCCGAAGTAGTAACATCAGACACTAAAAAACTACGTTTACCGGTGTCTGTGATTACCACATGGGACAAAATTACTCTGGAATTGTCTGCGTAGCGCAGTCTGTTTTGTGATAACTGAACTCAAGATTATTTGAGCACTGCCACTGGGATTTAGCTCTTCGTCACCACGAGGGGAGGTGTTTTACAGCCACAGCAAGGTTTGTAAATTTGTAGTTCTCTTGTATTGTTTTCACGAAAAGGTGCTTGGAAAAGTTTCCGTATGGCGCCACCACTTTTTCATTCGATATGAAACAATATAGTATCTTATTTACCTTAATGAGATTGAGATATCCCTTTTTGTAAAAATGAGTGAAAAAATGGTGGCGCCATACGGAAAGTTATCCCCATGCTGTCTGAGTATTCGAAGGAAAACTATAAACTATAGGGAAATAGGTCCCTATTCTGGTCACTCAAATGCCCTCGGCTCGGGGGAATAGTGTACATTATATAACACCCAAGCAGATCCTTGCCATTTGATTGGAGGATTGTCCGTCACGTGATAGCAAATAAAAGTACCATTGCACGCTGAGTCACTCGCCGTGCTTTTTCGTTCCATCCGAAAAGTACCATTGCACGCTGGCACGCTGCCAGCGTGCAATGGTACTTTTCGGATGGAACGAAAAAGCTGAGTAAAAACATCACTGCGTGCGCGTGTCTTTGGTAACGCAGCAGGTGTTACTGCAAGAAGGCATAGTAAAATTACTAGCATTCGGCTTCTACAGTTGAAATTGTTTGTTTTGAAAGTTGTTTCTTTCAATCAAAATGACAAAGTTCTACTTGGATGTTATATAAAACAAATAATGAATGTTTTTCATTCGTGCAATGGTGCGAATATGTTCATTCGTTGAAAGCTGGAATGTTCCATTCAACTCGGCTCCGCCTCGTTGAATGGAACATTCCATCTTTCAACTCATGAACATATTCGCACCATTGCACTCATAAACATTCATTATGTGTATACTAGTTTTAGTTACCTCATTGTTGCCAGTCAATATGTGTATACTATTTCTACCTCCATCCATGAGTTATGAGTATACGCAGTAACAGACAAATGACTTGAGTCTTGATCACTTAAAATAGAATTAGTAAAAGAGATTGCTTTTTAAACTTTAAGTTTAGTACCCCCGGCATGGGGATGATGTTTCGTTTTGATTTTAGACCGCTGAATAAACAGTGGATAACTTTCCGTATGGATGGCGCCACCACTTTTTCACAAATTTTTACAAATAGGGATTTGATGTAAATTAGATACATTATTTCGTGTCGAATGAAAAAGTGGTGGCGCCATACGGAAACTTTTCCTAAGTAACTAAAATCTACTCCTCTACAGAGAAGTAGAATATAATGAGGTTCATTCCTGTACCGTCTCCACGTACCCATGATGTAGACGATAGCGGAACGAGCCTCAACAAGTCATAGGAGTAATTAATATACCATGCTGGCAAGACAATCTACTTATGCTTTATTAAATTTGACGAGAAGAAGTAGTAAGGCGGACAAGACAAAACACGTTTATTAGAAAAGATGTTCGGTTCTGCATTTTGCTCTCATTTTCTGTTGCATCTTGCCCATGATGCAAATTATGCCATTTGTTGAGTCCAAGTGGCAGTGGCCATTTTTTAAAACAGCTGGGGACCATCAGGAAAAATATTTACTTGTCTTGGAATCGGATGGCCATTTTAAGGGGGGGGGGGAAAGAAAACATAAATAAAGCCCTCTTCTTTCCTCTGAATTATATGGTGACCCAAGTGACCGTGGTCCTTGGGCCGGGGAATAATTTGTGAAATTCCTCCAAGTATTTTGACCTTTAAATTTGTCAACAAAAAACCACGGAACAGCCGAGTGAAGAGGAAGTACGAATGCTTTCAATCAAACAAAATAGATGCTTCCCCTGATAAGAAAAAATTATATACTGCACGGAACGCTGTTCTACGCGATATTAAACCAATACTTCACATGCAAACAAAACTTGTATTTTAACAAAAATATAGGCGTAAATTTATGTTTACAATCTTTATACCAATGTTGTACACACCCTAAAGAAAGATAAAAATTAATAACTAGGTAGTTTTTTGTACTCTTCCCAATTCTCACCGAGTTAACAGAAACATTGTTTAATCAGTACTGGTACAAAAACACTTATCCGATGAATGCACACAATCACACCCTGATAATATTTTTCTGTGTAGTATAAACCAATATTTGTTTAAAAGATAATAACTGCAGATGTGTTGACTCACCGTGTAGTACCCTGACCCCAGATATTTAGTTAATGCTGACCTGACTGGGTTTTGTTTGAATAGTTGAATATTTACAGTACCAGTTCACAACAGGTATCGGCAAATCAATCATTTCCAGACGGGGGAAAAAAATACACTGGCCTCAAAATAACCCAAAACACTCTAGCAACTGCCGTGGTGCCCTGTGCGTTTGCTGTGGTGCCCTCTACAATGGACCCTTCCCATGAAATATGCTAATTACATTCACGCATGCGTACAGACCCTGTTGGTTTGCAAACGCCATAGAGTTGTGCACTGAGCAGACGCGCAATCGCGTCTGCGTCACGCAGCCATTAGTCGTATACAAAACAGCGCGATATTCCCTCATTTTGCCAACCAAAACGTTAGTGCGCACGCGCTATGTGCAATTTACATATTTCATGGGAAGGGTCTATTGAAAACCTGTCACGTGCCCTCCAAGAGCAAAGTTGAAGGCCTGGAACTGTTTCAAATTAATAGTTGAAATGTTCTCGAAGAGGGTCTGTATTATTTTTTCCAAAATAGTTTTGTTGGACAAATATTTGATTTGGTTCTTTGTGTATTGGGGTTAGTCATTTGTTACTCCAGTGAACACACTCCACAGTGTGAGGTTTGTGGTGTTAAAGGGAAGGTTAGGGCCACTGATTTTCCGCGATCGCGGAAAACGGACGGAATTCGCGGAATCCGCCCTTTGAAACGGAAAACGGGATTTCAGAAAATTTGATTTTTTTTTTTTTTTTTTTTTTTTTTTTTCTTGACGCCAAAACTATTGAAATTGCATTCTTTATTAAGATTCTTTTTGTTAAACTAAAAAGGCATCAGAAATCACACCATTAAAAAATACGAGATCGTAACCGTGGATCATTCTGTTCTACTTCTGCCACACCATCCTCAATGTTTACACACATGATGTACACACGTTGTTAACATGGTGAAGCGAAGGGCATTATTCGCGGCACAATAATACACAAACTAGCTTACCTATGATCTATAAGAACACATACAATGTTTTTTCATCTCGGAAAGGTCTAAAATAAAACCGTTAACTGTCAACATTCTGTCGCCAAAGCGAAAACAAAATGGCTGACATTTTGTTTGTGGATGGAGAATGGTCACGTCCATAGACTTGTTCCCAAGTCTTTGATCATGCTGAAACAGCGCCCTCTTGTGGATACACTCCTGTCATTAGCCTACAATGTGGCTGATGCAGAGAATCAACTGCAGTTTTAGACTTGGAATCAAGTCTATCACATCATGTGCATTGATACTGCAGTCACAGTGATACTGCAGTCACAGTGATACTGCAGTCACAGATCAACCTTTTTACCCTGACTACATGTTTTTGTTTCATCGAACAGCAGTATATAAAATAATCCACAGTTATAAAAAAAGTATTTTTTTGAAATTTGTCAGTTCAAATGAACATTTTACAAAGTCAACAGTGCAACTTATCTCAAATTGATTTTTATAATGTGTCCCTGGGTATTAAACAACCTTTTATCTAATTAAAAAAACATGAAACGGAATTTTTTGTGCCTGAAACGGAATTCATGTTTTTGCCAAACGGAATTTGCACTTTTCTGAAACGTTTTTGCCAAACGGAATTTGCACTTTTCTGAAACGGAAAATCAGTGGCCCTAGAAGGTACACTTTTGGCAACTACTCAAAACAAATATTAACTTCAAAACTGACTTGGTAACAAGCATTGGAGAGCTGTTGATAGTATTAAACATTGTGGGAAACGACTCCCTCTGAAGTAATGTAGTTTTTGAGAAAGGGGTAATTTCGCACTAAAATAATAAAAGACTTCTAGCTAGAAGTCTTTTATTCTTATCTGAAACCACACAATTTCGTACAACAAGGGTGATTTTTCTTTCATCATTTCCTCGCAACTTTGATGACCAATTGAGCGGAGCCCAAATTTTCACAGGCTTGTTATTTTATGATTGTGATTGGATACACCAAGTGAGAAGACTGGTCTTTGACAATTACCAAACGTGTACCTTCCCTTTAAGTGTGTTCTTTTAGTGAGTTGTTGATAGGGGGGGGGGTGTCTGAAAGATTTGTACATTTTTGACAAAATACAAATATTGGATGCATACAAGTAAGTGAGTGCATTTTGTCATTGCCAGGATGTTCATGTTCTAAAAACAACGCAGCCTGACATGTCCAGTCATTAGTTTACTGGCTCAACATAAAAACCTACTGGCCTCGGGCCTGCGTAAAATTCCAGTCCAGTATAAAATTCCAGCCCTGGACTACACGTAGTTTGCAGGTCTGGAATGTCGTCTGTAGAGTGCAAGGTCATCTTCGTTTTTCAAGGGGTACCAGGACAAACTGAAGACTCCTTGGTCTTGGCCTCTGGTAGTTTTGGTCTAGGCATTGGTTATAGTTTAGCCTTGGCCTTGGTTATTTTGGTCTTGACTTCAGTTATTTGGTCTTGGCATGGGTAAATGGTCTTGGTTATTTGGTCTTGGTCTCCGTTATTTGGTCTTGGTTTTGGTTATTTAGTCAGGGCCTCTATAGTTTGGTCTTGGCCTCAGGCCTGATGTAGCAGGCTTGATAGGTATGGAGGCGTTGAGGCTAGCGCCTTGATGCCCCTTGAAATATTCAAGTAGAAAATTTAAGTTTCCCTCATATCATACAGGTGCAGGCCTCTATGCGTTTTTGAAAGGGCAAGGGGACCAAGGCATTTTCTCCTTGGTCAAGTGCACCCTATGAGGAAATGTCTACTGTAAAGTGTTATAAAGGCACCAAGGCAATGACCATGGGGCATGGAGGCAATCGACTTCATTGTTCCATGAAGGGCCTGCCTGCAGGTGCCTTTTGCTTACACAAAAGAGAAACTGCCTTTCCCTTTAGAGTTACAGAGTTTCAGGCCTTAAGTCTGTGACTTGCATTTGTTGCTCCCAGAATTATTTATCCACTGTTAGTTAGGTTTCAATTTGTTCACTCTAAGTCCTAACGACACGTACACCATGACAATTTCAGGATATATCCCATGTGTTCATCAGGAACCTTGGAATCTGAAAATCCCAGGTAAGTCAAAACTATTGCACCATCATCATTCCATTTGTAAACAGTTGACATAATTATCATTTGGCAGTTTTGTGTACTTGTGTTCCTGGTAAACTGAACATCCTGTGTGAGGAAGATAGTTCCGTTTTAGATCAAAACAAACGCTAATATAAAGCAGAGGTTTGGCCTACTGTACATTGTATTACAGTAATTTTTAAACAAAAACATGCAAGAGAACACCAAAAACAAAACCAATCAAATCAAATAGATTTTGAAAGATATGCCGGAAATAAATACCTTATTGCAATGCTATTATCCAACAGATCTTAAAATATGCAACTTATAACATCAAAAATGTTTAAAACTATAAAAAATAAAAATTAAAAAAACAGTCATTTAAAACAGCAAAAGCTACTTTCTTCTTTATTTGTTTTCAAACACTTGGTGTTTCAGTCACTCTGTTGACATTCTTTTGTTCTGTACACTGTACACTTGACGAAAATGCTATTCTTCAACAGTGTAAATGTGTGGACGTGTGTAAGTCCACACAGTGTTTTCCTACATTATGTGGACTTATTTTGTTCTTGGGTCCACACTTTGTATCCACACTTAGTATGTAGCGTTAAAACACAAGACTTACACCACACTACTGCTGCACCACACATGTTTGTCGACTCTGTAATCAAGTGTACTTCTGTTTTGTTCTGCCATTATTTGTCCTGTTGATCAACTACAAATTCCTTTTAAAACAATCAAGAAAGTAAAAATTTTAATCAAGTACAAACAATAATCTGTGATCAAGTTTATTAGTTTTAAGATTTTATTTATTTTTTTTATTTTTTTTGGTTAAAAAATGTATGTTTTGCTGCAAACATTTCATGACCTGTTGAAATAGTTAGTCCAGTAACTCATACCATCCCACACACTGTTTCATAATGGAAGAGACTTTCCCCCGCAAGGGAATTTCCAGATATTAGGCCAAGTAGAATAAATAAAATGTTGCTCGTCCCCGCCCGTCTTGATTTTGGCAACCGCACCGATTTTTTTTGTTATTTGTTATTTCAAAAGAAAACAAATCTTTGAAATCAATTTACATATTATTGATAGCTATTTCAATTGTACCCTTCATTTTTATTGAGCAATTTCATCATCTTTCTTACATGTATGCCTACAAAAAATGCTATCACAACGCATAATGAGAAACTTGTTACTTTGAGACGTTTTGCCCTTCACGTTTGCATGCCACAGTTCTTTGCACCAGGGTGTGATGCCACACACACAGAATAACTTTGGAGCAAAAGCAAGAATAACTCTTTGGAAAGAATAACAATGTATCAAAATGGACACAGAAACAGACACAGAATTTGAGGACATACAGAACATACTCATAAAACGATAAAACCATCTTCAAATTCGATATGGCGGCCATCTTAGACATGGTGGCCATCTTGAAACAAAAAATAACAACAAATTCGAAAATAACAAATAACAAGGACCTCCCTCACCAACTTTTTCAAAAAGTCCAGACGAGCAACATGTTATTTATTTTAATTGGCCTTATGGGTAAGATGGTCGCCAATACTTGTTGAGGAAACACTTCAAGCATCACATTTTGAAATTACATTACTTGGTCTCTTTCCTGGAAATGTTGTTGTGAGTCTTGCAGCTGCCGACAAAGTAGTACATTTATCCTGTGGTAATGATCAACCGGGGGTTGACGCAAATAACACCTCTTGCAAAATGATCTAAAAGGAGAACAAGAATCTTTTTTTCCGGTGAATCTATCTATTTCCACTTGACTGCTTTTGTTACACTATTTGATTCCTGTTTATGTGTGTTGGGTTGTCATTTAGACTGTGAGAAAGACTGTGTAGTACAAGTAGGGTCGAAGGGGAGACGTCAGGCCATTAGCTAATTTCCTTGCTTTTGGAATTTATTGTATTTTTACAACGTACAACATAATACACAATGTACATGATAATGCAGAATTTGTGATAGTGGGGGGGGGGGGGGGGGGGCTTGTTACACGCTCTGTTTGTATGTTGTGTTGTCAATTGCCATTCGAGATAGGCTCTAGTAGGGTTGAAATGTCAGGAGGCAACTATTTTGTCTTGCTTTTAAAATTCTTGTTGTAACTTATGATAATACGCCATTTAAAGGCAGTGGACACTATTGGTAATTACTCAAAATAAATAGCATCATTAAACCTTTCTTGATTACGAGTAATGGGGAGAGGTTGATAGTATCAAACATTGTGAGAAACAGCTCCCTCTGAAGTGACATAGATTTCGAGAAAGAAGTAATTTTCCACGAAATTGATTTCGAGACCTCAAGTTTAGCACACAACTTCGTGGGACAATGGTGTTTTTTCTTTCATTATTATCTCGCAGCTTCGACGACCGATTGAGCTCAAATTTTCACAGGTTCGTTATTTTATGCATATGTTGAGATACACCAAGTGAGAAGACTGGTCTTTGACAATTACCAATCGTGTCCACTGTCTTTAAATGGTTTATATGTATCTGTGAATTCCTCTTTTACTTCAAATTGTCCCCTTTCTTGGCCTCTTCCCATCCCCTCAGTAGCCTTTTAAATTGTGAGTTTGCTGGAAAGGATCCTTATCATTTATACACACAATGGCTCTGTTTGCAGCTATCTGTTGGGACTGGTTTGCGCAAGAGTATTAGGCATTAAGCCATAAGGTTTATCTGGTTATCATCTCGTGACGCCTTGTTTTTAATTTCGAAATGCGCTTGACCCTTCAACAGAGTGATCTTTATTCCTCCAGGAAAACCTCCAAGGAATGACTCTCTTTATTTATTATACACACCAGGGAACGATTTCGGCAAGCAAATTTGCATGACAAAATATTGAGACTGAATTTCATGTGTGCACACTGAATGCTAATTTTGAGAAGCAAATACTAATTGTTGAGTAGCAACTGTCAACTGAGATAGCCTACATTTTGTGTAGCATTTTGCTCTGCTATCAATACAAGGGAAATCGTTCACTTCACAGAGTTTCTCTTTTGCAGCTTCCTGTTGCCCTGGTCAGAACAAGGCTGTTGTCTGGTCATTTTGTTGACTCTTTGTTCTTTATTTGAACATGCTTCTTTTTCTCTCTTTTTTTTTTGACCCTTCGCTGAGTGATCTTATCTCTGCTAGTCTCCTCCCAGTAGTAAGCTGTTTATGGACCAATATAGAAATAACTGCCATGTAAATAACATCTGTGTCATATTCCTGTTTCAACCAGTCCTGATTATAGTTAAAGGGACACACTGCCTTGGATCGGGCAATTTGGTCTATGAAAACCATTTAAAAATCGTTTGTTATAACATGCATATGGTTTGAAAGAGGTTTTAAAAGTAGTACTATAATGATCCACCAAAAATGCTTCAAAATTGAACGGTTGTCCTTATACGTCCTTATACATCCTTACGCCATTTTGTGGAGTAAAACCAAAGTGGCATGTCGTGTTAGTTCACAACGTACAAGGAAACCCTACAATTTTGAGGCATGTTTCTGTGGATCATTGATCATTATACTACTTTTTAAACATCTTTCTAACCATATTAATTTCAATTTGAGGTAAGCGCGGATTCCCTTCTTTGGAAAGCACCGATTCATAGCTTAGGGTATTAAGCAGAGCCCTGAAATTGGGCTCAGGCCATTGTCGTGTTTCCACCCCCTAGCCTCACTTTGGGTTGTGTGCATTTATATGGAACAAACAAGATGGCTGCAATGTTTTTCAGAATTTGTCTTCACCCACACTCCGATGTTAAAGCACTTGTACATATATATGTATACATGTATTCTGTACTTTCCCATGTTCTGTGAAAACTGAAGCCATATATGTAAGTTCACATAGAGAGTCTGATCTGTCTTAGTTAATTATCATACAGCATATACTCTCGATATAGTTGTTTTGTGTATAATGTTAGTCCATTTTGTGTGTTTGTTTGTCTGGTCATACATGTACCTACTACAAGCTTCAATGGCTTTTCAGATTATCACCCATTTCTCTTTCTGTACTTTGTAATCTTTGTTATTGTTATAAAGCAAGACAGTTCTCTAAGAACAAACTCTACCTGGCAAGTAAATACACACATGGTGTTACCGCAAACCAAATATATTTGTATATATACATTGATACCTCACCATGCAATGCCTCAAATCCTATATTTGTTATTGTTATTTTGATTCTCTGTTGGAATGGAAATGTATTGAAATGAACATGAAAATGAGATGTAGGAGGATAGTAGATAACTAATGGCTTGACACACCCAATCAGACCATCTGACATTTACATGAAAGGCAGTTCGTTGAACAGTCGAAGACCGAGTCTAGGCCTACAGCCCTTGCGTCTCGGCCCTCAAATTGCAGAAGCTCTTAATAGCAGACAGCGACCATCAAATAAATTGATCGTCGTTCGTTTTTAAGCTGGGGAAGTGTTGTGTGTGAAGAGGATACTCTTTTGTGATGAGAGACTGTGACACAATGACGGATAAGCCTTGTATTGTGTTTAATACAATATTAGAGCCAACATAGGTCTGCTGTGCTTGTTTCACGGATGTCCTGGTGTCGTTCGGTGTCATTGTGTCTTTTAGTTACAATCTATACATCTTATTGGTTTTTGGTAGAGCAAATTCACATGTCTCCTTGATCCCTCCTTGCCCCACCCCAATACTAGGCCTGACACATGTACTTCTCTGAGGCAGCGAAGGCGATTGCCTCCATGCCCCCTGGCAATTGCCTTGGTGCCCTTCGAAGCTCCAGCAAAAAGGAGAAAATGCCTTCGTGCCCTAGCCCTTTCAAAAACGAAGCATACAGGCCTGCATGCTATATTTCCCCTCCAATGTGAGAAACTACTTGTTGGTGGCCCTTTTTTCTTTCATATCAATGTTTTACTGTCACCGTACACATCAGGGCCCAATTTCATGGCTCTGCTTACCGCCTAATTCTGCGCTTACGATCACGATTCCCCGCTTACGTGCAAGCGCCAAATTTCTGCGCTAGCCTTGTAAGCGTAGAATACCTACATGTAGTAATGTGAATTACGCATGCGCAGAAGCCAAAATTCGCTGCTAACCCGTGAAATACGCTTGCCGTGAGCAGAGAATTCCCTGCTTCTGTAAGCGCCGATTCTATGCTTACGGTAAGCAGAGCCATGCAAATGGGCCCTGATATTGACAATTCTGATGAAGTATTGCTTCCATGAAGTATCAGACCAGTACATGTAGTTCAGCACTTGTACTCGAAAAAATATTCCTACTTTTTTCCAGGGACCAATGCCTTTTTGATAAAAGTTTTATTTGGGTCATTTATGTTTTCATTTCCATGACCTCTGTTCTATATTTACCTCCTGATATTTCTATAGTTTACAGAATCCAACAGGCACCTGAGTTTGTTTGCTTTGTAAATTTGTGGGACAATTTGTTGACCTTTTCACACTTGAACTGCCCACCCGGTAAAGTCCCAGGGACATATGGCTTTTTCTCAGGCAAAAGTTATCTCTACAAAGTACGTATTATCTGGCAACTTTGATTAACTCGCAACTTGGACGACCGATTGAGCTCAAATTTTCACTGGTTGTGTTGAGATACACCAAGTGAGAAGACTGGTCTTTGACAATTACCAATAGTGTCCACTGTCTTTAAAGACAATTTAGAATCTAAACAAATGTTACTGACTGTAACATTTCTCAGAATGTGTATATTTCATTTACAGATTATTCTTCCTGCATGGACATAACCTTTCGTTTCTAGAACATTTCTGTTGTTTTAATGCTACATGTATAAATAAGTGAAGTAAGTACAATAAAATCTGTTAAATTTCTTTTTCAAAAGAAGTAGCGTTTTTTTGTGGAAACATGAAATGCAAAATGGCTTCGCATGGAAGGGCACCTGCTGATGGTAGAATGGTTAAACCAAAGATCGTTTGGATTGGCGTTATCACTTCGACGAAACGTCCAACCGATTTTCTTAACTGACATGACTGAGGTGGTTTAAAACACATTAAGAAGAAAGAATATAGAGTGCCAAAGCAGTCAAATTATAGTATTCTTGACTTTAGGTCCAAAAACTTTTGAAGAAAAAGTATGGCAATACAAAAGTTCATCTAAACATCTCTTAGAATTAGACTTAGAATTATTTATTCAGCCAACGTTAAAAAGTTAAAAACATAAAAACATTGAATATTGTACCTCAAGCTCTCTAAATTTTACAATCACAAAATCACATTTAAAAACACTAATGAAGAAGATGGCAAAACTTCTCTTAGATGCCTTTAGATTATAGGGACTTCAAAGAGGAATCAAATTTAACAAACAGATAATGCACTCAGGGTTTTGAGTTTTGATGGATTGTGACATTCTTGATTCTTTGTAAATGCCAAGAGAGATGAGAGTGAGATGTCTGTTAATGCAAGGTTTTTTTTCTAATAATTAGATTCATTTGTCTTTATATTCATGGACTTCCTGCAGCTGGGAATATTAAATGGATAACTTTAGATTTTGTTCCTAATTGACCAGGCTCTTGTTTATTGATGACTACTATATATTTCCAAGGCCGAGAAAAGTGTAATATCGCTAAAAATAGAACTCAGGAAAGTACTGAGTAATACAGTGCATCAGTGTAAGGGTTAAAAAAACAAATTATAATTCTTTATCCCTGAAAAAAAATGACATTTTACTTGCGGTACTTGTGATAAGAATTTGAAATTTGCCTTCTAGTGATTGGGCTAGTAGTGTTCTAGTGGTAAGACAGAACTGCTATTTGTAAGCAATGCAAAGGTCGTGGGTTCGAGTCCCACCTTGATTTGCTTTTAAATGGATTTTTTTCAAAGAACTTGGGAAAGTACTGAGTACACAGTGCTTAAAGCAAATCCGTGTAAGGGGGGAAAAACAAAATAACAGTGGCTTAAAGACAGTGGACACTATTGGTAATTGTCAAAGACCAGTCTTCTCACTTGGTGTATATCAACATATGCATAAAATAACAAACCTGTGAAAATTTGAGCTCGATTAGTCGTCGGAGTTGTGAGATAACTATGAAAGAAAAAGAAAAAAACCTTGTCACACGAAGTTGTGTGCTTTTAGATGCTTGATTTCGAGACCTCAAAATTCTAAACTTGAGGTCTCAAAATCAAACTCGTGGAAAATTACTTCTTTCTCGAAAACTAAGTCACTTCAGAGGGAGCCGTTTCTCACAATGTTTTATACTATCAACCTCTCCCCATTACTCGTAATCAAGAAAGGTTTTATGCTAATAATTTTTTTGAGTAATTACCAATAGTGTCCACTGCCTTTAAATACATCAGGGGTTGAATTTGGGGTAAAAATCTCCAAGAGTGAAGGACTTGTTCATTGTATGTAGCTCAGATTTTTAACTGACTTTCTCAAAAACTTTGTAACTTCAGAGGGAGCCATTTCTCACAATGTTTTATACTATCAACAGCCTTGCATTCCTCAATACCAAGTAAGTTTTTAAGCTAACAAATATTGTAAGTAATTACCGATAGTGCCAAGTGCCTTTAAAAATATGGGTTATGAAAACTTCCTGGGGGCTAATAAAACGCCCGGTTTATTACCCTGGAAGTTTAAGGCTGAAGAATATTATCACCCACTGTAATTACTAGGTGTTCTCGGATATCGTGTCTTGACATTTACTCAAGAATCTTGGAAGAAAACTGCAGGCTCTTGCCCTTTTCAAACCCTAGACTTAACGCAAACAAGGTATACATAGTTCAGCTGTAATTACCAAACCAGATGGGTGGACTATAAGACATGACGTTAATTGGCGAGCTAAAGGCACTGTTGGATGACATTTATCGGGAACGAAAAATATGAAATAGATCTTCCAACTGAATTCAAACTTCAGTAAATATTCGCCTGGCGAGGGAAGTAGCTGTTGTTTTCTTCAGATATACAGTAACATAGACCTTGGTTGGTAATCCTGTTTTTATCAAAGAAGAAATTTGATGCTAAGCAAGTTTTTGTGCTTACAGGCTTTACGAAAATTGGGCCCAGGCCTTATAGCTGAATTCTGCGCTTACAAACACCATTTTCCGCTGAATTTCTACTCTAGAATGACATGAATAGGGCCCAGGAGAACACAACAATTAATTTGTTCACACTAGAAACGACCCGATATTTATAAATACACACATGAACCAATCCTCCAGAGGAATTTCTATCAGTCAAGAAAATAGCATTTAAAGGCAAACGCCTAAAACCCTCGTCTCTTATTTTGATTGGTCTTGACACTAATGACCTTTATGAGTAAGAAGTAACTGGTTCGAGGTCATACTTGGTTATTCTGATCCGTTTAGTTCTATGCCTTCCATGGTTACAGTGGCCTCTTACTGGTAGTAGGGACTTTTCGTTTTCGGCGACGGATGGTTCTGCGACGGTTGTTCAGCTAAACGTTGTCGTTTTCAGCACAACGAAGATTCATCCCAAGTACTGTCGTAGAAATTGAGGGACGACCGTCCTCAAAGCCGACGCATGCGCAGATGACGCCAAATGTCATCTTTACCGTCGCAGAACCATCCGTCGTTGAAAACGAAAAGTCCCTAATAAAGTACAGGGAGTGATGCATCTTAGCGTACAATTTTGCAAGGAAAACATTCACACTGAATTTCTGAATGCCAATATTGATAGCATAATGATGATGATTGGGCAGCAACTGGGTACATTTGATTACATACATGTACAGTATGATGTACAAGGGAAATCGCTAGCTGTAGGCCCATGTGGTGTTTGGGTGGCACACTGAATGCCAATTTTGAGTAGCAAATTGTGATTTCTGAGCAGATAGTTGATACATTGTGTGCAGCATTTTGTTATGCTAAAGCCGTGGTCGCACTGGACTTAATTTGGGCAAACTAACCGAGCCAATGGGTAACTTACCCATTTTAAGTCCAGTGCGAACAGCCTGGGTAGTTTTCCTGACAGGTAACTTACCCACGCCGCTCTGTTAGTTTAACCGAGCCAAAGGTGCCCAGGAAGATTGACCGAGTGCCCAGGAAGATTGACCGAGTCAGTTTAACCGAGCCAGAAAGTCCAGTGCGGACGCGACGTCTCGGTTAAATCTTCCTGACCCGAGGAAGCTGACATGTTTTGTCATGGAAGAATAAGATTTTTGTGATTATCGAACTATTCAATGTAGCACAAATCAGGAATGCAACTCGTAAGCTGAAAACCGCGGAATAATTTTCCCGTACACGGATTTATAAGTTCGAGAAATGACCCATTCAGAAGTTGCGATCAAAAGTTTCAATATGATAGGCAAATGCAGTCAACAACCGCTAGATCGCGTGTACTAAAGCTAGCCGAGTATTGGTCCCTATATGTCTTTATGCACAACACAAACACAACGGAGCCAGGCCGTGCAGAAAATAGTGTAGAAGGTATTCCTAGCCGAGTAATGGGCCCTCTGTGTCGGAGCATGCCTCATTGGCAGGCGGCGCTGTTTTCCAAGTTGTAAAAATACAAAAGAGGAGCGGTGAATTTGATATCGAATCGTTTGGATTAACAATATTGTTTGCCTGGAGCCAGCTCGGTTAGTTTACCCACGGTCTCGGTAAGTTTACCCGAGTCAAATCAATCCAAGTACGGACGGTGGGAACGTTAACCCGTCGGAATGTTACCCAGCGTCATGGTTAAGTTACCCAAAATATTAACCAGTGCGAACACGGCGTAAGGGGATCAATGTAGGGAAGTACAATCTACATGTGGCTATTTGGTTCAAGAAATGTGTTTAGTTTTGAAGACTGGTTGTAGAAATGGTGCAAAAGACTCTGAAACATTTTACAGGTGAAAGAAGATTTGGTGGGGTGCCCTATTAAACCCCTCCTCATCTTCTGCTAACATAGCATGGAGTACGCAAGCCCGCAAGCCGAAATTCCCCACATAACCTGTGAAGTACGCTTGCCGTAAGCACAAATTTCGCACGCAGATTCTTTGCTTACCATAAGCAGAGACATGAAATTGGGCCCTCGTAGTCCCGGGCTAGCGGCGTGGCAATTTCGCCCCTGTCCCCCCCCCCACCCCTAGCGCTGCTACTGTTCTTTTGTCATATTAAAATAGTATTTCCAATAGTGAGTTAATCTTGACCAAAAGCAATCATGCCATGACTAAACCCAGATCCTCTTTTAGCTTCATATAATCTGCGCCAGTGAATTAGTTGATGAAATATCGTCAACGGAGAGCGTGGTTGGAGCGCTATTTTTCCCCCAAGGTAATCTCCGAGTATTGATGTTAAGTGACTTTAATAATGATGCTAGGAGAACACTCGGTCTAGTTGGGGGTGTGATGTATTCTGTTAAAGCTGTGGGACATGGATGGTTTTATTCGGTGAAATAGAGTGAGAGCGCAAATACCAAAAATTTTACATTTTGTTCTTACAAGGGAAAGTCAAATATTTTGCAATAACTCTTAAAATAAATGGCAATAAAAACCTGGTTAAAAGCCTATGACAGCAGCTTTCGATAGTAAAGTATTTTGAGAAATGTTTCATTGACATATTCGCTCTAGATTTTCGGCGATATCTCAAAAACATGCTGTTGAAATGAAATGTTCACACAATTTTCTTTATTGTATACATCATCTACACTTGCATAGGATTAAAACAATCAAATAATTACAAAACAAGGACGACAAAATAGCGTTGAGCACAAATATTAAATGTATTGCAATGTACAGGGAAGTATCTGAAATGTCGTGTTCATTCTGCAAAAATGGTAAATTTTGTCAAAACTATACTGTCAAAGTGTCCCATAAAAAAATTACAAATCTCCAAGAAACCTGCCATGAATTTATTAACATAATGTAGACAGAAAAAACTGTCAATTCTAAATTACTTATTGTATTCCTTGCCGGGACTCTCAAGTTACAGTGAAAACATTCTTTGTTCCCTTCTTATTCGCATTCGTTTAAGGAACATGTTGCCTTGGATTGGTCGAGTTGGTCTATAAAAAGCGTTTGTAACCGTTTGTTATAAGATGTATATGGTTAGAAAGATGTTGTAAAAGTAGAATATATTGATCTACACAAATATGCCTCGAAATTGCCTGTTTTTCCTTTTATCTCGTCGACTAACACGGTCGGCCATTTATGGGAGTCAAATTTTTGACTCCCATAAATGGCCGACCGTGTTAGTTCGCAAAGTAAAAGGAAAACCACGCATTTTCGAGGCAAATTTGTGTGGATCATTATATTCTACTTTTAAATTATCTATCTAACCATTTGCATTTAATAACAAACGGTTTCAAACGCTTTTCAACGACCAACTCGTCCGAATCCAAGGCAACGTGTTCCTTTAATGTTATCTGTAACCTTTTCAAGTTAGTTGTGCAGTGCATAGAGGCACGAAGATATCTCTAAATTCAAATAGAGATATGTCTCCTAGTGATTTGTTATTTCATCATCATAATAATCCAGCTGCTTTACCGAGATTACCGATGCCCTATCTTATCTTTAAACGTTCCTTAACTCCCCCCAATTCTCCAGCAGGGAGGGACACGGTTATATATGCAAAGGCTCGATATTGCATACGTACATCCTGCACTAGAGACGAACAAGAAACGTATCTCATATTAATCCACAGCGTGTGTATGCAGGGCTTTTTTGTCTCCGGCGATATTTTGTGATGTTAATGTGGTGCCGAGAATGCGGCCCTCGGGCGTATAAACATCGATCTGAGTAAGGTTCTGAGAGCTTAAGGAAGTGCGCAGGATTGACTGTTTCTAAACAGATGGATCTACATAGAGGTCTTGCGTTGAATTTATAAATAAAGATGGTGTTGTTGTCTAATTTTCCATGTAGATATAATTAGTATTTGTTCATCTGAAAATAACCTTATTTTCTGTAAAAGCCATTTTAAGTAATATGTTGAGAGCAGTCCATTTGCGTTTGTCATTTTACTATATATGCCATTCATGTAAATGGGTTTACCCAAACTGCTCCGCTGAGAGCACTCTATGCCTCAACAGTCAGCTTGTCGCGTGTACAAAGCGTGATGCTTGTCATCTGTTTCATTTTGAACCGAAACAAGTCCCAGGGATCAGCTCTAGAAAGGCGTCATCACACACTTTCTGCGCAACAATCTGAGTGTTTGTGTATACACTCGTTGCAATAAAACAGCGTTAGAAAGTGCCCCAAGGTAAAGCAATTGCACTTTCCTTGCAGGCGAGCTTAGAATTTCGAGGCGAAGAAAAACCTTTCATCTTATTTACAAAAGGTCATCTCTTCAACTAAAGAACGAATATCACTCGAAATCCAACCTACGTTAGCCTTCTATTTGTAGCAACTTATATATTCGATGTACGTCGTTTAAAAGAAGGAAAAGGATCCTTCAAGAAAATGAGCTGCTGATAACTCGGTTAATTTACTCGGGCCAGGAACTTTTCCTAGCTGCATGCAACCCCCCCCCCCCTTACAAGGACTCTCTGGAGAAAAAACCCTGACGTAGAATCAATGAAACACGTCGCCCATGGAGACTTGCGCGGTGGGCGAGTAGAAAGAAAGAGATTACCTTGCATTCATCACCTTCTGATTGTTTTCTTTTTCAGTCTTTTTCAGATGTTTCATTGGAAGGGAGAATTTTAAGGTTTTTTCAGATTTTTCTTCTTAAGGAAGAAGACAAAACAAAATCAAATGAATGAGATGAATTTGGGGGTATTTTAAGATTTAAATCAGGAATGTTTTGGCAAGTAGTGTCCACTTCAACGATTTGGGATACAATCTGAATATTAAATGCAGATTCCGGACACTGTTGTTTTGCAGCAATTTTCAAGTGAATTTTTCATCAGTTAGGCCTATCCAAACCATACATGCAACTGGATGATTGGTAGGTTTACTGTGTAACCAACACTTGTGTGTACATGTATACAAAAAGTTCATGTACATTAATAAGGGTTGAATGCTTGGCGCATAGAAGGATTTACTAAAAATTATCACCACTTTTTATTTTTTAATTAGTAAAAGTTGGACATTATATTTTTCAATTTATTGCGTTATGGTTTTACTTCTTCATATCCTCACATCCAGGAGCAAGTTCGAGTGGCGACCATTTGTCAACCACTGGTCAATGTTCCATGGTTACCTATGCATTCAGTACATGCTGGGTACCAGGCAAAATCAACCAATGGTCGACTATAGTCAACTATAGAAGCCTCACTCGAACTTGCTCTTAGCTGTTAATAAACAAAACCTGTCCACATTTCTGCATACATCATGGAGCCTACTTATTAACTCTACGCCTGCATTCACCATATGGCCTTTCTGTATCTATCCACCAGGGAATGCCCGACCTCCCCTGGCCCCGCCCTGCTTGTGAATGTGCCCTCCTTGTTATTAGAGAACTTGACCCCGCCCAGCCATGAACTTAATCTGAACTCATGGCCTAAATACAAAATGGCATCGTTGACTACTTCACTACAAAATATATTGTCATGGTTGCAGTATTTACGCTACAGCCCGGATACTTTATTTGACATTTGACGTGAATTAAGTGCATTCATGACAACTATTATGAGGAGTTGAAATGTTAGACTAGGTTTCTTGTCACGGAGGGAATCTGTTACCGGCTAATATTTCACCGCTGATTTACTATTTAATAATTTATGACAAGCCCAGCCGGAGGGTACTGTTTATAGAGGCTGATCAGACGGTAGATTATGCAGAGCTGAGGGTTCTTTTCTTTCTGTCTGTTGCAAAGTGTCAGCGCTATTAAAAAGCAGCTTTCACATTCCCTTCAGGGTGCTGATATGTTCATGGAGATAGATGGCACATTGCTCTGATGTCACTGTATTATTATATCAATTAGCCGGGGGGGGGGGGGGGGGGCATGGCTTGTTACTGTCAGCTCATTAAAGGGTTTTGATACCTTTTGTAGATCAAGTTGTTGGCCATATCATGAATTTACATCACTCACTGTGAATGTAGTTTTAATTTACCTAGTCGGCAAGTTTTTGAGGGAAAAAAAGTGAAAATCGCCGAGCAATGTTTTTAGGAGAGTTCCTTAAACTGCTATACATGCTAAAATAATTACCGTCTCACAGAGAGTGAGGCAAACATTATTTTTGTGAAACTGTTTCACTAGTTAAACAAAAAACTACAGCACCCCGGTAAGTTGCATGTAAATCTGTGGTATTTGAGTTTTTTGTAAAATTATATTTTGGAACGCAGACTGCGATAGATGAAAGGTAGTTTTGTTTGCACAATTCAGTTGTGTCAATAAAAAATGAAGGTCAAGTCTGGTTTAATACAATCTTAGTCACCCCCCCCCCCCCCTTCGATGAGATCACAGGAGACTGCAATACAAGTCCTTGTCGATGACTAGTGAACGAATCATTCTCAAAACCTGAACAGCACCGCACGCGAGATCAGAGTAAATATGAAAAAACATGTTGTCTGCTACATTGGAGACAGAAATTACTCTTCATTCTAACGTATATAAGATGTGTCATTCCTAGGCTGTTAAATCTCTGTAGAAGAGGTGCTTGGGGAATTTCCAGCATTCGATTAAAGACACTGGACACTATTGTTAATTTTTCAAAGACCAGTCATCTCACTTGGTGTGTCTCAACATATGCATAAAATAACAAACCTGTGAAAATTTTAGTCCAATTGGTCGTCAAAGTTGCGAGATAACTATGAAAGAAAAACATCCTAGTCACACAAAGTTGTGTGGTCTCAAAATCGAACTCATATGAAAAATAACTTCTTTCTTGAAAACTACGTCACTTCAGAGGGAGCCGTTTCTCCCAATGTTTTATACTATAAACAGCTGTCTATTACATGTTACCAAGTATGCTTTTATGCTGACAATTATTTTGAGTAATTACCAATAGTGTCCAGTGCCTTTAACGTATATAAGATGTGCCCTAGGTTGTAAAATCTCTAAAGCAGGGGTGCTTGGGGAATTTCCAGCATTCGATTAACGCCTCATTGGTCTCCAATAATTACAGCAAACTGGGTCAACATGACTTAATTTCTTCAAAACTTCCTTAACGTTAATTTCGTCTAATCAGATTGTACAGTCAAAACTCTGTCGGCCACTAATCCATTTTGCAGCTAGCCTTGGGTGATTATTAGCCTTAACTCAATCCGGGTTTTTGTTGCGGCTTTGTTTTGATTTCCGATATCACTGTTTGGATGGCAGTCCTGTTGTGTAACTAAGTAGGTCGCCGCCGAAATGTACACAGAGTATTAGGTGTCGATGCTATAATGATTGTTCGTACCACATTTGAAACCGTAAAGGACAAACTTGACAAAGTTATCTTTGAAACGTGATCGTAAATGTCATTTTGCACAATATGTCCTCTGTTGTTCCATGGAGGAACAAAATAGTTGTTCCAAGGTGGAAGGAAGTCTGACTTATGGAATTGCTTTCTCAAGTGTGGTGTATTACTGTGAGCCGACCACGCCCACTTCAAACAAACTGCCTCAAAAGATTACAAGAAGCCCATACGAAATGTATAGAGCAAGGATTAATTTATTTAGTTTTGCATCGGGGATCACAAATATGATTTGTTTTTACCCTTAGGGCCTCATCACACAAGGCAATTTTTACATGCAACTTGCAGGCAATCAACTGGCCCGGTTTGGTAGCACATAAGCAATTTTTCAACAGTGTCTCAAAGAAAAATATGTGAACATTGAATGTGAACGAACTCATTTTTTTGAGATGGCGTGAACTGGTTGTCTGTAAATTCCCTCATGTAAAATTACCATTAAACTGACGTGTATGTATTTTAAAGCACTGTTTACTCAGTAGTTTCCCGAGTTCTGTAAAAAATTCTGCAGGCAAATCACTCGGGTGGGATTCCAATCAACAACTTTTTCATGCTAGAGCAGATGTCTTACCACTAGACCACCAAGCTACATTAGCTAGGAATAGTTTGAGAATTTATGTGTGCCAACAAAATGTTTGTTTTCAAAATCTCCTCAAGGTCTTGTCAGAATGATCAGTTTCTGTCATAGGAAATGACATTGATCAATTAAAGACCATAGACACTATTGGTAATTGTCAAAGACCAGTCTTCTCACTTGGTGTATGGGGGTACATCAAATAACAAACCTTTTGACGTGAAATTTTCAAAGATTGGTTTTATTCTATAATTTAGAAGTGAGAGCTTCAGTGTGTATCAGTTGAGTGTAGTTGAAAATTATGCTTATCAGAGAAGGTTTATCAGCCAAAATACCATGCCAATTGAACAATTTGTGACTGGTATCTTGCTTTAATTTGCTGAGAAAAATGTTTGCTTAGAAAAATATTCAACAATGTTTTTGCTTGAGCAATTCTATGAAATCCCGCCCAGATCTGAACAACAATCCATCAAAAGTGTTTTGCAATTTGCCAAAACTAATTATCTTTATTACTTTTAATCCGATTGCAGGAAATTGAATCAGTAACCAACCCTGTTGTCTGATCTGTTACGCATAAAGTGGTCTTCAGTCGAAGCCCCCAACGAGGGAGGCTGTGTGTTGGTTTGGCAGACAACCAGCAACCTAGAACTTTGCACCGTCCGAGAGCACACAGTGAAGTGTGTTTTGATTTCATGCTGATATAAAAGCACCATCGCATCACTCGCCAGACATTGAACACGGGACCCCACTCTTCAGATTGTGCTGTTTTTTGTTTTGTCAAGGGTGACTTGCCACTGAATAGCTACGGCCATGAGATCGGGTCGAGTCTACTAAAGAGTTTCCAGCGATCTAGAATGTCTGAAAGCTCCTCATCTGAAGAGGAGATCCTGGTTTGTCCCCCAGGGTACGGCGTCACATTCACTATTGGGGGACTACCCTTGATGGCCAGCACGTTAGCCAACGCTTTACCCTGTACATCCACCGGAGAAACTTGCAATGACACCAACAATAAACTCTGCCAGGAATGGCTCGAGGACGATAACCGCCGACGAGACCTGGAGAAATGGGCCATGCTGGCCGGTCAGGCCGCTTACAAACTCGAATCCCACATCTTCCACCAGGTCCTGCCGGATGAGTTCATCAAACCTCACATCTTCCCGAGGAACATTACAGACATGGAGGCCCTCATCAAGAAATACGGGCAGAGCGGCGAGGCTGCGAGGCTTGAGAATGCCAAGGGAAAGTGGAAGCAACTTAAGAACCACTGGAGGTGGACTAAAGACCATACGGCCGCACTTAGCCACATCAAGTTCGCCTACTTGCACATTTCAAACCCTCTGGAGGTCATGATGAGACTGGATCGGAACCAGGAAGAAAGCTTAGAAGAAACACGGCAGGCATTCCATCAGTCCTTGCCAACTAACCTTGACGAGGCAGGTAACCAGATCGTTGAGATGATGCACGAGGCAAATCTACTCAAGACAATGTCTTCCTTTTAAACTAAGTATCATTATAAAAGCACCGGACACTTTTGGTAATTACTCAAACTTATAGTTAGCATCAAAACTTACTTGGTAAACAAGCAATGGAGAGCTGTTGATGGCATAAAACATTGTGAAGAAACATAGTTTTTACGAAAGAGGTAATTTCTCACTCAAATAAAAAAAGACTTCAGGTCCGAAGCCTTTTTGGGGGGCATCTGAAAGCACAGAAATTTCTTCAACAAGTTTTTTCTTTTCATCATTCTCTTGCAACTTTGATAACCAATTGAGTAATAAAAGTTAACAGATTTGTAATTTTATGCCTATGTTGGGATACACCAAGTGGGAGTACCGGTCTTTGACAATTACCACAGGTGTGCAGTGCTTTTATACCCTGAGCAAATGATGATACATGTAAGGTGCTAAATCGATGTGATTGATTGCTGTAAATGTGCAGGTCATATCAATTTATTTGGGCAGCAGATTCCATTAGCTGGCCACGAAGATTGATGATTTAGACGTCTGTCTACACACACAGGTTTGATTCAATATTTTATGCAAAACAAAAACCCCAGCAACAGCAAAATGGTAAACATAAACTGATTTTAATTGGTGGAATTTTGTTTCAATTCTCGTAATTTTGCAGTTCTGATAAAATATTCACGATAATACAAATAATAAGTAGTTGTTGATCAAGTAAAATGGTCTAGATACATCCTTGCATATATTTTTTGAAAATTTGAAATAGTTCTACTTCAATACGCCTTGAATGTCAGCCTTGTATTAGTAATTGTCCTGCCTATATGACATATTTGTGACACTAAATGAGACATTCAGGGGTCTTTACTTGTAATTTCTTGATCAATTAACGAGCACCAGCAGACCTGGAACTTCATCTTTAACAAGAGTATGTGAATATTTTGAAAAGACACCTTTAAGCTAAGACCAGGGCAACAGATGCCATGGCCTCCGTAGTTTCTGTGTAATTCCAGGCACAAAATATACTAATAGGTAAGGCCAAGACCAGGGCAACAGATGCCATGGCCTCCGTAGTTTCTGTGTAATTCCAGGCACAAAACATACTAAAAGGTAAGGCCAAGACCAGGGCAACAGATGCCATGGCCTCCGTAGTTTCTGTGTAATTCCAGGCACAAAACATACTAAAAGGTAAGGCCAAGACCAGGGCAACAGATGCCATGGCCTCCGTAGTTTCTGTGTAATTCCAGGCACAAAACATACTAAAAGGTGGCACCAAGGCCAAGACCAGGGCAACAGATACCATAGCTTTCATGGCCCCATGTGTAATCCAGGCACAAAGTGTCAAAGGGGCTACCAAGGCCAAGACCAGGGCAACAGAGGCCATAGCTTCCATGGCCCCTGTGCTTTCATGGCCCCATGTGTAATCCAGGCACAAAGTGTCAAAGGGGCTATCAAGGCCAAGACCAGGGCAACAGAGGCCAAGGCATTTAAAGCCTCTGTGTAATTATTCCAGGTACATAAAATCAAAGGGGGCACCAATGCCAAGACAACAGATGCCACAGTTTCTGTTGTCACCATATAATTACAGGCCTCCAGCCTTAAATAATAAAAAAAGAGATTAATCAAACACTTGGATTCAATTCTGATCTTTCAGGCACATCATTATACCCCCCCCTTCCCAAGAGATTATCTACATGTAGTTAGACTCGTCAGACCCAATTGCAAGGGTTATGACTCCATTCCTTGATGCTAACAGCACATCACATCCTCTCTCTCAACCACATCCTTCACTACCCCCTGTTGTACCTCTTGCCCTCGGTCAAGTTTAAAGGCACTGGACACCAAAGGTTATCACTCAAATGGAGAGCTGTTGAGAGCTGTTGAGAGCTGTTGATACATGTATTTATAAATACTGAATAACGTAGTTTTTGAGAAATGGGTTTATTTCTCACTCAAATAATAAAATACTTCTGGCCTGAAGCCTTTTTATATGCATCCTGAAAGTACACAAATTTGTGCAAAAGGTTTTTTTCTTTCATTATTCTCTTGCAACTGCGATGACCAATTGAGCCAAATTTTTTCACATGTTTGTTATTTTATGCATTCGTTGAGATACACCAAGTGAGAATACTGGTCTTTGACAATTACCAAAGGTGTCCAGTACCTTTAAATGCAGTCAGGAGATCAGTCATGTTCTCTTTTGCACAGAGAGTAAAGCGAGACCCAAGACGGGGCAGGAGTTATCCGCAGCATTGCTCATATTAAATAAAATTAGAGGGACGTTTTAAGGGAATGGACAGTTGAGTCATAAGGGGGGGGGGGGGCACTCACAGTCGGCATGAACTCTGTGGAAGGTTGGGTCCGAAACAAACAGCTGGTGGCTGTCTGGTGGCTGTAATTATGGACTGGGTCCAATTTTATAGCTCTGCAAAGAATTTGGCTTACGGAAGCGGGGAACTCCGCGATTACGTCAATCGTATCCCAGGTCAAAATTCCAGTTGAACCTAGTTAACTGGTGTCAACTGGTTCAACTGGATAGTGACCAAACTCGTCCGTTTTCCATATTAACCAACTGGTTTGGACTAGGTTTAACTGAGTTCAACTAGGTTGAAATTAGAAACCAGTAGGTATCTTTCCATTTTCCATATTAAACCAACTGGTATTAACTGTGTTTAACTAGTTTATCAACTGGTTTTCAACTAGTTCCAGTTAAACCCAGTTTAACTAGGTTCAACTGGAATTTTGACCTGGGATTTAACAGGTTAGCGGGATATTTGTTTTTATGCGCGTGCGTACTCCTCGTATCTATGCATTCTTTGGTCAGAGATGGCGCAGAAAATTGGCGCTTGCACAGTAAGCAGAGAATTGTGATTATAAGCGCATTATTTCGTCGGTATGCAGAGCCATGAAATTGGGCCCAGAATTTTGGGGCATTCCGCCCATAGCCGCAGCTAAAGCCAGTGATTTGGACACTGCTTGTGAGGCCTGAACAACACCAGCTCTTTCAAGCCTTTTAAAGAACTTAATGG
Organism: Asterias rubens; assembly: GCF_902459465.1. Classification (NCBI taxonomy): domain Eukaryota; kingdom Metazoa; phylum Echinodermata; class Asteroidea; order Forcipulatida; family Asteriidae; genus Asterias; species Asterias rubens. Next base: position 8,731,895 of record NC_047080.1, on the reverse strand, counting down.
TGTAAAAGATTTCTTTTATTAAAAAAAAACCACAGTTTTGGTCGAGCGTTTTATGAAACAGAAGTGTCAAAACATACTTGCAAAAATTTAACACAGGGCATAATAATAATACGAGTCGCTTTAAGAAAACACAAACTCAAACCCCCAAAACATGGTTCGTCCATCCAAAAATTAATGTAATTTTACCAAAAACACTCTTTGCGACATGAGAAATATAAGGCTCTTACAGGTATGTCAATGATTGGTAATGGACATTAGTTTATTTGTTTTTAACCATTTAGTTGATGTAAAATATCAACTCTGCATATATGCAAATTGAGTTGAAGTTATCCACCTGTCAACTAAAAGACGTCAACAAGTGTTGGAATTTTTGTCATCAACATTTTTAATTTGATTCAATCAAACGTCTAAGACATTTCAGTTTTTATATTTTGTTTTTAGGCCTAATTTGATCTTTTAAAGGATTGGCATTCTTCCGTCCAGGAGAATTTTCTAATCATACCAAATTCAGAATATTAATTTATACATTTTTATTTTTTAATTTGATGATGTGCTTTCATTTACAATTGATTTGATTGGTTTATTTCATTGAGTCTTAAGCCGTATCTGAATGAACAGCAAATATGACTGCGGCTAGGTTAATATGACTGCGGCTAGGTTGTTGCTAGGGAAGAGTTTCCCATTCTGCAGTGCATGATGTAGCCGTAGCAAGAGCCTTAGCCGCAACATCAGAAACGGCTTTTTGTCTTTGTTGTGTTTTGCTGAGACCTATTTTAAAGAGCTGCTAAGCAGTTAAACGTTTCCTTGACAAAACAGTAGCAGGGCACCTGTGACAGTCAATGTATAAACACATGATGATTTAACTGGTCACCGTTTCTGCTAGGCAAAAGCTGTCTATTTTGCTGAGAAAGAAAAGTTTTGCTTGCCAACTCTTTAAAATACATGAACTTGTTTTCTCTGTAAAATAAAATATATAAAGTAATGGGATTGAAAAGAAGTAGTGTAAATAATGTAAAATATAAACTCTTGAGAAAAATTACCTGCAAAATAGCTACTATCTATATATTTTTTATTTCCTGGGTTTTGTTTTGCTGGGGAGGAAGCCATGTACGATTTCCAATATATCGCTTCCGTTGTGCGCGTGTGTGTGTGTGTTTATTTATATATATTTTAATAAGTTGAATTTCAGGGTTTCAACTTGATTATGAAGTTATTCAGTAGTGTGATATTTTTTAATGGGCTTTGATTGGCTGAAATAGATTATATTACAAAGCTATATTTATACACATACACACATCTTACACTGCAGTTTTGGTCGCCATCTTTTTTATTGAAGAAAACGTAAACAATACAGGCTTGCAGATTTTCAGCCTGGACCCAATGTTATGAAGCTGTTTGGCAGAAAATACTGCTCCGAAAGGCCTTGAGTGGGGCACCAGCCACACAAATGCAAAATGAATTTAAATCTACACTGTAGCTGGTGACCTGTTTCTGCTAAGCAATCCTATTCTATGCTTAGCAAGTTTGGTGCTTACAGGCTTTATGCAATTGGGCCCTGATAAGCTGATTTTCTCTTTAAAGTTGGATACCTGAAAACAGTGCAGCAATCAGGCCTGGCAGTAATGCTTTGATTAATGTCAAAGAAGGTGAGAGAAATTTTTCAAAACTGAATATGTGGAAACAAGTTTTCTTTTTAGTTTGGCCATTTGAAATTTTGATTTGTTATCTATCACAGTGTAGTGTTATGTTAACTACCATTACACATTATTGATAGTTTAATAATTCCTCTATGGTTTATTGACAATAAGTTGCTGGGTGGCCAAACGCATTTCTTTGCGACATATTTGTAACATTGAAGATGGAAACGTTCATTTAAAAAGTTGTAAAAAGCACATACAAAATTATCTCAGCTGGACTTGCATTTGGAAAGCTATTAGACAGGTCATGATTTGGCTTCTTCATTCTGAAGAAAAGTTACTTCCCCAAAAAATAAAGTGTAAATTTGTTAATTGTCCAGAGTGATTTTACATCATGGCTCAAACAAGGTGCGGAAAGTTATTAGCAAACCAATAATTAATATTTAACACCTGGAAGTACATGAGATAATGGTCACAGATAACAAAGTTATTGAAAGTGCATATTGTTGAACATGCGGTTTGGCGTTTTAAAGCTAGACTTTTGTGTAGGGCTGCAATATTATTATTATTTTTATTCAAGGGGCTATGTCGTCATGATCAAAGCAGACCTGTGGCTGTGTACACGACGTTATGAACTCTCACCCCAGTTACTGCATGCGCATTCACCATCCCTCGTACAATCCATCTTATGCGCATGACGTCATTTGAATAAGGAGCACTCGCCTTGAGGTCAAATGGAGGTTGCTCATTAGCCAATCTTATTTGCTGCGCGTTCAAATCTGCGCATTTCCATTGTTTTGTATTCATACAGATGGATTGCACTAAGCATCATCGACCACTGATGAAATGTGCACGGCTATCATTGGCTTACAGTTGTGTGCAGCGCGTACAAGCGTGCACTTTTGTTCTGTTAATCACCAAATATGGCGGTCGAATGCTTAGTGCATTCCATCTATTATCTCTATGATGGCAGCTTGATGAGGTCAATGCATTATAAGGTCTAGACCTTTAAATGGTTTGCACGCACACGCTGCAACTTGGGGCAAGTTCATACTAGACCCCTTGCATGTGATGTCATACTTTCAAATACTGCCCTCACTCGGGCAAAAGGTGGCAGATCATAGGCTTACAGCTGGGTGTGGGGCTCAAAATTATGCGCGTGACCTCAGCGTTTCAGCAGCTTTGCGCGTTATTCGAAGGGGTCTATTCCATGCAACAGCCACAGGCATGCGTTGATCAGGACAACATAGCCCCCCTTTAAGTTGTTGGGTTGAGCATTATTTAATTGTTGACTGACGTGACATTAAAGAAATAAAATTGTGATTAGTAGTTGGACTCCTATCTCTGCGGTTTGTCTCTTGGTGGTCTCCTCATGAGGTAGCCAAATGCTTAATTTGCTCAATGTCAGGTTCGCGTTCATTGCCAGATATGTTATGACATCTGGTTCCCATTAGAGAATGCTGCGGGTATACAAAATTCTGCTAATTACAGCAGGGAACCAGTGAAAGACGGTCACACTGCAGCGATAATGAAAACGATAACAATCACGACGCAAAGAGAACGAATTCTATTGGTTGGATTGCTCCACGCAGAACACGCACATGCTCATTCAACCAATCAAGGGATTGCATTTTTATCTTTGTCGTTTTCGTTCTCGGGGCCTGTGTGACCGGGCCTTAAAGGCTGTCGCACTGAAACGAAAACCATAACAATCACGACGCAAAGAAAACGCATTCTATTGGTTGAATTGCTCTACGCAGCATTAATGCACGCTGATTCAACCAATCGATGGCATGAATTAAAGTTCTCGTTTTCAATCTCGTCATCGAGGCCAGTGTGACCGGCCTTAAGTTATCACAAAAGCACGAGTGGAACATGAACAAGTATAGAGCATCTGCGTCCCATATCCAACACGCTGCGGTAAAGATGGATGACGCACCCGTCTGTACTCCGACTATTGCTAAGGCTGTTTCTTAGGACGTCTTACACTTCAATGCATGACCGGGCAATCTAGTAGCCATTGCCAAAACCTAAGGCACTATAGTGTGCTTGAAATGTTGATGCAATTTGCAGGGTACAATTCAAAATATTGCTGGACAAATTGTTGCTGATCAAAAATAGCATGGGTATTAACAATTACCAGGTGCAGCTTATCAGTAGTTAATGTGTGACTCACATTTCTTGGTATGATTTGAAAGTCTGTTGGGGTGGGATACAACTCTGGTTGTAGGGTTGGGTTTTAAACTTGGAAACAAAGAATGCCTCCCACGCCACGCCCCCCCTTCGCTTCCTCCGCCCGCTTTAAAACCGCAGCAACGCGAAACAATATTCATGGTTATTTCATATAGCAATAAACCTTGTTGATACCAATACTGCACCCCCAAAAATCAAATTTAGTGACTCTTTTTTAATCAGTGTTGGTGGGTGACTCGCATTTTTGCAGTATGATTTGTTAACACTCTTAAAGTCTGTCGGGGTACAACTTCGGTTATTGGGTTGGATTTAAGACTTGGAAATGAGGAATGTCCCCCATTGCCCCAACACCTCATCTGTGCATAGCTGAAACAACACATAGCCAAGCAACTCTTTCTTTCAAGTATGAATTCGACGCGACAGATTGTTGAACCATCGGTGAGCTCGACTGACAACTACAAAAAACGTCACTTGCATGAACTTGAATTATGATTTAAATTTTCATATAAATTGTATCATCGTTTCCATGTTTCTTTGTATGATCGCAAACCGCTGCGGTCTTGATGAAATTGCGGTATTATCATACCCCAAGTTTCCCTAATCTTCAGAACCCACCCACTTTCGGGGGGAAATTAAGCTTCTTTTGTAGAAAATAAAGTGCAAAGACGAATGTTATGACGTCACTGTTGAAGTGAGAGAACACGAGCAGAAATGTACCCATGGTCAGGGGCCTCTTTTACCGCTGACTCGTTATAAACAGAGCTCTAGCGTGCATTAACAAAAGGTTTATGCACACCCACGTGACGCGCTCTCCACAAATAGGAATAGCGAAACTGTCTGAGGTATTTATGAATTCTTGTTTAATCTGATGATTTGTGGAGTTAAACACGTAGGCATACGTGTAGCCTTCATAGACGTACAGAAAATGAATAAAACCAGGAATTCCTCCTAATGACTAAGAGATCAGAGGCAATGCCCGCTATGGGCTAGACGTGTTACACTTTAACCTTTGAGCAGTGCAATCATGCGGCGAACCTCAGTCATTAATATTAATATCAAGTGTGATTAATTTTATTTGAACTACAAGAAGACAACATTCCAATTGTTATTTTTGACAAACAGTTTGATTTGAACGACTGGAGTATGCTCCGTGTAGCGTAAATAATCCCGATACTTGAAGATAAAAATGTTGGAATTATCTTTTGGCGGCTGGCCTAAAACCATATAGAAACACAAAACCTAATAATGCGCACAGGAAAATCTTCCTTAGCAAAAAAAAGGTTGACAGCCAACATTCCATAAATTTTGCATTGTTAGGACATGTTTTGTGCCCCACTCATTTTTTTGCATAGTGAAAACATTTTTAAGCAGAATTTTCTGCTAAACAGCTTTATGTTTTTTTATACAAATCTTGAGAAAACAGCCATTCTTTTTCAAACCTACGATCTATGGCCCTTTTTCGTGTAACAGCAGGTTTTTTTTCTTCGTGGTCGAATCGAAACCGCGGGAGGTAAACCATTGGTTGGTTTCCCTATTAGCAGTGTCCTGCGCCGATAAATTGGCTCAATTTCAAGGTGCTGACTTAAGTCTACCCATTATATAACACCTTTGTCCTAGCTAAAGCTAAATGTCTGACCTTACTAACCCTTGTGGAAGGTTGTTGTTGTCGAGAACAGCAGTTTGTAAATTTGGCTTTGGGTGTAGTATTCTCATGCATTCATTATCTCATAGAACGGGTTTTTTTTTTGAAAGAATTACTTTACATCTTTAAAGGCAGTGGACATTATTGGCAATTGTCAAAGATGAGCCTTCACAGTTGGTTTATCTCAACATATGCATAAAATAACTAACCTGTGAAAATTTGAGCTCAATCGGTCATCGAAGTTGCGAGATAATAATGAAAGAAAAAACACCCTTGTCACACGAAGTTGTGTGCGTTTAGATGGTTGATTTCAAGACATCAAGTTCTAAATCTGAGGTCTCGAAATCAAATTCGTGGAAACTTACTTCTTTCTCGAAAACTATGGCACTTCAGAGGGAGCCGTTTCTCACAATGTTTTATACCATCAACCTCTCCCCATTACTCGTCACCACTGAAAGGTTTTATGCTAATAATTGTAATGAATGACAATAATGTACACGTATTTCAATGGAGAGCTGTTGATTGTGTAAAACATTGTGAGAAACGGTTCCCTCTGAAGTAACGTAATTGTTGAGAAAGGAGTTGAGTTTTCTCAATAAAACATTTGAATTGAATTCGAGACCTCAGCTGGGGTGTCGAATTCAAGGCATCTGAAATAAGCACACATATAACTTGTGCGACAAGGATGTTTTTCTTCCATTATTCTCTCGCAACTTCGACGACAATTGAGTTCAAATTGTTAACAGGTTTGTTATTTTATGCATATGTTGAAATAAACCACGTGAGAAGACTGGTCTTTGACAATTACCAAAGATGCATTATGGACATGGTAAAGAATATGGCCATTCAGACATAACCTGTGCATGATATTGACACCAAGTATACCAGAAAGGAAACGCACTCTGGGCTACATACCTATTGAGCCATGCAGTGACCTTACTAAACCGTACAAGTCAATACAAAAGAACGACCCCCGGACAGACAAAATTTGTCCCGGTAGCTTCATTGATTTGTTTGGTATACACAACCAATTCTACCTCCATGACACAACCAAATTGATCATACACAAAAGCCATCCCCAAACTCAATTGATTATCAGCTCCAATACAGAAAATTGGTCTACCGTGTCACAGTCCAGGCATGCTTGATGCACCATGATAATATCGTATTTCCACCATGCAAAGTTTCAAATCCTACTAATGATAATATTTGATAATAAGTAAGTTACACTTCAAACACAGGGGTTGGATTTCAAAAAAGAGTTCAGACTAGTCTTTATAAGGAAGTTTTGGTACTAGCTCCCAAAGAGTCCTTGGACAAGTCCTAAGTTAGGACTATCTTAATGAAATCGACCCAGTTAAAGAAATCGTCCCCGTGATAATATTTCTATAGATCGTACTTTTCCACCATGCAAAGTTTCAAATCCTACTAATGATAATTATATTCGAGAATAAGTTGTTACACTGCAAACACAGGATTTCAAAAACAGTTCAGACTAGTCTCTTATCGAGTTAGGAAGATTGATACTTGCTCCTAAAGAGTCCTAGGAAAAGTCCTAAGTTACTAAGTTAGGACTATCTTTGTGAAATCGACTCCATTAAATTTGACACCATGGGTTTTGTCATTAGATACGATACAAAGAGAGAATTTAAAAAATGACATAGTGTTAAAATAACACCAATGTAAATGTTTTGATTGCAGAAAGAAGTAGTATTTTGTTAAAGGCAGTGGACACTATTGATAATTACTCAAAATAGTTATTAGCATAAAAACTTACTTGGTAACGAGTAATGGGGAGAGGTTGATAGTTAAACGATTGTGAGAAACGGCTCCCTCTTAAGTGACGTATAGTTTTAGAGAAAGAAGACATTTTACACGAATTTGATTTCGAGACCTCAGATTTAGAATTTTAGGTCTCGAAATCAAGCATCTGAAAGCACACAACTTCGTGTGAATAGGGTGGTTTTTCTTTCATAGTTATCTCATAGTTTGTTATTTTATGCATATGTTGAGATACACCAAGTGGGAAGCCTGGTCTTTGACAATTACCAATAGTGTCCAGTGTCTTGATTCTTCTATTTCTAAAATGCGACAACCCCCATTGCGTAATTAACACCCCAGTTGTTGCAGCGTTAGTCACACACTAGGTACTCGTTGCGGTGTTACTGTTGGTTGTCAGCAAATCTTAGCAAAATAACCAATTTAAGAAAATAAATTGATACTATAGTTCGTTGCTTTTTCTCAAACCTTAAATAGAAAAAAGAAAAAAATCTCTGTCAATGACGCACCATTATCGGTTTATTATTAGTTTGTTTTGGAATGACAGCAACATCCGTATAATTAAAGCGTTGCAAATTGGCTTAATAAGCCTATGGATTTGAGGGGATACATTTCAGAATATAAATAGATATTGTGATTACATAAATAGATTTTTACATTTCCTGTCTCTGTATAATTATGAGATTTGTGTTTTATCGATGCTGTTGTCATGTCTACAATATGTTCCACTCACGTAGGCCTACGACCATTTACACACAGGATAGGCTTGCTTAACCAAAATAATCGAATTTTGTGTAATATAAAGTATCCTAAAAAATAGAGTTTGTTCTCCAGTGATCGTATAATTTAGCAACTGGCCTTCTGACGACTGTTGGTTACATTTTAAAAAATATATATATATGGAGAGTTTTAGAGGGTATGGCTTTTCATAAGTATAACAAAAAGCATGCATACTTAAATAACCATTCGCTCCTTATCAAACTCCCGCCATAATGTTACGCAGCAACATAGTCTGTTGTGTAAAGAGTGGATCCATTTAGTATGAGACGGTGTGCAGCCGGCCAAGCTGAAACATTTTCTTTAAAGGCACTGGATACATTTTGGTAATAATTCTTGTCAAAGACCACCTCAACATTATAGGCCTATGCCTAAAATAACAAATCTGTGAAAATTTGGACTCAATTGGTTTAGAGAATAACGAAAGGGAAAACCCTTGTGGCACACATTTTGTGGTGCTTTCAGTTGTCTAATTAATAGGCCTTAGGCCTGCCTGAAGCCTTTTACTTTGAGTGAGAAATTACCTTTCTCAAAAACTGCGTTACCCAGCCGTTTCCCACAACGTTTTACCAACAGTTGCTCGTTACCAAGTCAGTTTTCATGCCAACAATTATTTTGAGTAACTACCAATAGTGTCCAGTGATTTCAAATTACACCTGCTTTGAGTTTGATTGGAGTATCCAACCCATACTTATTGGGAATAGTCCAACTTTTTGTTTATAAAGCACACACACACCTTGACCATGTTCGTGATAAGTGAACTTTGAGCGCATGCTCAGATAATAATAATCTTCGTCATCGTAGATTTCCGTTCATCGTGCTGGGCACATGTTAGTCACATGCACAGCAAAATAAAACTATACTGATGGAATTTAACTAAGCCTAGGTCTTGTAACAATGTCAAGTGTGGAAAGAAAAAAGCCAGTGCAAATGCAACGTTTGAATATTTTTTATGACAAATTTTGAGGAGCCATGTTTAAAGGCAGTGGACACTATTGGTAATTACTCAAAAAGTTTATTAGCATAAAACCTTACTTGGTAACGAGTAATGGGGAGAGGTTGACGGTATAAAACATTGTGAGAAACGGCTCCCTCTGAAGTGACGTAGTTTTCGAGAAAGAAGTATTTTTCCACGAATTTGATTTCGAGACCTCAAGTTTAGAATTTGAGGTCTCGAAATCAATCATCCAAAAGCACATAACTTCGTGTGACAGGGGTGTTTTTTCTTTCATTATATCTCGCAACTTCGACGACCGATTGAGCTCAAATTTTCACAGGTTTGTTATTTTATGTATAATTTATGTTGAGATACACCAAGTGGGAAGACTGGTCTTTGACAATTACCAATAGTGTCCAGAGTCTTTAAGTAGGAGGAGAGTGGAGACGTACCTTTGAGAAGCTCAACATGGAAACAAAGAGCTGAAATAATATTGCTGACGGTTCACCCTGCTAAAACGTGCACAGAGAGATTTGTTTTTAAAATCGAATCATTTGGTTCAAGGGAACCCATTCGTTTGGTAATCCCACTTCTTCAAACGTATATGGCAATAATGTTAATTAGAAGCTTATAGCAGCAGGTTTCGTAAGTATAAATGATTTTGAGAAACATTTCACATCGAAATAATAATTAAAGGTTGTGCAAAATATATAAGAATATCCATTTGAATCTGAGAAGCGTTACTGTCAGTAACAAACACCCCCAACACCCCAACAAACAAACACCCCGACAAACACTCCGACAAACACCCCACAAACAAGCAAGCAAGCAAGCAAGCAAGCAAACAAACAAACAAACAGATAAACAAGCAAACAAAAAACACACAAACAAAAAAGCAAACAGGCAAACAAATAACGTACAAACACCACAACAAGAAAACAACAACAAGCAAACAAACACCGCAGCATCAAAAACGAACTTACAGGCAGTGGACACTATTGGTAATTACTCAAAATAATTATCACCATAAAACCTTTCTTGATTACGAGTAATGGGGAGAGGTTGATGGTATAAAACATTGTGAGAAACAGCTCCCTCTGAAGTCGCAGTTTTCGAGAAAGAAGTAATTTTAGACGAATTTGATTTCGAGACCTCAAGTTTAGAATTTGAGGTCTCGAAATCAAGCATCAGAAAGCACACAACTCGTGTGACAAGGGTGTTTTTTTCTTTCATTATTATCTCACAAACTCGACGACCGATTGAGCTAAAATTTTCACAGGTTTGTTATTTTATGCATATGTTGAGATACACTAAGTGAGAAGACTGGTCTTTGACAATTACCAATAGTGTCCACTGTCTTTAACAACAGTAAATATTAATGTTCCTGGCACAATGTCACTATAAAAATAATTGCATCTTTATGCGGGTATCATTATCCATGAACAGTCTCATCCCAGTTGAACAATGACAAGAAAAACCTTGGCCCGCCCAGGGACCAAGTTATTTAATTTAATTAAGACAACTGGATACCTGTTTACCCAAAAAAAATCACTGTTAACCAGCCAGTATCGAAAACAGTCAGACCTATATAATATGCAATTAACTTGGATCGAAGCCAATAGAATACTGCCCTCATTTATTATCCTTAGATATAAGATGACGCCATAGCAACAACAAAAAGGCGCTGACATTCTTGCGGCAAGAATTATATTCACACATGCCATGGCCACGCAGGAGGCCCGATGCAGTTCCTTCAGAATAAACCCAAACTGGCCCTGACATGAATGTTCTCTTGGATTTTATTTGATGTTGATTACTTCTTTGCATATGTTGTGGTGTGTGTGTGTGGGGGGGGGGGGGGGCTTAGCCTGAGCCTGGGACGGGGGACCAGCCGAGGTGATGTAAGACTAAGTGTTATAGAGGGCGTCCTTGCACGTTTATGGATTATCTAAATAGATTACTACGACTATGACTGGGTGCAGTGTGAGTGGGTGACTAAAGACTTGTCAACGCGTCATAATCATGCGTAGGTGTTCTGTCGATTGGAAGCTGATGCCGAAGAGGGCGCTCAGAAGACAGCGCCTTACGTGTGGAAGGAAGAGAAAATCTGTCACAATCTCCGGGGGGGGGGGGGGGGTTCAGAATTCTGAAGAGTTGTGAATAGAAAATTGTTTGGAAAAAATCTTATGACGTTTAAAATCTTGAGCTTGATGCGAAATCTGATTTTGACCATTGTGGGGGCAAAGTAGAGATCATTGGGGCAACCAGTGCCGGTGTGGCGGTTTCAGTCTTCCGCCGTGTTCAATTTTCCGGGTGACGTAGCCGGACATTTCAACACGTTGTTCGAACGGTTTTAGCTTTCCGGCGTATTCAGTTTGACGTAGCCAGACAAAAATACCGCCGCGAGTACCCTGGCAAGTACTGTAGTTCAGTGAAATAAAAAAAATAACTAAACAAAATACAATAAAATAAAAAACGGTAATAAATAAATTTAATAAACTAAACCAGAATAATAAAAAATTCTTCTGATTCTCTGACGCTCGTTCGGTATAAATACAGGATAATTTGCTTGGTCTTCACACCAAATTCTCTCATACGATCCATGCGTTCGCCGCTCGTTGTACTCGTGGACGCCGCCATGACAGCTACCGGAGAGTAACACGAATGACTCAATACGGCACTAAAAATGGACTACTTTCGCTTGCTGTGCGCAAGCATCGCATGACGTAATGTTACCGTATTTGGTCATTCGGAAAACTGAACACGGCCGGCGGAAAGTTGAAACCGCCACACCGGGAAGGACATGAGACCAACGAGCTTCATCGAATCAAAAAGTGTCATAGCGCCCTCTTTTGGTAATAGCCTTACCCAGTGATATGGATACTGACGGCTCTTTTATGATGATACTTCCCCCTTTTATGAAAGTTCTTGTTTGCAGATTCATGACATGGGTTTCTGTAAAACTGTAATCTTTACAACAATTTCTTGTAAATAAAACATACAAATGTGATAAAACATTTCAAGTGATGAGCACAAAATTATTGAACTAGGCAAATAGCAAGAAAAACCATACCATAATAGTATTTGGACATAGAACAGTTCTTTTGATACGCATGCGCACGACGAACTTGGTAGCAGACGATAAAAACGAGTAAACGACAATTCTTCGGAAAGTGTTGAATTGTAAAATCTACGGCTCTGATTTTGTCCATTTCGGGAAGGAACTCAAACATGTTATCAACCTGAAACTACAAGTGGGACTCGAAGGTGAGAATGAATAATACAATTGTAATTTATATCATGGCTACACGTGCTCAAATCAAGATGAAAAAAAAAAGCCCCCGTAAACTCAAACTTGGCTGTGTTGCCCCAGCTGAATGCAACATGCGCTGCCGTGTACGTTTCGCTGTCGCCGGCACGACGAACGAAGCGATCGCGGAAAGAACCTCGCCACGGACCCAGGCCAGGGGAGGGGGAGGCAAATACTAAATCATAAAGGGCACTGTGGCCGCCCCAAAAACTAACATCTGAGTCGGACTTCACGACTCCTGACTCCTGAGTTACCGGGACATTTTTCCTGTGAAAATTACTCTACTTATTTTAAAAGAAAGTGTGAAAATTACCACCAAAAATGATAATGCCAAAGAAAGTTTGAAAATTATCCACAACAAAAATTACCCCAAAGAAAGTTCGAAAATGAAAAAAAAAAAAAAAACAAGGTAGAGAAGAAAAGAAGACTAACTAGTGTAGTAATACTATTTAATAATAGTATTACTAGTCTTCTTTTCTTCTCTACTTTTTTAACAGTATTATATGTTACGTAATAGTCATGATAGTGGATCAGTGCAGTGGTTTTATTTTAGCTTAATATGTCAAAAATAACATCCACTATTAGAGTACAGATTAAGACTTTTTTTTCATTATAAAAACATGTGATGAAGAGGTTTTCAATTAGTGGTTTAAACCCAACGAGGCCTGGTTTAAGAACGAGGCCTCGGCGGGTTTAAACCACTAGTTGAAAACCGATTCCCATTCATAAATACCTCAGACAGTTTCGCTATTCCTATTGCTCTCCACCAATAGGAATAGCGAAACTGTCTGAGGTATTTATGAATATAGAATTGTGTAAGTAACATTTTGTAACTTATGTAGGAAAAAGGAATGTATAGCTCCATGGTTTTAGTAAAGGAAACACCTTCTTAATCTTACCTCCAATTGTCGAACAGCCAATTGTTGAAAAGCATTATGATTTATGGGAAGGAACAGGTAGAAAGGGGGCTTAAAAAGCCTCCCGTTCCTTCCCACAATGCCTTTTGACAATTGAGAAATATCAGCCAGGCGGGATTCTCGAAAAGGTCTAATACATTTATAGCCAACGTTTTTTTCACAGAGGAATTATTTACACCGTGAACTAATTGAAAAACATAAGACCACCACGCTTGTCCCGTCATCGTGAGTTTACTGGCTAAAATCACTTGCCATTCAGGCCTTTGGTTCAACGTTAATTTTAAGCCCTGAAGATTGATTGTCAGTACATTTTTCCAAACTTTCATCTTGCACAATACATGTTGTTAAAACCTTGGTCTTATGTAGACAAGCAACATGTTCTTATTAGTTATAATATAGCACATGTTATATTAGTGCAGTGATATTTTGAAGGTTGGTTGAGTCTGTGGCTTGCTGAGATTAGTTTGTCCATCAACAGGCAGATAATTGGTTCCTGCCCCTATTGACTTGCACTGTTGGCTATAGATTGCCAAGGCTCTATGGGAACACTCACTGCAAAATCACGCTGTGAAATGTACATTTGCATGCAGGAAGAACACTGTTGATGCCAAATCTAGTAGCTGGGAATCCAATTCCAACCACTCCTTTTTAAACATATTATGACCTTGTGTATGAACAAAGGATTCATTTTCCTGAAATTTCTACACATTTAGTTAATTATTCGTAGCCAAATAATTTGTACACAAGCGAGTACCGCTGCGGCTTCTGTATGCAAAGCAAATATTGCAACTGTATGCATGCATGCACAGCAAACACCCTACAAGGCACTTGTTAAATTAATAACACTAATTTAGTTGAAAATGTTTTCAGTAATTAGATGCACCAGTTAGACTGGTCGTCGACAAACTTGCTTCATCTCCGAGTAGGAGAATAAGTGTTGAAAAAACATGCCACCTTTTTCTGTATGCATGAACAAAAATGGCAGTGAAGGGTGGAAATTGTTGTTGAGTAAAATTGAAAACGAATTACTGCACTGCTAATCAACGTAGAAAAGTTTTTAAATGAGGATTTTTACCACTAGACATAATTTTGTAATTGATAGTTTTTCTGCCAGTAGGATTAGGGTTGCCAAAATTGTTGTTGTGATCTGGGCCCATATTGATAAAACAAATTTAAAAGCAGAAAACCTGTTAAGCAGCAAATACTTCCTACTAAGCCATTTTTTTGCTTTGCAAAAAATTAGTTGGAAACAGTGGCATCATCACTATAAACTCTATGAATTTTGGCTGGTAACCTGTTCCAGCTAAGCAAGATTTGTCTGTGCTTAAGGAGAACTTTGTTTTTGCATAGTGCTAATAGAAATTGGGTCCTGTACAAGTTTATTGTTTATAAGATGGTTGTCTTTTTAAACCATGGAGCAATAAACTAGAAACTCACCCTTTAAAACAGTACATGAGCACACTGTGCATTTATCTTTGTGCATGTTTCATCCTCCTAAATCCCTTTCTCAGTTTTCATGGCGTATATCAATCAATTTTGCCTTTTCCCTTTCTACTTGGCCGAGGGGCTCTAGAGCTTTACTTTTGAAGGGAGCTGATGTGTCAGTACAAGGCAGGTGTTTACACAAGCAACTGCCAGAACACTGAAATAAGGGCCAGCAATAAGACGGTGTAGAATTGGAGAAACAAAGCAACTTCATCACAAAAATAACAAATAAATAAAGAAAATCTATCTCGCATGAGGAGAGTTGAACATTTCAACAGCTGTGGCCATGAAGGGAAATAACATTTGGAATGAACTGGGAGATTGACATGAAAACAAATTATGATATTTCAAGGTTTTGTAATAAACAATCTAGTACAAGATGCATTGTACTCAATTGGAGCATTATGTTATTTAATGCACTACTATGGTTTGCAATGTAAATGAATTTAGGCTCAAGGAGAGAACTATCAGGTTTAAAAAAAAAAAATTCTTGTGAAGGATTCAGGAAAATTTCCACCATGCTCGTTATTGTTAGACTTCATTGTCACATCAGTGTAGTGTATGGTGTAGTTCATGCATACGATGTACTGGATGATTCACAATTTGTATTCTGTTACACAATTTTGAAATCACTTTTAAAATCAATTCCTGAAATCATCACTGGTGTACCAAAGAGGTACAATGGGGATAGATTTTAAGAACAAAATAACATTTTTAGTGTCACACAATGTAGTTGCAGAGTATCTCTGTCTGTACATATAGCGTGTGCTTAAAAATGCAATAAAATATGACAACTTTCAAGGCTCGGGCATCAATTTATGCTCTTCCATACATGAATAACATATAATTGAGAATTGATGAATCGCAAGCCATCAGATATATAGGTAACTGAACGCTATGGGATTCACACACAGACAAAGATCAGACAGGGTTCAGATGTAAAACAAATTTCACCAAACATATTTTTGAAGTCTGATGTTAAATCATGTTTGACATGGTCCCATATGACTTTATGAGTATCAGGATTTTTATGTTGCAGTGTGTTTGTTGTTGCCATGGTTACATATATTGGGTATTTAGGGTAGGTCTGACGTAGATTTCAAAGGTCTATAAAGGGCCAGCAGGGGCAGGGTCTTTTGCTTTAGGGTCCCGGTCATTTGATTATTTGTTACTACAGATTCTAGACTTGGCAAAGGTTTAGGGCCTACAATATACCATGGAGCTATTAAGTATACATACGTTTGTTTACAATCTTAATTAACGTGCATATATTTTTCCAATTACTAAAATATTGTTGTATGATTACTGAATCAAAATTTATTGATGTGTTCAATGCATAATCACAGACCTTAAACCAATGTGTGTATTAGAGAGATTGTCTGTTGCCAGCTTAGTGTTTATATCCCCTTGTGGGAGTTTGCCGAGTTCCCTTGACGGGAAAATCATCTAAACAAACATGCAATTTATTGGCTTGTATTGCTGTACACTGTGTACACTATACATTATGGAATTATGTAAATAATATTGGTTTGATAAGTGTATGATGTCATTGGGCCATGAAGGCTACATAAATCAAGATCCCTCCAAATAAGTGCAACTTGACTGTACAGATAAAGCAAAATGTGGCCGGCATTTTTGTCAGCACACTCATCCTTTAATGCCACTAGGGGGTGCCCTCAATTGAATCTCAAACCCCCTGTTGTAGCTAATCTTGTGGCTGATTCATACCAATAACATGTGCATTGACCACTCTGATGATAAATCCAAGTCAATTTAAACCATGGAGGATCATCAGGCCTGCCTGGTCCAATCTGCTAAAAGGCTTTTAAGAGATGATGCAGGAGTGATGTAAACACTGGGGTCTGTCTTCTGTCATCGTGGTGAGGTGGTAGTCTAGGAAACCAAATACAGTAGCAACAAAATTGCATCTTGACTGACCAGATGCAGCATGGAAAGACAATCTTATTAGAAGAAAATAATAAGAACTGTTTCATGGAAGAATAATTTTTTTGGGAATATCCCTGTGTTCACTAATGTGATTTCCCTGTGTCTTCCTAAAAAACTGGCAAGATGTAAATTCACCTTCTGATACTTGGTTAGAATCTTCAGCTCAAAGGTCTTAAAAAGCTTAGCTGTTAGGAGGAGGAGGATGTGGTTGAAGCAGCATTAATGAGCTTGCTACTTGGCACACAAATTTTGATGAAACAAAAATAAATGAACTTAAGGCAACACAATCAAACATACATGTAGTAAGTAAAGTGAAAATGTGACCATTTTATTTTTGTAAACAATCTTATTTATTATCATATTTTAAGTTCTTTTTTAGTCCTCTTTTCAGAGTTATTTTTACTACATTCTGATTTTTTTGTATGTTAAATCTCAATTAACGTGTCGATTTAAAAAAAAATATATTGTGATGCTTAGGAGTTCAAACTTTTCTTGAAA
This sequence comes from Asterias rubens, assembly GCF_902459465.1. Classification (NCBI taxonomy): domain Eukaryota; kingdom Metazoa; phylum Echinodermata; class Asteroidea; order Forcipulatida; family Asteriidae; genus Asterias; species Asterias rubens. The sequence continues at coordinate 8,714,773 of NC_047080.1, read as the reverse complement.
TTAAAACATACATTTCCTTTTGACAGGTAATGTCTCTAATACATGTGCGTACCATGGTAGCAGTGAGAAGTCCATTACACTAAAAGTGTCCGCACATAAATTGTACCTCAGACTAAAATTTGATCTTCCCTTGGAATGTAAACCACACATATTACAATACCCAGTGCCGGAAACATGCAGGAAAGACTTGTGTTTAAAGTGCTAATCAGGACTACCAAAGGTTTCCATTTCCAAAATAATAAACATCTGGCATCCATTGTCAAGTCCTGATGAATTGGGAGCGAGAAATCAACTAATAAATCCCTTACATGTTTGGTCTGTCCAGTGATTTACAGTTACAACTGATGGTGACAGTACAGATAGAATGACTAAAGCCCCTTTTACATTAGACAAATTGCCCAGGAAATTCCCAGGTTCACACCTTTTCATACTTTGAATTGCTAACCCGGGCAAACTCCTGGAATAAAGCTACATGTATTTCCCCAGGAAATAGCAATTTCGCAGATTGTGAGTCTGGTTTAAAAGTGAACTCTAGAGCTAGCATACTTTTTTTTTTTAAATCTTTAGACATACACAATAGTGTATTAGTTTACTGAGTATCTGATAGGGAAATTGCATTGAGTGTGAAGCGAAGATGGAGTGGCGGTGGGGTTAAAACACCACAGAAATTTCCAGGGGGGTTTGTTCACTGGGAATGGGCTCTGTAATGTGAAAAGAGATAAAGAGATCGGAAAAATTGGTTTTGAAGTATTTACTTTACCCTTTGTGTTCATTTTATAAAACATAATTGTTAGACACTAGTAGGATTTTTGACACAATATTTTATTAGTTTATGTCTTATCATGGGCAAGAACCAGATGTTATAATACAAAACAATAAGTGATTTCTACAATGTCCAAAAGCAATCGATTTATCAGTTACCAACAAAACAAACCAGGAAGGATGGTGGAGTGATGGCACTTAAAATGCATCAGGCCTATACATACAATGAGTGGTTTTTATCCGTCATCTGTGGCACTTAGGAAGCTGGTTGTCTTGTTGAAACACTATCACTTCCTATCCACTGCTTTCACTTGTTTTTTTACCTTCTCCTGTCACAACATTACATTGAAGTGATGCACATTACGCTATACATAGCTTTATTCACTGCCTTTGGAATCCCTTATAAATATTCAGAATTTCAGGGGCACTGGCTTAAATTAGGAAAAAATGGGCATTTGTTACATCAAGACACTGTAATTTGTATTCTAATGAAAGTTAGCCCCTACATTTGATGACATTTTCTTTTTGCTTTTGCGGTCAGGTGAGCGGAAATTGTGTGCATTTGTCAAAACTCTAATTTGCTACTGTACATGTGTTAAGATTTAGTATATTTTAAAGAATGTTTAATATGCCAATATCAGTTTGTGAAATACTGTAAGGAATTTATAAATGAAATAATGAGTGAAATTCAAAAATAATTCATATTTTCGGCCACATATTTCACATATTGTTGACCTAAATTTATGCACCGTGAGTAATATTATGCAAATTGCATTTGGAAGAAATTATTGTAATGAGCAGAAATTAAAGTACAGTGCATCATTATGGCCTGTACTTAAAGGGGTTTCGACCTTGTGTGGCGTGGCTATTTTGGTTGAGCTCGAAATTAGTCACTTGCTGTCAGACAAGGAACCACAACAAAACCCATTCCCTCTATCACTCATGATGTCAAAGTCATTTCAACTAGAAAGTCACACAAAGAATTGACATTTGTTGGTTAGCTGATTTCTGTAAACAACATCCTTTAGAAGTGCCATTAAACCGATAACTGTCTGTTCTTTTTTTATCCACATGATTGGTTTGGGCCCAGGTCTTTTTATAATTGGATTTAGTCATCTGTGCATCAATTATCAGAATACATAAATATACCCAATTACTATACAAGAGACTCATCACTTTAATAATGTATTGTCTGTAATTGATGGTTAGACTGTTTTTAACCTGTGTGCTTCGCTAATTGACTTACTTACAGCATAGATAACCCTGTAGGAAGCCAATCTCTGTTGTATGCACTCGTACATATTGTATTGTAGATGCCTTTAGATACAAATTGTGTTAACAAAAGGAATGGATACGCTGCAATATATCATAATGAACCAAGTAATAAACCACAATCGAAACTGACTGACTCGGTAATTTGTAAAAGTAATTTTAGCTAGAGTAGGATTTGAACTAGCAACCTCAAGATTTTAATGTGCCAGCACCTTAATCTGGAGTGTGAGTTCAAATCCTGCTATAGTAAATTTTTCCTTGTTCAATGCCAAATAACATAAAGAATGTATTTTGTTTTGTTATGTAGTAGTAATGCCAGATATTTTGAATTTGTGATGTTATTTACATGTATCAGGGATCTTTTAAACCTGTCAAATTGTCAGAAGAATATGGCTTCATGTGGAACAGTTGAACATAATGCGTTAAAATAAAACCTTTAGCCAAAAACAGGCACATGTACACTTTTGTATGTAGATGATGATGTTCACTCTTCCAGTTTCATGTACAGAGTTCACGATCGAACTTGAGGACATGACCTTGTCTCACCTCATCTCACCTCATCAGTTGTAAATTCATCCCCAATTTACAACAATACAACCGCAGTGAACTTCGCTGAACCCAACCCATGCCTTTTTAAAGATCTTATACAAATATTTACATTCATTTCATAATTCACAGAAACTTTTGGCACCCTCTTGTCATTTCCCCCATTGATGCTGAAATTTGACACTCCATTCAGTCTGCTTTTATGATTATGACAGCGAACTGGTATTGTAAGCAAATTCTTGTGTCTGACACATGGCCCACATGTGACCCCAAGCGCAGGACCTCAATTGATATTTCCATGTCTTTGACAGTTACCAATAAATTTGGTTGACTCCAAATTCAGAATGATTTTCCAGACACTTCTTTTGAGTTTGTAGTAATGGTTTTACAATAGATTGGGGATACATACATGGATCCTAATTGGCCAAAGTCTACATGCCCAGTTTGATTGAAATACAGTATTGAGTTAAGATTTAAAGTGATTGTTAAGTAAATTGATGCCCCCCCCCCCCTTTAGGGAGTATCAAAAGTTGGGCACACTGTAGGTGCGAAGGAACGTTTTCTGTTCACATTAAGTCTGCAGTCCAGTTGATCATTCTGCTGTCAGACCGCAACATTGTGCCGAACTATGGAATATCCTTACACCGAGAATATTATGTTGGCATTTTTAATATTCCAATACATGCCCATAGGAATATTACTAAACCTATCCAATTGCTCAAATTAGAATGTTCCTATCGTTCTGATCAGTACAACAAAACAACAGTGGAGCAGTGGGCGGAAGCGACTAGTGATCCTCTGTTGGTACGACTCATTAACCTTGCCTGTTGGGGTGGGGGCAATTGGTGACTGTTGGGGTGGGGGTGGGATGGTACCATTTTACTACCAATGGTATACCATGCACTTATGAGGCTGCCCAATCTGATCATTTACCATGAATGTCCTACCACTGATAGTGAACACCCACATCAATATTTATCTTTTATTTCAGTACTCTGCCCCCCCCCCCCCCACCCTTAAAAAGAAACCGCCAAATGTTGACCTACCCTAATTTGTTTTTTGTCGGCACCTTAGCAGGAAAACAACAAACATGGCATTTGGGTCAAGCTTAGTTGGTTCATGCTGGGTCAACATTCAATATTGACCAATAGACTGAACGGTAGGAGAAGAGGGCTGGCGTTTGGAGTACAAGTGCGTTCTTGTATACTGATTAAACAGTGCTTTATCCATGCTAAAACACATCAGTGTACATGTGCCATATTGGGGTAAAATTCCCCAATAAATCTTGGGAAGGGGTTCATTTTTAGATTCTATAGAGACCCTTAGCTGTGATCATCTTTCCTTTGAACAAAAATACTCTTGAGATACTTTGGGTACAAATGAAAACGTGATCTTTGGTTGCCATTTAAATGCCCCAAGGGTGAATAAATATAACCATCTTTGGGTACAAAAAGTCCCCCCCCCAAAAAAAAGGAGAAAAAAAAAAAGGTCATTGTGTCCACTGTCGTTCTTGAAATTCTTTGAGGGTTCTAAACCACAGGTCAGTTCTGGTGTTACTGTGTTACTTTTTTCTCTCTCAATTACTGCTCAATGTTGACCCCCCTTTTTTGTTGGACCAGTGGAGTCAATTTGACCGCCGAAAGACGCCGCTAAGGGCCTCACAAGAATGTGTGAAGAGTTTGAGGTGAATTGAAAATGCTCACACAAACGATGGATAAGTAGCCAATGTGTCTAGCCTATACAGGAGAGGTATGGAGATTTGTCTGCAAATGAAGGGTGGTCAAAATATTAACTACTTGTTAGGTTTGGAAACTTTGACCAGTAAAGCACAGTAAAGAAAACAGGATCATATCTGAGGAAAGTGCCACATTGCTCTTATATTGCTGGAACTAAACCCTTCCCCTCCCTGTGATACTCTTACCCCCAGGTCAGGTTATCATCTAAAAATAGTGGACATTACAACAAGAGCACTGAAATTGGGCTTGTGTAAGAAACGTGGAAACAGAAAGTACAGTTTCAATTGACAAGAAGTTTTTTTTAAAAACCTTCCTTTCGAAAGGACTCACCATGGGGTTTTTCCGGAATCTAACGTGATGCTCTCGAACATGTATAAACATGGAGGTAGTATAACCGTCTGTTTCATTTAACGAAATTAGTGAATGCCTACCAGCAAATCTTTTTACTGTATGCCTAATAATCCGACCCTGTTAACCCGGGTCCTCATGTACAAGTAGATAATAGATAAAATAAGTTTGCCGTGGGTTCAAACTGAAGATTTGGTGGCCTGTTTGATATGAAATACTTAGCGGCCATCTTGAAAAAAAAAAAATAATAATAATAATAATAAGGCCCTCATCCTCCTCTTTTTGGAAAAATCTTTACGATCAACTGGTATTTTTTATTTTATTTGGCCTAATAGACCTTATGCATTGACGTCATCCAGCGGCCATCTTAGTGGAAAAACGGTGACGAAACAATCGAAACGCACAGATTTGTACGCGCGGCGCACAGGATTGGCCAATGAACAGCCTCCTTTAGACCTCTAGGTGAGGGTGCCCTACCGAAATGACGTCATGTGCATAAGGTCTATATATAAAACTAAAACAACCTGATGTCACCTGGTAGGCCTACAGGTAGGATACTTTACTCACTGAATCAAGGGCAAGATTTTTCTGCCTTGCAAAAAGAACATTGCTTTGGGAAAGTAACACTTGTGTTGGAATATTTCCTGGGGCTGTAAGGCATATTGGCTCTGTGGCTCTGTGGTTCTGTGAAGTGTCAATCCTGCGCAGTACCATAGTTATAATAATCAGAAGTGACTTAACTTCTTGTGAAAACAAAGATGTTCTTTTAATTTACAGACAACAGTATTAAAGATCATATTTGTTTGGTAAAAATTGTTAATGGACAATTCTTGTTGTAATGTGAATCGGACTTTTAGGTGAAAGGTCATATAGTGTTATACGCATGGTCTGCTACATTCGGAAGATTTGTGTGTGATGTAAACACGCCAGTCATCCCACACAAATCTTTAGTAATGTAATAACTTGTTTAGCAACAAGGACAAAACTGTGACAATGCTTAGAGGAAGCAGAGCACAGAATCTTGTTCTTTGATGCAGCTATGCTGAATAGCTGAGTCAGTTATGGATTACGTTGAAGCCTTTACAAAACTACATAGAACCACAAATGGTTCAGTAGTCTATGATTGAAGTGGCAGTTTCTATTCATACTGAATGCCTACTGAATGGGGGCTTAATGTGTCTGGAGTAGTGGAGTTGGTCCCCAAGGTCTCTGCTGGGTGGTGTTTTCTGCCTATTCTGATATTGTGTAAAGGTTTGGACCAGCATGTTTATGAGTGACTCACCCAAACCTGCTGCTGGCTGATTAGCGCCTGCGTGTTTAGAAAGTAAAGCTGCATCAGCAGAATCGGTGTGGGTATCATGTTTGTTCTGGATGTTTGTGAGTGTGGGAGAAGTGCACCTGTATTCTTGTTGGGGTGAGTCCTTCCTCCATGGTGTGATCACCTCTGTGCGCATGTGTGGTGAAATCAGGCATACATTTGCCAGCCTGATAAAGATCTGTGATTGCTCTCATTTTGGGTAAACTTTAGGGATTTGTTTCGTTTGTTACTCTTCACAATGAAGTCGAAACTTGATTGTATTTGTTTGATTGCTTGAATTCTATGTTTCTTGAATGGCACTACAGTTTATGGTTGCTTTCACCATAAATGTATGTCTTATGTAATCTGGGACTTCCTCATAGACTCGACTCTACTCATACTTGATATAGAAAACACACTATTAAACTATAAAAAAAAAAAAAAAATAAAATACAGTTTTGAAATCTGAGACAACCATTTTTATAAACCCCTTACAAGTACTGATTTATCTTGAGCCAAGAATTTCCCCCAAATAACCAAAACTGCTCCCTACAGCACAATGTATGATGAGAGGAAAGTAAAACAAATTCTCAAACAACTGAACCGATGAGAATGTGTGAAAATGGGACAGGGATATTTATTGGGAACAAATGTCCCATCTCAAGTAGTCCCCCTGGCCATGAAGTGTCTTGGCCTTACAGGTGATACTGATTTATGTGCCAGCCTGGTTTAGTCGTGTTTATTTCACATGGAGGTTAGCCATGATGGATGGTGACAGGTTACTGCTGACTTTTTTTATTTATTTTCACTCGGAAATTATCATAAGTGAGTCTTGTATTGTTTGAACCATACAGCTTGAACTGATCACCGATTCAGAGGAAAGGATAGTGCCACGTACTGCAGTGGTAAATTGGCAGGAGCAACATTATGTGAGATAGTTGTAGAAGGTAAGTCAATGTTTTTGTTCACCCAATGCCTGAAAATGGCTTCACATAATTTTACCATTGTGCGTCCCTCCTACCTACTTTAAGCCTCAGCACCATCAGTAGTCCAGCATTCTCCTGAAGACGAGCACAGTATACTGACTAAAACACGAAGAGCGCAACAACATCTCTTTGTACAGCCAACTCTCTTCCCAAAGAGAATTCAAACCTACATCAAGTACTTTGTTGTACGTCTGCAATTTTATCTCCTATATTCCACACCAAAGCTCAAAACTTTACTTAATTTTACGACAGTTCAGAAACTGATGTTGGAAAATATATAAATTCAGTTTGAGTTAAACAAATTATAACATAACAGTGTCCTTAAAATTTTGATATCGTTGATTTCTAAAAAGATCCTGAAGAAGAGGATGAGATTAATAACTTTCTAGAGCTTGGCTGTGGCCAGTTCTATTTAGTGTTATGCAGAAAAACTGCTTAGCAAATTTCTTTGCTTAACAAAAAAATGAGTGGGGCACCAGTTGCAACAATGTTAATGCTATGGAATTTTAGCAAGTTTTTATGCCTACAGGCTTTATGAAATCGGGCCCTGTGACAAGTTGAATCTAATTGGCAGCTGGTACTGCCACAAAAATATCTAATTGAAACTTTAATTGCATCAGGTTAGGAATGCTATTTAGATTAGATTTTAACACCAATATGTGATAAGCACTTTACATTGTATGTAATTTCTGCTTTCTACATCCTTGTGATAGTAGTGTCTTAAACATGTCTATCCTATCATGAACAAATTTTTTCGATTTGATGATCATTTTGTGACCTTTTTGTCACCCTATTGCCAATCACTGTAAGACCAATCAATTTTTGTTTAGTTCACCAAAGGTTGAGAAGGTATTGTGGTCAGTAAACCACACCACTTGAAAAAGGTATAAATCATACAGTCGGCAAATTTATTGTGCTACACATTCTTGTATCAGTATGAATCCAAAAGTGCAGGGAGATGTTCACTCACAATAATGTACACCAGTCAGTTTGAACTTGTTACCAGGATATTATGGGGGGGGGGGGGTTACTGGCCCAATGGATTCTTGCCAGTGGTGCAGTGTGTATTGATGAATTCTTTGGCTGCTTGTTGTGACTTTAACCCGCAAGTCAGACAAGAGTAGAGGCAGCCGGTTCAATCAATCAACTCAGTTTGTGGTCAAGTTCATCTGTGGATGACCTTATGTCAAGCAATAGAAATGGTACTAAATCCTTTGAGGGTTTTCATAGCCTTGAGAAACCCTATGGCCTGGAGATTTTTTTCCTACAAAGGAAACTTGATAATGCAGAACGTGTGAAAAGTTAACTGGTTCCTCACAAAATATCTAATAATGCATGTAATATCAAGTCAAATGCTAGTAAGGGGGTTTGACCCCTGGTGTTACTTCAATGTTATATGAAGTAAAGGGTGTTGGAGCCAAAGTTTTAGCCAGGATTTAGTAAGTGGGTGTCCAAATTTGTTGGAAATTTAAAAACTGGGTGTACAAATTGTTCACTTACAATAAATTCACAGTACATGGTAATGGCAGATAGACAGATGAGCAGGATGTTTGAGTTTCTAACAGGGTGTCCAAAAGACAACCATACACCCCTCTGGCTATCACTATGGTTGGAACTTAAAGGCAGTGGACACTATTGGTAATTGTCAAAGACTAGCCTTCACAGTAGGTGTATCTCAACATATGCATAGAATAACAAACCTGTGGAAATTTGAGCTCAATCGGTCATCGAAGTTGCAAGATAATAATGAAAGAAAAAACACCCTTGTCACACAAAGTTGTGTGTGTTTAGATGGTTGATTTCGAGACCTAAAGTTCTAAATCTGAAGTCTCGAAATCAAATTTGTGGAAAATTACTTCTTTCTCGAAAACTATGGCACTTCTGAGAGAGCCGTTTCTCACAATGTTTTATACCATCAACCTCCCCCCATCACTCGTGACCAAGAAAGGTTTTATGCTAATAATTATTTTGAGTAATTACCAATAGTGTCCACTGCCTTTAATGGTATGAAGCATACTTCATAAATAAAATGCGCCAACCAGTGTATTCAACAGGTGAATTACACAAAGATTTTTGGATTTGCCATATCTCACTCATGGAGTTTGGTTTCAAAACTAATTGGAAAAACATGTGTTTTCAACTTCATGTACGCGGTGTAAATAACCCGATTAATAATTGCAAAAAAGGTGTAATTCTTTGAATTTGGTGTATCCAACCACATCTTTCTTGATTGACATCTTAACTTGGTATGTTTTACAATTGGATGCTTATGAGTGAATTGATTCAGAAATCTGGAACAAGATAAAGCCAAGTGAAATGGAAAAAGCTAGATTTCACCATGATTTATATTTTGTGACAACTGTGCATGATCGAAACACATTCTATATTTGTTTTTAAGTATAACTCACACGTATGCATTTAATGTCATTTGAATTTAATTCACAAATTGTGCAAAACAGACCTGGAAACTTGTCATGGGGCGCCACCCAACTTTGTAAATTCTAAAAAAAAACTTCTAAAGAACGCGGAAGACTCTATCTAGACACAAACTTTGTCTCGTTTGGATAAACGTGCAGGGAATTATTTTTTTTGTAACGACTCTGCAAAGTGCCCAATGATTGCTTCCTACAATTATCCATACAGGACTCCTAGTCCTAGTCCTATATTAAATTTTTGAGGGTCATGGCAGTATACATCATGGCAAAATAAATGATGACATGTGATGCGTGCTCCACCACTCAAATGACAAGGATCTGTGTGTACGTTATACAAACATCACTGTCTGTTATTTTTAATACACAAATTCGACCATACTACAAACCTAACGTAAAATATATTTTTCATGTAAGCCCCCTATAATATAGGTTTGATGACAGCTGCCACATTGCAACGTACATTACATGTAAGAAAAACCTCAGTGATTTCAATGAGGGACATTTCAAAGAAAAATTTTCTAAGCCCTGGTTGTTTGATTTTGTGGTTCCTTTTCTAGGAAGACTCAAGGTCTTACTTGAATAGGATTTTCTTGTACAACTAGCCAGGTAAGCTTACTGTACATGTGTCCTGTTACCCATGGTAAAAACCTAATCACAAGACAGTGACAGCACACCTCATGATAAGATTTACTGTCTTATGTCATCCCTGTTACCACAATAAGGTGTAAATTGCTTAACTCCTTGCAATGCCAAGTAATTAAATGTCAATTACACCCTAATGTTGAGGCAATTAGTTTTGTTTTATGGCATGTGCTGATCCACTGTTCTTTTGATAAAACAGGTGTGAGTGGCATAGTGAATCACATCTTGATGTACCATTACTCCTACTCTAGTTAGTTGGCAAGAAGTGTGGTGGAGAAATTGAATTATTAAATCTTTCTGGTAATGAAACCAAGGGATGGCCATAGGTGATTGGCAGGCCTAATACACATATAAACAACAGTAGCACAAACATTTTGCATGGCAAGTCTTTTTTTGCAAGAAACACCGATAATCAAAACGCTAATTATTTCACAGTAAGGGAGTGCACAAGTTTTTGTCGTCATATACTAAAAGGCAATCTCTCTTCTTCCTTGTCTATCGAAAGGAGCACTTTTATGTGTTCAAAGACAGTTATCTGAAAGCAAACAAACAAAGTACTCTGAAATAAACAGCAGATAAATGCATGTAAATAAATTCACCCACTTGTCTGTGTAAACTAACTCTCTACATAATTATCTGGTGAGTCACATACATGTAACCTGTTGATATTTCAAAAGTTCAGGATATTAAAAGATTTAGTTCACATGTGCAAAATATTTGGCATAATTGTTTCCCCTGTGGTTAGCAATCTGGTTTATAACTTTTTAATGAAAATCTAACACACATATTTCAGGCTTTGAAATGAAGGGGCACGACAATTTTCCACTGGTAGGGGGCACTTCAATGAGGAAAATCTGAATCATATTGAAATTTTGCAGATGGCACCAGAGAAAAAGCACAGGGCACCATGAAAACTGCTGTGATGTTAATGTTTTTTTAATTGTTTTTTAAGTGTTATGGGTCAATTTTTAGTTTGTGAAATTTTCTCTTGTTAGAACATATAGGCCACAATTGTTGTATAGGCCCTAAAAGCAAACTTCTCAGTGATTTTCAATGTGAAGGACTTTTCAGAGAAAAGTTGTCTAAGTCTTGGTTGTTTGATTTGTCCATGGTTCCTTTTTTGGAAAGACTCAAGGTTTTACTTGAATATGATTTGCTTGTACAGCTAGCCAGGTACGTTTACTGTATGTCAGTCATGTAACCCATGGTTAACCATGGGTTAACCAATGGAGGAAGGAAAATATTGCTTCTCCTCTATTGTTAAACCTAAGCACAAGATTGACAGTAAGACATATTTACTTGTATGTGCACATTTTGATTTTAATTAAAGTGTGAATGACCTGTAAGAGTGGGTGTATGGTATTGAAACCTCTGCCAACTCAAAGTTTGATGTTACAACCCGCAAAGTCCCAAGACAATTCCTCAAACTGGTAAAGTCACAACTTTTTGGTATGGAACATATCAGTAAACAGTTAATTTTGCAAACACACCTTCCAGTTTCTTAGAACACCCTGAAGTTTTCTTTTAAGATCCAGACCAGCCCAATCTTGACCCCTGCGTGAGGTGATGCCTCTGGGTGCGATTTAACATTACAGAAAAATCAGTAATAACTGGACTTAATTGTAACCAGCCTGACACCCACTCACTTCCTGTGGACTTCACTTTTCTCATATTAAACAGGCCCTTATTATTAAGTAGTTAAGTAAGTGATTCTGTGAAACCAAGGTTCCCACCTGCTTAGTGGTCAATATTTTCAAGTGGTTTAACTTCTGAAATGTTCAATATCTCAACGGTTATATCAGAAGTAAGCGATCATGAACCTTTCATTTACAAATTCCTTCTCAGATGATGTTCTTATTTACTATAGGCAATGGAAACTTCCCTGTGACCAAAACAACAACTTTTAGGTAGGCCCTACGTTCATTCTTACAAGTTTTCCTTTACAAACAACCAAAATGCTTCTGGGTAAGTTTCAGGGGTGATTCAAGATGTTTATAATATTTTGATAATTTTACAGGCTACAGCTTGTAAAAGTGAATCGACATAACCATCACAATGAATGTCTGTGAATTCATGCTGCAAAGGTTCCTGGCCACCTTGGAATCATTTAAAACCCCTGAGGCAAAATGAATTCCTACAGTTTGGTTCCCAAGCTTTGGTGTGAACTTGAGACTGAAAGTTTAGAAGGTTAAAGGAGAAAAATAACCTACATGTGTTCGTATGCAGAAAACAAAAATTCATTGTGGAACTTATGTGCTTTATTAATGGTCCAAATGTTAAAGTTGGAGGGGGAACCATGGCTGGTTTTGTGCTTATTAGCTGCTGTAATGTTTCATGCCCTTGCTACTTTTGTTTGACATTCCATAGACTCCTGTTGACATGTGTAAAATGACTTGTTTACAGGAAACACAAAACAAATAATTTTGGGATACATTCTTCCAATTTCATACTCAATTTGCAAAGTGGTTTTCCGTACAAGGACATTCAGTTCTCCAGAAATGTAATGTATACTTGATGATGTTTTGTTGCATGGTGTTGTCAGACCTGTCTGTATGCTTCGTTTTTGAAAGGGCATCAAGGGCACCAATGTATTTGCTCCTTGGTAAAGGGCACCCTATGAGGAAATTGCCAATCTACTGGAGCATTTCAAGGGCAGGGGGCATGGAGGCAATCGCCTTTGCTGCCACCATGAAGTATCAGGCCTGTGTTGTGTCTTGGAGACATTGCAGTGTAATCCACAAGGATAAAGAAACCAAAAAAAGTAAAAAATTTAAATTAGGAAGGAATGGACCACTTTTGCCACTGCTTGTGCACTCAGGATTATTGGGCTACCTCCTCAATGGTGCAAACCATGCCAAGAATGTCGTTCCTTGGTATGATGACAGCAGGTCATTCTCTGTTATGGGATTATTTTGATGGCAGAAGAATTAGGGCAGCTGCATTGGGTCTGTGGCAAGTCAGTTAAATGGGTTATGTAGAGACTCCAAGTGTAAGATTATACATCAAAAGGAGTTTAAAGGCTGTGGTTTTTGGAAGTTTTCTTAATGGATTTACAGTGACCTTAGATTGACTGGAGGGCTTGGTTATTTTTGGTTATTTTCAGAATAGGTCACAACTTACACAAATGTAACCTACATTTCATACTTTAGGCTGTCAATCTAATTTTTAAATAAGAATTCAAAATTTGCTATTTGCTGTTATACATAATGATGAAATAGTGTGGTCTCAAAATTGCTTCTTTTCAATACTTTCAGCATTTCAGAGATGTCATGGTATGTAGGCTATGTATGTGTAGGCCTACTGTATAGGCTAATAGACAGGTTGACAAAGTATGAAGTATATATATAAATAATATTAATCATTATATCTAAATGCATGAGGGACAGAGAGATCTGGGGACAACTCTGTCATAACATCATTGACAGAGGACACTACTGGAAATAGAAGATTAGTACAGAGATGTGTACCTTTTTTCGTTCTCCAACATTTAGGCCTCTAGCAAATCCAAGTTCCAATGAAATACCAGTGAACTACATGTAGTTATTTCTTAAATACCAGGGAGGTGTACTGTTCTTTTCATGTACTGTATTAGTTCGTGGAACTCATCAAGTGACAAACTCCCCTACATAGCACAAATATTTACTGTGTCAACAGACCAACAGACATCAAAGTGCACTGCACCCCTTGCCGGCTGCCCGGCTGCACCTGGCAGAATTAAGCATGCTAAATATGTGTACACCAGTAATCAACACAGGATGTACAATAAAAAAATACTTGTTGGCTTCTTTCTAGCTCTACAGAAATCTGCAAATTGAGAAAGGAAATCGCTGTTTTAGTTAGGTAGTTCAATTGTAGCAGAATTATCAAGTTTGCTGTGTATAACCTTCCTCCGTGGTTAACATGTAGGTAGAGTTGCCATGATATTATTACCTTCCTCAAGCATTCACTGCTTTGAAAGACGTGCACAATGGGTGTCTGGTCGGGGTCAAGCAATATCGCATTGAATTCCTGCGTTAAACTGAAGGATTGGGAAATGGCCAAATTTAGGGTTGTAAACACCGAACCCTCTGCTTCTACTGAGTTCCCATGCATTTATCCCAGTGGGGAGAACTGTCTGGCCATACTGTATTCTGGCAGCGGTGTCTGGATGGGCTTATTTGGATGCCAAGGAGAATTATGAACCCCAATTGTGTTTCATATAACAAGCAAGTTGATCTGAGAATGAGTGTTCAATCTTGGTTCAATGTTACTGGTTTTGCCTATGTAGAGAACACATAAACCAGAACATGGGCCAAAATAAAATGTACACAATTTGTGACTTTTATCAATCAGTTGGGATTTTACAACCTTTCAATTTTTTGTTATATAAACATCATGTTAATTTTGTCCCAGTTTATGATTTATTACTCACTAATTCCTCATTTCATCATGCTACACTGCTAAGTTCAACTAACTTCTTCAACACAAATTGAAACTAATATTTGTTTCATGATCAGATTTTATTATCTGCTTGAACGGGAGTTATACTGAAAATTTTTGGAATTTCTGCCTCTCCAGCAAACCATCAAACCATGACATGGGTTTCTCAGCATGATGTCCCCACAGAGACAGAATTCATTGTGATGTTGTAATTTGGTACGAACCATGTGGCAGCCAGTCTGTAACTTTAGCTGGGAGTAGTGGAGAAACCTAAGGGCATTGTCTTTGACCTTTTGAGGTCAGGTGTGGAAAATGGTATATTTGAATGTTGACGTTTTCAGATAATGAATTCCTCTGAGACTTCTTGTATCAAAGCAGATAATGTTCAAGAACTTGTTACTGTGTCAGCCTATCTACAGGCTTGGAATTAAATCTTTGAAAGGGCAAGGCCATTTTCATTTTGCAAAGGGCACTTTCGTTTGAAAATGTTGAGTCAAGTAGAAACTTTTGAAGGGGCATCAAGGCCAAGACCAGGAGCAACGAAGGCCATGGCCTCCAGGGCCTGTGTGTAATTTCAGGCCTGTAAGTATAATATAAAAAGCACTTTTTAAGGCAGTGTCCAAATTGATGGCTTAGCCTGAATGACAAAGTGTCCTCTTCTTCAATATTGTTGATGCAGCCAGTGGCTACATGTATAGCCATAGTCGTTGTGAGCCAGCGGCTATAGCCATAGCCAAAGTGGATTGATTCGGTTGTGCTTCATTGATTTAAGAAACACATCTTTCTCAGTTTCGATCATTTTGTTTGCTGATTTTTTTTCTTCTTAAATTGCGCACATCCAGGCCTGACTCTTGTAAGGTCATGGCAGATTTTCTATTAGGGAAACCTTTCTGAGGAAAAAAAAAAAATAAAAAATACTGTGATATTTTATGGGCAACAAGGCATGAAGGCAATGACCAGGGGCCTGGAGGTTATTGCCTCATTTGCCTATTGATTTTTGAACGATAGATCATGAAGGAAGGAAATTGCATTAAAGCAGCCTGCAATGATATCAATTTGTGAAATGCAAACACAATACACAACAAAGTAGTTCAGGTTTTGAGTCATTGGTCGACTCACTGAAAAAACGTTACCCATAACGAACTTTGTGTCTAGTTATCCCTATATATAAAGACAACAACTAGTTCAAGTAATTAGGATATTAAACAGTTTCCTTGTTTAGCTCTTTACTAATTACATATCCTGTGTTTTGACAAGCTGGCATCAACTGTTCTAAAGAGATCAAACTCTCAATAGAAATAACTCCTGGGATCAAAAGGAGGGGCAATTGTCATGGTGCTGAAACCCAGAATTACTTTTTATCACAATTTTCCTTTCTAAAAATGGTGACTTTCCAGTCACTTTGTATCTTGTTAATTGACTCAGTTTACAGAAGGAACACATGATGGGTAAATGCACTATTAGGTTGTGAATAATTGATTGGGAGTATTTGTATGACCCCAAGGTGTGAGGAAACCAAGCAGGTGGTTTATGTTTATATGAAGTGTTTAATTTGGATATGTAACGTTTAAATGTTGGATTTAACAATGCAGTTTTAAATGCATGTCTTTTGAAGATTTCCAGTGAAACATGTCATGCTTTCTCTGTTAATAAAACCCTTACAATAGGAAACTTTTGGACGGTCCTTTTTCACAGGTACTTCCTCTATGGTCCTTGCAAGTAGTGCGCGTGCTCAGACCTACATATACATGTACGCGTGCAATACTGAGCATGTGCGCACAAAAGGACTGCGCACAAAAAGAGTGCCATAAAAGGACTGTTATGTCTGCTGCTGCCAGCGTCTTAAAAGTCTCCCATTGAAACAAAGGTATTGTGCTGTAAATACACACTTTAAGTTACAAGTCACATACACCTTTAAGTTACAAGTAAGCATACACTTTAGGTTACTTACAAGTACGCATACACTTTTAAATAAAATGCCTTTTCACTTCTCTATTTACCTATAACTGCAAAAAGAAATTGTAAGTTGCAATGTAAACATTATATGGAAAAGCCTCAAGCTATCATTTGAATGGAAAGGTTGAGCCGAGTATGTTTTTGATTGGGTGTGATTATGTATGCCTTGGCTGAATGGCCCGTGGTCTAATTACCAGAGTAGAGCTACCCAGCCCATCAATGATATCCCGATTGGTCTGGCCTGCTCAGGCCTGTCGCCAGCGATTTCACACTCTGCCACCTCCGTTGAAAAATACCGTAATTTTGGTGCGAAAGGAAACGGGTGCAGCGTTAAATATTTTAGTTGAGAGCAGAATGTCACATCCAGATGTCATCAGAGTTAAATTAAGATGGAATTCTTCATATTCCCAAGACACTCAAGTGAAGGAACAAGGAATCTTCAACGCTTTTGAAAACAAGGCGTTGAGTTCTTTGACTTTTGAGATGCAGATAATTATCTGGATAAAATATAGGGGTTGAATTTGAGGTAAAATTCCACAAGACTGCAGGGCTTGTTGTAGCTCAAAGTGTTTACTGGACCAGAATTTGTTTCATAAGACCAGAATCTTCATGAGAAAGAGCTTTCTACGTACAAAGTGTAACATGTTGGGCCTACATTGTTTTATTAGAACAAACTAGGCAGGGTATAATCCAGAGTTCAATGAATTTTAAGAAAATCTTGTACATGTGTAGCTCTGACTTATCACTGGAACAGAAATAATTGTATACAAGGCCAACAGTTTTTGGGGGTATATTGACTGAACTTTGAGGAGAAGATTTGGATTCGAAAAGATTTTTGGAAAAACACTAGACTGTGGCATTTGATTGGCTGTTGGTGTCCTGGCACGATGGTAAAATTACGGAAGCTGAACAGTGGTCCAGTGGATGTATATTTTGAGCCTTGTATTCTAAACTGACACTGTACACATCACATCAGTTTGTCAGTATGCAAAATATAGGATCAATCAACATGTTTCCCCCTTCCCTCACATCATCTCATCGTGCTTCAATTTTGTTTCAATTTCCCAAGCTGTCAGTCAACACAGTGTGGGTTTTGGCCAAGATCATCTATATTTAGGTGAGCAGCTCACCAAATTATTGATGCCACAGTGGGGGGCTCTGTATTATACACTAATGCTCTAGCAATAGAGCACATCATGGGTTACTAGTACGCAGAGGGAGTGCAGCTAACTCGTAATCTGTAAATCAAGTTGAATCTAGTAGACTCTTGTCGTTGAATAATTATTGGAAATCTTTTGTTAGTTTGGTTTCACTACCTTATACTACAATTTGAAAAACGTGACAAGGTTAGTAGTACTGTTGTTCCCCCTGCTGTTTGCTCTTTTATTATAAAGCTTCAGTCGCAGAGTGAGGCTAAAATACATAGTCATTTGCCCTTTATAGATGTATGACGTCATTGACCACCATCTTTGGAGAAACGTATCTGCGTGAAAGGCGATCATTGGCCGAGAGTTGTGCACAGTGCGTACACGCAGACACTTTTCCATTGTTAATCATCAAATATGGTGGTCGATGAGGCTATGTGTAGTGAATCTATAGTCTATGGTTCAAATCCCTCCCCTTCCCTATTGAACTGTCATGACTCAAAGCTATTTCCTGGTGTTAGAGTTTCGTTCACTATTATATGGCAATGAAACCCAAACTAGATGCTGCCGGGTTTGGATCAATTTACTCTTTTTCTCTCTTTGAGCATCATCTTTTGCAGAACATTCTACTTTTAGTTTGTGGGGTTTCTGAATAGTACACAAATCCAACTTCAAGTACCTGAAATGATGATTGGAAAGCCTCGGGAGGAGGATTTTGTGTGTTATCTTTTCCAATCATGCTAGTTTCCTGGCATCTACCTCTGGGCATAAAGAATTGCAATAATGCGCTCATTATTGATTTCCTATTACAGTGCCATTGATTTCCTGTATGAAGTGGAATGAGTTTGGCTAAGCTTTAAAGTCTTTTCCTGACTGTTAAACCTCCTAGCTTATTGATTTATAGAATGGCTTCATTTATGGGATTGTGAATTATACAAGCAGGATAATATGAAATTATTATTCAATACTGTGTTTGTGTCAATGCTTGGATCTCCTGTACAGTGGAACGGTTTTTCCAATTATTAGTGGAACAGTACGGGCCTCTCCAATAACTTTTTGCACTGTATCTCTTATCCCTGTGGAATACAACCCCGGGGAAGTTTTACCCCATGGCTACCCTGGCACACTTTTGAACTTTGTCCCTATTCCACAGGGTTAATGTTTCAAGAATGAATACCCCAAGATTTTACCAGTACTTATTCCCGGGTATGTATGCCTATTTGCTGGGGCAGACCGGGGCAAAGTGCTCATGTGTGAAAAGGCCGTCCTTCATGCCCTGGGGCAACCCCTGGGAATGCAGTAGTGTGAAAAGGGCTTAAAGAAGTAACAGGAAGGTTGATAAAAGGTCTCATTCCTTGACCATTCTTGAAAGTCTGTCTTATTAAGTTTGACGCCCTGTAATAACTGCCATGGGCCATTGATAATTAACAATTAGATTAGTTGGAACTTTTATATAGGTTGTTTCAACACAGATAGTTTTGATACATGGATTTGTACTCTGATGTTCTAGTTTATAAATATCTACAACATTGAATTGTCTTGGGTAATTGGTCTTCATTTATTACAACTTAAACTTTGCAAAGGTGTTACAAAAAAATGGCAGGACCCTGCAAAGTATATTTTTCAAAATATGCCCATTTCTTTAAAAATGGTTTTAGTTTTGTTGTGCCATATGAGGCCAAGGACTGGAATGTTGTAGCATGGTAGGTATATCAAAGAACATGAAGAACATGTGATGAAGTTGTAATAATTTCTAAAACAAACTAATCCCCTATCAGTGCCTTGCATCCTTGGAACATAAATCCACCTATCCCTTCCTCCCCTTGGGGCTAATCCGGAAATAGCAGCAAACAATTTATTTGTTGGGGGCTACACATAGCCAGAGGGGGGAGGGGGGATTTAATTTGAATACAACAGACAAGGTTGGTGTGAAATTCATTTGGGCGATCATAATCCGCTGTGACTATTGAAGGCTTGCGTAGTCCGTTTGTTGTTGAATGACTTGAGCGTGATGAGATGTGAAGTGTTTCTAATGTCCACCACGGCCTTGAACTTATAACATGATCCGATGAAAATTGAAACCATTAAATTCCGGCCACAGTGAAGGACAGTTAAGTGAGCACAGCAAATTAAAGCAAAGGGAAATTATGAAGAACAAAGACGAGCAAATTGTTACCAGATGGGAAATTTTGAAATATGTTGACAGCTATTAATGGGGTGGGGGCAAAAAAGCATTAATCTACAACAGTTCCTGAAAGTTGAAGAGGCATTGACTTACCAATGACCCTAGCCCAAACTTGAGTACCACAGAGAATAACAACCAATGCATATATATGCATTTTAATGTGGAGACAATGGGTTGGCTCAGGTTTATTTAGATTTCAGCCATCAAAATGGACTGAGATTGGGGGGGGGGGGCTAGCTTACGTTCACAACTTCATCATAATGAACACATCGCAAAGAAATGAGTTATTCACTTATTCAACATTCAACAATGTATCATCTGTTCTCATGCTTGAAGCTTTAGCTAAAATAAAATAAAAATACCCTATAAATAAATTCCTGGATGTCTACGTAAGCGTACATTTTAAATTATTCTATTCGATTGTGAGTCATCATTTCCAGCACACCTGAGAGATGCAGCATACTGCTCATGTACACAGCATTAACACCTGTACAAAAGGAGAAGTTGACTATTTGATACACACTACATGTCCTCCCAGGATCACGCCACTGTCACAAAGAAAGACTGGTGACTAAGATTGTTGGTGACAGCTCCTTTTTTTAAAAGATCAACAATCAGATGTGCTGTTGTGCAATACCACTCCTTTGAATACTTACAAAAGAAGCAGTTTGGCTGGTTGAAATTTTGTAGGCTTACAGGAGTAAAATATACTTTGCCATTTATCACTTTAGGTTGAACGGAAATTGGGTTTTTAATGAACAAACACAAAGCTTACACTTTACACTTCAGTTTACTGTCCATGAAATAGCTGCTTTAATTAGGTTGTGGTTTATTTTACATGAGAGATAAGGTATTTGTTTGGTAATCAATCCTAAAATTATTGGCATTAAAAACTCACTTGGTTTGAAGTACAGCAGCTTTCAATTGTGTATTTACAAGCAATTTGAGAATCCATTCACTTTGAAGTAATGTGGTTATGGAAGAAGATAATTTTTATAACCAAAAGTTTGAATTTGGGAAGCGTTACTGTCAGAAACATTGTGAATTCCAATTATCAATTAGTCATTTTTAGTGTTCTCAAAAGCACCTTTTGAAATGAAATGTTCACGCAAGTAAGGTTTGTTGTTTATAATCTACATTATATAAAATTAAAACAATCAAACGGTTCAAAAAACAAAGGTACATGATGATGTATACGTTCTCTTTAAAAATATGTCTTTGTAAGATTTAGTAATGTATAACTTCAAAGCAAAATGAAAAAATTACATTGAAACCTTCTGATATTATTAGTCTTTCACATTTAGTTTTCTGCCTGTTGTTTGATCAATCGGCAATAGGACAGATTGTTGGATTTAAAATGTCAGCGCTGTTTTCTTTTCTTGTGGCTCATTCTGAGCATACCTTCTAACATGGCCTTGCAATATAGACAGTAACTGGCTCATTTGCAATGCATGAGGTTTTCAAGTACTTTACCCTGGCTCGGAGGTAATTTCCGTTTGCGAGTATCGGCCCGGTAAATTTGTTGATTAAGTTTGCAGCGAAATATAAAACATTTGGATGTAGAAATGAATTCTGCAGGGCATATAGAGTGTCCAATTCATGTCTCTGTGTATATATTAATGTCAGATGAACTGGGGTTTTTGTTGCCTCGCAAATGTTTTAATACTTATTGCCAAATACAGCCTTATTTTTTATATCGAAATTTTGTTATCTTAATTTATTTGCAAAAGGAAAACCTCAAGTCAATAAGTATGGTACATTTTGTCATTAAAGTATTTTTGTTTACCTGTGTAAGACTTCAGCAGGTTGTTTGTTTTTTTGAAACTACATGTATCCATCCTCAAAACAAAGAATAATTGTGAAGATCCAAACCACTTGAAATTTAAAACAATCTCACATACACTCTAGCATGAAAACAAGACATCTGTCAATGCGTTTCAAAACATGACCACTCTTACAAATTGATACCCCAGTTGTAACATCAAGAGAGCGAGTAAATGAGCAAAATGTTATCCTTTAGAGGTCAATCACCATGCCAGACATTTATGTGGTATTTCACAGAAAAGCCAAGTATTTCTGGTCTGGTCATAAATCAGGGAGACAGTTTGTGCTATTTTGTTACAAATGTTTGATTTTTATTGATGTCTAGCCCATTTGAAATTTTCTGAGAAATTGGTTGGCAAATATTGTCATTCTCAAAATTTTAGTCTGAAGATGCTGTACTAATGTAATTTTATCATTTTTTTTATTAAATAGTTATCAAAGGATGTTTTTGATTGATATTATCATGGAGCAAGGACATTTAGGTTTTTTTTATTGTACAGTTTTATAGGGGTCACTCTCATCATGGAGGAATTTTCTTCCTCCATGCTCTCATACAGTACATTTTGGGGAGTCTTCACAAGTCATTTATAATGTGTAGGCCTATGGCCATTGGTACATGTATGGCCTCAGCAAAAACACCTTGGTTATGGGCAGACAGATTATCACTAGTCATTCACACAAACGTATGATTTTATCCACCTGGCCAACACAATACCATTTTGCTGGCATTATATGCTCCAAGTATTTTAAGTGGATGACAGTCAAGGGTCAATACCCTATGGGGGCTCGATGCACACACAAGCATACAACACACTGGGGTGTTTACAGAATTTGGGCAAATGGCATTCACTCACTGAGGACCATTCTGTGTTGAATGATCGAATGTGTTGGTGCTGTGGAACAGACGTGTGCAGCGATTCAAAGGCAGTCTCACTTCAGAACGGATTACGCGGAGGATTTTCCAACCGAGGGAAATTGGATGTAAGCGTGGATATAATTGTATGTACAGGATAAGATGTAATTATGCTTTGGATGTCTTGTACAGTCTATGACTTTTGTACAACCAGAGGCTCTGTACACAGGTAGGCTGTGTACAGTGTACAGCAGATCCCAGCAGTGCACCTGTCTGCAAGAAAGTAGTAGCTGTTTTCTTTCTTCGTGCCCATGATTTGTACATGAATGATTGTGGAATACAACATTTATACCCTGTATGTGAAGTGATGGTGAGTGTTGTCTATGATTACATCTGCTGTTGTCTATGATTCCAACTGCATGTACAAAGGATCCTTATCACTGAATATTGATCATTATGGACCGATCAGTGGTCTCACAATGAGGAGTACGCTCTTTTGTATAGGCTGTAATCAATGTACTGTACGTATAATAGTTACCATTCAATTGTGAAAACAATTCTAGTAGGGAGGATGGTAAGTAGAGCTGTATTACTGTATGTAGGTTGTCAATACCTAATGTTTTTTGAGGTGGCCAGTGGCCTTATCATTAAAAATAGCAAAAATGACATTCTGAGTAAACATTTGAGTCGGTAGGATCATTTTTCAACTGTACTTTAAATGGTACTAAAAATATACAGAAATGAATATTGAAGCAGTTCATGTCCTACTACATGTATAGTGTCAAGAGTTTGACCCCTACAGTTCGCCATTTTAGTCAAATTGGGTTTTTGGTGGTTTGGAATGAAGTTATTTTACTACAGCGTTGCAAAGCAATCCCATGATTGATCAGCATTTTGGGGACATCTTAAGGCTTCACGATTTTCTTGTTTGTTTTGCTCCAGCAAAAAACTATTAAGGACACCAGCTGGCCTGGCACTTCACCGATGCAACGGAGGCACTAAAGAGCAGGCATGCAACTTTTCCTTGGATCAGCTGATTTCCCCTTTTTTAATCTCAGTTTTACCATTCAAAATTGAAAAAATACTGTACAAAATCAGTGAAATTTTGTATTTTCCTCTTTTTTTGGTAAAGTTACAGTTGCATGCCTGAAAGAGGCAATGGAGCAATTGTTTCTTTGCCCGGCCTCTGGTCATAATGCCTCTTGTTGCCCCTTCGTTCTCGTTGCCCCTTAAAATGTCTCAGTACCAATTTACTCTTTCTTCATATAGAGTTGCCCTTTATCAAGGAAAAAAATGCCTTGCCCTAACAAACAAGAAATTAAGCAAAGCATCTTGCTGAAACCGTTAGGCATATTATTTTGTGTTGTTCTACCTAAACCTCTGATGTGTTGGTGAAATTGTTACCCTGGAGCTTCAGGGGGGCTTCATCCTCCAGCCATACAACAAGGAGGGTTTCATTTTCTTGTTAGGGGTGGATCTCTGCCCACTACACTGTTTCGGTGTTGTTATCCCATTATCCAAATCACACCATCAGCAAACATTATGTATTGCTGTACTGGAGCTTCATTAAGAAAGAACGATTTAATTAAGTTGTGCAATAAATTACAGGCATCACTTGCATGATAATAGAGTGTATCCACATGCTGTGATTTGCCAGTCAAAACAGCATCCCATGAAAAATTAATATGATGGCGGTCGTTCCAGCCTTTACCTGCAAGCAGCGGAGTTTGATGAGGTCTAAACATCGCTGTCGGATTAGATTTCATGCATCTGGGCAGGTTGCTTATTGGATTTCTTGGGGTTGTTTGTTGTTGTATTATCGGGAAGTACAGTAATTGATGGACAGGTAGCCCACTGAGGTCGATCAAATTAATTACTGAATGTGATGATGACTCAATTTATGGCTCTACAGAAATATACTATTACAATGTACATTACCGTTTACAGACTGTGTTTGATTGCGTACATGGAAAAGAGATAGCGCTGGGATATTAGATCAAGTTTTGGTAAGGGTGCTCAGATATTCATGACAATACCACATGCCTCTATGATTTGTTTTTGGAAAAGGCAAGGGCACCAAGGCTATGACAAGGGGGCATCGAGGCAATGGACCGTTCCGGCTTTCCACTAAGCTCCGCCCACCGCGCACGTGAGCAAGACATGTGTACGAGCACTCCCAATGACATTCTGCACGATTCTGCAGCGCGTGCCAAATATACGCGCACGCAAGACCGAGTTTGTCCGACCACAATCATTGCTGTGATTGGTCAAATGGGTGAACGCGCACAGTTTGATTGACAGGCCGGATCGGTCCATTGCCTTTGTTGCCTCTGTGTTGTATCAGGCCAGGTACCATCTAGAGCAAAGTAAAGATTACATTGTTACATGTACGTACCTACTTTTACATTACAATGTAATGTAGGGCCTATGTACCCACTTCACAGACAGTAAAACGGGCATGTTTACAACAAAATGATTCCCCTTGGAAGTTGATAGCATCATATGGTACTCTCCACTAATGTAATTTCACAATTGCTCATTTTCTTCCATGCCTTTCATCTCTGTGGACCCCAGTTTAAATCCCTGACCAGAGCCTTGCATGTGGATTGTGTTTTCAGTCCCTGCAAGTACAGGCTACCTACGATTGCGTCGGTTTTCCTCCTTTGTGTAGGCCTACATGGGACATGAAAACTGACATTTCGTCATCATTTATACTTGGCTCATGACATTATCAGCAGTGCAGGGAGAGCAGAACAAAGGAACACAAAAGAAACGATGCTCTCCTCACATTGGAAGGCCGTGTATTAAATTTGGCAAGGCCTGTATTTATCTCTAGCTAGGCCTGCAGGATATTACCAGAACATTTCATTATGATGTAAGGGACTGTGGTTTCTTATATAAAGATGTGTTTCTATGTAGGATGTATGTTTGTTGGATGGATGCAAATCTTGAGGAGTGGTCCATCTGGTTCAGCGGTTGTTTTAAGATCAAGAAGTTTTACACATGTTTCTTGGCATTGTCGATGTGTTGCTCTTCAGTGATTTATTAATTAGTTTTCTGCATGTGAGTGTTACTTCAGCAGCAGCAGCCCTAGTCTTGGTGCAAGACGTTCTTGTTGAGTTGGATGGTAAACATACCATATAGGTCCAACCATAGGCTACATACACACTTAGCGACTGTTCCACTGATACTGATAGAGGGCATTTCTGTGAGGCGCGCTCCTGTCAGCAAGATAGTGTGGTGGGTCTGGAAGCTTTTCAACAGCGCCCGCTATCTGTCAAAAGTAATGGGCTCAGCGAGGAGAAGTAGTGGAGTGGGGGATGTGGATATGAGTGATAGTGAATAACAAAAGTCAATGTAAGCACCAAGACTACATCATCCTGTGTTGTGCCAGCTCCATGGTTGTGCTGTGGGCATAGGAACTGGTACATGTATTACTGAGCCTTGAGAAGGAAGCATCCTCTTTGCAATGGACTTGATGCGTGGGAATATGGTAAAGCAATCATTATGATGTTGTTCCCTAGAGATTGACACTGCATAACCAGGGCTCTCCTCAAATCTTTCTGGAGGTCCTTGTAGTGTACATGTAATGCCTACATTGAATGTACCAACTATGTACAGTGTAGCCTAGTTGGCATTCCATAGTTTATTAGTGGTCAAAGGGCAGCCAATGTGAATATTTTAAATGGACCATCAACTCACCAGTGAGTTGGTTTTATGAGTCTGATAGAGTCCATTAGAGTCTGATGTGCTTTGTGGCATGGAAATCACACAGATTTTACATTGCACAAGATGTCCAAAATCTGTGTAGCCTACATCTTACAAAGATTGCACATTGCAAGCGTAGTTTGATTTGTTGTTGATATGAAAGCCTACAATACCCTCAGAAGTATAGCTTGGAAAATATATAAGACACTCCATGCAAAAACCATGGGCACTTCACTGCCAAAATCATACCTGGGTTCTCGTATAAGATAAGTATACATTTCTGACAGTGGCTGTGTACATGTACAGCTTCTGTAT
Source organism: Asterias rubens (assembly GCF_902459465.1). NCBI lineage: Eukaryota > Metazoa > Echinodermata > Asteroidea > Forcipulatida > Asteriidae > Asterias > Asterias rubens. The sequence goes on along the minus strand of NC_047080.1, from coordinate 8,688,344 downwards.
CCACCAATAAGTGCTCAAGATGCTTTCAAAAAGGAACAAGTTTCACCATAATATTGATTTGAGTGTTTTGCGCAGTTTGCAGTAACAAAGCAGTGAGAATTTGTAAAAATCCTACCCCCACCTGAAAAAAGGGTCAAAAAAAGAAGAAGTAGGCCCTATGCAAACAAATTCAAGAAGTGTTGATATTTTGTAGACTAGTAAGGTACATATACCATGGATGTACAAAAAAATACAGACAGCTCCAACTGTGGGCCTGGCTGTGATGTTTTCACCCATTATGAGAAGTTGAACTCATAAACATGTGGAGTGAGGTGAAAGATAGATTTCCAGATTTAGACTGCTTGAGTGCTTCATATCATGATGTCCTCACAGTGTAAATAAACATGGCTGTACTAGTATCATATTGTCTCCATAAATCCCAGCGGAGATTGCCGGACTGTGAATGATTTACGACTGATGTACCCTGGCTGCCTGATGAAATAAATTCCAGAAGCATTTAGGAAAAACTGTGAACGATTTCCTGGCCCTATGATTCTGGAAAATGTTGGTCAAAATTCTGTTGTGACTGAACTTGTGTTGAATGAATAATGGTTTTGTGTAATTTTGTAAAAAATATTGTCTTTCCAGAAATAGTTTTTATGGTACTGGCATTGTACATGTACATTGGAAATGCCCTATCCCTGGAGATTGTACAGATTATTTTAACTGAATAAATTGTGGTTCCAAAAGTTCTTTGATGGACTAAAAGAAGTACATATAGGCCCCCTTAATGTAAATAAATAATTTCTTCCGTTTATTTACATAAAAGCAAATGTACTGAGTGAAACATATTTTCTTCCTTCACGGTGAAACCATGCTCATATCAACTTGATATGAAGTAATTAATGTCTCCATTTTGAAAACAAGCACAGAAACTACGTTTCAAGTTGTTAAAAGGCTGCCTAAATGCTCAAACAGAACGGTGGTTGTTGTTGTGTAGTGAACTGTCTCAGCAACAAAACCTCCACCACTGTTCCAGGGTACATGTATAGCAACATATTTGTGGGCATAAATGTTTACTTTATGGTTTCATGAGGCACCATTGTTTGGCAAGGAGGCATACCAGTCCCTGTGTACACCAGCCAGCCTCCTGGTATTTTGTTTAGGATTTATACTGGAATTTATTTTTCTAATCCATCATGTTTATAGCATTTCTCCAAACACTAAATAGCGTTTTATTTAATGCAGCGCCACAAGGGGTAGATTATCTGATAAGGGGGCAAACAATTTTCATGCTTGAAGGCATTTTGCTATGTTTGTTAATGGCTAGCAGTGTTTCCCAATGTTTGTTAATAATAATAGCAAGGTCAGAACATACAGTTAGCATTTTAAAATCTCCTCCTTTTGACTGTAATTTGTAAAACATATTTTTGTGGGGAAAAAAATGGGAAAAAAAATGACAAGGATCTAGTGAGTTATATTTTAAACGCTGAATACATTTCACTTGTGCATTGTCGGAGAGTCACTCCTTGAAGTCAAGCTTTTGCATTTCACTCCGCTTTGCCTCGAATAGTCCAGATTTCACCTCATGGTTGTACTCAATGCACTCAAATGCCCTCAAACAACAATACTCAAATGTATCCAAATTGTGTTCAACTGGGGGTCTACTTGTTTTTCTTTCAGTGGTAATTATGTAAACAGAACCCTCTCATTTAACGGAGAATGTATTAACCCTCCATTGAATAATGGTAAAAGAAAAGCAAATTGTTCTTCCATATTCTTTCACTGCTACTTTAATATAATCCTACAATCCTAGATTGAAGAATAGAGAGACTGATGATTACCCTTGCAGCTTTTCATCGATTGGTGGATCGTACCATAGAACAAGGATTCATACCAATAGTATATTACCCACGTAGAATGGTACATCCCCGCTAGCGAGCATCCCGCTATTTGCTGATGTAGGTAACTGGAAAGCGCCTGGCCAGGCCAGGTGATGATGAAAGCTTTCACTTCTCATTGTGTTGTTGGAATAATTGCGAATGACAAGCCAGAATTTTAATAAAGTGTTTTTTGTACACCGCTGTACCGCAACTGAGAACTACAGATGAATCTGTAGATTGCATTTTAATAATTTTGTAATTAAAGTATGACTAAAAGAATGACTGTGTTATTTGGAACACAGCTTTGGATTACTCATGTTTCTTTATTTCCAGTCAGTGTTAGTGGGCAAAGTGTTCAGGGTTATGGGGGGGGGGGGCGGCATTGCAGACCTAAAGTCTTGGGATTTTTGGCCGATGCATGCTGAATTGAAACGGGGTCCTCGGAATGTTGTCTACTTGGTTTTTATCTTGGTTTTAAAACTGTACTGTTCAATCTGCTGCAGAGCATTCTACATGCATGGTTGTCTTTGGAATCATTTTTTTTAGAACTTTCAGTGTCCCAAAGTGTATTTGGGATGACATGTAGATTTGTTGCTGTTTTTTATCTACATGTACATGATGCAGAAGTGCTACATACAGACTATTAGAAGATGAATCAACACATATTAATTTTTACAATTATAATGATAGGCCTCTGGATCCAGTTTTTGTAATCGCAGAGAATTTTTTGATGATCAAAACAAAACCTTGAGTTATGACCCTGGCAAATATTGTGGATCTACAAATGCCAAGGCAGATGTCGTGACGTTCACAGAACAGCGTGGGGTCCGCCATCTTGTCCCCTCACTGATTGCCTGATAGCTGTCTGATTTACAGACGAGGCCTCCCACTATGGGTCAACTGGTATCCCGCCAGGCCCGGGCAGCGGTTGAACGTGCTGCACTCGGCAGTCGGTACCCAAAATGCAGAATATGAATGTCAATTACAATCGCTGTGTCAAAACAAAATGAGTTTCGAGGTTTAGGCTTGATGTCAGAAAATCGTTTCTGAAGCGTTTGATATAAACAGAGCGAGTGAAAAAACAGCTGAGTGAGCTGTTAATGGAATTGAAGTGATACATGTAGGGCCTATAATATAATAATACATTAATTTACACACTTTTTACATGTTTTACAAACACTGGTTCACACCAAAATACTTTTAACACAAGCCTGGAATTTCTTCTTGGGGGGGGGGGGGGGGTCAAGACGATTTGCATTTTGCAAAGGGGCACTTCCATTGGAAAATCTGAAAGTCTATAGAAAATTTTGAAGGGACAATAAGGCCAAAACCAGGTTAAGTATTATTGGCTGATTCCATGCCGATACATTTATTTTTACATCGTTTTCCTGAAATATGGTTCTTTAAAAATGAGTTCATGAATTCTGATATTTGAAAGGTTGAAAACACAGTGGGTTTTTGTTTCATTACAATGGTTTTGGTTTCGAACGCTATAATGCGCTTTGTTTAATGGACATTTTATATGCATTAATAAAAAAATAAGTGAACCATTTCATTCTTGTATAGCGTAGGCCTGGAATTTCATCTTTGAACCTGTTGAAAGTGCAAGGCCATTTTATGTTGCAAAGGGCATTTCCATTGGAAAATCTTAAAGTCAATGGGAAACTTTTGATGGGCACCAAGGCCAAGACCAGGGGCAACAGAGGCCATTAAAGTGGCCTGCGTGACTGTAATTCCAGGCCTGACAGTGCTTACATGTATCACACTCAAAAAGAAATATTTTGGGTATCACAACTGGAGCAGCATACCACCTCAGTGTTTCAAAATGAGATTTTGTTTCAAAGCATGAAAGGTACAATGGGAAACTTTTGAAGGGCACCAAGGCCAAGACCAGGGGCAACAGAGGCCATTAAAGTGGCCTGCGTGACTGTAATTCCAGGCCTGACAGCGCTTATCACACTCAAAAAGAAGTATTTTTGGCATCACAACTGGAGCAGCATACCACCTCAGTGTTTCAAAATGAGATTTTGTTTCAAAGCATGAAAGGTACAATGGGCACCAAGGCTAAGACCAGGGGCAACGAAGGCCATGGCCTCTGTGTAATCCCAGGGCTGATAGCGCTTATCACATTCAAAGAGAAGTATTTAGGGTATCACAACCGGAGCAGCATATCACCTCAGCGTTTCAAAATGAGATTTTGTTTCAAAGCATGAAAGGTACAATGGGAAACTTTTGAAGGGCACCAAGGCTAAGACCAGGGGCAACGAAGGCCATGGCCTCTGTGTAATCCCAGGGCTGATAGCGCTTATCACATTCAAAGAGAAGTATTTTGGGTATCAGAACTGGAGCAGCATACCACCTCAGTGTTTCAAAATGAGATTTTGTTTCAAAGCATGAAAGGTACAATGGGAAACTTTTGAAGGGCACCAAGGCTAAGACCAGGGGCAAGGAAGGCCATGGCCTCTGTGTAATACCAGGGCTGATAGCGCTTATCACATTCAGAGAGAAGTATTTAGGGTATCACAACCGGAGCAGCGTATCACCTCAGCGTTTCAAAATGGGATTTTGTTTCAAAGCAGGAAAGGGACTATCATCCTCGAAAGTTTATCTTCCTGTTGCAGATGATGGCCTCAGACATGGCGAAAGTGCTTATGAGACTGAACACATGAAATTAGATCCTATCGAATCTGAAATGTTGTTTAGCTATGGTGTTGCTTTTTTGTTATCGCAGACATTTGATACATGTATATGCAGTTTTTGTTTTCAAGACAGAGTAGCTTGTTGCAGTTCAGGCATTAGTTTGTGTTTTTGGAAATTATTCTGCTCGGATTTTCAATGTATACCCTGGTAGATTGGCAGATGCCATAGAGTTGTGCACTAGTACGTAGGCAGGTGCACAAACGCAGTGCGTCATGCCACTATTAGGCCAAATAAAAAAAAATACCAGTAGATCGTCCAGATTTTTCAAAAAAGATGAGGATGAGGGCCTTATTATTTACTTTTTACTATTTTTTTCTTCAAGATGGCCACTTAGTATTTCAAATCAAACAGGCCACCAATTCTCAGTTCGAATCAACCGCAAACTTATTTATACCTATTAGTTGCATGAGGACCTGCCTGTGTTAACGCTAATTACACTAAAAGGGTCAGAAACACTAAAAAGTTGCTGGTAGGCATTCACCAATATTGTATTATGAAACAAACGGTTACAAGTGTTCGAAAGAATCACGTTAGATTCGGGAAAAGTTTCTAGGCAAGACTCCTTTTACAAAAATCAGAAAATAGTAAATAGTTAAAAAAAGGATGCGGGCGGGGACGATCAACTGGTTTTTGTTTTGTTTTTTGGGCCTTATATAGCCCAATACAAAACAACACGATGTTCCCCCTTTTTGCCACCCACTACTGTTGTTATTGCGTTGTTAGTGCACACACTAAGTGTGATTTATTGTGATAACTTTTTATGTAAAGTAGCTGTACATTAATTTCTAGTCCATCAGCAGAATTACATGTTGAACACATAAATCTGCATACATTGCACGTTTATGTACATTGTACAAGTGTACCCGTACAAATACAAGTGAATTTGCAATGATTAGCAAGTACAATAAATGTAGGAAGGTTAAATACTTGATTGTGATGTCAATCAGTTGTTAAACTTCAACTCGGCTGGTAGTGTACAAGTAAACCGACAATCGTGTGTGCTAGTATACTCCAGAGGAGGTTTCTGCACAGTATAGGAAGATGATGATGATGATTAGTTTCATAGAATACTTGCACAAAGAGGGACAATGTGCACTCATACATGTATCATGTTTTACATGGTTAACATACAATGCTTAGACCAGTTGATAGTGAACTTAACCTTTCTACCCCTGCCCAAGGCGTTGTTTAGAATACCAAACACCAAGACCTGCTGGCACTTGGGCTCTCTGGGATAAATTACTTGAACTACTGACTGCTCCATGAAATCAAAACAAACCTACCCTCTTTTTCCCCAAACAAATGTCCTGGCACTGGCAGAGATTAATTATTTGGACATTCTTTTGGTACAAACAATATTTGACAGGGAGATTTATTTACAATTTACCGGTGGAGTTATTAAACCGTGTTTCATGGGAATCAGCATTTTTGCATGTATTTTTGATGATAAGGATTTTGTAAGGTTCATCGCGAGACTTACTTTTTCTACATAAACCGTAGCCTTTAGTCAAGGCGCACGCGGCACACCGGATGGCACACACAACCCCAAAAATGTAACGCACGAAAAAAGACTATCACCGCGAGTGGCAAAGCCGCGAAGCGCCTTTACCAACTCGTTTTTGGGCCTTATGTTTTTTTTTACATTTGCCAACGATTTTGGTGGGAGAAAATGTAATGCATAATGCATTAGCGTGGTGAGTTGCTGGCCAACAAGAAGTCCGATTACTTGCATGACGTCACAAGAACGTTTGATGCAAATTTGTTACATTTTCTCCCACCAAAATCGTTGGCAAATGTAAAGAAAAACATAAGGCCCCCAAAACGAGTTACATTTTTGGGGCTGTGCATGCTATCCGGTGTGCCGCGTGCGCCTTGACTAAAGGCTACATGAACCGGGGATACAGGCAAAGTTCAGACTTTGATCAGAAGTCAGACTTGTGTCAGTGTGGTGAAAGAATTTGCTGTTATTTTCTTTGGATATAAAGAAATCATGCTCTGCCAAATGATCTATTGCTTTAGCGCCGAGCATACTGTTCCCAGAAGCTTATTGATATCATAACAAGGATTACTGAGTGAAAGGCAGAAATTGTTTGACATACCCCCCCCCCCCCATAAATTTAGATCTTAGTTTTATAATTTTGTGTAAGCATTGCCTCTCAGTCTCACCCTGGATTAAAGTGAAGTCAAGTTTTTGAAGTCAGGCCTGGGTACAATTTTATAAAGTTACTAGGCAAACAAATTTGCTGAGCAGTGAGCACAGAAAATTATTCTTAGCAGAAACAGGTTACCAGCCAAACTGCCATTAACTTTACATTGATGCCACTGTGCCATTATTTGGTTACTTGGTTAACAATTTCATGAAGCTTTGTTTTCTGCTTAACAGCTTTATGAAATTGAGCTGTGATGAACTTTGTCTTGCTACCCTCAACAATATGTTTGTTTGCCCAGCAAAAAGGCAACACTTCTTTCACTTTGCCACAACAACAAGTTTTTCATCAGGATGTTGAACCGTGGGAAAAATCCAACTGTCATTGTTAGGTTTCTTCTCTTCTGTCAACCAAGCTCTTACATTTATTTCCTCTGTTTATGTTTATGTTTGTATACTCATTGCGCAAAACACTCATTGCTATTTTCACAACATGTTGATGCAAATGTATGTTTACAAGTCATTGTTTCCTTAAGTTGTGCCGTTTATTTCACAATTAACGGAAATGAACAAGAAAGTTGTTATACTGCTTACATAAATCTGTACTAGACATTTGGGATTGAACTTTATTCTGAAAGGTTCAATACTGTAATTTAAAGGCACAAGTGAAAGACTTTGGATTTATTGATTAGAAAGTTGACAAGACTATGGTGTCTGGTTTTGTATTAGTTGTGTACTTATAGACACAATATTTTGTTTGGCAACCATGCTCAACTTAAAATCATTCTTTCACTTTCATTTTAACAGATCTTGTGACAGTACCTGGAGACAGTCGAGGGATACTGAGAGTCGAAAGAAAGTGATGTGCAACCCTTCTTCTATTTTTGATGTCCGCAGCAAGCACTTAAGAAACCTGACTACGCCAAGTGTCTGTGGTTGTCTTGGATTGTCATCGGATAAATTATCACATTTAAAAATGAGCTGCACTTCCTTCATGTGGTAACTTTGTAGAACATTCCATTAGTAGTCTTAACAACTCAGCTGAGCCAGTTTCCAGAAACGCTCATGCATCATAGCGATCATCAGGATGGTAAACACAGCTCTGCCGGGCTAACCAAGTTCCCATGTCGGCGTACAGAGAACAGCTTCATGAAGCAACCAATCCAGGAACTACTATTATGAAATCAGACACCTGAAAGGCTGTACATATTTCTACAGGTGTAATATATCGGAGAGGATTTATTTTGTATCAAGTTTTAAGTAAGATAGAAACAATGACTTTGACATTGAAGATGAATATGAGAGAGTGGATCCTGCTGACGTGTGTGTTTCTACAGAGTTTGCTTGCGGTGATAGCACGACTGGATTTACGTAAGTTTTGTATTAAAAAATGCCCGAGGTACGCGCCACTCGTGGGTAGGAATGGCCCGAGGGCCATTCATCCCATGAATGGCGCGTACACCGATTGCGTTATGCAACTTAATCTCCACTTGTGACACCATACTATATTGTTCCAGCACTACGTTATTTCGCCCAAACAGTGTGATATTACTTAAAGGTAGCCATCACGCCATTTGTTCCAAAAATTTGAGCGACGGAACAATGGCATGACGTCGCTGGTGGAGGTAAAATACAGATCAACTTTATAAATAGTGCTTAATTTGGAGATGTCATGAGAAATTATCTTTAAAACCAATTTGGGTCAGTATTCAGAAAAAAATTATGACATGGTATTCCTGCGGTATTATTTTTCAATTTTTTTTTTAGAGCTTCTGGAATAATCGTTTTTTCTTCAGAAATATTGTCCTCACAATGAAACCCTGACTTGACAAAGGAAAGACAATACAGATTCCATAATAAACACTGGCATTTGATGTTGTCTTTGTGAGAACTTTGAGTTAGCGCTCACAGTGAATCGCAGTACCTCAGGCATGGCCGATAATGTGCCATGGCATGCATGGTACATGTATCTCGAAAAGCTTACCTCACATTGAACCTCGCTACATTGCAAAACAATGGTGGCGGCCTGTCCCCTTGGACAAGGGGATACAAATATTGCCAGTACCCTTCTATTCCTCTTTGTGTGGGTGAAGTAAAGTGTAACGCATTAGGTGCATGCCTATGACCGCTATGCAATGGAGGGTCTTCTAGATATTCACGTTAGCCGACCAGCTGCCAGCAACAAGTTTAGGGTGCTCTGAAGCAGTGTTGTAGGCCTGCCCAGAACTAACAAGTTTTGCCCAGCACTCTGAGCACTGTGCTGCCCAGCACAGATTTCCCCCATATTGCACTTCAGTAATGATGGCCCCATATCTAAACATGAATAATTTTGTTGAACCACTCCCCCTTGGTGGTCTAAATTGGAATTAGAGCCCACCACTAATAAAATTTGTCTAGCTACAGCACTGCTCTATAGTTGGTTCAGTTAATGAAAAAGTTACAATTTTGAGTTAATTTTCTTCCCATTGTAGCAACATGTCGTACACCGCTAGGAATGAACAGTAAGGAGATAACAGATGATCAACTCCAGGCAAGCTCTGTATACGGGAATGATGACCTCACTTTCGGACCTCAGAATGCAAGGTGAATATCAAGGATAACCTATTCAAATTCTGCCAATTTTCTATTTAAAACGTGACTTTCAAAATTTTCTCCACGGAACTACAGGTACTGTAATAATGATTATCTTCAAAAAAAGTTTAATCCTTGATTCTAACAGACAGACACATAGCATCACGAGTGTGATATGAACCTCTTTTGCACTGCCAATCTCAAACCTTGCTCTATGGTAGATTGGCAGTGCAATTTAAATCCCTCTTACTCAAACCACATTCCTTCAAAGGGAATTGTTTCTCAAAATCGCATATATTATCAACAGCTGACAGTGCTTCATACCAAGTAAGTTTTTACGGTAATAAATGTTTTTGAGTAACAACTCTCCCTTTGATTTGCTTAAATAGGTTAAACTTAGATGAGGGTGCTGGGGCATGGTGTCCAGTGAGTGCCAAGCCAGAAGCCGATGGACACTATGAGTATCTACAGATCAACTTCCGCAACATCAGCGTGGTCACAGCAGTGTCCATCCAGGGTAGATGGTACGATGGTGAAGGGCGAGAGTTCACCAGGAACTTCCGCCTGGAGTACTCCAGAGACGATCGCTGGGTGAGGTATCGGAATATGGAACAGCAACAGGTGAGTGTAAAGGACATTTTAATGATAATAAGATTTTTGGTGTTGAACAAAGAATTGACTAGAGTGGGATTCGCACCAACGACCCCTGGATAAACGTGCCGGCGCTCTAACAACTGAACAATTCTTTGTTCAACCCCCAAAAATCATTTGAAAGTTTACCCATTTATTTATTTTAATAATAATAAGAAGAAGAATTCTCATAATTGATGGGCATCTTAGAGCGCTCACTATGTTTTCCAGCAAGATGCAGAGCTACCTTTTGAAGTATGAGACCTTTAATCTTTACATAGCACCATGTTATGTTTGACAAGATGCTGTGGCGCAATATGCAGCCAATCAAACCAGGAACACCGGGGCTGACCCTATCTCCTTTCAGGCAACTTGGAGACAAGCACTTGTTTGTATGCACAAGGAAACAATTATACAGCCACGACCCTGTGGTTTTAAACGACCATTTAAGAACTTGTCTCTTTTATTGTCTTATTTTCTTGCTTCCTGTATAGATATTTGATGGGACACGAGACACGTTCTCCATCCAGACAGTTCATATCCACCCACCAATCATTGCCATGCAACTAAGACTGGTGCCTTGGGTAGAGAACTCCACGCCAGTTTGCATGCGAATAGAGCTTTATGGCTGTCTATGGGAAGGTAAGGATGTAAATAGTTTTAAAAATAATCCCCCATCCTTTTTTTTTTTTGAGGGGGTCAGGTAGGGGTGGAGTTGGGGATAGAGGAGTTGCAAGAATAAGGGAATAAAAGGGTAGCGATGAGTTCTTTAACGGCCGTTTAAAAGCGGCAGGGTCGTTGCCGTGTGATGAAGGCATTGACCCTGCAAGGTTTCGAAGGGATGTTTAAGAACGAGTCACTACTCTTTTATTCCCATTCATAAACGCCCTTTTGTTAAAAAAACGTTACAAAAATACAATTATAGACACTTTGACAATTGAAAATTTGGGTTTGAAATATGTTGCGCGTGGGTTGTGTGTATGTGCGCGCGTAGAAATAGATTACGTGCGCGTGCTTAGAAATAGATAACGTGCGCGCGCTCAGAAATAGATTACGCGCTGTTACTAATAGCTATGAATCGCGTTCCGCGTGATAACCTTGTGCGCTCGTGCCTGACACGGGTTATAAACACTGGTCATTATCAACCGTTTAAACACCCCCACATGCCGCGCTCTCCACCAATAGGAGTAGAGAAACTGTCTGGGGTATTTTTGAATGCTATTTCCATTATCCATACTAAAGGCACTGGACACTGACGGTAACAGCGATAATGATGCTGTTGTTGGATAATGGTAGGCATGGGGTTTCATCAGTAGGTGGTTAAAGTGAAAACAAAAGTTACTTCAAAGGAACTGGTAAAATTTGTATGTTTTGTACGTTACAGATCATCTTATTAACTACAACATGGTGGAACCAGACATTAGAGGAGATTATGCCTTTGAGGATGACTTTTACGATGGATTCTTTGATGGCGCTCGACTCATCAAGGGCCTTGGCCAGCTCACTGATGGCATTATAGGCCACTCCAACTATCGCCTCAGCCCATCCAACCTGGATCAGGCCCACGAGTGGGTGGGCTGGCGCAACACAACCCATCTGAACCCAGTGATAGAGTTCAAATTCGACAGTGTGCGAAATTTCACCAGCCTCCAGTTCCACACCAACAACTTCTTTACCAAGGACGTGGAGACGTACAAGTCGGTGGAAGTCTTCTTTGGGATGGAGGAAGGACTGTACTCAACGAGGACGATAAACTGGAATGTACGACAAGACCTCATTCATGACGACGCCCGCTGGGTGACTGTTAATCTCCAGAACAGGCTGGCGAGGTATATCAAATGTCGACTGAGACATCGGAATAAGTGGATACTCATCAGCGAAGTGTCTTTTGCATCAGGTAAGGAATCAAACGAAGATCAAAACGAGCAAAATAATAAAACATAAATTTATTTTAAACATGGAGATAAGCGTGAAGTTTTCCACATCAGGTTCAGGGGTCGATTTCACAAATACCTTAGGACTAATACTAAATTAGAACTAGTCCTATGAGATATTAAAAGCTTAAGGGTAGTTCTAAGTTAGGAAGAGTAACTCATCCCTACTCGAGATAAGACTAGTCTTAACTCTTTGTGAAATCCACCCCAGGACACTTCATTGTTGTGCTGTGAACTTTTTATTAAGCTGGTTAAAAACACAAACAAAAAGCTATGAAAGCAAAATTACGTTAACCAGAATAAGGCTACCAGACTTCATTGCCAGGTCACATTATGTACCTTTTGAGACTGGTATCTTGCTAACTTTTACTTAACAGACAGTATTCAAGCAATATTTTCTGCTTAGGTAGGCCTTGATTTGTACAGTATGGAAATCTGCTTTTAATTCCTATATTTGTAATGCTGTGAGTGACCTCATATTAAACATTTAAGGACAGTGACAACTTACATTGTAATAAATTGTGATACATCTTTCCCATTTCCCCCTAGAAGACGTATCGAGATATGAGGAAGTTGCAAAAAGCAAGTGAATTCCATCATTTAATATCATGCCCATCCAAACACACAAGTTTTTGTTGTAAACTTTTGTTGGAAAACAATATATTGATTTGGATTATTTTCTTAACCCATATTGATTTGTGCAAGGATGGTATTTTTTGTTGTGTAAGGTTGTGCTGAGCATGGTTTATTTCTTAAGTATATTTTAAGGGTTGGTTTAAAGATGCTATGTCAGATTTTTGGCCGATTTGACCCAAAGATTTTGATTTAAAATTCAATAGGTATTTTGATGGGGGTCAAGAAAGTTACAAGCTTTCATTTTAGCCATTGTTTGAAAAAGTCCGCCAATTATTAGTAGCAGTGAAATAAAGTGCTCAAAATTAGTTTTTTGTCGGGATCCCGACAATATATCACGTGACCAATTCTTATGTGTTTTATAAGAAACGTTTTAAATTTTTGTCATGGTTCCTGACCATTAAAAGTAAAAGTTAAACTTTTTTTCGTTAGAGCGGGTGATACTCTTTGAAGTACCATTCACTCAAAAAAATCTACTTTTTAATGTTTGGGGCCAAAAATCTGACATCTTTAACATTTGCAAGGCATTGTGCAATTCTATAGTAGCCATTGACAGACCGTACCGTAGTGGCATGCAGGCCTGATACGTCACAAAGGCAACGAAGGCGATTGCCTCCATCTCCCCTGGTGCCCTTGAAATGCTACAGTTGAAATTTACAATTTCCTCATGGGGTGCCCTTTACCAAGGAGAAAATGCCTTGTTTCCTTTTCCCTTTCAAACAAGGAAGCATACAGGCATGTATAAATGAAAAAGGCAGTGATCAAACTAATGGTTTGGACAGTGTGGCTATGGCTAGATTGATGGAAATGCCTATTCTCCAGCATGGCTGCTGGTGCTAGCAGCCATAGCTGGAGCTAGCAGCCATAGCTGAAGCCGCATGATTAATGTAGACTCTGCATCCCGGGGTCGATTTCACAAAGAGTTTGGACAAGTCCTAACTTATTCTCAACTAAGGACGAGTTGTAACTCAAGATAGGACTAGTCTTGACTCATTGTGAAATCCACCCCTGGTCTTAACTGCTTGTGCCCCCTTACTAATTTGTATACATTTCTTTAAATCTCAAAATGCATTTGCGGACTTTCAAATGTAGGTGGCGACAGTCATACCAGGGCCCTTTTCCATAAAGACTGTAAGCACAAAAACTTGCTAAGCAGAAAAGTGTTGCCAGAAACAGGTTACCAGCCAAAATTTTATTAAGTTTACATTGTTGCCACTGGTGCCCCACAATTTTTTTTTTGCTGAGCAAAGAAATTTGCTTGCAGTTTTTTTCCTGCTTAACAACTTTATGAAATTGGGCCAATGTAAGTTTATTTTGTCACAATGAACATTTGATTTACCTGGTATGAACATGTACACCTTGCTACCGAGTGTCCCCCGAATGTCTGCTTTTATTTTTTACTTCCACCAGAAGTTTGCCCTGTCATTAACACAAACAATTTAAACACGGGCAAACCCATTCATCCATTTAAAGTTTAAAGAAAGAAGACCTTTCTGAAATCAAATACAGCCGAGTCATTTAAAAAAAAAAATATGTGTTTTGACAAAATATTTTTTTCGTCAAAGCCTTTTGCAAATTGACCTTGCAAATAAAAAACAAAATGATAGCCATTCAATTAGTGGTCATTCACCAATGTTAAACCTTTCCTTTAGGATATAATAATACTGATTGGGAGAATTGCATGTGTTGCATGACCATGCTACATTAATAAGTATGGCTCCTTCATAATACTAATTATCATACTTGATTCAGTGGCGTAAATCGATGCGAAGTGTTCTACCTCTTTGAATTTCTCTTGATTTTCAAATATTTACAGGTTTTCTTTTCTTTCACCTGTCCTGACAAAAAGTAAATCCACCAAGTTTTACCCTTGATTCTCCTCCTTTGAGCTACATGTGTGTACAAATTATACAAATAACCTGGTACTTTATCTTTGCCAAACATACATTATACATCGTATGCTCCAAATAAGTTGGTGTTGCAATTACCATTCTTCTAAGTTATGAGATGAATTTTAAAGGCCCGGAATTTCATCTATCTGAGGGCAAGGCCATTTTCATTTTGCAAAGGGCACTTCTAGTGGAAAACCTTTAAGTCTATGGGAAACTTCTAAAAGGGCACCAAGGCATTTTTAAAAGAGCATAATTCTATTGACCCCTTGCACGCGCCTCACACGTGGCGACTGATGCCACTCTCCCCATGTTGGTGGTCAATAGGTTTACGTGAAAACGCCGCATCGCCTAAAACGCGCACTTCTCTGAATAACACACATTGACATTGACCACCAAAATGGTGCATCCAAGATTGTTCTGAATAACACCTGTGACATTGACCACCAAAATGGTGCATCCAAGATTATTCTGATGATGACGTCAGGTGAATTTGGTCAATTGGAAAAAAAACTTTAAAACTACGGGAAACTATAAAGGGCCACCAAACCCACGACCTGGGCAACAGAGGCTGTTTGTATTATGTATGTAATTGTGATGTAAAATGTATCCCCTTTGTGATGATAGTTTGGTTTGCCTGTGCATCTGTTTGCAGATCCTGTAGATAACTATGTACAACCTCCCCTGACGCAAATCCCAGCCTTGTCTCCGTCCTCCACCCCAGGTTGGTCTTGCTCTGTGTCTATGTGGGTGTCTGTCACCCCTTGTGCCCGAGATTTGATTTCTTCCTCTTTTTTTTCTTTTTTAATACCACCATTAGGTGCATTAGGTTAATTTTCTGTTAATCAAAGCATTATAAATATTTAAATAACAAAAAGTAGCAAGAGTTTTGGCAACATAAAGTTGCCACTCTAAAATCTGGTTTGGGTTTGCTGGGGGGCAAGAATTGACACAAAAATAATGACAGATTGTCAAATTGTATTATAAAATATTGGTGTGGTGATTTGTAGCTTCAGAATTTCTAAATATTCAGTTTAAAATAAAACTGGCAACATTTTAGTTGAAAAGGAAATTATAAAAAGTTAAACAAATTCCATTAAATATCTTTCGAAGCTGTATTTTTCCCCCAAAAATGTAGAATCACAAGCACAAGAAACACATTGGCTCAAACAGATTTGATTACATTTACCTATTTAGTGTTGGATGTTTCCCAGTTAAATGTTTTTGGTCCCATTTTCTTACAGTGGAGCATGAACCGGTCCTAACTGTCAAACCATCGGGGGAGCCAGATATCACTAGAATTGTCATCGGTGCTACTAGTTCAGCTGGTATGTAATCACCAATCAGATTAATGGCTGATTAATTATACTCTTTGAGAAAGACTCTGTTAGAATCAAAACGTGAGGCATTGAGTTGACAAATGCTTTTTTTGCATTCAAATCAAATGTGATTTTGGTTGGTAAACAGCTGATGGCAACATTAAATGACTTCTTCTTGGGGGTCAGAATTATCTAATTAATTCTAAGTACTAATTTTAAGGAAATGGAATTCGCTGTTGCAAACTGCTTGCACGTACCGACCCAAAGATTTGTTGGTAAAAGTTAAAACAATGGTCAATGGCCTGACGTTTCAACCCTAGAAGAGTCTTTCTTAAAAGATTTAAGTGACAACACAATACACATGATCAGTTGAGCTTGGTAACTGATTTGTTGGAAGGAGCGTAAAAGAAGCAGGTTATGACAAAGTCTTCTTTCCCATTACTAAGTGTTCATTTTTAAAGCCACTCTTTTAGCTCGGTAACCAATTTGTTGGTAGGAATTCTTCCTACTTTAGTCTGATTTAGGATTGTTTTTTGGGGGCCTTGGATGAATCAGAAAAATTGCGATTAAACAGCTTGAATAAATGTCTGTAAAAGCCTACTTAATGTGCACATAATAGGTCAGCCCTTGTACTTGATGTAATTGTTCTACTTTTTCCCCCAATGACCGAATAATAATAACACCGTATTTGTAAAGCGCACTTTATCTGTGTGACATTCGAAGGCGCTGGTCAAGAACAAGAAGAAAATTTCACTCGATATCTTTATAGGCCAATCTGAAGAGATGGGTTTTGAGAGAATGTTGGGTTTTGAATGTCATGCCTAAAAGAAGCAGTGTGTAACAGTAGTGTGTAACAAAGTCATCTCATTTTTACACCTATTAGAACCACCTACTGATGAAACCCCAGGCCTACCGCTATCTAACAACAGCACCATCATCGCTGTTATCGTCATAGTCCTCCTACTACTGCTCATCCTGGTCGGCATCTGTTTGTACTTTTACCGTCGCAAGTACCTCAAACTCAAGCACAGTGTGCCTGCGGTCTTCTTCGACAGCAATGGCAACGGGAGCATCGTGAATAACTCACGGGCGGTGACCATGCCGAGTCGGAGGATGAACCCAACGTACCAGATTGCCCATCCCGATGACGAACCGCAATATCACGTTATCGATAACATGCAGGACAGTGATGACGGTAAGAAGGTCACAATCTTAAAGACCTACTTGGGCGAAAACAGCAACAAGTGATCTTTGCTATAATTAGTTTCAAATGCAATAACAGGGATGTGATTTCTCTGTTTTTAATTGAAAATACCTTTTTTGTTTACCCCCATCCCCCAATAAAAGATAATGAAAAAAAAAAAATAATAATAATAATAATAATAATAATAACATTAATTAAATCATATGGAACACCTCAGATTGCAAGATAAATGTATGTGAGCAGGCTTTCATGCTTATAGTTCAGGTTGGGCTCATGGTTCAGACCTGTATGCTTCGCTTTTGAAAGGGCAAGGGAACCAAGCCATTTTCTCCTTGGCTAATTTCTATTGGAGCATTTGAAGGGCACCAAGGCAATGACAATGTGCTTGGAGGCAATCGCCTTCATTGCCTCCGCAAAGTAGCAGGCCTGAAAGCAAAAACAAAAAAGTTATCAATATGACCGCATAAACCCAAACAAGCCTTCAAAGATTTTAACTTTGGTGTCTTAACAAATTCACTTTAAAAGCAGAAAGCGCCCGAATCTACGCCGAGCCGGAGACCATGGGTTCCACCCTCAAGAAGGGAAGCAAGTGTGACACTCTAGCCCACTACGCCGAGACAGACCTGGTGAACATCCAGGGGGTGTCTGGGAACACCATATACGGGGTACCGAGCCAGGCCATGGAGAAATTGAACAATAACCGCTCTCCTGTTCCGGAGTTTCCCAGGGAGAAACTGAAATTTTTGGAGCTGTTGGGTGAAGGAATGTTTGGTGAGGTAGGTTATTCAGCATAGAATGGAGGCACACACTTTTGAAACAAGTTGAACAGCGCCCAATTTCATAGCTCTGCTTAATGGCCGATTTTGTGCTTACTGCGCGATTTCCATTTCATAGAGCTGCCAACCATAATCACACAATCATTATTTCAAAACATCATTTGGCGTATGTTTTTTAATTGACCAGGTACATCTTTGCGAAGCTGAGGATGTCCATGACTACATCCGTAACGGTTTCCCCTTCCAGAACAAAAACAAAGGAGAAAAGACGTTAGTTGCGGTCAAGATGCTGAGAAAAGATGCCAACAAGAATGCCAGGTAAGTTGCTTAATGATTTTTTTCTCTAACCCATGGATTCCTTTAAATGTTTGAATTGCATCAATATTAACACCATAAGAACCTTGGCCTAGTTTTGTAGAGCTGCTTATGCACAAAAAGAAGCTAAGCAACAAACAAATTTTGGGTACCAAAATAAGATTACCGGCCAAAATACCTTTTTGACTTGTATCTTGCTAAATTGCACCATGAAGCAGAAATTTTGCAAGCCATATTCTCTACTTGAACAGCTGTATGACATTGAACCCTGGGCCCAATTTCATACAGCTGCTTTAAGCACAAAAAGTAGCTAAGTCTTACAAAATTACGCTTGCCAGAATAAGGTTACCAGCGAACTACCATGTCACAAGCACAATTTGTGACTGGTATCTTGCTTATTTCTGCTTAGCAGAACAATTTTAAGCAATATTTTCTGCTTAAGCAGCTCTATGAAATTGGCCAACGGTTAGCTTTTAATTAAATCATAAAACACGATCTGCTTGAAGACAAGGGCAGTAATTGTGTGTGTAGTATGTTTCTTAGTGTTATTCTGCCAAAAACCGTTAATTGTCTGATGTTTCAACCCTAGCAGAGTCTTTTCTCTCTCTGTGTTATTCTATGAGGACTTGTTTACTGTCTTTGGATTTTCTGCCCTGAGGGCAAACCTGCACCTGATCCATCCCACCATGCAGCTCCCATGACCCTGGTAGCCTATCCCACTCATGTTCCTAATCCCAGCACTTGACGCTGGGTCTCCAGCCAGGGGGCCAGACTCCAACAGCTCACCCCTAGATGCTTTGGTTTTTACTTGCATCCATTGGGTTTTACTTAAAGAAACATTACAGAATTGGTTTTGTTAACAAAACATTTGCTGGCAGTGTAAGCACTTTATGTAATCCACCATATACATAAAACGACAAACCTGTAGAAGTTCGAGATCGATCGGCCATCCGGGTCAAGAGGAAGTTTTGCATGACATTGATGCAAACAAAAAAATGAATAAAACGCTCACTGAGCGATACACTCCAAATGCAAAAATTAGATTATTTATTTCTCATCAGATTTGACATTTCAGACAGAAATATTTCAAGGGATGTTTTCTACTATCATCATCATTAGACCGTGTTAGTTTGATGTAAATCTGTGATCTTCACGATTTTGTTCCTGACCAATTCTGTAACGTTCCTTTAAAGGCACTGGACACTATTGGTAATTACTCAAAATCATTCGTAAGCATACAAATTTGCTTGATCACAAGCAATGGTGAGCTGTTGATAGTATACAACATTGTGAGAAATGGCTCCCTCTGAAGTAAATAGTTTTTGAGAAAGAAGTAATATCTCACTAAAATATTTGACTCTGAGAATCACATCAGGCCACAAGCCTTTCTCAGGTCACTGAAAGCACACATATTTGCGCAACAAGGATGCTTTTTCTTTTATTATTCTCTTGCAACTTCGATGACAAGTAGAGCCCAAATTTTCACAGGTGTGTTATTTTATGCTTATGTTGGGAAACAATAAGTGAGAATACTGGTCTTTGACAATTACCAAACAAGGCCAGTGCCTTTAGCTGCCCTCGGTGTATACAACAAGCACCTCAAGTGACCTCCCTTGCTAATATCCCCCGTCTCGTGTAACTAATCTCACCCCATGACACTGGGTTACAGCCAGGGGGCTAGACTGGCTTTCATATCCCTGGATGTCTAGATGCTGTACATGGACCGCAAGCCCAAGACCCTTCAGTCTAATACCTCCAAGAGCTGAAGTCCTTACTGTCTTACCACTAACCCCTATTAACCCTGTCTACCTGCCCCCCTTGGCCATGGCTCTCTCCTCATGAGCTCTCACCAGCCTATCCAGGGTTGTCCATAGTTTTTGAAGTAACAGGTGAAAAAATATAAGTAGCTGGTTTTGTCAAAAGGACTGAGGAAGAGCGCTTGCACCTTAAGGTAACAAAAATATACCAGGCGGCAAATGACCGGGTAGTTGGCGCTTCTTGACAACACTGGCCTATCACTTGGCTGTGGCCTGGATGGTTTTTATAACAACAGTACATGATATTTCCCTCAGCCAGCCCCCAACTGATCTTGTGTCCAGTTGTGTTGTAACTGAGCCAATCACTAGATCACATTAACAGGGAAGATATAGTTTGGTTATAACTCTTAAAATTAGTGGCAAAAAAAACAACATTTGTTTAGAAGTGCACAGCAGCTTTCGGTAGTAAAAGCATTTTGAGAAAAAGTTCACATTAAGATGTAAAAAGATATCAGTTTGTATGCCCCAAAAGTTGAATCTGAGAAGCGTTATTGTCAGTAACGTTTCTCAGTTTTTGTAGTCCTGTTACATGTAGGAATTATTCTTCCTGCATGGACTTTTCAGCGATATCTCTGAAGTGTAATTTATCTAGACTTTTACAGGAATAAAATCCAAAGGTAGACTTTGCCTTTAATTAAGGCTTGCCTGCCGGATGGGCGCAGGTAAGCATCCATGTACCTTTTATTAGCAGTCAGACTCTTCAACCCTTTCCACCAGACCCTTCTTGACCCTGTCTGCTGGTATCAACTTCTCTTGTTACCAATCCCCCAGTCACCTAGACTTGACTCAAGTCCCCAATCCCGTGCCATCCCCAGGAAACTACTGTCTTGTGATGCTCTGCTTTCCAAAACCTGTTCTGCATGCAGGACAGGGACTTGACGATATCGCAGTCGCCTGGTATGTAAATGTATTCAAGTCCCATTGTCGGGACCACATTTTGACGGCGAGTGCGCACTGTACGGTGTATGCTACGTGTTGTTTTATAATAAGTTTGGGTATATGCTTAGGGACCTCTCACACGAGAATGGGACTTGAATCAAGTCTACCAGTCACCTGGCAATGGGTGTCACCCCTAGGGGACATAATTCACCAGCCCACCCCTAGCCTTGCAAAGCCTTCATGCAAAAACCATAGAGCAAGCTTGCTGTATCAAGTTGCTATGTTGTTTTGATGGATGACCGCCATATGGTTAGGGAAAAGCCACGGAGGTTTCAAAACACTCCATGGAGGCCAATTATGGAGCTTTGTGTTGTTGCAACATTGCACTTGTTTTCTCAAGTGAGGACCTATCAAATCAAATCAAATCAAATCAAATCAAATCAAATCAAATCAAATCAAATCAATCAACATGTATAACCATACAAACACAATATACAAATAAAAACAATAGGACTTATACAACCTATATTCTACAACTCAATGTTTCAAGTGAAGTTATTTCGGTAATTTTTAACTAAAGTACCAATATTTATTGTGCAATACTGCATTTGTTTTTCTTGTTTGAGGACCTACTTTGTTTTAAGTGAAGATTTTTTTTCCGGTAATTGTTAAGGAAACTTCATGGAGACTGAATTATGAATGCAAATGTTACTGTAGAAAGCTTACAGTATTAACATAACTTTCATAAAGGAATTTTGGAAATTATATGCCATTTCAATTCTAGAAAATGCATACATTACAGTCACAATCACGGGTACAGGTTTTTGGGGAACATTTTATTTTTATGAACAACAGTTTGTCGAATACAAGATCTGCAAAGACTTACTCAATACTTATCTTATGTTCATTTGGTGTCTTGTAACAAAAATTGAACCCATGATTGTAGCTGCGCACCATACACACATTAATCGATAACTCCCGATGGCGATCCACAGCCACATACTGTACTGCCACACCAAATGAAATTCCCTCAGCTTGTCAAGACCTTGTCAGTGAAATCTCAGCGGAGCTTTTAAAAGACCTCGCTGGAGCGCGAGAGTGTCCGGCCATCCTCTGAACGTATCAGGTTTAAATGGCAGAGATGTGTGACAAAGCTTGTCAGTGAGTTATTAATGCTACAGCATAGCGATGACTCAACACGACTAATTGAGAAATTGAGGCGGATCGGGGAACGACGGAATTCAACATGGGTTCAAATAAATAAATTGAAGTAATCAAAACAAGAAGTAATCAGTGCAGCATCCGGAGGGGGTCAAACAGGGCAACAAAACTTTTAGAATGGGTTTGAGTGCTTGACCTGTTTTACACAATGAATACTCAAACGATTACTGAGAGATTCTTGGTTTTTTTGTAGTTTTATCAAAAACTTTTTTTGAAAGAAACTGTTACAGCATGTACAGGGCCCAATTTCATGGCTCTGCTTACCGTAAGCACAGAATCGGTGCTTGCGGAAGCAGGGAATTCTGTGCTTACGGCAAGTGTATTTCACGGGTTAGCGGCGAATTTGGGCTTCTGCGCGTGCGTACTCCTTGTTACTAGGCATTCTACGCTTACCAGGCTAGCGCAGAAATTTGGCGCGTGCACGTAAGCGGGGAATCGTGATCGTAAGCGCAGAATTCGGTGGTAAGCAGAGCCATGAAATTGGGCCCAATTAGAAGCAAGTTGTTCCCATGAGCCATTGTTCAAATGAGGTGTCGTTAAATTTCGAATCAAGTTACAAACTCAAATTTAGGTACTCAGTGTTTGGACCAAAAACTCAGGCTGGTTCTACAATGTGGAAATTTCTTTTCATAAGGTGGTTACGTTTTGTTGGAGATATCACCAAAAAACTAGAGCGAATAGGTCCTTGCCAGAAGATAAATCCCTAATAGGAATACACAATCTGAGAAATGGTACTGACAGTAACGCTTCTCAGATTCAAATTTTTGGGCAAAACTTATATCATTTTACATAACCACATTACTTTGGAGTGAAATGTTTCTCAAAATGCTTTGTACTATTGAAAACTGCTGTCGGCTTCTTACCAAAGGTTTCTTTTGCCATTAATTTTAACAGCGATTACCAAACGTATATTTTGTATACCTTCCCTTTAAAAGCTAAGGTTGTGTCTTGGTTGCTTGTGAAAATCGATCCTTTAGTGTACCGAATTGTTTCCACCACTCTACTCGCCATTCAATTTCAGAAGGATGAAATATGAGAAAAAAATTATATATAATTTAAGTTCCAAAATTAAAAAGCCTTCATGATTGATGTGCAGCGATGTATCTCACACGTCCATTAATCTTGACTCTCCAAAAACTCTTAGCAGAGCTCTTTAATTACGTGTCTAGCTCGGTCGTGGAATGTATCAGCTAGACTATGATGTGGCAATGCCGGCCATTAATCATTTTTTGCGCGATATATTATCACGCACAGACACTATGGCTCTGTTTATGGAACAGCAAATCACTTCGGTATTTTTGAAGGAAAATATTAAACCTCAAAACACAAGTGGCAGATAACCTTCTTCAGGCATTTGTTTTTATATAATGGTAGAAGCATCCGGTAGATGTTAAGTCATTCATTTGTGGTACATATCTTGATGTAATATTGCTTAAGAAATTTCTGCTAAGCAGAAATGAGCAGGATACTAGTCACAAAATGTACTTGGGACACAGCAGTTTGGCTGGTAACATTATTCTGGTACGAACGTTTTTTGTGCTTAGCAGCTCTATGAAACTGGGCCGAGTGCAGTCCAAATCTAAAACCAGATGCCCAAGAAAAAGTTTGTTTGAAAACAATTTTGATGGTATTTGTTTTGATATTTTTCATAGAACGGACTTCATGAAGGAGATGAAGATTATGTCACAGCTTCGAGATCCCAACATCGTCCGCCTCTTAGCTGCCTGTACGGAGGATGAGCCGCTGTGCATGGTGGTAGAATACATGGAAAGTGGTGACCTCAATCAGTACTTATTTGAATCCGAGGCTCAGTGGGCCGTGGCCCCAACTGGAGCTACAAATGTCAGAGTTGTCACGTAAGTTCAGGCATTAAGCTCCTTTCAAACTTCCTGCAAATGCTAATGTGAAGCAAATTTTGACATCACAAATTTGCAACGAACAAAAATATGCAACAGTTGATCTGTACTTAACTCCTGCGAAACATTCGCAGCGAAAACAGCCATGTGACGTCAAAATTCCCTTCGTATCCGCAGGAAGTATGAATTGGGCTTAAATTTCATAAAGCCATTTATAGAGCTGCCAACCTCCCTGGTTCTGCAGAAAGTCTGTTCCCTGAAAGTATAACAATCTTACCATCTTCTGATGAACACTTTTTGGAATCTCCCTGATTATGGAAGCGTTCTTGTATTGTTGAATCTAATTCTAAATGTCTCCCTGATTGTTGTACAAAATCTCCCTTATTGCAAGATGCAACTGTTGGCAGCTTTACGTTGAGCACAACTGAATTTTGGGGTATATATAAAGCGTACATGTACATGTTTGTCTCAGATTAAAGGGAAGGTACACGTTTTGTAATTACTCAAAACAAATATTAACTTAAAAACTGACTTGGTAACGAGCATTGGAGAGCTGTTGATAGTATAAAACATTGTGAGAAACTGCTCCCTTTGAAGTAGCATAGATTTTGAGAAAGAGGTCATTTCTGACTAATATAATAAAAGACTTCTAGCTAGAAGTCTTTTATTCCTATCTGAAAGCACACAAATTCGTCCAACAAGGCTGTTTTTTCTCTCATCATTTTCTCTAGCAACTTCGATGACCAATTTAGCTCAAATTTTCACAGGCTTGTTATTTTATGCTTATTTTGGGATACACCAAGTGAGAAGACTGGTCTTTGACAATTACCAAACGTGTACCTTCCCTTTAAACTATGTTTAGATGATACAATTTTAATAAGTCATTGTGTGGCCAGATTGTTTCGGTCCTTTAGGGACTGCTCGCCAGGGCAACTGTGAAAAATGCAGTGGTGATGTAGGCTGCTATTTGGAGGGCAGCTCCACACTAGGCTGGACCTACATGTGTACAATCAAGCCCATCCGGGCCCAATTTTATAGAACTGTTTAAGCAGAAAATTTTGCTAAACACTTTCAAGCTTAGCAGAATAGAACGAGATACCAGTCACAAACATTCCATGTGACATGGTATTTTGACTGGTAACCTTTGACTTTTAAGCATAATGTAGCTACTTTTTGTGCTTAAGCAGCTCTATGAAATTAGGCCCAAAACTGTTCAATAAGCACTAAGCTGAATTTTGGGGTAAAAAAAGAAAAATCTACAACCATGGTGGCCAAAAATGACTTATATTTGAAACAATTATTTTGCAGACTTGGAGCTCTGATCTACATGGCAACGCAGATAGCCTCCGGCATGAAATTCCTCTCCTCACTAAACTTTGTCCATCGCGACCTGGCCACGCGCAACTGCCTCGTGGGCCGTGCCTTCACAATACGCATCGCCGACTTCGGGATGAGCAGGAACCTGTACTCTGGAAACTACTACAGGATAGAGGGAAGAGCCGTGCTACCAATCCGATGGATGGCGTGGGAGAGTATACTCATGGTAAATAAATAAAACTTTTGAAACATTTTTTTCCCTGAAATCTTAAGTCACCGTCGTTTTTATCGACCCCTTTACAGGCCTGTATGCTTTGTTTTTGAAAGGGCGCGGGCACTAATGCTTCTCAGATTCAAATTTGGGGGGATAAAAAGTTATATACATTACCTAACCACATTCCTTCAATTTTCAAAGCGAAATGTTCCTTTAAATGCTTTATACTAGCGACAGCTGCTGTACTTCTAACCACGTATGTTTGTACTGCCAACTTTAAGAGTGATTACCAAACATTTACCTTCCTTTCAAAGGCAGTGGACACTATTGGTAATTACTCAAAATAATTATCAGCAAAAAACCTCACTTTGTAATGAGTAATGGGGAGAGGTTGATAGTACAAAACATTGTGAGGAACAGCTCCCTCTGAAGTGAAGTGGTTTTCGAGAAAGAAGTAAATTTCCACGAATTTGATTTTGAGACCTCAAGTTTAGAATTTGAGGTCTCGAAATCAAGCATCTGAAAGCCCACAGCTTGGTGTGACAAGGATGTTTTTTTCTTTCATAGTTATCTCGCAACTCCGATGACCAATTGAGCTCAAATTTTCACAGGTTTGTTATTTTGTGCGTATGTTGAGATACACCAAGTGAGAAGACTGGTCTTTGACGTTTACCAATAGTGTCAACTGCCTTTAAAAACAATCTTTAAAATATTTTGATTATAAAATCTCACCAAATGATTGTGATTCACAGGGTAAGTTCACCAACAAGACAGACATGTGGGCCTTTGGGGTCACCCTGTGGGAGATAATGACACTGTGTAAGGAGCAGCCGTACTACCAGCTCAGAGATGAGCAAGTGATTGAGAACAGCGGCAAATTTTTTGAGAAGAACGGCAGCCCAACGATGCTCGCAAAGCCTTCACATTGTCCCAAGGTGAGAAACAGTTCGGATTTAATATGAGTTTTCCCAGCCAATTTCTGCTAACAAATATTTTGTTTTATTAACATTCTGTTCAGCAAGGTTCGTCATTTAACTCTTTCATGCCCCAATCGGTCGCTCCCGGTTTAAATCCCTTAAGAAAAATAGTTGTAAAATGAAAAATAAAGATCGCACAACCAAACAGTTTTCAGAATGGGTTGGTTGCCATTTGGCAAAAAGGACTACAACAATTAATGTGTTCATATGGTAAATTTATTACTAGAATAAATGGTGCATAACGGATTAAAACAGTCAAAAACTCTAGCAGCCAATTTTCAATGCACCTCTTACCCACTTACTTACTGACACACTGTTCCATTAATCATTGAAGGATATTTACGATGTCATGCTGCGATGCTGGCGACGGGAACCATCCGACAGACCTTCCTTCCAGTACATCTTCACATTGCTGCAGGCCAAGAATCTCGGCTACGAGCCACCGGTACCCGTCTAGATACCAGAGCCGCAAGTACTACACATAGAAGTCTCGCATTCTCAACGGTAACCAAAGCCTCTCGTTCTAGAGCAGCCTGGTTAAAAAGTGATCTATGCCTTTATTTTGAAAACCCTGTTGTCGGCTATAAATAGCTCCTCTCAGCAGTGTTGGAATGGGTATTATAAACCTTCTACTCTTGGTGATATTTTCCGATGAGTTCATCGTCCGTTTGAAACTGTTTAACTGCAGGGGACATGTAGGGTGGCACAGCTGTGCACTGACCTAATCGTGTACTGCTTCTATGCATTCACTTCTTGATATCGTATTGCAGGTTTGCATGGTTTATCTATCATCCAAAACCACACTGGATGATATTGAATGGTCAGACAGTAGGAGGGTCAACTGTGTAGATGCATTCACTTCATGATATCATATTGCAGAATGGCATAGTTTGTCTATCATTCAAAACCACAATGGATTGTAATTGGTCAGACAGTAGGAGGGTTAAGTGTTGCAGAGCTTATTGAACCTACTGAACGCTGTCAGCTATGAAGATTGGAAAACAGAAAAAGGGAAGTTGCTTTATTTATGAGCAATGTGGAAAGAAAAACTTAAGCTATTGGCCGCCCATGGCATTGCCCATAGTGGTCACTTTAGTTTACAGAGATGGGAACTTTGCATTGATGACCTGTGTGTGATTGAACATTTTAGTAGTTTTAAGCTATCCATTGATACCATTGATCCTTAAGGTTCCAAATCATGTCCAGGAGATTTTCTGACTTTGTACTGTGGGCTCAAATAACCATTGCTTATCATTGGAACTGGAATACTGATGATGTCACAAAACCAGACATTACAGAGATGTGTAACCATCGTGTGGAGGGTTTTGTAGGGTCTATCACCTGCAGACAAGACGCCCTTTGCAAAATTTGAAAAATGGCCTTGCCCTCTCAACGATTTAATTCCAGGCCTGTACGTCCAGTACTTGGTACGTTGAATTATTCCAGCACAAGTGAGTGTTAGATTGTATATGCGTGTGTGTGTGTGTGTTTTTTTTGTACTGACCTGTAAAATAATACTGTAAAACATTTTGTAAAAACAAGAAGCATAATATTAAAAAAAGTACTATATCAATTCTAAGAACAATGATCATTCTTAAGCAGTTCTACTTTACTGATGATTTTGAGGAAGTTTTCCTGTTTTTTATTCAGTTCTATGTTATTTTTTAATTATCCCTGCATTGTGCTTGTAATTTTTTGTTAAGCTGTTTTATTGGGAGTAAGATTATAGCGTTTTAAGCCAAAGTTATTGTTTTTGTTTTTTGATTTTGTTCATAATTATGTTATGCCATGTAGAAGGAAAAATTGCAAATTGCAAATTATATCTTTAAATAAAATTTAAAAGGTTTTCGGGGAGACTATGAAATACTTCATGTTCACAGAAAGATATTATGTAAAAAATGATTGAGATTTGGTAATTTTGAAAATTGAATTTTTGTATTGCAAAACTATCTGTATATAAAGCAATGTAATTGTTGGTGGTATATTCTTGGATAACAAAATATAGTTGAAGTGGTATCATACTTTAACAAGAAGAAGTAGGTGGAGGGATTTTTCGTAAAGATATTAAAACACTATCAAAGGTCCCTTGAAATTTCAGAACATAGGGTTTAAAGGCACTAGACACCACACCACTTTCTCCAAATTCACCTGACTTTGGTAGCTTGTGATTCTGATAGAAGAAGAAAAATTTTAAAACCTAAAAGGCAGTGGACACTATTGGTAATAATTCAAAATAATTTTTAGCATAAAAACTTACTTGGTAACGGGCAGTGGAGAGCTGTTGATAGTATAAAACATTGTGGGAAACGGCTCCTTCTGAAGTAACATATTATTGGGGAAAGAGGAAATGTCTCACTAAAATAATAAAAGACTTCAGGCCTGAAGCCTTTAATTATGCATTTGACCCAAAGGGTCTTTTTTTCTGTCATCTATCTCTTGCAACTTTAATAACTAATTTTCACAGTTTAAAAAAATTTTGTATACATATGTTGGAATACACCAAGTGAGGATACTGGTCTTTGACAATTACCAATAGGTGTCCAGTGCCTTTAATTAGGAGTTTAGATTTTCCACCCAAATTCTACTTTTTCAATTTTAGTGTTTTGCCAAAGCCAGTCAAATGTAATGATGTTTACAGTTAAAAGTGTGAGTCTTATAATGCACATAATTTTTCACCCCAAATATTGGGTTGGAACTATAATGATATTTTATAACAAATTTTATAAGAAAAATCAATTATGATTAGGTCAACATTTCCATGAAATGTTTTCGCCACCAAGAAAAGATAATCAAAAATTGCTGTTTGTCATTTTTCATTTTAAAAATTTATATTGTACCTAAAAATGCCATTGAACATATCTTCCTGGGTTTTATTCCTCCCCGACTTTTGTTTTGTAAAAAAAAAAAAATACTTGGTGATGAGTGTTAAATTAATATGCCCATTCCGCAATATTCTATTTACTTTATGCTTCACCTATTAGTACTTATGAATTTGTTCATTGGTTCATTTTTAAAACTGAATACCAGGGCCTAATTTCATGGCTCTGCTTAGCGCCGAATTCTGTGCTGACGATCACCATTCTCGGTTTACATGCAAGCGCCGAATTTCTGCACTAGCTGTGTAAGCGTAGAATGCCTAGTAACATGGAGTATGCACATGACAAGTCAAAATTCCCCACTAAGCAGAGCAATGATTGTAAACAACAGAAATGTCTTGAACCAAGGCTAATGGTCTTTGAACAGTTCTGTAGAATGTACATGTAATTGATTTCTTTTCGATGAATTTTTTATCCCACCCATAGTATAGAACATTCATTTTGTCCTGTAACTTTGTTTTTTTCCCCCTGGAAAGGTCATTGGTGTATGCAAATAACCTTAAACTGCAGCAAGGATGCCTCATGATTATCTGTACCCTGCAATGGTACCTGAAAATGAAGAAATTGTTCAATGTTTGTTAATTTTCAGGGTTAAACTTGGATGGTTTTGGATGGTATCCAAAAAGGATTACCAATAAATTCCGTGAAGTACTGTCAAAAAGCAACTTTTTTTTATTTTGAGAACTTTGCAGACGAGGCACACAAATACTTTTGGAGTTAGGTGGGTTATTTCATGACTTTTTTTGAAAAATGTTTTGGTTGACAATAATGCATGCATTGATGAGATACGTCATTGTGCAAAGTGTAACCATATAGCGTTGTAATGGTAAAAATAGTCTGACCCCTTTGTTGGTTAATAAAAATCAATATTTAATCATTACTGAAGATAGGGAACAACACGTCAAGGGCTGATCAGTTTTGTCCAAATTAAAACACAAATTTGCAAAGCAGGGAGATATATGTAACTAAGTTTTGTGGAAACGGGGCCCAATTTGATAAAAACAAATTACTTAAAAACGTTTTGCGAAGCAAACAATAGACAGGATACCAGTGACAGATGGTAAAAAAGACTTGGTGTTTTGGCTGGTAACCATATTCTGGTAAGCATAATTTTGTTGTGCTTACACATGTAGCTACTTTTGTTCTTAAGCAGATCTATGACATTAGGCCCAGGGTACTTGCTGGATGCACTTTTTGCAGTATTATACGCTAAGAAACTACGTGAAGTTAGTCCTAAATGAGTTACTGTTATGTGTATACTTCAATGTTGTTTTTAATTAAATTTCCTATTTGTATTATTAAGCTAAAACCAAAATGCCTGTACTATTGTATTATCAATTGCTAAGCGTCAACAGCTGGTCTGTATTCGGCTTTTAATTTGTATTCTTTTTAATTTTATGAGATGAGAAAGATGATATTATGTTATTATTTTAGTTACAGCTTCGGAAGTAGTGTAACAGATTTCCGCGTGAAATGTTCATACTGTGATTTTCAAAAGTTTCAGGGTAAAATTCCATCAGTCAATTGTTTGTGGACAGCTTCACAAATGGACTCTGACTTCAAGAGATAAATAAAGGATAAATTTGTAAAAAATTATGACCAGAGCATACTAGCTGAAACATTGAGAATAAGCTACAAGGGCCCAATTTCATAAAGCCTGTAAGCATACAAACCTGCTAAGCACAGAAATATCATGCTTAGCAGAAACAGGTTACCATGCAATATTCCCCAATGTTTACCTGGTTGTGACTGATGCCTCATTCAACTTTTGCTCTGTAAAGAAATTTGCTAAGCGTTATTTTCTGCTTTAAAACAGTAATGAAATTGGGCCTAGATCATTTTACTTTAAAGATTCTTTTACATGCTGATATCTGCTTAGCAGATATTTGTCAAGTGATACTTTCCGCTTAAGAAATTGGGCCTCTCCAGAATCTTAAGGACTTACATTAAGTGTCATGTTTGCTGAAAATACTTAAAATTGTAGTTGTTTTGATCCCTTAGTTGAGAAAATGTTTTGAGTTAAGCAAATGTTATGTTTAAAAAGGTGCTTAAACGTTTTTGTTCTCATAAGCATGGACGGTTCCCACCAATAAACTTGCTCAGTCAGAGATCAGTAACAATTTGTCAAGTTGTAAAATGTTTTTCATTTTGTAAATGTTAACTTAATAACTATCACCCTTGAACTTTTTTTCCTCAGCTATTTTGGAGTCTAGGCAGAGTCCGAGCCTGCAAAGACAGGCAAATCACAAAGCCAGAGTCGGAGGACCAGACTGATTCCTTTTCACTTCTTACCCAAGACCATGACCCAGAGTTCAAAGATTTAATACCGAAAAAACTTATAAGTAGTTTTTCCTGAAAGAGAGAACGGAAAACTGGATGATTGCAGTCAGTTTCAAGTAAGATTGAAAAAAAAAACATGTTCAGTTCATTTTTGTTTGTTCTTATGAGTTTTCCAAGGAAAATAAAGAGGTTTCACATGTTCATTAACAAGTATTTCTACTTTGAGAAACAATAACCATGGAGGAGACTTTTCTCCAAAAAATATATTAAGTCGTCCTTTTTGATCTACCTTTCTTGTGCTGAGGTTACTGTGCCCCAAAAGCTCCTTGGAATATATAACTTGAGGGGTTACATCCATTGCAGAAGGAAGTTCCTAAATCTCCATATCATGTTATTGTTTTACCGTTGCCCACCAATTTTGCCAGGAGAAAGTATGAAGTGAAGAATAGGATTCAAACTGCCTCGAGCTGTCGGGCAATCTCAGTGGTCTAGTTGGTAAGACACTGCTCTAGAATTGCAAAGGTCGTGGGTTAGAATCCCACCCAAGTAATATGTCTGTGATTTTGTTCACTGACCTCGGGGAAAGTACTGTGTGTAAGGGTAAAACCAACATTGAAAATTAACTACAGGTTTTCAGTTTGTTACTTTGTTTAATAGCTGGTGTAATGTGATGTTTATTTTGTCGTGCATGTAGTAGTGTGATGGACCCAGACTTGTCTTCATTTTTTAGTGCGGTTGAAAGACGGAGAAGTATCTAACTGGTAAGTATTTAATGCATTGCATGCTTACAGATAAGGTCAAGTTTGCGCAAGGACTATCAGTGACCATAGTTTGACCAACGCCCATTTCCCAGTTGGGAGCGACTGGAAGCGCTTAGGAGTCGAAAGATTGACTGTGGCAGTCATTCAGAACCACTTGGGAGCGCCATGGTTTTGGGCCATGATCTAATGTCATGAGCAAAGCCAATGTAATTGTTATGTTTAGTTTGCTTGTCTGAAACCAAAATTTATTTGGATCGACCTTGAGTCACTCCTAATCTACATGTATTTGGTTCAGCGGTGTTTGAAACGGGTGTTAGTTTGCCTAAACTCTGTCTACTCGATAATAGTAGGACTACTCTAGTCGACTATTTGGAACCAGCCAACTGGGCATGGTCAAACCGCTGGTTATAAAAATCTGTTTCACAGCACAGTGCAGAGTGGACCAGTTTGTTTTAACAAAGTAATGACATACACTTCGGATGGGATTAATCCAATCTCGAGTTAGACATTTCCACCTTTTGATGACCTGTGGAGATATAGATTGCAAGGAGCTTTTGGTTAACAATTTCTTGATGTCCGAAGACAATAACAGCTACTTTTTCACCTGGCAGACATACAAATGTTCAAATTCAAATGTCCAAAACTTCTTTCAGTTCTGTTTGTTGTTCCACACTGTACGAATAGTTTTAACAGGCATGATATTTGGTACTTAGAGAAAAAGTTGAAATGTCTTTAACAGCTGTTGTTTTATTCAAAAGCAAATATGGTCTTTGATTAACTGTCCTAGGGGTCGTTCAGACACAGCGCTAAAGTCGGTTTTAAGCCAGTTTTAACTCATTTAGTTAACTTTGTGTGTCTGAACGCCCTTAAAACTTAAAACGGTCGGCGAGGGTGGTTTAATGCTAAACCACTTCGGGACGACTGTAGTTAATGAGATACCGTTTCTAAAAGCTCATTGAAATCTACAACTCCTAGGGTTACTAAAATGTGGAGCTACCGTCATTTCAACATACCTTCCAAATTTGGGTCATTCTCCTTGTTTCGGACCATTTTGTCTGCATTAACTTTCACTGATAATGCTTTGTGTGTTTATCCTGGATTATCCGACTTGAGTTGTTGCCTTATTGATGTCCATAACATACATATGACACTAGACAACACTGATGAAACAAATAAAAATACTAAAAACAGAAGTCAAGTTCCAAGTTTATTTGAGACTGGCATTGTTAAGGACACGCTAAATTTACAAATTGTCATTCATAATGGCATATTATACCATATAAAAAAAATCCTATTATAATACCATTCACACTCATTGTCCAAACTTTATTGCACATACTTCTATTATTACCATTTCCTTTGTAAAATCTGGAATCATACTGCGTCCAAACTAACTCTAAACCAGTAAACATTGCATAATCAGTCAATATTTGGCTAACCCACTTAATATTTAGTCAAACCAATCAACATTTAGCCAAACCAATCAAGATTTGGCTGAACCAGTCAACATTTAGCCAAACCAATAAAGATTTGGCTGAACCAGTCAACATTTGACCACACCATTCAACAGTTGGCTAAACCAGTCAATATTTGGCTAAACCAGTCAAGGAGGACTTGGGAGTGTTATGTTCAATGCTTTCTGGACTTGTTCCCAACACCAATGTATCTTTCAACACTGCAAACAACCATATATAGACACAAATGACAAACAGGTAACAGACTTTTTCCATGCATATACATAAGAAAGTTATAAGGACGACATCCAATTTCTTTATCCTCAATCTCAATTTCGATTCTGAGTACGATTTGAAGAAAACAAAGATAGTTGCATTAAGTAGATCTACTGTCTTTGATAAAGTTACAGTACTGACATTTAACAAGATTTAAGAACAAGGCCAAACCATCCGCTTTTATCTGAAGTCATGGGACGGACTATTATTGTGATCATACAGTCTGGAAGGCATAATTCCAAATTCTGGTGTTGCCTGTACACGACGATATGTCAGTTTCGCGAGTTAGATTTGATTGATGTCCGTGACAATGCCTCGCTCTTTAATCACTCAATTAGTAATCCTCATACTAACACCGGTGTTTCTTTGTCACATGGTAATGGGCAAGCTTCCGTAAAACAAACTCCAGATTAGCAAAGACTGGTACCCTTGTACCACAAATATTGGATGGGTGTTGACTGCCTCTTACATAACTATGTACAGGCTCGTCCCAAAAAATGTGAAAAAAGTAAAGTCTGTCCCGAGCCAATATGGCTCATCAGGCCAGTGTTTATATCCAGTTTCTCAGGTATTAAACGACTGACAATATTTCCATTCCCCTGGACAGGATGCCAGTCCATCAAAGGTTACTTCCCAGCTCACGCCAGTACCCATTTATACTCCTGGGTGAAGAGAAGCACTTATGCTAAAGTGCCTTGCTCAAGGACACAAGTGGCTTGACTGGCCAGGCCAGGCTTTGAACACCCATTCTGTAACTTAAAGAACTCGAGTCCACCGCCCTAGACCCTTTGACCCGCAACCATGACATTCCTAAAATGTGACAAAACAACACTGGATATAGTCAGAGGAATTCAAAAATTGAGCATTCAACTGAGAGACGACAAAGCACACTCAGAAATTATAATCAAACTCGCGTATGGCTTAAGTACAATAATATTCTCTTCGGCTGTACATTAATATCATACCTCATAAATATACTACAAATAAAAAAAAGCATAATCAGTCGTAATATAAAATGGCATTCCTCTTTGTACAATTTGTAATCAGCAAAAGCTATATATAAAAAAAAGAATAACTCAATATAATTCACACACAATGTACTTAAATGTATCTACATGTATACATGTTTGTATCGAAATATGTATTATCATCAGGGCCCAATTTCATAAAGCTGTTAAGCAGAAAATACTGCTTGACAGGCAACAGCCACAACAAGGTAAATTTGATGTGGTGGCATGTTTCTGCTAAGCAATACTGTTCTGTGCTTAGCAAGTGGTGGGCGATTTACATGCATAGAATTGTCATGGGGACTTTTGGGACGCTAGGTGGCAGCAGACTTGCCAGATAAATCCATTGTTCTTGATTATGTGTGCATGCTCAGAGCAATGTAAGCAACGGGAATCTACTTTTTAAGTCTGCTGTTCCAAAGTCTCTCATTGTAACTTTACCTTGCATACAATTCACAGTTTACCTTTAACACTTCAGAAATACTATCAATTTGTAAGTTAATGAATACAACCACATAAAAGGTCATAAAATGTGTACCTGGTTACAGTCAACAACTGCTGCTCTAAGTGCAACCGTTTCCTATTATACCACAAGAAACGAGCAGTAATGTTTAAGTGTTGAATACAGTCTTAAAGGCACAGTTGTGTACCTCGTGAGAAAAGTATTCCTGAGTCATCAACATCTAGGCAGCATATGTAATGTCAAATTTAACATTGGAAATTAATCGTGGGCCGTTTTCAAAACCACTGCTTGGGCTTAGGGGCTTCAGCTTTGGATCCGTCAGCCTGCTTAAATCCAGGGGCAAAATTCATAGAGCTGCTTTTGAAGCACAAAAAACAGCTAAGCGCAAAGCAATTTTGCTTATCAGAAAGGGGTTACCAGCCAAAGTACCACATTATGTACATAGGTTGTGGCTCAGCAGTATTTTGCGCTTAAGCAGCTCTATGAAATTAGACCCAGGTAAAGAAAAGCAGGTGTTTTTTCAATAATTGACAAGAGCACTAGCCAAAGCCGAAGATGTGGTTTCGAAAATGGCCAATAGATTATCAGTTGAAAGACTTTTCTTTGACAGTGTAAATCTAATCATATATTTATTAACTTAAGGGTCTGTTCCAGAGCCACTTTTACCTGTAAGCAAAGAGCCTGATGCATGTTTTTTTCACAAAGGCCCCTGATACATGGTTTCGCAAAGACCCAGATACACAGTCATTCAAGTTGTGTAATACGGATAAGTTTTAATGTATAAGCACCGTGTTTTACTAAAATCTATCAAAACATGCATTAACATGGGAATGGTTTAAGATTTGGGGTACAGGAGTGGGTGAAGGCAATTTGCAGACGTACATGTATAGTGTATTTCAGAGAACTAGAGTCAATGGTAATACTACTGCTACTTTCTGCGCTAACACCGATTAAAATGTTGATTTCTTTACACTTGACCGAGAAAAAAATGTTCCAGTTGCATGTTTTAAGACTACCCCAGGGTTTTACCGCTTACTCCTACTCCGGAGCAGTGGTGGCTATTCCACAGGGTATTCCCACTTGCCAGGGTAGATCAGGAGTAAAGCGATCCAAGTGTGAAAGGGCTGCCCGTTATTCCCTGGGGTCACTCCCTGGGGTCACCCCCGGGGAATAGAGTAGAGCGAAAAGGGCTAATGAGTAGGAGGGTTAATGAAGGTCAATTGGTCGTCGAAGTTGCGAGATGAATGAAAAAACACCCTTGTCACACGAAGTTGTGTGCTTTCAGATGCTTGACTTTTTCTAAGGTCTCAAAATCAAATTTGTGTAAAATTACTTCTTTCTCGAAAACTATGTTACTTCAGAGGGAGCCGTTTCTCACAATGTTTTATACTATCAACAACTCCCCATTACTCATTACCAAGTAAGGTTTTATGCCAACAATTATTTTGAGTAATTACCAATAGTGTCCACAGCCTTTAATAGAAGTACGTACTAGTTCATTTCAGATTAACCGGGTCCTCTTTGAGCAATGTTGGAAGCCTCGATTCCCATTTAAGTTAATGCATTTGTTTTCTTCTTCTCAATAATCCCAGCCGGAAGCACCTACAAGATCACGGGCCACTTCGTGCCACCACGGGTCACCCTGTGTCACAACGGGTCACCCGGGTCACCATAGGTCACCCTGTGTCACAACGGGTCACCCGGGTCACACCGTCTCACCTCAACGCAGGTCACCCCGTGTTGCCACCCCGTGTTGCCATCCCGTGTTGCCATCCCGTGTTGCCATCCCGTGTTGCCATCCCGTGTCACCATGGCCTGTTAGAGATGTTGTGTGGGCTCCTGTGGGTCCCATTACCCTGTCCCTGTGGTTGACTGGGTGGGATACCCAGTATGTTCCATGATGAGTGCATTGTCTTTTTCTGTGGTGTCAAGCAGTAGTTACCCTCTTTAGTTACCGAGGTTCCAGGGGCGTAGCTCGTTGCAGATGAGTCTGGGCTGTGGTACTGAGTGCCATTAAGCGATCCAATACCGGGAAGAACAGGGCTGGCATGGGGAAGAAACAAACAGACGGAATTACAAAATAAACTGAAATTAGTTCAAGCCCGGAGATGGATCTATCTACCTTGGACCAATTTCATAAAGCTGTTTAGCAGAAAATGCTGCTCAGCAAATATCTTTGCTGAGCAAGAAATGAGTGGGATACCGGTGGCAAGGGTATAAACTTCATGGAACGTTGGCTGGTACCTAAGTCTGCTAAGCAGATTTGTTTGTGCTTAGCAAGATTTTGTGCTTATTGGCTTCATAAAATTGTGCCCTCGTAAGTCTGCAGCCACCTTGCGACCCCCAAAAATCTCTCATTACTCTTAATTTTTTTCAAACTTACCTTTGTCCAAGTTTTCCGCCAGGCACAGTGGTTGTAGCACTGGGAGATAGTTTCAAATGGCCGTCCCGAGTTCGAGTCGTCTGGTGAGAGTTGACACCAAACGTGTTCGGCCGTCCAAAAGGGGGCGTGGCATTTCTCACTCGTCCAACAGGGGGCGTGGCTTCCCTTACTCCCCCACTGCTCCCAGGCGTGATTGGCGGCGTATTTTGTACTAGATCAAGAAAACAAATTTTAAATTTCAAATATTTGATCATCTCAAGTTTTCTTAAAAATCTTACACCATCGTCACTGTTTTTCTTGTTTTTTCACCCTATGATAAAATGGTACCTACATCGGGTTGTGTTGGTCGCTATGGGTGAACTGCTCGCTTTTCCAGCTCTACCAATAGGAGATGGGGGTGTTCCAGACTGATACCTGCTATAATTGTTAGCTTGGGCCCCATAAGCTCTTGAGGTTGCACTGCGATGAAAGAGAACAGGTAATTAGGGGCAAATCAGAGTAGTCAATATTGAAAAATTTAATTGTGTTGTTGAATTTGGTTTGATCCACCCCAAATTCAAAATAAGGTTGTTGGCTGCAGTGACTATGCAGTGCTGCAGTGACTAAAATTATGCTGCCAGCATAAGGAAACCAGCCAAATTACCATTCCAATATTTGTGACTGGTATCCTGCTCATTTATGCTAAGCAGAAAATTGTTAAGCAAATCTGCTGCTAAAGCAGCTCTACGAAAATGGGCATTGGTCACTGCCACTGCTGCTGAGACCTTCAATTCTGGGCCTGCTTACAACGGCTCTAAGCTTACGGTACCCTGTGAAGCCCATAGTTCCATGGGCGGTAAGCACAGAAGCCTGGAAAGGCTGTGGCCGCACTCTTTAGAAATTTGCGTCTGCTCCCACCTAGGGTCTCAAAATCAAAGTTTCTCACTAAATATTCTTGAGAAAAATTAACTGATTATATCATACTGTTTCATTTCTGGCGTCCCATTACTCAGACGACTTCCACCGGACCCCCGCGAGCTAATGGAACCTGCTGATCCTGACCTTCCTATGCCAGGTAAGGGGACATCTCTCATTTGGTCCGTAGGGGTGGCTGTTGTGGGATTGTCCAGGGAGTTGCGTCTGGCTGTCACAGCACCGTGGGACCATAAGGCAGCGCTGGATGCATTCCGGTAACCAGAGTATTGGACTGATGGGGAAAATGTAATTGTTGCAATGTTAATGGACCTTAATAATAATAATAACCCATTTTTAAATAGCGCTTTTCACACCCGGAGGGCGTCCCAAAGCACTTCATTGACGTCATCCAACCGCCATCTTAAAGGTAAAACAATGTGGCAACAATCAAAACGCACAGATTTGTATGAAAACACACGGATTTGTGTTTGCTGCGCACAGGTTTGACCAATCACCAGCTCCCTTTTTACCTCTAGGTAAGGGCGCCCTACTGATATGACATCATGTGCATAAAAGGTATATTTAAATTGAAACTTTTATGTCAGATAGTTGGGCGTAAGGTATGTAAGATGGGGGCGGGGGGGGGGGGAGGCACCTATTACAGACTGATAAAGAAAATCATGGATGGCCTGAGTGGAGATTTGCAACCATGAACAGCAGTGAGTTCGCTAAACAGCACGTATTGTTGCAACTAGAAATGCAGGTTTTATTCCCTGGTTTTCACAAATGCAATAAAAATGTATACATTTTCTTTTCCACAGAACTCAAAACGTACTGACTATACAGTGCTTATGTCATATAAGTGCAAGGGTAAACTACAAAAACAGTTAGATTTAAGCATCTTGTTACGGAAACTATAAGTGCATCACTTAATGTGTAGTTTTAGAACAGGCCTGAAATTTTATCTTTGAGAGGGTAAGGCCAATTTTCACTTTGTAAAGTGCTCTACCATTGGAAAATTTTAAAGTCTGTGGGAAAACTTTTGAAGGGGCACCAAGGCCAAGAGCAAGGGCAACAGAGGCTGTGGCCTCCAGGCATGTTCGAACTGCAAAGGTCACTTACCATCTCTCTTGATTGGAGCCACTGGGGGCTTTCTATTTCCCACGGCTGACGATCGTTTCCGAACAAAGCTCTCCTCTGGTTGGCCTCGAAAGAATCCATCGAAGATGACAAAGTTGTTGACCTAGTATTAACAATAGACAAATAACCTGCAAAACCAGTTGTTTCTTTGAGTTTTAACAATAGGAAAATAACCAATTATGTTTGTGTGTAGCGGTGTTCCAGTGGAGGATATTGGAGGCTTCAGGTCCTAAGTGGGCCTGGAGGAGCGAAGGCTTTACCCTTTTCTCACCTGATGGATAGTAGCTCGTAGATTATAATGCTTCGTTAAGAATGACGTGAATTTGTGAGAAGGTCTGTCGATGGGTAGATGCTGTGCTTGAATGCCCTCATACTTTAATAAAAATCACAAGAAAAACAACATTATTAGTACAGTAATTGATTTATATTCAACGGGAGGTTGTTGGTTCAAGTCCCACTCCAGTCAAATTTTCTTTGTTAAATCCCAAATTATTTAACATTGTCCCAGTTAGTTTCTGTTGTGGTTTATTACTTTATAGAGGACAGGCCTGGAACTTCATCTTTGAGAGGGCAATGCCATTTTAATTTTGCCAATTGCACTTCCGAAACATTAAAAAGTCTATGGGAAACTTATGCAGGGGCGCCAAGACCAGGGCAACAGAGGCCATGGTCTCTGTGTAATTCCAGGGGTGGATTTCACAAAGAGTTAAGACTAGTCTTATCTCGAGTTAGGACGAGTTACTTGCCTAACTTAGGACTAGCCTGAAGTTTTCAATACCTCCTAGGACTTGTCCCAAGAAGTTAGGATTATAACACCCCTTACAAATAGTCTGCCTTCATTGGTTTAGAGCGCGTCACATGATATGTCTTAGTTTTACTAGAAACGTTGGCCGTGTGTTAGTGCATCGTTTGCCGTGTGATGGTCCGACGACTATCACACAGTATGCAGTACCCAGACGTCTTTTTACCCACCTCGAACCCAATCAGTTGTGCATCTGTGTATCTGAAACGCGCTTACCAACGTTATGTGTACGAGGATGATAAATAGTCTGTTGGGGTGTTTTAAAACAAATATTGACTGCTTTTACTTGTGCATGGTTAAAACTCCGACTCCCTCGGTGATCCCGGGACCATTCCATTTTAGAACACTCCGGGGAACGCTCCTGGGATCACCTCGGGAGTCGCAGTTTTAACCATAGCACTCGAAGCAGTCAATATTTGTATACTAGTCCTAGCTCTTTGTGAAATCGACCCTAGGCCTGTTAGGATCTTCAGCCCATGCTCCAGTGACTGCCCATGCTCCAGTGACTGCAAACTTGTATAGCCTTCTCTTTTCCCTACTGCTGTTTTTTATGGCAGATGAATTGCTTATTGCATGTAACACTCTAGTTTAAAACTACCATAATACAAATCCATTTCCACTCACCGATAACATTTTTTGGAAGAGCTGCTTGCCATACCCTTTCCTCTGGCACGACTCGTGAACATAGAAATCCAAGACGCATAAGGGCTCCATCTCAATTTGGTTGCCATGTGCATCCAAGACGAACAGTTTCTTGCGTCCTGTTTTCAAAATTCCCACTGCTGCACCAAGTCCTCTGTAATTTATTGTAGAATGAAAAAACAAACTGCAAATTCAAATTGAACATTCACGTGTGACCAAGCAAGGCTTTGTACCAGACATCAGTAAAATATTATGTGTTAGGCCGAATCCAAATTGGCAGCTACGGCTACGACTGTTGCTAAGAGTGCTGCTAAGGACGTCCTTAACCTCAATGCATGGTGACGTGGAAATCTAGCCGTAGCCGTCGCTGTAGCCACGAATTCGGACACGGCCTTACTTTTATAAAATTCAGATTTCTGATCAAACTATGCAGTTTGAGATGTTGTTTTATAACATTTACACTTGACCTACCCATTGGCTTCACCATCTTTCATGACATACAGATGGTGATTCGAGAAGCGGAGTTTGTGCGCTGATGTGATTGGCCCATGAAGACTTTGTGCCTTAAAAATAAG
This sequence comes from Asterias rubens, assembly GCF_902459465.1. Lineage (NCBI taxonomy): Eukaryota > Metazoa > Echinodermata > Asteroidea > Forcipulatida > Asteriidae > Asterias > Asterias rubens. Next base: position 8,646,531 of record NC_047080.1, on the reverse strand, counting down.
AAAGACAACAAAAGTAAACTACATTTTCTCCAATATTTTAGAGGAGTAAAGGGTCTGTATGGCCTATACGTTTGTTAATGTACAACAGCAGTTTAATAGTAAGTACAGCAGCTTTTGATATAATACATTTTTAGGCACTTTTACTGTTGTGGAAAAAGATATAACTTTTTATCCCCCAAACATTTGAATCTGAGAAGCATTTCTCAGAGTGTATACAATTATGTAAGTTGCGATTCGGATTATTCTACCTGCGTGGACATAACCGCTCCAGATTTTCGGCAAACAATGTATCTTATAAACGCTACTAGTTGCAATAACGCAACCCTCCTGCCGACGATTGTAGGATTTAAATAAACAGTAGGTTCCTATTTAGCAAATGTACACGATCCCTTCTAACTGAAAAAGATCAGAATTGCAGGAAAAAGAATTTGAAGAAATTAATCAGAGCAGGCTCACCTTGGCCGAGGCCTGTCCCATTTCATTGATGACTTTCTCCATGTTCCCTCTAAGGTGTTCACTGCAGAAAAAAACAACCACATGGTCAAAGACGATGAAGTTAAAGTCACCTGGAAGTGGTATTTTTTCAAAATAAAGCTTTTGTCACTAATATATGTTTTGATGAGTGGAATGTGAATAAACAGTTAACTAAGGTTTTAAAAAATCAGTTCTTATGTTATTTACAAATTTAAGAGTAGACCCCGACCCGAGAGGGCGCTGTTCGTGGCGTCAATCGAGGCAGACTTTGCCTGTAATGCGTAGAGTAAACACAATTGCAAAGTACATGTACCGACCAAGTCGTGAGTTTGTTCGTTTCAAAAAAAGATTGTTTGGGTTTTTTCCCGGCAATGCCGACCGGCTGCTGAATGCAAAAAAACACTTTTTGAAACGTACCAACTCACGACTTGGACGTACATGTACTTTGCACGTGTGTTTACTATACGCATTGCAGGCAAAGTCTGCCTCAATTGACGTCACAAAAGGGGTAGGCGGAGTCAGCCCCCCAAACAACTTTACATATTTTTTAAACATATAAATTGTGACAAACAATTACTAAAAAAATTGTTTTATTGTTCGTAAGCATATACTCTTATGTTTGAAAGAAAAAAATATATATTTCCAGGTGACTTTAAATTGTCTTTCCTTTGTCTTTCCTTGTATTGTTTATCATCTTCATTTTAATTATGTAATGGCCAGATGCTAAGGATCTGGCTGCTGAGGCCGGCAAGGTTTGTGTGCTGGAAACCTCTCTCCTTTTTGTGTTTGTATTTTTTATATATTCCTTTTTGTGTTTGTATTTTTTATATATTCCTTTCGTTATCTTTAGCCATTGTGAAACACCATTGGTTCTGTTCCTTTTAGTATTGCAATGTTAACAATTTTAGTCATTGTTTTCTGTTCATTGATTAATTAAATTAATTACTGTGGAATAAGCTTATTCGGCATTGCAGCTGCTGCGCATTTCCGTTACTGCTGACAACGCAATTTGTCTATCTTAGACAATACCCTAGCTGCAATTCCGAATAGGCTTGTGTTGTAAACAAGTCCCCAGGTGACAGGTCCTTCCTTCCTTATTATTATTATTATTGGATAACTTTCCGTATGGCGCCACCACTTTTTCACTCATTTTGACAAAAAGGGATATATCAATCAGGTAAATTAGATACTATATTATTTTATTTCGAATGAAAAAGTGGTGGCGCCATACGGAAACTTTTCCTTATTATTTTTTTTATGTAAATATAATTATTTTGTATGTAAATATAAATTTTTAGAATTATTTAATAATAATAATAGTGTTAAATTTTCCCCATTTCTTTCATTATTTTAATACTTACGCCTTAACTTAAACACTTTATTTTATAAAACATGTCTTTGCAGCTAGTTCTACCCCCATGGTGTCCACACAAAAGTGGGCCAATATGGCCAATCTAAATTACACCGGTTTATGCAAAATATGCCATTATTGTAGTACTGACTGCGGCAGTATGGTGGTCACTGCAGTTTAAAAAAATATATATTATTAGTTTGTATTACCCTGTCGATCTGCATGGCTGTAAGTTGCAATCTACCACTGTCACAGTCTCTCCAAACAGGTGATTAATATCAAAGTTAAACTCCATCTTTGAAGCTGATTGTGATGTATTCTTGACTTCAATATGGGTTAAAATCTTCACCAGTTACCTCCATCTTTAGGGACACTTCTCACCTTTTTCCAGCTAGTTACTCATCGTCAACACTAACTATTTAGATAAGGGTGACAGGCGATTCCATTATTTTAGGTAAGCTTCCACAACTGTAATCACATGTATATCCCTTTTTATTGTCCTAAAAACTTATAATTATAATTGATGATAAGATAATAACATTAATAGGTAAGTTTAAGTTTTTATTTTAATAAGTATTGAAATAACAACATTAAAATGTATTAAAACTAATGACATGTTTATTTGAGTTTTATAAACACCCCTATTTAAAAATGTAGCATGCCACAACAAGGTCAGGGATCAATCATCAACTGGTGATCGTCAACCTATCGCCGTTTATTATTGGCATGAAAAAAAGCCACGGGTACCACCTACTCGCACACACTGTGTGAAAATGTGTGGTTGGTGAAAAGGTTTGTTTTTCTGTGGAAGATTTGCTGACTTGCGGAGTATTTCGTCTATTAACAGCTTGATTTTGTGACATTTTGCAAAAAGAAGGTGCCTCATAATAAACAGCAATGCCAAGGAAAAAACCATACAGCGGAAAGCAGAAGAAGAAACAGCTACAGGAGAAAAGAGACAAAAAGAAAGGGGATGGTTCGTCTTCGGGAAGAACGAATGCAGGTAAATGTAGAAACATACATTACAACAACAGAGGGCGCTGTGGTTTGTTATCATTCAACATGTGTGTAGGCTAGATGGCCTCACTAAAATCAAATTGATAATAATTTGTTGATTAATCATTTTATTTTTTGACATTTTTTAAGGTAGCACTTAACGTAGTTAAAGTTATGGAATAAATGTTGTTTGGGAAAAATGTCCGTATCTGGCCGCTAATTTGTGATTCATTAGATTAGAATTAGTAGTATACTATAAGTATGTCATATGATTTCTTTTTTAATTCAATAATAATAATATTAATAATGAGATTTGCCCGATGCAAAGTTTTCTCTAGTCAAAATGACATGATTAATTTAAATTTATTTGTTTAATTATTTGTTTTCCTGTTTTTTTAAGAGGGTAAACTGAAATTGGAAGTCGTTCAGCCCCCAGCCCAGCACTGGGAAAAGTTTCCGTATGGCGCCACCACTTTTTCATTCGATATGAAATAATATAGTATCTAATTTACCTCAATGATATATCCCTTTTTATATAAATGAGTGAAATAGTGGTGGCGCCATACGGAAAGTTATCCCAGCACTGCTATCCATGGTCGCCCTCATTACAAAAGCTGTAGTAAAAAATCAAAAAAACATATACACCAACCACAATTGCTTTGAAAAAGACACAATGGTCTCATGCTAAAGTTGCAATTTCTTCAAAGAATTGGAGATTAAAAGACACATTTAAAAATAGACATCAAAAGGAAGAAGGTTGGTTTGTGTCCTATGTAATTGAATTTTTCTCAGGACGTCAACTATGGAGGAAATAAAGGAAAAGTTTCCGTATGGCGCCACCACTTTTTCATTCGATATGAAATAATGTAGTATCTAATTTACCTTCAATGAGAATATCCCTTTTTGTTGAAATGAGTGAAAAAGTTGTGGCGCCACACGGAAAATTATCCGAAAGAAAACCGTATAACTCCAATATTTGTTTGAATTCTAAACATATTTTTACAATTTGTTGCCCACAGCAATTTCCCATCGTTCTCGCCAGCAGAGCTACGAGCTGAACAGCAGTGAGGAAGAGCAAGGTTCAGGGTCCGATGCTGAGCAAAATGCTGGCGCTTCAGTCCCTGATGTCAATAGACTTAATTATCAGCCAGTCAGAACCGATAAATACGACCCAAACAGGTATGATTGTTATCTCCCTTTTTAGTGATTAGGGTAGGCCTGGGTGACTGGTGAAATTTACTACTCTACTAGTCACGCCTAAAATAGCTACGACATCAACTAAGTTTTAAATTAAAGGCACATCGGTGTGTATGGGTAAAACTTAAAACTAGTATTCTATTAAATTATAATTTAGTCGTAACGGACTTCTTCTACTTTATTACTCGGCAAAGTCCACAAGTTAAATTCCAAGAACCATTTTGTTAAGTGTCTTGCTCAAGGCCACTAACATGCGTAATATGCTTGGGGAGTGAAGGGGGGGGCGATATTCAAACCCACATTGTGATGACTCGGCCAACACAACTCAAGACTCCTTGATTCTGTATTATGGTGTAAAGATTTAGAGCATTCTTCTTTCTTCCTTGAGTTTAGAGTAGTCCACCTTTACATGTATTTTCATCATTTTCAAAATGGCTGACTACAGCCTTGTTATTCAACTTGAGATCTTTTTAAAGGACAACTCGGGGAATCACCCTTAAAGGGTCTGTACTTTTTTCAGGACAAAAAAACACAATGCCCATACAGATTTACACTGAACTTAAATATTTTGAAGATAATGATAGTAGCAAGCTTCCCTGAAATCATTACTTGCTTAGGTGCTGTAGTTTTTGAGAAAAGCCCTGAAAGAGTGTCATAGACCTTATTGCAATTACCAATGCGCAAGCGCAGACTGTTGAATGACGTGCATTGTGGGATAGATATCGATCAAATTTGGATACCAGCTAGACCACAATGCACCTAATTCCAAGCTTTACGCGCGCGCCCCAGTATTTGCAAAATGGTCTATGAAAATAGTTTTTGTCTCAGTGATCATGAGACGAAAAAATGTTTAGCGTGTAAAAATGTATTTTTAATTTTGTCCGTGAAACTATCAGCTCATCACTGCTGCATCAGTCAATTGTTCAGAAGAAAAAATCTTGGGGGAAATGGTGGACGAAGAATTTGATTTACATTTCACCAAAGTACAGCGAACATCGTCGTGATTGCCATTGCCAATTCCGTAGTTAGCCTTGTAGAAATCTATTCCTGTTGAAGAGGCTCCGATGACTGTAATTGTCTGTGCCAATAGCCCCCGGGCACGGAAGAGGCTTGTAGAGCTCGGAGACTTCAACCTAACAACGACAGCGAGGGAGAAAAAAATGAAAACAATCAAATCAAGGGTCTGTGTGATTATACTCGATAGCAAATCACACAAGGCCAGTGTAATTATGTGACGTATGTACGTACTTCATGTACACACATAAATGTTCTTTGTTTGGTTGATTGTTCTGAAGGAATATGATTACTTTTCTTTTTGAGCTGGTCGCTGTAGTAAAGCAATTAGCCATTTTGAGATATGGTGGACACACTTCTATAACACATAAAGGTTTGGGTAAATCTGTATACACCCAAACCACACAGTGCACTCCTATAGATAGTGGCCACCATAAACTGAGTAATTGTTTTTGCGATGTGGAATTGTTCAACCACGAGAAGTTAAAATTAAATTTCAATTTTATTGCTGACAAACTTTAATTTTTTTTTTTTTTTTTAGCATAATTTTGATGAACATTAGTTCTCATATATATGCAGAGCTTATTAACATATTATGTTAAATAAGTTAAATGAATCTGCCACCATCTCACCCAAATGTTGTTACAAAATGGTTTGTTTTTTATCTAGCCCTCAAAGGAGTACAGCAATAACTTTTGATGTCTCTAAATATTGTTGGATGAATTTATGCAACCTACAGTACATGGAACAAATTGCCAACAAGTAAAATCATCTATTTCTTTAACCCAATTTTAATTTAAAAAAACCTGAGACCTATCTTTTCAATTAAGTATTTGAGTAATATACCCTAGGATTTTTGTTATATTACATTTTTGGGGGTATTTCTTTACCACATGTATTTTGTTCTAAATTTCTTCTTACAATCTTAGCTAAGGCTCATGTATTTAGCGCCATGAGCATTTAGCGCCACAAGCATTTAGCGCCATGAGCATTTAGCGCCATGAGCATTTAGACCTTTTTGTGGATTTGTGAGCTTTCAAAGTTTTCATTATTACTATTATTATTTATTATAATGAATAGGGTAGATGGCCTTAGCTTTCGATCCAATCCGGACCTTCTTCAGAGGCATAAAACAAGTACAAACAAATACATATCCATTTATAGAAAAAGAGAGGGGGAAAGGGATTAAGGAAAGGATCCAGAAAGAAGCGGGAAAATAACAGCCAATCAAAGTTCCTATTTCAGAAACAATATTGGTGGCTATGAACCAATAGGAGTGGAGTGGCGAGGACAAAGGATGTTTAGAATGAAAGGAAGGGTTACTGGACCATAAAAGTGGTAAAAGTATTGTTCGACAACAATGCAGGGAGACATGAAAGGGTAGGATTAGAGAGCAAGTTGCATCATGATGCAACTAACAATGGTCAATTATTATTTATTATGATATAATCGGTAGTTTCAGATTTAGATCCAAGTCTTCTCACAAACTATTCCTTTTACTGAAACCTTTTAATATTTTTACTCCTTTTTTGTTTCTACATATCATTTGCCCAAATGGTAAATTGTAGATATTTGTGCCGTTGCAAGAATTCCACCCATTGTCCCCACTTTGCATTAATATTATCTGACAGTGGAACAGTGTGCAAATGATCGTATTACCCGTGCGTTACAGGCCCTGTGTAATTTGACTTCGGCCGTAATTGTGCATGTACGTGTAGGTCCTTATAGTAACTCAATAATGTCACTTTGACAAGCTAATCACTTCATCTGCAGTGCGTGCATGTCGGATGCACTCTATGTGTGGGTAGTTGCCGCTAAGAACCTTTAGAACTCTAACGGCCTTCTCTCTCCACACTGTGGGTGTAGAGTGTCATAATCAATGGCTGGGAATGTGTGGTGTTAGATCATGATTATATATGCAACGTCCAATGAAGACATAGATGTGTGTACTTGAGTACTCTGGATTTTTCAATGTGAAGCCGATGTTGAGAAATACCGATGCATGTAATAAGGCCTCAAAATAACCCACGGCACCAACAGCAGTTGCCGTGGTGCCCTGTGCTTTTGGTGCATGGTGCCCTAATAATAATAATAATAATGACAATGAAAGTTGTTCCAAGCTTGTGATGCGCACAAATCCACCATGCTGGGTGTTCAGGGCGCAGGTAACCCCAAACAAACGCAAGAAAACAGATACAGAAACAACAGACTGAAATAGTCATTGAACACCTGTGACATAAGATACGTTTTGAGAAGTGATTTGAATTTTCTGGTTCAAGGTATCAGTACAAATTCACATTTTCCTCATAGAGTTGCCTCTTACCAGAGGAACATTGCTGTGCCCCTTCAAGAACGATGCATGTTTCTATTGTACTGTCATAACCTTTCGTACTATCGGTCATAATCATAAAAATAATAATAATAACAATAATTTATTTTGAATATAGCGTCTTACATAAAAAATCTCAAAACGCTGTTCACGTCTAGTTATTATTCTTATTTTTTTGCAGTGCTTAAATATAAAGCACACATTGATGTAAGTGCTAATCCAATATCAATCTCATTTAATGTAGTCATTAGTCATACTTTAAAGGGTTTTGAAACCTTTTATACATGTAGATCAAGTTTTCGGCTATGACATGAACCCCTACTCACTGTGAATGAAGATGTATGTAAAATTCAGCTTTATTAGTCGTCAAGCTTTTGAGAGAAAAAAACCTGAAAATCAGAGAGTAATGTTTTCAGTAGAGTCACGTACATGTAATCCGTTGTACAGTATAGGCCTATGCTAAAATAATGTTTGACTCACTGAGATGAATTTTTTTGTGTGAAATTGTTTAACTCATTTCTCAAAAACTACAACACCTCAGCAAGTTGTATTTTATGGGAAGTTTTTCTACCTTCGTTTTCATTAAACCGTGTAAGTTGATTGTAAATCTGTGAACTTTTGTGTTTTTTGTCGTACTAAAAGTACCCAAACCCTTTAACTTTATATGCACTTTGCGTATTTGCTTCAGCTTTCCCGAGAAGACGATCAGAGCATACTGATCAAAATGTCGATCAGAACCACCCCAACTCATTTAGAGATTATCATTACATGGTGTTACTGCAAACCTTTCTATATCGTATTTCAAATCCTACTTATTTGCTTCATGCCGATATATTTCTACTCTTTCCCAATAGATTTCATCTTCACTTTGAGAAGGACTCCAGGGCGGAAGTGGAGAAGAGAAAGAAACAATCTATGCAGCCGTTTGTGATTTTACCTGAGGTAAGCTTGGGGCAAATCTCTGACTGGGGACAGGTACATGTAGAAAGGGATCAAAGTGGGAAAGAGGATGGAAATTCCATCAGGGGGCAAGGCCAGTTCTCAATCCTTGAAGGGGCAAGGCCAGTTCTCAATCCTTGAAGGGGCAAGGCCAGTTCTCAATCCTTGAAGAGGCAAGGCCAGTTCTCAATCCTTGAAGGGGCAAGGCCAGTTCTCAATCCTTGAAGGGGCAAGGCCAGTTCTCAATCCTTGAAGGGGCAAGGCCAGTTCTCAATCCTTGAAGGGGCAAGGCCAGTTCTCAATCCTTGAAGGGGCAAGGCCAGTTCTCAATCCTTGAATGGGCAAGGCCAGTTCTCAATCCTTGAAGGGGCAAGGCCAGTTTCGTTTTGCACAGGGCACCTTCATCAGAGAATCTTGAAGGGCCCATTCAGAATTGTCAATGAACTATATTTTTTGTGGAAAATTGTGGGTGGGTTGTTCAAAAGGTACAACTGAAAATTGAAATTCAGTTTTTTAGATGTGGGAGGAGAGCTCAAAACGTGGGGAAACCAGCACCATTTGTGTAAGGATACAATAGGTCCTATAATATTATCAAATGAAAAAGAAGACAAAATACCCAGATGGCCAAGGTTGTCAATTTCATTACTGATTAAAGGGAAGGTACACGTTTGGTAATTACTCAAAACAAATACTGACTTAAAAACTGACTTGGTAACGAGCATTGGAGAGCTGTTGATAATATAAAACATAGTGGGAAACGACTCCCTCTGAAGTAACGTAGTTTTTGAGAAAGCGGTAATTTCTCACTAAAATAATAGGCCCCTAAAAAACTTGTATTCTTTTATTCTTATCTGAAAGCACACAAATTCGTCCAACAAGGGTGTTTTTTCTTTCATAACTTTCTCGCAACTTCGATGACCAATTGAGCCCAAATTTTCACAGGCTTGTTAATTTATGGTTATGATGGGATACACCAAGTGAGAACTGACTGGTCTTTGACAATTACCAAACGTGTACCTTCCCTTTAAACTACAAAGTAAAAGGTGTTTGTTTAAGTCAGGAAAAAGCTGTTGAAAACTACTGATGTTGGACACCTTTGATCTAAATTATCTGGTTCTTTGAGGTATTACTTTGTTCTTTAGTGTAAAGATTATATTATGAAGCCATTTAATATTTGAAAATAAAAATTAGGTCGGATGGGTGGGTCAAAACAATTTTGAAAGAAAAACCAGTAATATATTTTTTAATTATGACTATTCTGAATGGCCCCATAAGTTTATGATAATTCTTTTGAAGGGGCACCAAGGCCACTACCAGGGCCACAGATGCCCTGGCCTCCATGTTGTTATTCCATGTCTGGGAGTACGATGTGAAACTTACAGGAACACAGTGCCTTGGATCGGTCGAGTTGGTCTTTGATAAGCATTTGTAACCGTTTGTTATAAAATGCATCCGAGGTAGAAAGATGTTATAAAAGTAGAATATAATGATCCACACAAACATGCCTCAAAATTGCACGGTTTTCGTTTTACCTCATCGACTAACATGGTCGGCCATTTATGGAAGTCAAATTTTTGACTCCCTTAAATGGCCGACAGTGTTAGTTTGCACAGTAATAGGAAAACCACACAATTTCGAGGCAAATTTGTGTGGATCATTATATTCTACTTTTAAAACATCTTTCTAACCATATGAATTTTATAAAAAAACGGTTACAAACGCTTTTTATAGACCAATTTGTCCGATCCAAGGCAACGTGTTCCTTTAAAGTATCCCAACTCTATACAGCACACATTTTGTAGGGTTCTTAATGTACAAAATCTAATCTTCAATTTCATATTTTATATTCAGAAGTGTAAAGGCATTGCTAACATACCTAGAATTTTGATTGAGTAGCAGCAAGGACACTTTATGTGAAAGAGCAGCTGACCAGCTGCTGTTAATAATAACAAACCTAAACAGGCATCAAGTCCACAAGGGCATAGGGGTTAAACATGCAGCCAAAGAACTTTGAATAATTTTAAAGTCAAAATGTACCTTTGGTTATTGGAACCATTTTCGATTATTTGAATCTTAACCTGTGAAAATTGTGTTTCAAAAGTTGAAATATTTTTGAGGAAATACACAATCAGAGATTCAGATTCAAATTTTGGGACATCAAAAACTGAAATCTTTGTACATGTACATAACCACATTTAACAGTTTACTTCGACGTGAAAACTTGTGTTTCTGGAAATGTTTTTATACTATTGAAAGCTGCGGTAGGCTTCTAGCAAAGTAGTTTATGGAAGTGTCGTGGCCGAGCGGTTAAGAGCACCGAATTCAAACTCTGGTGTTTCTGATCAGCAGAGTGTGGGTTCGAGTCCCGAGTCGTGACACTTGGGTCCTTAAGCAAGACACTTAACCGTTGCTTCGTCCTTCGGATGGGACGTAAAGCCGTTGGTCCCATGTGGTGTGTAACATATGTAAAAGAACCCAGTGCACTTTTCGAAAAGAGAAGGGGTTCGCCCCGGTGTTCCTGGCTGTGGCTGCTTTATGCGCCTTAGTACCTTGTGAACCCTTATAAGGTGCAAAAATAAGGGTCTCAAAATTCATCACTGCAATTACCTATCTTTCTGAAAGTGTGTATATATACTCAGCACCTTGAGTACCTTGTTTGGCAGATACGTGCGCTATATAAGACATCGATATTATTATTATTGATATAAGAGTGGTTGCCAAACGTGTACCTTCCCATTTAGTGGAGTCTAGTAAAGAGCATGTATGCACCTTGGATGGGAGGTGCTAGAAAATTATCGTCCCTTTTCAGTGAGGCATACTTTCCTGGTACGTTTTTAACTCTCTTGGGAGTACACAACCTCGGCAGCCTGTTAATAATAAATAATAAAGTGAGATGTTTATGAAGTGCATAATGCATGATGCACAACACAAAGCATTAGCAAAAAAGCAACGAAATGAAATAATATAAAGCAATAGTTACAAAAGTAAAGATTTAAACATATTGAGTCTTTAAAAGTCCCTTAAAAATCTGAAGCGAGTTGGCTTGGCAAATATGAAGAGGTAGTGGTTCCATAATGAAGGTGCAATAAAATGGAATGCTCTTTGACCATAGAATTTAGTGGAAAAGGGAGTTTGAATCTTTAGGGATTGGCCAGCAGAATGAAGGGGAAGAACATGAATATTAAGTAGAGATCAGTATTATAGAAAGGAGATAGGCCACGAAAATCTTTGAAACTGATGAAGTTTAACTTATACGTGATACGCAATTTGATCAGGAGCCATTGGAGTTCTTAAATATGTTTTTTGCTCTGGAGCAACCTTGCTACCATGGGCAGCGCGCCGTATCACGCTAGCTCTGCGTACGTCTCTAACCCCTGGGAGCAAAACTCCGATCCGTGTCTTTGATTGGCTAACACATACGCGCAAAATATGAAGCGCTGGGCGTCTTCAAAAAGCTTTATACGCCGAAACGCGTGTGTATAAAGATGTTCGTATTCATCACGCAACACTGAACGTCAAGGCAAGTTGATGACTTTTGTTACACACAGCGTATCCAGCCTGTGCGCGACTATTGCCCAACACAGAACAGATTAACCACAGGACTAATTGTAATATCCCATATATTTGGATATTTTGAAATCACACTTCCAGGGGTTATGATCAAGCAAGGCATGCTGGGAAAAAATGGCGCGCGAGATCGATCACCCCTAGGCTCTGGAGGTAATCAAACACAAAAACCACATCTGCCCTCACAGGTCACCATTGATACTCCTGGTTAAAGTGAGGCAAATTATGGTTTTGTGCCTTGCTCAAGGACACAAATGCCATTTTCACCAGTCTGGATTCAAACCACATTCTGATGACTGCCAACATCAATTTTGGCCCCGACAGTAATAGACCTTTTTTCGCAAATACTCGGGCGCGCGTAAAGCTTGGAATTAGGTGCATTGTTGGTGATCAAATTTGGTCTATAGCTATCCCACAATGCACCTCATGCAACAGTTTGCGCTTGCGCAATGGTATTTGCGAAAAGGTCAGATGTTTCTCAGATTTAAATTTTTATTTTTCTTTTTTTTTGGGGGGGGGGATAAAAACAAGCATCTTCTTACATAACAAAATTATAATGTTTTTTAAAATGCTTTATACATTTACCATCGTAAGCTGCTATAGGCTTCTAGTCAAAAGTTGACATTTTGAGTATGTGTAGCAGCATACCTACTAACGTTTAATCACCAAGGGATTCGTGATCCCGTTTTGTTGAATACGTTCTTTTATTAATTGTAACTTTCCCACTCAATCTCATTCCCCCTCTGACGTACCACGCAAAGAGAAAAAAACCACAAGAGGATTGTGCAAAATTATTATGCGCGCCGCTGCGCCCGGGATTATACATAATCCTAACATCTTTGCTTAGTGGGGGTTTAGGGACCGGACGTGTCAGTGTTATGCACCAAGCATTAATCATTGACGATTAGATTTGGAAATATTACCCCCAAAAAATATGTACATTATACAGGGTACCTATAGCATACCTGCAAAAATAAAATGGCAATCATTATATTACAATTTTACATAGTACGTGCATTTTACATTTACATGTATTCGCAAGGGAATGAATTCCTTCCATTAAAACATTAAAGGTAGGGCCATAGATTGGTTTTTGTCAACGTAATGCTGATTTATGGGCCAAATTATCAAGAAAGAGACTGAAAAGGTCACCGGTGAAAGTGTTTAGAAAACGGCATAAATGGCAGGATATTTTCATCAAGAATGTCAAATCTATCTATTTACATCGTCGCCGATTACTCTGTAATTCTTTCATGAAAATGACTCTTAATTTATAAAACAACTCAAATTCAAAGGAACACGTTGCCTTGGATCGGTCGAGTTGGTCTATGAAAAGCGTTTGTAACCGTTTGTCATAAAATGCATGTTAGAAAGATGTTTTAAAAGTAGAATACAATGATCCACATAAATTTGCCTTGAAATTACGTGGTTTTCCTGTTAGGCCTACTTTGCGAACTAACACGGTCGGCCATTTATGGGAGTAAAAAATTTGACTCAAATAAATGGCCGACGGTGTTAGTCGACGAGGTAAAAGGAAAACCGTGCAATTTTGAGGCATGTTTGTGTGGATCATTGTATTCTACTTTTACAACATCTTTCTACCCATATGCATTTTATAACAAACAGTTGCAAACGCTTTTCAAAGACCAACTCGACCGATCCAAGGCAACGTGTTCCTTTAACAATACTTGCCAGCACCCCAAAACTCAAGAACTCTTAGACGGAAAATCAGAATACCTGAATTTAATTGGCAGCAACATTCACAAACGGACATTATGGAAATGTCAACTAAAGAGCGCCGGCACGTTAATCCGGAGGTCGTTGGTTCGAATCCCACTCTAGTCAATTCTTTGTTCAACCCCAAAAATCAGTTCAAAATTTACCCAGTCAGTTTCCCTTGTGGTTTATATCGAGAACTAAATTTCACCATACTTTTATTGATTTCTATTTTCTAATCAATGGGTACTTCAGATGAATCAGATGACATTATTTCACAGGATGCTGACTATCATTACCCTCTTTATAAGTAGTAAGATTTCTGAAAAAAATTACCCAAATCAATTATTTTCAAGTTCATTACCAAATTATGACCCTACCTGTTCAGGGAAGGTATATGTTTGGTAATCACTCTTAAAGACAGTGGACACTATTGGTAATTGTCAAAGACCAGTCTTCTCACTTGGTGTATCTCAATATATGCATAAAACATCAAACCTGTAAAAATTTGAGCTCAATTGGTCGTCGAAGTTGCGAGATAATAATGAAAGAAAAAACACCTCTGTCACACAAAGTTGTGTGCTTTCAGATGCTTGGATTGGGACCTCAAAATCTAATTCTGACGTCTCGAAATTAAAATTTGTGGATAAATACTTCTTTCTCGCAAACAACGTTAGTTCAGAGGGAGTCGTTTCTCATAATGTTTTATACTATCAACAGCTCTCCATTGCTTGTTCCCAAGTAAGTTTTTATGCTAACAATTATTTTGAGTCATTACCAAGTGTCCACTGCCTTTAAACATTAATGGCAATGAAAACTGACTTGGTTATAATTAGAGCAGCTTTCGATTTCATTTCACTTTGAAATAATGTGGTTATGAGGAGGGGGGGGGATAATTTGTTGTCCCCAAAATTTGAATCCGTGAAGCGTTACTGACAGTGTCTCTCAGATTGTTTAATCCAATTACGGATTATTCTTCCTGCCTGTACATAATCGCTCTGGATTTTCTGATGTTCTAGAAAAAACACGTCCACCATTTGAAATGAAATGTCCACGGGTTAGATTTATTGTGCATGTACAGTATATCAATTGGTTTTGGGGGTTGAACAAAGAATTGACTAGAGTGGGATTCGAACCAACGACCTCCGGATTAACGTGCCGGCGCTCTACCAACTGAGCTATCTAGCCCTATATTGGCGGTGTCCCTATTTTGTCAATAACTTTGTTCGGGGGTGCCAGTCAGAAGCCATACAACCGTTAACTGCCGTGTAGCCAGGGATCACACCCAAATTACGATACAATCAATTGGATTACAACAATCGAACGGTTTCATAAATCAAAGGTATTCTTTTATGTATTGCCTTTCCGTGAATCAAAGACAGTGAATATTTTAGGCGGGGAAAGAAAGGTTCATGTTGCTAGGGGAGATGTAATGCTTGGAACTAGCGAAAACGTTGTGCATTACAGCGCAGTTTGTTGTCTTAGGTTTTATCTCTAATGTAAATGCTGCATCACTGATCAATATTTCATGAAGTCTAACCTCTTGGACAAAGGGTCTCTGTCTGTCTGTCTTTTTTTCTAGAATCGCATAAATTTCCATCGTTTATTATCAGCAAAACCTTACCTAATAGATTTAAAAGCACTGGACACTATTCGTAATTACTCAAATACTAGTGTATCGAAAAACTTACTTGATAATGAGCTACATGTATGGAGAGCTGTTGATATTATAAAACATTGTGAGAAACGGCTCCCTCTTTTAAAAGTAATGCAGTTTTTGAGAAGGAGGTAATTTCTCAATATTAAAAGACTTCAGGCCTGAAGCCTTTTATTAGGCATCTGAAAGCATACAAATTTGTGCAACAAGGGTGTTTTTTCTTTTATTATTCTCTTGCAACTTCGATGACCAATTGAGTTCAAATTTTCACAGGTTTTGTTATTTGATGCATATGTTGGGATACACCAAGTGAGAATACTGGTCTTTGACAACATTACCATCTAGGTGTTCAGTGTCTCGAAAGAGTCTTGGTTTTATCTCTGATGTAAATGCTGCATCACTGATCAATATTTCATGCAGTCTACCCTTCTTCCTCTTCAGCAACGATGGACAAAGGGTCTCTCTCTCTCTGTCTCTCCCCCTTTCTAGAATCGCATAAATTTCCATCGTTTATCATCACAAAACCTTACCTAAGTAATAGGTTTTAATCAATTCTAACTAATCCTTTCAAATGATCAGAATGCCCTTGTGTACATTGAAGTGATTTTAAGGGCCCCTAGCTTGGATAAAAAGACTACAGCATACAGTGCTGTAAGTTTATTTTTTAAACAAAAATCTTTTAATAAAAAAATGGAAATTATAAATTGTAAGAGAACTGCAGTATTCTGAAAGCCTCACACCTTGACAAAAGAAAATATAAATTTGAGCAAGGGCGTCTTTTGTTACAATGATCAAATAAAAATGTGAAATAACAGACAAACAAATCGCATTATCATGCTTTGGAATCTCCTAGATACTCACCACAGTCAAGCGGTAGAGACTTCAGAAGAATATAAATTTACTGACACTCAACGTCAATACAATTATTTCCGAAAACCCACTTTGTGCAAGACAAATTTATTAAAGGGACACGCGAGTTGGTCTATGAAATGTTCTTTAAAACGCATGGTTAGAAAGATGTTTTAAAAGTAGATTATAATGTTCCACACACATTTGTCTTGAAATTGCATGGTTTTCCTTATACGTCCATGAACTAACACGGCACGCCATTTCGTGTAGTCAATTTTTTTACCATATAAAACAGTTGAGTTAGTTCGCAAAGTAAAACCACGCAATTTCGAGGCATATTTGTGTGGATCATTGTATTCTACTTTAAAAAAATCTTTCTAACCATATCGATTTCATAACAAATGGTTTCAAGCGCTTTTCATAGACCAACTTGACTGATCCAAGGCAGCGTGTTCCTTTAACAGAAACAAAACATCCTTTGGAATCTCCAAGCCACTCGTCATAAACAAGCGGCACTGAATTGCCAGGAATATAAATTTACAAGGAGTCACTACAATTATTTCCGAAAAACCCACTTTGTGCACGAAAAATTCATCAGCACGACGCAAGGCGCTAGCGTTGGAGCCAAGGTTTTACCGAGATCTCGCGTTATTAAAATTGCAGTGAGACGTCGGAGCTGATCATAAATTTCATCTAGTGGAGATTGAACTCGTGAAGAGTTGAAACGTTTTCTCAGAGAAATTTTAATGAGACACCCCTTGTTAAAAATGCATCTGATTTCTTAAGGTCAAGTGGCGGATTGTTATGATAATTTGGTAGTGAAAAAAGCATTGTGTTTTTTAAAGACACTGGACACTATTGGTAAATGTCAAAGACCAGTCTTCTCACTTGGTGAATCTCAACGTATGCATAAAATAACAAACCTGTGAAATTTGAGCTCAATTGGTCGTCAAAGTCTTGATAGTAATGAAAGAAAAAACACCCTTGACACACAAAGTTGTGTGCTTTCTCAAAATGCTTTATAATAGATCGCAAGCTGCTTTACTCCTGACCAAGTAAGTTTTATCGCAATTAATATTAAGAGTGATTACCAAAGCTTAACCTTCCCTTTAAAGGCAGTGGAACTATTGGTAATTACTCAAAATAATGTTATCATAAAACATTACTAGATTGCGAGTAATGGGGAGAGGTTGGTAATAATATAAAACATTGTAAGAAACAGCTCCCTCTGAAGTGGCGTAGTTTTCGAGAAAGAAGTAATTTTCCACGAAATTGATTTCGAGACCTCATTAGAACTTGAGGTCTCAAAATCAACCATCTAAACGCACACAACTTCGTGTGACAAGGGTGTTTTTTCTTTCATTATTATCTCGCAACTTCGATGACCAATTGAGCTCAAATTTTCACAGGTTTGTTATTTTATGCATATGTTGAGATACTCCAACTGTGAAGACTAGTCTTTGACAATTACCAATAGTGTCCAGTGTCTTTAAAAACACCCCTCCAATGCCGCAACAATACAGACTACATGTACAGTGCTGTTAGTTTAGATGGTTATGGAATAATACTTATTTCTGGAGTGGTTATCGGATATCAGTTGGACTGTGTGCCAGCACTCTGTGCTAGCTTGCAATACGATATCCCGAGGTGAATGCGTCAATACTAAATGTAGATTGTGTACACCTACACACTGCTTCTATAATCTGCACTACAAGAGATGCTACTACCTTTCTCTATGCTACATTGTAAAATCATTACATGGTGCTATTAAGGAATACACATGTAGATCTCATACTTTTCTCCACATAGGGCCTACCCTGCAGGACAAAATATTAAATTATTGTTAATATAAAAACTTGTCTCTATGCTACATTGTAAATCATTACATGGTGCTGTAAAGGAATACACGTGTAGATCTCATCAGCCATTCCGTGTAAGCTTGGGCGATATCGATTTATTTTAATCGCGATATATCGGCGACAATATATCGCGATATTCAATATAATCGCGATATACATTTTTGTATTAAATTTGACATCATCAGTCTTCAAACTCCCAGTGAAAGTTGTAGAAGAGACAGTCATAGCATAAGAGAGGTGTTCTAATGACCTTTCCTTCTGGTTTGACTCCAAACCTATGGGGTGCAAGATGTCTCAGCTAGGAAATACATCGCGATATTGCGATACTTAATCGATATCGCGATATACATGTATCGCGATATTTCGATTAAAACCAAATCGATCCGATATCGAAATCGTTTCCAAATTAGTATCGCGATATTTGATAATATCGTGTTATCGCCCTTACTTCCCTCCACATACCCTGCAGGACAAAATATTAAATTACTGTTTTTTTATAAAACTTTGTACAATGTACCTTTTTCCATAAACACATTACTTTGAAGTGAAACTAACCAAGTAAGTGTGACGCTCATCAAATTATGGGTCGTTATACATTGTTGTAGACTTCTGAGGAATTGGCTTCTTTTATTTGTCTGAGAGAATGAAGACAATCAAAGTTTTGGTAAATAGACTGCTGTCTTCATAGAAATTATGGGTTTATTAAAGTTGATTAAACCATAAAAACAAGGGGGACCTATTTCTATACAGGTGTACCTGTCACACAAGTTTTTACTGCCATTAATTTTAGTGATAACTAAACAGACACCTTCCCTTTACAAGTATGTACACTTTCCCTTAAAAAAAAAAAAACATATCTCCACATACCCTGCAGGACAAAATAATATGAGCTTTGATACGCCGTGGGATAAAGTGCTAATTATAAGAACTCAGTATTATCATTACTAAATGGCTTATTATTGTCAATTCAATTCAATTTAATTCAATTCAATTTGATGTTGTTCCAAACTATCTTTGGAAAATAATTCAATATGAGAATATTGAAAGGTAACAAAATCAGTAGCACATATCAAGTATATACACAATTAAAGGCAGTGGACACTATTGGTAATTACTCAAAATAATTATTAGCATAAAACCTTTCTTGGTGACGAGTAATTGGGAGAAGTTGATGGTATAAAACATTGTTAGAAACGGCTCCCTCTGAAGTGCCATAGTTTTCGAGAAAGAAGTAATTTTACACGAATTTGATTTTGAGACCTCAGGTTTAGAACTTGAGGTCTCGAAATCAAGCATCTCACTGCACACAACTCTGGTGACAAGGGTGTTTTTTTCTTTCATTATTATCTCGCAAGTTTGATGACCAATTGAGCTCAAATTTCCACAGGTTTGTTATTTTATGCTTATGTTGAGATACAGCAACTGTGAATGCTAGTCTTTGACAATTACCAATAGTGTCCACTGCCTTTAATATAGTGTTATAGCAAATAGCAACAAATTTTCACAGGTTTGTTATTTTATGCTTATGTTGAGATACATCAACTGTGAATGCTAGTCTTTGACAATTACCAATAGTGTCCACTGCCTTTAATATAGTGTTATAGCAAATAATAAATAAATAACTAGGAATGAACAAGAGAGAAGCGAGACCATGAGACTGTTGACACACTGCACACCAAGTATAGACCGTGCATAGAGTAATATATAAGAACTCGAGGGCGCACTGGTGATGCTGCGTGCACAAACGCAAGGAGATACGCGCGCCATTTGGTAAGATTAACGTTGTACGCATTGAACATGAAGTAGGTCTACATGTTGGTGTGTGTATGATAAATACACCAACGTGTAGGCCTGCGATAAATACACACTATGCGATGTTTTTTTTTCTCAAAAAGGCCACATGCGCGCAATACCATGCCGCGTGTATAGGCCAGTGCGCCCTCTAGTTCTTATATATAACATGATGAGACTGTGTTACCTTTACCTACAAAAAGTGTAACCTTGTACATTCCAGTGCCTTTCTGGCAGGCAAGATACTACACTGGCCTAATTAGGGAATTTCACATTTTGTCTCGTAGTTTCCACATTAAGTCAAAGAGTTATATAAAAGTAACGACTGACTAAGTTTAAAGATGTAATCCCATCCCGTGCATGCGTGTACGCGCTGCAGGAGATTCTCAGCCAATGGTAATAATAATAATAATAGTAAACATTTCTATGGCGCTCTATAAAGAACTCAGCGCCTCCCAAGATAAACAAAATAACATGAGTAGAAAACATAACAAAAGAAAAACTACTAGTTGCTCACAGTGGGAAGCAAAAACGTTTTGAGAGACCGCTTGAAGACCGAAGTAGACACTGCTTCTCTGACGTCACAGGGCAGTTGGTTACAAAGCTTAGGTAGCTCTTTCTGCGTGCACAATTCATCAAATCTGGCGGCCGATGACGCCTATTGCAATACATCTATTGCAGAGCAAAAAAATGCTACACAAAACGTATCATCAGTGGCTACTCAATATTAGCATTCAGTGTGCACAAAACATGTTCAGTCCCAATAGTTTGCTATGCAAAATTGCCGGACGAGATCAATCCTTTAACTATTATATACAATGAAATTTTCATCTCTTTTTCTTAGCTGTTTATATTCATTTTGTTCCTATACGCTACTTAATTTCTTCTCCTCTGAACACCCATTCTTCAACCGACACTATCGGTAATTACTCAAAATAATAGCATAAAAACTTACTCGGTAACGAGCGGTTGAGAGCTGTTGATAGTATAAAACATTGTGAGAAAGGGCTCCCTCTGAAGAAACGTAGTTTTTGAGAAAGATGTAATTTCTCACTAAAATATTTGAATTAAATTCAAGACCTCAGCTGAGGTCTCGATTCAAGGCATCTGAAAGCACACAACTTGTGCGACAAGTGAGAATACTGGTCTTTGACAATTACCAAAGGTGTCCAGCCGTCGATTCCACCAAACTCTTCCTAACTTAGGATTAATCTTAGGACTTGGGACAAGTTTTGTATCCAAAGACGTAGGACGCATTGAATGATTGACCCCATCCTTAGCTAGGAGGGGTTACTCGTCCTAACTCGAGATGGGATTAATCCTAGCGCTTTGTGAAGTCTGCTGCAGTGCCTTTAAAGCATCATGAGCTATCCTCTCTCTCGAGGCTAGTTGTCTCCGCTCCGTGTGTTGATTGAGTACCGTTTTCCAGAGGGGAGGCTTGATTTCATTTGGGGCCGAACTGTAAAAACAGCATCCGTTCCCTTAGAGCTTTTTTTATGGGATACAACTTTGTCACACCTCGCTGTTGGGGCTAATGCATCAAGTGAATACACGCCCTCTGGGATACCAGTGGGGATTAGGATGATATGTTGGACTGATGACAGCCCACAAATCTTCTGAGTGGTTCTCTGTATAGCGTACGTTAAAGAATCGTATCAGGACGTAATTAATTTTTTTCATTTTTGTCTGTGTTCTAATGAAATATTCATTCATTCACTCATTACTATTTCTCTTTTCTCATTCCTATGGAACAAATTGCCAGCACTAGTCAAACCATTGGTTTCTTTAGCCCAATTTGAAGGGAAAAAATTACTGTAAGACACATCTTTCAATCAAGTACTGTATTTGAGTAAATGGTTAGTTTTTACCTTTTTACCCTTTTGATGTTTTCTTAGATATTGCATTTGCATTGCATTTCTCTACCACATGTTCTGGATTTTTTTCTTAGCTTTGGCTTACGTACAAATTGTTGGTTATTGTACAACATGTGTATGTTATTGTTTGTATTTAGGGCCATGAGCACTTTGATGGATTTGTGCGCTTCATAAGTTTTCATTATTATTTCATCTTATCACAGCATGCAAAAGAAAGAGAACATTTTCCTTTGTGCCGGTAACTCCTGGAGTCGGGCTGCGTCCCCTAGCGTTCGATTTCAAGGGTTTTTCTCAGGATCCTTGCTGTTCTCAAAAGCGTCGCCTTCTGGCTGCCAATCCAGCCAGGATAACCGGGGCGAACCCCTTCTCTATTCAATGGGTTCTTTTACATGCGCTACACAACACATGGGACCAACGGCTTTACCTCCCATCCGAAGGTCGAAGCAATGGTGAAGTGTCTTGCTTAAGGACACAAGTGTCACAGCCAGGGGTTCGAACCCACACTCTGCTGATCAGAAACACCACAGTTTGAATTCGGTGCCCTTAACCGCTCGGCCACGACACTTCCGAGACGTTGGAGTCTTCAAATGGTTGGTCTTGACAGGCCTTCCAATGCTCCTCTTTCAAAAACAAAGCATACAGGGCTGAGACATCATCTAAACAAACAACAAAACAAACAAAATCAAAGCAAAAGTAGGAATGTCATTACGCAGAGTTTTGAACTAAAAAAAATTCTTATTTTGTGTGGTTTTTTTTTGGTTTTTTTTCTAGACCGCCTTAGAGGTAAACCTGGAGGACATCTACCAGCCTGGGTCCGTGCTGGACATGCCAAAGAGACCCCCCTGGGACTACTCCCTGACCAAGGAGAAGCTTGAGGCGCGGGAGGAGGCCGTGTTCCAAGAATACCTGAAGAAGATCTTCACCATTTACCCCACCAAACAACTTAGCTTCTTTGAAATCAACCTAGAGGTGTGGATTTAATCCTCTTGAATAAGATTTGGGCCTAGTTTCATAAAGCTGTCAAGCAGAAAATTCTGCTTAGCAAAATTCTTGTTTGAGACACAGCCTTTTTTTGGTCAAGCGTTTCCGCGGAATTCCATTTTTTTTTATTTATTTTTTTTTAACCTAATATATGCCTGGCAACAACAGTGTACACCTACAATCATGTTAAATAAGCCTAGTACATGCTAACAATTGACCTAAGAGCATAATATATCTCAACATTTCCTAAGGTACCATTGTGGGTATCATGTCCCGTGGCGTTTCGGCTGCCTCGCTCCTCACTTGCGTTGTGCCTTTGAAAATTGTCCTCTTTTTTTTTCAACAGGCATTTGCATGCCTGTATGGTTTGTGGTAGTTAATAAAAAATGTTATTAAAAATACTTGTTTGCAAACAAATTACTTAAGGCACTATAGAAAAGATACTGCAAAAGCATCAAAGTCTCTACTTAAAATTACACCAAAACAGGAATGTTAATAACTTGCTGTAAATTTTGTTAAAAGAGTGGGTGTTTCTGATGTCATTTGGTAGCTTGCTCCGTAAGACTGGTGCAATGTGGGAAAATGCGCGGTCGCTATATATAGTGGATGGTACGAGATTAAGGTACAGCAGTGCCTTGTTTGAAGAAGATCTTTGATGTAGGTGGCTGTTGGTCATGAATTGCTTTAATTTAAAGACAAGTGTGAGACCTTGTTTTCAGTTTGTTAGTGGTACCGGGAGCCAGTGGAGTTCTTTAAGGGTGGACGTAATGTTTTCATGCTTCTTGATTTTTGACAGAACTCGAGCGGCGCTATGTAAGAAGTATGGAAGTATTTGACCTGTTTGGAATTCTAAATGTGCACGGTTAAATGCAATACAGACAAAATATCATATCATTCTTCTTACATCTCTACCCTCAGACTTGGAGGCAGATATGGCGAGTCCTTGAGATGTCTGACATCATCCTCCTCATCACGGACATCCGACACCCGGCCGTCCACTTCTCGCCCGCCCTCTACGACTATGTGACCAAGGACCTCCACAAACACCTCATCCTGGTCCTGAATAAGATTGATCTGGCCCCTCCGTCACTCGTGGTGGCCTGGCATACCTACATGAAGGAGAAATTCCCTGATGTTCACGTGGTTTGCTTCACCTCCTTCCCGAGAGAGAACCTGACGCCGAAGAGTATCGACCCTGGAAAGGGTAAATGATATTCAGAATTGTCAATGTTAAAAAATTGCGGGTCTTGGGTTTTTTTTTTTTCTTCATGAAATTGTGGGTGGTGAGTTAAAAGAAATAACCGAAAATTGAAATCCAGTTTCTAGATGTGGGAGGGAAACTCAATAATCGAAATTCAGTTTCATATATTTAAGTGAGGTCTGGCACCATGTATAAATCATTTTTGAGTAGTGTTAGTTCTGAATAGAACCAGTGGTTTACAACCCAACGTTTCGATCAGTATCTTTTGTTTGTCTTCCATTCTCCTGAGGACAATCAAAGCATATTGATCAAAACAGTGGGGTTGTCAATCACCACTTCTTTTTAGAACCAATTCTACTCAAAAGAGATTTTCAAACGGTAATACCGCAAACCTCTCCTATACTCACACCATGCAAATTTTAATATTATAAAATATAATATATATCCACAATTATATGCATGTGCTATCCAAGCTTTCAAATGAACATGAAAAGAGTATTGTCTGACCTCGAAATCAATCAATCAGTCAAAAGAAATTTATAAAGCGCCAAAATCAAAAGTTTGCTCTATGGGCAAAAGCTTTTTTTCCCTGTTCCCTAGAGACAAGGACAATTTACACCAAAGAAAACACTAACAAACAAAAGGGACATGGACATTATGCATGAGTGAGACTGGGCAATAGATAAAATATTTACTAAAAAAATGTTATTGATGATACACCTCCTTTCAGGAGTGTCTTGAATGTATGCAGTGAGGTGGTATCTCTGATGTATTGTGGAACTTGGTTCCAGAAATAGTGTTGGACTTGAATTTGTTATTGTTCTACTGACTGTGCTGATATTGAAATCGTTGCATATATTTCAGTGCTCCATCGTAAGAGAAGAAGAGGTGCGTACACTGCAGTGGGTCCTATGCAATTACTCAAAGCCTGTGAGACGATATGCCAGGGCAAAGGTAAAGTAGCTGTACTAATACTCTCCAGGGCCCAATGTCATAGAGCTCCTTTAAGCAGGAAAAGTTGCTTAACAATTTTGTGCTATAAAGCAAAAAGGTGCAGGATACCAGTCATAAATTGTACACCTGATATGGTATTTTGCCTGGTATCCTTATTCTTGAAAGCATAATTATTTTGTGCTTATCTACTTTTTGTGCTCAGCAGCTCTATGAAATTGGACCCTTAATAGAATCTAACACCTGTGCCAAAATATTGCTTAACAATTTTCTGCTTAGCAGAAATGAGCAGGATGCCAGTCACAAATGTACTTGTGACATGGCAGTTTGGCTGGTATCATTATTCTGGTAAGCATAATTATGTTGTGCTTAGCTCTATATGGAATTGGGCCCTGAATGGAATCTAACACGTGTAGATTTATTACGGAAGAGCTCTGTCGTCTTGTGTATCTTTGTTGGAGAATCGTATTGGATGACAAATTGACTGTCGATGGTTAGGGTACTTGCTGTAACAGGTGTATTGGGTTACTTTCAGTGTTGAGTTGTAGGTTGGATTAAAGGCAGTGGACGCTATTGGTAATTACTCAAAATAATTATCAGCATTAAACCGTACTTGGTAACGAGTAATGGGGAGAGGTTGATAGTATAAAACATTGTGAGAAACGGCTCCCTCTGAAGTGACGTAGTTTTCGAGAAAGAAAAGATTTTCCCTGAATTTGATTTCGAGACCTCAAGTTTAGAATTTGAGGTCTCGAAATCAAGCATCTGAAAGCACACAACTTCGTGTGACAAGGGTGTTTTTTTCTTTCATAGTTATCTCTTAACTCCGACGACCAAGCGAGCTAAAATTTTCACAGGTTTGCTATTTTATGCATATGTTGAGATACATGTACACCAAGTGAGAAGACTGGTCTTTGACACTAACCAATAGTGTCCAGTGTCTTTAAACCGAATGGTATTCTCAGTATTTCATTTGATATTTTGCTCAATGGAGGTACATGTGAGTCAGAGCAGGCTGAGACTTAGCCTTGTTAGTAGAAGACCAGGGGCAGGTTGCCCTGGGGCTGAAACAGGGTTACCCTCTTCACAGTCTGTTATAAGGATGTAGGCATAGGTGTCATCCACTGGGAGCTTGGCTGGTATAACAGAATTCACTACCTTCCCAATTTTTAAGAAGCAATTATGGTTAAATGCCTCGCTCAAGGGAAATAAAGGCATGACCAGGATTTCAAACCCCCACTATGCTGCTGACAATATCAGGGCCCAATTTCATAGAGCTGCTTAGTGGCCTATTTTGTGCTTACTGTGCTGATTCCTTTTCATAGCGCTGCTAGCCAAAATGCAACTCCATTGTGAACGCGCAATATCGCCGCCTTATTTTTCTGCTAACCTGTGAAACACGCTTGCACCTTTGCAAATTGTTCTGCTACAGTAAGCACAAAAATTTGCTTGCCATTAAAGATGCTATGTCAGATTTGGGGCCGTTTTGACCCAAAAATTTTGATTTAAAATTCAATAGGTGTTTTGATTGGGGTCGAGAAAGTTACATGCTTTCATTTGAGCCATTGCTCGAAAAAGTCCGCCAATTATTAGCAGCAGTGAAACAAAGTGCTCAAAATTAGTTTTTGTCGGGATCCCGACAATACATGTATATCCTGTGACAAATTCTTATGTGTTTTATAAGCAACGTTTTAAATTTTTTTCATGGTTCCTGACCATTAAAAGTAAAAGTTAAACTTTTTTTCGTTAGAGCGGGTGATACTCTTTGAAATACCATTTATTCAAAAAAATCTATTTTTTAATGTTTGGGGCAAAAATTCTGACATAGCATCTTTAATTATAAGCAGCACTATGAAATTGGGCCAAGAGCTTGGGTGCGGTGAACTAGACCGCTCAGCCACAACGCACCTGAAATAAAGAGAAACTGTTAAAATGACTTGCTCTTTTCTTGTTCATCATCAGTTGACCTGAGCAGCTGGAGGGACAAAATAGAGGCGGAGCTTAGGGGAGAGGAGGGCCTCGCGGCTAAAATCATTGAGACTTCGGACACGACGCAAGATACAAGCTTTTCTGAACACGAGTTTTTTAAGGAATCGGTGCTGACAATAGGATGTGTAGGTAAGAATGTATATCATGTGAGGTTCCCTAGCTTGCCTATTGGGTGTTGAATGATAAAGGGTTGTGATGGTGGGTTGATAGTGGAAAGGCACCAGCCTTGTCGGTGCTCAAATAGTTTGTGTTTCATTTTGTTTAAAAAAAAAAATACACAAGACTGAAGGGCTTGTAGCTCAATATTTTTAAGTTTACTTTATCAATTTTACATTAATTGGAGAAATGTTTCTGACAGTAATGTTTCCCAGAGTAAATTATGGAGAATGACAACTGATATCTTTTTCATAACCACAATAATAATAATAATAATAACAATAAGACATTTGTAAAGCGCCTAATGCAAAAGCCTCTAAGCGCATTAAAGAAACAATAAAATAAACAATTAGAGAAAGATACAAGATACAAATAGGCAAATTACAAAAAAGAAGCTTTAAACAAATGAGTTTTCAACAAGGACTTAAAACATTGTAAAGTATTAGCTTGGCGAATATACACAGGAAGACTATTCCAAAGAAACGGTGCGGCGTAAGAAAAAGATCTGTGGCCATAAAAAATGGAAGAAGCTCTAGTAGCAGAAAGCAATGACTGTTGAGATGATCGTAAAGTCCGAGTAGGGGAATAATGATGAACAAGTACAGATAAAAATACCTTAAAAGGAAAATAATTCTCCAAATGCTTTTTTACCATCGAAAGCTGCTGTACGTCTAGCCAAGAAAGTTTGTATTGCCAATAATTTAAAGGGTCTATGTACTTTTTCCTCACACAAAACACAATGTTCACAGATTTACATTAAATTTACACAGTTTGAAGATTATGATAGTAGAAAGCTTCCCTTGAAAGTTTACTTACTGAGGTTGATGTGAATGAAAAAGCCTTTGGAGCGATATAAACGGTTGCCCAAGGGAGCTGAGAAACTTTATAAAGGGATGTTATTGGCCCTATGACCAGGGCACTAATGTAAAGCGCATTGATACGGTTATTGTGAGTTGCGCTATATAAGAATTTTATTGTTATTATTATTATTAAGATTATCATTGGTTCTCTCTCCCAATCCTCAGGGCATCCCAATGTAGGTAAGTCATCCCTCATGAACGGTCTGTGCGGTAAGAAGGTCGTCAGTGCCTCTCGGACGCCGGGTCACACCAAGCACTTTCAAACCATCTTCTTAACGCCGTCGGTCAAGCTGTGTGATTCCCCTGGCCTAGTGTTCCCATCGCTAGTAGATCGACAACTCCAGGTTAGTGTAGCTCCTGGGCTGAAAGCTCTATACTTGGTTGAAAAGTTGAATTTTTGTAGTTTTTAAATTGCATTGCATTGCATAGTGAGGTATCAATGATTCAACTTACAAAATGACCGCACAAACACACGATGTGCGATGCTGTTTTGTCATCTTAAAAAACGGTCGCATGCGTGCATGCCGGTGTGTCGGTTTCAGTCTTCCCCCGTGCTCAGTTTTCCGGGTGACGTAGTCGGACATATCAGCACGTTGTTCGAACGGTTTTAGCTTTCCGGTGTGTTCAGTTTTCCGGGTGACCTGTCAGATACCGCCGCGAGTACCCTGGCGAGTACTGTAGTTCTCTCAGCAGTGACCCCAAAATTGTTTATATTACGATTCTTTTCTGTGTAGTCACATAATCTCTTGCCCCATCTTTACATGTATTCATGGGTACAACTTAAGGCAGGTCACACTCTGCTTGCATAGAAAACAACTCATATGATCCACGCGTTTGCCGCTAGTTGTACTCGACTCGTGGACGCCGCCATGACAGCTACCGGAGGGTAATGGATGACTCAATACGGCACTAAAAATTGACTACTTTCGCTTGCTGTGCGCAGGCATCGCATGACGTAATGCTACCGTATTTGGTCATTCGGAAAACTGAACACAGCGGAAAGATGAAACCGCCACACCGGGCCACGTATATAAGCCAGTGCGCCCTCTAGTTCTTATATATAACTCTATGGTCTATAGTAATAATATTGGTCTGACATTTTCTTTTGCAGATTCTTTCAGGCATGTATCCCATTGCACAAGTCCAGGAACCATACACAGCTGTTGGCTATCTTGCCCAGAGAGTCAACCTCGTGCCCATACTCAAGATTAAGCATCCTCTGTATGGGAATAAACCTGGAAAGGAGGAACTTGAGGAGTGGTCAGCGTGGGATATATGTGAAGGTAAAATTCAACCACTTAAAGGCAAAGTATATCTTTGGGTTTTGGAATTGTTTGGTTGTTTTAATCTGCATAAATGTAGATCTATAGATACAATAAAATTAACCTTTGAAAACTTCATGTCCAAAGTTTTTTAGAAATCGCTGAAAATCCCGAGCGGTTATATCCAGTCAGGAAGAATGATCCGTAATTGGAATACACAACCTGAAATATATTTCTGACAGAAAAAACATTGCTCAGATTCAAATTGTGGGAGATAATTACCGTTATCTTTTTTCCATATCCACATTACTTTGAATTGAAATGATTCTCGAAATGCTGTGTACAACTGAAAGCTGCTATAAATTATTTCACACCTTTCATTGCCATTAATTATGAGAGTGATTACGGTTCTCTTTCAGCCCAAAATGATCACAAGTTTGTGTTTTTATGTTGGACCCCTTGCATAGAGGTCACACTCTCAAAGAGCACCATCCCTAAGGTCAAAAGGATGACTGCTTTTACTCGGGCAATTATGACTCCCTCGGTGATCCCCGGAGCCTTCTATTTTCCCTCAGCTGCGCCTCGGGAAAATAGAACGCTTCGGGGATCACCGAGGGAGTCATAGTTTTAGTTATAACACCCCTTACCAATATTCTGCCTTTTCATTGGTTTAAAGCACGTCACATGATATGTCTTAGTTTTGGTAGACGACGGCTGTGTGATAGCGCATCGGTTTGCTGTGCGCTAGTCCGAAAGACTAGCACACGGCGTGCAGTACCCAGACATCCGTTGTGTGTACGAGGAGGATAAATTAATAGTCTGTAACCATTTCGGATTACATGACACTGCTGCAGAGCACAGAAAATGTTTTCGCAATCTGTATTCGTGTCGTCCGTGGTCTGTAAAGTCTGTACATTATTTAGAAATGTTTTTGGGTGTTATAAAACAAATATTGGCTGCTTTTACTTGTGCAATGGTTTAAACTATGACTCCCTCGGTGATCCCCGGAGCGTTCTATTTTCCCTCGGCTTCGCCTCGGGGAAAATAGAACGCTCCGGGTATCACCTCGGGAGTCATAGTTTTAACCATAGCACTTGAAGCAGTCAATATTTGTATACCATAGCACCACTCGAAGCAGTCAATATTTGTATATTATTATAGACCCCTCACACAATGCAGACTACACCTCCGAACAGTGACAGTCCAGGCCTGGACTAACACTCAAGCCATGGAGGCTGTGGCCTCTGTTGCCCTTGGTGCCCTTCACTTTAAGATTTTCCTTGTTTTACCCCTTTCAAAATGAAAATGACCTTTTGCCTTCTTCAACATGTTCATAGATGAAATTTTAGGCCTGCCTGTCTACAATTCTCAACATTTTGGGAGTCAAGTATTTTGTGCATGTTTGGGCTAGATTTTGACTCCAAAAATGGCGTTCTGGATAGGCATACAAGCCTGAGTGCTACAATGCATTCCTCTTAATGCACACATTTGTTTCGTTTGTTCCACAGCATGGGCTGAAAAACGTGGTTTCATGACGTCTAAAGCAGCCAGGCACGATGTCTACAGAGCGGCTAATAACTTACTCAGACTGGCCGTAGAGGGCAGACTATGCATGTGCATGAGACCTCCAAACTATACAAGTCAGAAAGGTACGTTTATAGGAAGACATTTTAGGCAACCGACCCTTAACCCTGAAAGCCAATTCTTGTACCTTTGGTTTTTTTTTTACAATTCAATTGTTATAATTTTATATGAATGTAGATGTAAACAACAAAACTAACATGTACACATTTTATTTGTAAAATGTAAACTAAAATGTACACATTTTATTTGTAAAAGTTTTTTAGCGTTTTTTTTAGATGTTGCCGAAAATCTGTAGTCGTTACGTCCACGCAGGAAGAATAATATCCAAATGGGAGTAGACTATCTGAGAAAAGTTACTGCGGTAATGCTTCTCAGATTTAGGTTTGGGTGCATAAAAACTGATATCTTTTTGCACAAAATTACATATACGCTCCCTATAATTCTACACTTCCAGATAAATGGGAGCATCATCCGGACACCCTAGAAATCTCCAAGATCCAGGAGCAGCACAAGGAGCTGAACCCCGAGGAGATTGACCAATCAGAGTTCACCAGCTCAGCCGGTGAGGACAGCGATGCGGACATTGAGAGCAACGAGGTAGAACGAGACACGGACACAAGGAGGAGACGCCGACGGAAGGCTAAAGAGGATGGAGAGACAGAACGTCTCGTAGCGACCAGCAATAAATTTGCTCTTCTAACGGCAGAGTGATGATGTAAGGGGGGATTCCCCTACCCCTGATATCTAAGAAGAACATGGTTAAAGAGCATGGTTCCAGAGCAAACAGGTATCTTTTTGTATTGAGATTTTTTCATGAGAAGACTTGGTGCCAGATTCACACTGTACAGATATACCGTGTATGGATGGTTCCATCAAGGTTCCCCTCCCAACCCTATCTGAGAAGAACATGGTTTATGAGCATGGTTCCTGAGCAAACTAGTATCTTTTTGTATTGAAAATTCTTTCATGAGAAGGCTTGGTGCCAGATCTGTAAGTGATGGATTGCTCCGTCATTGTTTGGTATGGTGCTAGTCAGATGCAAGGGTCTGGGAATTATAGACACTAGTGAGGGACCGCTGTGAAGCGGCATTTAAGATGGAGACGGTGCTGCTCCTAAAGCAAGTACGTAACTCTCACAGGGCTTTTATTATGTAGGGCAGGGTACCAGACTATAGACCTTTCTATAACAACTCCCCAGCCTGAAGTTTTGCCAACCAAGGCTGGCAACTATAGGAAGCTATAAATGCAAAGCTAAAACAGATTTCCACAGTTTGTAAAAAAAATGTTGTGTTTCTTGGATGCAAAGCAACCAACCATGGGATATGTTTTCTTTTACTTGGAAGTTTGCAGAAATGTTTAACTTGACACAACATCTGTTTAACGGGATTGGATGTTTTTAAAACATTCGGCCGTCCATGCCAACCAGTAATAGAAATGTCTATTGCTCTGTCTGCACATTTCCATTTTATTTACACTGATGTCATGCTGCATGCTGTAAAGGAATTTCATTGTCTGGAACCATAGTGTTAGCCAGAGGGGTAGTCTGGGTGTCTTTTGTACACATTTGTTAAATTTGGACACCCTGTTTTATCTGTCATTTATGTGTAATTTACACAATTTTGATGCCCAGTTTTCAAATTTTCAGCAAATTTAGACACATTTTTAACCACATCCTGTCTAAAACCAAAGTACCCAGTTTCCACTGAACTTTGGATAGTTCAAGGATAATAATCTGTGATTTCGACATTGTTACTAAACTGCACTTAAAAACCAGCGAAATTGCACGCGGATAACATGGGCAATTTTCAAAGACCAGTTTCGACACTCTTATGTGACCAAACAGTTTCTTGAAGTATGAATTGAGAAGATATCTATTCTGTCATTTCTAAGTAGCATGCTGCTTATGCTGATCTGCCTAAGCGGAAAATACTGCTAAACAAGTTATGAGCAGGATACCAGTCAAAGATGGTGTACAGTATTATATGTGATTGATATTTTTAACAATTTTCTGCTAAACAACTTATGAGTAGGAACAGTCACAGATAATAATATTCAAAATGAAAACTTGAAGAGCGCACAGGTCTATCAAAATGCTCGTGGCACTAAAAACAAACAATAATAATAATAGACCGTTTTTATATAGCGCTTTTCACGCCCAAAGGGTGTCTCAAAGTGCTTTTGACATTATTATCCCTATTATTACACAATAATAACAGATAAACATGTACAATAAACAAAATGAAAACGTAAGCCTAAAGCTGCATTCGCATTGGACTTTTGGGTCTAGTAACTTACTTGCCCGGTAAGCCGGTAAGTTAAGTTAACAGACGGGTCGGTAAGTTAACAGCTGTTTGCGCTTGGATTAATTTGTGTCCGGTAATTTACCAGGGGCCTTTCTTGAACCCTCGGCTTGGGCTCCGGCTCAGGCTAGGGCTCTGCGCGCTGCGTACGCAGTGGGAACGCAGCTATGCTATTAACACGCATTTTTGGAGCAGTGCCTATTACATGAGGTGGTTCTAACATCAGCTGACCTTTTACAAATAGGTCAAGTGACAGTGGTGTTAAGTTCCTGGAGTGGTCCGTTCGCATTGGACTTCTTGTCTCGAATGGGGCCTGTTAACAGCGCTGTGGCGGTAACTTACCACCCCGGTTAGTTATCTGCTGTTTATACTTCCAATGTGAAACCGGCTTAAGCCGAGAAAAAATGGAATGTGATCGATATATTTAGGCTGGTAACCTTATTCTGAACAGCATAATTGTTTTGTGCTAAGCTCCTTTTTGTGCTTAAGCAGTTCGATAAAATTGGCCCTTGGTTTTTAACCCCATATCACTAATCACATCAGTACATGTATTCAACACACTCAAACAATATTTGTCCTATTATGCAGCGTATTCACTTGATACTTTTGTATGAGATATTTCACACCATATTGTTTGGGAATTTCCTACCAAAAATAACACCACTGTGTTTTCCTGTTTGTGCTATTCATTTGAATTAGACTCAGCCATACCCTAAGTGGGGGGGGGGGGGGGGGGGGGAGCTGTCACAAACGTGATTAATAAGTTCAACTACACAAACAAGCCGTTCAAAACCTGATGTGGAAATTGTTGTACAGGTTAATCAACTGTATTTATCTGTGGGACAATTTCACAGCAAATTTAAAGGGGCTGTGTCCTCATGATCAGTTCTAATAATAATAACCAGTTTTTATATAGCGCTTTTCACACACGGAGGGCGTCCCAAAGCGCTTCACGTTATTACCACTGGTCACTGGGCCTTAATTCACTCCTTAAATCATCTCAGCTCCCTGGGGAGTATACAGCCTGTGCCGCCAAATATGTAGTGCACTAAGCTAAATCAATCACAAGAACCATCTCAGCCGATTTCACGAAACGCTAGGATTAATCCTATCTTGAGTTAGGACGAGTAACCCGTCCTAACTTAGGACGGGTTCAATGCGTCCTTATGTCTATGGCTACAGAACTTAACTCGTCCCAATTCCTTTAGAGTAAGGACGAGTTTGGTGAAATCGACGGCTATGGCTGTACATGAACACATTAACCCTTGCCCAGTTACAGCACATGCGTGCACTGTACATAGATGGAAGGAAGGTGGAAGCAGTAACTGGGTGAGAGCCGAGTTTATCATGACGACGCAGCCCCTTCAACATCCAGGCCCTAAAGTCAGTCAGTTAATCTGCTTTCCAACTTAGTGTAGAAGTTTTAGCGTCATGCTCTTGCCCGTGTTTTGGGTGGGGTTTTTTTTTTGGGGGGGGGGGGGTGGGTTGTTTGAAAGTGGTATATATTTTAATGTGTTTCGCCCTAACATGTGAGAGATTGGGCCCTATACGCCTCTCTAAATATTTATGCATGAGGTACGTCACAATGCTAACTCGAAACGAGGCGAGGGGCGCAGCCACTGCAAGTGATGGGGGAAGTGCGCCCATAGCCTCATTTTCGGTAAGAGTTATGATGTCATGCATAAATATTAAGAGAGGCGTATTATAAGAGAGATTGGCTGTTGCCAGCTTGGCATTTATATCCCCTCGTGGGAGTTTACCGAGTTACCTTGTTGGGAAGATCACTAAACAAACAAAACATGGCTTTAGTTCACCCCAGGCTTGGGCTCCACTCTGAAAACTGTGTTGCCATGCGATCAACTATTTTTTTTTAAGGAAATAGAAACTGGTTGCGAGCGACGGGTTGGTAGGATTGCACTTGACGTCATTGACCACCATCTTTGATGACTAACAATGGAACCGTGTACGCGTTGCACACGACTCTCAGCCAATGTGTGACGTTTCATCAACAATGGCAGCCAATGCAAGGGGCCTATAAGGGGGGGGGGGGTTCTGTGAGATTTCAAATAATAGCCAAGGATAGACTACTTTTTGTTGTCCTTTTTTCCATTTGTTTATTTCACTTAAACATTAAAGGCATTGGACACTATTGGTAACTACGCAAAATAATTGTTGACATAAAAACTTACTTGGTATAAAGAGCAATGGCTCCCTCTGAAGTAAAGTATTTTTTTGAGAAAATCAAAATTTCTAACTCAAATACAAAAAGACTTCAGGCCATAAGCCCTTTTCAGGCATCTAAAAGCACACAAATGTGTAACAAGAGTGTTTTTTCTTTCATAACTCTCATGCAGCAGATTTCACGAAATGCTAGGATTAATCCTATCTAGAGTTAGGACGATGGGGTTGGTTCAATGCGTCCTAACGTCAATGGATACAGAACTTAACTCGTCCTTAGACCTAAGATTAATCCTAAGTTGAGAAGAGTTTTTCATAACTCTCATGCAGCCGATTTCACATCGATTTCACATAAGATTAATCCTAAGTTAGGTAGAGTTTGGTGAAATTGACGGCTGCAACTTTGATGATCAATTGAGTAAAAAAAAATCACAAATGTGTTATCTTATGCATATCTTGGGATACACCAAGTGAGAATGACAGGTATCAAAGGTGTCCGGGGCCTGTAAGTATTCAACCAAATGATCCAATGGGATCAACACGTACCAATGATGAATTTATTCACCTTTGTTGCACTGGGAAGAAATTTGTACATTTACTACCTACATGTAGTATACTCCTTAATGAAAATACATTTTCTGCACCTATATCAACATACTTAAATTCACAAAGTTTAGTTAAAATGTACAGCCAAAAATCAACTTGCTTATTTTTGACTTCATATATTTGTAAATCTGCTTCTTACAGTTTTTCTTCTGTCCCAAATTTTGAGCAATTTGCATATTTTCATGGTTTTCAGAATTTCACAATATGTGCTGCAATATTTTATGAAATTTTAATGTTACCGTCTAATGCAGGTATACGTTTTATTCATAGCTTACATGTGATAAGATGCCAAACAGTACTTTGTTATGTTTACAATCATGCAAGATTTTCGTTTTGAAAAACAAAAATTATTATGAAGACAATAAAAGTTACGATTCGTTCAACACATTAAGATGTATGGGTGGTTATTTCATAATGAATACTGGAAAAAATACCCAATCTTTTTTCTTCCTTGATTTCCCTTAAGTTTTGTTTCTAAATCCCTTTACCACTTGAACATTATGTTTATGTTTCCAGATTCAATCAATCAATCAATCAGAGGGAATTTATATAAAATCGTAATAATTACAACATTTATAGAGCGCTAAATATGGATGTTTCTAAGCGCTATAACCAGATTGACAAAACAGATGGGTTTTAAGTTGAGATTTGAAAGTGTCCAATGAAGGAGCTGCTTGAATGTGGGTGGGTAGCTTGTTCCAAAGTGTTGGAGCTATGACTGAAAAGGCCCGATCGCCATAGCGTGTCATGGTGCGGGGTCCCGGGGAAAGCCGGAAATGAGCTATTGAAGAAGAGCGAAGGTGAAGAAGACTGAAGGGCTATGAGGTCTTGGAGATATACCGGAGCCAAATTATGAAAAGCTTTATACACAGGAAGAAGAATTTTGAAGTGGATGCGTTGGTGAATTGGAAGCCAATGAAGAGAGCGAATGATGGGAATATATAGCACCAAAAATCACCAAAGTTGGTCAAAGGCGCACAAGACCGTTGGATGAAATTAATTTTGATACACTTGTTGGAATAGAAAACATTTGAGGAGTTTCTTAAAAATGTGAATAATGTTAGCATCCTTGATGTGGTTAGGGAGAGTGCTCCATTGTTTTGGTCCAAAACAGGAGAGTGAGCGATCTGCAAATGACACAGCACGGGTTCTGGGCACGATAAACTGATAGGAAGATTTGGAAGATTCTGGAAAACATGCCTTGTCCCTTTCCGAGGGTTATAACTCTCCTCGACGAAGGAACTCTTTTCAGTCTTTATCATAGCAACTTTATTTTTTTCCTTCAAACTGCTGCTTCATGGACGTCCTCTTTTTTGAGGGATAAATATTTTGTGTTTCCATTGATCACGTTGCCATTGTTCCATTCAACGACCCCGCCCATGGTTGTTCCATAAAGGGTGTGTACTTCTGCCGCCTCCCTGCGATGTTCCACCAAGGCGGGGCCCCAAGAATCTGCAGGAGATGTGATTGCACGCAAGCGCTGCAATAAAAAGAACATTGTCATCAATATAATGGATGGAAATTTGGATCGGAGATATAGACACTGCTCTAGATGCAAAGGTCGTGGGTTCGAATCCTACCTGTGGTATATGCCTGCATTGGTGTTTGTGGGTAAAACATCCACAAGGAGAAAGACAGGCACTGTTTTTGGAGACCCATTGATTTCATTGGAGAAGGGTGCAGTGAGGTAAGCTTTCTATGTGCTTTGGTTGATGTTTATCAGCTGCAATGTTTGGTCGTCTGCATGCACGGTGTGTGCACAGTTGTGTTTGTATTACTATGTACATGTACTTGCTTGTAACTTTGTTTATACATATTTACATGTAAGTAGGATTTGACTATGAATCTCCATGTAAAATGGATGCAAGGTTGAAGGTGCTTTTGGAAGGGGATTGACCAAGGCTTTTTCGGCGTAATTTACGAGCCTCGAAGCGTGACGGCAGTTCTTCAGGCTAGTTCAATTCCCACTCTAGTCAAGTTTTTTCCACTTACCTCCATAAAATTCCCTTTGTTCCTGATGAACTCAAAGATTGCATGTGCAGGAATTCCCAGGAGTGTACTGATCATTATCATCCAGCCAATGGCCCTAGCCCAGAGCGGGTACTCCCCGTTGTACTCTGGCTCGGTCCAGCTTATCCAGTTCATGATGAGGACACTCTAAATCCAGGTATAATTGTGGAGAGAGACAAATATTTTTCAAGGGGACATTAACCTTTCGATTTGTTTTGACGGATTGTTTTAATCCTATATGAATGTAGATATATACCATTAAACTTCATTTCAAAAAGTGTTAGCATCTTTAAGAAATTGCAAAAAAATCGGTTATTCCCCGGGGTATGCCCATTTGCCCTGGCAGACCAGGGTAAAGCGTACATGTGTGAAAAGGGGCAACCCTGGGGCATAAAGAAGTGTGAAAAGGGCTTAAAGGGAAGGTACAAGTTTGGTAATTACTCAAAACAAATATTAACTTAAAAACTGACTTGGTAACTAGCATTGGAGAGCTGTTGATAGTATAAAACATTGTGGGAAACGACTCCCTCTGAAGTAACATAGTTTCTGAGAAATAGTGTACCAATAGTGTACCTTCCCTTTAACATTCTGTAAACAAACGGGGAATGGAAGGGAAGTGAACCTACCCCCATCAACATTGGTGTCAAGACGGCCCAGTTAAACGGCCACCACATGAAGAACCAGGAGTCCACAAACTTGTTACCAAGCATAGTTCGGATGTCATTCTTGAATCTTCTGACACCATACAGCCAGCTGAGTCCACCACAGAGAAGGAAAGCGAACAGCACCATGGCGAAATTAGCGCCGTAGTTATCCAGGAGTGACATCCAGTAGGGTCCAGCCTGGGTCAGATGTCATAGTGCGGGTAAACGGTAAGCATGTGTAATATACTTAGCAGTAAAGTAGCACTTAACACACTACAATGAACCCTTATAATTCTGTTTGATGTCATAGTGTGGTTTAACGGTTAGCACATTATGTAATATGCTTAGCAGTAAAGTAGCACTAAACACAATACAATAAACCCTTATAATTCTGTTTGATGTCATAGTGTGGTTAAACAGTTAGCACATATGTAATATGCTTAGCAGTAAGGTAGCACTAAACATTCCATTTGGAAGTCCAACCTTAGGCCTATGTCTATTGACATTTTTCTCAATTAACAATTAATAACTTGTAACTACTGACTGATTGAGAAAGCAAAAACAAAACTGCCAATACCATAAAACTAGTAGTTTTGTGTAAATACTGTAATCAAAACTTCCTTGTGTCAACTTTCAAAGGTGCCTTTTGGTTGTGTTGCTGGGGCTGTTATGCATCAAAGAGAGTAATAAAAAAACTAAATGAGATGGTACAGAGAAAATCCACCCAAAGCATCAAGCATCTCCGACATTCAAGGTACCTTTTATTTATTTATACCGAATGTTAGCTCAGGGCCCAATTTCATAGAGCTGCTTAAGCACAAAAAACTACACGTCGTCGGTGTAAGGATAAAAAAAATATATATATATTCTGAAGCCTCTGATGCAAAACTAACATGCGGTACTTGCTGCATGCTATTCACATAGGATTGGAGCTGCGAGGCCAGTTCGAGAGTATAGTGGTAAGGCATGTGCTCTAGCAATACAAAGGTCACGGGTTCAAATCCCACTGATAGATTTTGTTTTCACAGTACTCTGGAAAGTACCGTGTATTGACCCAATTCACCTGACGTCATCATCAGAATAATCTTGGATGCACGTATTTTGGTGGTCAATGTCAACGTGTGTTATTCAGTGAAGTGCGCATTTTAGGCGACGCAGCGTTTACACGTAAACCTATAGACCATCAACATGGTGAGCGCGGCATCAGTCGCCGCGCGTGCAAGGGTCAATACAGTGCTTAATACACTAACACAACGGTGTAAGGGTAACAAATTATATTCTTTATCCCTGCTGCAAAACTAACATCGTCCTTTGGATCCCGTTGGTTCTGTATGTTGTGTAACGCATGTAAAAGAACCCAGTGAACTTATCCGGTTTCACTGGCTGCATATTGTGCCACAGTACCTTGTAAACCATTACATGGTGCTGCGTAAGAGGAGTACACCTCATAATTCAAACGAAGGCCCACATACCTTGCTGAAAATACTGTTAAAGCGCCACTGAGTGACGGATATGCACACTTTATAAAAAGCCACTATTATTATTATTTATTATGTACTAAATTACCTGTGTAATACAAGTTAAACTGCACAGAAGTAGTACCAGGCATATTCCAGTATTGACCCAAACTCGTCTGTGCGGTGGGAAGATATTAGGAAACTCATCTATGAGTCCCGTTGACATTTTCTCAATAGAAACAAACTGCGGGTGAAACAATAAAAATTGAAGTTACATGCTGTTGTCAAAATGTATAATGGTCAAGTAATAAACCACTAGGGAAACTGACTGCCAACATAAAAACAATAACTAGTTCTTTGAATAGCGAA
The DNA here is from genome assembly GCF_902459465.1 of Asterias rubens. Lineage (NCBI taxonomy): Eukaryota > Metazoa > Echinodermata > Asteroidea > Forcipulatida > Asteriidae > Asterias > Asterias rubens. The sequence goes on along the minus strand of NC_047080.1, from coordinate 8,606,370 downwards.
TTTTACAATAACCACCTTAAAGCTTCAAGGGAAGGTACACGTTTGGGAATTGTCGAAGACCAGTCTTCTCACTTGGTATATCCCATCATAAGCATAAAATAACAATCGGTCATCGAATTTCGAATTTCCGAGAAAATGATGAAAGAAAAAACACCCTTGTTGGATGAATTTGTGTGCTTTCAGATAGGAATAAAAGAAATTACCTCTTTCTCAAAAACTACGTTACTTCAGAGGGAGTTGTTTCCCACAATGTTTTATACTATCAAAAGCTCTCCAATGCTCGTTACCTAGTCAGTTTTTAAGTTATTATTTGTTTTGAGTGATTACCAAACGAGTACTTTCGCTTTAATGTGTAACTAGTTTGTATGCCTTCAATTATTTCAGTCTATTCTTGCATTGTTCTTTCTCATGGATACGTACATGTATGTACAATGTATGTACACACATTCAGGGGGCCGTCATCCTACAAGCTTACTTTTAGGAGACCTCCTCCACTTAATGTAATCTATTAAGTATTTTTCTCCTTTACCATTATATTTTGCCATCATAAATTTGTAGGTTGACTCTTCAAAACAGCTAATCTCTGAACTTGCTTTTCTCAAAATGTCATTTTGTGCTTTCCTCGGTTTTTGACAAAGTTATATAGATTTTCCAATGAAAATATTTGGCAAACTTTTGACTACCTGACTGTCGACACCTAAGGTGATGAGCATAAAGAAGAACAGCACTGACCACACAGGAGCAGCAGGCATCCTAGCTACTGCTTCTGGGTAGGCTATAAATGCAAGACCAAAACCTGAAAGAAATCCCAAATTACAAAAAGGATAATAATAATAAATTTAAAAAAATGTTTTACCCATACACACCGATGTGTGTTAGCACTGTTTACTCAGAAACTTCCCAAGCTCTGTTAAAATAAAATCACAGGCATATTACTTGGGTGGGATTCGAACCCACAACCTTTGCAATTCTAGAGCAGTGTCTTACCAACTATAGACCACAGATATTGCCCGGTAGCTAGAGGCAGTTTGAGTCCTATATTTTAGCAGTGGGTACTGCAACAATTGTGTAAAGCGTTATATAAGTACTAGTTGCTATTATTATTATTTATCCATCTGTCTTATAAATTACATCATGCAAAGAATAACAAAAGCAGAAACAGCAAAAACTCAACTTTGTAAATTCGTAAAACAATAAAGTTAAGTTTAATGCTCAAAATACTTGGAACATTTTTTCCATGGATTATTTCCCCCTGAAATGCAGTCATATTCAAGAAAACTCAGAAGCTGATTTTGGTTTTTACAACCAGGGCCCAGTTTCATAGAGCTGCTTAGCACAAAAATTTGCTACAATTCCTGCAGTCTTGTGGATTTTCTCCCCAAATTCGAGCTCTAACTGGAGACAAAATTAAGAGGAAGTCATGGCCGAGTGGTTATGACCATCAAATTCAATCTTGGGTGTTTAAGTCATCGACGCGTGGGTTTGAATCCCGTTCATTACATGTGTGTCCTAAAGCAAGATACTTTACTGTAATTGATTTTCTTTACCATGGGGTATAAATGGGTACCTGCGAAGGTTGAGGTTGATATTGTGTTTGGAAAAACCTTCTGAGTGCACGGCAGCTCGGACTGTATACTCCTCAGGGAGCTGAGAAAGATTAAATGAATGTAATTTGCCCAATGACTAGGGCACTAATGTAAGCATAATGATACAGTAATTGTAAAATGTGGTACATAAAAACTAGTTATTATGATTAGTTATTAGTAAGAAAGATTGCTAGCACTCAGTTGACAGCTGTCAAAAACACATCTGATAACTAGATCTGCAATTTATTACCTTGTCGTACGACATCATCAACCTCAACACCCTGCAAGTCTGCCATGTATCCAAGAATAGCGAAGATGGCAAATCCGGCCAGGAGGCTTGTGAATGAGTTTAGAAGAGTGACAATCATGGTATCCCTGAAATTATGAAAAACATGACATTATTTGGAGATAAAAATACTTTTAGAAATCTTGACTAATAACTGTAATAAGTCTCAATCAATAGAAGGAAATTTGCATCAGGGATAAAGAATATTAATTTTTGTTTTTACCCATATACACCGATGTGTGTTAGCACTGTATACTCAGTACTTTCCCGAGTTCTTTGAAAAAACACTTTAGGCATATTACTCGGGTGGGATTCAAATCCACGACCTTTGCAATTCTAGAGCAGTGTCTTACCAACTAGACCACCGGGTAGCTAGAGGCAGTTCGAGTCCTAAACCTCAATTATTTGTAACTAAATGTGCTCCGTTTTAGTTGATCGGAAAAAAAACTGAAATCTCAGCAAATATGTAATACACAACCATTGTTGGTGTATTATTTTGATTTATTCTTGATTGTGATAAAGAATTTGCTCAATTTTGACGATTTGACTATTTGCTCATACTCTTTGTGCTATCCTAGATTAGGCCTCAAAATCCAAGAGACTGCAGGACTTGTAGCTCAGAATCTTTACTGTACCAGGAGTTTATTAACAAGACCAGAATCAAAGAATGAGAAGAGACTAGAATCAAAATGAGAACACGTTTTTTCATCTTAAACTGTTTCATTTCAGCAAGACACTGTGAGAAGATTTATCATTTGATACTCAAAATAATTGAAAGATATTTGTGTGACTCAAACTCATCATTAATGAACTTCTCATTTTATTGAGACAAAGATGTTGAAAGGCAAAAAAAGAAGACCACCACACTTGTCCTGTCTTGAGCTCGACACTGAAAAAAAGGTGACCTTTGGTGAGTGGTCCAGAGTAAAATTTGAGCCATGTTGATCGATAGATTTCAAAGTAAAAGCTAACCTGAAAGTGTTGTTGTGGAACTTGTTGTAGGATGCCAGGGTGTGTAATCCTCCTAAGCCGACGCTTAACGAGTAGAAAATCTGTACCACAGCATCAAGCCACACCTAAAAGGAGAGAGAGAATTTATAAAGTTTTTTAGTTGTAAAAATTAACTCCTGACGATGACTAGAGCAAGCTAGTCGAAATGTTGAGACCTATTCAGAACTGACTCCGCGGCAGTACAGTTAATTACGATCCTATAAGCCAAAGTAGTAGTCCAGTCTATTTTCTATACCATCCGCCCTGGTAATAGTTAAAAAGCAGGACAATTCTTTTCAGAACTGAGAAGTCTCCCGAACCTCCGATTATCTACTCCGCGGCAGTAGAATAAAGCAAGACAGTTCCCTAAGAACAACTCTACCTGGCAAGTAGATACACACATGGTGTTACCGCAAACCAAATATAATATAAGAAGTAACTATATATAGTAAACTTGCAGGTACAACCATTGTGTGAAATCTCTGTATGTGTGTTGGCTCTTAAAGGCAGTGGACACTATTGGTAATTACTCAAAATAATTGTTAGCATAAAACCTTACTTGGTAATGAGTAATGGGGAGTGGTTGGTAGTATAAAACATTGTGAGAAACGCTCCCTCTGGTGTGGCGTAGTTTTTGAGAAAGAAGTTATTTTCCATGAATTTGATTTTGAGACCTCAAGTTTAGAATTTGAGGTCTCGAAATCAAGCATCTGAAAGCACACAACTTGTCCACATGTCTAACAGATAAAAGGAAGAAAAAGCACTTACCTTTGGTTTGCCAAGGAATTCCCAACGAGGAGTAATGAAGAATGAAATGCCTTTTTCAGAGCCAGGCAACATTAGTCCTCGAATAAGCAAAATGATCAGGACAACATAGGGGAAGGTAGCTGTGAAGTAAACAATCTGCAGGAATGGAAGGGATGTAATACAAATCTGAAGCAAATTTTCAAAACAAGAGTTTTGCCTGAAAAACTGTCATCTATGTCAACTTCAAAACTGTTATTACCATCTTTCAAAAACCCATTATTTACCTTTTAAAGCCATTGGACACTTTCGGTACAGAAAAAAAAGTGCAGAGAATTACAAATAATTTACAGGGTTTACAGAAGGTAATGGTGAAAGACTTCTCTTGAAATAGTATTCGATGGAATGCTTTACTTTTTTATAAAACAATATCAATTCTCGATAGAATTACGGATTTATTTTAAACACATGTCATGACACAGCGAAACGTGCGGAAACGAGTGGGTTTTCTCGTTATTTTATATATAAGTTGTGATACACGAAGTGTGGGACTTGGACAATGCTGTTTACCGAAAATTGATACTTGGAGGTGTAAATTACACCTTAAAGGGAAGGCACACTATTGGTAATTGTCAAAGACCAGTGTTCTCACTTGGTGTATCCCATCATTCGCATAAAATAACAATCCTGTGAAAATTTGGGCTCAATCAGTTATCAAAGTTGCGAGAAAATGAATTTGTTTGCTTTCAGATAGGAATTAAAGACTTCTAGCTAGAAGTCTGTTATTATTTGAGTGAGAAATTATCTCTTTCTCAAAAACTACTTTTACTTCAGAGGGAGTTGTTTCCAACAATATTTTATACTATCAAATGCTCTCCAATGCTCGTCAGTTTTTAAGTTAATATTTGTTTTGAGTAACTGCCAAACGTGTACCTTCCCTTTATAAGGTAAGATTGTTTTTAAAACTTTGAAATGGAAAAAATACCCTAATTTTATACAGAAATGATCTTATTATAAGAAACCAAAATGTTTGTGTGGAATCTTTTGTGCGCATGTGATTCGCCTGCAGATTATTTTCTTTGTATATTCAGCTGAATTCCTTCACGTTGAATAATATTTGAATGGGTCAACCATGCGTATATTCAACAAAGGAGAACAAGCTTTAGTCTGGTTAGGATAACTGACAGAGACTGATTTATGGCTCAATGTATAACACATCCTTTTTTCAATACAGCCCCTTGCATACAGACAGAAATGGGGACTCTTAGGTCACACAGCTATCGTCCAATTATTTCTTGCCTCTTTTGGCCTCAGTGAAGGCACTTTTTGGCCTCAGTGATGCAGCCTTTTTACCTCCAGTGAGGGCACTTTTTTGGTGAGGGTGCTTTTTGACCTCATCTCTTTGGCTTTAGTTGAATAGGGCACTTTTTGGGCCTCAGTGAGGGCACTTGTATGGCCGAATGGAGGGTTCTTTTTGGCCTTAGGGCACTTTTTGGCCTTAGTTAGGGCACTTTTTGGCCTGAGTGATGGCACTTTTTGGCCTGAGTGTGGGCCTTTTTTGGCCTGAGTGAGGGCACTTTTTACCTCAATGACGACACTTTTCCATCAGTGAGGGCACTTTTTGGCCTCAGTGAGGGCACTTTTTCGAGAGTGTGACGTCATAAACAAGGAAACTATTGCAGTGAATGATAGCGTAATACCTAACTAACTACCTTGCCTGCTGTTTTAATTCCCTTTATGAGACACATGAATACAACAAAGTAGGAAGCGAAGAGACATATCAGTAGTTGCCATACAATTTCACCAGTTTCATTCATCGTATCGGTCTCTTGTATAACAGCTCGTCTGTATCAAACCAAAGAAAAACGTATTCACAAATCACAAATTATTGTTTATCTCATAAGTTTGTGCATAATGGGGACCCTTAATTTTTCTCCTAAAGCCTGAAAGCCACTTCAAGGCGAGGGCTACACTTTAACTATCGACCCTTATAAACTGTAACCTGGGGCACATTGCCACCTACATGTACTCCTGAGTCTGAAACAGGATTACCCCTCCACAGTCTGTAAGGATGTAGGCAAGGGTATCATCTACTAGGAGCCACTTGGAAGAGCAGAATGCACTACATGTACCTTCCTAACTTTTTACGAAGCAATTCAAGGGCACAAGTGTCATGATCGGGATTCGAACCAACACTCTGCTGCTGAGCACCAGAGCTTGGGTTCAGTGAACAAGAACTCTCAACCACAACACGCCACGCATTGAAAATCAAATTTGCATACAGGAATGCGACAATGCCAGTCCTAGGTCCAATTTCATAGAGCTGCTTAAGCACAAATAAGTAGCTAAGCGCCGAATAATTATGCTTACTAGAATAAGGTTATAACCAGCCAAAGTACCATGTCACATGTACAATTCATGACCGGTATCCTGCTCACTATTGCTTAGCATGGATTTTTAAGCAGATTTTTACTGCTTAAGCAGCTCTATGAAAGTGGACCCTGCTCCTTCGATATGTAACTTACATCCAATACTCTTCACTTGGCGTCTTACGCATTGCCTTGAAAGGATCAGTGTAGTTAGCGAGGCTGAAGTTCCCTAAGCCATCCGTTGTAACGTTGAGGTCCATCAGGTCAGGTTGTGTGAGATTCATTATGGGAATACATTCATTGTTTGTGGTGATGATACCTCCTGCTTTTAGACAATCTCCAACAATGTCACTGTGAGGGAAAGAGAGAAACTGTTAACTTTCCCCCAACCATAAATGAACCTAAGCAGGATTTGAAACTTTGCATGGTGGAAATACGATATAGAAAGGTTTGCGGTAACACCATGTAATAACAATCTCTCAATGAGTTGGGGTGGTTCTGAAAAGAACCGTTGGTTTTCAACGCGACGTTTTGATCAGTATGCTCTGATCGTCTTTTTTTTGTTCTTCCAAATTCTCCAGAAGACGATCAGAGCATACTGATCGAAACGTCGAGTTGAAAACCAACGGCTCTTTTCAGAACCGCCCCAACTCATTTGAGATAGTCATTACATGGTGTTACCGCAAACCTTTCTATATCATAAATCAACCCAAAAATACAATACAATACAATACTATTCAAATGTTGTTGTATACAGCTTTGAACTTATGACTTTGTACAATGTGCAACATTTCTGTGTGTGTATTGTGCTATAATGTATTATGTGGATATATTTATTTTGTGCGCTCTTGCAAGCAAACTTATTTTTTTTATTTGGGGGGAAGGTACAATTTGTTAATCACTCTTAAAATTAATGGCAAAGAAAACTTACTTGGTTAGCAGTACTTAACAGCTTTCGATAGTATAAAGCATTTTGAGAATCATTTTGAGAGTCACTTTGAAGGTAGGTGTTGGAAAAAAAAATTTTTATCCACCAGCTTTAAATTTCCGAAACTATACACCTGTTCAGATAACTAAAGGTGTCGTGGGAGTGTCGTGGCCCGAGCGGTTAAGAGCACCGAATTCAAACTCTGGTGTTTCTGATCAGCAGAGTATGGGTTTAAATCCTCAGCCGTGACACTTGTGTCCTTAAGCAAGACACATAACCATTGCTTCGTCCTTCGTATGGGACGTAAAGCCGTTGGTCCCATGTGTTGTGTAAACGCATGTAAAAGAACCCAGTGTACTTCTCGGAAAGAGAAAGGGTTCGCCCCGGTGTTCCTGGCTGGATTGGCAGCATATTGCGCCACAGCACCTTGTAAACCATTAAATGGTGCTTAAGGATTAGGTCTTATATCTCAAAATTCGCCCCACTCCTGCCAGTAATAATACCTGGCACTTTGTATCCATTGGCAAAAGGCGCGTTATAAATACGGTTATTATTATTATTATTATTTAGGTGTACTTTCCCTTTAAGCATCAGATACCCATTGTTTGGAGTTCAATTGTTTTTTAACACCTGAAAGTTCTTCTACAATACATTAAGTTTGTGAGATCATTGTTTCAATGATCATCTACTTTGATTAAAATCCTTTGTGTGGACCATATCACTTCATTAGACACGCTATAATATTGCCTAAAATCATCTTTGTTGAACCATCCAAGGAAAGTCTAACTATCAATTGAATGACATGATACCCAATGGGTTTTTGTTCTTTCAGTTCTGGGGAGGAAGTAAAATATGTGTGATCACCTGCACATGAGAGAGTTCCAGACTTGCCCACATCCCACCCAAGGTAGCAGTGTGGTGAAGGAAACAAAGAAGTAATAGAAGGTGTAGGTGATGACAACACCATAACTGATTGTAAGGTAGAAGTTCACGAGAAACTGCCCATAGCTCAATCCTGATTGTTATAGAAGAACAAAAAACAGAGCAAGTTAACACAGGTTTGTCAACAATGTTAATAACTACACATCAGACTAGTTAGGCTCCAAGAGAGGTTTGTAGTAGCCCCATGACAATATTTTCTCTTTTTTTAGTATGTGTTAGCCTATTGGTTTTGAACAGTTTTAAGGTTAAAGGCAGTGGACACTATTGGTAATTGTCAAAGACTAGCCTTCACAGTTGGTGTATCTCAACAAATGCATAAAATAACAAACCTGTGAAAAATTCAGCTCAATCGGTCATCGAACTTGCGAGACAATAATAAAAGAAAAAAAACACCCTTGTAACACGAAGTTGTGTGCGTTTAGATGGTTGATTTAAAGACCTCAAGTTCTAAACTTGAGGTCTTGAAATCAAATTCGTGGAAAATTACTTCTTTCTCGAAAACTATGGCACTTCAGAGGGAGCCGTTTCTCACAATGTTTTATACCATCAACCTCTCTCCATTACTCGTCACCAAGAAAGGTTTTATGCTCATAATTATTTTGAGTAATTACCAATAGTGTCCGCTGCCTTTAAGGACCCAACGTTTTGATCAGTATTCTCTTGTCATACATAATTATGCAGCATCCAGCAACAGAGTCCACCGTACTTCTGAAGACGATCAGATCGAGCCTCGTGCCAATCGTACTAGGTTTTTTTTTTTTTTTTTTTTTAGAACCAACACTACACAAAAAGGAACATGCACTTGGTAGGCCTACTACCACAAAAAAATTATACAGACTAAAGCAGCGGACTGGTCTGTGATGAAAAAACCTCCAGTGGGTAAACGCTCTTCCCCTGGCTACTAAACTTTTAACTATACCCGTAAAAGTCAAGGGAATTGGATTTAAACTTAATTCATATGCAGGGTAATTAGAATCTGCTTAGTCAGTTGCTAACTGGTATTGAGTGAAAAACGGTTGTGTTAAGCTTGCAAACCTTTCATGATGGGCAGAGCTCGCCAACAAGTCAGCATCCCCAAACTGCAGTACTGGCCAAAGTTCATCTCCAGGAAGAACAGGGGCATGCCAGCAAAAGCCAAACTCAGGAAGTAGGGGACGAGAAAAGCACCTGGTAAATAATATAAATTTAAAAAAACAGTATTGTATGGCAATACTAAAATCTGAAACATATATTTAGAGGCAAGCATACAACGTTTTGGCATAAGTAAGTTGTGGGGCATCTGTTCACTACTTCGCACAAGTCTGATAACGCCCGAATGTTCACATGTATGATCAAACACTGTCAAGCGGCATGAGGTTACTGTTTGGGCCATAGGTTTTTTTTCCAGGGAACACTCGGAAAACAAAAATGGTTCATACAGAAATAATCCCAGATTAATCTGGTCGAGTATATAAACATTTCGTATCCAATCACGCTGGGATTAAAGAATTGAAGCCCCTCATTTCTTAGAAGGCATACAGACAAAAGTTTGTCACTAATCACGCATAGATTTTACCAGTAGCTTCAGACCCACATTTCTTTGTACAGAATTAATCTTAGGCCGTGTCCGAAACGACGACTTCGGCTACAGCAGCTACGTCTAGATCGGCGCGTCTACCAGTGTTAAAGAATTGGCAGACGCGCGCGATCTAGCCGTAGCAGTAGCTGAAGTCGCCGTTTTGGACACGGCCTTAGAGAAGTCTGAGCGGCTTTCATTTTGTTTTTCACCGATCACGCTAAGATTTTACCGGCAGAATTCAGAAGCATCACATGATTTCTTAGGCCTACAGAATTAATCTTAGAGAAATCTTAGCGGCTTTCATTTTGTTTTTCACCGATCACGCCCAGATTTTACCAGCAGCTTCAGAAGCCCCACATTTCTTACAGAATTAATTTGAGAGAAATCTGCGGTTAAAAACATTTCGTTTCCGATCACGCTGGGATTTTACCAGCATATGCAGCTTCAAAAGCCCAACATTTCTAAGTACAGAATTATTCTCGGAGGACTCTGAGCGGTTATAAATTTGTTTCGTCTCCGATCAATTTAAAGGCATTGGGACACCATGGTAATTGTCAAAGACCAGTAGGCCTATTCTCACTTGGTGCATTTCAACATATTGCATAAAATAACAAATCTGTGAACATTTTGGACTCAATTGGTCATCGAAGTTGCAAGAGAATAACGGAAGAGAAAAACACCTTTGCTGCATGTGGGCTTTCAAATGCCTGAAAAGGGGGTTCCGAGACTAATGTCTTTTAATATTAATTTGAGCGAGAAATTTTTAGAAAAACTACTTTACTTTAGAGGGAGCCGTTCTCACAATGTTTAACACTATTCACTCTCTCCATTGCTCGTTACCAGGTAAGTTTGTGTGCCATAACAATTATTTGGAGTATCTACCAATACTTTCCAGTTCCTATTGTGCTATAATTGAACGTTATTGCTCAGCAAGTAGTGTGACGTAACTTACCGCCCCCATTTCTGTAGCAAAGGTACGGGAACCGCCATACGTTGCCCAAACCAACAGCCACGCCCAAACAGGACAAGATGAAATCAAACGGATGCGACCAATTTCCCCGTATCTGGTTTTCGTCCCCTTCGAACCTTATATTTGGGTCTTTAGCAGGACGTTTGCCTCCATCTAGCTCTCCGGGTGCTCCTTGTTTTGTGGGAGACATCATATACTATTCGAGACTTCTACTAGCTAGGCCCTACTATAAAGTTATACGTGATGCAAATGTTAGGGCCCACTTGGCAGATTGTGTAGTAAGCCTACTTTAGAAGGCCCCTGTTCAATATACCAGTGTAAGCAATCCTGGGGAAAATCTCTTTTCACATGTATTATTAAAAAGCAACCATTGGCGACCCCAATCCTCAATGGGACACAAAGGCACTCGGGTCACGACCGTCACAGTTCTAACCATAGAGTGTTCAAACCAAAGAGTGTTCTAACCACGTTCTGATATTGTGTCCCCCACCCTCCAAAAGGTGGGGGGGACATGTCCCCCTGTACCCCCCCCCCCCCCCCTGATTGACGCCCATGGGCTCGGTCTATTGTTGGGGGAGAGTTAGCTTCTGTGTCCACGACCAAGGCCCTCACAAAGAAAGCAAACGTGTTTTCCCGAGGTATGGTGGGGGATGACATGAGTTCGTTGTTTGGTTTGGGTATAGGCCCCTACAGATGACCTAATCCTAAGGATATCGAATGGGTCCCTTATTGATATCCAAACCAACTTTCTGTGGAAGGGTTTTCTCTGACTTAAGCCGGATTGGATCGTTGTTTCATAAGTAGTTTTTAAGCGGTATTTGGGAAAGACCATGGAGAATTTATTCCTCCATGGAAATACTAAGTCCATTTGGGACATTAAACAAAAAGAGCCAAATGACATCTGGCAATGCTTGTCTATAATACAAGTCATGAGATAATCACTAATAGCAATCACACAGTCTTCCGGATAGTGTAGAGATTATCGTTTGTGTCTTGAGATGTCAACGGACCGGTCTTTGTTGTAAAACGCAAGCAGGAAAACGATCTTACCCTGGTCAGTCAAACTTTATAAAGTGTTTTATAATAAAGTAGTTTAACTCTTAAACCCTTTTCGCTGGTTTTCATGTTGTGTGCATTGTACCGGGGGGGGGGGGGGGTGTGCTTACACTGCAAAATATATATTTTTATATCATTATTTATTTTCCATTAATACCCGGGACAGTTTATCCAGATTGGTCGAGGGGGCATCAATTGGTCGTATTTAAACGTGCGAGAAGTATTCAAAATAGGCGTGGCGCGCCACGGAGGTTTCTCCCACGGCGGAGGCAGATTGAAGCTAGCTCCATCGGGGGGGGGGGGGGGGGCACACAGAATCTCGTCTACTCTTTTGTATACCCTAAATAAATAAAAACATTGATCTGTTTCGTCTTCCTCTCGTAATCAGTACCAAAGTTCTAACAATTAATCACATGATAAGATATTTTTGCAGTGTTTGAATTTGTTCTCATACTAGAAACAGTTTTCCCTTGCCATCCAAGCAGACGACGGCAAAAAGGAAAACCATTGCCGCTCGCGAGCACGGACTGGTATAGCGACCTCTGTTGGGGGTTACAAGATAATTACGGTCACTGGACGTCTCACCCTGCAATCACGCATACATTAACAATGGTAACCAGACTAAATGTTTGTGTACACACCATAAATACCGAAATAATTTTTGAGTTTACAACAATTTTCGAGAACTTTTCACAGAATCACAGTAAAAGAAGTTGAACTTTCTACAACAGTTTGCAAGGTATGAATTTAATATTATGACAATTTATGAAGTGTACATAATAACCTTTTAAAGTGTCAGTTTAAGGACAGTTGTGCTTTAATGAAGGGTTGTTTGGTTTTAATTACTAATAAGGGGAAGTAAAAGTAAAAGTAAAGTCACCGAAATTTGTTCATCGTCATCATGATCATGATTAAAAATGATCATCAAATATAAGGAGGAAACTCAATCCAGAACTCCCAACCAACAATCATAAATTGTTATTCTTCCTTGAAAAGTGCACCTTCAAATGATTTAAAATGTATGCGAATGAATGTTTTTATGATTTTGCGCCTCCTTATTTGACAGAGCTGTTAACATTGTACACACCTTCTAGAAATCTTCGTTCTAACAAGAAAAAGTTGTTTGTTATTCCACCAGTGATAACCAAATCATACGGTGAACGCAGCTTCGTTCACACTGCCTCAACCTTATGGAACAATCTCCCGGAACACATAAAAAACATTGATTCCATTATTAGGTTTAAGATTGCTTTAAAGACGCACTTATTTATCATTTAATTCATCCATTTTATTTGTTACCAAGTACGTCTTGTCTTTGTATTCTGTTGTGTTTTTCTCAGAAGCGCTTAGGGACATGTTTGATTTCTATGTGTTATGCGCTATATAAGAATGGTTAATTATTATTATTTATTATTATGCACTTCGTGTGTGCGCATGGGTTGGCTTGAGGCAACAGGAATTTATGTCGGGTGCAGTTGAGTTAGATTAGAATAATGTACACTTATCGGGTTTACCAGAATCCAGAGGTGCGAGTAGAACAAAATAATAAAAACAAATCATGTTCATTTGGCCCCTATAAGGATTATCGCGATTCAGAAACGTAATGCATTGTGGGAAGGAATATGGGGCAGTTTCTATGCAGTTTCTTTGACTCTCGCATGTAACGCCTATACCTTTGTGTGGGTTCAACATATATTTTGCTATTCGCGATAAACCTTATTGTTTAAGAGGGCCAACCCAAGTTCAAAGATAGGTGCAGGCCCCTTGATTAAATTTACCAGAAGTTGGTGTATTGTAGAATTCATGAGATAACTTTCCGTATGGCGCCACCACTTTATCACTCATTTTTACAAAAAGGGATATCTCATTGAGGTAAATTAGATACTATATTATTTCATATCGAATGAAAAAAGGGTGGAGCCATACGGAAACTTTTCCGAGTAGGCTTAGTAGTACTATAAACAGCAGGGCAGAATTTCATGGCTCTGCTTAATTACCGTAACCACTATCCTGTAACCAGAAGCAAAGAATTGTCGCCTACGGAAGCGGGGAATTCTGTGCTTACGGCAAGCGTATACTATTACACAGGTAAGCGGCGAATTTTGGCTTCTGCACGTGTGTACTCCACCTTACTACAGTAGGCATTCTACGCTTACAAGGCTAGAGCAGAAATTCAACGCTTGCACGTAAGCGGGAATCGTGATCGTAAGCGCAGATGTCGGTGGTAAGAAGAGCCATGAAATTGGGCCCAGTATAGTCGAGTTGTTTATTGTAAAGCCTTGTACTATACCGTGGCCGGGTCTCCTAACATTTTGGTTTAAAAGAAATTCACTTTTTTCATTGTCAATCTATAGTCAACTTTCATAATCTATAGCTAAGAATCCCTTATCGATCTGGTTAAAAGATAACATCTGAAATCTGGCAGAATTTTCTTTTAATATAAATATTTTTTTTTTTTAACCTACTGTATTCCTGGCTTGACCAATTCTTGTTGACCATACCTGCTCTGTCAAAACAGTGCCATTATATCAATCAAAATTGTACCTTCATTTTTCTGTGCATTGAAATATAAGTGTCCATATCCTGTGTCACAGTTAAAAACAGATTGACAAGGCAGTGCGTGTGTGCTGTTTGTTCCGATGCACGCTGTTCATGCACACATAATTTTGACACAATGCTGTGTGCTGTATGAGACTTATAACACCCCTTTCACAGAATGGTCTTGTCTCGCAATTTTCTGCTAAGCAGAAATTAGCAGGATACCAGTCACAAATTGTACTTGTGAATGTGAGTGACATGGTAGCTGGTAGCCTTTATCTAGTAAGCGTAATTGCTTCAGAGATACTTTTTGTGCTTAAAGGCAGTGGACACTATTGGTAATTACTCAAAATAACACCTTACTTGGTATTTGGTAACGAGTAATGGGAAGCTGTTGATAGTATAAAACATTGTGGGAAGCGGCTCCCTCTGAAGTAACTTAGTTTTCGAGAAAGAAGTAATTTTCCACGAATTTGATTTTGAGACCTCAGAATTAGATTTTGAGGTCTCGAAATCAAGCATCTGAAAAAACACAACTTCGTGTGACGAGGGCGAATTTTCACAGGTTTGTTATTTAATGCATATATGTTGAGATACACTAACTGAGAAGACTAGTCTTTAACCATAACCAATGGTGTCCAGTGTCTTTAAACATGAAATTTGGCCCATGGCTAATGATGACTTGTGCGTTTCACACACAGTTTACGACAAAGAAGATGGACAGCGATGACAGTGATGTCATGGAAGGATCCTCGGATGAAGAAGGAACTCTGAGCGAGTTCCAGCAAGCCGCTGAAAGGGTCCAGATGCTGGCTGCTGGTCTACCAAAAGAGAAACTCTTACATTTGTATGCACGTTACAAGCAGGTAAATAATACGTGCCATATTTTTCACATGAGTTGTAGATTTATAAGGGTTATGATATTTCAATGTTTCAGTGCAACAACAGACTTGGACTTGAAAGGGGCACAGCTCTTGCAGGGGCACAGCATTTTTGGTCTGATAAGGGGGCACATCTACATGTATGAGGGGAAGTAAATTTGTATTTGAACATTGCCAAGGGAACCACAGCAAAAGCACAGGGCACTAAAGCAATTGCTTTGGCTGCAGTGGGTTAGTTTGAGGCCTGAATATTATATCTCAAAAATTACGTCACACGCAAGTACGAACATGTCAAAATGTTGTAGCTCAAATCAGAGGTGTCCAGACAAAACCTAAAGTTAGCATGCCTTGAACTTCCTTCTTGAAGGGGCACAGCAACGTTGGCTCTGCTAAGGGGCACCTCTATGAATGAAAATGTAAATTTGTATTGGAACTTTGTAAAGGGCACCACAGCAAACCACACGGCACCTGTAAAGGGCACCACAGCAAACCACACGGCACCACGGCCATTGGTGTGGGTTAATTCAGGTTCTGAACATTGTGTCTCATCAAGTATGTGAGTATCAAAATGTTCAGACAAAACCTATTTTATTATAGCAGGCCTTGATCGTCACCTTTGAAGGGGCACAGCAATAATTTGGCTCTGGTAAGGTCACCTCTCTGTATTGAACTTTGCGTGTGACAAGGGTGTTTTTTTCTTTCATTATTATCTCGCAACTTCGAGCTCAAATTTTCACAGGTTTGTTATTTTATGCATATGTTGAGATACACCAAGTGAGAAGACTGATCTTTGACAATTACCAATAGTGTCCACTGTCTTTAAAACATCTAGATCATGCTCAACAGCATACTGACAAAAGGGTTTTGAAGTTCATTCAAATATTTTGATGAACAAGCATTTCCTTTGAAGAAGTTTGTTGTTTGTTGTAGGTCACCATTCATATCTGTGTGAGTCTTCTGCATCACTCTGGAACAATAATTTGCATCAGATGAATAGTGTTGCTCTGAAAGCGTGCAGTTTTTTATGTAATAACTAAGTCTTGATGTGCTACCACTACCTTTCTTGTTTGAAATTGTTTTGTTAATTTGTAAGTTATATCTTTTGGGTTTTTGTTTTCTTCCTTCCACAGGCGACCGTTGGTAAATGTAACACATTGCGACCGGGTCTCTTTGACTTCCAAGGCAAACAAAAATGGTAATATTACTTGTTTCTTTACATTTTTTCAATTAGCTGGTTTGTTTGTTCGTTAAGATGATCTTCCTGTCAAGGGAACTCGGCAAACTCCCACAAGGGAATCTGATACAATTGCCAAATGGCAACAGCCAATCTCTCTCGTACAAACATTGGTTTAACTTCTATGATTATGAATTCCTCAAATCAACAAATTGTGATGCAGTAACTGAAATCAGCGGTTAGAATGGTAACAACCTTGTGATTGCAAGTCCTGAATTCTAACTGCTAACCACTGGAGCATAGTATGACCATACATTGTTCATACATCAGTCCCATTCAGACAAAATATGATGGCCTACTTACTGATTCCCTGTGTCTTTTTCAATTCCAGGGATGCGTGGCACGGGCTGGGTCACATGACAAAGGAGACTGCCAAGGCAGAGTATGTCTCTGCAGTCCAGGAACTAGACCCGGAATGGAAAATTATTGAGCACAGAGGAGGGGGAGGAGCTATGCTTGGAGTGGGGGTCAGCACTATGTGCAGGGCAGAGGAGGATGTAAGGTGAGTGTATGGCTTCACCTCAGGGCCCAATTTTATAGCTGCTTAGCAGTGATTTTGTGCTTACTGTGCGATTTGCCATTTCACAGCGCTGCTAACCGTAAGCACCCAGAAAGCCATGCTAACTTACCGGTGCTTACTCCACTACTGTGTGCCTAATGTGCATTTTTCATTTCATAACGCTGCTGGTGCTAACCGTAACCACACGAAAAGGGATACTAACCTTCCGGTGCTTAAAAAAGTTCACAGATTTACAAATAACTTACAGGGTTTACAAAAGGTAATGGTGAAAGACTTCTCTTAAAATATTATTCCATGAAATGCTTTACTTTTCGAGAAAACATTAAAACAATTATCAATTTTCGTTGTCGAGAATTACAGATTTATTTTAAACACATGTCATGACACGGCGAAACATGCGGAAACAAGGGTGGGTTTTCCCCGTTATTTTCTCCCAACTCCGATGACCGAGTGAGCCTAAATTTTCACAGGTTTGTTATTTTTTATATCAGTTGTGATACACGAAGTGTGGGCCTTTGGACAATACTGTTCACCGAAAGTGTCCAATGGCTTTAAGGGCAAATTTCAACTTTGGTTATTGGAACCGTATGATTGTTTTAATCCTTTAAAAATGTAGATGAGGAGTTTTGATTGTGACAGATAATAACTAAATATTTGGCTCGAACCTTCTTGGTTTTCTTTTCCTGCAGTGATGTGAATAAGACAGCTTTTGACTGGTGTAAAGACGGAAACCCGGAACAGATGAAGTATCTACTGGACACAGGCAAGGCAGGCATAAATGAGATTGACGAAGAGGTAATAATAATGGTACTTATGGTAGGGGTTGAACTTGACACTGGACCACAGGCCCGAGGACAGTGATTTTGGTGTTTGGACAGTAAACTTATCACTGGTCAAGTCCGGTAGTCTTGTGTTTTTTTTTATATTTAATATCAATGAAGAATAATACCTCACTGTGTAATGTCTTGAAACAAAAACAAAAACAGTATTTTCAAATGTTGACTTTGATCTGATGAAATGCCATGGCGTGTACTCAATACCCTCTAAGACAAAGGAATACATATTTTCTTATTCTCTTAGCGTTTGTTCAAATAAAAACAATTCACTTAAAATGCATGTTAAACTGGGTTTCAAAGCTTTCGCAGCTTTCGCTTATATTGATAGGGTTCAATTTTATACGGCTGCTTAAAGGAACACGTTGCCTTGGATTGGACAAGTTGGTCTTTAAAAAGCGTTTGAAACCATTTGTTATGAAATGCATATGATTAAAAAGATATTTTACAAATATCACTATCAAGGTCGGCCATTTTGTGTAGTGTTTTTGACTCCACAAAATGGCCGACCGTCTTTCTTTGCGACGTAAAAGGAAAACCATTCAATTTCGAGGCATGTTTGTGTGGATTATTATATTATTATCTATCTAACCATTTGCAATTCATAACAAACGGCTTCAAACCCTTTTCAACGACCAACTCAACAGATCCAAGGCAACGTGTTCTGTTAAGCAGATACTTTTGCTAAAATTACAAATTCTGAAAAGAAAAATAAGCAGGATACCAGTCTCAGATGGTACACGACATTTGGCTGATACCTTTATTCTGGTAAGAATAATTTTGTCATGCTAAACTACTTCTTGTACTTCATTGAAATCAGCTCTATAAAATTGGGCCCAGGCTTTTTGTATAATTTTTTAAGCAGGGCCCGGGTTCAAATCCTTGAGATCACGATGTACTCTTCAAATTTTCTCAGAGTATTAACTATCAGTATTTGATGTTGCTAACAGGGAATGAGTTTACTACATTGGGCTTGTGATCGTGGTCATGTCAACGTAACGCAAGCATTGTTGGACCATAAAGCAGATGTAAATGTACTAGATGCCGAAGGGCAAACGCCATTGCATTATGGTAAGGCACCTTTGACTGTAGTCACTGCCAATTTTCGCCATGCTGTGCTTTTACACTAGTAACTTGTCGTGGCTGAGCGGATCAGAACACCGGACTCAAGCTCTGGTGTTTTAAATTAGCAGAGTGTAGTTTTGTGCTTGTGTCCTTAAGCTCGACACTTAAAGGGACACGTTGCCTTGGATCGGTCGAGTTGGTCTTTGAAAAGCATTTGTAACCGTTTGTTATAAAACGCATATGATTAGAAAGATATTTTAAAAGTAGAATATAATGATCCACACAAGTATCACTGGAAATTTCGCGGTTTTCCTTTTACTTATCGACTTTTACTTATGGCCGACCGTGTTAGTTCGCAAAGTAAAAGGAAAACCACCCAATTTTGAGGCAAATGTGTGTGGATCATTGCATTCTACTTTTAAAACATCTTTCTAACCATAATGTGTTTTATAACAAACAGTTACAAATGCTTTTCAAAGACCAACTCAACCGATCCAAGGCAATGTGGTCCTATAACTATTAATGCTGCATTCTTCAGATGGGACGTAAAGCTGTAGGTCCTGTGTGTTGTGCAGTGGGTTTTTTTCCGAAAGAGAAGGGGTTCACCCCTGTGTTCCTGGTTTGATTGGCTGCATATTGCAAAACACAGCACCTTGTAAACTATTACATGGTGTTATAAAGGAATAGGTCTCACACTTCAAAACGTAGCTCCACATACCTTGCAGGAAAAAAATACTGAGCGCTGGAGGTGTGATTAAGCGCTATAAGAACACGATATTATAATTATGCTTGTACCAAATTATGATTTCTACTTCAATATTATCTTTCAGCTGCTGCCTGTGAACATATACCGATAGTGGAGCTTCTTCTTAAGCATGGAGCAAATCGTAAAATAAAGGACAATGAGGGCTGCACGCCACTAGACACTACCTCAGACAAAGTCATCCAGAAAATGTTGGCTGTCCACTAACAGTGACTTGAGAGGAGGCTAGCAGTTTGGAGGTTAATGGGACTACGTGTGCAACTATTTGTGTGCAACAGACAACACGTCTCTGCAGAGAAGTAGTCTTGATTCAAGGTGAGATCTTTGGAAAGGTATGAGTGACATGTGGTTTGTGTTTGGAGGCTACAGTCTACAAGAACAGTGTCCAGCTTGCTGGTGCAATATTGTGTTACGGACGTGTCCTACGCCTCAGTGATGACAACTTTGTGCCACAGCCTTGTTGAGGATGCAGACTTTGGCCTCGTTTTAACATCTGAAGTCACATTTTGAGGCTCGTGAATTAGGCCAGATACCATCCTTGAGCGAATGTCTGGGTCCGTAGGAAATGCACCTTTGACCTGGCATTCATTTGACACGGAGATTTGCAGTCATTTCACATGATACATACAGTATGTGTATTAGATAAATACAGCAGTACATGGTGTACACATTATGCACCGTACCCTGCATGCAGACGGTCGAGAGTGCAAGCTGACTGTTCATCACCTTTGAGCTTGGACCAATCACAAGCCTGATAGAAGCTTACCTCACAGCACGGTTATCCAATGAAATCATTGGGCCTGTATGACCAGTGCCTTTCTTTAGTATAAAGACAGGGAACCAGTCTAATTTTGGCCAGGCATAACTGTCCACTCACACATGTGATTGGTTGAGATCCCAAGGGCTATATAACAAAGTGTTGTTGAGTCACAGCCCTCTGTCATCTCATGGTGAACTTTTCACGGTGCGGCCATCTTGCTTATTCTTCTATTCAACCTAATGTAGCGTAGCCTTGCTACCATGGGCAGCGTGTTGTATCGATACCTCTCGTCACTTACCCCTGGCAGGGATGGACTGAGAAACAACACTGATTGGCTCCCAAGGGTGACTACTTTGCATACACTCTGTTTAAAAAGTTTTGAGCGCTTGTATGGCGCTAAGTAGAAAAGGCAAGTACTGTTTTGACGAGATTCCATTTAAGTAGGATTTGAAACTTTGCATGGTGGAAATACAATATGGAAAGGTTTGTGGTAACACCATGTAATGACTATCTCTAGTGAGTTGGGGTGGTTCTAAAAAGAACCGTTGGTTTCAACTCGACTTTCTGATCGCTTCTGGAGAAAGCTGGACTCTGATGCTGCATGCTGCTTAAGTACTGTGGAGGTGGATTAGCTTGGATTACATGTTGTTACCGCAAACCTTTCCATATAAGATTCCATTTCAAATGAGTCAAGTTTTTAGTTGGTCACCCTAAACTGCATACAGTTAGACATAATCACAAGATCAAAGAAGAATTAGAGGGGACCAGTTGCTCTTTGTCTTGCTGATTATTTTGTGTTACCAGGAGGCCTAATTAAAATGTACTGGTTTGGGTAATTTACAGTCCTGGGCTGTATTTCAAGGCTCTGCCTACAGTGAGCAAAGAATCAATAGACCCTTTGCATAAGGTTTATCGCGAATAGCAAAATATCAAGAGAGGGCGCTGTTGAACCCACACAAAGGTATAGGCGTTGCTTGCGCGAGTCATAGAAACTGCATAGAAACCGCCCCATATTCCTTCCCACAATGCATTGCGTTTCTGAATCGCGATAAACCTTATGTGACGTTCAACTTTCAAAAAGCACCCTCACTGGGGTCTAAAAGCACCCTAACTGGGGTCAAAGGAGGCAAATGATTAGACGGTAGCTGCTCTTTGTGCGTGAAAATGTGCGCGTCAGTAATGCGTTTGGCATTATGCAAGGGGGTTTATCCTTATGGAACAGGGAATTCCGCACTTTTGTCAAGCATAATATTCCACTGTTTAGCAGGAAATTTTCGCTTGTGCACACATACTTCACCTTACTGGGCATCATTTGCTTGCACAGTAAGCGGAGAATGGGGAGTGATTATATGCGCAGAACTAGGCTATGGAAGTAGAGCCATGCAATTGGGTCCTAGGCCCAATTTCATGAAGCTGTTTATAGCAGAAAATACTGCTTCACAAAATGAGAGGGGCACCAGTCATAACAATTAAAAATTCATGTAATTTTGGCTGGTAACCCATTCCTGTTAAGCAATACTTTTCTGTGCTTAGCAAGTTTTTGTGCTTACAGGCTTTATGAAATTGTGCCCTGGGGCCTTTGTGAAACCTCAGCTTGGGCACAATTGTCTCATTGTCTCAGGCTCCATGTCCATGCAATACACACTGCCACAAAAATGCAGGTTAAAGGCCCAGGCTGCTTTTCCATTGCGTACGCAGCGCATGGGGGGGGGGGTGGCCTTAGCCTGAGTGGGAGCCTAACCCGAGGATTAAGAAAGGCCCCTGCTCCTTTCTCCCTGAAGGGTAATCATCATGGGGGGTTGGGGCAGGTGGAAGGGGGATGGGGGTAGATGGGAGAGGGAACTGCTCCCTATGGTCTAATCATGAGTTTGCGTCTCTTTGTAGAGTGAAACTAAATACACAATACAAATAGTGAATCAAGGTAACATCTCAAACCAGTTTATTAGTGCATTACATCGATTGCACAATGTGCATCATAATGGTTTTAGTTACATGTTTCCATGAATTACAAATAGTAGTACTGACAGCAAAATTACCACAAAAAAACCCATCACAATCATATAAAGACGTTTATTATATAATCATTTCTGTTTTTAAAAAATACACTCCAATATATATATCTACCCTGTATGTTTATACAAAAGGTTAACATTTCAGATTAAGCATACATATCAGTAAAATTGTTATCTTTTGCCAGGCACTAATCAGTTCATTAAAGGCAGTGGACACTATTGTAAATTACTCCAAATAATTATTATTATAAAACCTTTCTTGGTAATGAGTAATGGGGAGAGGTTGATAGTATAAAACATTGTGGGAAACGGCTCCCTCTGAAGTAAAGTAGTTTTCGGGAAAGAAGTAATTTTCCACGAATTTGATTTCGAGACCTCAGATTTAGAATTTGAGGTCTTGAAATCAAGCATTTGAAAGCACACAACTTCGTATGACAAGGGTATTTTTTTCTTTCATTATTATCTCGAAACTTCAATCCGATTGAGCTCAAATTTGCACAGGTTTTTATTTTTTTATTCATTTGTTGAGATACACAAACTCTTTGACAATTACCAATAGTGTCCAGTGTCTTTAAAACAAATTCAACAACATTCATGAATCTGGAATAAAGAATAATAATTTAATTTTGAATCCCACCCGAGTTATATGCCTGTAATTTTTGTTCACAGAGCTCCAGAGATTACTGAGTATAGAGTATTGACCCACATTGTTGGATAATTTGGAAAAACAAAATTAATATTCTTTAATTTTTGTAAAAATCTAAATACCGTTTATACTGTAAACATGTAACAAACACTCCTGAGCCGATATATTTGATTAATTTTACCAGAGGTAAGTCCAGCCGTTTTATCAAAAAAGACCAAAAATTGAAAAAACGACAAGGGGTTAGTCCAGCTGTTTTATCAAAAATAGGCCAAAAATTGAAAAAACGACAAGGGGTTAGCCCAGCTGTTTTATCAAATTTGGGTCAAAAGTTGAAAAAACGACAAGGGGTAAGTCCAGCTGTTTTATCAAATTTGGGTCAAAAATTGAAACAAACCGACAAGGTGTTATATCAAATTTGGGTCAAAAATTGAAAAAACGACAAGGGGTAAGTCCAGCCGTTTTATAAAATTTGGGTCAAAAATTAAAAAACCGACAATGGGTAAGTCAGCCGTTTTATCAAAAAAGGCAAAAAATTGAAAAAATGACAAGGGGGTAAGTCCAGCCGTTTTATCAAACTTGGGTCAAAAATTGAAAACACGACTTTTTCGTCAAAAGTTGAAAAGTTCACAAGGCTATACACTTCTTCGTCAAAATTTGAAAAGTTCTCAAGGCTATATATGAAAGTTCACGAGGCGCCTTGTGACCTTTTCGTCAAAATTTGAAAAGTTCACAAGGCGCCTTGTGACCTTTTCGTCAAAATTTGAACAGTTCACAAGGCTATAGCCTTGTGACTTTTTCGTCAAAATTTGTGACCTTTTCGTCAAAATTTGAAAAGTTGACTTTTTTGTCAAAATTTGAACCTCAAGACCTTTTCGTAAAAATTTGAAAGTTCACAAGGCTATAGCCGTTTTGTCAAATTTGGGTCAAAAGTTGAAAAAAACGACAAGGGGTAGTCACGCCGTTTAATCAAATTTGGGTCAAAAATTGAAAAAAAAGGACAAGGGGTAAGTCCAGTTATATTGAATTTGGGCCAAAAAATGAAAATCAAAAAGTGATTTTATGCCATTATATCAAATTTGGGTTAAAAATTGAAAAAAACTGCAGAGGGTAAGTCCAGCCGTTTTCTGAAATTTGGGTCAAAAATTGAAAAAACGACAATGGGTAAGTCCAGCCGTTTTATCAAACTTGGGTCAAAAATTGTAAAAACGACAAGGGGTAAGTCCAGCTGTTTGATCAAATTTGGGTCAAAAATTGGAAAATCAACAAGGGGTAAGTCCAGCTGTTTTATCCAAAAAGGCAAAAAATTGGAAAATCAACAAGGGGTAAGTCCAGCCGTTTTATATTAAAAAAAGCCAAAAATTAAAAAAACGACAAGGGGTTAGTCCAGCCGTTTTATCAAACTTGGGTCAAAAATTGAAAAAACGACAAGGGGTAAGTCCAGCTGTTTGATCAAATTTGGGTCAAAAATTGGAAAATCAACAAGGGGTAAGTCCAGCTGTTTTATCCAAAAAGGCAAAAAATTGGAAAATCAACAAGGGGTAAGTCCAGCCGTTTTATATAAAAAAAAGCCAAAAATTAAAAAAACGACAAGGGGTTAGTCCAGCTGTTTTATCAAAAATAGGCCAAAAATTTAAAAAACAACGAGGGGTTAGCCCAGCTGTTTTATCAAATGACAAACGACAAGGGGTAAGTCCAGCCGTTGGATAATTTGGAAAAACAAAATTAATATTCTTTAATTTTTGTAAAAATCTAAATACCGTTTATACTGTAAACATGTAACAAACACTCCTGAGCCGATATATTTGATTAATTTTACCAGAGGTAAGTCCAGCCGTTTTATCAAAAAAGACCAAAAATTGAAAAAACGACAAGGGGTTAGCCCAGCTGTTTTATCAAATTTGGGTCAAAAGTTGAAAAAACGACAAGGGGTAAGTCCAGCTGTTTTATCAAATTTGGGTCAAAAATTGAAACAAACCGACAAGGTGTTATATCAAATTTGGGTCAAAAATTGAAAAAACGACAAGGGGTAAGTCCAGCCGTTTTATAAAATTTGGGTCAAAAATTAAAAAACCGACAATGGGCAAGTCAGCCGTTTTATCAAAAAAGGCCAAAAATTGAAAAAATGACAAGGGGTAAGTCCAGCCGTTTAATCAAACTTGGGTCAAAAATTGAAAACACGACTTTTTCGTCAAAAGTTGAAAAGTTCACAAGGCTATACACTTCTTCGTCAAAATTTGAAAAGTTCACGAGGCGCCTTGTGACCTTTTCGTCAAAATTTGAAAAGTTCACAAGGCGCCTTGTGACCTTTTCATCAAAATTTGAACAGTTCACAAGGCCTAATGACTTTTTTGTCAAAATTTGAAAAGTTCACAAGGCTATATGAAAGTTCACGAGGCGCCTTGTGACCTTTTCGTCAAAATTTGAAAAAGTTCACAAGGCGCCTTGTGACCTTTTCATCAAAATTTGAACAGTTCACAAGGCCTAATGACTTTTTTGTCAAAATTTGAAAAGTTCACAAGGCTATATGAAAGTTCACGAGGCGCCTTGTGACCTTTTCGTCAAAATTTGAAAAAGTTCACAAGGCGCCTTGTGACCTTTTCGTCAAGATTTGAAAAGTTCACAAGGCTATATATATAGCCTTGTGACTTTTTCGTCAAAATTTGTGACCTTTTCGTCAAAATTTGAAAAGTTGACTTTTTTGTCAAAATTTGAACCTCAAGACCTTTTCGTCAAAATTTGAAAGTTCACAAGGCTATAGCCGTTTTGTCAAATTTGGGTCAAAAGTTGAAAAAAACGACAAGGGGTAGTCACGCCGTTTAATCAAATTTGGGTCAAAAATTGAAAAAAAAAGGACAAGGGGTAAGTCAGTTATATCGAATTTGGGCCAAAAAATGAAAATCAAAAAGTGATTTTATGCCATTATATCAAATTTGGGTTAAAAATTGAAAAAAGAGGGTAAGTCCAGCCGTTTTTCTGAAATTTGGGTCAAAAATTGAAAAAACGACAATGGGTAAGTCCAGCCGTTTTATCAAACTTGGGTCAAAAATTGAAAAAACGACAAGGGGTAAGTCCAGCTGTTTGATCAAATTTGGGTCAAAAATTGGAAAATCAACAAGGGGTAAGTCCAGCTGTTTTATCCAAAAAGGCAAAAAATTGGAAAATCAACAAGGGGTAAGTCCAGCCGTTTTATATAAAAAAAAGCCAAAAATTAAAAAAACGACAAGGGGTTAGTCCAGCTGTTTTATCAAACATTGGCCAAAAATTTAAAAAACAACAAGGGGTTAGTCCAGCTGTTTTATCAAATGACAAACGACAAGGGGTAAGTCCAGCCGTTTTATCAAAACAAAACAAAATTGAAAAAAACGACATCGGGGTAAGTCTAGCCGTTTTATCAAACTTTAGTCAAAAATTGAAAACACGACAAGGGGCAAGTCCAGTCGTTTTGTCAAATTTGGGTCAAAAATTGAAAACACGACAAGGGGTTAGTCCAGCCGTTTAATCAAATTTGGGTCAACATTTCTTTTTTTAAAGGACAAGGGGTAAGTCCAGCCGTTTTATCAAATTTGGGTCAAAAATTGAAAAAAACGACAAAGGGTAAGTCCAGCCTTTTTCTGAAACTTGGGTCAAAAATTGAAAAATCGACAAGGGTTAAGTCTAGCCGTTTTTATCAAATTTTGATCAAAAATTGACAAGGGGCAAGTCCAGTTGTTTTGTCAAATTTGGGTCAAAAATTTAAAAAACGCCAAGGGGTAAGTCCAGCTGTTTTATCAAAAAAAGCCAAAAAAAGCCAAAAAAAAAAAAAAAAAAAAAAAAACGACAAGGGGCAAGTCCAGTTGTTATGTCGAATTTGGGCCAAAAAATGAAAAACGACAAGTGATTTTATGCCATTATATCAAATTTGGGTTAAAAATTGAAAAAAACCGACAAGGGGTAAGTCTAGCCGTTTTTATCAAATTTTGATCAAAAATTGAAAAAAGTTACGAGGGGGAAGTCCAGCCGTTTTATCAAATTTGGGTCGAAAATTGTAAAAAAAAACGACAAGGGGTACTTTGAATACTTTTCCCGACAAGGCTATCTATCACTTCTTAAATTTAGGGCAATAACAGTGTCCTAAAGGTAAATAATAAATTTGACCGGGCATTCCTAAATTGTTTGGATTGAAAACTAGTCGATAAGGGCGTTACTAATCAAAAAAAGGAGGGCCATCGTACTTTGGAGCGAAGCTGTTGTCTAGAAAGGTTTTCTGCTTATTTAAGAACTTACTCCATGTAGTCAAGTTAATAGCAAGCCTTGATCCACTAAGCGAAAAATGTGATTCCCTGTCAATCCCTACCTTCCACACGGGAAGTAGTTAACAAGCTTGACACTTCTTTTCAGAACTGGGAGTTCTTTTCAGAACTGGGAGTTCTTTTCAGAACTGAGAGTTCTTTTCAGAACTGAGAGTTCTTTTCAGAACTGAGAGTTCTTTTCAGAACTGAGAGTTCTTTTCAGAACTGGGAGTTCTTTTCAGAACTGAGAGTTCTTTTCAGAACTGGGAGTTCTTTTCAGAACTGAGAGTTCTTTTCAGAACTGGGAGTTCTTTTCAGAACTGAGAGTTCTTTTCAGAACTGAGAGTTCTTTTCAGAACTGAGAGTTCTTTTCAGAACTGGGAGTTCTTTTCAGAACTGAGAGTTCTTTTCAGAACTGAGAGTTCTTTTCAGAACTGAGAGTTCTTTTGAGAACTGGGAGTTCTTTTCAGAACTGGGAGTTCTTTTCAGAACTGAGAGTTCTTTTCAGAACTGAGAGTTCTTTTCAGAACTGGGAGTTCTTTCAGAACTGAGAAGTCGCCCACATTCCGAAAAATCTACTTCACGGTAGTAGATTATATATAAAGCAAGACAAGTTCTCAAAAAAACATAATCTACCCAGCAAGTAGGTATTTATACACATTGTTTTACGGCAATCAAATATACCACCACCATGTCTCAAATCCCGCAATTAATATAAGAATAAGCTGGTACCTTTCACAAAAATTACATTGTTACAGATTACAGATTGTTGGCCGCTATCCTTTTCTGGTCAGCAAAATTGATTTTTGCTTTGTAAAGGCTGGCCCAGTTTTAAAAAGTTCCAGAGTGAAATAAAAATGTCTGCATTACAAAACTTAATTAATCACATTGCAGCATGGAGAATTTCTATACAAACAATATTTGTTAAATTATTATCTCAATATTCTTCGAACATAACTACATGGACTCTCAAAGTCGAAAATATATTAATAATATATGTTTTCCCAGCCAATTTCAGCAGAAAATCACTCGATTTTGTAAACAAACGTCCAAATTCATGCATTTCCGACCACTCCAGTCAAAATAGGATTTCTTTTTAGCTATCAATGCAATCAATTTCCTGCACACATGATTATGTTTTTCTCGTTCAGATTCGTTTCAGTCATTCTATTTCATTTAAAGGCATTCAAGACTACTCTTTCACCATTTCTTAAGTTGAACTTCTACAACCTATTTTCACTTGATGAAATTGTATGGTTGACCAGCTCTTGCTGCTGGCTTTTATGAAATCCAATAAGTCATGCGGTCTACTGAAATTGAATGATCTTATTTGACCAGTGAATGCTTAACTGGTGAAATTGAATCCCTCTTTTTGACCTTTGCATGCTGATTCATCAGAGCATTAATTTTCAAACGAAATTGGATAAGCTCGGGTCTTAAAATGAACGTATTTTGGTTGAACTTGACCTTGAAAACCTATTTTATTTTGCATTTTTGTACAGTACTAGGATTAGGTCTAATAATTCAAACTTCCTCCCACTCACCTTGCAGTAAAAAATACCTGGCGCTTTGTATCCTTTGGCAAAAGGCGCATTGTAAATACGATTATTATTATTGTTATTATTACAGTACACGTTACATGTTACAATATAACAATAGTATACACATAATGAATGTTTATGAGTGCAATGGTGCGAATATGTTCATGAGTTGAAAGAGGGAATGTTCTATTCAACGAGGCGGAGCCGAGTTGAATGGAACATTCCAGCTTTCAACGAATGAACATATTCGCACCATTGCACGAATGAAAAACATTCATTATTTGTTTTATATAACATCCCAGTAGATCTTTGTCATTTTGATTGAAAGATACAACTTTCAAAACAAACAATTTCAACTGTAGAAGCCGAATGCTAGTAATTTTACTATGCCTTCTTGCAGTAACACCTGCTGCGTTACCAAAGACACGCGCACGCAGTGATGTTTTTACTCAGCTTTTTCGTTCCATCCGAAAAGTACCATTGCACGCTGCCAGCGTGCAATGGTACTTTTCGGATGGAACGAAAAAGCACGGTGAGTGACTCAGCGTGCAATGGTACTTTTATTTGCTATCACGTGATGGACAATCCTCCAATCAAATGGCAAGGATCTGCTTGGGTGTTATATAATACAACATATAATCTGAAATGGTAAGCGCGTGGCTACACTATGTTCAAGCTGTAGGCGTGCAAGGGTGCCTTTAGCAGCCACCCACATCGACCCATTTACAGCACAGCCAGAGATCAAAAGCGTTGTTATCTTTTCTGCAGGGAGGTAAATCGGAGGGCCCATACAAACAAAAAACTTGAGGTACACAGGATTCCGCCCACAATTGTCAGTGCTGGAAAATCTGCCCAGCATTCAGGAGTCCCCAAGCACCACGAAGAGAATTTCTTCATTTCCAACCACCTCACATTTTCAAAATTGTTAAATTACACTGGCAATTTCAAAGGTTTTCAACAAAATGTAAAATTTGGTAATTACCAGTTCAAAATGGTAGTATCCGAAGCCACTACTTTTGAGCACTACTTTGATTTGAAACTATTTGTATGACCTACCATGTAACTACTCAATCTCGCAACGGTTTCCTTGGTAAAGGAGAGGAACAACTCATTAACCTACTCATGGCCTCGGCCGGGAATCGAACCAGGGCCACAGTCATGAGAGGGGAGGGCTGCTTACACCAACCACCCACATAGATGTCAATGTGGAAAGTAAAGAGGGTCACATTTACACATGTATAAAACATTCACACAAAATAGATTCAGTGGATAAATAATCACAAACCTTTCGTAAATAATATCACCAGTGACACTGAACAATAAAAAAAAAAGGGTTCCCCCCCCTTTTTTTTAAGGGGTGGGGAATAATTTGAAGCATAAATATCCCAAAAGGAGGGAGATACATTTATTGGTGTAGTTACAAACCTTATCAACAAAATGCAGGGTAAGTGATTTTCCACAGATTTGTTATTTTGTGCTTAATGTAGGTATACAGCAAGTGGGAACACTGGTCTTAGACAATTACCAAAGGTGCCTTTATTAGGGTCAGACTAGATAAGGGAATCAATATGTGGTGAAGGAGTTTTCAACTAGTGGTTTAATCCCAACGGGGCCTGGTTCTTGATAATTTTACCAAGACGAAGTCGAGGTAAATTATAAAAAACCAGGCCTCGGCGGGTTTAAACCACTAGTTGAAAACCGATTCAACACACTTTGATTCCCATTCATAAATACCTTTTCGGTCAAAAACATCATCACTTTTTGGTCAAAAAGTAAAATAAATGGAAAAATTTTAATTGTTAAATGATTTCTTTCAACACAACAACCCTCCAGCTATGAAATGGTAAAGCCCTCCGCCGCCCTCGGATAAACAACCCCATATAAGGGAATGCTGTGCACATCGCGCGTACTGCGTGATGTGGCACAACTGTTTCAGCTGTTGCTCTCGACCAATAGGAATGAAGAAACTATCTTATAAGAACAGGTGCAAGGTCGCGTGTCACGCCCATGAATTAAAACTTTTAACCGTCATAAACAAAGGTTTATACACACCCACGTGACGTGCTCTCCACCAATAGAAATAGCGAAACTGAGGTATTTATGAATCATGGTTTATGATTCGCTTGATTGTCACGCTCTATGTTAAAATTAAAATAAGCTTCCTTGTCCCAGAGTTTTAAGTTTGTTTCAATAAAATTAAACAAATTATCTGTATATTTATTATAAAAAATTAACTCATTTTCAAAAAATCATAGTTATGAGTATTTTTTTCATAGATAAAATTTAACATAAAGATTTGATTAAAGTACATGTGTTCTTGTTCTGACGCGTGAGACTTGTCAGGTCTTAATGCCAACTTTGTAAAGTTGCTGTTCCTTGAAAGATTTACTGTGGGTTTTAACCCTTACACCGATGTGTGTACGCAATGTATACTCGGTGCTTTGCCGAGTCCTGCAAAAAAAATCAGAGCATTTCGAATCATATGTTTTGGCAGTGAGTACCACACCGCTATATAACAGATGTAAATTTTGCATCGGTATAAAAAATATAAATTTTGGTTTTGCAGTACACCAAGTGAAAATACTGGTCTTTGACAATTACCAAAGGTGCCCAGTGCCTTTAAGTACATCCCAAGAGTTTTTAAACAATAGAAACACAGGTACAATAATCAAAAGCAGAAACACTAAAAACACATTCTCACGAAAACCTACACTGAATCCATGGCTTTTCCGGGGAAGTGTCGGTGCCGAGTCGGAACATCTCATCGACGACCTCAAGGTGGCAGACGGTCTCCAGAGTGACCTGCTGGCAGACGCGCTCTATCGCCGCAAGGCTCAGCATCAGATTCCCGGCTTGGCGTCTGTTTTTGGGTTCCACTTTGGACATGAAGGTAAAGAAGGTGTTCTGTATGGACTCTTGGTAGGAGCGGACCTGCTGCCTGTTCTGAAGCATCGGTGTATCTGAAAACCAAGACAAACAAGTTTGGCATGCAATGATAAGAAATAATACTAGGTTCTTATATTATACAAATATAACATGGTTTATTTCAGGTGACTAGTCTATATTAGCTCCCGAGGTATTGGAAGTTGACAAACTAGTTCCCGAGGCGGGCCGAGGGAACTAGTTTGTCAACTTCCAATACCGGAACATGATTTGGAGCAAGGGAAACAGAAGAATGTGAAATAAAATGCTCATGATAAGTTTGTTCATGTGTTGGATGTTGCTAATGCTCTCAGGTGCAATCTCTGAGGCCTTTTCAGAGACATTTCTTGGACCCTTTAACTAAGTTTGTCCACAAAAAATTGTTGGGGCCTTGTGATACTACTGATACGTAAAATTTAAATGAAGAGGCATCTTTCCTCTCGTGTTTTTTTTTTCTTTTCTTTTTTTCGTTTTTTATATATATTTTTTAAATTATTTTTTCCCCCGGGGGCACGTTTATAGAGAGCTAAATACGTAAGTTTCTAAGCGCTTTAACCAGATTGACAAAACAGATGGGTTTTAAAAGTGTCCAATGAAGGCGCTGCTTAATAGACCGATCCATTAAGCTCCGCCCCGTTGCGTATTGACCATTCACAACGCAACGAAGGTCCGTCAAATAAGGTCCGACATGCGTGCGCGTTGTGCAGAAAGGCACTGGAGAGGCTCACGTGTTCTTGTTCACACATGCGTCGTGGGCAGAGCCTAATGGATCGGTCTATTGTGGGTGGGTAGCTTGTTTCAAAAGTGGTGGAGCTATGACCGAAAAAGCATGACCACCAAAGCGTGTCATGGTGCAGAGTGAAAAACTTTTGGTGCGTTTGATAAGCTTCCCTGTAGAAACCAACGGTTCTTTTCAGAACCACCCCAAATCATTAGAGATAGTCATTACATGGTGTTACCGCATACCTTTCTATATCGTATTTCCACCATGCAAAGTTTCAAATCCTACATAAGCTTCCCTGTGTCGACCCCGCTGTGCTCACTCGGGTGAGCCTCTGACATGAGCTAATCGAACGATCACTCACCCTCTCGTGGTGACGTCATGCACCTGGGGCCAGCCCCAAGTGACTTGTTCCACAAGCAGGGCACTTGGGGCTGACCCAGGTGAGCCCCTGGAATTACGTCAAAGCTATTCGAACACACCAGGGGCAGTTCAGGGTCGACCCGGGGAAGCTAATCAAATACAATAATAAACAGAACCAGTTATTATTACATAATTGTAAATTATGTTGCTTTTACCTGGATTCAGTAGCAAAATAAGTTTCAAGCAGACGAATGACGTCATGTTCAGGCCATTACTGTGTAGCTGGTGTCCAATATTGGTGATCTTATGTACCAGCTGGTTGAACTTTGACACGCTGAAGTCGTTCAGGTCAATGACCTGGTTCTGTGGCATCAGAAGTCGACCCTTGTTGTCCAGGCAGTAGAAGATTAGCTTTAGACACAGCAGATTAAGGACTGATCTGTGCAGTAGTCTTATCTGGTCTTCGATCTAAAAGTAGAAAAAGGTTCAAACATTTGAAACATTGGTATTTGTCAAAGATCAGGGCCCAATTTCATAAAGCCTGTAAGCACAAAACCTGCTAAGCCCAGGAAAGTCTTGCTTAGCAAAACAGGTTACCAGCCAACATTCCATAAAGTTTACACTATTGCGACTGGTGCCCCACTCCTTTTGTGCTTGGCAAAGAAATTTGTCAAGTGGGTATTTTCTGCTAAACAGCTTTAAAATGCTAAAGCAGAAAATATTGCTTAAACAATATTTGCTTAGCAGAAATGAGCAGGATACCAGTCACAAACATTATACATGTAACAAGGTACTTTGTTTATTCTGCTAAGGATAATTTTGTTGTGCTTAGCTACTTGTTGTGCTTAAGCAGCTCAGTATCGGCGCTTGACATGTATGTGACCCAACACATACATGACTCAACGAACCAGTGAACATTTAAAGGTAGGGTCATAGGTTGTTTTTTGTCAAAAATTGCTGATTTATAGGCAAATTAGTTGATAAAGATACAATGTAAGTCACCTGTGAAAGTTCCAGCTAAATACAGTGTCAACTTGTTGAGCAAAAAGCAAACAGCTGTCACTGAATTTTCATCAAGAAAGTCAAATCCATCCATGCTTTAAAGGCAGTGGACACTATTGGTAATTACTCAAAATAATTATTAGCATAAAACTTTACTTGGTAATGAGTAATAGGGAGAGGTTGATGGTATAAAACATTGTGAGAAACGGCTCCCTCTGAAGTGACATACATGTAGTTTTCGAGAAAAAAAAGTATTTTTCCACGAATTTGATTTCGAGACCTCAAGTTTAGAATTTGGGGTCTCGAAATCAACCATCTAAAAGCACACAACTTCGTGTGACAATGGTGTTTTTTCTTTCATTATTATCTCTCAACTTCGACGACCGATTGAGCTCAAATCTTTGGCCTAGGCTTGTAACATTTATGATTGCGAAACAAAATCTGATGCGCATCCAATGTGAACAGGTACAATTAGTGTGTCTGAATCTGTATCCATGTCCATGCGGGGCCTGGGCGTCTAGTGAAATTCACTACTGGACTAGTCGCGCCTCAAATAGTCTCGACTTTGACACTAGTCGCAACTAAATTTTTATTACAAAGATGCATTCCGGCATATTGTTTGCCGCAGGTGAGTTAAAGTAAAATTCATGCTGAAAGGATTGAAGGATTGTGCCACTGATGTCTGATTGTGTTTTTTCGTAAGTAAATTATGTTGTCGTGAATAGTCATGAACGACACGATTGGTTCACCAAGCAGGTAGCCACGACTATTTTTTTTGTAGTCGTTGCGGCAGGGTTAACCGAGTAGTTGAAAAACAGTAGCCCGACTCGACTAAGCTGTCAATAGTTGCAACTACGACACTAGTCGCCCAGGCTTAATCCATACGCTTGCGAAACCTCTGTATTATCAGCCTTCAGTCTGGATTCGAACTGCCTGTAGCTGCAGGGAAACCTCGGTAGTCTAGTTGGTAAGACACTGCTCTAGAATTGCAAGGGTCATGGGTTCGAATCCCACCTGAGTAACATGCCTGTGATATTTTTTTCACAGGACTCGGGAAAGTACTGAGTATACAGTGCTAACACACATCTGTGTATGGGTAAAAACCAAAATTAATATTCTTTATCCCTGATGCAAATTTAACATCTATTAACTCTGTATTATTATTAGACTTTTACCGTTAGTTCCCTGTAGAGTGGAAGACCCTGAACCCATCTGATGAGAGGCAGCATTGTGTGGTTGATGATGTGACTCAGAGTCACAATCAAGTTCTTCTCTTCCCGTAGGATACAGAGGCAGCAATCTCGGAAGGACTGCTGGATAAAATCTTTCTCCTTGTCCGACAGATCCAAAATAATTTTTGGAACAGAGACCACTTTGGGTAGTTTGGATTCGACTTTCAAGTCTTTTCGATGTTCTGGCGCTTCTGTTTTGCTCAGCTGCGGCGACAAAGCGACACTCTCAGAATCTGTCAAAGTCTTGTTTGACTGCGTCGAGTTGGCGCTTTTATCTGATGCGACTGGCGGTTTACATGAGATACATGTAGACTCTCTCCGTTTGCGCTTCTTAGGCTGAGAACACTTCAACTGGTTCTGTTTTTCCTCTTCCAACTTGCTGAGGCGACGTTGTTCAGAAGATCCGTTGTACAGGCTGCGGCCGCCACGCTGGCGATCGGACCTGATGGCTAACGGACACACAACATCTCATTAAAATAAACATGTATAAGAAATGTTTCCTTGGCATCGCACACATATTTTGTTTAGGACTCAGGAAATACTTCTTGTCCAATTACCATTTTGAGCGACAAGCCCTTAGATGGGTGGTCGTGTGGATTTTTCTCCAAAATTCAAGCCCTGCACACATGTAGTTTTCACACATGATAACAACACTTTTTTTAGTGCATGCACTGCGACTCGTCACCGTTTGCTATAATTGCAGATCAAATCCTGATAATATAGGAAATGTATTGATTTTGTTTTTAAATCAAATTTTTTACAAGCACTTTTTATGTCTTATTTCACACTCTTGCTTGTAGCTCTAAATATTAACTGGATCAGAATCAAAATTGAAAGGGAAAAAATGTGCCTGCTGCCTCTGACGACTGAAGTACGGTCAAGTGTAAATTTCGAGCCCTGCATAGTGTTTTTCATCGGTCGAATTTATGAACGCGTGAGGGCGCTCTCAATAGTATTTATATCACTTCTAGGGGTATACGCGATTCGTCCTGCACAGTTTTAATCGCCATTCTGTCACTTTTGTAGCGGTGAAGTTTTAAGTTGCTTTAGAGGTCGATTATAACGGCTCCTTAAAAGTCTTATTGTTCATGATGGATTAGATGTCTGTGGTGGTAATGTGTTCCAGTGTTTAATAACTTTTTTGGGTAAGAATGAATATACCCCCGGAAATGGAAGTTTGAGAGCGGTAACAAATACGGCGCACTATTGTGACATCACACTTTTCTTGCCAATTCAAGATCGATACACAGCTCAAGTTCAATATCTTTACAGCTTATAAAATTGGGCCCTGGCCTCATTACACAAAACTTGAAACACCAACTTGACACCTTTCTCCGTTCACTACACTGGCTGCCAAGTACATCAAATACAATATTATCTTCTTCTGCTGGCTTACCTGACAGTTAACGGACATGCTCCTACATATCTTCAAACTCTAATTTCTCCAAAGTTCCACAGCATTGCTTCAATTGACTGTTGGCATACGACTCACAATATTATTTAGAATATTATTTGGTTTGACCCTTACACCGATGTTTGTAAGCACTGTAAGCACTTAGTACTTTCCTGAGTTCTGTGGAAAAAAATCACCTTGAGGCATAGTACTTGGGTGGGATTTGAACCCACAACCGTTGCCAATCTAGAGCAGGCACAATTTGGCTCTGTGTGCCGCAATATTATTATTATTACTATTATTATTATTATTATTATTATTTTTATTACCTTCAAACTTCATCCCCAGTGAAAGGCACTTTTGAAAGCGGCATGAGGCACACACCTTACGACTTTTCAGAGTGATCACACACGTCCCACCGTTGACACATTTGAGCTTCTCAAAGCGCTTACTGTGAATCGTCCGCTTGAAGAAGCCCTTGCAGCTCTCGCAAGAGTACATGCCGTAATGGTAGCCGGACACCAGGTCTTCACAAATCGGGCATTTCTTGTCAGGTGGTGGCTTCATTTTCAAGTTCACACTTTCCGCATTTTCCTCTGGCGCTGTCTCCTGTTCACCTAAATCTTGCGGTTTTTCATCCGCAGAATCGGAGGAAACGTTCAGCGATTGTTCCTTAGACGACTCCAAAAACTCAAGAGTTGCTGATGTTGTTGCAGAAAGAGAAGTCTCGGGGGATGAGAAAAACTTTGAGACGGACTTCGAGAATGGCGTTTCATGCGATGAGAATCGCTTGAATGCCAGCTGCTCAAACGGAGTAGAGTTCCTGCTTTCTGAAGCAACTGTTTGAGAGATGGAATCAAGACTTCTCGGTGGCATGTATTCCTCGTCGACCCGTTCCACCTTCACCTGAGACTCTGTTATTCTGCCTCCTGCGCCATGACACTCTTTGAGTGACCCTTCTCTGTTCCGAGAAGTCAAAGTGGTTTCAGGAGCACGAGAGGTGGTTTTATTCACATCGGTGGAGTCCGCATTCAACAGGGGAAAGGGAATACGTTCTGACCAGGCGTTGGGTGACACAAACTGATCTGAATTCCTGGCCAGATGTGCGTGCTTCATTGACAAGGTGTCTTGACTAAAACATGGACCGTGCTGTTGACCATGTAAATCTGGAGCTGTTATCACTGACTTCCGAAGCTCCTTCTTCGATGACGAACCTGATGAGGATGCAGCAGAATGGTTTGCATTTTTTGTGCTCAGATCCAGTACTGAATGCAAATCCAACCAGGCGCGGGTAAAATCAACATCCGAAGAGGATGTCTGGTGGTTATTCAAACCTGACCATGCTGTCAAGTCCGGGCACTGAGGTAGACTTTTCTTGTTGAATGCTGAAGGAGAACCTCCAACTGTCTGGGCGTCTGAAGAATCGTTGACGAGTTGTCTAGTGGGAGAGGTCAGTCTAAACGGATGCAAAGGTTTCTGTTCGTGGGAGTTTGCACTGCAGAGAGGCCCCCTACCCTGTTTGATCATCGCAGGCGCCTTGGGCTGAATTTGATTTTTTTGTGCGGCAGCAGTAAGTCGACTTCTGGAATTGAATTTAGAAGTAACATCAGAAGGCCCACTCTGAGAGGTAGTATAATCAACTGCAGTAGTCACGTCCGATTTAATTGATTGCGTTACTCTTGACTGCAATGCGCCTGAGGTTAACACGCCAGGGGGGAAGGTGCCCCACAGGATGGATGGGTCTACAACATTCGATGATCTGGGATCACGTGGAGTCATGGTGACATCTTTACATTCCTGTGGATCACCAGCCACCACAGACGTGCGGAATAACTGCTGCATTTTGATGAGCTGGTGGAGCCAGTGCATCCTCTGTGCATGATGGTCCATCATGTCTTGAAGTTGCGAATCTGGTATTAAGGGGGGTAACATTTTATCGCCATCACCGCTGTCGGACATTTTTTCCCCCTTGAATCCTCTTTGATAAAAAGTTTACAGTCGGAAATCTCTCCTAACGTACTGGCGGGATGTGCATCAGGCTGATGTGACATGACGAAAGGACTGGTTTTCCATCTGGACGTCTGTCCATCTTTGGGATACCAAATCGTTCCATTGCTGCTTAGCGCTCAACCTATAAAAAAAGGAAGAGTCATAAGATTTCATAACAATCACAATATGCAAGTCAAAAATAATAACAATAATTTTTTTTATATAGAGCTTTATACAACCGAAGGGCATCTCAAAGCGCTTCCAACTTTAGTACCCCTGGTCACTGGGCCGTTTAATTCATTCCTTAAACCATCTCAGGTAACTGGTGAGTATACAGCCTGTGCTGCCTTACATGTAGCGCGCTATTGCTAAATCAATCACAAGAACCATCTCTGCCCTCACTAGATACCCATTTACCCCTGGGTGGAGAGAAGCAATTATAGTTAAGTGTCTTGCTCAGGGACACAAGCGTCACGGCTGGGAGTCAAACCCGCACTCTGCTGTCAAAGTCAATGATAAATTGAATGTTTTTCTAATTGTAGGCCTATTTGTTTGTATTTTGCAAATGTGTAATAATGGGATGCTGTGGCCCAGAATGTGAGTCAAAATACACCAAACTCAAAGCTCCTGGTGTTTCTGGTCAGCTGAGTTGGGTTCGAGTCCCGGTCTTCAATTAGAAAACGTTAGTACGCAAAAGAAATTGCACCCATTGCAGTGAGTCCACGCTTTGGGTATCCCCTGTCAGAAGTCAACAGTGAATATCTAGAGCTAAGAATTTAAACTAACTGATTTAGTTTCTTTAATATTTTGCACCTAAATTGTTTACTAGGCCAAGAGCAAAAAGTTGACCTTTTGGTATTGACTACAAGTTGAATTGTTCAAACATAGCCCTTTCTTTACAGTTGTCCTTGTTTTATGGTGGTTTATATATAACGCTTCTAGTACAATACACCTCTCTTAATATTTATGCATGAGGTACGTCACAATGCTAACTCAAAACGAGGCGATGGGCGCAGCCACTGCAAGTGATGGGGAACGTGCGCCCATAGCCTCATTTTGGGTAAGAATTATTACGTCATGCAAAGTATTAAGAGAGGCGTATAGGCATTCATAAAGCTCCCACAAAGATCGGAGCGCTTTACAATTTACGCTACAGACAAACGGTGCAATAAAAAAGTACAAAGCTATTAAGACACCCTAAAGACATCGCTCCAGAAGTGTAGCATCAATACTGCATCCTGGGATGAGCAAACAGGAGATTGAGCCTCATGGAGGCAACTATTGCGACTGCTGAGAAAGGAGAGGAAACGAGAAAGACATCTCCATGGTCCAACCCTGTGACAACGGCTTTAAAAAGAGTATGTGGCTCACGGATTGGACTTTTGAGTCATCGATTGAGTCACCTTTAGGCACCAACTACCTCAACCCTAATAACTTTGCTTACGTGTGGGGAACATCTTCCTCGACATCAAGGGATTGCCTATAGGGTTATGATTATTGCAACAAACGTTCTACCTACTAGATGTGCTGAATGACCAGTGTTGTAGACACGGTGGGCGGTGCCTGGCAGGCCTGTCCAGGACTCACAATTTTTTTCCCAGCGCTCTGAGCAAAACACATTGTGCCACCCAGCATAAATTTCCCCAGGAGTAAATCAAAATATTGTCCACTGTGCATTGATCTGATTCTGAGACATAGCTAATGATAAGGAGTATCAGATGTCACAGACAGCAAACACAGTCAAAATGTCATTCAACTTATTGCATCCAGGCCTCATAACACAGTTTGGAAACCAGGCATCATGCCTGACGCTTGCACTTCAGCTATTAAGCCAAATGACATAAAGCACCAGTTGATCGTCCGGATTTTTCAAAAAAGAATAGGATGAGGGCCTTACTATTTACTATTTACTATTTTTTTTAAAGATGGCCACCAATTCTTCAGTTTAAATCAACCGCAAACTTATTTATACCTATTAATTGCATGAGGACCTGTATTAACACTTCCACTAACAGGGTCGGATATCATTAAAAAGATTTGCTGGTAGGCATTCACTAATATTGTTTTATGAAACAGGCGGTTTCAAGTGTTCGAAAGCATCAAGTTAGATTTGGGAAAAGCTCCTTAGGCCAGTCCTTTTGAAAAGATGGATTAAATATTAAAAAATAGTAAATAGTATTTAAAAAAAGGATGCGGCCCCAAACAAGGA
This sequence comes from Asterias rubens, assembly GCF_902459465.1. NCBI lineage: Eukaryota > Metazoa > Echinodermata > Asteroidea > Forcipulatida > Asteriidae > Asterias > Asterias rubens. Next base: position 8,566,049 of record NC_047080.1, on the reverse strand, counting down.
TGCGGGCGGGGACGATCAACTGGTATTTGTTTTTGTTTGGCCTTATGGTCCCAGTCGAATCCCATCTATTGAACAAATTTTTCATCAGACTAAGAAGCGGTAGGAGATGGCAGTCACTTTGATGCAAAACAAACAGTACCTCAACTCCTTCATTTTCGTCTCCTCAATGAATGATCAGCCTCAGGCGTTTAACTACTTACTTTACTTTCTGCTTAGATGTTGGTCGGTGGTTTTCAGTATGATTCCATTGTGTATTTCCAGTAGTTTATTTAAGATTGTGTGTTCTTAATTTTTTCCTGTGTTGCATGTATGCAAAATGAATTTATTTCATGGTAGGATCAATAAAACTTGAATTGAATTGAATTGAAATGAATAATTAAACATGAATAATTTTGTTGAATTGGATTTATTGCCCACCTAAAAATTAGTCTACATGTACTGGTAGTACATTCTGTGCAAGATTCATTCTAACATCCTTGGTTCTGGTTTACTTCGACTAGATAAATGAGGTTGGTCCCGCTATACATGATCTTCTCCAGATCCAAAACTGTTTGAGGAACAAATCTCATTTACTCGTAGTTCTAACGCTAAAAATGCTAGTAAAGGAGTACATGATGTATTATGCAGAAAACGTCGCTCTTTGATATTAACTTTTTTTTTCTCAAAACTTGACAACTAATGCAGCTGAATCTTCTACAGGTAAATTATATTTAGTATTGTTCATCTTCATTAACAGTGAGTAGGGTTTCATGTCCACATGTCATGACCAAACACTTGCTACACAATGTACGTATAAAGTCACCCTTTAATTATTGGGGATGTTCTAGTGGTGGGCGATAAATCCACCAAGGACAAGCGGATCAACAAAATTACTCATGTTTTAAGGCACTGGACACTATTGGTAATTTACTCAAAATAACTATTTAGCATAAAACCTTACTTGGTAACAAGTAATGGGGAGAGGTTGAGATTATAAAACATTGTGAGAAACGGCTCCCTCTGAAGTCACGTAATTTTCCATGAATTTGATTTTGATACCCCAGAATTAGATTTTGAGGTCCCGAAATCAAGCATCTGAAAGCACACAACTTTAAGTGACAAGGGTGCTTTTCTTTCATCATTATCTTGCAACTTCAACAACCAATTGAGCTCAAATTTTCACAGGTTTGTTAATTAATGCATATTTATGCTGAGATACACTAAGTGAGAAGACTGGTCTTTAACAATTACCACTAGTGTCCAGGAACTTTAATTATGGGGGCCATCATTGCTGCAGTGCAAGCTTCAGGCATAATGCCAGGGCCCGATTTTGTGCTTACTGTGTGATTTCTATTTCATAGCGCTGCTAACCGTAAGCACACGAAAAGGCATGCTAACCTTCCGGTGCTTACCGCACAGAAATAAATGACGTCACAATGCAAATCCACGGTAAACACGCAACATGGCTGCCCAATTTTTCTGCTAACCAGTGAAAAACGCTAAAGGCTTAAGTAAATTTTTCTGCTACAGTAAGCACGCAAATTTGCTTACCGTTAAGCAGCGCTATGAAATTGGGCCCTTGTTTTTGTTATGTGACCGTGCAAAAAATTGAACAACCTTTTGAATGAATTCTTTCTCTGTGTCATTTCATTCTCCTTTAAAATACCTGTGTCTCAAATCAATGCACAGTGGACAATATTTCGATTTATTCTAGGGGAAATCTCTGCCGGTGGGCACATTGTGTTTTGCACGGAATGCAGGGCAAAAATTGTGAGTCCTGGGCAGGCCTGCCCAGCACCGCCAGGGGTCGAAGTTGCCACTAGCCCGCTAGCCCGGGACTACCAGATTTACAGCCAGGCTACTCATTTTTCCAGTTTGATAGCCCGGCGGGCTAGTGGGAAAATAATGTCAAAATCAATATCACAAACCGCAATGAACTGTGCTGATGGTGCATTGTAAAGTTTGTGTCGTGACTCAATGTGTTTTTTGGGCAACCAAAACCTCGTCGGGGATACTAACACTTCTCGGTTACTAGATAGCCCTGCCGACTACCATGAAAATACACTGAATTTTGACCCCTGACCGCCCACCGTGGCTACAACACTGAGATGACTTATCAGGCATGCAACTGCCCTTCGAAAAAAAAAATGGAAAATTTTCAAAGGCACAACGCAAGAGCGGAGCGAGGCAGCCGAAACACCACGGAACATATTGAGGCTACCAGTCTGATTATGGATTAAATTACGGCTGGAGGTGTAGTTCCCTTAAGTTGCACAGTTTTTTTTCTTGAAAAATGGCTAACACAAAATTTAGATGCAGATTGTCTGGAACATGAGAGTTTTCGGAACACAGGGGTGCAAGGGTTGTCTGAAGGGGTGTCGGAACATAGGGGTGTTGGAACTTAGCCTAATAGGGATGTCGGAACATGGGGGTGTCATAATATAGGTTGAGTTGTTGGAAGCATATAGGGATGTCAGAACATACGGATGTCGGAACATAGGGGTGTCAGAACATACAATGTAGTCTGGATAATGTTCTCACTCAATGCTCTAATTAGAGCCGCCAAACGAGAAGAGAAGATGATGAAGAAATTTCAGTTTTAGATGTGGGAGGAAAACCCCACGCAGTCAAGTAGGGACCAATTTAACCCAAAAATGTGTGCCCTGCCTTCCGCATAGTAGCAGTGTGCACGCGGTAGGCAGGGCACTCCGATCAAGCAGAGAGTCATCTAAGAACACTCGACGTGATGGATGGTCTTTTAAATCATCATTTTGGAGCACAAAAAATTACCATGAACAAAATTTTATGACTGATATTGCATCTTCAATATGGAGAGGCCAGAAGACGTTTCTCAAGCAATTTCATTGGATATTTCTGTAATTTTGGGGCATTTTTTTGTGAGAACAGAGAAAATGGTGGTTTCGCACGTGCCTTAAAAAAAAATGTATGAGGGGCTTTTACGAGTGATATATATATTACAAATTTCTAAAAACAAGTAGTGCAGTGGGATATAAAGCGCCCCAGTAACAGGTTTTACTAGTCACACATTTAAAATACAGTGAAATTCACTCTGGTGTACAAGTATAAATCATTAAAATTACAAAAGTACAGTATAGGCTACACAAAATAACAAATCAACAATAATCACTGTGCAGATATTATTAATAGTAATACTTTTAATTAGGGACCTCCATGGGGTTAGTTAACAACAGTGAAAGGTTGCACAGGCTAGGGATACATGTAGGGCAGCCTCCAGAAAGAAAACATTATCAATTTATTTTAAAAATAATTATTAGTAATACTTTAAATCAAACCGTCATTAGAGCAAAAATATTGACAAAATAGTGACACCGCCAATATAGGGCTAGATAGCTCAGTTGGTAGAGCGCCGGCACGTTAGTCCGGAGGTCGTTGGTTCGAATCCCACTCCAGTCAATTCTTTGTTCAACCCCCAAAATCATTTCAAAATTTACCCAGTCAGTTTCCCTTGTGGTTTATATTGATATCTGAAACAAAAAGTCGCATCCCCTTAAGGTGATCCCCTGGCTGCCGCTTCCCAGGTTGTATCGTAATTTGGGTGTGATCCCTGGCTACACGGCAGTTAACGGTTGAATGGCTTCTGACTGGCACCCCCGAACAAAAATATTGACAAAATAGGGACACCGCCAATATAGGGCTAGATAGCTCAGTTGGTAGAGCGCCGGCACGTTAATCCGGAGGTCGTTGGTTCGAATCCCACTCCAGTCAATTCTTTGTTCAACCCCCAAAATCATTTCAAAATTTACCCAGTCAGTTTCCCTTGTGGTTTATATTGATATAAAGCAAAAAAGGTAACACTTTTAAATTGGAGTAATAAAACTTGTCACTACTAGTACTAAAATTAAAAAGTGTTAACGTTTTGTATTTTTAAACACTCGAATCTACCTAGATACCGATAACGTAAATTTATAGAATCTAACCAGTCTTGTATTATATCCTGGTGTCATGTGTTTTCAGTAGGACAACAGGAAAATTGTTCACAATCAAAAACTGAATGTTTTTTTTTCAAATCATCTATCCAATTTTTTAACAATAACACTTACACTTCATGGTGTGTGTTGAAATTTTTAAAGTTTTGGTTTTACGTTGCGAGAGACAGTCCGCCATTAACAGTGCTTATAATGCATGCACGACATTGGAGCAACGTCATATGTTTTCACACCTTTCATTGGTTGGTATTTTATTGAATATTCCGAAGCAAGTATGGCGTGCAAAATAAATCAAAGAATTATGTAATTACTACTTAACAAATTTAATCACATTTTTGTCCCAAGGCATTTTTTATGGCTAAATATTAGAATCGAGAGATATCATAAGGCATGATAGTAAAACACCCCACCCCCCTTTAAACACACACACTTCATAACAAGCCGGTTTCCCCCTTTTTAGACCAGTAATGTTTTGTTTCAGGAGATAAGAAACTAATCTATGATAATATAGATGTATTATATTTTACGCTTGCTGGAATTTATTACAGTATGCAGTTAATCAAAAACATTTTTTTTTTTTCATTTTCACTTAAAATATTTTAATTTTTTCCTCATATAACACCAGAGAATCCCAAATAGTAACCACCTCAAGTGATCCATCTAGTGACTAACACAGAATGAAACTCAATCTTGCAGATAGTAATTTTGTTTGGAACTTTCGAGGTTGGATGATGTTTCTTTGACTCATTTGAATGTTGGCATAATAATGCACTAGTGGTTTGTACCAAAAATCAATCGTTTTATAAATATTTGAGCATAACCAACGCCAGGAAACTTTATTCTCAGCATGATTAAGCCTGATAAAAATACAGTCCATGAGTAAACTGCATAGCTTCTGTCACCGGTGCAGCTTGCACAATTTCGCAGTAAACGGGAATCAAAGTTGGGGGTTCGAAAACATATGAGGGTTGATATCGTATGACGCTACGATATTGTATTAATATTATAAGTTATCACACAAGCGCGAGTGGAATACGAAAAAATATAGCGCTTCTGCATCCCATATCCAACGAGGCCGAAAGCCGAGTTGGATATGGGATGCAGACGCGCTATATTTTTTCGTATTTCACGAGCGCGCGTGTGATAACAAATTTATCTTCCAGTCTCACTTGCAACGTGCAAAATTTAAAACTTCAGAGCGTTAGTTCATGCGCACAAAGTTTAGAATGTAATTTTTGCACTGTCCGTATACGGAGCGTGACAAAATGACATTTCACAATACGCACTGTGTAATAAAAACAGAGGAAGTAGGTTATAAAACAGAGGTCGTAGCATATATGTTTTTATCCCCCTAGTAGTTCGAGCTTCTGAGTGGTGGATTAGCGCGTACTGGAAGATAAAAGGGATAACTTTTCGTATGGCGCCACCACTTTTTCACTCATTTTTACAAAAAGGGATATATCAATCAGGTAAATTAGATACTATATTAGGATAACTTTCCGTATGGCGCCACCACCTTTTCACTCATTTTTACAAAAAGAGATATCTCATTTGAGGTTAATTAGATACTATATTATTTAATATCGAATGAAAAAGTGGTGGCGCCATACGGAAACTTTTCCCTATATTATTTTATTTCGAATGAAAAAGTGGTGGCGCCATACGGAAACTTTTCCGATAAAAGTTTATAATAAAAATAAGAGAAGACTGGTAGATTCGTGTGTTTTGCCCCTGCCTTGATGATAACAAGTTTCCAGTAAATTTTAAACCTAGTGTCACTAGTACAGTAGTGAGCGTAGACAAGTATAATACATATGATAAGGATATTGATAAGGGTCATGTGATACCTCGCCTGAAGAACAGAATTTTCCCATGCATATATCCATCCTCCATGCGTGCTTTGCTGACGAGAAATTCACATTTAAATTACACACAAGTCATCAAGTCACAGGTGACAGTTTAAAATTAAATATATTTTTACTGGCCTTGTCCCCCTGTAAATACAATATCCCCGCAATTTACCGACTAAATACATTTATTTAAAACTTAACAAAATATTTATTGTCAACAAAATTTACTTACAATCCCTCTTTTCCGTCGAAATACTGCTATAAAGTGGAATAAATTCGCCAAACATTCACAGGGTTGTGTGTTGTGACATGTGGGTCGGGCGCTGGATGTACAATGTCTATGGGGTGTGTATATGTCCGTGCAACAACAAAACGGTACGCTTTTACAAAACCAAGGCCAATGACGTCACACTTTACAACACGACAATGAACCACTGATGCAATGAACACGACGACTGACTGGGGGCCAGTCTACGATCGATTATGTTACAACAACCTGCTATTATTAGCAAGAATTAACAGGACACCAGTCCCGAAATGGTGTACATTATACTACATGGCATTTTTAACTGGTAATCTTAATCTGCTAAAGAAAATTAGGCCGTGTCCGAAACGACGACTTCGGCTACAGCTACGTCTAGATCAGCGCGTCTACCAGTGTTGAAGAATAGGCAGACGCGCGCGATCTAGCCGTAGCTGTAGCCGAAGTCGCCGTTTCGGACACGGCCTTACTTTCTGTGAAATATAGAGGGCGCTGTACTTACTTGATTGATGTTCTCGGTGCTCTCTCTCGAGCTCTCTCTCCATCAGTGAAATAAACAAACGCGGGACACAGCAAGAATATGAATGTCGTTGGGTATTCCCCCCAGTCAAGAGTGAATTTTGAAGAAGATTAAAAGCACGGTAAAGTAAACATTTTGTAGTTTGTGATTCCATGGGTTTGGATAACTTTCCGTATGGCGCCACCACTTTTTCACTCATTTTTACAAAAAGGGATATATCAATCAGGTAAATTAGATATTATTCTATTTAGAATGAAAAAGTGGTGGCGCCATACGGAAACTTTTCCACATGGGTTTTTATATCAGTTCAGATATGGCCTATTATATGGGTTTTTTATGGAGCAACGTTTGAAATTAAAATATATCCTACCCTTACCAGTTTTCATGCTATTATGCCTTTTTCTTAGAATTGGGAAACAAATAATGATGCCTTATATCAACCGATGCCCTAATTACCTTCTTTTGTTAATATGAAGTATGCAAACATATTTCAAACTTGATGGACATTGAAATGTTCACACTACACACCAATCTTCGATGACTTCAACTGGCCCCATTTGTTTTGATTGAGTTTTTCCTGTTTTCACGGCAAACAAGAAAGCATAGTTTCCCGGTGAAGCCATACATGGAAGAAACATCTACAGTGACTACAAGTGTTCTTTGAGACTCTGTGTATTACTCTATAGCCAGCAGTTGTCTTCGTTTTATTCAAAATATTTTTTACTGAAATTTTAAAATTACAATGGTAATTTGCAAAAAATAACAAAAATAAATAATTTAAAAAAAAGTGTGAATAATCATTGGCTTTCAAATCTGACATTTATTTGTTTTTTCTCTTAAAATTTATAATAAAGCGTATAAATAAACAGTGATAATTGAATCAACAAGCTGATCGTTTAAATTTTAATATTATAATATTGATCAGAGGGTTAAACAAAAAAATCTCAAAAAATATTAGAAAATGATATAAGGCACATGGCTTCTTTAAGCCTCTGTATTTTTTTTCCAGAATGCTCAGCAAAATATTCAGTCACATGGTTTGATCATCATGATTTGTGAATTGAAATAGTGTTTGATGAAACTTTTTCGGTGGGCAAATATTTTTATATGGCCTCAATATTATGGCCTCAACATTATGACATATTTGTGTACCTTGTAGAAATGCCTAAAATAACAAACTTTTTGCATTTACAAGTGCAAATATCCAGTGGAGCCTTACGTGTTTCTAAGTTTTGGTCAAGGGAGAGGAGACTCTTTGCTTGGCAAATAAAAACACACAATTTTTATCTAGGGACTCTTTACATCGCGCACAGAGAGGTAAAATATTTGCAACGATTTTAGGGACACCTCGAAAACAGGACCTCCTACGATAAATGAAATGAATGAAATTTCACAGTCAATCATTCAATTCATAAAATAAATATAAATAAGATAAATAAGTTTTTTTCAAATCTAACTCTAAAAATTCAATTTTGTTTTTTAATTCTAAATTTCAATTTTGTTTTGTCTGTGTGAAATCTTATTTTAAAACACCCTAAAAAAAAACCAGTAGACTACCGCACAAATCATAGAGTAAATCTCTGTCCTTACTCTAGGACTCTCTGTCCTACTCTAAAAACAGCATGCTTTTCGCTAGTTGCAATAACGTAACCCTCCTCCCTCCTTATGTTATCGCAACTAGCTTTTCGCTATCACCGCGGCAGACTATTACGACTTGTCCATAAATTAAAAAGTAGGCCTATTCTAGAAAGTGTGCAAGTTCCAAAAAATAACAAATGATTTATGTTTTAATTGCAGTGTTTTCAAACTTGTGAGGCCATGCGAACAGCCATCTCAATGCCGGTCACAAGATCGCAAACGCTTTTAAAAGATAAGGACATGTCGGAGTCGTCGGCGATAGATGCCGCCTCCGGGGATTCATCTCTGGAAGTACGCGAGAGGTACTTGAAACCAAATAAACAACAAAACAAAGATGCACACCCAAGAGCCAAGGCAGTCACACCAGATTCAAAAGCCCAATACAAGAAGAAAAAGGTAGTGTCTGAACAGAGTCAGTACTCCAGCTTGTCCAAAGTATTATTTGTGGCAGCTCTAGCAGTACTAGTAGTATTCGTTGGGGCTTCTTACTGGGTGGGAGATGGTATGTTAGGCTCTGGAAAACCTTCCATGCGCAATTCAAACGTGGCCGATATTGTGGAGGAAAACATAAGCAGCATCCGAAAAAACTTCCCAGGACAGGAAGAAGATCTCTGGGTGACGGTCAAAGCTGCGGTAAATTACCACATCAGATCTGAACCAGAATGCCCGATCATCCTTCTATTTGGAAGTCATCCGGATGCTTCAAAGACCTCCAGGTGCCTCGTGCAGAAGCTTGGGAGGACCCTCTCTGAGATCCTCGGCAAAGAAAAACCTCACGATTCCCTGTATGAGATCGACGGTGAAGACTTTCAAAACCAGAACGCTGACCGAGCTAAAATGGATATGGATCGCGGTCTGCGAAAAGCTTTCCAAGGAAAGCCCGGGAAGAAAGTCGCAACCGTTTTTAATCTGGACTACCTCCCGCCCTGCTCTGTGCTTCTGTTTCATGGTTACTGCGACACGGATAATGCGATCTTCAAAGATGTGGCTATGATTTTCACAGTCACCCTAAATGATCATTCCCCAGGGCCCAATTCACCGAAAGACTGGGAGCCCCTGGTTATGGAGCACCTGAAGAAAATGTGGGTGGATAAATGTCCGTCACTGCCCTTGGAGAAAGTGCAGGCTTTTCTCAGTAGGATCACCAACAATGTGGTTTTAGTAAAAAGAGAAGAGTCAACAAAATGTTAAGGGATTTGGGGATAAAAAAATGCTGTGCAAAAAGCACCTTGTGCCCAATTTCATAAATCCAGTAAGCAGAAAATTTTGCTTAGCAAATTTCTTGGCTAAGTGAAAAAGGACAATGGTTCCACAGTTCCAGGTAAACATTTTTTGTGCTAAGCAAGTTTTTGTGCTTATAGGCTTAAACTTGCTTAGCACAGAAAAATCTTGCTTAACAGAAACTGGTTACCAACCATAATTCCATAAAGTTAAATTGGGCCCAGGCAGGGAATAGAACCCAATCCACCGGTATCATGTATGGCTCAGGTCTAGGTGAGATTTGAACCAGAGATCACAGAGGTGAACTTCGGGACGAAATGGGTAGGGGGGGGGGGGTTGAAAAACAACCAAACCCAAGAATGCTGCACCATTTTAAGGGTCATCATACATTTAATTCTTAAATTACCGTTAAATTACAGTTTAGTTCTTACCATCACTGTTCTTCCTTAAAACGTTATGATGTTAAAAAGGAACCTTTGTACGGTACTGTAGTGATTTGTTTACCCCTTTTGGGTTTTTAGTTTTTGCATGGTGGGAATACGATATGGAAAAGTTTGCGGTAACACCATGTAATGAATATATCTTATTGAGTTGGGGTGGTTCTGAAAACCAAAGGTTCTTTTCAGAACCACCCCAATTCATTGAGAGATATTCATGACGTGGTGTTACCGCAAACTTTTCCATATACTATCAGTGGGTTTATAGTGGTTACTGTATTAAGCCTACGGGTTTTAAAGAGTACAACACCATGCCCAAATTGATAAATGTCTGACCAGTTATATTAGAGAGTGGGCAGACCAGACTAGATTTAGAACCATAGAGTTATATATAAGAACTAGAGGGCGCACTGGCCTATGTACGCACTCCGGCATGCGCGCAGGCGGCCATTTTCTAAGTTGACAAAACTGGCATCTCACAGCGTGTGTTTGTGCGGCCATTTTTTAAGTTGAACAAACAGCATCGCGTGAGCGTTCAATAAAAAACCCTCAAACGTGTATTTCATATTCAACGCGCGTGCAGAATGACGCCAGTGCGCCCTCTAGTTCTTATAATAACTCTATGTTTAGAACATATCAAACTTTAGTCTGGACCATGGTGTGGACAGGCCCAATTGGAGTTAAAACTCAAGTTGGGACTAGACATGTGGACATGTCGTTAAATGTCTGTCGCGGTAAAAGCGTTCTGACTCTATAATTCCGAATCTCCCCGCGGTATTCTCGCGAGACTGCTGGCCCAGCGAGACTACTGCTCTGAAGACAGAGTAGAAGTCCGCAACCAGCAGTTCGCTTGAGAGCAGTGATATTGCGAGAGCACCGCCACAACTCGACTATCTCCCTGCGGCAGAACATTAACGAATTGTCCACAAGTCTAGTTGGGACAAGCCCAGGCTAGAGTTAACTCAAGTTAGCAAGTAACTGAACTTGAGGCTGAGATAGCCAAGTCTTACCTCTAGGCAACTATAAAGAGATGTTGCCATTTGATTTACTACTTTTTCAATTGCCATTTTTTTGTAACATTAATATTAAATATTAATGTTTCAAACACCAATGTTCGTACTTTTACATGTGATGCCCTGGGCCAAAATCAGGCCGCTTAAAAATACTGAAGTGAAGGCACTTTACACCTTTGGTATAGTTAGCACATAAAAAACGTGCTTACCATAATAAGCAAGGTTATGAAATTGGCCCTTGGCGTTGGCATTGGGCATCACATAACAAGTTTTGACTTGGTTGTAAACAATGGTAAAAAGGGATTTTGTATGATTTTCTTCAATAATAATAGTTGTAAATAAGGCATTAAATGCTTCGAAGATTTTACCAGTGTCACAACCTTTGCCTGGTACCCTGTAGACTGTAGCAGTCATGAGAACCAATTTGTATGAACAGCACAGGGACAGTTTACCTTCAAGCCTCTAGTCTCTGTTTGAAGAGTCTAAATAACAAAATAAGTTCCAAGACTTGCATGTATTTTGCCTTTTTGGGTGTGCTTTTTGCATGGACAAATGTTTTTTTAATTAGGCTTTTCACACCCGGAGGGCGTCCCAAAGTCCTGGTTACTGGGCCTTAATTCATTCCTTAAACCATCTCAGCTCCCTGGTGGGAAGTATACAGCCTTGTGCAACATTAATATGTGCTACTCGGCTAAATCAACCACAAGAACCATCTCTGCCCTCACAGGTACCCATTTACCCCTGGGTGGAGAGAAGCAATTATAGTTAAGTGTCTTGCTCAGGGACACAAGTGTCACGACCAGGATTCGAAACCCACACTCTGCCGAATTTGATGCTTTTATTTGCTCGGCCACGACACCCTAATGACACAACTAATGGCATGTCATGGACGAGCAAATGAGAGCAATGGACTCAAGCTCTGGTGTTTCTGTTGAGCAGAGTGTGGGTTCGAGTCCCGGTCATGACACTTGTGTCCTTAGGCAAGACCACATTGCTGCTCCTTCTTGTGTGTTGTGTAGTGCATGTAAAATTAACCCGGTGCACTAATCATAAAGAGAAGGGGGGTCGCCCCGGTGTTGCTGGTCTGATCGGCAGCCTCATCACTTTGTAAACCATTACATGGTGCTATAAAGGAAAGGGTCACATAAAATGTACAGTTCCACATACCTTGCAGGAACAAATACCGAGTGCTTTGTTACACCTGTAGGGGTGTGATAAAGTGCTATAAAGGGTGTGTTGGATTAGCTTCCCCGGGTCGACCCCGATCTGCCCGCGGTACATTCAAATAGTTGCGACGTCGCTCCAGGGGCTCACCCCAGGCAGCCCCAAGTGCCCTGCTTGTGGAACGGGTCACTTGGGGCTGGCACGATATCACCGCGAGAGGGTGAGTGATCGTTTGATTAGCTTAGGCAGGGGGTCATCCGGATGAGCACGGGTCGACCCGAGAAGGCTAATCAAACGGACCCAGTATTATTATTATTCAAGAGGGTGTTGTATGGTGCTTCTTCCTTCAGGATACAAAGACAACAGTCTACATTGATGACAATAAACAGAACGAGACAAAGGTTTTAATGAAATTAGTTGGTTTAACCATCATTTTAATATAATTAGAAACAATTGTTACATGTAGTGCAGTATGTAGTGAGTTTGTTAAACAAATTCCATTAATACAGAACTTTAATTTGTAGTATTTTTGACTGCATGAGAGTGTGGTCAACCAAATTTATGCAGTCGAAAACAGGTTCAATTTATAGAAATTGTACCAGGAAAAAAATATCTCATTCTAAAGGCTGATTCGGAGTGTCATTTGACTTTGGGGGTGACTTGGAACAGTATCACCACTTGCTCTATCGTATTACCAGCCGTCGATTTCATGATTTCACCAAACCTTTCCCAACTTAGGATTACACTTGGGACGAGTTCAGTTCCGTATCCATAGATGTTAGGACGCATTGAACCCATCATAAGTTAGGACGGGTCACTTGTCCTAACATAGGATTAATCCTAGCATTTCGTGAAATCGGCGGCAGGACTAAATCAGAAAATGGTTTTTCTTCTGTTTAATGTGATAGGCTTATCGTCTTACATCACAACTTCTGCCACCCTTAAAGTTTCAGGGTTGACCTCTAATGCAAATAGACCGTATTGAATATGACATCACCGTTCAAATATCTGCCCTACAAGATGGCATCTGTGCGCCTGTGCATGGGTGTGTGCGTGCATGTGCCGTAGAAATCTAACCAGGAATGTTGCGTGCTGCGTGCTTCATTGATATACGCGTTTGGCTGTATTCTGAATTGGTGTTTACAGCTTTGGCTACAACTATCTCTAAGGGTGTTACTCATGATGTACTATACTTCAATGCATGATGAATTCTAGTCGGGCTGGATCTGGATAATCTCAACGCTCTAATTAGAGCCAAACGAAAAAGAGAAAATGGTGAAAAAACTTTAGCTTTAGATGTGGGTGGAAAACCCCAGAGAATTATTCCCTGGAAAACCTATGCAGTACAGTAGGGACTGAAAACCACATCCACATAGTGCCCTCGGTGGGATTCGAACCGGGGACCCAAAGGTGGAAGGCGAGGCACGACACCACTACACCAACCTGACTGCCATAGCATTGCTGTAGCTGTAGCCGCCATTTCAGGCTCAGTCCGACTCTCAAACTAAAACTTATTTATCTTTTATCCAGTGCAAACCAAAAAAATCATGTTTTGACTTGTGGTCTATAACTTGTATTTCATCTGAAATTTTGTAGAACTGTTCAATTAATTTGTGAAATTGAGCGACTTTTCCATATCTTGATACATGTAAATACATAGTTTGAAATAAAATGAAGCTAATTTGTTTCAGAATATTTTGTCTTCTGTTGTCTTTTATAACTTGTATCACAGGAACAAAAAGCTACAGTTAACTGTTTTCTCAATTAATTTGTTTAGCAATACAAAATCGCTTTTAACGTGAATTTTTTAATTGAAAGAGGTCCGTAAGATTGGAATGAAGTTCATGGGAAGCACCTTTGTTTTCGTGTAATGTCATTAAATAGCATCCCCCAGAAAAAAATTTGCTGAAGTTTTTCATATTATACAGATATAACTTGATTGAGCAATAGAAAATTGTAGCAAATTCTCAAAGAAAGTCGCCATTTTGCCATGAACTTGTCAGGTGTTACACTTTTTGCAATACACGCAGGTCATGTGATCCATGCGCAGCATCCACCATATAGCCCTTTCAGGCCTGATACTTCACAGAGGAAACTATGGCAATGGGATATTTTAAAACCCTCGCAGCAGACTCACCAGAATTTCACAAGATGGTCCTTACTTAGGACTACGTGTAGTCCTAGGAGTTTTAAAAAACTGAAGGCTAGTCCTAAATTAGGACAAGTAACTCATCTGAACTCGAGATAAGACTAGTCTTAACTCATTATGAAATCCAACCTCGGTAAATTTCAAGTGTTTTATGCATTTCTGACCAGGCGCACTGCGCACATTTCCGAGAACAATGGATTCAACTGGTTATGTCTGCTGCCACCTAGCATCCCAACAATCCTGAACTGCCTCCTTGTCCCTGGTCATTGCCTTGATGCCCATTGAAATCAAAATTTCCCTCATCATCAGGGGCAAACTGACTTGCCCATACAGGCCCTTCCATGGCAAAACATCCAAACTCTAAAATGTTTTTTTTTTTTTCATATAAGATCATTTCTTGGTAAATTGTGGGCTCTTTTCCCATTTAAAAAGTTTCAAAAGCATACTATGTGTGGATGTGAATAAATTTGGAAGTCCAATCTCAGCCTCTTTTTTTAAGGCAAAACATTTCATCTCTGAAATGTAATTTTAAGTTTTCCGCTATTTTGCCAAGGAAGGGTGGATACAAGAACGAAGTATCGGGGCCTGACTGTAGCAGAGATGCCAAGTGCGGGGCCAGCTATTTCGTGAGATTTTTCAAAGCTCACCACCACCATGTGGTGTGCGATCAGGTATGGCATTCTCAGAGTTATATTTCTACAATCTTTCATTACAACAGCAGATCTCAAAATAAACCACATCACCCACAGCAATTGCCATGGTGCCCTGTGCTGCTGCTGTGGTGCCCTTAAGTTCCAATGCCAATTTTCCTCATCTCATACCAGAAGAAAATTGCTGTGCCCCTTCAAGAACAAAAGGCTCGGTTCAGAAAAAAAAATAAAAGTTCACAGATTTACAAATAACTTACAGGGTTTAGAGAAGGCAATGGTGAAATACTTCTCTTGAAATATTATTCCATGAAATGCTTTACTTTTTGAGAAAACAGTAAAACAATAGAAATTCTCGTTAACGAGAATAACAGATTTATTTTAAACACATGTCATGACACGGCGAAATGCGCGGAAACAAGGGTGGGTTTTTCCGTTGTTTTCTCCCGACTCCGATGACCGATTGAGCCTAAATTTTCACAGGTTTGTTATTTGATATAGAAGTTGTGGTACACAAAGTGTGAGGTGTGGGCCTTGGACAACACTGTTTACCAAAAGGGTCCAATGGCTTTAAGTTTGAACATCAAAATAAAAACATCTTGACAAAACTCTAATATAATATTATTTAACTATTTTAACACAAAAATAAAATCAAACCGGTGAGATTGGGATAAATATAAATATGAGTGATTGCACAAAATTACATGTAGAGTGGTATTGCTTTGTACAAAGTGGGTTATTCAGTGTATATATTGTGATAAAATAATGTTTTTTTGGTGCAAAATAATGTCAATAATAAGCACACAAGAACTTATAAGCTGAAGGAGATCGAATCCTTCAAATCTGGCAAAACCCCAAACATCTCCTAATTTGCCATAATGCGTACAAACTAAAAACAGGGTGGTCAGGTTGGTGTAGTGGTGTCTTGCCTTGCCCTCCACGTCGAACCCCGGTCGAATCCCACCGGGGCACTATGTGGATTGGTTTTTTCTAGTCCCTACTCAACTGCGTGGGTTTTCACTGCAATAGTTGTCTTGGGTTTTCCTCTCACATCTTAAAACTTCATTTCTTCACCATCTTCTCTTCTCGTTTGATTCTAGTTAGAGCGTTGAGAACATTTATCCAGATCAAGAAAACCGACCCCTGGGACCAATAAGCCCTGTTCACACTGTACTCTATTCCCATGAGTTGACCCCAAAGAATATGAGCCGGCCTTTTCACACTATGAAAGGCATACCCCGGGGAATAACCCCCCCCCCCCCCACCCCCCCACCTGAAAATTTCTCATCCTCCAGTATTATTCATGATCAAGATAACACTCTTACTTGAGGAAATATGTCAATGTTTAGGGTTTTGCCAGAGCCATTCAAAGTCAGTTAAGCTAGAATCACATCGCATCTGAAACTCATGGAGATTCATGAAAGTTCATAAAAATTCATGAACATTCATGAAAATTCATGGAAATTTATAAAAGTTCATAAAAATTCATGAAAATTTATAAAAATTCATGAACATTTATACAGTATTCATGAAACTCATACAATTTCATGAAAATCCATGGAAATTCACAGGAAATCATACAATGACTTGAAAGTTCATAAAAATTACTGAAACTCATCAAAATTTATAAAAAGTCATACAAATTCATGAGCAAGCTGCCAATTAAAACACTGCCTGTCATTTTGAAGCCAATAACAGCTTTAAAAAAAAATCAAGACAGAAACTGAACTAGGCCAGAGGCGGTTAAAGGGACACATTGCCTTGGATCGGTCAGGTTGGTTTATAAAAAGCGTTTGTAACCGTTTGTTATGAAATGCATATGGTTAGAAAGAGGTTTTAAAAGTAGAATACAATGATCCGCACAAATTTGCCCCAAAATTGCGTGGTTTTCCTTTTATTTTGCGAACTAACACAGTTGGCCATTTCCATAAATGGCCGACCGTGTTAGTCAACGAGGTAAAAGGCAAACCGTGCACTTTCAAGGCATGTTTGTGTGGATCATTGTATTCTACTTTTACACTATCTGTCCACCCATATGCAGTTTATAACAAATGTTACAAACGCTTTTCATACACCAACTCGACCTATCCAATGTGTTTAAAATACAAACTATTTAAGCAACCAAATAAACTATGACAAATAAATAGTGTAGGCCTACATTACAATCAACTATGTACTAACGCAATACATTTTGTTTTCAATCTTCAGAAGAAAAAAAAATCCTCTTTTATATAAACTGCACACCGATAATTTGCATAATTGCTATCCAAATACTCATACTCTTTGAAAAATTTGGCCCTGCTTTTTTTATATAAAAAAACAAACAATACTGTACATAGAGGTATTTGATATCACAGTTACTTTACATAAGGTAGACCACACAACCATTCAATAACAGAACAGCCTAAAAAAAAAAGAATTGTGGCGTGTCATGGCCGAGTGGTTGAATGCACCGGTTCAAGCTCTGGGCCCAATTTTATGGCTCTGCTTACTGCCGAATTCTGCGCTTACGATCGCGATTCCTCGCTTACGTGCAAGCGCCGAATTTCTGCGCTAGCCTTGTAAGCGTAGAATGCCTAGAAACGTGAAGTACGCACGCGCAGAAGCCAAAATTCGCCGCTAACCCTTGAAATACGCTTGCCGTAAGCACAGAACTCCCCGCTTCCGTAAGCATCGATTCTGTGCAGAGCCATGAAATTGGGCCCTGGTGTTTGACCAGCAGAGTGTGGGTTTGAATCCCGGTCGTGACACTTGTTACATAAAATTGGGCAGGTAGTGCTTTCTGCTCTACCGGCCAGGCTTTGGACTGATGATACCCAAGCCTACATCCGTATGGACTGTAAAAGGGGTAACCCTGTTTCAGCCCTAGGAGTAGGTGGCAATGGCCTCTGGAAAAAACTAGCTGTAGCCCACACCTTGAAGTGGCCTTCAGGCTTTGTGTGTCTGGCGACGTGCATAAAAAAAAAACTAAGATAATTTCTTGTTAAATTGAAGGCGTTTCACCATTTCAAGTTAAAAGGTATAATATGCAACGGATCAACCTCTTTTTACACTTGCATCTTTTTTATGGCAATACAACTTATCTCTGTACTTGCTTTTAGGCAAGTCTCTATTTCATACATGTAAAGCTGCTTACCGTAAGCACACAAAAAGGCAAGCTAACCTTCCAGCAATTACTGTATGAAAATGAATGAGGTAACAAATGCAAATCCATGGTGAACGCGGAACGCTCTGCGTAATTTTCTTGCTAACCTGCGAAAAACGCTTATACTTAAGCAAATGTTTCTGCTATAGTTCAGACAATCAATTGAATTGATACACGTTTAAAAATGAGAAACAAGCTTCATGTCAGTTCAATCTATTTTACAAACTGGTCCGTTTGGATTGTAGGAAGCAATTTATAAACGCCTTAGGCACAGCCTCCGATGAATTACATACAAATATATTCATAGATCTATAGTTATTTACAAATTTATAGTTGAAAGCCTTTATGAGGATGGTACGTGGCATCAGCAGACTGACACAAGAAATTCAGATTTCTTCTCATCATGAAGCAAAGAAAGAGAGCTCATCATCAACCTCCTTCCCATGGGAGATTGATTTTGCCACATGTTTTTCCCCCAGTACGTATGTATGCCTTGATACTTCACAGAGGCAACAAAGGCGATTGCCTCCATGCCCCCTGGTCAATGCCTTCCTCAAAAGGCATCATACGCATAAGGTATGTAACTTCTCCCAGGCCTGATACTTCACAGAGGCAACAAAAGCGATTGCCTCCATGCCCCCTGGTCAATGCCTTCATGCCCTTGAACTGCTCCCAGTAGAAATTTACAATTTCCTCATAGGGTGCCCCTACACCAAGGAGAAAATGCCTGGGTGCCCTTCAAAAATGAAGCATACAGGCCAGTTCTCCTATGTAGTTCTATTTAACAAACCTTGTTCAGATCCTGCTAACATTTTGTATCCGACCAGCGGAATCCTATAAAATAAACCTCAGTCGAGATCACCGACTACAGACGTATTAGCTGAGCGTGTGGTACCCTGTTCTGTTGAGACTGTCCGTCGATTCCGTGAAATAATCCGAGGATTCCATCAGGTACGAGTCGTCAAGATACATCACGTCGATATCACTGAAGGCTTGGTCCTGGATGATGACGCCGCTGTCATCTCCAATGTGGTTTTCCGCGTCTTCATCACGTCGTAGCTCGATCGTCCAGAGTGGGAGTGGCGTCCGGCGAGATTTATTTCGGCAGCGTCTACAACAGTAAACGGCAAGGAGGATGGACAAGACGACAAAGGTGATGCCGGCAATTATGGCGCCTGCTATGATGTAAGGCTCATAGTTGAAAGACTCACCTACCAAGGGAAAATGATATAGATGTTTGTCTAAAGGGAAGGTACACTATTTGTAATTGTCAAAGACCAGTGTTCTCACTTGGTGTATCTCAACATATAAAAATTTGAGCTCAATTGGTCGTCGGAGTTGGGAGAAAATGATGAAAGAAAAAACACCCTTGTTGGACGAATGTGTGTGCTTTCAGATAGGAATCTAGAAGTCTTTTATTATTTTAGTGAGAAATTACCTCTATTTCAAATTCTATGCTAGTTCAGAGGGAGCCGTTTCTGACAATGTTTTATACTATCAACAGCTCTCCAATGCTCGTTAGCAAGTAAGTTTTTAAGTTAATATTTGTTTTGAGTAATTACCAAACCTGTACCTTCCCTTTAAGAAGGAAACTTATTTCTACCTGGACAAAATAAATATCAAATGCAATAATCACAATTTCAAACGTTTGATTGTGGTGAATTTTTTGTGCGGTTGCTAGTCAAAGTCTATTACATAAAAGCCCAAACCTTCCAATATCCTCTTCATGAAGTTTGAGGATTGCATATGATTGAGGACTTTAGTCCTGCCAAAAAAAAAAAAAATTGCTTTATCACTAGGCCAGGCATACCAAATTTATCCAGGTCCAAACATATTCATGTGAAGTTCTCTGAACAAGAAGAAAACTTGGAAGACCTGCACTAACCTACATTCATTCATTCAGGTTTCATTCAATAAGGTTTATTAAAAATATCACCAAAAAAACAAAAAGACTTGTAGTTGAAAAGACTTGTATAAGTCTAGGCACAAAGACACTTTGGCACTGGAATTAACATATTTCAAATTTGCCATGGGAGACAAAAAGGCATGGAGGACCATCGTGCTGACACTTGACTTGAACAAGTAGGCAAGCAAGGAGTTTAAAATCAACAACGTTTGGGTTAAAGGAAGAAGGGGTATGACTGCAGTCGAAAGTGGTCTATGGTAAGGAAGAGGATGCATGAGTGCAGTCAACTAAAGTCACCTATGGTAAGGAACAATACGAGTGCAGTCGACTGATAAATCGTCTATGGTAAGGAAAGGGTTACGCTTTTGTGCAAGTGTCATGGCCGAGCGGTTAAGAGCACCAAATTTAAACTCTGGTGTTTCTGTTCAGAAGAGTGTTGGTTCGAGTCCCAGTTGTGACACTTGTGTCCTTAAGCAAGACACTTAACCATAGCTCCGTCCTTCGGATGTGACGAAAAGCCGTCGGTCTCGTGTGCTGTCAACGCACGTAAAAGAACCTTATCGAAAAGAGTAGGGGTTCGCCACGGTGTTGGCAGCATATTGCACCAAAGCACCAGGTAAACCATTACATGGTGCTTTAATAGGAAAAGGTTTCATACTTCAAAATATACCTCCATATACATGTACCTTGCAGGACAAATACTGAGCGCTTTGATACGTCCCTAGGGATGTGATAAAGCGCTAAATAAGAATTGTGTAAGCATAAATCAATCCATACCTCCTTCTGAGCAAGCCTTTCCTTGACACTCAGTACACTTCCCTGTCATCAGATCACAGAGGCGAGACCCATTAGCTTTATCGAGTGAGCTATCGAGGCTACATCCACACAGCACGCAACTCCCATTAGGTGCTAAGAACTCATTAGTGTGACACGTGACCTCGCTGCTTTGGGTGATCCAGGAAGCGTTGGAAAGGCATCTGAGGCACATGGAAGCGTCTTTTAAATCTACTTCTGTGTAAAAAAAATCAATAAGCATTCACTGTTAAGCTAAGCAATCAGTGGTCAAATAAGATCATCATTAGGCTGCAAGACTCGTTCAATTTCTTGCAAGACAGCCGCAAGAGCTGGTCAACTTTTCAACTTAGTAGAAATTCAACTGAAAAATGTTCTTTTGAATGCCTATTTAAATGCATCTGAATAAGAAAAATAGAGTAATGTGAGCTCACGCATGAGTGGTTTAGGGGATAATGTGTGAATTTGAATGCATGTTAAAGGAACACGTTGCCTTGGATCGGGCGAGTTGGTCTATGAAAAGTGTTTGAAACCATTTGTTATGAAATGCATGGTTAGAGAGATGTTTTAAAAGTAGAATATAATGATCCACACAAAGGAGCCTCGAATTTGCGTGGTTTTCCTTTAATTTTTCAAACTAACACGGTCGGCCGTTTTTGTGGAGTAAAAAATTTGACTCCACATAATGGCGGGCCGTGTTTGTTCACGACGAATAATGAAAATGGTGCAATTTCGAGGCATTATTTGTACGGATCATTGTATTTTACTTTTAAAACATCTTTCCAACCGTATGCATTTTATAACAAACGGTTTAAAAATGCTTTTCAGAGACCAACTCGCGCACACTTTACTAAACAGTGGGGGGTGTTCTTACTTTTGGAGGTACGTAGGCACTTAGTAACTGTCTCCTGATACTGGCAAGGCTGACACCCATTCACTGACATCCCATAATACCCAGTCAAGCACATGTCACATACTGTCCCTCCAACCCCTGGCTTGCACTGGCAGGTGCCGTTACTGAAATAAAAGACAAAAACAAAAACAAAAACCACTGAGTCACTTCACTGCACATGGTGGGAGTGGTTTATTATGGTAATCCAGGAGGCTTTAAGAAATTACCTGTCCCCAGACTGATCTTAGAGACAAAATAATCTCTGCTTCTGATGTTCCAAGATGGGGGAACAACATTTAAAGTTCACTTGAAACATTCAAGAAACAAGTATTTAACTGAAAAGTACCTGAATATTGATATCGCGGTTATATTGTCACATCGTCAAGGCAGTGATAGTTTCGAAAATATCACAATGTTGTGACAAAGACGGTATTTCGGTTTCACCCATTATTAGTTTTGGTTTTTTCCATGCACAACGATGTGTGTTGTTCATTTTGGTTTATATTAATTTTGGTTTTACCCATACACTTATGTGTGTAATAATTAGCACTGTATACTCAGTACTTTCCCAAGCCGCTCTGTGAAAACAAAATCACAGGCATATTACTCGGGCGGGATTCGAACCCATAACCTTTGCAATTCCATTTCCCGATGCAAATTTCCATCTATTATAGACCATACTCTTATTAAATGGAGCGATGATTTCACGAGAGTCGCGTAAATACCAGTACTGGTAAATAGGTTGTAGGCTAGATGCTAAAATAATTTTCGTCTCCCGAGACAAAATTTTTTGTTTTGACATTTTTTCATTCATTTCTCAAAACCTACAGTATCAAATCCAGTAATATTTTAAGGGAAGCTTTCTACCATCATTATCTTCAAACCATGTAAATTTAATGTCGATCTGTGGACATTGTGTTTTGTGTCCTTCAAAAAGTACCAAAACCCTTTTAGAGTCCCTGCCTGTAAGAATGTACCAAATTAGGGGGGGGTGTGATTCATGGGTTCGCAGATCTTCTTCCAAAAAATTAGAGTGATACACCATCATACCAAACGAATAAATCCAAAATTTTAGTTTGCTGACGCTTTCGGTTTTGGAGTTACCAGTTATCAAAGTTTAGGCCAAAAAGCCCTCAAGAAACGAAAAGTACATTCCATGTAAACACAAAAACGTGTGCCAAGGTCTTCCCAGAAAAAGTAAAACATCCATATTCTTTGTAACCTTTGACCTTGGCAACAGTTACCAACCAACATTAAACTAACACCATTTGTAAAAACAAGTCCAGTCTATATCTTGACCAAAATTCATTTTGGAGACCTATCCCCTTCATGGTTTGCCAACATTTTGAAATTGGGGGATATTTCTCACTTTCGGTTGCCACAGCAATGCATAAGTACAATGTGTATAGGCATGTATTGTGAACTTTTGATCTGTAATATTTGTTAGCGCCACTCAAATCCCATTTGGTTTTTGCTTTTTATGTGTTGCTGAGAATCTATATAATCATAAAACACAGACAACTTAATGGGATCATATTGGCGCGTGGATTTCTAGACGACACAAAATCGCCCGAAATAGGCAGTAGTGTAGTTTCATATGACCTTTGACCTTTGTTATATTGGTGGGCCAAGTGTAGTTTCATATGACCTTTGACCTTTGTTATATTGGTGGGCCAACATGATCCCAATTATTTTTCAATTGAAATCTGTTTAGGAACACTCAACTTAACCAAACACAAGAAAACATTGATGGGATCTTGTTGGCATAGATAC
Organism: Asterias rubens; assembly: GCF_902459465.1. Classification (NCBI taxonomy): domain Eukaryota; kingdom Metazoa; phylum Echinodermata; class Asteroidea; order Forcipulatida; family Asteriidae; genus Asterias; species Asterias rubens. Next base: position 8,542,693 of record NC_047080.1, on the reverse strand, counting down.
TTACAGTGATGAAAAAAGTGAATGTTGTGCCAATTTAGGCCAAAATGTGTGGAATGACAATACTTTAGAAAATTTTCAAAAAATCTTTTGACATGCAAGTTGCAGAGACCCCAAGATTCTTTTTTCATTTGTCATTAGATGAAAACTGTTCCAATACCCAGTTGCCATAAAAACAATTTTTTTTTGTTGGCGCGCGAAGTTACGGAGGTGCGAAAACGCAATATATTGGTAAAATTTGAACTTTGACCTCTATTATCTCTCTGCGCCAACGAGATCCCACGCACTTTGCACTTAAATTTGTTTTAGGGATGCAAGCTCTTTCATTTGAACTTGTTTAATTCATGGGATCTTATAGGCGCGCTGAGTTATGAGGCGTTGAAAATGGCACGAGGGCACTGTTCGTCAAAGGTTCAGGTGCGCGTAACATGATGCGCCAACGAGATCCCAATTTTTTTTGTTTACTTTTGTTATGAGCCCAACTGGAGGTTTCAAAAAATGTTTTACTTTTGTTGGGATGACCTTGGCGCACATTTTTGTGTTTACAGGGAATGTACTATTTGTTTCTCGAGGGCTTTTAGGCCGCAACTTTGATAACTGGTAACTCCAAAACCAAAAGCGTCAGCAAACTAAAATTTTGGATTTATTCGTTTGGTATGATGATGTATCACTCTAATTTTTTAGAAGAAGATCTGAGAACCCATGAATCACCACTTGGTACACTCTTACAGGGACTCTTAAAGCCATTGGACCTTTTCGGTAAACAGTATTGTCCAAGGCCCACACTTCGTGTATCACAACTTCTATATCAAATAACAAACCTGTGCAAATTTAGGCTCAATCGGTCATCGGAGTTGGGAGAAAATAACGGGAAAACCCACCCTTGTATCCGCACGTTTCGCAGTGTCATGACATGTGTTTAAAATAAATCCGTAATTCTCGTTATCAAGAATTGATATTGTTTTACTGTTTTCTCAAAAGGTAAAGCGTTTCATGGAATAATATTTCAAGAGAAGTCTTTCACCACTACCTTCTGTAAACCCTGTAAGTTATTTGTAAATCTGTGAACTTTTTTTTTATTTTTCTGTACCGAAAGGGTCCAATGGCTTTAAGCCTGCCCTGTTTCATTTCACAGTGGATTACTAATGACTTTGCCTTCAAATAATAAAAACAACATCTTTGGGAATCTCGTTTAAATTGCAGAGTGAATTCCATGCATTCTTGAAGCAGGACTTTTTAAGTATTACACCACAGTGTGCAAATGATTGGAATTTCACAGAGAGCTCTGTAACAACTTTCTTTCAGTAAGGCTGTACTTTAGAGGGCAGCCCCCTTTGAATATTATTACTCACTGGTACTTCGTTAATCAGTTACATTTTGCATTTATAATGAGTGATTCCCTTTAAAGGGTCTAGGTACTTTTTAAACTTACACCGCTTGACGATAATGATAGTAAAAAGATTACTTCCTGAGGTGCTATAGTTTTTGAGAAACAAGTAAAACAATGTCACCAAAATGTGCATTACATGCTAAAATAACTTCTGATTGTGTATTCCAACAAGGATAGTTTTCCTCCTCCCAAACACCGCCCCCCCCCCCCCCCCCCAGTCAAAGGTTAACTGGCCAGACACTTAAAGTCACTGACCTCAGGCTTGCCGTCCAGTTTAAAATTCTAGCCCTGTATAAGATTTGTTCTAATGGAACCATAGAGCTAGTGAACGAGTAGCCTAATCCTATAAGGCAATTATTCAGTCTATTTATACTGCAGCCCTCACTCCCTAGTCTTTAACATGGATTGTTAGTCTTGGTGCATGTGGGCGCTGTTGATGAGTTGGCCGCGCTGTGCGTGAAAGGAAATTGAGAAACGTCTTGCGCACCAGAATATATGTCTGGTAATTGGATCCTTGTGTTATTGTGTTTGTTTCAATCTCATACCACCAAACTAACCTGTGAAAATTCCATTTTAAAAGGTGAAAGCGTTTTTTAGATTTTGCCGGAAATCTGGAGCAGTTATTTCCATGCAGGAAAAATAACCTGTAAGTAGAATCAATATCTGAGAAACATCGGATCACAGCTACGTTATTTTATGCATATGTTGAGATACACCAAGTGAGAAGACTTGTCTTTGACAATTACCAATAGTGTCCAGTGTCTTTAAATACAATACAAATCTGCTGTACTTCTTTACAAGCAACTTTTGATTGCCATTCATATTTTCAGAAGCATTACCAAATGTACATATTACAGTCCCTTTAAAACAAAAAAAAACACTGAAAAATGCATGAGTTCTGATGAGTTGAAGCTAAGGCCAACATGAAATTGGGCCAGATCTCTACACTTCATAACACCAGAGGATTTTGTCTGGCGCAGTCTCTAATTGATGAATCAATGCCCTCCAGTAACTTGGCACGCCGCCTTAATACACGTCATCCCCTTCGAATCTCTGGACGTGAACTACAAAGACGCTATCGGCCATTATCAATCTGGACCATGTTTCCTTTCTGTGCGCTTATCACACAGCATCATACGATCTGTTTCCTGAGTACTAGCTTCTCCCTTGGCAGAAACATTCTGTAATACAGTGTGGAACCTTCACCATGCTACCGTAATCTCTATCATGTTCCAAGTATGTGCAGAAGCATTAGTGGATTTCATTTCAGGGCCCAATTTCATGGCTCTGCTTAACTCCGAATTCTGTGCTTACTATCGCCATTCTCCGCATTTCCGCGCTTGCTGTGTAAGTGTAAAATGCCTCAACATGGAGTACACACACTCGCACAAGGCCAAAATTCCCCGCTCCACTAAACCATGAAATACGCTTGACGTAAACACAGAAACCCTGCTTCCGCATGCACCGATCAGGCCTGGAATTTCACGGAGGCCAAGGCCTCTGTTGCCCTTGTCTTGGCCTTGGTGCCCTTTCAAAAATTCCCATAGACTTAAGATTTTCCAATGGAAGTGCCCTTTTCAAATTGAAAATGGCCTTGCCCTCTCAAAGATGAAATTCCAGGCCTGACCGATGCTTTGCTTAGGGTAAGCAGAGCCATCAAGTTGGGCCCTGGTTGTTAAGCCAAGGTCACTGTAGTCCACTGGTTAGACTGCAGTACTTGCAATAACAAGGTTGTGGGTTCGAACCCCCAAGCTAACTGCTGAGTTCAATGACTAGAATAAGTATTGTTGTCAAGTTAGTGAATCAAAAATTTGTTGATTTGTGCAACTCATAATCGTTGATGTTAAACCAATGTTTGTATGAGAGAGATTGGCTGTTGCCAGCTTGGTGTTTATATCCCCTTGTAGGAGTTTGCCAAGCTCCCTTGACGTGATGATAATCTAAACCATGGAGGAAGAAGTCTAAACAAACAAACAAACAAACAAACAATCAATCAACAAAGGACTTTCAAAAAAGCAAACTTAATCACTAGGCTATAGGGCCTACTACTAGCCAAGCAACCCAGTGTAGAGAAGACAAAGAAGTTTCAGTTTCGGCTATAGGGAAAACCCCTGACAAATGTTCCAGGGGAAAACTCACGCAGTCAGGTAGTAGGAACTGAAAACCCATCCACATAGGGGTCGTAAAGGTTGAAGGAGAGAAACTGTATACACATTACTGCGAAAGCGTACATTAACTTCCTGATGTCTGTAAAATGCTTACAAATTCACAACACAAAACTGCCCACTCAGTTCATTTAACTGTCCCTTCTTTTCAGAGATGTTGTTCTGTTGCCCCTGTACCCTTTCCTGCAGGCAGAAGAGCTTTAGATTAGCACATATTAGCCGTTTAGCCGACATTTCTATGAAAGTCTAAGGAGGGGTGGATGCTGCACGGAAATGAGGAGAATTGAGATGCCGAGAGGAAATGCAATTATGGAATGGAGGGGCCTTGTCGCGTAACTTACATGTAGCTGTCCTGGAACATGTTTGCCCTTGTGCTGGCATCTCACCATATCAATTGATACTGCTGTTGTACACGTACAACAAGACGCATTTGAGGCAATTTGTGTGCGGGTTCCATGCCATTGGGAATGTGAATCAAGGTTCCAGGGAAAGTGACAGTAAATTATAGAGCGCTGGCTTGTAAGCAAGGAGGTCAACATTCACTGAGATGTGTTCAAATCGTTCTTTAATAAATTTGTCTTGTGTTAACGTCAAAATAAATAATGTGGACCAGCAGGGGAATGTGCCAGCATTCTGCCAAAAATCCAGTAAGGATTTTTTTTCCATAAAAACAAGATTTTTGGCAATCCCTTTATAGAGGGGGAAGGGGTCTGTGGGGAGGGTGTAGGGTGGGGGTACTACATGTACTGCTAACTTGGGTGTAAAACCAATGGACAACTTCCCAGCACTGAAGGGTAAACTGCACATAATTTATCAAGATACAGAATCGCATAAGCAGTGGTCCGCTGGCCAAAAGCCAGTTAAAACACCAAAGGACCAGTCAGAATTTTGTCCAACTAGGCCAGCTATTTACTTGCGTTGCCAATGCTACACACAGGCTCTGTGTTGCAGCATGGGGGGGGGGGGGAATTATCTTCCAGGGTTGTAGCCACTGTGTGAACATTCCTTTGTTCTACCATCCATGGTTCTACATGTATTAAACTTATTCTATACACTAAAATCCTATTCCATTGTAAAAAAAACTGTGTGGACGTGTGTAAGTTCACATAGTAATTCAAAGCGGCTTAGCCATACATTAGGTGGGACCCTTTTGTTCTAAAATCCACACATCATCTGTATCATATAGCGTTGAAGGAACGCGTTGCCTTGGATAGGTCGAGTTGGGCTTTAAAAAGCGTTTGTAACCGTTTGTTATAAAATGCACATGGGTAGAGTATTCGCAAAGTAAAAGAAAAACCAGGCAATTTCGAGACAAATTTGTATGGATCATTGTATTCTACTTTTAAAACATCTTTCCAACCATGCAGTTTACAACAAACGGTAACAAATGCTTTTTATAGACCAACATCGTCTGATACGCGTTCCTTTAAAAACATGTTTATTTAAATCACCTAGTGGCTATATTGAAAGGAAACCCCAAAATATTGTACGATCAGTGAAAAAGCTTGCGGACCAGCGAAATGACAAATTAACTAGTCCTGCTGGCTTGTCACTGACAAGGTTAAGGGCCATTGCTAAAAACATTGCTTTCTACAAATGGCCCCTAAATACTTAGGGGTCATTCATTTCAGCAATGTTTAAAAATTTCGATTTTTTTTTTTTTTTTTTTTTTTTTTTTAACATTGACTAAATTATGAATGGTCCCTTCAAAACAACCCATGTGAAAAAGCATCAAGAGATTGATTGATGTCCATTGTACAGTCATAGCACAACATGTGTTTTAACTTTACAACAGCTGATCTAATTGAAGTTGCAATTGTTATGTAATTTGGGGAAACAAACAAGCGAGGTGAGTTGGTTTCCTAAGAGGAAGTGACACTGTGAACGAGGGGGGGGGGGGGGCTTAGAAGCATCACCTCAAGTCCGTGGGAACTTTTGTAAGCCATCACTTGACTGTTTTATAACAAAACTCATTTGATCAACTCAATATTGAATATGTCATAATGTTGTGTTGATATACGACGTTGGGCCTAAGCCAGGGAAAATTAAGTACCACCATTGCACAATACTTTATGTACAAGGAAATTATATCAATGAGTATAAGTGGAAGGCCACTAGTCATATACTTACTAAAAGCTTTAACCCTATCAGGGCCAGACTTTTTCGGGGACTTACAGGGACCGTAATTTAACACTGTCACATCATCACCACTTTCAGGGGTAACATTAAATCTTGAAAACAAGTGTAAATTTGTTGAAAAAGAAAACAACAACAAAAAACACATAAAAGTTGAAATTGTTTCACACAAGGTGCACAAGCACATTCAGCAGCAGTCACAGCTAGATACACCCCAGGCCTGATACTTCACGGAGGCAACGAAGGCGATTGCCTCCGTGTCCCCTGGTCATTGCCTTGGTGCCCTTGAAATGCTCCAGTACAAATTTGCAATTTCATCATAGGGTGCCCTTTACCAAGACGAAAATGCCTTGGTGCCCTTGCCCTTTCAACAACGAAGCATACAGCCCTGCACCGGGACATCCCCTTCTCTTACAACGTACAAAACTGACACAGGAACTACGCCTTTACATCCCCTCCGAAGGACAAACCAATACTGGTTAAGTGTCTTGCTTTTAAGAGACACAAGTGTCACGACCGGGATTCGAACCCATACTCTGCTGACCAGAAACACCAGAGCTGGAGTGCGGTGCCCTTCAGCGCTCAGCCATGACACGCCACTAATACAGCACAACAACACAATTACTAGAATCCTAACAAAATCCAATCCACATGGCTCCTATAGGGTGCAGCCTGCGATGCTCATTCGAGTGGGCCCCTGGCAAGAGCTCATCGACAAGCACTCGCCCTCTTGTCGTGACGTCATGCACCTCGGGCCAGCCACACATTACCCGCTCCACAAGCAGGGCACATGGGGCTGACCGGGGTGAGCCCCTGGAATGACGTCAAAGCTATTCAAACGAACCGGAGGCAGAACGGGGTCGACCCGGGGAAGCTAATCAAACGCACCCATAATGTCTGATCCCATTGCACATCGGTTCACTAGTGCAGTCCTCAGTCCACCAGAATCAAACAAAACACGTGCAATCATGGATCGAGGAGGATAGGGTTTAAAATAATGAGAGCTGGGTCAAATTCCATGGTTTTGTCCAGAAAAGTGTGCATCACAAGTCACCGAGCGTAAACACAGAATTCCGTGGCAAGCAGCGTCATGAAATTGGACCACATACAAGTGAGTAATGTACAAATGTATGAGGGAAACAAAATTGATGAAAAGCTTTTATTCAAGTATTTTTTAGGTAGAGTGCAAATTGCTACACAAAGCCATTGCTTCAGTGATAACATTATTTAAAATACTGCAGGTTTCTTGTGGTTTAGGCACAATTACTTGTGATTCAAAAATTCAATACAATATGCATACTGGATCATAATTGGTTATTCACTAGTACGGTGTATTGCCTAGTAAGCTTTAAAGGTTACATAATAATTCTACCAAAAAGGCCTACGGTTTAAGTGTAAACATGTAATTGTAAGGCCTACATTGTCACAGTTTGTCTGTGATGGTGCATGTTTGCATTTTATATTGGGGACAATAAAAAGTATTACAATGTTACTGGTACTATTGCAGACAGTACCATCCAATTTCACCTGGAAATTGAATACACATTAGGCAGTGGCACATGTGTACGCATGTTAAACTAGAGGGCAAACTCCAATTAACTTTTTAAAACCCCGACTCGTACTATGTACATATGTGCACATAGTGATGACCATTTCTGTCATTCATCTTTTCGAATGATAGTAAAGTAAGGACAGAATTGCGCCTTTTGATGTATTTCATGAATGTACACAATGACAGCCTGCAAGTGCCACCATATCATGCCATGCAGTTAGACACAACCCATTCTACCTCCAAGGTTAGACTTAGACGGTCTCAAACGGTTTGTAAACACCTTTGCTGGAAAATGGTACCAAGAGTAGGAGGGTTTGCCACGTCTAATTTTAATCATGTAATCTTACGTATTTGACAAGTATGTAGTGCAGTGCACATACAGAGGACAACAGAAACAACACCATGGCAGTGAAATCCTGGTAAAATAACAGGCCTGTATTCACACTGGAACTTAGGCCGACAATATTGCCTAATTCTGGTTTATTGAATTTACCGAACAAACCATTTCCCTAAACAAAGGTTATAACATTCCTCTGTCTGGAAAACTGGTGACCTGTAACGACCTTCGGTATCATCAAAATTCCATGAACAACCCACTAAAAAAGAATCATCAAAAACCATGATTGTTTTCAGTTTCCTTTTGATACTAGTATTGTAAACAATAATGTACAGTGAACATGTGAAATCTACACACACAAAATCTGACACATGAGATGTGTGGTGACTGTTCATTTCCTAGGAAGTGGCTGACCACAAAACACAGGTGTGTGAATGTTACACCACAGTAACTGTGTCAACAGCTGTGACAGCAGCTTTAAGTAGGCCTCAGCTGGTATGCCAACACTCCGTGGCCGAGCGCAAGGGCTTGTACCATGGAGCAATGCTTGTACAAGGTTGTGGGTTCGCATCCCCAAGCTAACCACTGATGTCAAAATGACTAGAATTAATTATTGTAATCTGTTTACTGTTCAAATCACAATTTCTAGATATGTGCAATTCGTAATCATAGATGTTAAACCAAAGTTTTTATGGGAGAGATTGGCTGTTGCCAGTTTGGCGATTATATCCCCTCGTGGGAGTTTGCCGAGTTTGCTTCACAAGAAGATCATCTTAACAAACAAACACTGAAAATGGGTTTGTCTTTAGGTTTAGTTGGGCCTGTCCCAGGTTCCATTATAGTTTGTTAACTTTATCAAATAGTTGCGGCACACACATGCTCATATGAATCCAAACTGCTTCTAGACACTGGGCTTGCTCGGTGGTCTAGTAGTGTCTGCTCTGATAGCAATGCAAAGATTGAGGGTTCAAATCCCATTCTGAGTGACTTACCTGAGTTTTTTCAGAGAACTCGGGAAAGTATTGAGTTTACAAACGTTATAATGCTATACACATCGATGTAAGGGTAAAAACAAATTACAATTATTAAAGTTTGTGCTGAAAGTTCATTCAGAATTTTCTTTCCCTATACATCTGAAATTCCTGGCTTGATTTGAAATTCATCCTGTTACCATGGTAACCTTGTTTAATTAATTCATAATCACCTGTCACACTGGCTGTCCAAGGACCCCCTGTGGTCACACTCGCATTCGACGCACTCAGTACTTCTGTTGCTGTGGTGATAGTGGCCATTTTGACAGTCCGTGCAGTTTGGTCCCTGGTACCCGGGCTTGCAGACGCACGATGCTGTTTCGTTGTTGCAATGCGGGCTCAGGGAGCCAGTGGGGTTGCACAAACAATCTGAAGGAAGAATGTGGTCATTACATCTTTTTTTATGAAAAGCTACCACGTATGTAATAAGATATTTATTATTGTAAGAAAAAGGACAGATGTTATAATGCCATGTCGAGGTAATATTATGATCAAAACCATGGAAAAGCGAAGTATCACGTGTAGTGTACCTTGGACTAAAAAACTTCATCATGTACATGATCTACCTTTTTTGAACCTCGAAGGAGGGACTCGATTCCTTGTACATCATGATGGTTGGCCATATTGAACAATGGTCAATGTCTATATGCCCAACTTTATAAAAAATATCAGGTACTTGGTAAGAGTACATATAAATAGAGTGCATTGCAAACAAATATTAATATAATTTCTTCGCCTTGTTGGAAAATTTAACACAGAAATTAAGAGTTTGGGCCTTCCTGGGTAGACCCAGCATAAAAATGAACGCATAAATATTATAATTTCGAGGAAAAAAAGGAGCAAAGCGAAACAGTAACTGCTAGGTCTAGGGTTTTGGTGGTATGCATCTAGACAAGGTTTAGTTAATTTTTGTTTTACTTCCTTGATCACATTGATTGTATTGTTGTAATTTTATTTCAATTGTCATGTTCACCACTCAAACTTAAAGCCTTGTCAGACAGATCTGCTTTTTAAAATTGTTTTCTTCACCTATGTGAATGTCACTGGTAAATAAATAGGGCATATCAAAGGACCGGGCCCAATTTCATATCGCTGTTTAGGCAGAAAATACTGGTTAGCAGATTTTCTTGCTAAGTCAAAAATGAGTGAGGCACCAGGCAGCTGCAAAAAATGTAAACTTTATGGGATTTTTTTCTTTTCTTTTTTCTTAAGCAAGATAGGCCTATTTGTCTATGCTTAGAAATGTGCTATATGGTTAGGCAGGCTTTATGAAATTGGGCCAATCTTGTTAACCTGGCTGTTTGACCTACTCCTAGAACTATGAACTTTCGTTCCGCTATCGTCTCTCTCCCGTAACGGGAGATGTATGAAACCTCATAGTTCTCGGAGTAACGTAGACCCAGTAACTGGGTCGCTGTGTTCCTTTTTTCGAAATGTTGACATATCGTGACCAATAATGTCAAAATTGCGAAAAAAGGGAATACAGCGCCCAGTTGGTCTAACTCTTTGTCTGACCATGATCTGACTACCACTTTTCACACAATATCATGAAGAAAACATAGTAGTGTTTAATTGTTTGATTTAAATAAAATTTATTTGATCATAATTTTGGATCAACACAACTGAAGTGGTGCAACTGAAAAGCTATTAATAAAGTTAAAATTAAAAATACAATGTTAAGTAAATCAAATACCAACATAATAACATTATGAATGAAACAAAATCAAATAAATACTAAATAGTTTTAATAGATGTTAAATTTGCATCGGGGATAAAGAATATTAATTTTGGTTTTTTACCCATACACCGATGTGTGTTAGCACTGTATACTCAGTACTTTCCCGAGTCCTGTGAAAAAATATCACAGGCATGTTACTCGGGTGGGATTCGAATCCACGACCCTTGCAATTCTAGAGCAGTGTCTTACCAACTAGACTACCAAGGTTGCCCGGTAGCTAGAGGCAGTTCGAATCCTATGTTTTGGCAGCGGGTACCGCAACGATATAATAGATGTTAAATTTGCATCGGGGATAAAGAATATTAATTTTGGTTTTTTTACCCATACACCGATGTGTAAATAGTTTAGTAAAATATTAATAAACAAATAATAATTAATAACATGTGTTACCTTCTGTGACATTAACTAGCGAACTGTTCACCGTACCACTCAATGAATATGAGTTAACACACGTGCACTGCATGTAAATCCAAATCACAGTCCCAGCAAATAACACCCCAAGTGACGTGTGCATATTCTCCTGACCGTGCTCCCAGAGGAACAATCCGCCGTCTCTACGCGCCTCTACACGGTAGAGTTGAAACTGCCTGCCCGCTTGATGACCTGCCACTTGTCGTACTCGCGAGATCGCACAGTCGGCCTTTTGAGCAACTCGGCGTTGAAACGAGGGTAGAATTACTGCATGTGCACAGTTAAACCACACAGTACCTACACAGATGAAGTGTGAATGTCGACATTTGCTTCTCAAAGTGATAGAAAATTATGAAATAAATGCTATCGAAGTATTTTTTTAGCTGAACAAAAAATCTGTCAAAACTACACAGCAGCCCGTCCAATGTCGTCTGCATTATTTGCACACTATACGTAATACACGATTACCAACGCAGCATGCATGCATCTGCAATGTGCACACACACTGGTCACCAACGTCAACAAGTGATTGTTCATTAGCACAGTAGTCTTTAGTCAAGGCGGACATGGTAAACTTTCAAGACATGAAACTTTCTAATACAAAAATGCATTATTAAAAACGTAAAACCTACACACAATTTCATTGTTTTTCTAAATAGTGTTTGAAACATTGCGTAGGAATGTCAAATTTTTGTGTTGCGACTATGGTTGCGACTCAGAGCAGTTGCTCAATTGTGTTGTATTCTTGAAACAAGACTAGCTTACGGACTGTGCAATAATGCCATCGCGGTGATGTCACTTCCACTTCCGGTTTTATTTATTGGCCAACATCGTTTGATTGATGATCCCACAAACAAAATCAGTCACTTAATTGTTTTTTATAAACCGAGAACTACCTCATGGCAAAATTGTATCAAGCTAGCTGCTTTCAAAGTGTAAAAAATTGAGAGGTAAAACACTGTGTTGAAATACCACGTGAGTGAGGGGGGCGGAACGCCAGGGGCGGGGCCTGGGTAGGGAGGCAGTCTGCTGAAGAAGGACAGGTTGGAGTGATGGATACTGGGGCTTCCCCGAAATGTTTAAAGCAACAATTTAGAAACCGCAAAGCGGAGGCGTGACCATAATATTTTATTACCATCAATCAGAATATTGTACTTCCGGTACGGATCTCTACTGCACTGTTTTATTCGTTTTCATCTAAGAACAAAAAGAACAGACTTCTTTGACTAATTTTGTGTCTGCATGGAATCTGACGTACCACGTGACCTAAATCAAGCAAATTTATCCGCTGGGCAATTAGCCTATTATGTAATTACATATCTCTTCTTGTATCCCGCTTAATTAAAGACGTGAGCATCTTTTATTCATGGGTGACGCAAGCCCCATTTTCCCGCCGTGCTCCAACCATCCTCTATTTTGCAGGGTCGTCTTCTTATGTTTCATCATGACTGGTTCCGTGAAATACTGCTCTTCACAAATCAAGATGTACATGTGACTGTGCAGCATGGTTTACATAACGTGGGGCCCGGATGATGATATATCATACCCATGTCCATTCCCCCAACGGTGCTAATTGGCGTAACTCATTGTGGTTGTTCCATTCTTTAAATTGGAAGGAAGGGGTCTTTAATTGCAACAGCCTGTACAGGAGGCTCATGTGAAAGCAGTTGCAGCATTTTTTTATAGTTCAAATACTGCCACAAGACTCCCCAAAATGAAACATCAAAATGGCTGACGTAAGTGCAAGGGGTTTGCAAAAAGCCAACTGGGAAGATATGTTTGCTATGGTGACCCTGAAGGGACATCGACCTTTTTATATATTTACATTATACATAAATATTTGTTTGCCCCACTTTGCAAATATTCACGTGAGTATTTACGTGCGGACGTAATTGTGAATATTGGTGTTAATATTTCGCGACACGGAAAATAAACAAAAATGTTTATGCAAAAGTATAATAGACCTATTCTTGAAGACTTTCTTGAACGCTAGATGGCAGGAGCTTTTACCAGGTAAAATTTACTGAGCATGCGCACGACCCGGTAAGTCTACTGCCACCTAGTGTTCATGAAAGTATCCCAGTTCGGCAGAAATCGTGAATAGTAATCATTTGGGGTTATCAGCAGATTTCACGATCCGACAAGAGTATATACTATAACACAAAATAACCTAATGAACTATGGTGTCGGGTCGACCCCATATGTATATTTTTATCGATAAACATAATATAACGAGCACAACAACTACAAGACTTTGCACCATCCAATTTTATCTGAGCAATTTTAATTGTGTAAATCCTAGCGCATTGTCAGCGGACATCGGCAAAACTAACAGGATGGGTTCAGGGTGCAAAATTTGCTACAATGCGATAACTCGGTGAAGCTAGTTATACTATTACTGTAGCTGTCTTAAAATTAACTCTCTGAAGCATATTGCTAAAATCTGGCGAAGAATACTCCACCCAAATCCTGGAATAAAATATTAGTTGGTTGTTTTTGCTACACCGAACTTCGAGGAGGATACCCGCAATGGCAATAAACGTCAACGGTGCGGTAGCTCTTCTGACCGGCAGCGAGGGGCTGCTGGGAACCACTTTTGCTGTCTCGTTGCTCGAAAAGGGGGCAAAGGTTTGTACCCGTAGCAGTCACTTGTCATTATTATTGCCCACACGGGCAGAGCAAAACATCGTCATTTGGATTATAAATCACAAAAGTTGAAAAAGTGGAATATGTTCATACATGTACTTTACAGGATGACCGCTGTCAACAAAACCAACTGCCACCGGGGACACATTGCCACCTACTCCTAGGGCTGAAACAGGGTTACCCCCTTCACAGTCCGTAAGGATGTAGCAGAAAGCACTTCCCTGTGATTTTCGGTCTCCCTTTTCCATGGTCTTTCTTTGATATAAGACTATAGCATCGTTTCTGCAAGTCTGTTGCTGACCATTGCCTACCCCCCCCCCCCCCCCCACCCCCTCCACTGCGCAACGGCCAGCCGTTTTGGAAACGGAATTGGTGAGCTCTGTACGTTAAAATCATCAACCAATCATTCAAGAACGCGCCAAAATCAAAAGTTTTCTCTAAGGCGCTGAATCACACAGTAAAATAGTTAGCAAGCCTGCTTGGGTGTCTGTGATATAACCAGGGGCTTGTTTACGGTAGCCTAGACGTTTTTATTTCACACCAGGAGCAACTTTCTTTGAAGATGTTTCTTTGAGAGATAGGAAGCTGATGTATATTGATTAGATGCGAACCGATGTAATCATTATTTGCGTTTATCTATAGAATCAACTAGTAGCATTCTTATAAAGGCCTAGACACTATTGGTTATTCTCAAAAATAATTGTTATCCTAACAACTTAATTGGTAACGAGAAATGGAGAACGTTGATAGAACAAAACATTGTGAGAAACAGCTCCCTCTGAAGTAACATTTGAGAAAGAGGTAATTTCTCACTCAAATAATAAGACTTCCGCTAAATCCCTTTGTTTTATGCATCTGAGCTGAAAGCACAAAGTAATGCAACAAGGGTGTTCTTTTTTTCATTATTCGATGACCGATTGAGCCCAAATTTTCAAAAGGTTTGTTATAACTTTATGCATATTATTGGATACGCCAAGTGAGAATACTGGTCTTTTTTGACAAACGTGTCCAGGGGTGGATTTCACAAAGGTAGTCCTAACTTAGGACTAGTCCTGTAGGCAATGCTAAGAGATATTACTGGTCCTAAGTTAGGACCAGAAACTCATCCTAACTAAGGATAGTACCAGTCCTAAGTTAGGATGAGTTTCTGGTCCTAGGACCAGTCCTATCTCTTAGCATTGCTTATGACTAGTCCTATGTTAGGACGTGAAATCCACCCCTGTACCTTTAATGATGATTGATAATATCTTGACCATTCCTCATCAGGGAGTCATTTTCCTTGGGTCCGAAGCGGCCAACAAACCCCACAGGGAACTAGTGGAAAAATACAGCGAGGAGAGAGTGCTTGTACACGACTGTGACATCACGGACAAGAACAGCCTGAAAGCGGGATTCGAGGCGGCAAAAGCAAAGTTTGACAGGCTGGACATCGTGTGTAACCTTGGGTCATCATGGGACGAGATCGAGTGGGAGAAAACCATACAGATATCGCTGGTAATGTTTTGGAGATCAGTTTGGGGTTGGGGTTTTCAAACATGCTCATCAAAACAAGGCCTAAACGTCACTCTTGGCAAGGGGACACACTAAGAAAAGGATTTATTGGAGATCAAATTAACTCCGGGCTGTAGGATGGAGGGAAACATGCACCAGACAAGGAGTTTTTGCTATCAAAGTACAATATTAACTGGAAAACCAGCCACAAACAGTAAAAACGATTGATATGTTGGCTGTTACTTTTCCTACACTGTCCCAATAATTGTTTTGTGTATAATGTGCGTTTGGACCTCAATATTAGGCAAAGAAGATTACACAAAGTTTCCCAAATTTACTGTCCTTTCCTTGGAAAAAATATACAGAACAAAGCTCCATTATCCTTGGTGGTCAATTTGTCCGGTTTGGGATGCTATATGTTTTATCTTTTTAGTGGTTTTCTCTATGAGAAGTTTTTGAAGTTTCAACGATAGAATATCATATTCACGAGACAATCATCGCCGGGCATTCACGTCCTGGATGCACAAAACAACTGGTCGTTTTCTTCTACGGAAACACTGCGCGCGGAAGCGCTCCTGGTATTTCTAATATTGATTGGCCAGGATACCAAATCAAATTAAAAACATCTCAGTGATAGAAGGAATGATTATGACACAAGCATTTTCAAGACAGGAGGATACTATTAAAGGCAGTGGACAATATTGGTAATTACTCAAAATAATTATTAGCATAAAACCGTGGCGAGTAATGGGGGAGGTTGATGGTATAAAACATTGTGAGAAACGGCTCCCTCTGAAGTGCCATAGTTTTCGAGAAAGAAGTAATTTTCCATGAATTTGATTTTGAGACCTCTCAGATTTAGAATTTGAGGTCTCGAAATCAACCATCTAAACGCACACAACTTCGTGTGACAATGGTGTTTTTTCTTTCATTATTATCTCGCAACTTCGATGACCAATTGAGCTCAAATTTTCACAGGTTTGTTATTTTATGCATATGTTGAGATACACCAACTGTGAAGGCTAGTCTTTGACAATTACCAATAGTGTCCACTGCCTTTAAAAAGAATTCATAAAATGTTTATGAATCATCCTATACTCGCGGTAGGATTTCCAAGAGTGAGTGTTCCATTCATTAAAACCATCAACTGAACAAAATGATGAAGTTGAATGGCCAAACTGCAGACGATTAATACAGTGAACTATTTGCATTATGTTGCGTTCAGTTTGTGTGCACTCTTTTGTGCACAGGGGAAAAACAAGAAATTCAGGAATTGGGTATAATGCCCTACTACATGAATAGTCTTTGCCCCAGCATCCCTTATCTATTTGATATCTTATATTAACATAAAGTTATGATTTTGCAGCACGGCATTATCCATGGTACCCGGCTGGCCCTTGAATACCTCAACGCCAAAGGATTGCTTGTCAACGTGACGTCAGTTGCAGGTAACCATTATTCACTGAGACCTGACAAGCTCGATGTTGATTTGTTTTGTTATAATTACCAGGCATCGATTTATATTGTTTTAATATTAACAACTCGGTGTACGTCGATATTTGTTTGTTTCTACGATTTAGTCTTTATTACATAGGAAGCCGTATAAATGAATGAATATTTTTTAAGTCTGTGTCTGATTTTATAGGCTAGAGCTATTAGGCCTAAGCAGGAAATATTTCTTGGCAAATTTCTCTGAGCAAAATCGAGTGGGGTACTAGCAACGAAAATGTAATTTTGGCTGGTGTTTCTGCTGAGCGGTACTATTCTGTTTTTAGCCAGTTTTGTGCTTTATACAGGCTTTATGAAATTAGGCCATGTGTTCGGCTTGATGGTCAGTGAGAAAACAGTTTGTAATTTTATTTCTTCATTAATCCATTGTTTGTTCTTAATGAAATATTACAGTCACAGACACTTGTATTCTAACATTTATAAAGCATTTCAGTGTAGACCTAACTGAAATCCACCCTTTAAAAATTACTAATAGGGCCTAACTACAGCCAGCAATGTTCACATTCAAAACAATCACTGTGCGTATCCCATTAAAAACGAAGAACGTTTGAAATTTTTTAATTTGTTTTATATAGCGATGACCCTGGCCCCTTACATGCCGATTGTCAGTGCCTGCAAGGCCGCTGTGCTAGCATACACCAAGACCATTGCGGTAAGATGCATCTCCCATGTGGACATTGAATCAATATTAATAGTGGATCCCGTTTATATAACGGTAAAATTGCAACAGTATTTTTCTGTGTGCACCACTTATACATATAAACTCCCACAGCGAACGGTGCAAAATCCTGAAAATATGAATTGTTTAAGGAAGAGATTTGATGTTAACTTTTGGCAATTTGGCATCTCATTATGTAACATTGAATCAACAGTAAATTGATCCCGTTTAAAACGGTAACATTGCAAATTTTATTTGGGGTCAAGTAAAAAAAGTTATTGATGAGGGCATAATAATTCAACTATATGCCTTCGAAAGTTCTGTTTCCATTCACACTATTCCTAAGCAAACAGTGCACAAAATGCTTAAAAAAATATTCAATATTTTATAGGGGTCCCTCCAAGTATTTGTTTAGTGGAAAGACAATTTTTATTAATTGCGATAAAAAGTAGGATTTGAAACTTTGCATGCATGGTGGAAATTAAACTGAGAGAGGTTTGTGGTAACACCATGCGATTATCTCTGTTGAGTATTGTTGGTTCTGAAAAGAAATTGGCTACGATATTATGTTGCCACTTATAGTTGCGGTACAAAATGTTTCGATTTAATTCTCCCATCTATAGAAATTCGACCCGGAAGTGAAAACTCGCAAGATTCGAGTGAACGTCTTCTGTCCGTGCCCGATGAAAGATGACGAGATGTCCACGGCCGTGCTAGCCGAGGAACGGGTGCAGAAACACGCTGAGATTACCCTGACTAAACTCAAGACTAAACCGTGAGTAGATTATTATACATAGGCCTGGCCTTAGCCCTATATAGGACTCTTTCTCTCTACACAGGAACAAAACGAAAGTGTAAGGCCGCCAGGGCTAGCCTGGCCTATAAGCATCGTCTGGTGAATCAATAACACCCCACTCATTATGGCTTCAAAAACGTCCGGACTAATGATTTAAACATTTTGCAAACATTTCAAACGGGCAACGAAAAAATAAAAAAACCTCCCGGCAAGCTACAAATTAGCTGGGCCAAATTGTATAAAGCCTAAGCACCAAACTTGGGCTTAGCAGAAACTGGTTACCATCCAAAAGTCCATGCCTTAATGCTACATTGCTAGTGGCAAACAAGTTTGTTGCTTAGCATCATATAAACTTGCTCAACGGAATTTTCTGCTTAACAGCTTTATGAAATTGGGCCCATGTTAAAGCATGCACACAAAAAAAGTCTGTTTGCATAGACCTGATAAGAAACCAATAATGGCAATTATAGAGTCTAAATTAGCGTCTACAGCTACGGCTACGGTTGCTAAGAAAGGTCCATCTTCAACGCTTTGTGACGCAGTGACCAGCTGAGGTAGGCCTATCCCTAGCTGTAACCGCCGAATTCGGACACGTTAAATAATATCTTGGTCTTCGACCAAAATCTCACTATGATCCACAAGTTTGGGTGACTTAAACACTGCATAAACGTTCAACACTCTCTAAACATTGAGTAAGTTAGGCATTGAGTATAATAATGACTGATTTGTCTTCGATCATGTTTGGACAGCGCATCTGTGGTTGCCGACTCCCTTATGAAGCTTGTTGAGCAGGACCGGCACGATGAGACGCTCTACGTCCACGGGGAGCTTGGACCGATATTTGCCCTGGACGAAACCACTGATTTCAGGAGGAAGTATCGTGCCTCCTCCGTGGTCAAGAACCTGTAAAAGAGTACCTGAAATCAGACACAGTTTATGACGCAAGAAACGTACAATGTCATACCAATTAGGTCTACTATTAAAAGAAAAGAGTCGTGGCAATTTTTACAGGCAACTTGGAGGCAACCAACTGCAGTGTTTTCTACGGGGGTCAATGGTGGCACACGAGTCACTTTTCAAACAATGTCTTATGTACGATCCCCAACAAATTTATAGTGTGTGAATGAATTCTCTTCTTGGAGATTGCCTGAAACTGGTTGCCTGTAAATTGCCTCAACAAAACTATAGTTCTAATTCTACATCTCTAAAGATAATAAAGACATCTCACGATATCAAAAAGTGGTATTGTTTTTTTCTTGGCGGTAATTTTAAATGGAATGGGGATACAAGACCAGAGGTCTACCACGATGTGAAAGCCATAAAATTGAAACGTTAACAGTGATCTTATCGACCAAACTATTTTTTATAATGAAGAAGTCGCTAAAAAGTGTAGTTATTTCAAATAGGCCTACCACAAAAAGTAACAATTTTTTGCAAAATGCATGCTAATAATGAATGGCAAATCATTAAGTTTTAGTATCAATATTGGTATAATAATTTTGTGTTACATTTTGCTCTGCTATACAATCATTTACTGTTATGTATTTTAAAGAATTATATTGAAAATAATAATTCATGGCTCACATAAGGCAAACGTTATTATCTAAAAATGGCTAATTATATAGTGTGACGTGTACTTGACACACATTGAATAGTAGTGGGTTACAAACCTCATTTCACCGAGTCCTAGGGAAAAATCCAAAAGCACATCACTCGGGCGGTGTTCAAAACCACATCCTTTGCCCGGTAGTTAGAGATCGTTTCAGTCCTGTTCTATTTGGGCACGGATTTTTGAACCTAAGTGAAACTGAAACTTTAAAGGCAGTGGACTAATTACTCAAAAAAATTATTGGCATAAAACCTTTATTGGTGACGAGTAATTGGGAGAGGTTGATGGTATAAAACATTGTGAGAAACGGCTCCCTCTTAAGTGCCATAGTTTTTGAGAAAGAAGTAATTTTCCACGAATTTGATTTCGAGAACTCAGATTTAGAACTTGAAGTCTCGAAATCAACCATCTAAACGCACACAACTTCGTGTGACAAGGGTGTTTTTCTTTCATTATTATCTCGCAACTTCGATATCCGATTGAGCTCAAATTTCCACAGGTTATTTATTTCTTGCATATGTTGAGATACACCACTGCCTTTAAAAATACTTGCGCTTGCGCAGGCCCCATAACAAACAATACAACATTCATTGGTTAATTTTTTTTCTTTCTAGCTGCAGGCTGGGCCCATACACTTGTATGTTATGTTTTTTAAATATTTGGACTGTTGTTCGCTTTATATTGCAATTTGCAAACAGTCACTTTAATAGGCTTAATTAATTATCTTTTTACCGATGCAAAGTATAAAACAAAACTGTGTGAATATTTTGTACAGAGTTGAATAAAAATGGTCTATACAATACAATCAAATTGCTGGTATGTTTTTATTGCAACTCACACGTCTTGGTATCCACCCGTCAAGATTTTACCGGATTGGTGCTGTAGCGCCCTCTGTTGGCGACGTATACATTCCCATTTACCTGACAACACAGCAAAACAACATGGAGTACACGGGCAGTAGTTACGAAGGGGATCACCAAAATGGACGGTAATTTCACATTCCTTCCTTTTCATATATTTTGTAATTTGATTTGGATATAAATGCTATTATATCACCTCTTCAATTTGGCAGTATTTTTAGTGTGTAAATGGCTTGATCTGTTGGGCGAACGCGGTGTCAAAACTGAGTGTTTATTACTAATTTTCTCAATACACATGCAACACACTGCACTGGATGGCATTTTAATAGAAACTTATTTGATACAAATAAATTTTTAAAGCATATTATTAATTTTTTTTATAATAACACCGGTAATATGATTTGCCTACAACCAACTGTTGTTATTATCCGTCAAAGGCCTACAGACGATAATAGCTCCTATTAGGGCTAGTCCTACTCCTAGTCCTACATAAATAAACAGTATAATAATTAAAAATAAATTATTTAGTTAGTTGTGTTTTTGTCTGATTTTTATTTAATAATATTTACAACTTAAATTTTTAATTAAAGATAAAAGTTGTAACTTACAAATTTATTTAAATGAATTGTTTTATTCAATAACCAAAAATGCAAGTATGGCATAATTTTATCAGTGTTTTGTTGGTACTATTAATTACTAAAACTGTAGGTTTATATATATAGCCCCCAAAAAGGCTGCGTACTCCTAGTCCTACTACTAGACCTACAACCCATGGTTTGTCCCACTATCGTCTCCACTAATGACTAAGAGAAGATAGCGCAACAAACCATGTAGCTCTTGTAGTAGAGCTGCAGCAAAATGTTTACATCAGGTTTTTCAAGTTTTTTATTTTAAAACATTTCTTTTACTTTTTAGAATGGAGGGAAAAGGGAAGTATGCGTTCCCAACGGACACAAAGTACGAGGGAGAGATGAAGGATGGTATGTTTCATGGTCAGGGTACGCTCTCCTTCCCCAATGGCAGCAAGTATGTAGCAACGTGGGACAATGGGATTGCTGTCGATGTAAGTATTGTTTGATAAAAGAGCCTACCTCGTTGGGATAAGGCCTAATGTTAAATAACAATAATTGTTTGTTTTCGTTAAGCTGTCTGTGCAAAAACCTTGATGTTATCAATATTTGTACCAAAATAGAATTTATTTTCTACTCACCATAATAATATGTTGATAGTGTGCCAGTTGCGGTCGCACTAAATACCGACAACTCACGACCCCTCACGACAACAATTTTTAAATGCACTTTAACAGAATATTTGAACGAAATTCAACCGTTACATATGTGCACAAGAGTCATATGCATCTAAATCACCTTTAAACTGTTGAAAAATTGTATTTTTAACTGTAAAAAAGGTGTTTTTTACCCCAAATTCAGTAACAAACGGAAATATTCGCCATGTTGTCTTTCAACGTACTTGGACGATTCTATTACACGGGGGGGTCGTGAGTTGTCGGCATTTAGTGCGACCCGCCAGTTGTGTATCAATGGACATGTGCATAAATAAGATACTAATATCTGACTAGCCTGTCTACCTTGAAATTCGTAGAACTAATGTTTAAATGCCAGACTAGTGTCTGAAATTGAGCCCTGATAAAACCGTTAAAAAAAAGGCAGACCTAGGGGCCCTGATATGCGTTATTAAATTGCATTTTAAACTGAATAATGTTCTCTAGAATAATCTTTTTTCAAAATAAAATAGTTTCCGTACTTCCGTCCCAAATTGTTGTTCAGAGCATGTTACCAGAAGGAAACAATTATTTTTAATCAGCCTAATCAAATTTAAAAACAACCGCTAAGAATGTAATTAAAATAGTAAATTTGTCATGTTTGATTCTGTTATTGTCACTGACTGTGTGTCTGATCTTTCTTGATGGTACGTACACAGGGTAAATACACCTTTGCCGATGGTCTGGAATATGAAGAGGATGACTGGCTTTATTGTGACGGATACGACAGACGGTTCTTCACTGAGATTTGTGATGGTCTAAAACCAGCTGGTAAGCTCTCACTCCACTGACGGCAACTTCAGGGTCAGGGCAACACTTGACTTGGGCTGTCAACCCAAATCAACTGTCACCAGGGCATGTTTTTTTTTTCTCTCCAGGGGCTGGAACATTTGTTTTTGTTTTTTGGGGGTCCGTAGAGCAGAAAGCACTATTTCCCCAATTTTACATAGCAATTGCCATGACCAGGATTCATTCCCACACTCTGGTGATCAAACACCAGAGCTTGAATCCGGTGCTCTTAACCGCTCGCCATGACACAGGGTTAACCCCTTCACAGTCCTTAACGATAAACACATGTAGGCATGGGTATGCTCCACTATGAGCCTGGTTGGTCAAGCAGAATGCACTACCTTTAGGGCACAATTGTCACAACACCAAAGCTTGGGTCTGATGAACTAGAACGCTCAGCCAAGACAAACCACAAAATTTGCAAAGCACTGAATTCGCAAAGCACTGAGTAAGCAGTGCTTATCACTTTGGTGTCAGGTTAAAAGTCAACACATAATTTCAAGATGTCTTTATGCAGATTTTTTGACAATAATATTTACCCAGACTCTAAGACTTCCTATTTCTATTGAACTTCAAAGGTCGTTCCCAGCTGACCAATCGGATTCCACCGAGGGATATACCCGAGGGATGTTACGATACCGGGAATGGTTTTTATAACCCCGAATCAAGAGTCATTGTCGACTACAACCACAAATTTCTCAGGAATGCAGGTAAGTCGGTTATTTCAGTATTAGGCCGTATCCAAATAAGCGTCTACAGCTATGACTACGACTGGGCATAAGCACCTTCTTCTTAATATAGTTCTTAAACGATAACTAGGAGCTTTATGAACTTTTACTCCACTTGCCATATGACTCAATATTAATAAAATTGTTAAGTTATAGATGGCTATTTTTCTTTTAAATTGTATTTCTTGACTTGTCAGGTTATGAACAATTATTAAACTAAATTATTCAATAAATAAACCACATATTGAATATTGCCTTTTTGTCTATTTTTAAAACTCATGATTGTAACTCATTATTTATATGTATTTTTTTTTGAAGAGGCCAGACCCTGTACAAGCCTAGGCTTTCTGTCTGCGACCTCCCCATACTGTTATTAACTTCTACATTAGTTGTCCCTTACATTGTACATGTACAAATGGTATGGAAATAAACCTGAAAACCTGATGTGTGTTGCTAAGGACGTCATATGGTGACACAGAAATCTAGTTGTAGCTCTAGCTGCTAATTCGGACACGGCCTCATACAAGTTTTGCAAAGGCTAGACTGGTCCCCTGTCTTTATTTGCAAGGCGGGCACTGGTATTACAGGCCCGATGATTTCATTGGATACAATGGTGTCATTAGATAAACATGCTGTGTTATGATTGGTCCAAGGTGTTTCTAGTGTCAGCTTGTACTTTCGACCTGACCATCTGCATGCAGCGTACATGTGCATAAAATGTACTGTGCGTCATGTACATGTAGTGTCGTTTTCTTCACTATTTTATACCTGTACATGTACATGTGAATTGACTGCGAATCTCTGAGTTAAATGAATGCAAGGTCAAAGGTACATTTGTATGAATCCGGACATCCGCTCAGGCTGTGGTATCTGGGGTAATTCACGAGCCTCGAAGTGTTACGTCAGACGCTCAGTCTGTGCAAAGGCAAGCTGCTGATGTTTAGCTGCGAGACTCACACATAAGGTAGCACAGGTTACTAGTGCAGAAAGTGCTCACCTCTCACCAATGTGGCCCTGGTTCGATTCCCAGCTAGGGCCATATGTGAGTAGAGTTTCACAGAACAGTTTGTTCTTTGTTACTTTGGTAAATTAGCAGGATACCAGTCACAAATTGTAAGTGTGAGCGTAGTAGTTTGGCTGGTAACCTTATTGTGCTCAAGCAGCTCTAAGAAAATGAGTGGGCCCAGTGCGGAAAGCAATGTTTAAAGCCATTGGACACTTTCGGTAAACAGTATTGTCCAAGGCCCACACTTCGTGTATCACAACTTATATAAAATAACAAACCTGTGAAAATTTAGGCTCAATCGGTCATCGGAGTCGAGAGAAAATAACGGGAAAACCCACCCTTGTTTCCGCACGTTTCGCCGTGTCATGACATGTGTTTAAAATAAATCTGTAAATCTTGATATTGAGAATTGATATTGTTTTAGTGTTTTCTCAAAAAGTAAAGCATTTCATGGAATAATATTTCAAGAGAAGTCTTTCACCATTACCTTCTGTAAAGCCTGTAAGTTATTTGTAAATCTGTGAACTTTAAAAAAAAATTCTGTTCCGAAAGTGTCCAATGGCTTTAAAATATTCCAATATTTATGTGTTATTTTTCTTTAATCAGATGACGATGAGCATGCATGGATCATCAAGACTTGTAGAAAAGGATGGGATGAGGTCGTAGGGTATCAACCAAAACCAGAAGTCTAAATATCCCAGCTGGAGGTAAACAACAACACCAACAACAACAAACAGTATGATGCAACAGAGTTGTGGCCAACGTCACTTTGTATTTATTTAATTGTCCACTCTCTGTAAAAACAAAAATCAGGCTGCCTTTTGAAGGAAACTGTTCACACACAAAAATTCCGGCCTGATATTTTGTTCTTGTAAGGGCAACATATTTTACCCTAAGGGCACCACTATGGGCAGGGAGGGACAACAATTTTGACTTGAATATTTCAAAGGAAACCTTGTCAAGGCAATGACTAGGGGCATAGAGGAAATTGCCCCTGCTGCCTTCTATTCCAGTCACAGTTAGTTTATGATGGACTTCTAGGCATTTTCAGTCGAGGCCTTCTGGGACTCCTTTTGGCTGCCATGTAATTTTGTGAATCGGGCGGGCATTTTGTTAATTTTAACTCTGACCTGGTGCGGCACTTCCATAAACATCAGCCGATAAACAGGCCAAGAACTTCACCCCATTCCTGTCATGGAAGCGTGCGGGACACTTGTAATTGTGACTATGACCGCGCTATTGCACAATCTTTCGCCGTTTTGGTCGTTTCCTAGAAATCGCACACGATGACCGGCCTCCACTTTAATTGTGACTTTGGTATTCAGGAAGTATCAAGTCCGATTATTATTTCTAGTCTTTTTTAGATTCATGGCTGCTTCAGTATTACAAGCTGTTGTAGCTAGGGGTCATGTGGGGTCAATGACCCTTGCAAATGAAAATGAGGTCATGACCTTTAAGAGCCTCCCTGTCAAGGTCATGCCAGCTATTACTGTTTTAGCAACCTACCTATTTTTTGGGGGAAATGTATTTACATAATAATCCAATTTTTCAATGTTACAATTGAACTTGATTTACAATGTTTGATGCAAGTTTGAAATATGATTTTTTTTTTTTTTTTACAAATTGTGATATATGACGAGATGAATGTAAATATATTGTAAATAAAGACGAGAATATACAAAAACAGTTTGTGTTCATACTCCAGATTTTGTTTAAAGTCGATGTTTTCTTGACTTGATTTAATTGAATAGAAATTATCGACTTGAGAAGACACACGCGAAGACGGCATTGTAACAAATAAATTGTAACAAATAAGTCAACGTAATGTGAGCTTTCCTAAGTGCATTCCTGAAATAATTCCACCCACAAATAATATCATCTCGATCAAAAGCAAATCTGAGACCAAATTCAAATTAAATTTTTGCCTCAAAAACTATTAATTAAAGGAACACGTTGCCTTGGATCGGTCGAGTTGGTCTTTGAAAAGCGCTTGTAACCGTTTGTTATAAAATGCATATGATTAAAAAGATATTTTTAAAGTAGAATATAATGATCCACACAAGTATCACTCGAAATTGCGTGGTTTTCCTCGTCAACAAACAAGGCCATTTATGGGAGTCAAATTTTTTACTCCCATAAATGGCCGAACGTGTTTGTTCGCAAATTAAAAGGAAAACCACGCAATTTCGAGTGATACTTGTGTGGATCAATATATGTGTGTGGATAATTGTATTCTACTTTTTAAACATCTTTCTAACCATATGCATTTTATAACAAACGGTTACCAACGCTTTTCAAAGACCAACTCGACCGACCCAAGGCAACGTGTTCCTTTAAATCAGCCTATAAACATTAATACCAATAATAAAAATTTCTCCTTAATTTTGACAAAATTCATTGGATGTTTGAGTCTCTAGAATTTGATAAAAAATACCAATAAATAATATCTAAAATCTGCAGGCTAAAATCCCTGCATTTACAGGTCAAATTACAACAGAAATAAGTAGTAATTTTTTGATAACCTATTACTGTAAATTGTCTCCAAATAATTTATCCAAAATACTTTAAAAACTATTTTTCGATCACTTAACATAATATTCCTTCTGCAATGGGAGACTTTGGAACACTTGGTGGCAGCAGACATACCAGATAAACTTCTATTGTTATGCAATTCTGAGTATGCGTACATTTCTGAGAACAATGGAGTTGTTGCCGAGTGTATCAAAACATTGGACTCTAGCTTTGGTATCTGATCAGCAGAGTGTGGGTTAGAGTCACAGTTACGACACCTGTGTCCTCAAGCAGCCCCTCAACCATTATTACTGCGTCCTTCGTTGATCCCAAGTGTTCTGTAACGCACACAAAAGAACCCAGTGCGGTTGTCGTACAGAGAAGAAGTTCGCCCGGTGTTCCTGGTCTGAGCGGCTGCATATTGCGACACAGCACCTTGTAAACCATTACATGGTGCTATAAAGGCAAAGGTCTCATACTTAAAAAAACTTCACTAGTATGGTAGGTGTTTGTAAGTTTGTGGTATCCACAAGAAAACTTACCTCACCAACCCTAATAAAGTGTTATTTGATAACACTTATTCTCAAAATGTTTATGAGCAAATAAACCAAGTACCTTGTTTTGGCCGAAGCGCCATGTATCAAAATACACTTACATGAATCTATGCTATTGCGTGTATAAACTTGCAGCAAAGACAATATCTCTCTTGATGAGTTGCGAGGCGTCGTCCATCTTCTGAAACAGGCTCGGATCCCCCACGATGCGCGCAGCGCTGCGCACATCCCGACAAACTTCATCTAATCGCTGGATGGTCCGAACGATGATCCCCTCAGAGACGTCCGTCAGATTGGTGATTTCAGAAAAGGGCTGTCACACAAACAAAAGAAAAGAATACAATACAACTGTACCCAAAACGTTGAAATGGTTCAAATGAATAACTGGGTGTGACATGACCCTAAACATGAGGCAATTTACAGGCAACCAGTTCCAGGCAATCTCCAAGAAGAAAAGGCATTCACATTTTAATGTACACCTATTTATTTCTGGTGGATGAAAAGACAATGTTCGAAAAAGGACTCATGCTACCAAAGTGGTCTTGTAGCATGCACAGCAGTTGGTTACCTTCAAGTTGCCTCGTGTAGAAATTTTAAAAAAGTGCTTGCACTTCAAAAAAGAAAAGAAAAAAAAAGTTGCCTGTGTGACAAGGCCCTACTATACTATTAACCTCCACCTGTGACGTCATGCCATTGTTCTATCGCTCCATTATTTGGAATGAATTGTGTGATGGCTACCTTTCAACAATATTACACCGTTCCTGCGAAATAATGGAGCCCTAGAACAATAGCATGACGTCACAAGTGGAGGTTGTCGACACTGGACACTATTGGTAATTGTCACAGAACAGTCTTCTCACTTGGTGTATCTCAACCAATGCATAAAATAACAAACCTGTGAAAATTTGAGCTCGATTGGTCGTCGGAGTTGCGAGATAATTATGAAAGAAAAAACACACCTTTCTTTCTTGTTAACTATGTCACTTCAGAGGGAGCCGTTTCTTACAATGTTTTAAACTATCAACCTCTCCCCGTTACTCGTCACCAAGTAAGGTTTTATGCTAATAATTATTTTGAGTAATTACCAATAGTGTCCTCTGCCTTTAAAGCCATTCGGCCCTTTCGGTAAACAGTGTTGTCCAAGGCCCACACTTTGTGTACCACAACTTCTATATCAAATAACAAACCTGTGAAAATTTAGGCTCAATCGGTCATCGGAGTCGGTAGAAAATAACGGAAAAACCCACCCTTGTTTCTGCGCGTTTCGCCGTGTCATGACATGTGTTTAAAATAAATCCAAAATTCTCGTTAACGAGAATTTATATTGTTTTGCTGTTTTCTCAAAAAGTAAAGCATTTCATGGAATAATATTTCAAGAGAAGTCTTTCACCATTGCCTTCTGTAAACCCTGTAAGTTATTTGTAAATCTGTGAATTTATTTTTTTTTTTTCTGAACCGAAAGGGTCCAATGGCTTTAGGTCACATAATGCCCTCGGTGTACGCGCCATTAGTAGGATACGAATGGCAGAAACCTCGGGCATTATCCTATACTGATTGTAAACAAACTGCTCTTCCGCCCACACATTACCCAGTATATACACATACTTTGTTCTTATTTGGAAACCTACCATTCCTCTGGCCCACTCATACACCACTTGTGTGAGGCCAAACCTGAACTGATCCACAAAGTCTGTTATTGATAAGTTCATGCCGCATTCATGCTGGATCTCTGCAAGTCGCTTGGCTTCTGCTTTTATCTTGTCCACTCCCTGGTGAAAAAAACAAAAATGACTTCAACAAAAATAATAATAATAAAACAGTATTTTACAAAGGCCCACACTTCGTGTATCACAACTTATATATAAAATAACAAACCTGTGAAAATTTAGGCTCAATTGGTCATCGGAGTCGGGAGAAAATAACGGGAAAACACACCCTTGTTTCCGCACGTTTCGCCATGTCATGATAGTGTTTAAAATAAATCCGTAATTCTTGACATCAAGAATTGATAATTGTTTTAATGTTTTCTCAAAAAGTAAAGCATTTCATGGAATAATATTTCAAGAGAAGTCTTTCACCATTACCTTCTGTAAACCCTGTAGGTTATTTGTAAATCTGTGAACTTTTTTTTTTTTCTGTTCCGAAAGTGTCCAATGGCTTTAAAGCGCTCATATCAGTCACTCAAGGCACTTCAACATTCAGTATTTTCCTGCAAGGTATGAGGGACTACGTTTGACTTATGAGACCTACTCCTTTTACATATCACCATGTAATGGTTTACAAGGTGCTGTGGCCCATTATACAGCCAATCAAACCAGCAACACTGGGACGAACCCACTTTCTTTTCAATAAGTGCACTGGGTTCTTTTACATGTGTTCCAAACTTTTAGAGAACCCGAGGTAGAATATCCAACCTGTTTAAGAGACGGTGTGAGTTCAGGCTCGCTGCAACGCCTCTCCTGGAACACCATGCAGGACAGCAAGGCAGCAATCTCCTCAGGAGGCAGCCCTGTAAGGATGCTCTGAAACACCAGCTCAGTGATGATCAGTTCATGGTTACTGATCTCACGGGCTACTCTACCCTTTAGCTGGATGGTGTTGGAGGCGTCAAGGAAACGCAGCTGCTGCAAGACCTGCCAGATAATAATAATAATAGACAATTTTAAATAATGCAAAACATAACTGAAAGAAATTTCGATGCACTTGACAAATCCGAAACACTTTCACACCTGGATTGCTTCACTCCTGAGCTACTTTCAGCTTAATTTGTCGTAAAGCTTAACAAAACAACAAAAGTGAAAAAAAACAGCAATGTTTTCATGAGAGTCGCGTTAATCTGTTAGTTTTTGTCTTGCTGAGAAGAAAATTATTTTTGGGAAATTGTTTAACTCATTTCTCAAAAACTAAAGCACCTCGGAAAGTGACATTTCAAGGGAAGCTTTCCACCATCATTAACTTCAAACCGTGTAAGTTGTGTCATACAAAAAGAACCCAAACCCTACAAATTCGCCTTTCTGAGAGTCCTCAGTTTCAGAACCAGAATAAATGAAAGGAAATAAAAAAATTATTGGACTACACTCACCTGAATTCTTTGGTAGTACTCTGGGAGTAGATGAAGACTCTGGTCTGATAAGAGGAACCTGAGATGGTTGAAGTCTTCCTTCAGCTTCATACGATGACTCATCACATCGAACTGAAATCAATAATCACAAGAGGTTCGTAAAACTCTATGTTGCTATTCCCACCCAGTACAATTGACTCTCGTTACAACAAGAGCACTGGGACTGGCCAGGGTCCAATTTCATGGCTCTGCTTACCGTAAGCACAGAATCCGCGCTTACGGAAGCAGGGAATTCCTAGCTTACGGCAAGCGTATTTCACAGGTTAGCAGCGAATTTTGGCCTCTGTGCATGCGTACTCTGCGTTACCAGGGATTCTACGCTTACAAGGCTAGCGCAGAAATTCGGCGCTTGCACGTAAGCGGGAATCGTGATCGTAAGCGCAGAATTCGGCGGTAAGCAGAGCCATGAAATTTGGCCCTTATTACCTCTTTACAGTAGGAGTGTTGTTATAAGAGGACAGCAAAAAAGAAACACAAAGCAGAAATGAGCTCCAGGACTTCAGAATAAATTTGGAAACGGAACATCTTACCAATAATGCTCTTAAAACCGCCTAACTACCTCCTAAAATTTTGATCCAAGTTTCAGACTTTTTGCATGGTGGAAATAGGATATTGACCCCTTGCACACGCGTCACACGCAACGACTGATGCCACGCTCACCATGTTGGTGGGCAGTTAGGTTTACGTGTATTAACGCCGCGTCGCCTAAAATGCACACTTCACTGCATAACGCACGGCATAGAGTTATATATGAAAACGCACAGTAAAATTGCCCACCAGTATGGCCCATTCAAGATTTTTCTGATGATGACGTCAGGTGAAATGGGTCAATAGAAAGGTTTGCGGTAACACCATGTAATGACTATCTCTAATGAGTTGGGTTGGTTCTGAAAAGAACCGTTGGTTTCAACGGTCCAGAAGACGACCAGAGCATACTGATCGAAACGTCGAGTTGAAACCAACGGTTCTTTTCAGAACCACCCAAATTCATTAGAGATAGTCATTACATGGTGTTACCACAAACCTTTTTCATATAGTAATGTTGTTATATCAAGGCAGCAAAACAAAGAAACACAAAGTAGTAATGAGATTCGGGACTTCAGAATGTACTCTTTTATAAGCAGAACTTTTTATAACGGTGCTCTTTATAACGAAGGTTGACTGTATAGCTAAAGAAGTTTCAAAGAGGGGCGTCGTGGGTGGAGCCAAATGGATCGGTGTATTGCACGGAATCTACTACTCACATGTTCCAGGAAGGTCGGGCAGTTGAGGCAGCTATACTTGTCCAGGAGGCTCTCTAAGGAATCTCTCTCCCGAAACTTCTCCACCAGTTCCAGGTCTCTCAGATGGAAGTCCTTGATGGGGTCTAGAGCTTCCAGACCCTGGGGGTTTGCCTCAGTAATCCTGAGCAGCTCCTGGGTGGCTACACTGGTGGACTGGCTCGGCGGATTGTCTCTGTCAAGAAAATAAGAGATTTTATTGATATTAGTTTTGTCAGTCTCCTAACGATGACAAGAGCAAGCTAGTGGAAACGTTGAGACCAATGAAGAACGCACTCGGTGGCAGTTAAGTTAACTAATAGTCCTCTCGATCCACTAAGCAAAAGTAGTAGTCCCTGCTAATTTCCTACCTTCCGCCCAAGTAGTAGTTAAAAAACAGGACATTTCTGGAATTCCAAAAAATCTAGTTTTGCATTAGTAGAATATAAAGCAAGACAAGTTCTTAAAAGAACATAGTCTACCTAGCAAGTAAATATACACTGGTGTTATTAACCACAAACCAAATGTACATTGATACCTCACCATGCAATGACTCATATGAGAACTTGTATTGAATTGAAGAAAATTAAAGATACCTGAATCTCGGAATCTGTCTCTTCTTGTAATCGTCAACGATGCGGTCGCACATAATCTTAATCGTAACCGTCGTAATAACACCGATGTCTTCCCCGAGTAGATCCACCACCGTGTGGCCGCAAGGACCCTCTGGCTCGAACAGAACCTCCTTCCTGAGGGGTTCTACCCGAGCTCTAGAGGTATCCGGAGATGTCTCTGTCGACTTGGCAATCTCTGGTGAGGTTTCTTGATTGCAAAGGACCAATACTTTGAAAGTCCGCTCTTTGCTGGCCGTGGACGAACTCAGGACAACACCGAGGGCATTTCGATGCTTCTTGGTGCGTACGATGACCACTCTACCTCCAGAGAGGGCTTTCACTCCTAGAGGATGTGACGCGATCAGTTTCTGTAAAAAAAAAAAAAAAAACGGAAAAGGCCACACAATTAGTCTCTAACTACAACTACAAGGTCCTCTGTGTACATCACAACATTTGATCCACTTGGAGAGTGCAAAGCGGTTATTGTGAAATGCGCTATATAAGAATTTGTTAGTATTATTATTCAGAGGGGACCATTTCTTACATTGTTTTATACTATCAACAGCTCTCAATTGCTCTTTACCAAGTAAGTTTTTATGCTAGTGTAGTAGGGGTAGAAAATTCATTGTGTTATTATTCAAGTTAGTTAATTCCAGGTTCTAGTTAATTGCTTTTCCTGTTTACATTGTCCCTTCAGCTGTTTTATTGCACCCCTGTACATGTAGGTTGTTATTTCTTAGAAGTCTTTTGTTACATGTTGGTAAACAGTTTCTTAATCCTTTGGTAGTGTAGTGACCCATCCAGTGCATTGTATATAATTATAATCAGATAGCAGCCTGGCAGCGAAAGAGGAACACTGCACACTTATGTGTTCTCTCATCACAAGTTTTAACTTCTACGATTAATTTGCCATCTTCAAGTATTTTCTGCTATTTTGGACTCGGTATCCTAACGCCATTTTGATTTTAATTTGTAACTTTTCTTTGGCACTGTGTTTCAGTTTTAGTTTTAATCGGGTTTAACTGTGTTTTGTATTTTAGTTTTGGTTTTTGAGTTTCAGTTTAATATCTTGGTTTAGGTTTGACAGGTTTAATTTAAGGTTTATAAGGAAGAAAGTTTAGATCCTGAGTTTGGTCTAGAGGTTTTTATTGTTTAATACTGCTTTTGTTGATTGATTTATAGTCAATAAAGCTATTTTTTATTATTTTGTTGAGAAACCTACACTTTGAGTCACTGTTCCTATTTTTGTGCATCTCCTCGCGTCTTAGCCCTACCGATCTTGGTTTTTCTCATTTGTTCAAGCGAGTGCCCCCATAGTTAGCATTTTTATTTAGCTTTATTCATTTTTTTTCTAAGTGTACCCATTTTCCGGGTTACACTAACAATTATTTTGAGTACCGTAATTTTCGGATTATAAACCGCGCGGAGTATAAACCGCACTTCCTCAAAATATACAAAAAAATATTTAATGTCGGCGTATATGCCGCGCGGAGTATAAACCGCGACCAAAAAAAAAAAACATGAAAACAAACTAACCTCAAAACACGGAAGTGAAGTACGCAAACCTGCCGCGTTACGGGTGATTTTTTTATTTCACACTATCAGTCCTGAATTATCCTTTGTTTCCATCAACAACCCTTTTCCAGAATTTGAATTTATATTTTGATGATCGGTTGTATTGACCATGTTTTGTGAACTTCTTTGGCAACAAATCTCCGTGAATCAAAGATCGGTCGACAACGCACACCTAGAAATAGTTGAACTTTGCCCTGCATCGCATCGCCCTCTGTTGACAAAAGTTGTTCACGTTTGATTAGACTTGGCCACAATCCGCGAAGTGTGGGTCAGACGTTCAAGCTATGTGTTGTACAATAGGGAGCCGATCCGTCCGAAGTCTAGCCAAGATTTTATGAATGGAACTACCACCGGCCAATCATCAAACGGCCAATCACAGCATGCGCACAAAGGGGCCGTGCTTGTTTGCGGTCCTCTTTGTGGCGATGTGCAGTGACGGACGGGCGGCACATCAGTCAGTCTTGTATAGTTGCCACAATGCGCGAGTTGCGTCGTAATTACAGTTGAAATGTATTTAAGTTTACACTATTGATCGTAATTGAAAAGATCTATTATAGGATAGCAATCTTTTTGCAATCTTTTTTGCGTGAGGAGCTAGCCGCTCTGTTTTGCAGCGACAGCGAAGACAGCGACTTCGAGGGTTTCAATTGGTAAGAAACCAGATAGATCAAGACATCCAACAAAACCAACAGTTCTTTTCAGAGCTACCACTACTTCCAAAAAGAGATAACCGTGCAAAGTGAAATAATAAAATATTAAAAAAAAAGTGGATTACCTGGCCCCTGAATAAAGAAAAATCCCCTTATTTAATAAACACAACCCCTGTTGAATCCCGATAAATTATAAAGTTACAAAAAAATACCTTTGATTAATAAACCAAATCCGTTCGAAGCCATTTATTAAAAAACAAAAAGAGAGAACCTAAAAATATTAATAGTAATAGTATAAGCGGTATAGCATGCCCGATTATTCTGGCATCCATTTAAATCCCCAAATCATTACAATTAATAAAAACCCTTTATTTAAAACCCAACAAGATTTAGCATTAAAAGAACCCTTTATTTAAAATCACGCCCAATATTGTGAGACCAGTAACAAATAAGAAACTCTGCCCTTCAGAGAGTTTACACAAGTGCCGCTACATGTTCAAGGTTAATGGACTCAACAATGAGGGCGGTTTGAACACGTTTTGTTTGATCCCAGGCGCGGCATAGTTCTTTGTGTACGTTCATTCACCATTCTGATGTTGTGGTTGAGCTGAAGAAACCGCTGGCTGTCACGAGTGTAGCCTGGAAGTCTGACGTCAGTATGTAGAGATCGTAAGATAAATAGACAGGGGACCAGTCTATTTCGCTCTCACACGAGTGCAGCCTGAATGTCTGACGTCAGTATGTAGAGATCGTAAGATATATAGACAGGGGACCAGTCTATTTCGCTCTCACACGAGTGCAGCCTGAATGTCTGACGTCAGCATATATATATTGCTAGGCTAAATAGACGGGGACCAGTCTAGTCTGAGTTTCGCTGAGCGAGGGCGCTGACGGCGGTTGATTAACGTTTTACAAAGGAAACACGGAATACAAATGGGGTGGGATTTTCAACAGGACTTTGTCATCACACAGGCATGTTTTGCAGGTTTTTGTTCTCGTTTCTTAAAAAAAATAATATTTAGAATGTTTTACATACGATCTTTCTTTTTAAAAATGCCGTTTTTTCTCTTAAATATTTATATGTCGGCCTACAAGCCGCCCGGAGAATAAACCGCAGGGGCTCAAAAAAATGTCAAAATCAACATATAAACCGCGGTTTATAATCCGAAAATTACGGTAGTTACCAATAGTTTCCAGTGCCTTTAAGCAGCTTTAAAATTGGGCCCCAAATATCTTAAATGAAAATGAAAAAAATTAAATCTAACCTGGAGCTGCATCCTGAGGCCCTGAAGCTGTCTACAAGTCTCGTAATATTGCTCCAGGTCCTCATTACACAAGTAGCAGCTCAACTCCTTGACATGAACCATCTCCTCCTGGACATGTCGCAGCTTCTCCTCGTAGACCTTCGTGTCCTTCCTCGTCTCAGACTCGGAGAAGCTTCGTCGCATCATGTCTTCGACCCGGAGTTCTTCCACGCACAGGAGGTTAAGGATCATAGTGTAGGTCAGACGGAATCGGGATTCGAGCTGAGTCGGTTTACCCTGGGTAGAAAAAAAGACACAGCAAACTCGAGCACAATTCCCTTGGTGTTTGAATTACTCCAAATCCATACGGCATTTGGGGTAATTTTTACACAAGTTAACAAGGCTTAAAGGAAAGGTACACGTTTGGTAATTAGTCAAAACAAATATTAACTTAAAAACTGACTTGGTAAGGAGTTGATAGTACAGGACTTTGTGGGAAACGACTCCCTCTGAAGTAGCATAGATTTTGTGAATGAGCTAATTTTTCACTAAAATAATAAAAGACTTCTAGCTAGAAGTCTTTTATTCCTATCTGAGAGCACACAAATTCGTCCAACAAGTGTTATTCTTTCATCATTTTCTCGCAACTTCGATGACCAATTGGGCCCGAATTTTCGCAAGCTTGTTATTTTATGCATATGACGGGTTACACCAAGTGAGAACACTGGTCTTTGACAATTACCAAACGTGTTCAGTGTCTTTAAGGGAACGTATACCTTTGGTTTTTGGAACCTTTCGATTGTTTGCAAAAACTACGTTTACTTCCAGAGTTGGTCTGGAATTTGGTATATAATGGATGGTTGGAGTCAGAAAGAATAAATTTAATTCTGTTGCACATGTGACCAGGCACTTTAAGTGACTGCCCCCTCTTAAGTTAACTAATTGTTGACTTAGCAGCAGCCCACCTGCTGAGGGTCTTATTTCCCAGGGCATGGTCAGTGTGGTCAGCCCCAGCTCTACCCCAGGTATAGTGTAGCTATTGTGCAACTAAGTCATTCCATTGCAAGTTATCATCGTGTGTGCAAGTCATTTTTCCAAGAGTCTCAGAGCCATTCCAGTTTTCAGAGTTATTCCCATCCTTGTTATGTAAGTACCAAATCTTTCTTTGTTTCTTATTACTGCTAGACTACAATCCATATTTGTGTTTATTATTATTGCCGTTTCTGAGGAGATTCCTTGTATTTTAAGTGGGTTTGAATAAGTTTCCTTTGTCTATACAATTGTAGTTCTTTGCATTTGTTGTTACTTTTGTTTTAGTTTGGAAGCACTAATTAAGCCAGTGTTTTGCCCAAACTTGTCCTTTTTGGATTGTCTCTACTCTGTTTATATTTGAAACAGTTGAGAATAATGTTTCCATGGATTAATTTACCTTGCTATATGGAGGAAGGAAAGAGTTCTTTTACAAGTTTCCTTAAGAAATAGTTTGGTTTATTATATTTTACTTTACATTTCATTGAAGATGGAGTGTACAGTTATTTGTTGTTTTAGACTCTCCCATGTCCATACTTTTAGTGTGCATGTCACAGAGAAGTTTAAATGCATGAGTTGTATGGATTTCATTTCATTATTGGTTTTTCTTGTTAATTGATTTACCTAGTTCATTGCAAAGTTCTTGCTAGGATAACCTTGATTGAGTCACTTTCGATAATTGTTATTATTCTTTATTTTGCTCTTTTTGCCATTCAGGTCTTTCAGTTATGATTAAGTTATTGTTTCTTTTGTACATTAGATTTCTGTGTTTCTATTCCATGAAACTTCAGAGATTTACAGTTTCTTGTGTAAGGTTCTAGCATAGACCCCACATGAGATTCTTAGTGTTGTATGCTATGGGTTGTTTATTGCAGAGATGTAGAGATTAAGTAATTAAGTACACCAGCTATGGAATGTCCTAGGAACTTTCAAGGTTCATGGCTGTGTGTTTGGTTTATTGACATAGGTTTAGCTACATCACACAACTCTGTGTTGACCAGTATCAATACTGTGCTGTGTGTGTGAGGGCATGCTATAGTTAATTGCTATGTGATCACTGCACAGGTGGCTTACATCCAGAACCACTATCTAGATTGTTTATGTTACAGCCATGTTGCTAGCTCATTAGTATGTATTTGTCTTTCTGGACAGCTGTGTCTATTGTGTATAGCAGTGTTAAAACTTAGTGTTCTTAACTGTACTCTTGGGTTTTCGTGAATATTTAATAAGGTGGACTGAGGAACTATTTTATCTTTGGCTAAAGGGTATAATAATAAATGTGTTTCTCTATTGTAAAAGTTATCTTCTTAAGCTTGAGACATTTGCTATTTGCCATAGAACTTTAATGTTTCAGGTTTGCTTTGGTTATTTTGATTTAATGTTTGTATTTTCTACATTTCTATTGTATAATCTTATGTTTGCTTATAATCTTTTTCTTTTCTGTTCTTTTATAGACTTACTCATCAACCCTTTTTTTTTGTAATCTTTTGTGCTTGTGAATAAAATACTTGTATAAAGAACCAATCTTGTCGGGTCACACACATAAGATATTTGTATAGTGCCTCTGGGTCTTCATTTAAATAACTACTTCTTGGTCTTTTACAGAGCCTAAACAAAGTCTAATTTAAGCCTCAGGGCGTCTCAACTGAGAGTCAGCTCTAGCAGAACTAGCCTGAACATCTGACGTAACACTTTGAGCGTTGAGGGTTCAGCTGAACTCGTGCAAACAAACCTTTGACCTTGCATTCATTTCACATGGAGATTTGCAGACAAATCCTAAATATCAAACATTACATGCATGTTCATGTACAATATAATCAAACATTATGCATGCTGCATGCAGACGATCGAAAGTGCAGCTGCCAACCCTCACCTCGGACCAATAATAACACAGATATGGAAAGCGTACGACACTGCATGTTTATTAGATGAAATCATTGTATCCAATGAAGTCAAAGGGTCTTGTGACCAGCCAGACTTGTTTCTCTTTGCTGCCAGGCCCTTGTAAATACAAATTGATTGTCTAATTTTCCATGAACATGTACATAGATAGCACCCGGTGATGCACTTGCGATTGCGACGCAGCAGGCGCAGGCGATGTGTTTACATTATTTTAGGGCGCCACCATGGGTCTAACATTGTACATCTTAGCGCCCTCTTTAGTCTGTTTCACTTGTAGTTAATTTGCATAATTTATTCAAACCAACTCGATTACAGTCTGTAAAACCAGTGCCTGTCTTTATCCTTGCGGATAAAGACGGGGGACCAGTCTATAGCAAAACCTCTTACCAGCATCATCTTAAACAGTTCTGATGTCTCAGGAACATCCCCTTTGCATAGTATGATGACCATCCCTGTTGTGTCTAGCCCACGACGACCAGCCCTGCCCGCCATCTGGATGTACTCGCCTGCCAGTAAGTTACGCATCCCTGAACCGTCAAACTTACGGATGGAATCGAAGACAACTGTCCTGGTAGGCATGTTGACTCCCATGGCAAAGGTTTCTGTTGCAAACAATAGCTATAAAACAAAAAATAAGTATACGGGATAAGAGGAATTGCAAGCAGAGGTGCCAATATGTATTTGGTTTGCGGTAACACCACCCGAGTCTCCTGACGAAGAAGTTAATGACGATCCACTATAAGTCCTGGGCCCAGTTTCATAGAGCTGCTAAGCACGAAAATTTGCTTAGCATGAAATTTCTTCCTTGATTAAAACAGGATTACCAACCGAATTTCCATTTTTTTGCATTTCCTTGTTACTGGAATTCAACTGTTGTATGCTTATCTTGAAAATCACATCGAAACTTGGTTGGGAAATCCTGTTTTTATCAAGGCAAACATTTCATGCTAAGCAAATTGTTTTGCTTAGCAGCTCTATGAAATTGGACCCTGGTCGGTTTTCTACCTTCCGCCCAGATGTTAAAAAGCAGGACAGTTCTGAGAACCGAGAAGTCTCCCAGAATCTACTCTGCGGAAGTATAGAAAATAAAGCAAGACAGTTTCTCTAAATGACAAACTCTTCCTAGCAAGTAGATACACACATGGTGCAATACCACAAACCAAATAAATATTAAATCACAAGTACTTTGGGCCTTGTCAAGTGAGGCAACTTTTGCAGGCAACTTTGAGGCAACCATGCTGCAGTGCACCATGAGTAATTGTTTTTAACAATGTCTTATGATCATTAAGCAAAATATGTAATCAACTTAGATCTCCAGAAGTGAAGTTCTGTCACTTCGTCAAGATGGTGTTTTGGTTATATCAAGAAAGTTTTGTTTAAGAAAAGCTCCTACCTTGACTAGACCTCGCTGGAAGAGTAGTTCAATGACTTCCTTCAGGATTGGAAGAACTCCACTGTGATGTACACCAATGCCTCGTTTCAATAAATCACGCATGTGAAGCACCTGTACATACAAGATGAGAAGTCGATAAGAAGACTCCCAAGATAATAATACCAATAATAGTGTCTCCTTATAAAGCGCTCATATCCCTCACTCAGTGATGCTCAAGGTGCTTCAAAATTCAGTATTTTCTGCAAGGTATGTGGAGCTTGGAAGTATGAGACCTATTCCTTTACATATCACCATGTAATGGTTTAAAAGTAATAGTAATAATGGGCATTTATAGAGCGCCCTAACACTGGGTACCACAGCGCTTTACAAGGAACTAAACATAAAGCGGATGGGAAAGACAGTTGGTCCTTTAAACGAACCATTGAACAGGAAATGTTTGAGATGACTCTTGAAAAATTCAAGTGACCCAAAGGAAAAAGTTTGATGAGGAAGACGGTGATATCGGCGATAACTTAAAAAAAGTGACCAACATTTTAAATGACATTTTCACAGGTCATTTTTATTGTATACATCTACATTAAAATAATTGAACGGTTTAAAAAAAAAAGGTATACTTTGCCTTTGAATTTCACAATGGGCATCTTATTAAACGATTTGTCAACTTTACCTGTGGTAGCATACGATCGCTCCCTTTCAGACGCTCCACGCATTTCTGCACAAAAACGTGAATCTCGCTCTTCTCATTGGTCGTCGTGAGATCAAGGGTCGTGAGGGCCGAGGCGTTCTCGTCGCAGCGTTTCTTGGAGAGGGTAAATGCCACCAATGGAAGCTGTTCTCTTTTACGCAGCATTTCAATGATGGATAAATAAACTGCCTTGTCCTGTTCAAGAAACACATGAACGTTATCGTAAAAACGGGGGTATTCATATAAATGCGTTGGTCTCAGATTTACTACGATTAAATGAACACAATTAGTGTCTATTAAAAAAAAAAATTGGGGGGGCTAATCACCCTTACTTGCAGCTAAGAGCTGAATTGCGAAGGATGCGGCTACAACGTGTTCAAGAAGCAGGCATGCAAGGGCACCTTTGGCTGCCAGCCACATCAACCCATTATGACCACAAACAGACAAGATCGAAAGTGTTTGATTTTTCCCGAGGGAGGAAAACCGGATGGTCTGGAAAACCCTCGT
Organism: Asterias rubens; assembly: GCF_902459465.1. Lineage (NCBI taxonomy): Eukaryota > Metazoa > Echinodermata > Asteroidea > Forcipulatida > Asteriidae > Asterias > Asterias rubens. The sequence goes on along the minus strand of NC_047080.1, from coordinate 8,501,518 downwards.
GGCACAGCAGAGAACCAACACACAACTCAACTTACATATGGCCCTGGCCGGGAATCGAACCGGGGTCACCTTGGTGAGAGGCGAGCGCTTTACGCACAAGCCAACCATGCAATCCTGCCATTGTGTGAACAGACTGTGGTCAGGTTGGCGTAGTGGTATCTTTCCTCGCCTTCCACCTCTAGGACCCCAGGTCTAATCACGCTGGGGGCACTGCGTAGATTGGGTTTTCAGTCGCTACTTGACTGCTTTGGTTTTCGCTGGAATATTTCTCTGGGGTTTTCCTCCCACATCTAAAACTGAAACTTCTTCCTTCTCTTCTCTCCATTGGTTCTTGGCTAGTACAGTTATTAAGTTTGCTTATCCAAGAGTCTTTAGAGTTCTCGCTGGTGGGTTTATTCAACTAGTGATTGGCAGATGGTCAACATGGCCCAATTTCATTAAGCCTAAAAGCATAAAAACCTGCTTAACAGAAACTGGGTAACAGCAAAAATTCCATAAAGTTCACATTGCTGCAACTGGTGACACACTGATTTTTTGCTTAGCAAAGAAATTTGCTAAGCAGTATTTTCTGCTTAACAGCTTTATGAAATTGGTTCCAGGTGTAGAATAAATGCACCCAGATACAAGGGGTATAAAGAAAATCAACAAGAAATGAAATCACCTAAACTGGTTAACTTTATTTCCGGGAGCTAGTCACAAGCAATGCACATTGGCTTTCTGGAAGTTTGTATATACTCAGCGCCTTGAGTACCTTGTTTGGTAGATACGTGCGCTATTGACCACTTGCACGCGCGTCACACGCAGGGACTGATGCCACGCTCACCATGTTGGTGGGCAGTTAGGTTTACGTGTATTAACGCCGCGTCGCCTAAAATGCCAATTCACTGCATAACACATGGCATAGAGTTATATATGAAAACGCACAGTGAAATTGCCCACCAGTATGGCGCATTCAAGATTTTTCTAAATACGACGTCAGATGAAATGGGTCAATATAAGACTTCGATATTATTATTATTATTATTATTATTATTATTATTATTATTATTATTATTATTATTATTATTACAAATCTTCTTGACTGGCAACCTGAATAACCTCCGCAACATTGTTTAGGGATTTTGGTTACTACTTACACCTTTGGGTGCTCCATGCCGAGCTCCTTTGGCGCCAAAAGACGCAGAGGATTTACTCTCTCGTTCTTTCTTGGCATCTACTGCTTTGTGGTAACTAGGATGGGGAAAAAAAAAAAAAATGGGCAGATGAAAAATATGGCCATATTCAAATTGGATATTCTATAACTGGGTATCCTAACTGTTCATTGCCGCCAAGCGTAGTGTTTACTACCGTGATGGTCTAAGCCCAACCAAACCCTCACTCCAATTATTTTGCGAACAGAGCTTGAGTTTGATGGGGCCAGACTGTTACACCAAGAAACACTCAGTGGCGATAAACAGTTAGAAAATGTTAACTTTAGCATACACATGTATAAGTTATTTTTAACCTTACTCCGATGTGCATGAAGCGTATACTCGGTGCTTTCCCGAGTGCAAATCACCTGGGTGGGAATTGAACCCAAGACCTTTGCATTGCTAGAGAAGATGTCTTACCACTAGACCACCGAGCTAGCCCGATGGCTAGAGGCAAATACTTTAGCATACTCACCCCGATGTGAGAAATTTCTTTGTGGAGTCAACGATGAGGAAGAGCTCTTTGTTCGTCTTGTTGCTGTTTCCTGTGTACAGAAAATGTTCCAGTGGCACCGGCCGCTTCAACGTACTGATCACGTAGATCTTTCTTCTTTTGATGCGTCTAAAAAGTACATCAATCAAAAAGGTTTTTTTCAAACATTAAAAGTGATAAGCCATCAATGCAAAAAAAAACTTCCTCTAAAGGTCCAGAAAAAGTAAACTTTTAAGGCCTATGTCACACTGCAGCGATAACGAAAACGATAACGATAACGACACAAAGAAAACGCATTCTATTGGTTGAATTGCTCCATGCAGAATACGCCCACACTTATTCAACCAATCAAGGTCATGCATTTTGTAACGTTCTCGTTTTCGTTCTCGTTATCGAGGCCTGTGTGACCGGGCCTTTGTACACCCAGCGTTCTCCTTTACTGGACACCATTGGACACCTTTAGTGTTTTTTAAATTTCATCCCATGTGGTACCCATGTTATCCCACTCCTTTCCAGTCTGTTTCAATAACCCAAACCCAGTTGCCCCTTACCCAACCCAGTCGGCAAACTGCATGGTGTTAGGCACAGTGGCGCTAAGAAGAATGATCTTGACATGAGCAGGTAGCATGATCAGAACTTCCTCCCAGACCACTCCTCTCTGTAGAGCAAAAGAAAAAGTACAAGACGGTGAGTCAAGATTGCTATACCTTGTAGGAAAAAGACAAATATTGCTGCAAACACAGTCAAATAATTATACATCAAGAGAAACTGACTGGGTAAGTTAAAAGGGAAGGTACACGTTTGGTAATTTTCAAATACCTGTGTTCTCACTTGGTGTATCCCATCATAACCATAAAATAACAAGCCTGTGAAAATTTTGGCTCAATTGGTCATCGAAGTTGCTAGAAAATGATGAAAGAAAAAACACCCTTGTTGGACGAATTTGTGTGCTTTCAGATAGGAATAAAAGACTTCTCGCTAGAAGTCTTTTATTATTTTAGTGAGAAATGAGCTCTTTCTCAAAAACTACGTTACTTCAGAGGGAGTCGTTTCCCACAATGTTTAATATTATCAACAGCTCTCCAATGCGACTTACCAAGTCAGTATTTAAGTTAATGTTTGTTTTGAGTAATTACCAAACGTGTACCTTCCCTTTAAATAGCTTGGGTTTGAACAAAGAAAAATTTACTTGTGCAGGACTTGAACCAACTAATAATAATAATAATAACATTTATAAGGCGCACAGTATCAGGAATGGTATCATTCAAAGGCGCCGGATACTAGCAAGCAAACAAATTGAACAGATGAGTTTTGAGGTTGTGTTTGAAAGTAGATAGATCAGGGCCCAATTTCATAGAGCTGCTAAGCACCAAAATTTGCTTAGCATGAAATTTTTTCCTTCATAAAAACAGGATTATCGACTAAATTTCCGTTTGTTGCATATTGCTTGTTACTGGTATTTAGCTCTTGTTTGCTTATCCTGAAAATCATGTGGAAATTTGGCTGGTTATCCTGTTTTTATCAAGGAAGAAATTCCATGCTTAGCAAATTCTTTTGCTTAGCAGCTCAATGAAATTGGGCCTAGGTGTGTCCCTCAGCTCGTCTGGCAAGGAATTCCATAGACGCGGTCTCCGTAACTTGCCAGATGAGTTTTGGGAACATAGAGTATGTGTGAACTACCTCCAGTATAATGTACCAGCGCTCAAACAAATGAGCTATCCAGCTCTACATTGGCGGTCTCCCTATTAGTCAGTATCTTTATTCGGGGGTGTCAGTCAGAAACTTCTCTAGATTGTCAGCGATAAAAAATCTACCACCTTTTGAAATGAAATTTTCACAGGTTTATTATTTTTATCTACATTTGTATAAGCTTAAAACAATCAAAAGGTTCTAAAAACCAAAGGTATACTTTCCTCCCTTTCAGGGATCATTTACTCAAACTAAAATTTGCAAAACTTTGTGATGCCAGAAAGTTTGTAAACATAGTGATGCCATGAAGAAATTCCATTTCCTACCTCAGAGTCATTGATATAGTGAACTTCATCAAAGACGACCCACTCCAAGTCACGTATAACATCAGATCCATTATAAAGCATCGACCTACAACAGACAAAAAGAACAGTAACCAATTCGTGCAGAGGTTTGTATGCAATGGTTTACCTGCGCAAAATTTCATACAGCTGTAGGGAACAGCTTTCCAAGTTTCCGCTAAATTTTGTTTTTATGAGAGATTGCCTATTATTTTAAGGCCATGGATGGCCACTCCAAGGTGAGGGCTACATGTACACTGAACTGATTTGGGCTATCAACCCAAATCAGCTGCCACCAGAGGCAAGTCACCACCTACTCCTTGGGCTGAAACAGGATTACGGTTAGGGTTGGTATTAAAGTTGAAAGAGAGATTTATTGAGTCCAATATTGGTGGGCTAGGGTTAGGATTAGGATTAGGGTTATGGTTTAGGTGAAGATTATGGTTATGAATGATTAAGGTGGAGATAAGGGTTAAGGTGAGGGTTTCGTTAAGGGTCGGGGGGGGGGGCAGGAATGAAGTGTACATTTCTACAGCTCAATATTGGTGGGTTAAGATTAAGATTAAGGATAGGATTAGGGTTGGGTTGACAAGGGTTGAAAATAAACTGTACATACCTTAGAATCTCTGTGGTCATGATGAGACATGAGGCATCCGTCTTGATCTGGACGTCCCCTGTTAATAGACCAACATCTCCGAACGTCTCCCGGAAGTCACGGAACTTCTGATTGGACAACGCCTTGATTGGTGATGTGTATACGGTTCTGTAAAATCAACATTGATGACAAATTCAAACGTGGCTTAGGAGGTGAAGGATGCTTTCATGTTTTCAAGACCAATCGAAACCTCAACATCGTCACTACTGTTGCACAAACGTTTTCTGTAATGATTGCATCAGGGATACAAAATAAAAACCTGGTTTTATGCTAACATCGTTGAGTGATAATCACTCAACATTTAATTAGGTCTGTGGCCGACCCACTCTCTGTGGGCCTGCTCATCAAGTAAGGTAATTGCACAAAAGGGGACTTAAGTCAAAGAGCAACTGGTCCCCTCTCGTTCTTCTTTGACCTTGTGATAAGTCTAAAGCCCTGTTCATACTTCATGCGACCGCGAATGCGAAGCGAATTTGACGTGAATTTGACGTCACACCCTACTTTCGCAGTGATTACTCGCAAGGGAGTAGAGCAGAGTTCAACTGTTGCGAATTTGTGACGTCAAGATTCGCTTCGCATTCGCATTCGCAGGAAGTATGAACCGGGCTTAACTGTATGTGGTTAAGGGCGATCGTGTAAAACATGCATGTACTAAGAGCGTCCTACTACAAGTGATAAGAGGTCTTTAATAGGCATACACGCAAGGAAGTCACTTTTACGAGCCAATCAGCATCGATTCTCAGTACATTTCTACCAGGGGTTAGTGACGAGAGGTATCATTACGGTGCACTGCCCATGGTAGCAAGTCTGCCTTAAAACCAGAGTAGCGACACAAACTGTTTCAATTCTTACTTTGTGAGATGCTTGAGTGACAGAGCGATGGCGTATTCAGCGACTACCGTCTTCCCGGCCGAGGTGTGAGCCGCTACAAAGACACAGTCATGCTCCTCCATGTGGATTATAGCTTGCTTCTGGAATACATCCAACTCAAAAGGCCACTGTGTAAATAATGAGTTAACAAATCAAGTCTTTATCAAATTATGCAGATTTGAACATTGTGTGTGTGTGTTAGAGTATCCGTGGGGTAACAGGTAATGTAAAGATTATTTATTTGCAACCATAATCGGGTTGGATTCGTTATAAAAATATATTAAAAGTTACAAAATACATCACAAAAACTTTAAACAAAATGCCAATTTATTATACAAGACTATTATTATTATCGACCTCTTTGGCTGGTGCTGGAACCCGTTTATGGAAGTCATCTACTGGCGATGAGGTGTCTACGTTGACGGCCCATTGTTCCTTAGAAGAGTCTGCCTCAGCTTGCCTGGAGTGTTTTGCAAAAACCATTTCCTGCAAGGGTTGTTGAAAAGTAATAAGGGTTTTATCAAGTAATAAACCACGAGGGAAACTAACTGGGTAAGGTTTTTAAAAATGGTTTGGGTTTGAACAAAGACAATCTGACTAGAGCAGAACGTGAACTAACGACTTTAGGATGAAAAACCAGCGCACTTCCAACTGAGCTATCCAGGCCTATGTTGGCAGTCTCCCTTTTAGTCAATATCTTTGCTCAGGGGTACCAGTCAGAAGCCGTATAATCGTAAGCTGAGGTTGCGTGAACGCACATAGCTCTGTGTTGTAGTCTCGGTGAGGACTTGGAAATTCCGTCCGTACACTTAAGGAAACTCCTGCTCTTCAACAATGTTAAAAACAATGTGTGAGATGTATGTAACTTCACATAATGTTTCAAGTCTCTACATTATCTGGACCTCTTTGTTCTTAAAGTCAGTGGACACTATTGGTAATTGTCAAAGCCCAGTCTTCTCACCTGGTGTATATCTACCTATGCATAAAATAACTAACCTGTGAAAATTTGAGCTCGATCGGTCATCGGAGTTGCGAGATAACTATGAGAGAAAAAAACATCCTTCTCACACAAAGTTGTGTGCTTTTAGATGTTTGATCTCGAGACCTCAAATTCTATACTTGAGGTCTTGAAATCAAATTCGTGGAAAATTACTTCTTTCTCGAAAACTAAGTCACTTCAGAGGGAGCCGTTTCTCACAATGTTTTATACTATCAACTTCTCCCCATACTCGTTACCAAGTGAGGTTTTATGATGATAAATATTTTGAGTAATTACTCATAGTGTCCACTGCCTTTAAGTCCACACTTTCGTATATAATGCTTGTATCTATGTGTGTATTTGTAAACTTGCGAAACCTCTTCATTCCCTTCTATTCAAAACTTCTTTACCTTTGGCAGCATCTTGTCCAAACTTTCCACAGCTTCCGTGTTACCCTCGCCTCTTGCGGTTGATTCCGCTTCAACTTCATTCTTCATCTCTTCATCTCCGTCAATCAACTCAAGATCACCATCATCATCATCATCATAATCATCATCATCATCTATCGTCATCAGATCAGTTAGTTTGAGTATATGTGGCACCGTCCTTAGTGATGTATTTTCAGTGGAGGGTGGTTGGATGGGATTGCTGTCTGCCGCTGGTTTTAGGTCGAATGCCATTCCCTGATCTAAGCCTGGTGGGGTGCTCAGGAGATCTGCGTGGGATTAATACTAATAATAATAATAGTTGCTTCTTATATCACACATATCCATGACTCAGTGGCGCCCAAAGCGCGTCAATATTCAGTATTTTCCTGCAAGGTATGAGCATGGTATGAACATAGAGTTATATATAAGAACTAGAGGGCGCACTGGTGATGCTTCTTGCACAAACGCGACGGGACCGCAGGATGACAAGCGCGCCATTCTGTACGCGTGTCAAATCTGAAATACACGTTTGAGTCTTTTGTTATTGAACGCTCACGCGATGCTGTTCAACTTACAAAATGGCCGCACAAACACACGCTGTGAGATGGCTGTTTTGTCAACTTAAAAAATGGCCGCCTGCGCGCATACCGGGGCACGTATGTAGGCCAGTGCGCCCTCTAGTTCTTATATATAACTCTATGGGTATGAGAGACTAGGTTTGAATTATTAGACCTACTCCTTTTTATTGCAAACCCCCTTCTCTTTTACTGGGTTTGTTACGTGCGTTACACAACACATGGGAACAGTAGCTTTTCAACCAATCTGAAGAGCAAAGCATCATAGTTATGTGTCTTGCTTAAGAACACAGATGTCGATTACCGGGACAATTAATCAAAAGTCTAAACCTAGGCAGATGATCAATTGGTTTAGAGCATCAAACTCAATTTCTGGTGGTTAATCCATCGGCGTGTGATTCAAATCGCGGTCATGATACGTGTCTCCGTGAGCAAAATGCTTTACTATATTTGTTTCTCTTCACCCAGGGGTATAAATGGGTACCTGCGAGGGTAGAGGTTGATAGTGTGTATGAAAAAGCCTTTGGAGCGCCACGGCAGCTTGGGCTGTATACTCCCCAGGGAGCTGAGAAAGATAAAAGGAATGTAAGGCCGTGTCCGAATTGGTGGCTACGGCTGCGGCTACGACCGTTGCCAGGGGTGTTGCTAAGGGCGTCCTATACTTCAATGCATGATGACGCGGCGATCCGGCCGTAGCCGTGGCCGTAGCCACCAATTCGGATCCGGCCTTATTGGTCCAATGACCAGGACACTAATGAAAAGCTCATCGGTGCAATTACTGTAAAATGCGGTATATAAGCACTAATATTGTTATTATTATTATTATCAAAATATAAGAAGATGTAGAGATTGAAACAAAATGCAATACAGATAAAATTACTTTCTGCAAAGTTGAAATAAAGTGTGAACAAAAAAGAATAAACAGCTCTTTCAAATTGTACCATTCTCAAAGTCGATCTCTTCTTCGCCCTCCCCTCTGGCATAAATGGTCTCTTCCGACGGCTCATCCATCCCACCTGGCCAGAATGGGAAGTTTGTGGAGCTACCACGTACTGACTGGGTGGGAGGCCCTGGCTGCCGACTGAGGGACAGAGAGTTCTTGGCTGTGGAGGCTGTGACCGCTGTCCTGACCTGACAGGGGGATAAAAGAAAGTACAAAAGGGCACAGAGATATCATATTAAGGAGACCACTAATATAGGGCTAGATATCTCAGTTAATCCGGAGGTCGTTGGTTCAAATCCTGCTCTAGTCAGTTTTTCTTTGTTCAACCCCAAAGCATTTAGAAACCGTACTTAGCGGAAACAGAATACCAGCCAACATTCCAAAATTGAAATGATTCTCAAAATGATTTATACTATCGAGAGCTGCTGAAGGCTTCTTATTAAGTAAGGTTTATAACCGTAAATTTTAAGAATGATTACCAAACAAATGTCTTCCCTTTAAGCAGGAACATTGCGCGCTTTACCTCTTTGAATCCCATGAGTTGCCCTGTAGTCTGGTTCCGTTCCACCTGTAGTGTTGTTTGTAATGGACATGATGACACCTCAAACAGGCTGTGAGGGTCTGCTGTGCGAGGCCAAAACCTTCAAAATGGTCAGAAAAAGAAAAATGCATTTGTAGTAGACTTATTGCACATTATTCTAATATCACATTTCCTAAGATCAAAGGAAGACCAATCCCAGCCTATTTCTATACCATCCGCCTGGGTAATAGTTAATAAGCAGGACAGTTCTTTTCAGAACTGAGAAGTCTCCCGAACCCCCGAACAATCTACTCCGCGGTAGTAGAACAAAGCAAGACAGTCCTCTGAAAACAAACTCTACCGCAATTGAAATAAACATTGATACCTCACCATGCAATGCCTCAAATCCTATAAATCTGAATCTGAATCTGAATTTTATAGTCAGCAAAGCATCCTAAATGGAAACATCACATCAACTTTTTGTACAGAAGACAATGAAGAAATTTAAGTTGTAGACGTGGGAGGAAAACCTCTATTGACGCCTTGCACGCACGTCACACGCGGCGACTGATACCACGCTCACCATGTTGGTGGGCAAGTTAGGTTTCTGTGTATTAACGCCGCGTCGTCTAAAATGTGCACTTCACTGCATAACGCACAGCATACTCTATGCATAGAGTTATATATGAAAACGCACAGTGAAATTGCCCACCAGTATGGCGCATTCAAGATTTTTCTGATGATGACGTCAGGTGAAATGGGTCAATAGGGAAAACCTACGCAGTATAAAGGTAGGGACTGAAAAACCCAATGCACATGCAAAACTCAAATCCGGGTATTAAACCGGGTTCCATAGAGCTGAAACGGAGGGACAGAGCCCACTGAGACAATCAGTGGCCATCTGAAAGTTATGATTACATGGTCAGTTGTGTGAAATCTACCATGGCAACCACTTTACACAGGCTGACCCCACTCCCCCCCCCCCCAATCACTGAGGTCAAACAATGGAAACGCGCATGCACGTATGCACCACGCATAAGTCTCACCTCTTGATTGGTCTTTCTTTGACCTCAATGATGGCACTTTGTGCTTGTAACATCATTGGGAAAGGGGTATACACCTTAGTAATTTATAAATGGGAAAATGGTTTTACCTCTGAGCTTTTGTTACTTCATGAATCGGCAGTTTTTCAGGTCGATTCAGGAATTGCAGCGTCTTGGTTTGAAGGTCATCCAAGACTGGTGGTAATCCATTCGGTAACTGGAGAAAGAAACAATGTTCAGTGGAATCTTTCGATATTGTTGCCACCTTAAGCATAGAGGTAGATTTAGATCAACCTTCATGGATTCAGATTAAATACAGGTCTTGAACTTGAAGGGGCACAGCAATTTTCCTCTGGTAAGGGGCACTTCTATGAGAAGTATGGGAACCTCGCAGAGGGCACCACAGCAAAAGAAACAGGGCACTACGACATTTGGGATATTTCTAGGCCTGTGAATATCAAAATACGTAAACAAACAACCATCAATTCAACTATTGCGTTGTAAAGAAATCTATCAGCTACATTAAGGTTTCTTTGCAGGGGCAATCCTTACAAAACTTGGGCCGATTGTTAAGTTGAGTTCGGAACAATCACTATGTGCAAAGTTGTAGTTGGTTTTGTCTGCGTGTCGGACAGTTAGGCAGATTCTAGTTATAGTCCAACTTAAATTGGGCATCCAACTTTAGTTTGACATATTCTATAGACGATTTGACCTGTGACATCACATGTTTACAAAAGAGCCACAGAGCCTGGACTCCCTGCAGGCACGATTTGTACACAGCTCAATGGAAGAAAACATAAAATCTTATATTTTATGGAGATTGCACTGTCTAATTCTTATCAACTTTTGATATGATGAAAGGGGGGCACATCTCAAAACTTGTCCAGCTTTTACTTTCATAACTCTTGGTTTTATGTGGAAATTGTGATACAAAATGTCAACTTTCCATAGGACCAGTGCAGTATCTTGCCTGCCAGAATACTCAAAGAATGTACAAGGTCACACTTATCGAAGTAGGGGGATTTCAACTATAATTGTGCCGAATCTACATACAAATGACTGCATAGAAACTTACCGTACTGAGTGGCGCTAACCGTGATGATGGAATGTGGTCCCGACTTGGGACCGCTGTCACCTGACCTGTTGATCCAAGCTCAAGTAACGTGAAATCAAGCCCATCAGATGCATCCTTTGGAGTCAAGTCTGTGTTTTGAATAAGTTTGGAGTATAGCCTAACTTTAAAATTGATTCAATAGATTTTTCTGTTAAACTAAACTTTCCAAGTTCTGAATACTTAAAGAAACATTACAGAATTGGTTTTGCTAACAAAACAGTTGCAGGCAGTGTAAGCACTTTTTATGTAATCCACCATATACATAAACTGACAAACCTGTAGAAGTTTGAGATCGATCGGCCATCTGGGTCACGAGAGAATAGTGAAAAACCGATGACACATTTTGCATGACATCTCGGTTTAAAAAAAAAGAATAAAACGCTCGCTGAGCGATAAACTCCAAACAGGAAATTAGTTTTGTTTTTTTCTCATCAATTAATATGAGCATTCAGACAGAAAATTTCAATTTTATCATTAGACCGTGTAAGTTTTATGTAAATCTGTGATCTTAGACAAGTTTTTTTTCAAACTGTTCCAACAAATGCAAAGATGTTTTCATCGAGTTAAAATATGGGAGAAATTACCGTATCCTGCCATCGCTTTTGTATTTGTCTAGTTAATAATAATAATAATAATAATTATTAACTCAATTAATAGCTAACTCATTATTATTAATAATAGTTAACTCAAATGAAACATTTGGTTAGGTAAACGTTTGTGAAAAAGTGGTGGACTGGCAGGATTTGGAAATCTTCCTGAAATTTGTTTAAAATAAAGTTCATCCAAGGACTGATACTTCTCGGAGGCAAATGGAGGCGATTGCCTCCATGTCCCAGGCCCTGGTCATGCTGGTCCCCTGGTCATATGGGTGCCCTTGAAATTCTCTAGTCAAGCTAGTTGAAACAATTTCCTCATATAAGTGGCCCATAAGTAAAGTAGTGCCAACAAAATACGCTGGACTTCCTCTACATTATCGCAACTAGACTTCCTCCAGCATATTTGGCACTATCCTATGTTAAGAAATTACTGTATCAAAACACCTGGCTAGGATACTTAGTGCAGAAGTGGAGCTACCTCTTGATTTACTATGCGGATATTTAGCCTGATTTTGCCTTCGCTCAGTAAACCGTATAAAGCCTGAACAGCAGGGAACATAGACACATCACAAGCTGCAACATGATGATGGAGGAAGGAAAGAAACTTGGTCCACACACTAAACTCGGTTAGCGTTGCAACTTGCATTGCATTGCACGCAAAAACTTAAAAAGCAACTTTGTTGTCGTCTGCAACTTTATCGGCTACCAAACATACGAAGAAATTTAACAAATGTTGGTCAAAACACAGCCAATATTTAACAAAACCTAAACAGCCAACCAATAAATCCTTCTCATATCGAAAAATTTAGTTGTATGAATGGAATTTATGAAGAAAAAAGCTAAATTTACCGAGACGATATTTCTCTAACTTGTCCCACTCGGCGTCTGCCATGTTGTCAACTGTCATATACCTCTCGGTGAGGGCGCTGTTTAAAACGAAGAAGTTTTTTACCTTTTTTGTAGTTGGCACGTGCACCGCGAGGCAGATGTGCTAGCTTGCTGGCTTCAAATAAAAAATTTAAACAACTTAACAGTGAGCGCGAACGGAATTAAAAAGTGTGGTGTTATTACCTCATTTTCAATTGCAATGTTTTCATTGAAATCATAAAATCTAGTTTATTATCTTCATAGGAATGTCTTCCTTTATATCAAAAACCATTTCCTTCCTCCATGGTCGCATGCCCCAAAACTAAAAACAAATTTAACAAATTAACCAAAAGGGGTAAGCCCGGCATTTCCTTCAAAAGTGGGCTTAATATTGAATCATGAGGGCCTGGTAGGGACCAGTAAAAAATCAGGGGGGGGGGGGGCGGTTACCGCATTCGTTTACTATAGTAACTCTTATTTTACACCATAAATGGTTACAAAAACAAGGGGTGAATTTTTTTTTTAGGCTCTGAAAAGAACTGCTTTAATGCACATTGTATAGCATTATAATCCATTTTACTGAGGAAATACATGCAAATTTACATATACACAATATTACAAGATCGTGAAAATACAGTACTACAATTTGTGTAAAACGTCTTCTCTTAGAATAAATCATCCTTTACAAAACTGTATTACACACATAATTATTATTGGGGGAAAAAATGACCTAAAAAGTATTTTCTCTGCTGCTTTAAGTTACTAGCACAAATTGATTCTAAATATACAAAAGTATAAAAAGTGTAATTTTATCAAAATAATGTACATGTATATTTAAAGTAGATTATGCTGTCCTTAAAAATGGAAACAATGTGGTCTTATTTGATGGCCTGGCTCTTAAAAAATTCACTGGAAGTGCATCTCAAACAAATGTTAAACTGTTTTAGATGTGAATAGCTTTAGCTTGTTATCAAAATTCAACAATATTTAGTATACAATTCATTTTACACATCTGCTTTTGTTATGTCAGAAGTCTGACTTTACGGAAGGAAAGTGGATGGAATAATACATCCTTTTTATCTGACAACTAACACCTGTTATCTCCATGTAATTCCTATTCCAAACAGTGTTCTTAGTCGGATCATTTTCAAACCAGTGATAGCTGCCAGTCAGATTAACTGCGCATCCATCAAGTTTAATGAACCAAGTAACTCAATGTAAACACACCAACTGGTGAAAAGGATGTATTATTTCTAAGTTTTTGTGGCGAAAATCAGAAAATCTGGTGCTTTCCTGAAATAAACATCACTATTCAAGTTCACCTGCCATGTTCAATATTTTGAAAAAAATACTCAAAACTAAAAATGGAATGCCCACATTTTTGCCTCCAAATTCTATAAACATTTGTACCACAGCCAAAAGAACAGGAAATAACTGTAGTTTCTTTGCAACAAAATGGGCCAGCTGAGGATGAGTTTTTAGGTAGAAATTGTCATTGGAATGGTTTGGTATTGGTACATGTATTTTCAGCTTTATTATCAAAATTTGATTGACTCAAAATCATGCACCAAAATAGCAATTATAAAAATCTTGGCATAAAGTTGTCCTTGACTCAAAGCACACACATGAATGATTCACAAATAATTCAAGAATATAAATATATAGAGAGCATAAATATACAAAATTGTCTCTGAAGTCTGCATATTTTTTGCATAATAATGGTTTTCAATTCAAATAGACATCATGTTTCAACACTGTGGATTATCACCCTGTAATAAATACAATAAAGACGCAAGTTCCTAATCACAGCATAAGATCATACCTGATAAGGCCAACTGTCTACATTGACGAAGAAGAAATAATTACATACATCCATGATCAATTCACACAAATAACTTCCCACCAGCAAAAATTTCAGATTCCATGATGGCTCCTCTGTTTTTACAATAGAAGAGTGCTTGCCTTGAACACTCTGTAAGAAAAAGAGGGGGAAAAAGGTATCATGAATCAAATGTAAAACGTTTTCACACTGTATCTCCATAGAACACAGCCCTGGAGAGGGTCGGGAGTTTTTTAACCCCACGGTTACCTGACCCCACTTTCTTAAGCCGTGTTCACATAGGACTAATGTTTTACCGAGACAGTGGTTAACATTCCAAAAGGGGAAACTTACAAGCGTCCTTACTTGGATTAATGATGTGGGTAAACTAAACCGAAACGATCGGTAAAACACATACCGACTAACTTAAGACAAACACAAGAGGGCGCTATTGTAATGACCTTTGACCAGGTGCATGACAGCGAGAATGCAATGAGTGCAACCGAGCTTCTGTCCGTGTAAACAATGATGTGTACAACATATCATCACATGATCAAGTGGCGCAGCGCGTAGATCGGGTGACCGGATGTGGCTTTTTTACCAGGATGGCTTTTACCCTGATCGCATTTGCACTGGACTTTTTGGCTCGGTTAAACTGACCTGGTAAATTTAACCGGGCAGACATGGGTCGATTAAACTACCCATTCAGGTCGGGTAAGTTACCTGGGAGGGAAACTTCCGGGGCTGTTCGCATTGGACTTAAAATGGGTAAGTTACCCATTTGCTCGGTTAGTTTACCCAAATTAAGTCCAATGCGAACAGAGCTTGACTTTCCCCGCCTCTGTCCCTATTCCACAGGGTTTTTGTTGCACGATACCCATGGGTTTTACCACTTACCCTACTCTGGAGTAGGGGTGGCTATTTCTCGGGGTTTGCCCACTTGCCAGCGTAGATCAGGCGTAAAGCGATCCAAGTGTGAAAGGGCCATCCGTTATTCCCCCGAGGTTGCCCCAAGGAAATAGAGTAGTGTGAAAAGAGGCTGTAGACTTCACTTGGCCCTCATTATCAGTACTGGGGTGGATTTCACAAAGAGTTAGGACTAGTCTTATCCCGAGTTAGGACCAGTTACTCGTCCTTACTTGGGACTATCCATGCAATTTGTATATCTCCTAGGACTAGTCCTAAGTTAGGACTTGTCCTAATTCTTTGTGGAATCCACCCCCGCTCATTATACCCCATTGCTACCCACCCAGCTGGACCTCAAAATTCAATAGTTTAAAACAAAACAGACTGTATTTATATTTACCTCAATCAAAAAGTCGAGTGTGGTCCAAGTTGGTGATTTTTGGCCCGACGAATTCCCTGGATGGTGAATGATGGATGGTGGACCATGCCGGAATCGAACCCCCAACGAGGGGTGTATGTTCCAGGACCTGGGGTTGTTTCTGCAAAAAAAATAATTGAAAAATTAAAATTGATTATCTACTAATAAATTTCAGCTGACTTTTAGTATGTCGAGATCGGCTGTTGCCAGCTTGGGGTTTAAATCTCCTTGCGAGATTTTGCAGAGTTCCCATGACGGGAAGAGCATCTAAACAAGTTAGCAACTCATTTGCTTTTATGCTAGGTTACTATAATTTGTGTTTATTCAGAGATGCTCTTACTGCGCTTTGAAACTTTTAAAGGCGCTTTATTCGTAGTATTATTACTATTATTCTATTCATAAATACCTCAGACAGTTTCGCTATTCCCATTGGTGGAGAGCGCGTCACGTGGGTGTGTATAAACCTTTGTTTATGACCGGTAAAAAGTGTTGAAACATGGGCATGACACGCGACCTTGCACCTGTTCTTATTAGACAGTTGCTTCATTCCTATTGGTCGAGAGCAACGGCTGAAACAGTTGTGCCACATCACGCGATACGCGCATTTATTTTACTTTTTGACCAAAAAGTGATGATGTTTTTGACCGAAAAGGTATTTATGAATGGGAATCAAAGTGTGTTGAATCGGTTTTCAACTAGTGGTTTAAACCCGCTGAGGCCTGGTTCTTGATAATTTACCTCGACTTCGTCTCGGTAAAATTATCAAGAACCAGGCCTCGTTGGGATTAAACCACTAGTTGAAAACCTCTTCACCACACATTGCTTCCCTTATTTATGATTATTATAGTACACATTTTTACCTTTGCCACCCCACAGCTGTGTGCCTTGGTGCCTCTGGCTGATGGTATAGCTCGGGGCTTTCCGCAGAATAATAGAGTCTGAATTGGAGCGATTGTACTCGTTGGGTCCTGGTTCATTCTCAGAGCCTAGACAAAGAAAAGCAATCAAAGCATTAAGTAAAAAAAAAATGAAGGCACTGGACACTATTGGTAATTACTCAAAATAATTGTTAGCATAAAAAACTTACTTGGTATTGAGCAATGGAGAGCTGTTGAGAGTATGAAACATTGTGAAAAAATGGCTCCCTCTGAAGTAATGTAGTTTTCAAGAAAGTAGTAACTCAAAATATTTGAATTGAATAAGAGACCTCACCTGAGGTCTCAAATTCATGGCATCTGACAGTACACAACTTGTGCGACGAGGGTGTTTTCTCACCAACTTTGAAGACCAATTGAGTCAAATTTTTCACAGGTTTGTTATTTAGTGCATATGTTGTGATACACCAAAGGAAAAGAGTGGCCTTTGACAATTACCAAAGGTGTGCAGTGCCTTTTAAAGGGAAGGTATACATTTGGTAAATCACTCTTCAAATTAATGGCAAGGCAAACCATTGGTCAGAAGCCTACAGCAGCTTTCACTAGTAACAAGCATTCTAAGAAACATTTCACTTTGAAGCAATGTGGTTATGTAAAAAGACAATAGCTTTAATGCCCCGAAATTGCCAACGTAACGCTTCTCAGATTGTGTATTCCTATTAAAGCAATTGGACACTTTCGGTAAACAGTATTGTCCAAGGCCCACACTTCGTGTATCACAACTTCTATATAAAATAACAAACCTGTGAAAATTTAGGCTCAATCGGTCATCGGAGTTTGGAGAAAATAACGGGAAAACACACCCTTGTTTCCGCACGTTTCGCCGTGTAATGACATGTGTTTAAAATAAATCCGTAATTCTCGATATCGAGAATTGATATTGTTTTAATGTTTTCTCAAAAAGTTAAGCATTTAATGGAATAATATTTCAAGAGAAGTCTTTCACCATTACCTTCTGTAAACCCTGTAAAGTTATTTGTAAATATGTGAACTTTTTATTTTCTGTACCGAAAGTGTCCAATGGCTCTTCCTGCATGGACAAATATTCGCTTTGAACTTTCTGCGATATCTCTTTTGGAATGAAATTTTCAGATGTTAGATTTATTGTGTACATTAACATTTATGTAGGATTAAAACAATCGAACGGTTAAACAAAACCAAAGGTATACCTTCCCTTTAATCTTTTTGTAGAAATCACTTTATAAAGAAAAGAACGACCAAGCAAAATAAGTTTGATCAATTAGGTAAAAGAAAATTCCCATTAAAAACACTCGCCTAGGGGATTAAGCCTTACCTCTTTTGTTAATGCTGAATTTGGACTTGACGCCTATGGAGAAGTTTGGATAGTCGAACATCGTTGGTTTGCGCCGTCCAAGAAGTGGACGAGTGCTGTTATAGTGAGCTGGTGATGGCCACTAAACAAAAAATAAATGAAGTATAATATTAATTCCCCATCAAAAGCCCATGAAAACTCAAGCAATGTTCACACTGTAACGCTTGCAGTCATGGAATATAGCCCTGGGGCTAGTAGGCCCCAGGGTTTTAATTCATGCAGTAACCCGGCGCACGTTCACACTGTGTCCCTATTCCACAGGGTTTCAGTTGCACGTTTCAAGAATAACCCTGGGTTTTACACTTTACCCCAACTCCTGAGCAGGGTTGGCTAATCCCCGGGGTATGCCAACTTGCAGGGGCAACACCAGGGGAACACCTGGGGTAAAGGGTCATAGTATGAAAAGGCCAGCCATTATTCAACCCGGGGAAAAGAGTATTGTGAAAAGGGCTTTAGAGGAGAGGTTTGCATCCTTTCCATGGGGTTTCCACTTTCCTCGTAAGCAACCACAAAGATTCAAGAAATTCATCTACGAAACAAAAGATGTTAAACTTGCATCGGGGATAAAGAATATTAATTTTGGGTTTCTTTTTTTTACCCATACACCGATGTGTGTTAGCACTGTATACTCAGTACTTTCCCAAGTCCTGTAAAAACGAAAGTTAGGGCCTTGTCACACGAGGGGAACTTTTGCAGAAAACCTTTGCAGGCAACCAACTACAGTGTATGCTACAGGACCACTTTGGAAGCACATGAGTAATATTTCAAACAAAGTCTTACGATCCTGACAAGAATTTGTGAACATTCAAATGTGAATGGCTTTTCTTCGTTGTGATTGCCTTGAACTGGTTCTCTGCAAATTGCCTCGTGTGACACTTGTTGAGAGAACAGCAAAAACAATAACAGGTCAAAGGTCAAGAGTCCTCTTTCTAATTCTGAAAACTGTGTGGCTGTCTTTATTTTTGGTTTTGGTTTTTAGGTTTTTTTTCTGAAGGAATTTAAGCCCATCGATGGTTGGCGCATGAAAGACTTAAGGGTGTTAGAAATTTAACTGAATTAGCTTCTTTTTGTAGGGGGGTCTACTTAACATTGGTCAAAGTGCTATTCAAGAATTGCAAAATTACAACCTTGTGAATTTTGACAATTGTATGGATTTATTACTTACTCTTTTATCCCAGTGGACTTTTGTTGTGAATCCATCTTTGCTGTTGAACCATGTCTTAGAATTGGCTGTTCTACCGCCACCGCCTGAAGAAGAAAAACCAATGAAATGTCAGTGAAAAATGATAATCACAGATCAATATTAGAAAGAGAAAAAAAACAATGCTCTGAGCCCAGTTTTATAGAGCTGCTTTAGCAGAAAATATTGCTTAAAGTTTCTCTTCTAAGTAGAAATGAGTAGGATACCAGTCACAAATTGTACTTGTGACATGGGAGTTTGGCTGGTAACCTTTAATGGTAAGCATAATTTTGTTAAGCTTAGCTACTTGTTGTGCTTGAGCAGCTCTCTGAAATTGGGCCCTGCACAGTAGTGTAGCGACAACCCAGGGGGTGTCAGCATGACTCTCAAAGTTTGAATTGGAAAAGCGAGATACAAGTTTTTGCACTGATGCGTAGATTTCAACTCGCACTTTTCTTGTAGTCTATGGCCAAACGTGATCTACTGAAACGTAACAACCCAATCTAGACATAGGGGGTGTCAGCCTGACTTCTAAAGTTTGAATCTGACAAGCGAGATACAAAGTTTTTGCACTGATGCGTGAATTTCAACTCACCCTTTTCCTGTAGCCTATGACCAAATGTGAACTCAGGAGCGTTGGTTTCATTCAAGGGTTTGTTTCTTGGAGTATAACGGCACGGCCCAGGATTATCGAGGTCAAAGGGCATCGGAGGTCGACTGTTGATTGCTTCGTCCAAACCTGACGATATGAAAACATTTTCCATTGTCAATACTTCTCCTTGCTTGTGTCAATCATAGCAGTAATATAATAATGACGATTTCTTATAAAGCCCATTTGACAGTAATGATGTGCTTTACATTAGTGCCCTGGGCCAATTTCATAGAGCTGCTTAAGCAAAAACAAATTGGTTATTGCACGAAAATAGCTTGCTTATTTTACACATGTTACTGGCCAAAATTTCATGCCATATACATTGCTTGTGACTGGTATTGAGCTATTGTTTACTTAGCATAAAAATTGAGTGGAGTCTTTGGCCGGTTTCTGATTTTACTAAGCATTGATTATTTTGCTTAAGCAGAATTTTGTGCTTAAGCAGCCCTACGAAATTGGGCCCTGGTCATTGGGCCAATAACATTCCTGTACTCTCTCTCAGCTCCCTAGAGAGTATACAGCCTTGGGCTGCTTTGGCACCTCAAAGACTTTTTCAAACACAATAGCAACCTCTACCTTTGCAGATACACATTTATACCCCTGGGTGAAAGGAAGCAATTATAGTAAAGCATCTTGATCAAGGACACAAGTGTCATGACCGGGATTCGAACCCACACTCCGATGACATAACCACCAGAACTTGAATTTGATTTGTCATTCAGTGGACCAGCTATTTCAATACAATTTAAAAATACGCTAGCTATAGTTAGCTGCATATTCATATTGTCAGACATGAATCTCCACAGAGGCAGCTGGCACTTGCCTCTATGCCCCTATAGTCGTTGCCTTGCTGCCCTTTGAAATGTTCCAGTAAAATTGTTAATCCCTGCCCCCACAAGACCGAATTACCAGTCTTGTATTGTGTACTTACTAATAACTTTGGTTTGATGTCTTTCTTCATAGAATACACTGCTGTGTCTGTTCAGTACAGCCCTCTTCCTGTCAGAAAATTATGAAAGAGAAGAAATTAGATGAATCACAAAGAGAATCTGCAACGACCATTAATACAGAGGATTTGAACGAATATTATAAGTTATCACACAAGCGCGAGTGGAATATGGAAAAATATAGCGCTTCTGCGCCCCATATCCAAAGAGGCCGAAGGCCGAGTTGGATATGAGATGCAGACGCACTATATTTTTACGTATTCCATTTTTACGTATTCCATGAGCACAATATCTTCCAGTCTCACGTGCAACGCGCAAAGTTTAAAATTTCAGAACATTATTTCGCGACGAACAGCATGAACGCACACAAAGTTTAGAATGTAATTTTTGCACTGTCCGTATACGGAGCGTGACGCATTGACACTCAAAATATGCACTGTGTAATAAAAACAGAGGAAGTAGGATATAAAACAGAAGTCGTAGCATATATGTTTTTATTCCCCAGTAGTTTGAGCATCTGATTGGTGGATTAGCGCGTACTGGAAGATAAATCTTGATGATCTGGACTAAATTTTGTGGTTCTGCTAATGTGGGAGGCCAATGCAGCTCAGCATCACCCATTATTAGGACAAATTAATCAGCCACCTAGTACTTGCCTCGCTGACACCATAACTGTCGACATCTTCATCACGGACGGTGGCAGCTTGGCTGAATTTAACGCCCTCCTGACGTCCCTGTCTCTCGTCCCGGTTTTACTGGAGCCACTAGCCGATGGGATACGTGGTATGTGAGTGCGTGAATATTGCCCTTCACCCCGTGAGAGACTCCTGTTGTAGTAACCTTCTGGAATGTTGGCTGGATCCGTGGACGGAGGGAGGGAACGGGAAAGACGAGGATCAGGATGAATTGCTGGCAAAGGATGTTTTCTGGAATCTGTAAACAAATAAAAAGTTTACTTATCTTCGGATGACAATGTCCAATATTTCTTCTCGATAGGTTTCATTTTAGAATGTCGACATAATAAAACAAAGATGTTGACTTCCCGAGAGAATCATTAAACCATACTGTTTTTACAATAACATCACACGCTGCTAAGCAGTTAAGATTGATTTCAACTTAAGAACAATTTTTTCTCTTTGTAAAATCAGCCCCAAGACCACAAAGGAAGTTACTTCTGCTTCTTCTATTAAAAGTTATCTGGTAGTGGAATGCAACCTGGTGGAATGAATTCATGTTATAAACTGTTTTGACTGAAGTAGCAATAGCTTTTTTTTTTCAAATTTTATTATAATACACCATTAAAAATCGAGTACAGAAAGGGTCACTTTGATCTAACTAAGGAAATCTGACCTCTCTGTTTTTTTCCAAATTGTTGGTTAACCAATTGCAAACATAATTTCCAAACTGTTTATTGAAAGTGAAGTACTTAAATACATACCACCATATGCATCAACAGGTAGTGACGATCTCATCTTGTGCATTGCTGGGTCTCTTAAATCATATTGCGATCCTCTTTCTTCATTTACCTCGTCCACATCACCAACACCACCTGTAGGTATATGCACCGATCCAAGCTGAACAAAGTCATCGCCCTGGTGCAATTCATTGTTATTGTTCCGTTGCAGTAAGACAGGAGTGCTCTCTGCACTGGATGGCTCCTCCTTGACAGGAGATCTTTGAGACGGAGACTCTGGGGAGGTTTGAGAGTTAATTTCTGACGTGGGACCCTGGTTTATTTCGTTGTTGATATGCGGTGAACTGGCAGTCTGAACTGTTACAGCTTGATCAGCCTGATTGGAAGACGGCGATTCAGGGTCAATAGGCTGGTCCCCACTCTCAGGAGCATCTGATGGTAGAGCAGCTCCTTCTGCTTCCTTCGGATGCACATTAGAGTCGTTCTCATTACTTTGGACAATGCCTTCCTCCTGATTGTAAGACAGCGACTCGGCGTTGTTCGGCTGGTCCCCACTCGCAGGAACATCTGATGGTAGAGCAGCTCCTTCTGCTTCCTTTGGATCCACATTAGAACTGTTATCATTACTTTGGACAGTGCCATCAGCGGGTTCCTCATTGTCTACACTTTGATTCTGTTCATTTGTTGAGATCTCTTCTTTAGGCAGTTTCAGACCCTCAGTTACAGTTTTGCCAGGTTCATCTGGTTCCGGTTGGAGAAGTCCTGCATCGACCTCTCTATCCTCAAGCTGATCTGTATCAGTCTCTTCACTCTCGCAAGCTGCATCTCCTGCAGAAGGCACTTCAACAAGGTTAGTTTGAGAATCCTTTGAGTCTATGATGGGGGATTTGACAGCGGGAGAGCTGTCAGCAGGATCCTGGTTTGAAGGAATATCCTGGATAGACTGTTCATGGTTTAAATCCTTGTCTGGCGGACTTGTGTTCTCTTGGGATGCATCCTGATCAGGTAGGACTTCATCTTTTGAAGCTTGGTTTATGTCCGGATTGTCAGTTTGCTCTTTGATGGTTTGATTGTGGTCAACAACAGGGTCCATAATGTCACCATCTGGATCTGATCCTGTCAACTCATCTGTGTAAAACAATGTTTACAAAAAAAAAAAAAATAACTAAAATTATAAAATAGTAGCTAATTTTCAAGTTCTAGTTGATTCCAAGTTTAAAGGGCCTGTAAATGTTTGGTATGACTCTGAAAATTAATGGCAATAAAAACTAACTTACAGCAGCTATGGATAGTATTATGCATTTTGAGAAACTTTTCACTTTGACACTTTGTGGTTGTGGAAAAATATATCACTTTATATCCCCAAAATTTGAATCTGAGAAGCGTTGCTAATAAAATTGTGTATTCCAATAGCAGATTAGTCTTCCTGCGTTAACTTAACCACTCCGGATTTTTTTTCAGTAATATCTCAAAGAAAAAAAAAAACTTTTAGAAATAAAATTTTCACAGGTTAGTTTTTTTGGTATACAGCCTTAACTGCCCAAGTGCGCTAAGCTTAATCATTCACAAGAACCATCTCTGCCCTCACAGTAACCCATTTTACCTTAAGTGGAGAGAAGCAATTATAGTTAAGTAACTTGCTCATGGCAAAAGTTTCATGACCGGGATTTGAACCCACAACCTGACAACTCAGCCATCAGCAGCGCTTGAGTCTAATGCACTTAACCGATCGGCCTTGACACGGCACAACAAAATATATCTTAACAGATGTTAAATTTGCATTTGGGATAAAGAATATTCATTTTGGTTTTTACCCATAGACACCGGCGTGTGTAAGCACTGCATACTCAGTACTTTCCCGAGTCCTGTGAACAAATATCACAGGCACATTACTCGGGTGGGATTCGAACCCATGACCCCTGCAATTCAAGAGCAGTGTCTTACCAACTATAAGATATATCTGTTATTTTGGTACATATTCTTTCTTCAGATGTTCACAACTTACCTTAACTATAATTGCTTCTCTCCACCTAGGGGTAAATGGATACCTGTGAGGGCTGAGATGGTTCTTTTGATTGGTTTAGCCGAGTAGCGCATATATTGCCCCCTTCCAGGGAGATGAGATGGTTTAAGGAATGATGTAAGGCGCAGTGACCCGGGGTAATAATGTCGGAAGGGCTTTGAGACACCCTCAGACGTGAAAAGCACTATATAAAAACGGGTTATTATTATTACCTTGTTCAATGGCTTGTTCACCAACTTGATCTATTCCCCTGTCTGCCTGGGTGTTACCCGCCTCTTCAGTCCCTTCTGTTGAATCGACAACAGCTGGTGCAATCTCTTCATCGTGCAGTGTACCTTCTTCATTGACAGCGGCAGCACCATCCGCTTGCTGATTAGATTGCTCCGTTACCTTTTCTTGTTGTTCATCGGCCATTGTGATTTGATGCAAACGACACTGCTACATTACTAGTGGATACGCCTAAAGGAAAGAGATAATTGCTTTTTAAGTCAGGTAGGCGCAATGGTGTCTTGCCTCGCCTTCCACTGCTGGACCCCGGTTCAAATCCAACTGGGAGCACTATGTGGATTGGTTTTCCCTAGAACAATTCTCTGGGGTTTTACTCCCACTTCTAAAACTGAAATTTCTTCATTTTCTTCTTTCGATGCTGAAAAGGCTTTGACAAGAATTATCATAGATGTAGATGTGAATACTAGTAGAAATGCCTCAACTGACTCAGGCTTAGATCATGGCCGCTGTAAAGTAACGTTTTTAGAAATAGGGCTATTTGAACGACCAGGAATGTGACCCTGTAATGCAGTTGAGAACTACAGACTGTTTATGAATCACCTACACGGATGCCCCTGCTAGAGCAAAGGGGCAAGGCTGGAGACCTGGCTGAACTAAATGAAATTGAAAGTGCCAACGACTGTGCTTGGTAAGTTCTGGGCCCAATTTTATAAAGCCTGTACTAAAAGTGTAAGCACAAAAATGGCTACCCCTTCATTTCTAAGCAGTACTACCAGTAGCACAGAAAAGTATGTAGCCCCATATGTGTAATAACGTAACCCTCGGAAGCTGTCGGGAGGAGGGTTACGTCATCGCAACTACATCCGTCACTGTGTGTGTGTATTCCGTAAGCATTCTTGCTAATTAGTAATACCAGCAAAAATTATATTACTAACTATTTTATTAAGACTTAAGAAGTCGTTGTCTGTTGTCATGGTTGTGACCCCACTCAATTTTTGCTCAGCAAAGAAATTTTTCGAGCAGAATTTTCCGCTTAACAGCTTTATAATTAGGCTATGAGAATGAAAATGATAGATTTGCGTCCATCGCCCGCATGCTCTGAAAGCTACCGCCGAAAAAATTCTCTTTTTTCACAAAATTCCATTATTCTCGCAAAAAAAACTCTGCATCACAAATTTTCAAGTTTCAAATCATCATACAACGGTAAAAGGTTATATTTACGCATTTTACTATACTATACAAGGCAGACATTCCACCGCGATCGTGATTGCGATCGTTTTATTTGCAGTAAACACGCATCTGCTGTCGTTCATCTGTCGAGCGCAATCAACACATTTGCGCAACAATGTTCTGCGCAATTTGTAATTTGCGCTATGCAGAATAGGCAAATATGTGTATCGAGCATTCGTGTGCAATAACAGCTTTGAAAAGCTTACTATGAGAAAATAATGAATAATGAAAAATGATAAAAAGCCTCATTCATGTCATTTAAAAAATGCCTGGACGCAAATCTAAAATTTTCAATGTTTCATTCTCATGGCCTTTGAGTCCCTGTCTGATCTGAAACACTATTCTCTAGCGTGTGTGGACAGGATAAGAAGAAGTAGAAATAATTATAAAGTCTTAAATAATATTATAACTTAATTTAATTAAAGTGAAGCATTTTTTTACTTAGTTTTAGTAATTTACTTCTATATATTATTCTAATCTTATGCATTCAGATAATTCGATTTTCTGATTCCATCCTACTGTCTTCTTAGCTGCTTAGCAATAGCAATTAGCATGCTTTAGTAGGCCCTATCGCTAAAGTCTAGCTGTAAAAAGTGTAAAATCTCTTCTTTTTTATTGTACACTCAGCAGAGTCAGAATCACTCAGCCTTTTTTTCAGACCCTATTTTTATTAGGCTACCGCTATGGTAAAGGGTCAGCCTTCTAGTAAGACCCGTAAATTTCATTTTAAAAGATGTCCTTATTGTGTAGGACTCTGAGTTCCCTTGACTGGAAGACATATCAACACAACAAAATAACCCGAGGGGGCCGAGGTGTTTGTAAATAAAATAAATATTCCCGAGGCGAATGGGCGAAGCCGAAAGCCGATGGAACTAGTTTGTTCTTTCAGGTTTGTCAACTTCCAACTACTACAGGTGAGCCATGTCGACTGTTCACCTGAATTAAACCATATTATATTAGTTTTACTTTACCTCACAATTGTCTAGTTTTCGGCATCATATCGAGCTCTGGAAAACACATGATAGACGCACACATTGCGTGAGTCGCCATCTTCTCACGTCGCTAGGGCAATGTTCGCGCATGCGTACAACAACATAAGTGCGTAGACTTGATTTCAAGGCTCTATCGCAAAATTAATGTGATGCCACCATAGAGCTGCCACACAGACTTGGTTCGGTACTAATTGAATGGCATTTGAGAGAAATAGGATTTAAGGCATTGCATGGTGAGGTATCGATGTATAATATTTGGTTTGCGGTAACACCATGTCTCCTGACGATGACTAGAGCAAGCTAGTCGAAACGTTGAGACCAATTCAGAACTGACTCCGCGGCAGTACAGTTAATTACGATCCTATAAGCTAAAGTAGTAGTCCAGTCTAATTTCGATACCATCCGCCCTGGTAACAGTTTTAAAAGCAGGACAGAACTGAGAAGTCTCCCGAACCTCCGATTATCTACTCCACGGCAGTAGAATAAAGCAAGACAGTTCCCTAAGAACAAATCTACCTGGCAAGTAGATACACACATGGTGTTACCGCAAACCAAATATACATTTTGAGAGATGTTGATATTATAAAACATTGTGGGATATGACCGCCTTTGAAGTAATTGTAGTTTTAGAGAAAGAGCAAATTATTAGGTCATTTGACATCACACTTCAAATCCGTACACGTTTAGTGAGACAGCCAGAGGATTCAAAGTTGGATTAGACCGTACAAAATAGTCCCGAGAAGACGTTTTCATTTTAACAACATAGTTATACAATCAAGTATTTACAATGAAATTACACTCTAAAATATGTGTCGGAATTGACCCGTAGTTGGGGTCCCACCGGATCTGAGCCTTTTTGGGGGTCGGGTCAGTATTAGCCTTTAGTCAAGGCGCACGCGGCACCCCCAGATGTCAAGCACGACCCCTGGGTGTGCCGCCGCCGTGCATGCGCCTTGATTAAAGGCTAGGTCAGTATGAACTGGATGTCAAACAACACATTAATGGGTCAAACTGACCCCCCCCCCCCCCAAAAAAAAAAAAAAAAAAAAAGAAGAAGAAGAAGAAGAAAAAAGACCCGGTTTCAGGCTCAATTCATATAGGGCCTACTGGGAATTTTAAGAATGGAACAACGCACAATACAACTATATTTTTGAATATGACAGTACATTTTTAATGCAAATTCACACTTACACAATCCCTATATTAATTTTCCAAGCTATATGCAAATTCTATATACATTAGAGCATGACCAACGTTTCACTTTACCTATCTAAAATGCAAATTCACTCTTTTAAAGTTTTATAATCACTTTTAAAGTTCACACTTTTAAAGTTGTATTAACATACTTTTAAAGTTCAAGGCCTATTAAAGATAGCGTGCAATTCAAATTCATACATTCAATCTTTCCCTATCAATTCATTCCAAATTATTTTGTCATTAACCCTTTAGTCCCTGCACCGCCCGAGTTTGCTGAAATCCAACTTCTCAAGATTCTTGCAGTAAATTACTGGAATCGTAGTTCAAATTTTAAAAGATAGCCATGGCTTAATGTGTATGCACAATTTTTTACCCTTTCGGTAATATTTGTCAAAAAGTACAAGTTCTCATGGGAACAATAAATGCCTCTCGTTAAACGGCTACGGTAATTTTTATGGCGAATATTTTTGTACACGGATAAAATGAACACAA
Source organism: Asterias rubens (assembly GCF_902459465.1). Lineage (NCBI taxonomy): Eukaryota > Metazoa > Echinodermata > Asteroidea > Forcipulatida > Asteriidae > Asterias > Asterias rubens. The sequence continues at coordinate 8,473,449 of NC_047080.1, read as the reverse complement.
TAGCTTTTCAAGGCTTTTGTCTGGCTCAATGCTCATACTGATTGAATGCGAAGGCGTTAATTTTCGACAATATCATCATAAAAATATGATGAACAGTTTCCTGTTTACTAATGAGCGTTTTATTTTTCGTAAGAGCTAAATTATTTCATCATCATTAGCTTCGACAAGTCAACTGTGAAGGGAGAATTAATAACGATCTATAACAACTAGATATATTAACAAATGCGTAGACCTACTAATGACTATCGAGTTTTCTTGTGATGTTCCTACAAACACAAGCTAGCGAGGTTTCCTCGTACCGCATACAGTGTATCGCTATATGCGGCTGGGCGGTACAGTGGCTAAAAATGGTTAAAACAATATTGAACGGTTCCAAAAACGGAGATATAAATTGCATCTAAGGTTTTGCACAATTAATAATAATCAGATCATAATGATAAGTGAAGTGCCAAGTTAATTAAAAACTTAAAATGAATGTTTGTTTGCAGGGACGACATATAGGTTTGCTGCATGGTGGTTGGTTGGCGGTAATTGACAACATGATGAGGAAAACATTTGGTTACTCTTCCAAATTGTGTTTATGTTGTGACCCTTTGCTCCTGCGGATAAGGTATTTTAAACCGCCCACGATGACTGAACGGAAAACGGAAACCAATGGATGCAGACAAAAGGTGCTGTTTTCTACATAATGGTGGCTGCTTTAGCCTATTTCTTATGAGAGAACTTGTGGTTTACGGCGTTTAGGCCTCATAATATTAAATTGCACTAAATTGCGGGGGGTGCCTGATGGCACGGCGCTATTCTTTTGCAACGTTCCGAGTTTTCGCCAACCCAGGTTAGAAAACCATGGAAAGCCATAAATGCAAATCAAAAACAGATGCTATTAATTTGGGTTTTGTTTTACCCATACACCGATGTGTGTTAGCACTGTATACTCAGTACTTTCCCGAGTCGTGTGAAAAAATATCACAGGCATGCTACTCGGGTGGGATTCGAACCCACGACCCTTGCATGTGAGTTTTTTCCACAGGACTCGGGAAAGTAGTATACAGTGCTAACACACACCGGTGTATAGGTAAATAAAAAATAAAAAACCTTAATATTCTTTATCCCCGATGCAAATTTAACATCTCTTATAAGATACTACACTGTTCAAACATAGTGTTGATTTTGTTGAATACAAAGCAACTAATCATGGGAGGTATTTCATTCAGTTGAATGTTTGCCGAAATCGTGAATTTGGTTAAAACACGATTGAGTGTTTTACAACCATCGGCCGTCCATGCCAACCAAGGCGGTCAACAAAATAATTATACGCTAGTATACGGCGATAGAACGCAACAGTACGGCCATGTCAAGTGATATAAATACAGCGACACATAACGAAATCATGCAGGGCCTACGGCTATATAAAGCAATGGTAGTAACGGCGATGTCAACACAATACGGCAAATTTGAATCTGAGAAACGTTACGGTCAGTAACGTTTCTCTGACTGTGTATTCCTATTATCGAGAATTATTTTTCCTATGCGTGGTCATCGCTCTGGATTTTCGGCGATATCTCTAAAACGCGACTGCCTTTTGAAATGAAACTTGTACAGCACGTTTATTGTGCATCTATCTACAATCGAAGGAACGAGTGACCACAGGGTATTTAATATAGGCCTACTTTACGCTTCTGTCTAAAGACCCCCATAACATATCACACCTTTTTTTCCCTCTCAGATGCCTATGCATCAAGCTCTTTCTCAAAGCCATTGGACACTTTCGGAACAGAAGTTTTTTTTTAAGTTCACAGATTTACAAATAACTTACAGGGTTTACAGAAGGTAATGGTGAAAGACTTCTCTTGAAATAGTATTCCATGAAATACTTTACTTTTTGAGAAACATTAAAACAATATCAATTCTCGATATCGAGAATTACGGATTTATTTTAAACACATGTCATGACACGGTGAAACGTGCGGAAACAAGGGTGGGTTTTCCCGTTATTTTCTCCCGACTCCGGTGACCAATTGAGCCTAAATTTTCACAGGTTTGTTATTTTTTATATAAGTTGTGATACACGAAGTGTGGGCCTTGGACAATACTGTTTACCGAAAGTGTCCAATGGCTTAATTTTGACACTGTTCTCGTCGAGAGTTGGCTTACATAATAAAGAATATAGCCCTTAGTTCTTATGCTCATTGGTAACTTAAACGTGCAGAGACAATGTACCGTCTCTTGTTTTTATCCCTCGACCAGCTACAAATGTTTCAATAAAATGTACGCTTGATCTTTTTGTTTGATATAGTTGGTAGTGGCTAAAGCTTTTCGAGTCTTTCTAGCTGTGGACGGTATGTTTTTAAATTGTAAGCCTTGAACACAGTACGGCCTTTATGTAGATGTTTTACGAAATAGAAAAACTGACATAGACAAAATATGTATTGACAAATACAGGGGGACTGTCACATGAGGACTAAATAGCTCAGTTGGTAGACCGCCGACATGAGACGCATGCCGGTTGTCCGGAGTCGTTGGTTCAAACCCAGCTATTATAGTTAATGTCCATTGTTCAACCGATTTTAAATAGAAAAACCGTAAATATTCTTTGAGCTTGAGTGATACACTCTAAAAACTAAAGGGTTGAATCCAACACTTGCATATGAGCTCGGTGAGTGACTACACTTTGAAAGTGTTGGATCCAGCGTTTTATATGTTAAATCCAACATTTTAAACTATTTGGTCAACAATTTAAGTGCATGCCAGTTTAACGTTTAAAAAAGCTGATCCAACAATTCAAAGGATTTTGTTTTGAGAAATGTTGAAACAACACTTAAATTGTTGAATTAACCCTTTTTGCATTGGATAACATTAAAATGTTGGATTTAACATAAAACGCTGGATCCAACACTTTCAAAGTGTAGTCACTGACCGAACTCATGCAAGTGTTGGATTCAACTCTTTAGTTTTTAGAGTGAACCGTCAATATTCTTTGAGCTTGAGTGATAGGATGTAATTATAATGGTACTCTTCAAATTCAGCTTTCGTACACTGTGAGCATTTTATTTAAAGGCAGTGGACACTAATGGTAATTACTCAAAATAATTATAGCATAAAACGTTTCTTGGTGACTATAGTAGTGGGGAGAGGTTGATGGTGTAAAACATTGTGAGAAACGGCTCCCTCTGAAGTGCCATAGTTTTCGAGAAAGAAGTAATTTTCCACGAATTTGATTTCGAGACCTCAGGTTTAGAACTTGAGGTCTCGAAATCAACCATCTAAACGCACACAACTTCGTGTGACAAGTGTGTTTTTCTTTCATTATTATCTCGAAAGTTCGATGACCGTTTGAGCTCAAATTTTCACAGGTTTGTTATTTTATGCTTATGTTGAGATACACCAACTGTGAAGCCTTTTCTTTGACAATTACCAATGTCCACTGCCTTTAAGCTGTTCCGTGTATACAACTTTGGCATCTGACCAGTCTCAGACATGCCTTCCTCACTTTTGCATTCATCCAAGCGTAAATGAATGGGTTTAGAGCCGGTCCAAGAATTATGAGGAAAAAGTTAAATCTTCCAGTTCGGAGGAGAAGCACGGAATGTTTCCACCCGAAAATGTATGTGATTGATTGGGGCAGCCAGCAGACGACAAAAAGTACAGTGACAAGAAATGACATCTTCGCCATGCTGATCTCCTCTTTACTGATGGTGCGCTCTGGTGGTCGGGGTTCGCCGACCGGGCGTCCCCCGCTGCTATCGGCCTGGGAGAGGTCATTATTCTCGGCGGTGTTCGGCACGGTGACTTGCACGGCCCGGACTCGGCGCTTGCTCGCACGGATGGCGTGAAACATTAAGCAATACAGGGTAGTTATCATAAGAAAAGCTGTGAAAATTACCAGGACGATCAGAATGGTCACAAAAACTTGCGTGTCAGGGTCGAGGGGGTCGAGGGAACAACACCCAAAGACTGGGTTGTAGTTGGTCACAAAGTGGACAGTCAACTCGGAAATTAGAAATACCACGACGAATGCGAGAACCCACATGAGAACGATGCTGGCGATTGTCTTACTCCGGCTACAAAATTTATCATACGCATGTGGTTTTGAAATAAGGATGAACCTGTTTATGGCCACTGTAGCTAGAGTTGTGGTTGACACACCCAGCAAAAGAAGGGATGCTTTCACTGATAGACGGCACTCCGCCGGGCCGAACGGCCAGCGATTTAAGGCCACCGAGGTACAGTACAGAGAATCAATTATAATGGAAAATAGGAAATCAGCCGTGCTGAGGTTCAGAATCAAGAGATTATGAGATGTCCGGAGGTCCGGAGTAGTCGCAATGGAGAGAATGACCATGAAGTTGCCGATTGCCCCGGTTGTGCCGAGGATGGCGATCATCGTGGCGTGGAGAATCCGTACGCCGTCACTCACGGCGTACGGATCGTCGGTGACCTCATCCACGGCCTGGTAGTCTGTAGTATTCCACATTTCCGATAACTATTTTGCTATAACTACAAATTATTTGCGAGGAGCAGAGTCAAGGTGCACCGTGTGTTGAACACTTTTTCCCGGTGGTATGCGATGCGAACTCAACTGACAGCCCCCAGTCAAATCCACTTATCTTGCTGTCTCACTGAAACCTTTATGTACCGTTTAAGACATGACAGTTACAATTTGTGAATAGCCCACGGCATGACACAGCATTGACGAACGTTATTAGCATACCGTCATATGACTCTATTATGTACCTTAACTGCAGTTCTAGAATGTAAACACAATATTCTAAAAGTCTCGATCAATTATTGCCTTATTGGGCAAACTTAAGGTATAGGCGATGTATAAAAAAAACCTACTCTTACAAACATCTTATACTGCCATCACTCAACGTGTAAACATTGTGAGCTGTACGACGAAAAAATATGCACACAAACCGGCCTTCCCCGACACTTAGTAAATGTCGTCTGTCATCTCACACTCGTCAGCATTTATGATTGGAAATGGATAATTTGTCCTTGTCTCCCATTTGGTTGGAAAAAAATTAGTATGAATTTGAATGAAACACAGATTTACATAAAACTTACACGGTCTAGATGATGATAGTAGAAAACATCCCTTAAAATATTTCTGTCTGAAATGTAATATTTGATGAGAAATAAATAAAACTAATTTCCCGTTATGAGTTAATCGCTCAGTGGGCGTTTTATTCAGTCATGCAAAATAATCGGGTTTTTTTCTCGTGACCCAGATAGCCGATCGTACAGCTTGTCAGTTCATGTATATGGTGGATTACACGGCGTACACTGCCAGCAATTGTTTTGTTAGCAAAAGCCAAACCGTTAATGTTCCTTTAAAGACCATGGACACTATTGGTAATTGTCAAAGACCAGTCTTAACAGTTGGTGTATCTCAACATATATACACAAATAACGAATAACAAACCTGTGAAAATTTGAGCTCAATTTGGTCGTCAAAGTTGCGATATAATAATGAAAGAAAAAAGCCACTGTCACGCGAAGTTGTGTGCTTTCAGATGCTTGATTTCAAGACCTCAAATTCTAAATCTGAGGTCTCTAAATCGGATTCCTGGAAAATTACTTTTTTTTCTAAAACTACGTTACTTTAGAGGGAGCCATTTCTCACAATGTTTTATACTATTAATCTCTCCCCATCACATGTTACCAAGTAAGGTTTTATGAAAATAATTATTTCGAGTAATTACCAATAGTGTGCACTGCCTTTAAGGAGGGCTGAAGGTAAAACTCACTTCTGTGATGCACTCATTTTCCAATAGACAGAGTCCTTGAGAAAACGGGGGAAGAGGGGGGTGGGTAAAATCTATGCTCGCGGTAAAACAATGTGAAGATAATGCCATTGATTTTTGTATTACAGTACACGTTTGTATGGGCCTATGTTTTTGTACATTTACAACTCATCTTTTGTAACTGTCAAAAACCAGTATTCTCACTTGGTGTATCCCAACAGCATAAAATAACAAATCTGTGAAAATTTTAGACTCAATTGGTCAATGAAATTGCAAAAGCATAATGCCAAAAAACAACACTCGTTGCACAAATTGTGTGTGCTTTCCAATGCCTTAAAAATGGCTTAATATTAAATTGAGTGAGAAATTACCTCGAACCTGCATGTCCCCAAGCCCCTGACATTTTTGTCCACAATTGCCATTTTTGAAATCACGGCTTGGGCTCACTTATGCTCAATCAGGTAGACCTATTTCGAAAACGTGCACTCCCCTTAGAGTAATTCGGTAATTCATGGAAAACTATACTCAGTGTGAAAATAACGCGTATTTCTGGAGTGGACACAGCTTCTTTATTTGTTACCTGCTGTAATCCCCCCCTTCATATTCCCACCAAATTCTACCCATGACCAACTGACCCAAAACAAGCATCCCTGCATTCAATAACAAAACAGTCACTGATTCTTGTTTTCAGCCAATCAGATTTCGCTTCGAAGAATTCACATCACTGCTGTGACATACCATGACGGGTTTCGAACCCCGTCCTTTGTTGCGTGGATTAAGTGCACCTGTGTGTAATTTGACCTATGGCCTCTATATATTTAAAAGACTGGTATAAAAGACTGGTTTAAACCGGTCACCCCATTTATTTGACCATCATTGTCCAATGTGGTTGGACAAGTGTCACAGCATTTGTGTAGCTAAGAACAGAAGCGAGTATTTTACGCCATCTTGGAAACACTTTTCGAGAAGATTTCAGCAGTTTCATGGTAGCTAAGTAGAAGTGGATCCTTCTACGCCATCTTGAAAATACTTTTTTGTGGAGATAAAGGCAGTTTGACAATGACGGGGCGAGGCAAAGGCGGTAAGGGCAAGCCCATGGGTGCAAAAGGACGGAGTCGATCAAACAGAGCTGGGTTGCAGTTCCCGGTCGGCCGTATACATCGCTTCATGCGAAAGGGTAGATACAGTGAGCGTATCGGGGCCGGGGCACCCGTCTACATGGCCGCGGTCTTGGAGTACCTGGTGGCCGAGATACTGGAACTTGCCGGCAATGCTGCCCGGGATAACAAGAAGTCTCGCATCGTACCAAGACATCTGCAGCTCGCCATTCGCAATGATGAGGAGCTGAATAAACTGCTTACGGGTGTGACCATCGCTCAGGGTGGAGTGCTACCGAACATTCAGTCTGTACTCCTGCCGGCAAAGTCGGCCAACAAGGCGGCCAAAGCCATGGCTGCCCAGAGCCAGGAATACTGAGTACCTGTGGACCCGAAGAACTTTCTCCCCGACAGTCCATTCTACCGAGGATCACTGGCTGTTCTGTTGCGACCACAGCCGGAATTGCAGAAGTTTTCTCTACCTTTGGCTGGACTTTTCAGAAGATTGAAGAACATTCAGAGTCAACGAAAGAACGTCTTTTGGTATAAATTTATCAAAACATTGAGAATGCCGATTGAAGAACCGCCATCTTGGAAACCTAATTAAACAATCCGATATGATAAATTTCGGGATGCAGTCTACGAAGAACAATAGATTGATGTGTATAAAGTTTTTGTTTATTTATTTTTTTTTTTTTGAGCAACATGTTGAACAAACTTCACTTCGTAACTTACAAGTAATCAAAAGATACATTTAAGATCGTCTCGATTGTTTTTGTTTAGATTATGTAAATTGCAATAAAAATTAAAACTTTTAAATTAAAAAAAAAAAAAAAAAAAGGAAAATGCATTCTGGTTCAACTTTGAAGTTGTTGCAGAAAATCAGTGTACGAATCTCTGATTTTGAAGCATTTTCTGCACTGGATCTAGAAGCTTTTTTTTTTTTGGGGGGGGGGGGGTCTGTTAAATAAATTATTACCTCTGGTCATTATCCGAGAAATCTGTGTGTATATGAACAGCTTTGAAGAAAAACAGTTGATTTCGGTTGTTATATTAAGGACACTTTTATATTAAGACCTACATGCTGAAATGGTGTTCACTATTTTTCTCCGCCTGACTCACAAACAGACATTTTCACAAGATTTTCATTTCATGGTTGTGCACAACACTTTCAACGACTATTTTTGTCAATCTCTACCTTTTTAAATAACATTTAAATAAATTTACTGTGATCAGTCACTATTTCCTAAAGTCAAGATTGTTCTGTACTTAAAAGGGACAATGAAGCGGAGGGTATAGCATCTATAACAGGCGGGGAGCTCTAGGCCTACTCGCCCTATACCAAAGTTTCGCCCGAGCTCCAACAACACACTGCCGTTATGAGCATTGGCGAAAGTACTCAGTTCAATAATTTTTATTTCTTTGCCAATCTTAAAGCAAATAAAACACTTTCCAACCAGTAATGTTGTAGCCTATTCTTTGATTGTTGTTTCTTTGTCCAGTTGGTGACGTAGGTGACCGCCCACCCAAACCCTTTGTTTATCGCTTTAGCGCCGTCAACATTTTCATCTTTGTAACTGGAACTTCTTCAAAAGATTACCAACGCCTTGTGACGCCCGTAAAGAGAAGTAAATGCTATACATCGGTGTGGTTTGGGTGGTTAGGGGAGTATGGATGGCTCATAATTATATAGATCTCCATTGTGACACAAAAAAGGCAATTTGCCGCCCCGCCCCTTTCTTTCACGGCTCCCCTCGAAGTTTATGTCCTGTTATTAATGTACATTTTTAGCACATGGCATTCATCTTTCATTGGCAATGTCACTAAAGTGAGACCTGCGTGACAAATTAATAGTCTGGCACTGGTATAGGTTTATGTCCTGTTGTTAATATACATTTTAGCACATGGCAAGTTGTACCCGAGTCAACTCGTACCTGAGTCAACTCGTACCTGAGTCAACTCGTACCCAAGTCAACTCGCACCCAAATAAATGTTTTAAATTTTTTTTTACTCGTACTGATAAATATTGTAGTTTAATTTATTTATTTATATTGTTAATCATACATTTAGCTATTCATTGTTGCAATGATTTTTTTTCTGTTTTTTTTTGCATGTTGCATTTTTTTTTTACTTAGGCCCTACGGTGGGGAAAATTAATCAGAGAACTTTTTTTTAATATAGGCTTGTTAGAATGAATTTTTTATTCGGAAAAAGATAATAAGAACTACGCAAAGTGTTTTGGTTGGAAAAAGTGGAACAGTGTATTTGTTAAAATGTACTTGTTATCGGAAAACGATAATCAGAACATAACGCAAATGAATGAATTGAATGAATTCTTACCATGAAATTTTCTTTTGGGAACACTTTAATAGGAAAAACACAAAGGTTAACATGAAGGGTTGCGTTTTTTTATACATAGTATATTTTTTTCATTGAAAATAACTGGTCTCATATGAACATGGAGGTCGAAATATTTATTGCTCCATGTTGATACGAAGAACTAATGTGCATCTGATCTGCTCAACGCCTTTCACGGCGATCCTTCAACACGAATTTAAAAGAAACCACAATGGATCTGAATGAATATCCTAGCGGAAAAAAGGCAGAAATGAGATGAACAAACATTATTAAAAACGAAATTCGTGAGATTATTATTAATAAAAGTGAGCTCCATATGATGGTAGAACATCATTTTTATTTCCTATCGCTTACAAAATCACGCCGCACGGAAATTCTCCGTTTCGGCATACAACGTACGTTGAACGGGTATGAGTTGACCTGGGTACGAGTTGACCTAGGTACGAGTTGACTTTGGTACCAGTTGACTTGGGTACAATATTTTAGATCTATCTATCTATCTAAAATCAGTTTAGGTGGGAGTAAAACCACAGAGAATTATTGCAGGAAAATGGTGGGCTATTTTAAAATGCCTCCCCCCCCCAAAAAAAAAAAACGAAAAAAAAACCCCGAAACCCCGCCCATGAAAGATTTGACAATGACAAGGAATTTTAAAACTATTAATAGCCGTCGAATGAGGGCGGGCTTTTAGAATGAAAAAAAACGCCGTATCATTTTTTGATTGGTGCGGAAAAGTCCTCACGATCGTCATAGAATGTTCGAGTTTTAGATCAATTTCAAGAGATATTGCTGTCTATTTACATGAACATTTTGGGATATAATTAAGGTAAGGTGTATGTTACCCGAAAGTCTGGATATGACTGGAAAACTTGTTGAAGTGAGATATTTTCAAGTGATCGTCAAGACGATGTGTTCCTTTTTAGTTTTGATTTTTAATTGTATTTGTCTTTGACTTTATTGAGCGATTATTTATTTAATTAGTACATTGTAAGATTGGATTAGGATTATATTACCTGGCAGAGGGTATATTCGGTATATTCATATTTTAGATTTAGACCTCCATGGTGTTTATTATACATTCGCAGTGCCTCTCCTTAGTCCCTGTATACATTTTATCAATCAGCCGTTCCTCGCGTCCTCTGCTCTGCAAATGCTGCCGAACAATACAAGGAGGTGTACGGATTTAATTTGACCTGATAGTTGATATTTAGGGGGAAGTGGTGATGGTGGATGAATACGGAATTTTAGCCAATCCCCCTCCGCCTACAATTCTAATCTATAAACTATAGAGCTCTCACGACGGGGAGCCTTATACTATGTTTCTAGTAGTAGAAGTACCTTCCGCCTCGCCCTAGTCGTGATTATCGTAACCCTCCTCCCCCGAGGCAGTAGGACGTGACTAGGAGGGTTACAATACAATTATCGCAACCTTCATTCATTTTTATTACAAAATGGAATATCTCTTTTTAAAATGGTGAATTAGATACTATTTTATTTAATTATCAAATAAAAAATTGGTGGCTGGCAGGATATGGAAACCTTTCCCGAATGAAAAAGTAGCTTTTTTGGCAGGATATGGAAATTTTTCTCCCTCCCTTGTAAACAAAGAGGTTTATTTAATTGTATTTTCTTGATTGTAGGTCATCTCAGTGTGTAGCGATCGTGATGAGAAACAGCCGGGGATGTCCACATGCATCCAGGACTGCTCTGTTCCACGAGGAGGACTTGCGTCAACGTGCACAGGTACAGATCTGTAACTTTCATGCAAGCGCCATTATTTTTCAGAACTCAAAAGCCAGGGTGTTGGCGCAGAATTAGGAATTTCACGGACAGTGCGACGAAATGAATGAGAGTGTGATTACTGTAGTAGGGATCCCACATAGCGTTCAGTACAGTACTTTGGGCATGAAACAAGGAGAAAAAGCAACCACCTTGAAAGATGGATTTGTAAGAGTTGAAGGAAGACAGGACGACCCAGGCTCAGATGGTCGGATCAGGTGAACTCTTACCGGCATATCACTCAACAAATCAAGCATTAGAGCCATAAACCACAAAGCCTCAGTTATGATGCGAGTGAAGACTTAGGCCTGGTTCATACTTCCCGCGAACGCAAAGGTTTACATCACAAGCTCGCAAAAAAATATTCCCAAGAGTTGAGCACAGCCCAACGCTTGTGAAAAATTTGCAGTGAAAACAGAGCTGTGACGTTAAATTCGCTTCGCACAGAGCTTTCCCAGGAAGTATGAACTGGGCTTGAGACTGAATTCTCTCTCTTATAAAATGTTGTAATTCTTTTTTTTTGTTCTTTTGTGCAGGGATGCTGTAATTCTTGTGATGCCAGGGGTCCAAATGTTTGGATGTGTTTGCATGTAAGTATAGTCATACCTTAATGTCAAAGCAGGCCAAGATCTTTGTTTCTTGGAACCATTTGATTGTTTTAATCCAAAGTTACTGTAAGAACAATAAAACTAATTTCATTTCAAAAGGTAGATTTTTTGACCTCAATCTATGACCTAATTCATTGAAACCTCATTCATAAATACCTAAGACAGTTTATCCATTCTGATTGGTCTAAAGGGCATCACGAGGTGTTGTTTGAACGGATGATATAACACCAGTAAAAAGTGTTATAACATGGGCGTGACACGCGCGCTTGCACCTGTGCGTATAAGACAGTTTCTTCATTCCTATTGGTCGAGAGCAACGGCCGAGACAGTTGTGCCACATCACCCGATACACCACATCATTCCCTTATAAGGAGTTGTTTACCCGATCGGGTCGAGGGCCTAACCATTTCATAGCTGGAGGGGTGTTATGTTGAAAGAAATCATTGAATAATTATAATTTTTGCATTTATTTTACCTTTTGACCAAAAAGTGTTGATGTTTTTTTGACCGAAAATGTATTTATGAATGGCAATCAAAGTGTGTTGAATTGGTTTTCAACTAGTGATTTACCTCGACTTCGTCTGGGTAAAATTATCAAGAACCAGGCCTCGTTGGGATTAAACCACTAGTTGAAAACCTCTTCACCACACATTGATTCCCTTATTGAAGTATGGCTTTTATTTTGTTTACAGGAGAATTGTGGATTTGTTGGTTGTGGGGAGACAGCTAACGATCACAGTTCAGAGCACACAAAGGTAAGAAAATGTCAACCTTATTAAAAAGAATTTAAAAGTATTGACTTTAACACTTAATTTCTGTGAAACATACTTAAAGACCCTGGACTCTTCGATAATTGTCATAGACCATTGTTCTCCCTTGGTGTATCTCAATATATGCACACAATAACAAAACTGTGAAAATTTGAACTCAATCGGTCGTTGAAAAATTACCCTTGTCACACGAAATTGTGTGCTTTTAAATGCTTGAATTCAAGACCTCAAAATCAAATTCTGAGTTCTCGAAATCAAATTCAAATATTTTAGTGAGAGATAACTTCTTTCTCAAAAATGACGTTACTTCAGATGGAGCCGTTTCTCACAATGTTTTATACTATCAATATCTCTCCATTGATCGCTAACAAGTAAGTTTTGATGCTGACAATTATTTTGAGCAATTACGAATAGTATCTAGTGCCTTTAACTATTATTGATTCAGATGGGATTGAAAATTGGTGTTGTGTGTTGTGTAATGCACTTAAGAAAAACCCAGTTACACTTATCATAAAAGAAAAGGAGTGTTCCTGGCAATCCGATGTGGCAGGAGATTCTGTACACAAACTTCTTCTGGTAGCGCCCTCTTTTGAATCACCCTCCTTCAGCCCATGTTATTTTCCCAAGTCCTATGTTCATAGGCTTTACTTGGATGGGATTCGAAATCGCGACCTTCGCATTGCTAGAGAGCAGATGTCACACCGCTAGACCATCGAGCATGCCCGATAGCGTGAGGCAGTTCAAATTAATCGTACACCCGAGTATTACTCGGGTGTACGATTAATGCCTGTAGATTTTTTCCACAGGACTCAGGGAAAGTACTGAGTATACAGTGCTTAACACATCGGTGTCAGGTAAAACCAAGTAATAACTATTTATTTCCCAATAGCCAAAGTTTTTAAATTCAGGACTGTAGGACGCAGGACTGTAACTGGTTAACCTTTTTCCCTGGTTCACAGATAACGAACCACCAGCTGAATCTCAACTTACACACTTTCCGCATCTGGTGCTCCGCCTGCGAGGAAGAAGCGTTCCCGGACTGCGTCATCAATGAAGGCAGTGTTGAGGTGACAAAGCGCCACCGTGTGGTGGTCGAGAGAGAGGTGCAACGCGTTGAACATCAACGCGCCGCACATCAACGCGCCGCAAGGGACATGCCACAGAGGTACATGTAGGTTTATGTTAACGCTAATGTTTACAGATTAGGTGCAACTGCTATAGCTTTTGCTTCCCCTGTGTTCAGCAGTATAATCAAATCAAGCACTCAAACACAGTTCAACTTATTTTGAGTATACAGCAGCTTTCGATAGTATAGCCATTGAGAGACATTTCACTTTGAAGTACTGTGGTTATGTAAAAATATATCAGTTTTGATGCCCCAAAATCTGAATGTGAGAAGCGTTACTGGGTAACGCTTCTCAGATTGTGTATTTCTATTTAAACAGATTTACAAATAACTTACAGGGTTTACAGAAGGTAGTGGTGCAAGACTTCTCTTGAAATATTATTCCATGAAATGCTTTACTTTTTGAGAAAACAGTAAAACAATATCAATTCTCGATAGCGAGAATTACGGATTTATTTTAAACACATGTCATGACACGGCGAAACGCGCGGATACAAGGATGGGTTTTCCCGTTATTTTCTCCCGACTCCGATGACCGATTGAGCCTAAACTTTCACAGGTTTGTTATTTGATATAGAAGTTGTGATACACGAAGTGTGGGCCTTGGACAATACTGTTTACCGAAAGGGTCCAATGGCTTTAAGGATTATTTTTCCTGCAATGGACATAAATTCCCTCTGGATTTTCAGAAATATCTAAAAAATGCACCCCCTTTTGAAATGAAAGTTTCACAGGGTAGTTCTTGTGTATACATCTACATTTATATAAAATTAAAACAATCAAAGTTTCCAAAAAACTACAGGTATACATTGGTATACATCCTATTATGAATAAGTATTGACAAACTTTCTTTCAGCCGGTCTCCCTATCTGTTCCGTCTGGATTCCCCAGTCACTCAAGCTCTAGATGAGTTTTTAAACAAAGACCCCAAACCGAGAGGTGAGTTGTTAAAATCAGACGACAACAAATAATAATACAGGCCTGTGAAATCTCCGCTTTAAATCGGATATCTGCTTTTTGATTGATCAGGCCTGATTTTTTATTTCCCTTTTTTTTTTTTTTTTTTTTTTTTTTTCCATTTCATTTTGTTTCTTTTCTTTTTTTCTTTTCATAATTTGTTTTTGTCCAGAATGCTGTCCCCCTTTGGCCTTGGCATGCCTTATATAAACTTGGCTTCAATTATGTGAGATAAGCCAAGTTACTGGATTAATGGGGTGCCCCAATAGACCGATCTAGTAGGCTCCACCCAATGGGGCGGAGCTTAAAATGGATCGGTCTATTCGACCAGCGTAAATGCGTGACGCCCGCTCACTTGACGTTGCACGATCATCATGTAGCTCTTTTTTTGAGGGTCCACTCGCAGGCCTGTGGCTTCTTATATAGTACACATATCCCTCACTCAGTGACGCTCATTGTCCACAAAGCTCTTAATGGCAAGGCTCCCCACTATATTTCTGAACTGCTTCAAGTTTACACTCCATCAAGGAATCTTCGATCAAGTTCTATGCTTCTCCTCATTGAACCCACGTCTCGACACTCATGGGGTGACAGGTCTTTTTCTTCAGCCGCGCCACGCATCTGGAACTCTCTACCACTTAATCTTCGATCTTGTCTTTGTACTGCAAAATTCAAGTCTCTTCTCAAAACTTATCTTATGTCACAGGTTTTCAATGACTAATTTTGTTGTGTCTGTTTTTCTTTGTGTTGTGTTTTGTTTTTGTTTTGTTTTTGGTTTTACTGCGCCTTGAACACCCAGCAGGGTGGATATGTGCGCATTACAAGTCTTATTATTATTATTATTATTATTATTATTATTATTATTATTATTATTATTATTATTATTATTATTATTATTATTATTATTATTATGGCGCTTCAATATTCAGTATTTTCCTGGTGTTAGGGAGATGACTTTGTGAACTTTGTGCCTCGAAAGTAATAGTGTTTTTATTATTTGTGTTTCCTTTTGATCAAGGCTTGACAGGACTGCGTAACCTTGGCAACACTTGTTACATCAGTGCTGGTATCCAAGCTTTATCAAATTGGTATGTACTGTGTGGTGTGGGGATGGCTTTTTGAGTGGATTTATTCCTATGTGGTTATCCTATTTAGTTGATCCCTAACATACCAATCTTTTTAAGACGGCTTCACTATTTTTTCTTGACTCACACAATAGATTTAAACCAACTTTTCACATGGTTGTTTTCCATATAATGGCTGACCGCACCAAACACGAACACTGTCTGCGACTATTTTTATTTATTTGGACCAATCCTTTATAACACCTTCAAAGGCACTGGACACGTTTGTTAATTACTTAAAATATATATTGGCATAAAACCTTACTAGGTAACGAGAGTAATGGGGAGAGGTTGATAGTGCAAAACATTGTGAGAAACAGCTCCTTCTGAAGTCAAGTAGTTTTCAAGAAAGAAGTAATTTTCTACGAATTTGATTTCAAGACCTCAAGTTTAATATGTCAATTTATATGTTTCTCGTTATAATGAACTAAGCGTCCTATTAGCACTTTACAAGCACTCGTAATTTGTTTACAAGCGTGCACGCAAAGTACAAGCGTGCACGCAAAGTATTTACTTTTTGAAGCCCATCGGCGTTATGAGCATATCCCTAGCAGGGGTTAGTGAAGAGAGGTATAGTTGCCCATGGTAGTGAGGTTGTGCTTTGAGACTGTATCCTGTTTTTCCTTCACCAGTCCTGCGTTCACCCATTTCTTCTTGGAGTGCGACAGTTACGTCAAAACGGAGAAGAAGCCGTACCTAGCAAAGAGCTACCAGAAACTCATGGAGGAAATATGGGGCAGAAGAAGGTAACGTTTTTATTCTGCATCTCATTCATAATTGTACTTATTCATCCGTCCCAAAGTCTAATGGGTTTCATAATAATTAAATAATAATAATAATAACTTGTTCTTATTTAGCGCATTTTACATTAATAATAAGAGCACTTATATTGCATGACGCCACCACGACAGGGTGAGTGATCTTTCTATTAGCTCTTGTCAGAGGCTCACCCGAGTGAGCACCGTGGGGTCGACCCAGGGAAGCTAATCGAACACACCCTATATAAAACAAAGATTAAGAATATTGTAGTATTTTCGGAACACGGTCAGAGCCATGCTCCCTACAAAATAGAGAGAAATGCTGAGAGAAAAATCTATATGCACTCTCTTGGTCATTAATATTTATCTTATGAAATTTGTGAACAGACCCAGCTATTTGACTCCATCCAGTCTCATCAACAGTATCCGCTCTGTCTTTCCTATGTTCAAAGGTTTTACTCAACAGGTAAGAGTTTATCCCCATTTTGTCTTGATAATTTGTTTTGCCAAAATTAATAACATTGTAGTTTTATATAGGGCACATATCCACATATAAGGTGCTCCAGGCGCTAGAACAAAGAGAGACAACTTTTTTCAAAGACAGGTTTTGAAGTTGTTAATTTGAGTTAGGAGTCCTATGTAGCACCTTTTGTAAGGGTTTACAGGGTGTAACTGGGTTCTTTCACTTGAGTTACATAACACACAGGACCTACAGCTTTACGTCCCATCCAAAGGATGAAGCAATAATGGTGTGGATTACCTTCTGGTAAAGATAATTGATAAAAGTAACATCTGGATTTGTGTGCATGTTCTTTACCAAACTATTTATTCACTTGAATTTCTTTGAATGAAAAGGACACTCAGGAGTTTTTACGCTGCTTCATGGACCGCCTCCACGATGAGCTAAAAGAACCCCTGCTAGACCAGAACGACAACCCATCGGGCAGCGAAGAGGACGACACCAACAGTCCCACAGTAGAGCGCCCTCGCCGCGTACGCTCCAACGACTCCCTCTGCCAATCAGATGGGGAATACAGCATACAGGACCACAGCTGCGAGAACACCGGTCTGACATCGGACGAGGCGTCAGCGCCACGGCTCTCCGGTCGTCCCGGCAGCATGGACGCCCTCAAGAACCGTAGGAACCGGAAGCAAACCTTATCGGAGTCCGACGCCGACGTGCCACCAACGGAATCCGGGGATGCGCAGATTCTCCGCGGGTCCTTGTCGTCGACGAAGAGAGTGTTCTCGAAGGAGGACCGCGAGAAGGGGTCGACGGAGAAAGATATCGACGAGAGCGAAATGATGAGAGAACCGTGCAACGAGGCGCAGGACGACGGGGAAGAGATGGAGATACAACAGGAGGACAAGAGGGGCTATAAGGTCGGAGGTCATGGCAAGATGGCACGGTGTGCTAGCCACGAGGAAATGGCGCTCAGAAAGGCAGATTCTAACAGAGGTACTGGGCGAATAAATTATAAATACAATCTTTTACTGAATTAGTTATTTTTAATATAAAGATTGGTCAGTTTCCATCTGAAAGTTCATTGATTATTAACCTTTATGCTTTTTTCTTTTCTTCCTTTGCATTTAGGCAAGAAGCCGAGTGTGAAATACCGCAGTATTGTCTCTGATGTCTTTGATGGCAAGATCCTAAGCTCTGTGCAGTGTCTGACCTGTGACACGGTAAGTGACAAGTACTTGTCATTATTAGTCTGTAATAGTTCGGGATACACTTTAAATTAATTGTTCACTCTGCAGTGGTTTAGTGTCATGCATGCTTAACCCTTTCGAGACCATAGCGGCCACAAGCAAATTGTACCAAAATGCCCACAGTGGCCACAAACAGCCGCAGGGTTTAACCTACTCCCAGTCACATTTAAAGGTCAAAGTAAAAATCAGGTCTGGTTTTGAAACTTTCCAATGTAGTATGTATGGTATGTAAATTTTTGTTTTATGTTGTTTCTATTTTTAATTTTACTGACAAAATTTGATTAAAGAAATCAAAAATATTAGCATTGTCTGAGCATTTTGTGATGGTATACAGAAATGAAAGGTGACTAAATGGTAACTTACTTTTCTTTTAAGGGTCTTGCTTAAAAGGAAACAAGTGCCATGACTCGAACTCGAACCTACACTCTGCTGATCAGAAACACAGGAGCTTGAGTCCTGAAAAATATTTAATCATGGAAGTACATTGTGGTTGGTGCATTGGTAAAACATGTTGAATTTTGTGTGGTTTGTTTCCTCGATCCTTCAGATTTCAACTCGCAAGGAGACATTCCAAGACTTGTCTCTCCCGATCCCTGGGAAGGAGGACCTGGCAAGGATCCATAAGTCCCACGGCTTACCAAGCAAGGGCATCACACCGTGCTCCGATGCCTACGGGCAGCAGGGATGGCTGTCCTGGTTCTACAGCTGGTTCTCTGGGTAAGTAGGAGTTGAAGACCCAGGTCAAAATTCCAGTTGAACCTAGTTAAACTGGGTTTAACTGGAACTAGTTGAAACCAGTTGATAAACTAGTTAAACACAGTTAAAACCAGTTGGTTTAATATGGAAAATGGACAGAAACCAACTGGTTTATAATTTCAACCTAGTTGAACACAGTTAAACCTAGTCCAAACCAGTTGGTTAATATGGAAAATGGACGAGTTTGATCACTATCCAGTTGAACCAGTTGACCCCAGTTAACTAGGTTCAACTGGAATTTTGACCTGGGGAGGGTTGGGGATTGGAGCCAAGGCAGTGGGGGATGAATTCCCTTTTTTTTTAATGAGAAATTGCCTTGCTTCACAAGTTGGCAGAGAATAATGAAAGAAAAATCATCCTTGTCGCACTAGTTGTGTGCTTTCAGATGCTTGAATTCGTGACCTGAGGTCTTGAATTCAATTCAAATATTTTAGTGAGAAATTACTTCTTATTTTGAGTAATTACCAATAGTGTCCACTGCCTTTGATGTAAGATTTGATATCTTAACCTTGTCTTTCATTTGTATCCACCTGCAGGTGGATATGGGGCCCTCATGTAACTTTGGATAACTGTCTAGCAGCCTTCTTCTCTGCAGATGATCTTAAAGGTCAGTAAACAACAACATCAACAACAACAACAAAACAACGCATCACATTGTTGAAAATAGGTTTCAGTGTATAAAGGATATTAAGATATTAAGATGTTAAGTTGTTCAATGTACATGTACAAGTATTGTCTTTTTTTTTTTCCTTAAAGGGATGCTGCAGTGAATTCAAATAAAACAGTTAATTTTGCTGTCATTTATTTCTGATATATGTATTGAACATCAATAAAATGTGTTTTGTTTATTCCCGACATATCTGGCTTGCGTAATTAGCGAATAAGTGTTACCGCCCCCTACCATCGACGTCACGTCGGGAATTCAAACATATCGTCGGCAAAAAGAGTCTGGTCCCTAACTACACGCGCCTAGGTACCAGGCCACACAGTGCACACGTCTCTATATGCACACAGCTTGATCGCATCATATGCATGTATAATAATAATAATAATATTGAAGTCTTATCTAGCGCACTTATCTACCAACAAGGTACTCAAGGCGCTTAGTATATACATTTATACAGAAAGAGAGGTTATTGAAAGTTATGAATTCTTAGACCCAATTATGTAGCACCTTATAAAGGTTTACAGGGTGCTACAGCGTATTATCAGCCACAGCCAGGAACACCGTGGCAACCCCTTCTCTTTTCGATAAGTGCACTGGGTTCTTTTACATGCGTTACACAACACATGGGACCAACGGCTTTACGTTCCATCCGAAGGACGAAGCAATGGTGAAGTGTCTTGCTTTTAAAGGACACAAGTGTCACGGCTGGGGTTTCAAACCCACACTCTGCTGATCAGAAACACCAGAGTTTGAATTTGGTGCTCCTAATCGCTCTGCCACAGTACTTCCAATATATATCCTCTTGACTGCTTCTGTAAACTTGTTATGTGTGGTGTTTTCAAATAGATGTTAAATAGATGGATAAAGAATATTAATTTTTTTGTTTTACCCATATACACCGATGTGTGTAGCACTGTATACTCAATTTAACATCTATTTAAATCGTTTGCAGTACCCGCTGCTAAACATAGGATTCAAACTGCCTCTAGCTACCGGGCAATCTCGGTGGTCTAGTTGGTACGACATTGCTCTAGAATGGCAAGGGTCGGGGGTTCGAATCCCACCCGAGTAAAATGCCTGTGGTGTTTTCGCTTTAAAATTTTTAAATTTTCTTGATCTTTGCACTGCTGGAGAACAACCAAGGGGGAACGCTTTTGTTGGAGCACTTTTGGGTGGATACCGGCAATATAGAAGACGTCATTATTAGTATTATTATTAGTATTATTATTATTATTATTATTATTATTATTATTATTATTATTATTATTATTATTATTATTATTATTATTATTATTATTATTATTATTATTATTATTATTATTATTATTATTATTATTATTATTATTATTATTATTATTATTATTATTATTATTATTATTATTATTATTATTATTATTTCATTTTATCACAGCATGCAAAAGAAAGATCTCATTTTCCTTTGTGCCGGTAACTCCTCAAGCCTTAGATCTCAAGGGTCTTTCTCAGGATCCTCGCTGTTCCCAAAAGCGCTGCCTTCTGTAATAGATCTACCCTCACATTTGTCCCTATTTCATCTAGATGTTTCCCCAGTGCTTTGGGAATGGTGCCAAGTGCTCCAACCACCACGGGGACTACTTTTACCTTTACCTGCCAAATCTTACGAAGTTCCCTGGCCAGGTCCTGGTACTTCTCGATCTTTTCCATCTCCTTCGAAGCTACCCTTATATCACCTGGCACAGCTATGTCAATGAGATGACACATCTTCTTCGTCTTATCTAATAGCACAACATCCGGACGCCTATGTTGTATAACATGATCGGTCTGAATGTTAAAGTCCCATAGGATCTTGACCTGGTCGTTCTCTACAACTTTCTCCGGAACATGGTCGTACCATTTCGCAAGTACTTTGACACCATACTTCTTACACAGATCCCAGTGAATCACCTTGGCCAGCTTGTCATGTCTTCCTTTGTACTCCGTCTGGGCCATCTTACTGCATTCGCTAACAATATGAAATACAGTCTCCTCTGCTTTATTGCACATTCTACACATAGGAGAGACGTTTGCTTTCTCTATCCTTGCCTTCATTACATTTGTCCTTAGAGACTGGTCTTGCGCCGCAGTAATCAAGCCCTCTGTTTCCTTCTTTAGTTCTCCACTCTTTAACCAATTCCATGACTTGCTGCTGGCCACTTCCTCAGTACACCTCAAGAACCGGCCATGAAGTGGTTTGTTCCTCCAATCTTGATGTCTTTCCTCCTTCCTTTCCCTCTTGTACTCTTTCGGCCCAACTTCGTCTGCCCTCGTGTACCTTTGTGCAACTATCAACAAGCTCTCCTCGGTCCTCCTGACATGACAATGCAAGCTTCTGCGCTCGATGTTAACACTGTCCGCCACGCTAAGCAACCCCCTTCCGCCCTCTGACCTCGGAAGATAGAGTCTACTAACATTTGACCGCGGGTGTAGCATGCCATGCATGGTCATTAGTTTTCTTGTCCTCCTGTCAGTGACATCTAGACCTTCCTTAGTCCACTCGACAATACCCGCACTGTACCTCATCAAAGACACGGCCCATGTGTTAATCGCCTTAATCATGTTCCCCCCGTTTAGTTTAGACTTCAAACATTTCTTTACACGCCTGATGTATTCTGCCTTCAGCCTTACCTTTGATTCCTTGTGAAGGACATGGTCCGATTCAAGTACACCAAGATACCGATAACTCTCCTCCTCACCCAAAGCCCTCAACTGTGCACCATCTGGCAGAGCAATGCCATCGGAATGTACCCTCTTCCCCCTCTTCATGGTCATTGAAGCACATTTCTCCAGACCGAACTGCATCCCAATGTCATCACTGAAAATCCTAACGGTCTGCACCAAAGAGTCGATCTCGGCCTCATTCTTCGCAAACAACTTCAAATCGTCCATAAAAAGCAGATGGTTGATCTTACATCCGTCCTTCTTCATTACATAACCTGCACTCACCTTCCTTAGAATCATCGACAGGGGCATCATCGCAAGAACAAACAGCAGCGGAGACAGAGAGTCACCTTGGAAAATACCTCTTCTTATGCATACCTTGCCCAGATTATCATCGTTGGCTGTCAGATTTGTTCGCCACGTCTTCATGCTCTCACCTAAAAGACGTTTTACTGCATCAGCCACTCCAACCATATCCAGACATTCCATTATCCATGTGTGCGATACCATGTCATACGCCTTCTTGTAGTCAATCCACGCCATTGCCAAATTAGTCTTTCTGCTCCTGCAGTCCTTCAGTACAGCCTTATCGATGATAAGTTGATCCTTCGTACCTCTGGACCGCTTCTTACAGCCTTTCTGCTCCTCTGGAAACAACTGCTGGTCATCCATATGGCGATATAGGTCTTCTGCAATCATTACTGGTCAAGAGTTTATACATCACAGGTAAGCACGTGATTGGTCTATAATTACTGGCAATGTTACCTTTCTTGACATCCTTCATGATCAGCACTGTTTTTGCCTCAGTCATCCAAGATGGGACCTTACCCTGTACTAGACAGTCTTGCAATTGTAGGGCCATTCGCTCATGCAAACTACGGAAGTTCTTCAACCAGTACCCATGCACATGGTCCATACCCGGGGCTTTCCAATTTGGCACCTTCTTTATCTGTCTCTTAACCTTGTCCACGTCAATCTGGAACCCTTCTTGCTGTTGCACCCCTCTCAATTCATCTTTCACATCTGTTAGCCATTCCGCTTGTCGGTTGTGTTTTACTGGTTTGTCCCAAATACCACCCCAGAAAGTTTTTGCCTCTGTTGGTCTCGGAACCGCTTGCGTGCTGTCAGCCTTCCCATCCAATTCCTTAAACAACTGACGCTGATTGGTGTTAAATAATCTATTCTGGTGAAATTGTCTAACCCTGTCGTCATACCTCTTCACTTTTGCAGCCTTAGCCTTAACCCTTTGCTTAATCTCCTCTATTACAACACTCACACCCTTACGTTTGACGTTGTACTTTGTCATAATTGTATTCCTTAAGTCTGAACTATTCAATAAACCCTTATTCATTTGTTCTATTCTACTGAGATCTCTTCGCAAATCTTTAATTTGACCCTCCAGCCGACGTTTCCACCATGGTGTACTGTTCCCTTGTTGAGACACCTCTACCCCTAACTTTTCCCCTACTACAACTGCCCCTGCAAAAATAAGACGGTTAGTTTCCGATAAATTATCCGTACTTACCGACCCAAGGACTTTACTTACCACGGCTGACATTTCTGTCAGCCTTTTCCTTGGGACCCGGCGCAAAGCTGGAATACTCCACCCGTTTGACCCCTTCGCCGCTTCCATCACCTCTTGAAGCCTAGCCTTAATATGCACTTCCTCCTCCGTGAACTCTACGCCCTCCTCATCGTCGATGCCATCATCATCCTGACCATTTCGCAACCCTGGCTGGTTCACCTCATCTTCACTCTGTGAGCTAGCAGCAGCCGCCTCCTCCGGTATTTGGTGGTTAACAATATCTGTTCCATCACTTTCAGCTTGTACTATCCTCCTCATCTCCTCAATTTCCACATTGGTTAACCACTGGTTCCGTTTGATAGTACTTATCTGGTCTGCAAGACGCTGCTCACTAATCTCAAACATTCCTTTATCTTGCCATAGGCTTATCATTCTCCTTCTGTATCCTCTCTTGTCCGGTTCACTCTTAATATAACAGTCCATCGCACTTTTGTTATCGTTCTTACTCCATTTTCTCCTGGTTCCACCACGAATCCCGTTGTGAGCAGTTTGGATACGATCTGGTAGCACCTGCTCAGGCATACCAACCAGATCGGGTGAAGGACTTCCTCTCTGGGAGTTTGTCACTCTTTCACCGTTGAATTGATGCTCCATAGCACTCATTATTAACATCACAAAATTATTATTATTATTATTATTATTATTATTATTATTATTATTATTATTATTATTATTATTATTATTATTATTATTATTATTATTATTATTATTATTATTATTATTATTATTGTTATTGTTATTGTTATTGTTATTATTATTGTTATTGTTATTGTTATTGTTATTATTATTATTATTATTATTATTATTATTATTATTATTATTATTATTATTATTATTATTATTATTATTATTATTATTATTATTATTATTATTATTATTATTATTATTATTATTATTATTATTATTATTATTATTATTATTATTATTATTATTATTATTATTATTATTATTATTATTATTATTATTATGCAGAGTATGAGTAATATTTTATTGTTTTTTTGTTGTTGTCTTTTTAATTTTACAGGAGATAACATGTACAGCTGTGACAAGTGCAAGAAGTGAGTTTCAGATTCTGTTAGAAACTTGTTTTTGTTGAAAACGTTAAAACAGTTTGACCCTAAAATCCCGGCCATTTCTCGTTGGGCCCCCCCTGCCCCCTTTCAATGTTGGTTCTCATTGTTGCAGGGTCTTGTTCATCGTTCCAGTAAACATTGAGCATTAAACATTGACAGGGGACGGGGGATAGAATGGTTTTTTTTTCAGGATAAGTGAACAAACATTTTGGCCGGGATTATACTTTTAAGGTGCTTGGCATAAGGTCAGTGAGTATCAAACTTGGCACACTAATTTTGTCAAGTTATTTAAAGTGTCTTTGTTTGTTTTTTACAGGCTTCGTAATGGAGTAAAGTTCTCACAAGTTCTTGACCTACCAGAGGTAAGATTCATCTCCATTCTTAAAAAATAAACCGATATCGTTTATCACGATTATCGCTGCCAACCAGAAAATAATGCTTAAAGGGTAAATAAACATTTGGTTTTTTGAACTTTTGATTGGATAATCCTATAGACCGTATTGAATATGACGTCACTACTCAAATATCGGCCCTACAACATGGCGTCTGTGAGCGTGTGCGTGGGGGTGTGTGACATGTGCCATAGAAATCAAACCGGGAACGCTGCGTGCTGCAAGCTCATTTGATGTATGCGTTGAGACGCGCATACGGTTTGCCCTACAAGATGGCGACTTTCATAGCAAAAAAAGGGTTATTCTATACGGTCTATATACAAAAAAAATAACCTGTGCAGATGTCAATTGAAAAGGTGGTCCTTTATTTGTAACATCAGGGCTTGAATTTTGGGGAAAAATCCACAAGACCGCAGGGCTTGTTGCTCAGAATATTTTTTTACAAGAAAGACAAAAAAGTAACCCGATAGAACAGCAGGCATTTGTTATCCCTTAGGAGGTATTTTTGGCTGTGAAACCCAATAAAAATACTTCCCGCCATTCTTGTTGCCATAAAAAAAAAATATGTATTCCGATTTGACAGGTCAAATTACCAACGAAACACTGCAAGAGACAACATTGTTTTAAAAATGTAACATGTGCATCATTCTTAAAAAGATCGTCATAAATAAAAAGATTGACCTAAAGCTTGACAGCACAGTCAGAAGCTTATCACTGTTGGTCAACATACTGAGCAAGATGTTTGAAAACAAGACCTTACTTTTAATCCATGCAACACAGGGATGTGTGGTATTGCAACTAGACGTCCTTAATACAAATTCAACACTCCTTTGTAAGGTATCAGACTTAACACATATTATATTAATTTTGGTTTTACCCGTACACCGATTTGTGTTAGGACTGTGTATTCGGTACTTTCCCGAGTCCTGTAAAAAAAAAAAGACTTTTTTTTTTTTTAGGTTCTGTGTGTTCATCTGAAGAGATTCCGTCATGAATCCATGTCCTCGTATTCCTCCAAGATCAACAGCTACGTGTCTTTCCCCATGGAAGGTCTGGACATGTCACCGTATCTTGCCAAAGGTAGGCCCTACCACAAACTTCAGTAGATTTGTGCCCAAGCGGTTTAACGCACTGGACTCAGGTTCTGTTTTTGTTAGAGTTTCGGTCCTAGGCTTGGAGTTTGTGTATTGGTGAACGACACATAACCCTTTCAGGTCCAATGCGGCTGTAGTCAACTGCGCACTATACCCTGCTTGAACCCCAATGGCAACTTTAGTCGCCCAAGATAACCCACTAACCCCTTCAGACCCAATGAGACTGTAGTCAACTGCGCACTATACCCTGCTTGAGCCCCAATGGCGACTTTAGTTGCCCAAGATAACACACTCCAAAAAATAGCTGAAGTGTGAGCACAAAGGACATTTGTTCAAAGCTTTGGGTAAATTTGTTTATATGCACCTAACACAAACAGTGCACTCCCATAGCGTCCACCGTAATCTAAAAAAGGCCAATTGAGTTTGGTGTCAGGAATTGGTAAAAGCATTTTGTGTCTTTTTGGTCACTAGAGTGTAACAGCAAGTGCCCCCTCTATGATTTGACAGCCGTTATTTGCCACCACGGAACAGCCGGAGGTAAGTCTATTCATTGTATCCTCATCTCCCCCCCCCCCCTATCATCGAAGAAGATGTGCCGCTCACGACCCTGCAAGGTTTTAAACGGCCGTTTTTAGACTGAGTCACAACTCTTTTATGCACAGTTATAAATGCCCTTTTTGTTAAAAAGCGTGACAGTGTATTTTAAACATTTGTTTTGCAAATGTTCAATTCCTGTCACATCCTCAGATGCCGTTTCTCAAAGGGTCAAATTGCATGCTACACTCAACAGTTGCAGCCCTGATACTTCGGCTTTTAAGGGGCACGGCAGTTTTGCCTTGACTTTTTGTAAAAATTTAGGGCACCAAGGCAATTTTCAAAAATTTGGAAGGGCATCACGGCAATCAAATCATAAAAAGTTGCGAAGGGCACAACGGCAGTTTGAAAAAAAAACTCTGAGTTGCCTGTAAAAAATAGTTCTTCCATTTTTTCCATTTTCTAACTGTTACCCAATGAAAAAAGAAAGCATTCATCTAATTCAACAAAATAAAGAACAACTACTTACAATATACAATAAATAATTTTTGTTCATACCTAATCCTACTATTGGTCATGCACGTTGTGTAGTTTTTCGTAGAGACGCTAAAATTCCCACGTAACTGCTCCATTTTGACACGATGTTGACAGAATAAATGCATGCACGACTATGCTGTACATGATGGTACATCATGTGTACCAAGCATGGGGAAAACCACTATCCCAGCATGCACAGACACGTCGAGTCTTTGTCTCAAGGCGTTTAGCGTTGGTTCGCGTAATTTTACCATTAGAGGGCGTTTAATCTCACGCTATCGCTTTGTTCCGAAACGCCCTCTAGCGTTCGATGTTTCGAGTATTTTTTAGTCGCACGCAAAGAACAACGACTAACGGGCCTGAAATCTGCTGTTGTGCCTGACGTGCGTGAAATTGGGGTCTATTTCGTTGCGTGAAATTTACTCAGACATCGGGACTTTTTGGCTTATTTTCGAACTTTGACAACGTTGAATATAATTTGTTTTCGGGAGGAAGGGCACGGCGGCAATGATGAGAAAAGGGCACGGTTTTTGAAGGGCATTGCGGCAATAGGTAGGGGCAACGACGGCAATTGCCGTCGTGAAGTATCAGGGCTGCAGTTGTGCAGACGCTGGCATACTGATAGGTGTTATATTGTGTACGATTATGTTTTGATTGCATACCCGTATGTTCTGAGCTTTCCTACACCCCTCCACCCTGCCAGTCAAACCTTTTTAGCTAACTGGGGCTAACTGGGGAGTCAGTTACTAGTGGAATCTTCCTGTAGTTGTATCATTCCTGGGGTAAGTCCTGCACTTTAATAAATTCTCTCCATTTTACTTTTCTTACAGGCGGCCACTACACGAGTTACGGCCAGAATTGGCTAAGTAGTCAGTGGTATGAGTACGATGATATGTACGTCACTGAGGTCAGTGACCTCCAAGTGGCCAACTGTGAGGCCTACGTACTCTTCTACAAGTAAGTCAAATTTTCATGGACTTTACTTTTAATGTCAGGGTGAACAAAAATAAATTGACTAGAGCAGGACTTCCACCTGCAACCTTGAGAAGTGCAAATGTTGTTAAAGACCAGCTTGAACGGGAAGTTTAATCATGAGAAGTCCCCTCAATCCACTAAGTGAAAGTAGAAGTCCCAGCCGATTTCCTACCTTCCACCCAGGGCCCAATTTCAAAGAGCTGCTAAGCACAAAAATTTGCTTAGCATGAAATTTCTTTCTCGATAAAAACAGGATTACCAACCAAATTCGATTTGTTGCATATTGCTTGTTACTGGCATTCAGCTGTTGTTTGCTTAAATCTTGAAAATCACGTGGAAATTTGGTTGGTAATCCTGTTTTTATTAAGGCAAAAATTTCATGCTAAGCAAATTGTTGTGCTTACAAGCTTTTTGAAATTGGGCCCGAGTAGTAGTTAACAAGCAGATCTGAGAAGTCTCCCGAATTCCGACAAAACTACTCCGCCGTAGCAGAATATATAGCAAGTTCTCAAAAGAACATTATCTACCAGGCAACAAGATATACACATTATCTTACCGCAAACCACATTGTCAACAGTTTTTATTTTATTTTTATCTTTTTGTGTCTGCTTGCAGAAAAGTGTCTGAGGATGCATTAAAGGAGAGACAGAAAGTTTCTGATCTGTTTGAACAGCATGAGGTAGGTAGGAAAGTTAGAACATCCTAAAGCTTGTCAGCTACGATTGTCAGAGGGTTAGCGATTGTAGTTGACTGTGCTCTTAACGCAGTAAACAAAATTGCTTTGTGCTGAGTGAAATTGGCCCTCATTTTATTCCCTAGTAAGTCACCGGACCCAAACTCTGATGTTGTCAGCATTAGAGTGAGGGTTTGAAGCCCGGTCATGACACTTGTGCCCTTGAGCAACCATAATTGCTTCGTTAAAAGTTGGGAAGGTAGTGCATTCTGCTCTACCCGTCAGACTTAGGGCCACTGATTTTCCGCGATCGCGGAAAACGGACGGAATTCGCGGAATCCGCCCTTTGAAACGGAAAACGGGATTTCAGAAAATTTGATTTTTTTTTTTTTTTTTTTTTTTCTTGACGCCAAAACTATTGAAATTTGCTTTTTTTATTAAGATTCTTTTTGTTAAACTAAAAAGGCATCAGAAATCAGACCATTAAAAAGTACGAGATCGTAACCGTGGATCATTCTGTTCTACTTCACACCATCCTCAATGTTTACACACATGATGTACACACGTTGTTAACATGGTTAAGCGAAGGGCATTATTCGCGGCACGTTTTAAACATTTTTTGTTCACCCAAATTGCATTTTCTCCCTCTCTTTTACCAACAATAATACACAAACTAGCTTACCTATGATCTATAAGAACACATACAATGTTTTTTCATCTCGGAAAGGTTTAAAATAAAACCGTAAACTGTCAACATTCTGTCGCCAAAGCGAAAACAAAATGGCTGACATTTTGTTTGTGGATGGAGAATGGTCACGTCCGTAGACTTGTTCCCAAGTCTTTGATCATGCTGAAACAGCGCCCTCTTGTGGATACACTCCTGTCATTAGCCTACAATGTGGCTGATGCAGAGAATCAACTGCAGTTTTAGACTTGGAATCAAGTCTATCACATCATGTGCATTGATACTGCAGTCACAGTGCAACCTTTTTAGAACAGCAGTATACAAAATAATCCACAATTATAAAAAAAAGTATTTTTTTGAAATTTGTCAGTTCAAATGAACATTTTACGAAGTCAACAGTGCAACTTATCTCAAATTGATTTTTATAAGTGTGTCCCTGGGTATTAAACAACCTTTTATCTAATTAAAAAAACATGAAACGGAATTTTTTGTGCCTGAAACGGAATTCATGTTTTTGCCAAACGGAATTTGCACTTTTCTGAAACGGAAAATCAGTGGCCCTACAGACTCCTAGTGGATGATACCCTTGATCCAAGCCGACTATGAAGTGGGTAACTCTGTTTCAACCCCAGAAGTAGGTGGCAACATGCCAGTGGACACTATTGGTAATTACTCTTTTATTTATTTTCATAAAACCTTTCTTGGTGACGAGTAATGGGGAGAGGTTGATAACTTGATGGTAAAAAACATTGTGAAAAACGGCTCCCTCTGAAGTGCCATAGTTTTCGAGAAAGAAGTAATTTTCGAGACCTCAGATTTAGAACTTGAGGTCTCGAAATCAACCATCTAAACGCACACAACTTTGTGTAACAAGGGTGTTTTTTTCTTTCATTATTATCTCACAAGTTCGATGACCAATTTAGCTCAAATTTTCACAGGTTTGTTATTTTATGCATATGTTGAGATACACCCACTGTGAAGGCTAGTCTTTGACAATTACCAATAGTGTCCACTGTCTTAAACAAATCAGTGAAGTGTTGCCCTCACCTTGAAGTTGCTGTCCGGCCTTGTAATGTTACGCAATTTCTCATTTTATAATTTCTGGTTTGGGTTTTTTTTCCTTCATAAAAATAAAACAAACTCAATCAGGAATTGCTTTTTTATCATTTTATAATAATTCTCTTTTTTTCTCCTGCAGCCAAGCTTTCTACATTTCTTCGTCTCTCTTCAATGGTTGAATAAGTTCAACAGCTTTGCTGAGCCAGGCCCCATCTCAAATAACGACTTCCTATGCAAGCATGGAGGTATGTCCTATCAACAATATTTATGTTTTGGCAATCCTCCTTTAGGTAGTACACTACTGGGCCAATTTCATAGAGCTGCTTAAGCAGAAAAAAATACTAAGTGCAACAAAAATTTTTTTTACCAGAATAAGGTTACTAGCCAAACTACCATGTCATGTGTACAATTTGTGACAGGTATCCTGCGCATTTCTGCTTAGCAGAAAAGTCTGTAAACAATATTTCCTGCTTATGCAGCACTATGAAATTGGGCCCTGAATTTAATTTGATGCTTGTAACCACTCGGTCACATCACCCTACATAAAACAGTGACATTTTTTTATTTTTTATTTTATTTTATTTATTTGTCAGGTGTTCCGCCAAGCAAAGCCTCTTACGTTGACCAGCTCGTTGTTAAGGTTCCTCAACCAGTCTGGGAGTATCTCCACCAAAGGTGAGTCCAACAACTTCTGAAGCGTTGCCGCAGGGCAAAACATTGTATCTCGTTTTCTGCAAAAGTGTAGTATCTCAGAGTGTACTTGCTTTGTGTGTACATCCTGGCTATTTTAAGCAACATACAACAATTGACAATTGCTCGTAACATAGTTGCTTTTGTAGGAGATACAAAATGTTTGCACTGACATGACAAAATCTCTCAGGGCTCAAATTCGAGAATAACTCCACAATTCACAGGTCTTATAGCTCAATATTCACACTAGACAGTGGTAATGTTTAAAACGCTTCATGCAAAAGTGTGTTATATTTTTATTAATCATGGAAGGTTGGCAAGGCTACACTGGTCTGCAATCTTAAGAGATGAAACTTTTGTCTACGTAACAAGCCCACGGTTCTAATCACTGATTGTTTGATTTGATTTATGCTAGGTATGGTGGTGGGCCGGCCGTCAACCATCTGTACGGATGTCCAACCTGCCAGGCTGAGGCTGAGCAGATCGAACGAAGACGAAAAGAAGAGATGGAGACTTTCATCAAGGTAAGTCCATTCAGATTCAGACACTGTAGACATTAAAACCATCATCAAATGTTCTTTATTCAGTGGTTCATTAGCCCTGATAACATGCATGTAAAGAGCCAATAAAGGATGATCTCAATATTTCAACTATTGAATTGAATTGAATTGAATTGAATGGTTTATTCGTCAAGTATATAAAAATACATGAAATTTACAATCCTATTGTACAGCAACATATAAAATATTAAAATGTAAAATTGCACAAGAATTACCACAATACTACATAAACAATAACCTTAATGTAAGTTAAAAAAATGAACGTTTATAAAAAACAAAAAAACAAACAAACAAACAAACAAACAAACAAACAAACAAACAAACAAACAAAAAAACAAACAAACAAACAAACAAACAAACAAACAAACAGTTAAACGCTAAAGCATGATTGGGTAGTGGACCCCTCCCCAAATTAAAGAGGCCAAATTGCACAGGAGATGCCAGAAAATCAAATTAAACAATAATAAACAATTAAGACAGTACATAGGGCTGGATGCATTGCAGTTATCTAATAAAATCACAGTTAAAATAACCTTTTTATGACCAAATAGACATCGTAGATACTCTCAATATTTGCATTAATAGTAATGAATAACTCAAGTCAAAATGCACGCGGCTTTTTCAGCCGAGAGTCAAAAACGGCTTATCTATTATAATGACCTCTTGACGCCAGTGACGACATTCCCCTAACTGGGTGTGAACACAGTTCTCCAGCTTTGGCAAACTGAGGGCGCTATTTTCCACACCAAATAGCCGCCACTGACGTCACGATTCCTTAGTCACGCAGGTTTGTTTTACCCCGCGTTTTTCAGAAATTTGGCTAGAAGCGTTCTGTAGAAAAACCATTTTTACCATGTTTTGACGCGAGGTAAGAGACTTGTTATATTTTGTTATGTTCCTACGGACTCCAGCTATTAGAAAACTGTAATATATATATATATTTGAGATCATCCTTTATTGGCTGGTTAAATGCTTAAATGTTTAAATGTTTATCTCATCTGTCTTTTGGGGTATTGAGCATACTGAACAGAATTGAAAGGTATTTTCCAGACTCAAGGTCAGCATTTGAATATGATTTGTTTCTGTTCCAAGATATAAACACAATGAGGTATTATTATACAATAGGAGACTTTCCAACGCTAGGTGGCAGCAGACATACCGGGTAAATTTCCATTGTTTACGTAGTTCTGAACATGCCCATAATTCTGAGAACAATGGATTTACCCGGTAAGTCTGCTGCCCTCTATCGTCCCAGAAAGTCTCCCATTGCAAAACACCAGACCCCCGGACTTGTCTGGCCCAACGCTACAACCACTGGCTTCAAGCCTGCAGTCCAGTATAAATGTTGAGCCCTGTACGGGTGTCCATATGGAGTTGCATTGACAAACCAAATAAAAATTAAACCTTTTTAGACACACCCCACCCCCTTGAATCTTAGATTGATATATGGTTTATTTTTCTCCGCCATCTTGACAGCTGAATGAAGCATTTTCAAGGGATGACTCCCCTGACTCCATCATCTACTGTATCAGCCTGGCATGGTTCAAGCTCTGGGAGGCATTCGTCAAAGCCAAACAGAAAGGTACTTAAAGGAACATTACAGTATTGGTTTTGCTAGCAAAAAATTTGCTTGCAGTGTAAGCACGTTATGCACTCCACCATAATCCAACATATACATAAACTGACAAACCTGTAGAAGTTTGAGATCGATCGGCCATCTGGGTCACGGTAGACAGTGACAAACTGATTACAAAATGTTGCATTGTATTGATGCCAAAACAAAAATGAATAAAACGCTCTCTGAGCAATCAACTCCAAACGCGAAATTAGATTATTTATTTCTCATCAAATAAAGACAGAAATATATTTTGAGGGATGTTTTCTTCTATCATCATCTTTAGACCATGTAAGTTTTATGTAAATCTGTGATCTTCACGATTTTTGTTACTTACCAATTCTGTAGCGTTCCTTTAACAATTATAGTCTTGATAGATGATAAATTTACATTGGGGATTAAGAGTATTCATTTTGGTGATTAAGAATATTAATTCTGGTTTTTAACCCTAAGACATATGTGTGTTAGCACTGTATACTCGGTCCTTTCCAGAATTCTGTGAACAAAATCACATATACTTGATTTGAACCCACAAACTTTGGAACAATTATAGTCTTGTTCCTTGTTTCGGGGGGAAAATAACACATCAAAATTATCATTTAACCTTATGGAGATCTGGTCAAAACTTCAAAGAGCTGCTTTAAGCAAAAAAATATTGCTTAACAAAAGCAAAAATGAGCAGGATACCAGTAACAATTACATGGGACATGGTAGTTAAGCTGGTAACCTTATTCTGGTGAGTGTACTTTTGTAATTCTTAGCTCCTTTTTGTGATTTAAAGCAGCTCTTTCAAATTGAGCCCTGACTATTTAGTCCTTCCAGCCCCAACTTGGTTTCATTTGGGCAGTCAAGTTGGCGTAGTGGTTTCTTTCCCCTCCATCACCCTGGTTCAAATCCCACTGAGAACTATGTGGATTGGGCTTTCTAAGTGGAATAATTCTCTGGGGTTTTCCTCCCACATTAAAAACTGAAACATCTTTCCTTGTCTTCTCTCCATGTGGGGTTCTTAAACACCTACCTGAGTGGAATGTTTTCAACGAAAATGGTATTGTAACTTGTTTATAATGCACTTGTTCACCATTTTAATGTAATTTTGATATGTGTATACTTCTGAATTTTTCGTAATTATCGTCTAAAAAATCAGGCCCCAACCTAAAGGTTTTGAAAAACTAAAAACACTTCTGCCATTGAGAGCGCGCGTCGAAGGACAATGTCGCGGACGTCATTTGTGGGAGTTTGCTTTGTTATACCCCCACGCTGCAACAAAGCGGCTTTACAAATTGGAGCTCCCAGAGATGACGTTTTGAGAGTGATTACGAAACTGGGCTTTTCGCAAATCTCTCAGAAAAGCGCTGGATAAGGGCATTCAAAATGATTGTTTTTTTTATACAATTGAAATCTATTTATATTATCATATGACTCAATTTTCTTATTCATTGAAAACATTTGAAGTGAAATTCTGCAAAGTTCACAACTTGACATTTTCAATGAAATTTTTACGGGATAGTTTTATGTTATATATCTTCATCTACAAGTATATAGGATTGAAACAAACAGTGGGTTCCAATTACTAAACGTATACAACACCTTTAAAAAATGTGAAACTATAATATTCAATACATTTATTTGTTGAAATCTTTACCACAGATCCACCAGGACCCATTGACAATCGCTCCATTGCAATAATGAAAGGAGGCTACGCTGTGGTTAGACAGAGTAAGTCAAGGCTTCACTCCCTAAACATATTTATTCTACGAGATTTTAAGATTTGCTAAGGCCAGGTTTGCACTAGAACCATTTGTCAACTGCTTAAAAACATGTGTTTGTTATCAGGCAATACCTGCCTCAATTCCTCCAGTTGATGAACGGTCCTTGTGTGAACTTGGCAAAAGTGTGAACTTGTACAGAGTGTTATTAAGCCTGGTTCATACTTCCTGTGAATGCTTCGTGCAAAGCGAATTTGACGCCACAGATCTGTTTTGCTGAAAATGTTTCACAAGAGTTGAAATGCTGCGAAATGTTTGTTGCGAATTTGTGGCTTCAAATTTGCTTCAAATTTATGTCACATCAAGTATGAACCAGGCTTACACATAAATGATGTTCTTGCTTCACATTTATATCGCAGCAAGTTAAACCGGGCTTACACACAAATGATGTTCTTCCTCGTTAAAAGGCACTATGCAGGATTGGTTACGATAACAAAGATCATTATTAATTTTGGTCCGAAAGCTTCGGTATTTTTACAATTTAGTTTTGGGTGGTTTTTTTTCTTCTTAACAGGAGCAGACTGCGGCCAGATTTCCAAGGAGATGTGGTACTATCTTCACTCCATCTACGACGGAGGACCAGAGGTCATTCTTCATCCCAACCGCCCCACCCTAATGGACCACGCCCAGTCTGCCGCATCCGATGAGGAGAACACAAGCCCAAGGGAAGACTCAAGATTGTAAGGGGTGGCACTGGACTGCCACACCCAAGACGGAACATGGAGACGCCCAAGAGGGAACATGGCGGCGCACATGAGGGAACCTGGCGAAATGGAAACAAGCAAGTTTTGTACCCTAATCAAATATGTTGCCTGTGCTTAAGGGCATCTGAACTCAGACCTATAAGCCTTTTGTTTTGAAAGGGCAAGGGCACCAAGGCATTTTCTGCTTGGTAAAGGCATCCTATGAGGAAATTGTAAATTTCTACTGGAGCATTTCAAGGACACCAAGGCAATGACCAGGGGGCATGAAGGCAAACACCTTTGTTGTCTCTATGAAGTACCAGGCCTGCTATCTTTGAAGTACTACAATGTACACCTGTGTACAAACAAAATTGGCAAATTACATGTATTTTGTGCATTGTCCGTGGAGTGTGCAAAGGTTTTTGGCATGTTTTGGATTTTGTGTAAAAAGAAAAATTAAAAAATTCTTTCATCGAAAATTGGGCCCTGTGCAAATTAAAGCAGCTGCTAGAACTTGAGGGAATCGAATTGCACTTCAAAGAATTCTATTCCCTAGTTCATTTTATGACCACGCCCAATCCTAAAAGGTTTATTGTGAAAGAGTACACAAGAAGACGTTTTGCACAAAATCAAGTTAGTATCTAACTTATTTATACAGAGTTTTATTTAACCCTACCAACACATTTCTAATATATTAAAATTAATTGTTTATATTTTGAAGCAGCTCCTTGTAAATATTATCATCAACTACTTACCAGGGGCCGATTTCTCAGAGCTGCTTAAAGCCATTGGACACTTTCGGTAAACAGTATTGTCCAAAGGCCCACACTCCGTGTATCACAACTTGTATAGAAAATAACAAACCTGTGAAAATTTAGGCTCAATCGGTCATCGGAGTTGGGAGAAAATAACGGGAAAACCCACCCTTGTTTCCGCACATTTCGCCGTGTAATGACATGTGTTCAAAATAAATCCGAAATTCTCGACAACGAGAATTGATAATTGTTTTCTCAAAAAGTAAAGCATTTCATGGAATAATATTTCAAGAGAAGTCTTTCACCACTACCTTCTGTAAACCCTGTAAGTTATTTGTAAATCTGTGAACTTTTTTTGTTTGTTCTGTTCCGAAAGTGTATAATGGCTTTAAGCATCCCTGCCTACACGGCAGTTTGCGGTTGAATGGCTTCTGACAGGCACCCCCCAAACAAAGATATTGCCTAAATGTACTTTGCCTTTAAGACTTTAGTTGCTTGAGAAAAAAACACATACAAATTATTATTTATGGAAGGTTTTTGTTTAAAGGATATGTACCTTTGCAATTTGTATAAATGTTTAAATAATAGTTTTTTGTTTGGTAATTAATTTATTTCAAGAATGTCAATTAAATTGTCTACTGTCCCGGAATTAAATTGAATACGGTAAACAAACAAAACAATAATCAAAGAGATTTTGACAAACCAGGATCGAGGCAAAAAAAATGTGTTAATGGTAATTATTTTATAAATAAATAAATACAAATAGTCTTCTAGAATTAAACTCTTGATGTTAACTCTTTGTTCAATAAATAAACATTACATTTCAATGTATGAAAAGAAAAAGATTCTTGTCAAATTTTCTCGTAGTTATTTGTCTAAAAAACAATAACTTAAGGTCACTAACTTTTTTTTTTTTGCATTTATATATCAGTTTCTTTTGGTTGTGGTTGGTAGGCAGTTTGCAACAGCTAACTATATTTTCTCCCCCAAAAATGGAAACGTTCTTGTATGACGCCACCACTTTTTCATTCGATATAAAATAATATAGTATCTAATTTAATTCGATTTAATTTGTATAAATTAGTGAAAAAGTGGCGGCGCCATACGAAAAGTTATAAAAAAATATATATACATTTATATTTAATTAGAAATCGTTGTTAGCCTTGCAGGATTGACCGATTGTACTTCTTGTGCCCCGTTGATGCTGTGATGTCAAGATGAAGCAATTGTTTTGCTAATGTCAGCCATTGATGTCCATACACAGTTCTTGACTTTTGCAAAAAGGTGAACAAGAATTGCGTTTGGACAATCATAGGCGAACACCGCTATAGATGAGCATCGACTGGTGAGCGAGTCTACTGATGTGGAGGGGGCGGGGTTGCAAAAAAGCGGCAAACCATTGAAGGGGATCATCTTTGTGTAGTTCACTGGCAGATGGTAAATTTGCATCGGGGGTAGAGAATATTCATTTTTGTTTTTACCCATATACTCAGTTTTTACCCGTATACTTAGTTTTTACCAGAGCTCTGTGAAAAAAAAATCACAGGAATTTTTACTCGGGTGGGATTCGATCTCACTGGAAACTGTCATCATGCTACCTCAATGATTAAACTTTGTACAGTCATGGAGGAATAAATTCCATGGTCCAGTGAAGCAAATCCTTGATAGAAATGTGACAATGTACATCAGCGTGTTTATACAATGAGAAATCATGCATTCCACCCATTGTCGGTGAGGGTCGTTTAGCCTTTTGTAGCGGTCTCAAGAACAAACTTTATTATCAGATCACAGAACGGATGTTACATACACTTAGTACCTCGCTCTTCCATTTCTTACATGTACCTTCGGGGCACTTTGTACATGTACCTCGACAAATAGTTCACTTCTTCTTGCCTTTTATTTGTATTAAATGTTGCCCTGTACTGCTAAATTTTATTTGAACTGATACTTTTTTATTTCAGTATTTAGTACCATTACTTTTGTTTGACAGACTGTTAATTGCCGAAAGGGGGCGTTACTGACACGTATAAAGAGGTGAGATGTCGTAATTCTTTACAACAAAAAAACATTCTATTTTTTGGTGAATAAGATACTTTTTAATTTGGCATCTTATTTGGAAAATATGCCTAAACCAACCGCCATTTTCCCACTAAAACCAAAACATAAGAATCTTACTTCGGGGCCATTCAAAATAGTCAATGTTACACAATTATAAACTGCTTTGACCCACCGAAACTCTCCAAATATTAATAATGAACGGCTTCATAAATATAGGCCTACACCGAAGAACAAAGCTCAAAATGAGCCAGATATTTTAGATCAAAGATCTTGAACATCAATAGTTTTCAATGGCTTTCCACATGAATTTAACAAATTAATTTTGTAGTTTAATCAAGAACGAAAATGACGATCTTAGCCGGTTGGGTGTGTTTTCTTCTTCTACTTCGTCTGTACTGTTAATGTATTTGGTGTTTTTTACTGCTGTTTTTACTGCATTTCAATTTCCAAGTTAGGTGTGTTTCTTTTGACACACAAAACGAAATTCAAAGTTTGTTAATATTGCTTTTTCCAAATGCCTCCCCCCCCCCCGCCCGAATATAAATTTCGCAAACAGAGTAGCAAATTGGAATACAGAAGTTAAATCATTCAGTAATGGGCTTGCTTTATTAAATGTTTGTAATTTTTTCCTTTTTCCGGAAATAAATAAATAAACCGGCAACAGAACTCATTGCATTCGACCCTACTTTCCACTTGTAATGCCGAAATTTCGAAAACCCCATTTATACCAACTACAAG
Organism: Asterias rubens; assembly: GCF_902459465.1. Taxonomy (NCBI): domain Eukaryota; kingdom Metazoa; phylum Echinodermata; class Asteroidea; order Forcipulatida; family Asteriidae; genus Asterias; species Asterias rubens. The sequence continues at coordinate 8,433,841 of NC_047080.1, read as the reverse complement.
AACTAGAAATTCCAACACATCTTCACAAAAAGTGTCTCACCAAAAATGTCATTTCAATCCCAGCGGTTTGCAGACATACCCTTCATCAATATTGCTAGCTTTTCACAGTAATGTTGTCTTGCGGTTTAACCCAATCTCCGTGGCCTCAAGATGTTGTACAATCTCCAACCGATGTCGCGTGCCGTTCTTGGCTCCGTGCTGCCCGTCCGCCGTTGCCTCCTCGAGCCGGTAAAGTGTGTGGGTTGCCGCATGGGGCGTGCCCGGTCGTTCCACTTGTTTGCCCCACAGACTTTATCAAGATATAACAAGACCCAACCTCATCAAAAGACCCAACATTCTTTAAGTCCAACAACTTCCTTCCATATGCTAACGAATTCTACCTGTAATGAAAGGACACCCCCTTCTTATGGCCACCAATAGAACGGTTGACCAGTAAAGTGCAGTAAAACCCCTGCAGCGGTTAGTCCTTATATGGGTACCTAATCGATCTGTTGCTGGCGACTTTACAAAGGGATGCCCGATGACCACAAAAGGGATTATCCGTTAATTCATCTAAACAACCTTTTTGTGCTCTGTTGACTCCATTCACCCGCTCTAACTCAATCTCTTGCCGGCGTCAAAAAACATCCCTCCACACCCCCTCGATACGCCATTTTACTGGCCTTACAACAAAACTGGGTTTCTTTAGAGCACCAAATTCCCCCCTCTCTCTCTCTGTCCAGACAGAAAGGAACAACACTTCTCATTCGACAGAGTCTATGGAGAAAAGGAACATTTCCTTCAAAAAGGACACCACATAGTTCTAGAACGACCCCCCGTGCGTACCAGAAGAATGGACCCAATGACTAGTGAAGGATTCGAATTGAGTAGGCCTATCTTGGCAAATGAAGCAAAGTTATAGCTTTGTGCAGTGAATATGCTGGAATCCAACATATTTATCCCAGAGACACACTTCTATTTCACATGAGGAGGGACGCAATCAACTTTATCGTGACCCATGCATGACTTGCACACCTTGCTTGGATGTAAATTTGGCCAAAGAAAAGTCTTTCAAAAATAATTTAGTATTTTACATAATGATAGTTTTGAATTATGCATACGCCTAGGGCCTACAAAATAAAAACAATTAAACAAACTTTTGAATTTCATCTAATAGTTTGTAATTGTATAAATAGCAAACAATATTGTTGAACGATTTTAAGTTTTATTGTCAGAGTTTATGTGTAAGTTCTCCTGTGGATTTAGACTCTGGCAATCAAACAGCCACGGATTAACGGACTAGAACTCGAAGCAAAAATGCACAAACAATGGTTCGATACCCCCACCCCCAAAAAAACTCACACACACACAAAAAACAACAACCAAAACACACATAATTAATTTTGACTTTCCTCTGCTGGCCCCCCCCCCCCCCCACACACACACACACACAAATAAAACGAATACAATTTGACCAATTGCCTCTAGTGTACGAAGATGCAAAATTTCCATTGTCGGGGGAAAATACAGAGGCGTATCTCACGTAAACTGTACAGAGATTTTCTATGATATGATGAAAGACCAGAGCTTGGTGACCATTAAACAATTTGTTCCAAGTTCATAAAGTGGAAGTCATGTGATCCTCCATATGAAGTTCATCTGTATACGGCCGGCAAAGGGACCAGCCTTCCCTGGTAGTATTGTTTCCGATGGCACGTTTACTGGAAAACCGACTGCTCATTTTTACCGGACAAAGATCTTGCTTTCTTCACAATTTCTGAAAGTCCATGTCTCCCAGTGAAAACTATTTTTGATTTGTGTTCGACTTTGGGATGTCGCCAATTCATAGACAACCGAATTGGTCGCTGCCTTTACGGAACAAAAGGACGCCAAATCACTCATGTAAGGTACGTGAACTAATCTATAATGGCGAGACCACGTTCTTTTTGTATAATAAGACAACTCGACCTGCGTGACATTTCACCAAGACTGACAAGACAAACGACGTTGTTATTATACATTTTGGCTGTTTTTCTTTAAATACAATTCCCCCAATTTTCGATAAAAGGCTCATAGATACCGTTAGCAGGCTAAGCTTTGAAGAGTTTCTCATTGCATTGGACTTAAAGAAATTTAGAACATTTTCCACTCGGCAGACAACCACTTTTAAATGTGAACGCGAATCGCGCCACAATTAGGCCCAACCGGGTTTCAACGTGTAAGTTGAAGGGGCTGGCTTCTTCCGTCGTGAGTTTATGTTACTCTCATCCATTTTGTGTAATGTTTCATTTATTTTTAGAATTACATTTATTTGTGAATTCTTCTCAAACTAGTGTTTAATTTACACCAGCAAAAAAAGACTCCACTATAAATGTCTCAAATCCTCTAGGACAAGGCCCTAGCCTAGGCCTAGAGCATTTGCTGCAGAATTTACATCGGAAAACGTTGTGAACAGTAGGAGGAACGTTCATTAAGTTTTAGCATGTTATCTAAAAAACAAGATTCCGAGATTGTTGTGTCCCTTTTCTTCGTTGCCTGTCTGCCGGGAACAAAACGATCCCAGCCCCCACGAGCTAATCCGCTTACAACCCGCTCAATCAACTTGGTCAATTGTAAGTTTCAAACAAAGTAACTTTCAACGTTTAGACCGACAGACATTCTCTGGTGACCATTTTCTTCTGCCAGTTGTGTCTCCGATATTCACTAGCAGACAATCGCTTTATCACCTCCCGCTTCTTTTATTCACTCTATGGAGTTCATTTATTCTTGGTGTCCAAAAGAAAGAATTTAATTAAAATAGGAACACTTTTATTAGTTTGGTGAACTTTTCTTGCGCTGCAGATTTTTTCACATGTCCACAACGTTGAAAGGGCTGTTGTTTTTTTCTCGCGAGAAGTTTCCGTATTCTCCAAACACTTTTTCATTCGTTATGAAATAAAGTATTATATAATTTACTAAATTTTCCTGGAAATGAGGTAATCCTTTTTGTAAAAAAAAATGTGAAAAGCTGGTGGCAGGATTCGGAAAGTTTTCCCACAATTACATTGGTACTACTTCAACACCCCAAAAACTATGTAAATTTTGATCCTCTATTCAGTTTTTATGTTGCAACACACACATGCTGTAAATTAACACCTGGTTTTTGAAAGGTAGGCTACATGACTAAGCTCTGGCGTTTCTGATCAACAGATCCAGAGTGTGGATTCGAGTCCCGGTTGACACTTGTGTCCTTGAGCAAGATACTTTTATCATTATCACTTTGTCCATCGAATGGGACATGAAACCAAAGGTCCAGTAATCTAGGACTGGTATGTGGTCACCAGTGTGGTAGTGCACGTTTATAAAGGAATCCTCGAAGAGTAGGAGAGTGTTATCTAAAGGACTTTATCCAAAGTATCTATTGGTAATTGTTAAAGACCAGTCTTCACACTTGGTGTATCTCAACATATGCATAAAATAACAAACCTGTGAACATTTTAGATCAATTGGTTATCGAAGTTGCGAGATAATAATGGAAGAAAAAACAAAACACCTTGTCACACGAAGTTGTGTGCTTTCAGATGCTTGATTTCGAGACCTCAAATTCTAAATCTGAGGTATCGAAATCAAATTCGTGGAAAATTACTTCTTTCCCGAAAACTTCACTACTTCAGAGGGAGCAGTTTCTCACAATGTTTTATATCAACCTCTCCCCATTACTCGTTACCAAGAAAGGTTTTATGCTAATAATTATTTTTAGTAATTACCAAGTGACCACTGCCTTTAAAGGAAAAATAATCATTAAACTAAAGTTTCAACATGGTGTTGTGGAGATATTGATTTGGCCAAAGACATTGACTTTTTAAAACTTCTTAACCCATTTTAAAGCATGTTTACTCTGGTCTCGATTTCAACAAGAGCAAAATGTTCATGTAAATATGTGTATCATTCTCATGTGCTGAGCAAAGTGTGATATCAAAAACAAAACTAAATGTAAACATATGTGGTTAAAGGTTTTATATAGGATTGGCAAGGACAAAAAAAACATGACTTGTAATTTTAGCCTAAAAGCTTACTGATTATGAAATTCATACTCAAAACATTTTTTTTATGCACGTTTCCTCTGATATGAAGGGTCATTTAAAAAAAATGTATTGAAAACCTTTTACATTCTTTGAGCTGATTTCGGTTGTTAAAACCAAACTCAAGGACAATGTGTTTTTATGCTGAAAATTGTGCGTGGTTTTTCACTATTTTCTCCCCACTCGTTCACACAATATATTTTCGGTTGGTAGACCAAAACATGAACACTGTCAGCCTCTATTGTGTCAATCATGTATATAGACAGTGGACACTACTGGTAATTACTCAAAATAGTTATTAGCATAATTGGTAACAAGTAATGGGGAATGGTTGGTACAATAAAACATTGTGAGAAACGGCTCCCTCTGAAGTAAACGTAGTTTTCGAGAAAGAAGTAATTTTACAAGAATTTGATTCGTTTTTTTTTTTCGATATCTTGCAACTCCGACGACCAATCGAGCTCAAATTTGCACAGGTTTGTTTTGTCATTTTATGCATATGTTGAGATACACAAAGTGAAAAGACTGGTCTTTGACAATTACCAATAGTGTCCAGTGTCTTTAACTTTGCATAACTTCAAATGGAAACAAACACAAGTTACAATACACTTCATTGTTCAATTGCAATAATTTTATTCCTGCACAAATTAATTTCAAAAAAGTGCTTACAGTATCACAGATGTGCTCTCCTTAGCATGCTCACTGAAACATACTTCTGCAAATAATTTCAAAAATAATTTCACAAGCTGTGATCCAAACAGAAATTCATAATAAGTTTTATAATAAGTATTTAGTAGCCTACAGGGCATGTTGAGAAGTAGTGTGTTCTAGCCCGTAGCAGTTTCTACTAGAACAATGTCCGCAGGACTAGTGTTGAGTGTGGGCCATGTTTAGTGTCGAACAATTTGAAGTGTTTGCACATGTATGTGTCTGGGTCAGTGTTTAAGCAAGGATTTTGTAAAAGGGTGGTCAAAATTGTTTGGGAAGTTAAACACTGGCCATCCCAGTTGTTCACTTACATTATATTTACATGTAAATGAAAGATAAAACATGGTGTCCAAATTTATAACAGGGTGACCCAAAGACACCCACACACCCCTCTGGCTTATACTATGGTTGGGGTCTGCCTCTATGAGGAGGACTTGGGGGAGAAACTCCTCATTTCTTGGTCTTTTTTCTCTTCTTCCCAGTCCCTTTCTTCCCCTTGTGCCAACGCGACCGTTTCTCCTGGAGCTCCATATACTTCCTCTTGTTGTATCTAAGACAAAATAGAAGATGAAGAGTTTTTGACCTAAAAACATAGTTTTTGAGAAAGAAGTAATTTTCCATGAATTTGATTTTGAGACCTCAGAATTAGATTTTGAGGTCTCCAAATCAAGCATCTAAAAGCACACAACTTAGTGTGACAAGGACATGTTTTCTTGCATTATTAATCATTACAACCAATTGAGCTCAAACTTTCACAGGCATGATGAGATACACAAAGCGAGAAGACTGAACTTTGACAATTACCGATCTTTAAGCTTTTTTTTACGCATCATAAAGCACACAAATTTGTGCAACAAGGGGAGTTTTTTCTTTTAGTATTCTCTTGCAACTTCGATGACCAATTAAGTTCAACCAAATTTTCAAAGATTTGTTATTTTATACATATGTTGGGATACACCAACTGTGAATACTGGTCTTTGACTATTACCAAAGATGTCCAGTGTCTTTAAAGACAAGTTCAGTTTGTAATTGATCAAGAAGATTTGACTGTGTGTACGCTTGGTTACAATGTAATCACCAGTCAGCCTTTTACTCACGATGAGCAGCGTTTACGAAAGAAGAGTTTCTTTTAAGGTGGCGCCATTCACACAACTTATCTGTTAACAGTTTTCATGAAAAAAAATGTGCTTACCGTCTTGTCTCGGCATCAGCGAGGAGCTCATCCACAATGGTCTGCTTCCTCTGCTTCTTGGGCACTCTGGAATGATAGAAATCAGCCGCACTTTCTACAACTGTTCCAACCTGAAAAGAATATTGACATTCTTGTTAGCTCTGGAATGTTGGAGCTGGGCTGATTTGTTGGGCAGGGCGGTGTTGTCAGGGCAGGGTAGGGCAGTGATGTGGGGCAGGGCCGCTTTGTAGGGTTAGGCAGAGCATTGTTGTGGGGGCAGGGCACTGCTGTAGGAGCAGGGCAGTGTTGTGAGCGCAGGGCAATTGTGTTGATAGGGAAGAGTTGTTGGGACATGGTACAGTTACATGGTACAGTTGAAGGGCAGGGCAGTGTTGTGGGGCAGGGCAGTTTTGTGGGGGCAGGGCAGAGTTGTTGGGCTGGGCAGCTGGCACTTTTGAGGGGCATGCCAGGGCAAAGTTGAAGGGCAGGGCAATGTTTTGGGGCAGAGTTGAGGGGCAGGAAAATGCTGTGAGGGCAAAGCTGTGAGGGCAAGGCACTGCTGTAGGGGCAAGGCAGTGTTGTGAACAGGGCAGAATTATGGGGACAGGAAGAGAAAATGAGACCGTGTGCAAATCTTTGCCTCCTCTAAGGCAGAAACATGTGAACTGACCTGTACAAACTTAGGGAGTGCTTTCATGTCGTTGTGTTTGTAGAATCTCTTTGGATCGAGCGATGAGCGCATACGGATTGCTCTGATGTCGTTACGGAGTTTATCGGTCATCTCAGCAGCGGCCATGTTGTACCATCCATCACCCGTCTTAGACTCACGCTCTTTCTGTTATATTACACACACAAAAGATAGAAACATTTATTGTACGTTTCGTGCAAACACACCCTTGTGCCTCTTTAATAAGAAGGTGGTAACTCAGGTGTTTGAGAAGGTTGGTACTCAGTTCATCAAGAAGGTCGTAACTCAATTATGATACAATAAAACTCAGAGTAAAGCATGTAAACCAAACATGGTCCCTAGAGGGCGCTATACTACTCAACAATCACAAAACTTAATTTTGACAAGGGAGCCTCTGGTTTAATGCTACCCTTTGTTCTAACAAACCTTTTTTCGTCTCTGCATTTGTCTTATAGACTCTTTGTGTGAAGGCACACTGTGATGCTTCTCAAAGTCGGGACTGAGTATGCTGTTCTTCAGGAGCTGATGGTAAGAAAAACACATTTAAAATTACTTTACTTTCTTAACAAATATCATTTATTCCATTACACACCCAACAGCGCAAGCACCAACAAGAGGATGGTGATAAGGAAAAATTCAGATTTACAGGCAAACCACTGATGGGGACAGATGCAATTGGAGACTTTTGAGGCGCTGGCGGCAGCAGACATAACCGTCCTTTTTTGCAGCTTGGAGCATGCGTGCGCATACTCAGTATTGTATGCGTAGCTCTGGTTTAGCCCAACAACAAAATAATGCGTTTGCAAAGTGATGCGACAGGTTCAAAATATAAACCTGGGAATTCGCTCCGGGATCTGGTAAGTTTTTGTCCTTTTTTCTTCAAAAACATTTTCTCAATGGTGTTTTGAGTGTTCATTAGACATTGAGAATTAAGTTTGTGCCCTTACAATTTGTGTCATGATTTTTGAAAGTGGTAAAAATTAGGCAAATCTGGCGACTAGCTGTCAAAATTGTACATGTTGGACCAGATTAATTGTTGCCGCTCGAACCGATCTCGTAACCCTCAGGCCTGGCGGCCGTCGGGAGGAGGGTTACGTTATCGCAACTAGATATTTCAAATGACATTGTACGACCCGTCAATTATCTGTCTTTGTCTCTCCTATCTTACCTTATCTCGGCTACTAGCTGTCAGCACTTCCTTGGCTGCCTTGTTGTTCTTGTCAATGCCGGACTGGCCAATAAAGTCAAAGTATGTTTCGCCGACGTCAATCCCTGGATCCAACTCAGTGGGCAATTCAATCCTGATGAGAAATAGGAATATTATTTAACAATTGTACAGAATTGTGATGATGACCTCTTGTAAATGGAGTCAATTCAAGTTGATTCTTAGTTTTGGTATTATCGTAACCCTCCATCCTTCTGACGGTTGCGACCGCCGGAAGGATGGAGGTTTACAGTTATCGCAACATCACAATAGTCTCGGCAGTGCCATTACTAATTAGGGAATAACAGTGCGAGTACCCGGTCTTCACTGCGTGATAATGACCGGGTTGGTGGCTGGCGCTGTTAACGGACCGAGCCGGAGGCGAGGTCCGTTAACAGCGCCAGCCACCAACCAAGGTCATTACCAAGCAGTGAAGACCGGGTACGAACACTGTTATTCCCATTAATAAATACCTTTTTTAGCGAATTAAACGGCTACATTGTCCAAATTTTGTGACTTTTCTCTCAGCGGTACTTCCAGACATGTTCAGGGGCCATATTTGAGCTTTTGATGGTTCCCATCTCTTTCATGCGTTAATCACATTACTGATCTTTGAGACCAGTGACTCTTTGAAATAATGATCTGTTCAGCGACTTCACTGGGGTCACTGGAGGCAAATGATTGGACGATAGCTAATCCTTGTGCATTAAAACGCGCGCATGAGCGCTGCGTCAGTTTATACGCGCGCACATATTACACGCGCGCACTCAAAATTGATACATTTTCAGCGCGCGTACACTTAAGTGCACGAAGTTGCAATGAAACTAACAGGGATATAAATAAGCGTGCGATACAGTGCAACGCGCAAGGTTTACACAATGTATGCTGATTTAGTGGCCATTTATTCGCTATTTTCCAAAGCCGGTCTTTATACCACTGTTAACACTCCCACACGTGACCGGATTTTGACCAATCAGAGACTTGAAACCGTCCAAGGTATTTATTAATAAGAGTTAGAATGTCTCTGTGTGATACAAGATAAATATTAATAATGTGCATTTTAGGCTTCAAGGTGTTACAGATAGCACTTGCTACATTGTAATTTCACTTCCAAAATGGATAATGTGGCATATTATTAGCAGCCATTCATGTGTGAGGTTTGTGGACCTTCCATTCCACCCTGCAACCATATGAAGATGATTGAAGGGTTACAATTATTGCATGGAGGGTTGCAATTACTGCAACTATTGTTCATGACTTCTAGACTTTTTAAAAATAATTTGAAGTGCCTGCTCCTCTTATGTACACAACCTGTCATCCTCCCTGGACAGGTAAGGATTAAAGACTTTTAAAAAGTGGCAATCGGATTATCTGCCAAAATACTCACTCCTTTGTATTTCTGTCCTTTTTCACAGATCGTTTTGACTTTGTTGTTTGACTTTTTTGCATGTTCTTGTCTTCATCTTGTCCAGACTCGAGCGATATAAATACCTCCCCTTCTTCTTTTTCTTCCTTCTGTTGCTGAGGAGTGGTTTGTTTCATTGAAACAGTCAATGACATAAAATCATCATTGTCTTCCTCCACATTTTCATCTTCAGTGATTTTGTTGAAATTTCTTGAAATTTTCTCCATGTCATGGTTGGTTGAGATTTTGATTTTACTATTCACATTGGAGTCAACGTCTACCACAAAGGGTAAAACTGCTTCCAAATCATTCTCGGCCTCCGGGTCTGTGCCGCTTGAACCCGGCGTGCTGCCCGTGGACAACTCGTCCTCCGCCGCATGGACATGGCCAGCCATCAACTCGGCGGCCTGCTGTGCCAATTCTTCCAATTCCAGATCATCGTATAGACTGTCATCACTTACAATATCAGATTTATCATCGGGGTAATCAATGGCTTCTTGTACTGACTCACTCTTTTTTGGCGTTCGTTTCTTTTTCTTGTTTGAACCTGGAGATTTTTTAGGTTTCGACGATCTCGTGGTCGGCGCCATCTTTAAATGTACTCGATGTGCTGGCTCAGTAGGTGGCGCCCTTGCAACTTACTGCTAACTCGATCTTCTTCCAGCCGCTTTCTCTGTGGGCCCATGGTTCCTAGCCTCCATGGTTGGCCGGGGGCGGCAATAAATGCCGAAATTCTTGGGAAATAAAGCAGCTCTAAGCTTGCCATTTGAGCTCAAAACCATTGCACACAATAATCGTTAGCCTTTTTAAAACACAACATTGAAACTGTTATGGGTAGGGGCCTTTATATAATCGTTAGCCTTTTTAAAACACAACATTGAAACTTTTATGGGTAGGGGCCTTTATATAGCCCATAAGCCCACAGTTCTGCCGGTCTACCTAAGCATGGTCTGAGCATGTAAGTGAGTTAGTCTCCCGTTTTCAAAGTCTACTTCGGCAGTAGAATAAAAGCACAAGATAGTTCTCACAGAACAAATCTACACGCAAATTAGATATGTACAAGGGTCGTGGGTTCGAATCCCACCCGAGTATCATGCCTGTGATATTTTTTCACAGGACTCGGGAAAGTACTTAGTATACAGTGCTAACACACATCGGTGTATGGGTAAAAACCAAAAATTAATATTCTTTATCCCGATGCAAATCTAACATATATTATAGATATGTACAGGCATGCACCTGTGTTTGCCATACACCAAACTGAATACAACAATTTGCATGCATTGTGGATAGGCGCGGCCCTATACTGAAAAGGCTATCCAGTCATGAAATCATTGGGTTTACATCAACAGTCAAACTTGAGTCAGTTTGAGACCGCCTCAGCCAACCCCCAGCTAAGCGGGCAATAGAAACCGGCCAATGGGTTTGCACTCGCGGAAGTCAATTTCCATCTATACAGACCGAACCCCTTCGTACAATTTTTTTTTACAATCGTAATTAGATTACGAGTGATCGACGTAGCAATCAAATTACCTTGACAACTACCGATGAGACCTAATTCCCAGTCACCCCCGGAAACGAGGTCGATAATTCAACCCCAAGATATAAAGTCATCATTAAACAGTCCCGCCTCCGGGCCTCCTCCTCCTCGTCAACCAGGTATAAGCCAGGCCTCACGACGCTCTAGCCCCGTTGATCATATCATCACATCACGCTCTGGTTCCCTGGCCTGGTTCAATTCTTTCTTCACCAAAATACTCACTTCCCAACTCCCTAATATCATAGTCATCTCAGACTGCCAGACTTCGCTCTGTTTCCTGTATCCGTCCCCGACCGTGTCCCGGCCAGGTGAAGCGGGGCGATGCAACTCACCGGCACCCCACCACTCAAAGAAGACCGCCCAGTGCCGCCCGTGAAGTGATTTTCTACACAGTCGGGCATAAAGGCTGACTTCCACACACACGATATTGAGTTAATTAACTAGTGTTGTAATCCAACCTGATGTGATTTTCATTTTGCAGGGTTAGGTGATTTTGTTTCCTTCTTCTTCACATTGCACTTTATGGTTGACTTGAGCTTCTACGTGAACCTTACATTATTTGAAAACGTATGATCGAGTGTTAAAGAAAAATATCAGGGAAGGCTAAAACTGATAGTGATAATGTCCCAAGGGCCAAATTTCATAAAACTGTTAGTTTTAGGCAGAAAATACTGCTTGACAAGTTTCTTTGCTAAGCAACAAATTAGTGGGGCACCAGCCACAACAATGCAAACTTATGTAGTATGGGCTGCTAACCTGTTTCTGCTAAGCAACAGTAGTCTATGATTAGCAAGTTTTGGTGCTTACTTACAGGCTTTACGAAACTGTGTAACACTATGTTTGCACTACATGTTGTGCTTTTTCAGTGGACTCGTTTTAAACGAGCATCATCTGTAAAAATTCGTTTAGAGAAAACATCGGAGAACAAGTCCGTGGATATCAGTTTATGCAACTTAACATTCCAGCGGGAAATCTTTAAAATGAGAACAAAGTGTTTCACCAATAACAGATAGGGGGAAAATACAGTGTACGTGACACAAATTGAAGAACAGTCTAAAAGTAGGAGTCCTTCGCAACTTTCGTGGTTCTTTCTGCGAACAGACATCCATTATGGATACAAAAAAAGAACATCGAGCACACTGAGCTGTCAGATGTTTCTCCTTGCCCTTTTGTGGCCGACTCGATCATGACTAGTCTGGCTTAAACCATAATTCAGACATCGACAGCAAAGAAAGAAAAACACACATGGGTGGACAGAAACTGACTGATGAGCCTGCTTATCACTTTGAAATTGCAGAATTAATGTTTGTACAATCTTATCACGTCTCCAATCAATACACGAAATCCATTCAGAATAGGGCAGTCAAAGCATCGATATAAATCACCGGCCGTACCACGGACTATCCATCTTCCCACGCCGTTTCCCCGCATCCAGTCCCCCGTGGTTTCGACTTACGTGCGCGCTTGAGCTCTTGCTGACCGGCCCGTACTTTTATTTTAAAGGCACTGCAGCCGATTTCACGAAACGCTACGAGTAATCCTAACTTAGGATGTAGGTTCACGTCCTAACGTTATGGTTACGGAACTTAACTCGTCTTAAGTCCTAAGATTATATAAGTTAGAAATAGTTTGGCAAAAAACCAACAGATGGACACTTTGTGAATGTCAAAGACCAGTATTTTCACTTGTATCCCAGTATGCATAAAATAAAATTAAAATAAATAAATGCATGAAAGTTTTGAAGCAATTGGTCATCGAAGTTGCAAGAGAATTATGAAAGAAAGGGAATTGGTCATCGAAGTTGCAAGAGAATTATGCAGACACCTTTGTTGCACATTCTTTCAGATGCATAACAAAAGGCTTAAGCCGAAGTCATTTTATTGTTTGAGTGAGAAATTACCTCTTTCTCAAAAACTACCGTACTTCAGATAGAGACGTTCCTCGCAATAGTTTATGCTATCAACAGCTCTCCATTGCTCGTAAACCAAGTACATGTAAAAGCTTTAATGCTAAAAATTATTTTGAGTAATTACTAAGAGTGTCCAGTGCCTTTTAAGATATCGGTCGTGACCGCTTAAGCTAGTATTCTTTTCGCATCTCTTGTCGCCTACAGCTGGTCATCAGTGACTGGCCCGGTTGCCATCAACTATTAAAGATGATCGTGGTTGCAGCTACAAAATTCAAAATGCCGACGCACTTGAGGGGCGATTACTTCATTATCTGGGCCCACTGTACGACCTCAGACCAAGGAGGTACTTCCTCCTGGCTCAGACCAAGGTTCAATACCCCATCATTAAAGGCTGCGGTGACACACTTTACAAACTTCAGAGCTACCTGAGATGTTATTGGAAAACAGGGAAGGGTTTTTGGGTCTCAGGTGGCCAGACCCATATCTGGGTCCGTTTGACCCGGAATCCGTGTCAATGTGACCCGAGTGTCATTGTGACCTGAAATTTGGTTAAAAGCGGGGATTTTGACTCGGATACCGGGACACATTGACACGGGTTCCGGGTCAAACTGACCCAGACATGGGTCTCGCCCCCTGTGATTCAATTCCGGGTCAATTCTGACCCGGGAGTTTTTAGAGTGTATAACGCTTTTATGGTTGGTGTCTCAAAGCACAATTAAAGCGCAAAAAGACAGGGTTTAAAAGTTGTTGAATGAAGGTGTAGTGCTGCGGCGCATTGGGCAGCCACTCGTACAAAACCTTCTCGCATCAAAAGTATTGGTTTTCTTTTATCGCAAACAAAATTTTTATTAGCGTGACGTTTCGATCCGAGCAGAGTCTTTCTCAAAGGCTTCCTCTCTAAATGTAAAGAAGTGAAAAACCACTCTTTGAAGAGCCATTATGAGAGACAACTCTTTTTCGAGTGTCTTCCACTCTTTTAGATTGAAGTTTGCATCTTTTTGAGTGATTTTTCACTCTGTCTTGGAGTGAAACCCCTCTGAAAGGGTGAATTAACCACCACTCTTTTTAAAGAGCCATATGGGGACAGCTCGAAGTTGTAAAGAGTGGTGTTTTTCACTCTAATTTTACATTTAGATTTAGTTTATTATTACAGTCACGGGACCTATACAGCATTACGTCCCAATAATAATATCAGAAGGGCGAATCAAAAACGGCTAAGTGCAACAATCGGAACCTGAACATACACTTTGCTGATCAGAAACGGTGTTTCCCCTATAGAGACTGATTCATTGGTCAACTCGTCTAAAGGCTTATCGGTCAATTGTTCCTTGACCATGCAAATGTAGATGTATCAAACACGAATTTAAACTAATAATAAGAACATTCTATTTCAACAGACTAATCAACTAGAAGCCTGGCTGGAAGCAGAATGCTCTACCTTCCCAACATTAATAAAACCCAAACATGGTTAAGTGCCTTGGTCAATGGCACAAGTGTCATGACACAGGACTCGAACCCACACTCTGCTGCTGGCAACACCAGAGCTTGGGTCTCTTGAAGGATAGACAGGCCCCCTATACAACTGAGATGGTGTATATATTGGTCTAAGACCAACAAGAAACCACGGGCAAGCCCCCTTCTCTTACCGTTAAGTGTACTGGAGTCTTTAACTTCCTAACTCTTCGTAGAAGTGTTCAAGTGGAATCAATTCACCAATGATTCAAAACAACGATTATATTGTAAATAAGACAAAGCTATGTCTGTATAACCAATTAGGTCTTTACGTACACAGCGACGTGGCATAATGGATGTATAGGCATGTTGCATGGCAAACACTGTCTAGCTTCATGACGTTACTAGTGATATCGGTTACTGTATTCACAAACATAGAACCCGCCTACACACCACCACCCTACGTGTACTATAGTCCTAAATCATCTTAGACTAAACGAAAACATGAACTGGAAAGCATCTACCCTTTTGGAAAACTACTTGTAGACCAAGATAACATTTCAGTTGTATGTCATTTCCCACGTGCGTGTGTCTCTATAGCTTCTGAGTCCCTGCATCGAAACGGCGACCGAGTGTTGACTTTTAAAATGTCGGTCAAATCCAGGGGATTAAAGCAAGAATGTAGGCTATCTTAAAGAGGATCGGTCATGATGAAAGAGTTTCATGTTTCGCCTCTCTGATGTATTTAAAATCATACTAATTTCTATTTTGTGGCATAAGATTAAGTAGAAATTGTGATATTTGCAGGTTGTTTTCACTTCTCGAAAGGTAGGTTGCCGCATATAATGAAAAACGCGTCAATGAGGGCAGCACACAAAATCAGTAAAATCGTGACGTCACCTAACGTACTAAAGCAATCTATGAAAGATCTGAGAGGAGCGATTTCGAACTTCTACGTACCGGAACCACCGAGCCGTCGTTTAAAACAGTAGGCCTAGTTCCCTTTGCTGAGATGCGGGCCGGTGCCGAACGTACTGGCCGAGTTTGGGTTTAAGCCGTATCCGATATGGTTTATACGGCTATACCTGAGGGTGTTGCTATACGGACGTCTTGCTGTAGGCCTACTTTAAGGGATGGTGACGCGGCAATCACACTGGCCGTTCCTGCCAATTCGGACATGGCCTTGCGCTCAATGCAGAAATATTTCCGTATTTGCACCCGAAGTGGTTGTTGGGTCTCTTGAACAAAATATTAAATGAGTAAATAATTAAGTAGGATTTGAAACTTTGCATGGTAGAAATACGATATAGAAAGGTTTGCGGTAACACCATGTACTGACTATCTTTAATGGGTTGGGGTGGTTCTGAAAAGAACCGTTGGTTTCTCCAGCTTTCTCCAGAAGACGATCAGAGCATACTGATCGAAACGTCGAGTTGAAACCAACGGTTCTTTTCAGAACCACCCCAACTCATAAAAGATAGTCATTACATGGTGTTACCGCAAACCTTTCTATGTAGAGTAAATAATTAGTTGTCGCAAACTGCTTATACCACCCCACCCCCATCACAAAAAGGAAGAAAAAAAGGAAGTCAATTGCCTGATGTTTCGACCCTATTAGGGCTTTGTCGAAGGCTAAAACGTTAAAGGCAAACTATAACCGTTTTGTTTAACTTTTCGATTGTTTGAACCCTAAGTCGGCAATGCCACAGGCAACTTCGGAAGCCAACAACTGCACTGCGTGAGAAATGAACACTCATCAGCAAAGACATGTTCTTGTAGCTGGATGTTAATCTTACCAATGTTTTATGGTCATTAAAGTTTTGAGTGATTATCAAAGATAGACCTATACACCGCCTTTAATTATGCAAAGTAAACTCATCAGTTTGTGCCGTCCGTTCAATGACCGCAATCTTTGATGAAACGTGCACGCATGAAAGGCTATCATTGGCCGAGAGTTATGCCCAGAGCGCGCACCTTTTTAAACTGTTTATCATCAAATAATATGGCGGTCGTTGACGCTTTGTACAATCATCTATTGCACCTACATTGTATACTTTTGTTATTGATGAAATGTTTGGAGTGTTTGTGGATGATTTGAGGTCTTGGCCTGTGATAAAGAGATGATGCTCTAGAGATGTTCTACTAAGTTGATGTTCTAGAAAGAAAGTGGACTTGATGTAAACGTATAACATAAAGCTGTTGGTCAATGATCGTAGCCCTTGCTACCCAACGAGGGTTGTATTTCTATACAATCCTTACATTTTCCGGGGAGAGAGGGGGGGGGGGGGGGGTGCGTGCTTGAGGCTAATTAGCAAGGTCTTGTTTTATAAGCGCATCATGAACTTTTTCTCAAAAAGCCACGGGGACGTGACAAAAATTTCGCCCGGAGAAAGTAACAAGAGCCCGGGCAGTTGATGATTACAAGCCCCGGTGGTACGGACCAACAAGAAATCGATGCACGGTCAACCCACTCACTGCAGCCTCTCGTGCGCCGTGAAGAGCGTGTTTTGCTGGGATGCATTACGGGGCCCAAGTGCTGCTGTGTACGGGTCGCCGGTCGGTGTAAAGTATGACGGGGTGGGCCCGTCCGTGCGCTCGACATATCGGTTACAACTTTGCATACCGGCGGGGACTTCAGGAAATCCTGACGCGCTTCTTGCGAATAATGGCGGGACTATAGTCTTGTGTTGTCTTCCTTTTTTTCATTCCCTGTTCACGGTTTGGGGGAACTAACAGGGCCGGTTTCAACAACACATAAATCTGTTGTGTGTGTGTGTGACGAACATTTTTGAGCCAGGGTTTTATGCCCGACGGCAAAACTCAACCTGAATTTCATATTTATGACGAGTGGTTAAAGACATGAGGCGCCTGCTAATTTTCTGAAGCACAGACCAGAGCTTTCATTTTGTGATATCCACCTATTTCTCACAGCTTGATGTTCGATGAAAAAAAAGCAACCAAGTAAAAGAAACAAATTGTAATAGTGTCACTATTGCTACAAATCGACAGCTACTTTTAAAAGGACATTTTCTTCTCTGGAACTTAGTAAATTTATGTAGAATGCTTAATATCAACATGGCTTTTAATTAGAAAATAACAATTAGCCAGCCATGATGTATTATTTTAAATCGGTATTTTGTTCAATTTATTTATAAAAAAAACCAATAAAATAATAAATTAATGATCAATTGACTACTTAATGATCAATCACTAAACTGATCACTTGGACCAACCACTCAATGTAATGTTAATAAATTGACCAATCGATCAATTATCACTCAACCAATTTCTGTACAATTGATCACTTAACTAATCGATCACTTATACCAACCACTCTGTGAAACATGTAAATCAATTGATAAACCATACAATAATCAATCAACCAATAACCAATCAATGGTTTGTACATGTTATTGTTTTAATCAACCAGTTTCCAAAGTTAAAAATAAGAAATAAGAACAAAATATTTACATGAATATCACATTTTTATGAAACATATTTGTCATACTTTGCAATTAGGTATACAAAGTAACAAAATCACCTTCCCACTGAATATTGACAATTTGTTTGAACATGATAAATGTTTGCCATTCTTTTCTTTTTACATCAACTGGTCCAATAGACCCTTCCCATGAAATATGTAAATTGCACATAGCGCCTGCGCACTAAAATTTTGGTTGGCAAAATTAGGGAACATCGCGCTGTTTTGTACACGGCTAATGGGTGCGTGACGCAGACACGATTGCGCGTCTGCTTAGTGCACAACTCTATGGCGTTTGCCAACCAACAGGGTCTGTACGCATGCGTGAATGTGATTAGCATATTTCACGGGAAGGGTCCATTGGTTTTTTTACTTCTCTTGAAAAGTAAACAGAAAGCTTGACTGAGATACATAAGCGGATTAAAACAACCTTCTAAACTTATCTGTAATAACTTGCAGAAATCTGATGCTACAAATGTCCCACGCAGAAACAGACCCTCGACACCTTATTCATGGAATCAACATACTTATTCTAGATTCCTTCCAACAAAAACAATCCAGCCGAAAATTCCTATCTTTTGATTTTTTTCTCGCTAAACCCTTCCTGGGTTTATTAATGTTTTGCTGCTATCCCTTTATTATTATTCTTGATATCAATAATTGAGCACCACATTCCCATCAAACGCTCGTTTTTTTTTCACCTTAATCCTATCTCCTCCGGTTTATGCTCCTCTGTTATATATATTTTATATTCCTGACTGTTTGTGCCTGAGGGCCAATCCATCGTGCAACCACTATACTCATTTGGCAGTCAGCATGCTTATCGGGGCAGATGAAGCCCATACTCCATTACTGGAGCACGCTTGACCGAAATGCATCACGGTTGGCACTAACACTGCCGTTAAAGTCCTTTACAAGGTCAGACCTGAAGACACGAACTGGATTTATAATTTAAAGGCACTGGACAACTTTGGTAATTGTCAAAGACCAGCAGTATTCTCACTGGTAATCTTATTATGCTAAGCAATATTTTGTTTGCTTAGCGACATTTGAGTTAAAGCAGCTGTATGAAACTGGGCCCAGATGTTTGTAGAAAGCAGCTGTATGAGACTGGGCCCAGATGTTTGTAGACTAAGCGCTCACTTGAATGTATAATCCGCATGAAATAATAACATTGAATTTGTTATTGAAACAATACCAGTCTACTTTGAACGTAAGCCTAGATTTCCTCCCTATAGACTTATGCAATAGAGCTCATTATGGCTTCTCCAAATGAATACATATAATTAGAAGGTAGTGTCCATTTCCTCGACTTCACTGTAAACACGCTTTCCTGGATCACTCCCCGGTGTTGCTTCCGAAGGCATCTCAGAATTTCCTATTCCGGAGTTGGGTTTCGTTTCAGTCGCGTCTAGGGGTTGTGTTTCTCCTCCTATGCTCATAGCTACTTCATCCGGTCCATCATCTGTTGTGTTGCTTGTGGGTGCTTCAGCGCCTTTACTGTTGGGCTGTGGTGTGACCTGACTAGTGAGGTTTATTGTAGCTTCTGGATTGGGCTGTGATGTGACCTCACCAGTGGGGTTTATTGTAGCTTCTGGATTTGGCTGTGGTGTGACTTGACCAGTGGGGTTAATTGTAGCTTCTGGATTGGGCTGTGGTGTGACATGATCAGTGGGGTTTATTGTAGCGTCTGGATTAGGCTGTGTGACTTGACCAGTGGGGTTTATTGTAGCTTCTGGATTGAGCTTTGGTGTGACTTGACCAGTGGGGTTTATTGTAGCTTCTGGATTGGGCTGTGGTGTGACATGATTAGTGGGGTTTATTGTAGCGTCTGGATTAGGCTGTGTGACTTGACCAGTGGGGTTTATTGTAGCTTCTGGATTGAGCTTTGGCGTGACTTGACCAGTGGGGTTTATTGTAGCTTCTGGATTGGGCTGTGGTGTGACATGATCAGTGGGGTTTATTGTAGCGTCTGGATTAGGCTGTGTGACTTGACCAGTGGGGTTTATTGTAGCTTCTGGATTGAGCTTTGGTGTGACTTGACCAGTGGGGTTTATTGTAGCTTCTGGATTGGGCTGTGGTGTGACCTGATCAGTGGGGTTTATTGTAGCTTCTGGATTGGGCTGTGGAGTGACCTCACCAGTGGGGTTAATTGAAGCTTCTGGATTTGGCTGTGGTGTGACTTGATCAGTGGGGTTTGTTGTAGCTTCTGGATAGGGCTGTGGTGTGACCTGACCAGTGGGGCTTATTGGAGCTTCTTGATTGGGCTGTGAGATTATCTCGTGATCTGAATAGATGAAAAAAAAAGATAATAGATATTTATATATAAAGTCATTTCTCAATAACTGCATTTCTAAACCTTCTAGAAAGCCACAATTCTTTTACTTGAAAGGTCAATTCACTTAGTATAGAGTACCATTGATAAAATGTGACTTGCTCAAAACAACATGAGGAAAAAATTGCTAAATTGAATTGAATTTAATTGAATCCCTAAGAGTTATGTAACAATATGGATCCTGTAATTCATTATTGGAGGGGCAAGACAATTTTCTTCCGGTAAAATTGAGGAAACTTAAACTTTCTGTTGAAACTTTACAAGGGGCACCAAAGGCAAATGGCAACATAGCAAAAGCAAGGATACCAAGGGCAACACAGGCAAAGTCATGGGCAACAGGGGCATAGCGCACCAAGAGCGAAGGGCAACAATGGCAAATGAGAGGGACACCAAGGGCAAAGCCAATGGGCATCAAAGGCAAAATCAATGGGCACCAAGGGCAAGCGGCAATGAGAGCCAAAGGGGCACTAATGACATATACAAGGGACACCAAGGGCAAAGAGCACCAAGGGCATAGGCAAAGGACACTAAGAGCATAGAAAAGGCCTACCTAGGGCACCAATGGCATAGCGCACCGAGGGCAAAGAGCACCAAAGGCAAGGCAAGGGAAAACGGGCAACAAGGGCAAGGGGCAAAAAGGGCAGGGGTAACATGGACGATGGGCACTGTTCTAATTTTGTAAGGGTGTGATAATATAAATACTTTTTTATTTGAACACCAATTAACTCTAAAATTATCATGAAATCCAAATCAATACAAATAAAGTTATTACATCCGTCTTGGTTATTAAATCTTCCATAACCTGCATAGCTTTCCTCTTAAGCTGCACTAATCCCGAGTCCTTGAAAAGGTCCCAAGGTATTAAAAGTTGAAAACCCTTCTCACAAAAAAACAACCCCATGTTATTCACCGAGTCACGAAACACATCACCTGCAAGCTTTCAGCACTTCCACAACAAGCTGGACCTTCACGATGTTATAATTATTAGATATTTGAGCCACCACGCTCGCCTGAGCAGGGCATCTATAAGGGTGAGTTGGCCGCGTTCCAAAACAACGTCGTGACAAAAAAACACTCCATCTTATTATTTTTTCATCATCTGTGTACACTTTACTGATTCCCACACCCTTCATCACCCACAGCTTTTAGAAGGGCAAACATTCTCTCTCCCTCTTCCCAAAATACCGTGACCAAATACACCTAAATGATGACGACCAATACAAACATTTAAATGTCTATTTGACTTCCGTCTAATTTTTGTTAGCGCCTGCGTTCCTACGGAGAATTACTCCGCACGGATGCCCCGTCTTATGAAAAGCATTCGATTCTCACTCAAGGTCATCACCGGCCGAATGGAAAATGAGATGCGATTTACCGGAAAGCGCTCACACATCATAGGATAATTTTGTTTTTCTCTTTCTTTGACACGATTCAAGGTTGGTAAATAAGTACACGCCCAACGAGAGTAAGTCATGCCATACCGTAATAGGGTACTTTGGAAGAAAGTGATATATGCAGTGATTTGTCAAGGGAAGATGTATCCAAATATTGAGACCAAAGGCTTCTCGCTTTGTCCAAGGGTCTTTTCTTGGAACAACCACCAACTACCCAATTTGCAACTAGCCAAGTTTGTGTAGGCGCCTAGATCGGTTTGCTGGAGAAGTGCGCATTAAAAGTCCATATTAAAATTATTATTTAAGTCAAACCCAAGTCAAATCGGCTTCCAGTATCCCAAAGACTCTCATCTATTAGAAAATGAGTGGATCACAAAACTGAATTTGACTTGAGCCTTTTTTAACCTCCCCATATTACCTTTGCCCAACCCTATAATATCACAGGGCTAATGCCTAACACAGGCAACAGAGGCACCTGCCTCCATGCCTTGCTGCCCTATATTCAATACAATTTCCTCATAGAGGTTGAGGCCTGATGCTTTATTCTGAAAAGGGACAGGGCACTAAGGCGTTTCTCTTTTGTATCTAGGGCACCTGTCTGAGAAAATTTTATATTTCTATTGAAATCATTTCAAGTAAACCAAGTAAAGCATCAGGCCAGGAGGAAACCTTTACAAAAGAGGATACCTCGGCATCCTTGCCCTTACAAGACTAACTGTATCAAGCCTACATCTCAATGAAGAACTTGTATTTGATTGTTCAAGGGGCACCAATGCAATAACCAGGGGCAAAGGAGGCAAATGCCTCTGTTACGTTTGTAAAGCATCAGGCAAGAGGGAAACCGTCACAAAAGAGGAAATACCTCGGTGCCCTTGCAAGACTATAATTTTTTTTATAAATGACACATACCTTTGCTCTTTATTGTGTAGCCGTCAGCAAACTCCCTCAACACAACATGGATGGTGGGAAACTCAATGACCGACTTACAGGTGAGGTTACCGCAAAGCGTATCCTTGACATCCAACTCGTGATACCTGAGATCATTAATGGGAAAGGATGAGGTGTGCTATCCAGCTGAAAGTCACCAGCAGTACAGGAATGTTCCAACCCAAAAAGGTACAACTATTCACCCTGGGCTTAGAAGAGCCCTATAGGCTTAAAAGAGCCTTATAAGCATATTATGTTTACATAACTACATTAGACTTGACCTTTATTCACATAACCGTATTATTGCAATTAGGTGAGACTAGGAAGTTGGAAATATGAATGCTTAATTTAAGTTCCGCTCTTAACCCTATCTTTTGGTGTTTGGAACCGTTCGATTGCTTTAACCCTATTAAAATATAGATAATATATGCAGAAAATATAGATAATATATGCAGAAAATATAGATAATATATGCAGAAAATATAGATAATATATGCAGAAAATATAGATAATATATGTGAAAATTTCATTTTAAAAGGTAGGGGGAATTTTTGAGATATCGCTAACAATCCAAAGCAAACATGTCTATTAAGGAACAATAATCACATTTGAAGTCAAAACCCCGCACTTAACAAAACCACTGCTAGGCATTTTTTTTCTTCAAGCCCAAATCAACCAATTTACCTGACAGAATTTGCCGGTCTGCCCTCATCCTTCATGAAGAGTCTAAGGTTGTCTAAACCTTCTTGGCAGTATCTCTTCAACCTTAAAGAGCAAACAAAAATACAGAAACTTAATTGATTTTTATTTTTTAACATTGACTTTTCTGAATAGGCCCTAAGTAACTCACAGTGCCGATCAAAGAAAGCAAAATAGATGGCAGCAGTTCAACCAGATTAAAGAACCAATATAATAGACAACAAAGACAAATACAAAGAAATGCATCGTACTCTGCATTTTGTAATTTTTTGTTATCAAGGTGGAATACTACGTCAATCAAGAAAGAAAAAACTAACCTTTGTCTCCTGACAGGGTCTCCTTTAACTGGATCCAGATATAAAGCCAAAATGTCAATAAGGGGCAGCTTTTCACTGACACTGAAAATACACAAGATAACAAAACAGAAATCATCAAAGATCAACAACACAACAACAAAAATGCGAATTAAACAACGATCGTTCTGCAAAAGGTTAGGGACAAATGCATCATAAAGGTTATTGTAAGAAGGAAAGATCAAAGAAAAGTGTACACAAATTGTAACAGCCTTCCCATACTTTGCATCTAACAGAGTCTTTCACATAGGCTAGATATTTGCCTTTGAGAAAGACTCAACTAGGGTCAAAAGCTGAGGCTAGCACCACACTTTGCATATTATACCCCAGGTTATTTTTGTTAACAAATGCTATTCCCTTTCTTTCATAACGGAAAACAGGAATCAAAACTGACCACAAGCAATTCGGACAGTCACGTTCAGTATTACCTTTCCTTGCAAGTGTAAATGAGACACCATTCCAACCCTCAAACGCTTCCCAATCAAAAGGACAGTGTATATAAATGAAGTCCAAGTGCGGAAAAATTTGCAAAATCAGCGAAGTCTGCTCCATGAAAAACACCCAACACCAAAACATTGAAAACCCTGTGCACTTTCAGGACAAAAAGATACTACTACACACGGCACGGTTGCGGTTTACCGGGCCCTCACTTAAGAAACACAATGCTATAAGTGGTACTCCGGTGCATAGATTGCCTGGTAACAAGCAATGAATCACCCTATGACTTATGTTTCTTCAGAAGGCAAGTCACAGATCTTTTTTTTAATGTGAGGCCTTTTCCCCGTTTTGGCTCGGTTACAAAACAAAGTTGATCGTTATAGGGTTCAGTTTTCCGAAATTGAGTTGGAAACAGGTAGTTTGCGATGACACTTTAATGCTCAGGAGTCTCTCCCTTTAAATGAAGACTTTTTTAAAGTGCGCATTGATGATTGTAAGTATAGCCAAGGCTTGAAGTTTGCACTGGCCCTAGGCCAGTCTTTTTAGTGTTAGCCAGTAGGCTTATGAAAGTGCGGCAGTCTTATATATTTTTTTTAGATTGAATAGCAATACAGTGAATGAATTCTTTTGTATAGCAGAGCAAAATACTCTGCAAAATGTCTCAGTTGCTTCTCACAAATCATCAGGGGCTACTCAATATTAGCATTCATTTTGCACTTTTTTTCAGTCTAAATATTTTGCTTACAAAATTGCAGGACGAAATTGTTTCTTACTCTACAATGCACCTCACTGAAGAGATCTTCTGTACATGGTTGTACCAGCCAGTTTACTATCATACTATCAAGTTTTCATAGTTATTTCTTATATCAATTTCACTTTATTTTCGTCTCTAGAACGTATAACGGATTTAGGCGACTCTCTTGAAAACATTGCCCTGTGATTTTCATGCTACATACATCTTCGTGCACAGTGATGAGTAGGAATTTAAGTCATTGGCAAAAAACTTGAGTTAAAAAAAGGGATCAAAACCCTTTAAAATCTTCAAACTATTAACAAGAAAAAAAAAAAACAATTTCATGGGCTGATCAGGATGAACCCAAACCCGAACACCAACAAATTCTTAGTGTGTACACGCTCACAATCTGATTAAAGTAAAATCCCTTTTTACCTGAAGTGTCATGTAGATTTAGAATCATTTCCCACAGAGAAAACCTACCACCGACACTGCCTTGGGGAAACGCCACAACAAAATCTCCTCTTTGGTTTTCCCAGATCAAACAAGACTAATTTAGTAATTGAATTCCTCTTGGTCAGTGGGATTACGACCTTTCCAAACAAATAAAAATTCCAAAAATAATTTTGCCTGGAGACGTCTGCCTCCAAGGAAAGCAGATTTTCATTGTTCACCTCCGTCTTAGACAAGACAAAATCTTATTAGGTTCGAGGTGAAATTGTTTAGCTGTTCGCGGAAAAAGAAAGATTTGTGAAGACAACACCACAGGCCGTTCCCATTGGAGGCAGCTGCAATACATCTACATTGTGTATGATATATATCTCAAGCCTCAGTAGTTTTAAATAAATTTGAAAGTACCAAAAAACTGTGCCACCATTAGGTAGCATCCATTATATGACCTTTATCTCCACAAATTCGAAGGAAAAATGGTGTGAGAAAATCAACAATATTAGCCATGTCTTACACAGATGAATGCTCTCTAAAAGGATAGCTGGTCATAAATAAGGGAATCAATGTGTGGTGAAGAGGTTTTCAACTAGTGGTTTAATCCCAACGAGGCCTGGTTCTTGATAATTTTACCGAGACGAGGATTCAAGGAAAGTTTGGTTTTAAAAGAAAACAAGTAAATATTTGGTTCCATTTTTACTTGAATGCTATCCAACTCAAAATCGACCAGACAAGAACCGATACTAAATTCAGACTTCTTCATCAAAAGAACAATCAACGTTCGGGAACAAACTAACTGTAGCCTTCAATATACCAACCCACCACGGCTTTCTTCAAGCAAGCAGAACTTAATAAATAAAATAAAAATCACGCCTTCGAAACTAGCACCACATTTTCACACCTCCAGTTAAAACTCCAATCATTCCCTTTTCACACTACCCTATTCTTCGGGGGCAACCCTAGGGAGTATCGGCCGGCCCTTTCATATTTGGATTGCTTTAATCCTGATTGAACCCAAGGGAGTGACAATCCCTGCTCTGGAGTAGGGGTAAGCGGTAAAACCCTGGGGTATTCTTGAAATGTGCAACCCCTGAATAGGGACCTAGGTGGGGACAGTGTGAAAGTGCTCCGGGGGGGTAACCAGTGGGGTAAAAAAACACTCCCGGGACCCCCAGTGCTGTATTCCAGGGGGATAAGAGATACAGTGTGGAAAGAGATTTGGAGTATAATGGATGTTAAATTTGCATCGGGGATAAAGAATATTAATTGTGGTTTATACCCATACACCGATGTGTGTATGCACTGTATACTCAGTACTTTATCACAGGCATATTACTCGGGGGGATTCGAACCCCCGACCCTTGCAATTCTAGAGCAGTGTCTTACCAACTAGACTACCGAGATTGCTGGCTAGCTAGAGGCAGTTCGAATCATATGTTTTGGCAGCGAGATTTGGAGTGTTTAGGAGGTCACACCAACTAAGAACCAATCCATGTGCACTTATCAAAAGAGAATGGTTCGCCCCGGTGTTTCTGGTTGGATTGGCTGCATATTGCACCACAGCATCATGTAAATGAATACATGGTGCTATGTAAAAGGAGTAGGTCTCATAATTCAAAGTAGTCCCACATACCTTGCAGGAAAATACTGAATGTTAAAGCGCCTTGAGCGTCATCCTGAGTAATGGAATTGAGCACTATATAAGAAGCCACCGTTAGCGTAACTATTATTCCAACAGATGTATTCAGTGACTGTAAGTACTTTTAAGATCAATTGGCACGAAAACCAACC
This sequence comes from Asterias rubens, assembly GCF_902459465.1. NCBI lineage: Eukaryota > Metazoa > Echinodermata > Asteroidea > Forcipulatida > Asteriidae > Asterias > Asterias rubens. The sequence continues at coordinate 8,407,126 of NC_047080.1, read as the reverse complement.
CAAACCAAATATGCTTTTAAATTTAACATTTCAACAATCAACCAATTCACCGCTGTCTTACATAAAGAACCAGGGTTCTTTGTGCATCGATTTGTTCCATTGATTGTTTACATAGGGCCATACTTTTTGGCACAAATGTTTTAGATTTGATAAATGGAAATTTAATTCAGTTTAGAATCTCCACTGACCACTGACCAATTGGAGGCAATGAAAACAAAACAGGATTTTTGTTAAAAGCAAAATCTGTAAGACTACAGAACCATCACGCGCAAAATAAACACACAGCATCGATTTCGATACATATGCACTTCTTTCCATCCAGCCAGAACCAGGCCTGTCTTTAAAAAAAAAGTGACCGCCACAATTGATTATAAGAATGGGGGCACTTAAGCAAATTAAATTTTCCTCACAAATTTTTCACGCCCGGACTGCAGCCCCATAGCAAAAGGACTGACCAGGAAAATGCGCAGGTCACACCAAAGAATGCAAAAACGGCATGTGGTGTTGTTTTGCATCTTCCGTCTTCAGCATCCAACCACCCCCCCCCCCCTGAAAAACCGCAGGGGTAGAGTTTCACTGTGAACCTGCTGCTTTTAAGAATTCACGTCACGTCGGATGTGTGCATGGATTGTAATGAATTCACCTTCATGGACAGAAGGATGGAAGAAACATGGCTAAGAAATTTTGCATTTTGTAAACATAAAAATTAATATGTAAGTTGCAGATGCATGTGGAACTCAAGACTCAAATCCCCAAGGAAAGAAAAGAAGAATATTCGAAAGAATTGTAAATAGTGAATATTTTGGGGATAGAATTCACAATTACAGGTGATGGCACCAAGAAATATGGGTAAAAGCCTCTTTTAGTAAAGACCAAAATGTTTAAGATAAACCAGGGTAAGATGAAACAGTCTAAATTGTAGGATGGAGAGAAACAAGCAACAGGCAAAGAATTCCAAAGAGATTTAACAACGATTATAAATAACAATATTTATAAATAACTGTTATTATAAATACAAATAATTATAAATATCCAAAATGAAAACAAATCCTTCCAATGTTTTATTTAGATTCAGTAAGATTTTTTCAAGCAAAAAAAAAGAAAAAACGGATACCAAGAAAAACAATTGTTGTTAAAAGATATAAAAAAACCCTCAAAATTACAATGTCCGTTTTAATAAAATACCAAAAAGATTTCAAAATTATGTTATACTCTTACATGGTGAAATTTGCATCACGATTTCATCTGACAGAATAAACAAACAGGTTTGTATATTCCAATTGTAAGCATGCATGTCTAATCCCATTGAAGTACTTTGTTGGTTTCAGGTACTTCAATTGTTTTGAACTGGGAAAAAACTGCTAAGGCCACATAATAATAAAAAATTGTTGATCGTCCCGACCGACCGTTCAAAACCCCCCCCAACCCCATTTCTTTTCCTTTTTTCCCCATGTCTGGATATCTCTTTATACTTTTACTGCCAAGATTTTTCAGCTGATATTTTTTTCAAAATGTACAGGTTTGAAAAGATGTTCAAAGAAGGTTTTTATTCATGTTGGCAAAGCAAGAACAATTCTTCAAATATTTACTTTGGCTACACTGTGCTTAGTTGTTTGAAAACGTTTACAGAAAATGTCATCTAGGAGTTACATTTGTTTGACAAAACTATTGAAAACATCAAAAACACACAAACCCCCTGTTTTATAGTGATTGTGATGATTTCTAAAAAAAAAAGGACGATCAACAATTGTTTTTTTTATGTGGCCTAATTTGATGAATGTTAATGTAATGTACCCTTTGTTATATGTAAATTGGTGAAATACAACATCCTCTACTACTCCGAAGTAACATCGTGAAGGCCAAAGTACAGACGGATTCCCCTAGGAATTCGTCTAAGTACCACAAGCGCCCACTCACAAAAAACGCACTTATTTCCTCAAGAATTTCAAAGGGAGCCGCTTGTTGCCTCCAGGGAGAATTCCACACGAATAAGAAATAGGCATTTTGATTCTTAGCGATGGGGGTAATCGATCAGAAATTTGATACTTGAACGGAATCCTTTCAGAATGATCTACTCTTTCTCGGTTTTGTTTGATATTTTTGGTAAATTACCATTAGATCCTGTTAAGGACCAAACCATAGATGTGTCCGTACAATCTTTGTCGAGGATTCAAACAAATTCTTTCATTTCTGTAATTGTCTTCATTGCATGCAACTATATGTCTGACGTTTTCTTTTTATTCAGCCGCGGTAAAAGTATATCTTTTTAACTGTGGAAAAATAGGAAATGACTTAAATGTCTTGAGGGACGCTAGTCTCTCAAATCCTATTAAGATACTTGATTCTTTTGAAAGGGCAGAGTTCACTCATACCAATTAATCTCATTCTATTTTTTTTCTGTTTTTTCTTTAAAGCTTGGGGTTTGGAGACAAGGGAGTTGCAAAGGAGATCTTTTGCAATTCCCGCACCGTGACATTGATCATTGGTCATGTTTAAGTTATTGGGCTGGGTTCTTTCCCAGTGGGACTGTGACACGGGTCTGATTACAAGAGACCTGTAAGGGGATCCTTGATTTACTTTATTTGGAGCGTCTTTTAAAGGCACTGGACACCATTGTAGTAATTGTCAAAGACCAGTTTTCCCACTTGGTGTATCCATACATATGCATAAAACAACAACTATGTGAAAATTCTGATTCAATTGGTCATCGAAGTTGCAAGAGAATAACGAAAGAATAAACACCCTTGTTCCACAAATATGAGTGCTTTCAGAGGCCTAATAAAAGGCTTCAGGCCAGAAGTCTAAATTAATATTTGAGTGAGAAATTTACCTCTTTCTCAAAAACTAGGTTACTTTACATGGAGCCTTTTCTCACGTTTTTGACTATCAATAGCTCTCCATTGCTTTTTACAAAGAAAGTTTTTAGGCTTACAATTATTTTGAGTAATTACCAAGAGTGAGCAGTGCCTTTAACAGGATGTCTTTTTCATTACTTTTTTTTACTGCTAAAAGCATAAACAGAAAAAAGGCACGCCAGCCTGAGTCCTATTTCATGAAAACAAGCTAAGCACAGAATATCTTGCTTGACAGAACCTAGTTACCAACCAAAATTTCAAAAAGTTTACATTGTTGCAATTGGTATCCCACTAATTTTTGCTTAGCAAAGATATAAAACTCAGCACTGGCCCTATTTATATTGTGAGCTGCTTGAGAGCACAAAGATGTTTAGCACAACAAAACTATGCTTGCCAGATTAAGGTCACCGGCCAGGTTACATTCCACATGTAAAGTCTCTGACTGGTACACTGTTAATTTTTGCTTGACAGGAAATTGATTGGCAAAATTTGCGGCTTATGCAGGTCTCACAAAGTGTTACAAAGATACATCAAATATCAGAAAAAGATGGGAGACTTTACAACCCTAGGTGGCAGCAGACTTACTGGGTAAATTTTCATTGTTTACGTAGTTCTGAACATGCGCATCATTCTGAGAACAATGGATTTACCCGGTAAGTCAGCTGCCACCAAGGGCCCAGAAAGTCTCCTATTGGAAGAAAGGGGGAAAAATCATAGAACACCTACCTTTTGTTGACAAACTCTGCATCGCTTTGTGGGAATTTCCAATGAACTCTCCAGTAGATAGTTTTTTCCCTGTGGGGAGGGGGACCACAACAAAAGAAAATTCAATTGAGTGATATTAAAACAGTATTTTGTTAACAGCTTTGTGCAATTGTTGCCTAAAGCCCTTTTCCAAGGAGCTGAGCCATCCAGCGATCAAGCAGATTAAGAACACAACAACATCAACTCGTGGAGATATGTAACGAGCTGAAATGATCTGTGGTCACTATTGCATGTAACTAACTCCCGCTTACTTTTGCTTAGCAGTTGGCTTAGTTAAGCCATGTTATTTGTATTAAAAACTTGACAAGACAACACTCACTTTAATTCTTCAATCACCTGAGAACAGGTTAGCCCTATAAGAAGGGCAAGCCACAATTACTCATGTTACACCTGCAGCCGAGTCTGAACCCTAGTCATGCACGATTTGGGTTGAATCCGAGCATAAGTCGCGAATTACAGAGGTTGATTTCGAGTCTGAATTTTCAAAAATGTGACTCAAGTCTTACTCAAGTCCCGTCAAAATTCCAAGTCCTCGATGTCAGAGTCAAAGTCATGTGCCATTTAGGTTGAAATTGGGTCTGAGTCACGAGTCTTAAAGGAACATTACAGAACTGGTTTTGCTATCAAAACAGTTGCTGTCAACACTTTATGTCATCCACCAAAACCTGTAGAAGTTTGAGATCGATCGGCCATCTGGGTCACAAGAAAATAGTGTAAAACCGATTACACATTTTGCATGACATTGATGCAAACAAAAAACATGAATAAAACGTTAACTGAGCGATAAACTCCGAACACAAGGCAGAAATATTTCAAGGGATGTTTTCTACTACCATCATCATTAGACCGTGTAAGTTTGATGTAAATCTGTGATCATCACGATTTTGTTCTTCACCAATTCTGTAACGTTCCTTTAAAGGTTTTTTCCAAGTCTGAGTCGTCAAAAATGTGACATGAGTCTAACTCAAGTACTATAATAGGTTCCAAGTCCTCAATGTCGAGTCTGAGTCAAAGTCATGAGTCACAAAGGTTCATTCCGAGTCCGAGTTATAAAAAATGTGACACGAGTCTAACTCAAGTCCTGTAATAGAGTCCAAGTCCTCAATTTTGAGTCTGAGTCATGAGCCGATTGAGTAAAATCTGAGCCTGAGTCACGAGTCACACCAAGGTTGATTCTGAGTCTGAGTTATCAACAATGTGACTCAAGTCTAAGTAGTATAACATACTTACTTCCTTTGGAAGTAGCTGGTGTTCTCCTTGTGTCTGCTGAATACAGGTGGGAGAAGACTCAACCAAACCTTACGAGATTTGCAGTTTCTACTCAGCTGCTGGTACTGAAAGTTGGAAAAATGAGAGAAGCTAATTAACATTTCACCCCGAAAGGACAAAATTTTAAAATGTAAAAACCTGAACCGCTTTGTGTCTTTGGCAGGGACCGTCTAAAATTCTCCAAAGTTATGCTGACAAGACAAAGGTAACCAGCCAAACTATAATTTCTAGTGTTCAATTTGTGTCTAGTATCCTGCTAAAAAGTTATATTTTCTGCTTTGAGAAGCAGCCCTATGAAATTGTTTCCACGTCTAATCTAGGCAAGTTGAGATGTTCGAGGAGCTATTTAAAAAATATACTCTCCCTTTTCCACCACTGTTTACATTACACTGTATTTGTATAGATTGAAAAAAAAACAGACAGAAAAACATTCTGCTGCTTAACTACAGTAGTTGTTAAAGAGTCACTACCTCTTGTTCAAAGCCCTTAAGTGATTGACCCCAAATGACCGTCATTTACTGGAAGTTTACCCCTCACGTTATACAAATAAGAAGAAAGGGGAGTCAACAATCATGACTGACTTACTTTATTTGTATATTGATGTTGCTTGGAGGCTTCGTCCGTTACGGCGCTGTACGCCTTGCGGTCAACATCCTCTAGAAATCTGTAATCTGAACAATTCAAGGGAGGACTGGTTTAGGATTGATTTGCTGTCAGGTTTTGCGGCAGTAATCACGTTGAAACTGCCACGCGCAGGAACTATTTGTGAATAAAAATACAGGCACTTTGTCTTTATCAAATGCTCTGTTTGAACAGGTTTATTAAAAAATAGTTAACGGCCTGTTATCTCAATACTAGCAGAGTCTTTCTCAAGGCTAAATGACTGTAAATGCTTTTTTGACTGAACTTCCACTGAATGTCAACACTCCAGGCAAATTTTTGTGTGGTATTTTGTTCTGCAAAACACGGGAAAAAGACTTTTCAAGTATTACACATATTCAATTTCCAAATCTTAGATGGTCCCAGCCATTTTGAGCTTTAAGTGTGCGCGATTCTGTTTTGCAAACACTCTCGTTTTAATGTAGTTTTAGGCTGTAAAATTATATCATACTGTTGGGGCAGGCTTGGTTGAGTGAGGAAATAATAGTATGAAAATTAAATTAAATTTGAGGAACCAACAAAAGAAAACTGGCATGGTTTAGTGAAACATAATCAACTGTTCTGGTTGTGTCAGGGGATTGTGTCACATGTAGAATTTTTATTTCAAATGCTGCTTTCAAAAAAACTATCAGTGTTTTGTTTTGGTTTTTTTTTTGGTGGGAGGGGCATCTTCTTTTGCCATTTCTCGAATTTTAAAAGTATTCCAGACCAAACTATTTGACTGAGGATGAAGGTAACTCCATAATCTGTAAGGTTTTAGATTAATATTGCTCAAAACAATTTTCCGATGGGTATTAATCTTGTACAGTACTCAGTTTTAAAACTGGCTTCTCACCAAGAAAGTACAAATACTTGCTCAAGTTCACATAGCCGACAACAACATACCACTCTAGCGCTAATGAACACAATGCATGCACGCACATGTTCGTGTTACTCAAAAAAAGAAACTGGAGTTGAACATTTCTACAAAGAATTTGACAGTAACATTAGCGGTGACGCACATGGAGTACTTAAGTACATGATAATGTCGCAGTTTGATGCATGCTATGTAAAATATAGCTTGACTTTAAACTTGACTGTTTAAAATGTAACAAACACGTACACAAAATATGAGACACTTCTAAATTGATGGAGGTAAAAAGGATGGGCACTTCACCGCTTTGTCCTGATGCCAGAAATTTTTTGGGATGTAACTAAAAACGTCTTGAGTTCATTGCTAACCATTATATGAACATGTACGTAATGTTTCCAAACAATTATTGTTCCACTGTCAAGTCTTCAGCCTTTTTCACACTACTCTATACCTGTATTACCCCCAGTCTGCCCCGGCAGACTGTGTTGTAAGGACCCAGTTGGTTTGGCTGACCGCTCTTAGTGGACCTAGCATTAAATAAACGGCCAGCTACCAAACTTGTAGTCAGCTATTTATTTACTTTTTTAGTGTAATTTCCAAATGCTTTTTGTGTGTGTCACTTAGTTTTTCAGTTTTTTGACAATTTATCTCCTTTGCTTTCTTCTCTTTGTTTTAACATTGGTTGTTGAGTATATGGATTTATCACTAATACATGTTTTATTGCATTTGTTATTTCAAATTCACATGTTATCAGAACTTGACAATATGCGTCCTTTGAAACTACAGTCATGTAATTTTGTAAGTATTGCTTGAAGCTTTGCATGGTGTGGAGAAATAACAGGAAACTATAAATAAATAATAGTAAACTTGCGGGTACAACCATGTGTAATCTCTTATGAGTGAGTGTTGGCAGAAAGCAATCTTATGACAAAATAAACCACTCATGAAGAAGCTATGCCATGACACATTATTGATTGCATATTATGAGCGTCGCATGCAATTTGACCCTTTGCAAAATGTCCTGAGCCCGAGGACGTGACAGAACTTGGAAATTTACAGAAAAGTTTTACAGATTTCAACATTATGATGTTTTTGACAAAAAAAGGCATACATGTAAATGAATGGGAATGCATGTAATCCATGTTATATTTTCTGAATGTCAGGCCTCGAACTAACCAACGGCACCAACAGCAATTGCCGTGGTGCCCTGTGCTTTGGCTGTGGTGCCCTTTGGAAAGTTCCAAGTCATTTCTCTCACTTTCAAAATACAAAACATACATTGGAACGGTGGGGGAGGGGGGGGGGGGTGGGGGGACTAGGGCTCTATCACGAAACTTATCTTCCCTTAGAATAAACATGAATGTGTTAATTGGGTGCAGTGCCCGGAACATAACCAAGTTAAGACTCTGCATTCTCCAATTTAGCAAATTACTGAATGTTTTTTCAGTAAGTGAATATATGTAAAGGAAGCGTGCGAGAGTTGAGGCAAAACAAAGCCACTGCGGATGGGATTCAGGAAGATAATTTTTCAGGACCCAGAAGCGGTTTCAAAGACAAATATTAATGTAACGGAGACCTTATGATGACCCACAATTGAAGGAAAAACAAAACAAAGTAGGTTTTCTGGGTTTTTTTATGGGGGGGTGGGGGTAGGAGTCATTACTCAGGGAAGTTTTGAAAAATATCGATACCCAGGGACAATTTTTTTCACAAAAGTTTGCTTACAGAGAAATTTGAGATGACCTTGTCTCGTTTGGACAAATGGGTGGAGAATGATTAGTTTCGAAATGATGAGCAGCATCCAATAATTATCCATATTGGACAGGTGCCCGCCAATATTTTATTTTGAAGTATCTTGATAGTACATGCCAAAATAATTGATGACATGTGACATGTACACCACCAATCAAATGACAAGGATCTGCGTGTTTTGTATAGGCCTGATACTTCCTGGAGGCAATGAAGGCGATTGCCTCCATGCTCCCTGGTCATTGCCTTGGTGCCTTTGTAATGCGACAGTAAAAATTTACAATTTCCTCACAAGGTGCCCTTTACAAAGGAGAAAACAGAGCATACTGCACAGGTCCGGTGGTATACAACACCAGATAGTTAGCTCGTCAACTAACTTTGTGGGGTCACACTAACTCACATTTCATATTATGACTACTTTGGGCTATTGTGCGTATTGTACGCACTACGCATAAATGCAGTAAACCTATTCAGAGGACCTAAGGCTGTGTGAAATACACACGGATAATAAAGAATTGTAATTCAAAACCTGAAATGGGTGCGACTGAGCAGTGAGAAGAATTCAAGCCCAAGGCAATGACGAGACCTGCGTTTATTGTTGATCTAACCACATCTAACTGGTCAAGAGTGCATTCTTTTTAATTTATGGAATAATACATTTGAGAAATCTAAATTTGCAATGACACGTTTCAAAATTGGTGTTGCTGTTTTTGTTTTTCTCTCGCACAGTTTAAGAGTGACTGATAAATTTGAAAAATAAAAAAACAAAACTGTGAGTGCTTTAGTTCAGATAGTGTATACCCTGGACTCAGGATAGTACCAAGTATACTGTGTGTGCGTAAAACACAAATAATAATCTTAATCCTCGATGCAAATTTATCATATTAATAAATGGTTGTTACTTTTTCTCTCTACTAGTGACACAATAACTGATGAATTTTAACAGTACATCAAGCCCCCCAAAAATGAACAACTTTGATGACATCTAAAGAATTTCTTTGACATCTACTTACAGCACATGTGAAAGTAAGTAGAACACATAATTGTATTATTTTAGAAAGTAATAAACCACAACTGACTGGGTAAATTTGTACAAAATTGTTGGTTGAACAAAGAAAAAATTGACAAGAGCGGGATTTGAACCTGCAACCTCTGGAATGACAAGATAGCACTCTACCGACTTTTCAATATTTGAAACAACTTTCCTTTCATACACTTTTACTCCCTCGTGTTACCAGACCCTATGGAAGCGCTAAAAGGACATTAAGAGCAAAACAAATCAAGTCAGCATTGTGACTTAGTACAAGTCATATAATAACTATGACTAGAATATCTCATATTATGAATTAGTATTAGTTATATTTACGACTTGTCATGGCAATATATCTCATAATTATTACTTGTGCCAATGTAGCCATATTTATGAGATATCTCTCATATTTATAAGTAGACATCATAACTATGAGATAAAAGTCATAATTTTAAATTGTACTACCCTCATAAATTGTAAGTCCTAATTATGATTTCATTTTCCATTCTATCTCAATTACTCATTAACGCTTACGCCCGGGCCCAGCCAAAGGCGTTCTTGAAACCATGTCAACTCATTAGGGGTCATGCATCCCTGCCAGACAAATTGAACAAATCACAGGAAAACTGGAAGGTAGGTGCACTATCCCTAAAAAAGAAGATACCGTTTCAGTGACGCACGGAACTTCTTTAAGGTTTTTATTAAACAACACAGAATGCATTCTAAACCACACTCATCAGTGTGCAAGTTGGTGAAAGTGTATGCTGAACACACTCATAATACGTGGTGTGCGTTCCCTCCATGCATAATGCATCCAGCAAACAATTTGTGTGCTACAATTGTCTCGTAAGATACCAAAGATAAACACAGCTTTCTCTCGGCCCCGGTGAAATCCAAGACCACTTAGTGACATAGGGAGTCAAAGAGGTTGAGACGGTACTCACCGTTGAGTAAATGTCGATCGGTGAAGTTCTTGATGGTCACGAAGGCAGCTTTGTCCCGGACCCCACTGCAGTCTTGGGTTGATTTGTGCCTCTTCACACAATGGAGGCTGTGTAAAGAGAGATACAGGAAGATTACATGAGACTTAGATTGCGTGTCTCTGTTTGACTGATGATAATTTTTAGTATTATTGTAAGTGAACAATTTGGACACCAAGTTTTTTAAATTTCCACCAACTTGGACACCCGTTTACCACATCCTGGCTTTTATTAAAATCTTGTTCGGGAATCCTAAGCTTAAAGTCAACTGGAAATAGAATTTTTTTTTTTGAAACATCAGGGTATATATTTAAGAAAAATAAAATAATTTTTGGAGTAATTATTTGTGACGATTTATATGTTTAAAAAATAAATAATGTTGTATGGGGGTGACTCCGCCTACCCCTTTTGTGACGTCAACCGAGGCAGACTTTGCCTCGATCGAACATCGAACACACGTACGTGCAAGTACATGCAAGTCCTAGTCATGATTTTGTACGTTTCGAAAAAAGGTTTATTTCTTGCATTTTTCCGGCAGTGTCGACCATTGGTGCTGGTGTATTGCTGCTGGAGGCAGCAAAACAACTAAAAATGGAAAATGGGGTCAGTTTCTTATTCAATTCTTATGTGTTTTATAAGAAACGTTTTAAATTTTTGTCATGGTTCCTGACCATTAAAAGTAAAAGTTAAATTTTTTTTCGTTAGAGTGTGTGATACTCTTTGAAATGCCATTCACTAAAAAAAATCAATATTTTAATGTTTGGGGCCAAAAATCTGACATAGCATCTTTAAGTGAGAAAAGCTTTATTTTGACAAAATACCACTTCCAGGTGACTTTAATGTACACTGTAAGGCAATGAGTGTTGTGGTCGATTGATCGAGAGCATTGGACTCCAACTCTGGTGTTCAGTGTCAAGAGTCAGGGTTGGTGTCCAGGTCATGGCACTTGTGTCCCTAAAGCAAGACACCTGAGCATAATTGCTTCCTTCTTTGGAGGTATTAAAGCCAAAAGTCCTGACTGTTCTTGTAAAGCCCGGTTCATACTTCCTGCGAATGCGAATGCGATACGAATGTTGACGTCACAAATTCGCAACGAATAATTCGCAGCAGTTCAACTCTGTTCAACTCACTTGCGAATTTTGGTGCGAAAGGAGGGTTAAGACGTCAAATTCACGTCAAATTCGCTTCGCATTCGCATTCGCAGGAAGTATGAACCGGGCTTAACACTTTGGAAGAGAAGTGGTTTGCCTTGGGACTTCTGGTATGGTTGGCCCAAGATTGCGCTGCACAACCCTTCAAGTCCTAACATGGTGCAACAAAAGAATTTCATATCTCAAACATCAATCATGCATCACATAACTGCCATAAAAATATTAAAGTAAAAAAATAAGGGAATCAATGTGTGGTGAAGAGGTTTTCAACTAGTGGTTTAAACCTAACGAGGCCCGGTTCTTGATAATTTTACCGAGACGAAGGCCGATCGATCTCAAACTTCTACAGGTTTGTCAGTTTATGTATATGGTGGAGTGCATAAAGTGTTACACTGCCAGCAACTGTTTTGTTGGCAAAACTAATTCTGTAATGTTCCTTTAAACACTCTCTGCGAGTACCAATACGCTCTTATTTTAGTACAGAGCATTCACACTTCAAACTTTCGATCACTATATAACATTCAACTGGGAGCCAGGAGAAATATGCAACATACACTCAGCAGATGCTTGTTTGTTTGTTTGTTTGAATGATCTTCACATCAAGCAAGGAAACTTGGCAAACTCCCACAAAGGGATATTAATACCAAGCTGGCAACAGCCAGTCTCTCTCGAAAAAACATTGGTTAAACATATTTGATTATGAATTACACATATCAAGAAATTGTGATTCAGTAACTAGACGACAATATTTTTTCTAGTCATTGTGAAATCAGTAGTTAGCTGGGGATTCGAACCCACAACCTTGTGATTGCAAGTCCTGCTGTCGATTTCACAAAACTCTTCCTAACTTAAGACTAATCTTAGGACTTAGGACGAGTCCCAACCCTGCACTGTAGCATGCAGACCTAAGATTAATCCTAACTTAGGTCGAGTTACTCGTCCTAACTCGAGATAAGACGAGTCCTAACTCTTTATGAAATCGACCCCTGCAGTCTAACCACTTGGCCACAGCTAACACTGTGTAAATAAAAAACGTACATACCTGCAAGTTTTTACACCACATCTCGGGCACTTGTATTTGGGACTGATTTGCTCACATACTTCACACCTGAAATATAAAAATGATAATAAATAATTGTATCAATATAAACCACAAGGGAAACTGACTGGGTAAATTTGAAATGATTTTTGGGGTTGAACAAGAATTGACTAGAGTGGGATTCGAACCAACGACCTCCGGATTAATGTGCTGGCGCTCTACCAACTGAGCTATCTAGCCCTATATTTTTATAATATATCATAGGGACACCGCCAATATAGGGCTAGATAGCTCAGTTGGTAGAGCGCCGGCACGTTAATCCGGAGGTCGTTGGTTCGAATCCCACTCTAGTCAATTCTTTGTTCAACCCCAAAAATCAATAAATTATTGTTACAGGGTTTCATGGCTGAGTGGTTTAGAGCATCAAATTCAAGTTCTGGTGGTTAAAGGCAGTGGACACTATTGGTAATTACTCAAAATAATTATTGGCATAAAACCTTTCTTGTTGACGAGTAATGGGGAGAGGTTGATGGTATAAAACATTGTAAGAAACGGCTCCCTCTGAAGTGCCATAGTTTTCGAGAAAGAAGTAATTTTCCACAAATTTGATTTAGAGACCTCAGATTTAGAATTTGAGGTCTCAAAATCAACCATATAAACAAACACAACTTCATGTGACACAGGTGTTTTTTCTTTCATTATTACCTCGCAACTTCGACGACCAATTGAGCTCAAATTTTCACAGGTTTGTTATTTTATGCATACGTTGAGATACACTAAGTGGGAAGACTGGTCTTTGACAATTACCAATAGTGTCCAGTGTCTTTAAGTCATCGGGGGTATGTTCAGACAGTGTACTTAGTTAGCCTCGAACCGGTTTAACTTTCAAGGTGGTTGTCAAAAGTTGTTCCCCTTGCGTTCAGACAGCAAGGAGTTAAACCCGATACGGAAAGTTATCCGCAAAGAATACCAATGTATCAAGATGGACACAGAAACATACAGAATTTCAGGACATACAGAACAGATCCTTATATATTTCCCCATCTTCTGTAAACCTTCGGCTCAGGCCTTTATCACACGACAATTCAACCCTGCGCTGTTTAAATGGCCGTGAAACAAACTAGTCGCTACCCTTTTATTATCCTAATAACTGTTGCAGTTACTTTCTTTCCGAACAAAACCACAATTCCTAAAAGAATGAATAACAATTAACATTCACAATACTCGGTTTGTACAAATAAAATATGTTGGCTAAACTAGTATGGTGCCCTCCATCGATGTGAATTATCCTACTCTCAACGAAGTTAACTTTGCTAACACGACGTCTGGGGTCTGTCCAACCGAACTAAGTCAATTTGCAGGCAACGTTTCACTGAACATTTCCCAGTTTTACATCATTTACTAAACGTAATTTTGCCATCGAAGGATTTGTGAGAAATCAAAACTAACAAATCAATGTATAACTTGTTTATTTGGAGCCGATTAATGAAGTGAAAAGGTAGAATTCAGACGAAATATTTACCTCATTCGGTCATCTAACGTTGTACTGTGGTGGTCGGCCATCGTGCTCTGTGCGAGTGTGCACACACTGCACATGCAGACGACATGTATATAGGTCAAAGTTGAACATCGTATGAGTGACGTCATCTGAACGAAAATAAATTAGCGTAACGAAATTGGACGTAGATGGCGCTCGATAAATATCCTCGTGGTGAAGTCCGAGGCAAAAAAGCGCGGTATGTTTTTTTTGCAGACGATAAAGTACAAAAATTCCAACAAGGCCGGCTACATCGACCAGTGCAGTGCAGGTTGCAGTGCATTACAGTGCAGTACGTACATGAGTGTAGTCGGTGATGTCGTACAGTCCGCGTGCACTGTCGTGGGGAATGTCATCTTGCCAACTTTGTCGTTATGCTCTACGGTATTTTTTTCAGCCAGTGACACCATTGGAAGTAAAACAACAACGACAGCTGTAGCTTCAGTCGTCCTCGACGAAAAGACGGCCAGTCCTCTGTTTTTAGTTTCAAAACACAGCCCACTGTCGTGAGTGTGAATTTATTGTGTGGGGGCTGTCGCCGTGTTTGGGTAATAAAACGGCCCGTGTCAACGCAAGCTATCCGTTATTGCCAGGTCTCGGTGGCCGTTAGTTCCATCATTCATTCGGTGTGAGCAGACGTCATGCAGCGGGAATTTAGACGTCTTCTTGTGCTCCTCGTGCTGAGTGTGGTGCTGGTGCAAACCACCAGTATGAACGGCACAGGTATAGAGCTGTTTGAGAGCGAAGACCCGGGCTACAAAGACGGCCTGACCAACCTCTACATCGGAAGTACCATGTCCATAACCGGAGGCACGTGGGACGGCGGGGAGGCTGGCTTGCCTGCCGCCCTTATGGCATTGGCGGATGTTAACAACAGGTCGGACATTTTACCTGAATATCGGCTGAAACTCATTTGGAGCGATAGCAAGGTAAGCTTTTCATGCAGTTTACATTAAAAAAAGTTTGGTACAATTTATATATTGAACTTGCTCCATAAATCTTAAAGCTGCAGCAGAAATTGGTATCTGGTTATACTACTAGGGCCGATTTATCAATATCAGGACGGTCAGTCATGTTGGTATCATTAACTATCAATGGTATCAACTGTCAGTGTCACTGATGCTTTCTTTAAACTCGTGAA
The DNA here is from genome assembly GCF_902459465.1 of Asterias rubens. Taxonomy (NCBI): domain Eukaryota; kingdom Metazoa; phylum Echinodermata; class Asteroidea; order Forcipulatida; family Asteriidae; genus Asterias; species Asterias rubens. The sequence continues at coordinate 8,392,097 of NC_047080.1, read as the reverse complement.
AGGTCCATGTTCTGTCCCCTGCATTCTGTGTGTGGTGTAGGTCACCTGTAAATCTTTGATGTAGGCCCTCACTCACCAATGCATCAGAACAAGCCTTTTCAGTTATCGCAACTACAGCAAAAGGACAAATTATACTGCAATTATGGCATTGGTTGTGAGAATTGCCCATTTTGTTTTGCCATTGAGATTAGTATTGTTTTATACACCAGGATTAAGGCACCATTGGTACTGTGCATGCAGTGATCAAAATGTCTTTGGAGGGGGGCTCGGAAATAAAATCTTCAACAGGTTATATCGGGTAGAGCTGGTAATGTGATTTCAGTGGTTAAAGGCCTCTTCATGTAAAATGCAAATGAAAAACTAAAACAGACTATATTATTTCCAGGGTATGTAAATCCCCCCCCCCCCCCCCCCCCCCCAGAGCCAGCCCTTTCAATGCCCCAAGTGCTCCTTTTGGTAAGAATGTTACCTCCCCATTTTCTGATTCTTCCCCCTGGGTGCACTGCACCTCTAAATGCCTTGTCTCTAGCAAAAATTAAAATACACTAGCTGAGCTGAGCATTATGTCTTTATGGTGGACACTTTGCTGTATCTATCACAATGTACAATACAGAATTCTATTATAAGTTCACAATGTTGGCACTCCTACTTTTTTTTAATTCAAATTTGTTTTGTACACAAGCTTTCTAAATTTTGTTCCAAACCAGACTTTGGCTTGAATATTTCAGCCTACACAATGAAGTCGGTTCTATTTTTTTGATCCCTGTACACAGATTACAAATGACTGGTTTACACCATCAGGTTTTAATATACACATGTATTAGATTTGACCTCTTATAGTTTAACGCATTGGAGACATCACCAAAACCGATCAACTTGATTGATAACAAACATGCAACAGGACTTTGAAACCTTCATTAAAACATAATTATTTGTTCATTGTTGCATTCGACTTTGACCCATATTGTACATGAACACGTTTTAAGAACTTTGGTGCAGTATTTTGATGACATATAGGGTATGCCATGTACTGTATAATCACTTTGAATGTTAGTGCCGATGAGGTGATAAAACCTGTCTACAATTTCAACTTTCCATAATGCATAATGTTTATACTGATAAGATTAGTGGTATAATAAAGATTAATGTCTGCTCAAAATGTACTTCAAGACTTTATACCAGAATTCTTGACAAAATAATATAAATGAATAGAAGAAAAACACAATTCATGTGTTGCTACGAGTAGTGACATGTTATTTCTCGACTAGCTGTACTCTTTTTTTATGTAACCCTTAAAAATACTGCAGTCCTACACGAATAAGGACGTTTGATATTTGGACATCGAAAAGAAAATCCAATTGTATTAGACTACATCGAATTGTTTGTGTTGTACATGTTTTAATGTACTTGTCATTATAGAAACATAAGCTACAAATAACCCATACTCTCACTGTCACATAAATCTGAATGTATCCCCTGCCCTAGATAATATATTAAGCAGCCTGGAATACCTGCAGTCTGTTGAGAATTCCATTTTGCGAGGCATGCCGCAACAAGGAAATGAAGCAATTTGTGAAAACTAAACCAATTTGTCACAATTGCAGCAATTGCATCCATCAGCCTCCAGATGAACAAGTGGTCAATGGGGCTTTCTGCTGAAAGAAGCTACGGCTAGCTCTATAAAGAGGCGGTGTGCTGGTGTTCTCCTCAATGCGCGCTCTGTACAGTAATACAAAACTAGGCTGTGTGTATATGGCTGCTTCATTGGGAATCATCCAGGAGATAAATTGAAAAAGACAGGTGATACACTTCTGTCTGATATCTTTTACAAAAGGGAAACTCTTTTGTGTATTTCAATGAGTGGGTTGGCGTCTTGGATAAAGGTCATTCTTCCCATGATGTATTCAATATGATGTGTATTAAATGCATGAAGCGCGCCGCGGACCAACGCTGTGCGAAAAGTCGAACATGTCGTGTGAAGGAGTTCATTGCAGACATTTGCACTCATGTGAAGAATGACTTTCTGTTGCAACAACATAATGATAATTCAATTTGGGATTTGGACATTCATAGTCTGAGTCAGCAAACAGTTGGCATGCGTTTTATGCAGTTACTACTAGTATGATTTCTTTAGTGGATATATATGATAAAATATTTTTTTGGAGACACACCTGTGGTTTCATTAAATGTGTGTGAAACTAATGCTATCAAGTAATAAACCACGTGGGAAACTGACTGTATAAGGTCGTGACACTTGTGTCCCTGAGCAAGACACTTAACTATAATTGCTTCTCTCCACCCAGGGGTAAATGGGTACCTGTGAGGGCAGAGATGGTTCTTGTGATTGGTTTAGCCATGTAGCGCATATAATTGTCGCACAGGCTGTATACTCCCCAGGGAGCTGAGATGGTTTAAGGCCCAGTGACCAGGGGTAATAATGTCGGAAGCGCTTTGAGACACCCCGTGAAAAAGCGCTATATAAAAACCGTGTATTATTATTATTATTATTATTAAATGATTTGGGATTGAACAAAACAACATTGACTAGAGTGGTATTCAAACCATCGACCTCCAGATGAATGTGTTGGTGCTCTAGCAACTGAGCTATCCAGCCCTAATATCTTTGTTCGGCGTTCCTAGTTAGAATGGTCACACTTCTGATGAAATCACTGACCTGCCAGAGTGTGACTTCAGCTCTGCTTAAAAACAATTCACAATTTCAATCATGTTATGTATGACTGCACTCCAGCTCAATTAGATTAGATGTACAATTTTAAATAGAGTGAACAGAGTGTGCACATGAAGGTAGTTCAGGATACAATGCATCTTTAGATTGAATCTTACACCATGCTATTCTAAGCTTCAACTTCAAGTTTCATGAGCCCAAGCGTGCCAAGCTGTAATTTTCTTAAACGCTTCATAATCTCTCAGACCAGTATTATATAGGGCTAAATGCTGAAAATTATATATCAATATTTTCCCACTTATTTCTGGATCCTATTGGTTCATAGCCACCAATATTGTTTCTGAAATAGAAACTTTGATTGGCTGGTATTTTCCCGCTTCTTTCGGGATCCTTCCCTAAATCCCTTTCCCCTCTCTTTTTCTATAAATGGATATGTATTTGTTTGTACTTGTTTTATGCCTCTGAAGAAGATCCGGTTTGGATCGAAAGCTAAGGCCACCTACCCTTTTCATTATCAATAAATTGTTAGGATACACATACAATTCATCTTTAGATTGAATCTTACACCATGCTATTCTAAGCTTCAAATTTCATGAGCCCAAGCGTGCCAAGCTGTAATGCATCTTATACCCTGCAATATCACTTAGATCGGTATTATATAGGGCGAAAATGCTGCAAATTATATATCAATAATGTGTTAGGATACAATTCATCTTAAGATTGAATCCTACGCCACGCTAAGCTTCACATTTCATGAGCCCAAGCGTGCCAAGCTGTCATGCTTCTTAAACGCTGCAAAGTCTCGTAGACAGTATTACATGTTCTATTCAAAAGTGTATATATATAATCTCAGTTTTTGAGAATCCATTTCAACTTGATTAGAGACTTGTACATGGAGACCCTGATGAGAGGGGGAAGGCTTAAACAAACCCAAGAGGCATCGATTTTGCCTTGCCCATGTGAGTCTTAAAGTAGTCGATTGATTATTTGCCGTTTGACGTTGATGCTCCACATACTGTTCCAAGCAGGCCCCGGTCAAACGGATTTCTCATCCATATCTGTTGTCATAAGCGGGTCAAGTATTGTGAAAACATGCACGAACTACATGTTATGCATCTTTGCAAGGTAGACTTGACGAGGCCTGTACAAATAGCAGTGTACAATTGTGATATCATGGCTTCCTCGAAAGGTGAAAACTTGCGCTTAATCCTCCCGAGCATTTTTTTAATCTCGTAGAGAATCCCTGTTCATTAAATAGGGATGTGGCTGTATGATGCGGGAGGCTTTTTATAGTGGGTAAAGAGTTCAAAGCAGATTTTTTTTTCTCACTACCGTCTTGAATGGAAAACAAACACAAAATTGGTTGTATGTTATCTGAAAAATGCTGAAAAATATTTCCCGGAGCACTGGGTAATCCTTAAAGATGGTGGGAGCCATGGTATTAAAGCTGGCCGTCACGAGGTCATGTGGGTTGGAGTAGATGGGCTATATCAATCAGGGTAAAGTGTGTTGATGGCCCCAAGTTCTAGTTCTGAGCGGCTTGGACGTTATTTTCTCTGCAGATGAAGTCTAGATTGTGCCAGCATTTATTGTTTTCAGAAGGGATTTCCTTAATACATTCCTTGTATTGCGTGTAATGAAAATTGCTTTGTAAGCTGGCGCCTCCAGAGGGGCTCTTATATCGAGGAAGGTTCCTGATGTGAAGATTTTAATCGTCTTCTCTTCATCTTATCTCCAGAAAGATTGTCTTGTCTTGTTTCCTCATCTTGTTTTCTTGACTTGTTTTCATAAGATTACATATTCCTCAATAAGGAAGATTTAAAAATAGTTGTGCATTAAAAAAATACCACAAGAATGATTACGCCCCCTTTCCTCAAAACATTTTTTGGAAGTTTGTTTCTCTAACTTGGAGAAATTGAACAGAACTGTTTATGTTATAACACATTTTTAAATTTGTCTCAATTCCCCAAATTAAATTTGTCATTGTACGATGCAGTCTGGCTTAGCTTTAGATGTAAATGTTGATTATTTTTAACTTAAAAGCATCGGAATACTTAAAGGGAGCCAGAGGCAAAATGTCTACAGTCTTGTATCCCGTGTATACAGTGTTAAATCAATCTATTTCATTCATAGAGTTATATATAAGAACTAGAGCGCGCACTGGCCTATATACGCGCCCCGGTATGCGAGCAGGCGGCCATTTTCTAAGTTGACAAAACAGCTATCTCACAGCGTGTGTTTGTGCGGCCATTTTGTAAGTTGAACAAACAGCATCGCGTGAGCGTTCAATAAAAAAAACCTCAAACGTGTATTTCATATTCAACGCGCGTGCAGAATGACGCGCTTGTCATCCTGCGGTCCCGTGGCGTTTGTGCACGAAGCATCACTCGTGCGCCCTCTCGTTCTTATATATAACTCTATGATTTCATTAGATGATCGATACAGATGTAGCACACACTAAAGGCACATTTCTCTGATACATCTCAGATACCTAAAATTCTTGGAATTCAAATTCTTTACCCATTCAAATTCACAAATCTAAATTATACAGAAAATTAAAATTGATAGGAGACACTACTAAGGTTGATTTGCTTGGCCTTGGGGCAGATCATGGTTAGTTTGGGTGTGCATAAAAATTAGTTATGAATTGTAGGGTGACAGGGCTAATATTGCAATACAAAATCATTGCTAATAAGGTGCCGCTCAACAAAATTATCAAACTTTTATTGTACTTTAGGCTGGTAACAGGTCTTGGATTAGCAATATTATTTCCAATGCTCAGCAAATAGATTATTAGACTGGTCCTAACTCGATATTCGCTAGGATAATAACAGGGCCCAATTTCATAGAGCTGCTTAAGCACAAAATTTTGCTTAAGCAAAAAATTCATTGCTTAGTAAAATCAGATTACCAGCCAAGACTCCACTCAATTGTTATGCTAAGTAAACAACAGCTAAATACTAGTCATAAGCAATGTATATGGCATGAAATTTTGGCCAGTAACATGTGTAAAATAAGAGAGCTATTTTCGTGCTTAAGCTTTTTTTTTGCTTAAGCAGCTCTATGAAATTGGCCCCTGGTCATATGATTTCATTGGATAAATATGCAGTGACGTAAGCTTTCCATATCTGTGTTATGATTGGTCCGAGGTGAAGTAGTTTATCAACCCCCGCGGGTCTAAAACTCAGTGGGGTTGGAAGGAAACTCATTTTGAAGGCATCTTTTCATTTATTATTATTATTATTATTATTATCATTATTATTTATTCGGCCAAGATTTCAACAAATGGTACAAGATACAATATTACCGTACTAAAGAAATATAACAGTATAAGAAACAACGAATGTAAACTTATAACACCTAGAACAATTGTAAACCAAAGATTGAATGAGACAGAGCACTGGCAATCAAGCAAGACAATTATAAAAACAGACAGGACAAGCCCATTCTAAGATGGCCAGGATTAATAAAAGTGAACCTAACCACTGTGACTCGAAAGCCTATCAATCCAATCTTAAAATAGGAATAGAATCTTTAACAAACATTTAAAAGCAGTAAAGATAAACTTTGGAAAATATAATAAGTATTAAGAACAAAATAAATATGTATATGTTAAGAAAAACCTATTTATATGTAGCAAGATTATTTGGAAGTGCACATTTGAGTTTAAAAAAGCTGACCTAATGTGGAAAATGTTACAGCACTGTATAATAGGGACAGTGCCTGGGTGCATGTTACCTTATCAGCCTCAAATATACTGAAGATTATCCAAATAGGAAATAATAAATCAATAGAAATATACTGTATCCATACAGCCCAGGGGGACTCAAGTTGCAAGTATTGAAGGGTTTGATATTTAATTCCGTATGACACCTGATCATCGATGTCGTTCATACACAAGTAAGGGGTAGTTTTACATAGGATTCTGTGTAAACGATCTATCTTTGGCTCGATAAAAAAAGAGACTTGTTCATGATGTATGTTACGTTTCTTATAACTACTGTCTTAACTAAATTGATGGCTTGGAGCACACAATGTAAATGATATTGAAAGATTTCGTTTAAAGTCAGAGTTGTGAGTTTTTTTTATGCAAATTGTCCCAAGTTGTGGCCACTATTCTGGGAATTGTCTGCAGGCCTGTTTGTTTTCGAAAGGGCAAGGGCATGCGGCACCAAGCATGACATTTTCTCCGTGGTAAAGGGCACCCTATGAGGAAATTAAATCTATACTGGAGAGCATTTCAAGGGCACCGCGGCAAATACCCAGGGGCATGGAGGCAATCGCATTTTATGTCTCTGTCAAGTATCATGCCTGCTGTCTGTGCATGTCTCTAAGCAAAGAGTAAGGACAGTTAAAGCCATTGGACACTTTCGGTAAACAGTATTGTCCAAGGCCCACACTTTGTGTATCACAACTTCTATATAAAATAAAAAAACCTGTGAAAATTTAGGCTCAATCGGTCATCGGAGTCGGGAGAAAATAACGGGAAAACCCACCCTTGTTTCCGCAACTTTCGCCGAGTCATGACATGTGTTTTTAAAAATAAATCCATAATTCTCGATATCGAGAATTGATATTTTTTTAATGTTTTCTCAAAAAGTAAAGCATTTCATGGAATAATATTTCAAGAGAAGTCGTTCCACCACTACCTTCTGTAAACCCTGTAAGTTATTTGTAAATCTGTGAACTTTTTTTTTTTCTGTACCGAAAATGTCCAACGGCTTTAACCCCATTATTTGTTCAGTTCTTGAGTTCCTCATGAATGTTCAACAGTGGCATTTCGGTTGCCATGTGGATGTGCCAGTCATTCCCCTCTCCTTGCGTTTACGCGATCGACACTCAGTGCACGAAATCCACACCTACTTGACAATCCCTACCATGTCTCTGTTGCAATCTTCAAATTTACCTCCGGCAAATTGCTGTGGGTGCCCCTTTGCTTTTGTCGCAGTGTGCCCTTGTATAGTGTAAGAAGCAATTTACTTTTTTTCCCCCCTCAAAGAAATGCCCTTTACCTGATGAAAAAGTGTCCCTTCAATGCTGGATCTTGACTAATTTTGACTTAAATGCCAGAGATTTATAAGAATATTGATTCAGCTTCTTCCCATTGTAGAAGAGTTCTGGATACTACGCTTTCTTTGATGGATTACTGTGGAATGGTTAAGCTTCTAGACGATCTGACAGAAATGGGTGTAGCGTAACGAATGTAGATTACATTCCGCAGTACATCTCTTACTACTCTGTAAAGTCTCTTCTTGTGGACTTACGGCAATAATGAACATCTATTCCATGCTTGTCACACTACATCTGAATGTAATTGACCAAACCTTTTATGTTCAAAGACACTGTAGTTACGCTTTGTTTGCAAATGCGCTTTTGTGAAAATGTTTAGTTTTCTGTCCAAAGGATTTGTTGAAGGATTTACTAGTCATGAAGCTCTGAAGTTTGTCGTAGTCAGGCCTGGAATTACACGCAGGCCACAGAGGACATTGCCTCCGTTGCCCCTGGTCTTGGCCTTGGTGCCCCTTCAAAGTTTCCCATTGACGTAAAGATTTTCCAAAGGAAGGGCCCTTTTTCAAAACGAAAACGGCCTCGCCCTTTGTAAGATGAAATTCCAAGACTGGGTAGTTCGGAATAGATTTCCTTTTGTCTCTTGAAAATATGTGTATTTATTTAGTGTACGGCATCTTAAAGTGCAGTCTTCCCATTGAGTGTGCATACAGCTTTATGCACAGACGTTGTAACCTCGGGGGCTACATGTACATGATGCTGGCTAGACATGATGTAGCTAACCCAATTTCAAATTGATTGTCAGGATTAGAGAATATGTGTAATGGGGACTGGGAAGCTCTCTCATTACTCCGCATCAACATACGCTTGCCCCTCGTTGTTATTTGAAACGCTAACCTGTTTGCGTTCCATGACGTAGTTTGAGCCCCGCTCCCATTAAACGCAACGGGCAAGTGTGAAATGGAGGGGTACATCTTGTTACACTAGGTGTAGTGAGATAGTGAAATTGTATCGCCACGTAGTTACGTTGACTTAAAGGGAAAGTACAGCACTACTTGAAGAAACCCAGTTTAGTTGTAAGACACCTTTGTATGAAATTGTAGTGCTATGGTGGTTACATAGACTTAAAGGGATAGTACAGCACTGCCTAAAGAAACCCATACACAAGTTTAGTCTTAACTTTTGAGTTGTAACTTGTTAGACACCATAAATGTACCATGTATATGTGTTTGAAATAGATATACATGTATGCCGCCATACAAATGCTGTGATTCAACATCATCATAATCATCATGTGAATTTTTCATCATGCTTGAATTTTGACTTAGTAAAATAAAAATGAAGGACTCTTCCGTAAGTTTTGCTTGATATAAATCATTGGCAACTGACAACTTTTTTATTTTGTTGTCTGACATCACAAGTGCTTGATTTGTATATAAGTGCGTCATAACACTGCTTATGAAGTGCTTAATAAATGTTGACTATTTATTGTTTATATTAAAAAAGGTTTGCGCTTAAAGGGCGGAATATACCTTCGGTCGTATACTCCAAACATTGATGACCATAAACAACTTACTCTGCAGCTGTTGATAATGTTTGACATCCTGAGAAACAATTTCCCTCAAATGAATGTAGTTTTACAGAGAGGGATCAAAACCAATTAAATCTGAGAAATTGTTTGCATGAAACGTTTCTCAGGATTGTGTAATCCAATAACAGATTAAAATTCTTCATGCGTGGACATAAACACTCCAGATATTCGCGATATCTCGAGAGCGCTACCACCTTTGGAAATGTAATTTTGAAAGGTTAATTTCGTTGTATGAGTGTCATGATTAAAGCCATTATACACTTTCGGTAAACAGTATTGTCCAAGTCCCACACTTCGTGTATCACAACTTATATATAAAACACCAAACCTGTGAAATTTAGGCTCAATCGGTCATCGGAGTCGAAAAAAAATGACAGGGAAAACCCACTCCTGATTCCGCGCGTTTCGCCGTGTCATGACATGTGTTTAAAATAAATCCGTAATTCTCGCTAACGAGAATTTATATTGCTTTACTGTTTTCTCAAAAAGTGAAGCATTTCATGGACTAATATTTCAAGAGAAGTCTTTCACCATTACCTTCTGTAAACCCTGTAAATTATTTGTAAATCTGTAAAAAAAAAAATTTTTGTTTTTTGTTTTTCTGTACCGAAAGGGTCCAATGGCTTTAAAACAAAGCGAACGGTTCAAGAAACCAAAGGTATACTTTGTCTTTCAAGCCCCCCTTAAAGAATACGTGCTCTCCTAAATATTGTCATCATCAGGAGATGACGAAGGGTTGCTTTGATGTGTTTTTTTGCCGGAGGTGATGTTTTGTCAGAGGTGTAAGTGAAACTGATTCCTGAATATTAATAAAAAAAAATTGTTTGCATTAATAATTTAATTCTTGCATGGGAGAATCTAAATTCAGCCTTGCCCCTTCAACTGTTGTTTTTTTTTCCAGGCAAGTTCTACTCGGTAAACATGAGATCAGGGCAAAATTATCATTACAAAAATGTGGTTACTAGCCAATTGCCATTTCTAATTTACAATCTGTGTGACTGACATCCTGCTAATATTTGCCAAGCAGAAACTTAAGCAACATTTTCTGCTTTTGCAGCGCATATGAAATTTGAACAAGTTAGACAATGATTTTAATGGAATCACTGGTATCACAACATGGGCATTCGCACCATTTAAAGGGAAGGTACACGTTTGGTAATTGTCAAAGACCAGTCTTCTCACTTGGTGTATCCCATCATAACCATAAAATAACAAGCCCGTGAAAATTTGGGCTCAATTGGTCATCGAAGTTGCGAGGAAATGATGAAAGAAAAAACACCCTTGTTGGACGAATTTTCTAGCTAGAAGTCTTTTATTATTTTAGTGAGAAATTACCTATTTCTCAAAAACTAAGTTACTTCAGAGGGAGTCATTTCCCACAATGTCTTATACTATCAACATCTCTCCAATGCTCGTTACCAAGTCAGTTTTGAAGTTAATATTTGTTTTGAGTAACTACCAAATGTGCACCTTCCCTTTAACTCTTCTAAATAAGTTGCTAAAAGTTCAAGATGTAGGACAAAATGAAATGAAGAATGGTGAAATTCAAAATGGCAACTGAAGATGCGGTTGTAAAGAATAGTACTCAACATTTTTTAATCAGCACCCCAATCACCCCAATATTGACAAAGTAAACGAACAAAATCCATTCTGGCGTGAAAATCCACCTTGATCAAAATATCTGAAGATCATACTGTACTACTTTGTCCGTAACTCTTCAGTAAACTGGCGCTCAGTTCTCTGAGTGAAGGATAAAAACCACAGTCTTCTCAAGTCCCCCTTCCTGACCTCTTGCCCATGAGGGATAATTACCTTTTTATTGGGTCTACTGAACTGCCTTCCACGAGGTCCCACACTTCCCTAGTCTGTTGACACACGCGTCTGGAAATTATGAAACGGTGCCATGGGAAGGGTTAATACGTGTACTTGTAAGATCTTTTCAAATATTTTTTTGGTGTGTCAATAAAGACATCGTACTGTCTGTTGATTTTGTCCAGCACATGAATATCTATGATATTTGGGAAATTCACTTTCAGGAATGTTCACCATGCATAGATTCAATTCACAGGGTTTGATTTACTGTAAGTGAGAAACACAAAACAGGGGAAGACTGTTTTGCAAAGAAATGATTGAGAAGTGGTAGCCAGACATTAGAAGCCAAAAGTTATTTCTTATGAATTTGCACTTTTGTGAATATCTTTTCTCAGGTTTAAGCCCGGTTCATTCTTCTTGCAATTACAAATGTGGAGCAAATTTGACATCCCAAATTGTTCAACTCCTTGCAAAACATTTGTTGCAAAAGAGCCTTGTGACTACAAAATTTACTTCGTATTCGCATTCACAGGAAGTACATGTATGCACATGGCTATACTAAATTAATTTGTTTATAATGACCACAAAATCGACCCCAGTTGCCATTCTTTTGTTTTGTCAGTTGGTCATTGCTACACAGAAAAAGAGCGTTGTCCTTTCAAACCATCGATTGGGTCAATCACACTTGAATGTACACCTCCTTTCAAACCATCGATTGGGTCAATCACACTTGAATGTACACCCATGGGAGCATGGTAAACGCAGTATTTCAATGGATACATTTTCTTGTATAGATGACTAGTCATTCATATGGTAATAGTAATTAACATTTACTGAGCAGTTGTAAAATACCAGCATCGGTGAGCTTGCAGCATGACTTCTAGTCTTGAATGGCCATTGACCAGGCCTGCATTAACCATGCATTCCTTCTCTTGCATCCTTTACTTACCATAGTATAGCATGAGGACACAATGTAGGGGGGGGGGGTGCTGTGATCTCATCTTCTTGGACATTCCATTGCTCATGGGACACCCGAGGTCATCATGGGTAGATGATGTCCAACTTGATCTCGGAGAGTTTCACAGAATGACTCAAGGTGATGCGATGCGCACCCATCTCAAGTGTGCACATGCCTGCATCGCCAAATTTGTGTCTTAGGGCCATTGAACACAAGTAGTGTTTTCCTGCCTCATACTGACATAGCCAGTGTATAGTGAGAGGGTTCACGCTAGATATTATTACTCAAAATACTGGGACATTGGGCGGACGTCGTACGCTGGCCCTGCTGATTGTAACCCAAGGGTGCGACTCGCTTTTGATCTTAATTTTATGTGTACATACGTTGTTGAGGCGGAATTCTAAATCAGCCGTGGATTTGGTTTTGGTTAATGCTCTGAACAATGAACCACTTTATAAAAATTTAGGTCAATGTAATGTGTAGGAAAAATATTACATTTTGAAAGAATGGACGGGAAAACAATTTCGGGAATTTGTTTCTGTTTTTTTACTCTTGGTTCTGTGCTGACAGCAACTGAATCCTCACTGTTTCCCATGAGGTTATTTTTGTTGTTCCTGTTTAAAGATGTTGCATGACAATAATTAAAAAATCAATTCGCTTTCTGCTCTATCGGCTAGGCTTCGAATTGAAGATACCCAAGCTTACATTTGTATGGACTGTGAAAGGGGTAACCCTGTTTCAGCCCTAGGAGTAGGTGGCAATGGCCTCTGGAAAAAAAATTGTTGCCCACACCTTGAAGTGGCCTTCAGGCCTTGTGTGTTGTGCATTTTGTATAAAACAAAATATAAAAAAAGAAGAAAAAGAAGAATTATTTTATAAGTAAACATTCATATAAAGTTTTTTTTACTGAGAAGCACATGCTGTACATGTATTTGTACACAATTTTATGTTATTCTGTGGCTGATATAAATCACACACATTTCCCCATAAATAAATACTTGTTCATTTGGCAAATTGCTGTGGGTCTAGGGAGTTGGCTTTTAAGGTTTCCTAAAAAGAGAGTGTCGTTCGGGTCAATGAGTCTGAGGTACAAGGGTAAAAATCACTGTGAGCTGGGTCGATACTGGCGCTTCAAAGTGGTTTGAAATGCATTACTGTAAGCACACCAGCACCCTAAGTCCTTGGTGTGTGTTAGACGCAGCATTTACAAGATGATCTTGAACATCGTATCTTTTTGAGAAATTATTGATTGCTTGTCGTCCTTGACCAAGTTTTGTTTTTTCAGGATTGGGATGTAGGTCTGGTGAAAAACAACCTTTGATTTGAAAAGTAATCAACACCAAAGTGCTATTTTTGTAATTTGTTTTAGATGTCTTCTTAAAATTGTCTGTTAGATATTCTTCATCTTTGAGAGATTGTGAGAAATGAACCTAGAAAATAGTTATTTCTATAAAAATATAAAACCTTATTAGTTCAGTATGAAATTGGGACAATCGTGACCCAATATACAAATGAAAAAAAAACAATTTTAAGCAATATCCATGTTTCTCCTCCCACAAATGTTATACACCCTATAAAAACAAAAGCATTAACCATATTTCCCTTCCCACTTCCACTTTTATGCTTGCTACATAATTTTCCAGTTATTTTCTCAAGAATGCAAATTTAAAGCATTCTCTCATATGATGACAATTAACTGTGTATGTAACTCTAAGATGATATTCAAGTTTGATCACCTGATATACCATGCACTCTATATCTGTGAAGCCTATGTAACATTCGCAACCTAACCGCTGACATCTAAATATCCCTTCACAGCTTGTACGCGCCCATAATCAAATTCTTGGTCCAATAAATAATTTTCAGGCTTTTCTATATATAAAGACACGCTTGCGGTGTACTCCTTATAGGGCTGTATACACTCTTAGCACTAGTACATTCACCCCTAAGGGCATAAAGGGTAGCCGCTTTTCTGCTGTGCGTCTTAAGTTTTTAGCATCACTTCATCCTCATGATTTCATGGTTGACCCATATTTTTCTCACCCTTGATCTTCACTTAGTCTGGACATAGAAAGAAAGAAATCCTTAAAGGCAAAGTAAACCTAAATAGTTTTTTGACTGTTTGATTGTTTTAATCCTTTATAAATGAAGATGTATTCAGTAAAACTGGTTGAATTTTTTAGACAACGTCGAAAAAATTGGGAGCGAGGTCCACGCATAAAGAATAATCCCTAAAAGGAATACACAATCTAAAAAAACCTTAATGACAGAACACTACCCAGATTCCAAATTTTGGGCATAAAAACTGAAATCTTTCTACATAACCACATTGCTTAGAAGTGAAATGTTGTCAAAGTGCTTTATATACTGTCAAAAGCTAGTGTAGGCTTCTAACCAAACGGTGTTATTGCCATTAATTAGTGATTACCAAACAGATGACTTCCCTTTACAGGGAAAATAATCATGTTTTCTTTTTTAAGATAAATTTAATTCTGTCCTTTACTTTTCAATAAAGACACCATCCAAACAAAAATATCAAATCAGTTGCCACTTCAGTGTTTCGATTGTCAGGGATTTTGTGTATTGGATTTTTTTTTCTATTGCTGCAATCATAACAAGAAATTTGTGATTTGGGGATGATCAAATGATATTTCCTTACTACAGCTCTAGGATTGCTACAGTATGAACATTTAATCAGTGAGCTTTCAGATTGAAACCGATAAGAGTTCTCGTAATAATCGCCAATCCTTTCTTTAACATCAGTGATTGACATATTATTTGTGCGCGGTACTCAAAAGGGGAGTGGGAATTCATTTACAGAAATTGCTTTTTTTTGACGTGTCAGGCCTTCATAAACATTACACGTTATAAGGACAATGTGACCCTGGAGAAAAAATTGTTGTGGGCTGGCAAGAAAAAGCATTATTAATAAATCCAAGTCTTCATCGCTCAAGGTGAAGGGTTTTTTAAAGACAATATTTATATAAGTTCGGACACTGCCTTGCGTGGACACACAGGCAAATAGCTTCCAATGTCAAAGCATCTGTCAAAGGTCCATGTTTCTTCTGGCGATTTGACTCAACAAATTATTTATAAATGTGAAACGATCTGCCGGTTATAAGTGGTGGTTAATTAAAAAAATTAATTAATATCTTGTGTCCATCAGCCATGTACTTATAAAAAAAAATTATAATTTTAATTTTGTTATTGTCCGTGGCACGATTAAAAATACAATTGTGTGCATTTTTTTTCCATTTTGAGACACCATCATCTGTCAAAATTTATTCTGAGGAAAGCAAATCTTGAGTATATTTTTTTTGAAAAGCTAGATTCACACCCATTTTGTAGTCATTGAGAGACACCAACAAAAAAACTTGTCAAAATTCTGTAAAATTTTAAGTGGTCAATATTTCATTCAAAACAACAAAACATTTTTACAAAAATCCTAAGATGTTGTGGCTGTTTATGTCAGGCTTATTTTATTTATTTAATATTTTTTTCAACCCCAAATTAATTCAAAATAATGGTAATTATTATAAAAGTAATGGCTATGTCTTTTAATCAGTGTGCCTTCAGATGGAAACTTGTAAATTTTTGTGACAATAATTTCAAATCCTGTACTTTAACACCAAGGTTGGAATTATTACACCTCAGTATGAAAGCTTCTCCTTGTTTTATTGTCAAAATTGTTTTCTCGGAAGTCAAGATCTCCTGTTTCAAACAACACAAATGTATCAAATCCATTTCATTATGGCCTACATTCTCTCCATTCAAAACAATTCTACTCCTCAGTTTGTCTTTTCCTTATTTTATTTCTTCTACTCGCTGCTTGCCGTAATGAAAAAGTCCTAGGCTTTGAGTGAAAAAAATAAAAAAATCTCCTCATCACAAGCTTTGCTTCCATTGAAGTAATAAATGGACGATGAATTTAACCCCTGTTTAATCATATTCTTGTACTGCACTTTTGTAGTTTATCAATGCATTTATCAAATTTCGCCAATTTCTTCAATTGAGACTTCATATATGCCTTTGTTATGCACTTCAAGTTAATTTTTAAAATCAAATGAGGAATATTTATTGGATGTCATTCTGCAAGTTTTACATTTTGTTTTGCATTTCAATTTTTGTTTAGTAAGGTTTTTTTTTAAGGTTGATTGAATGGGTCATCAATCTGAAGGTTAACTTTGCCATTTTTCAATTGTCATCAAAAATACTTTTATTTAAAATAGTTTGTTTAAAAAAGGACAAAAAAATCTTGCAATTTGTGAGAAAACTATTGTCCCACCTACATTGTACCTCTTGACTCCTTGTCTCTATTCTTGTTTTGATTTGCCAAGTTCAGTGAAGCCCAAATCAGTGATTTTTCAGTCTCACTACATGGTCAACAATGGTCAACATGCTAGATCTATACCTATCGTCACAAACCTCTGGAAGGGAAGCACAGAAAACCAACACTGATTGTCACATGGTCAACAATGGTCAACATGCTAGATCTATACCTCTCGTCACAAACATCTGGAAGGGAAGCACAGAAAACCAACACTGATTGTCACATGGTCAACAATGGTCAACATGCTAGATCTATACCTCTCGTCACAAACCTCTGGAAGGGAAGCACAGAAAACCAACACTGATTGTCACATGGTCAACAATGGTCAACATGCTAGATCTATACCTCTCGTCACAAACCTCTGGAAGGGAAGCACAGAAAACCAACACTGATTGTCACATGGTCAACAATGGTCAACATGCTAGATCTATACCTCTGGTCACAAACCTCTGGAAGGGAAGCACAGAAAACCAACACTGATTGTCACATGGTCAACAATGGTCAATATGCTAGATCTATACCTCTCGTCACAAACCTCTGGAAGGGAAGCACAGAAAACCAACACTGATTGTCTAACCAAAAGTGACTGCACGTGTACAAACTTGTTACGAGCCCCTTTAAGTACTTAAGTACGTTCAGTACGCCTGTGTCAAAATACAAGTATTTCAGAAGTGTCAAAATACAAGTTTTTCAACTTCGAATGAATCGTGCTTTAACAATAACAGGGTCACCTAAATCATTTAATGTCTCATATCTTTTGAATTGAATAACAATACCTCTATCTGTATTTTGTACTATTTTGTACAGATAAAAAATAATGTTCAAATGTTGACTTTGAGTTGAGTCTGACAAATACCTTTGAATTATGAGTAATGGAGAATACTTAATACCCACAAATGCAAATGAAACAAATTCTTTTAAAAAGTCTCGAGTTTTTTCTTCAATTTTCTGGTCTATAAAATAAATAATTCTGGTCCAGTAAATATTTCTTGGCTGCAAACAAGCCCTTCTGTCGTTATGGATTTCCCTCCCCAAATTGTTGGTGCTACGTGCATGGGATTGTAAACTGGTACATACTAATTTGTACATTTTTCTTGGTCAAGCAGATACAAAATTCTCTCTAAAATTCATTTTATCTAGGATAGGAGATGCTATAACAAATTAATTGTTTGTTGGGCCATGCATACCTGCTTAATAACAAAAAAAATGCTCTCCTTGCAGCAATACTTGCGATTTTGAAATGTTAACTGACAAGTAACAAGAACATGTTTATCCTGCGCCAGTACAGTGTCGCCATTTCATGGCCATCTCGTACTTGGTGACATATACTTGGCTGCATTCTGAACTCAGAGTAAGTTCCTCCTGCCGTTTAACGTTTTGTTACATGATATACCATCAATCTATGTATTTTTTTCAATGGTTTGAGAAGTATAACAAATATTCAAGTGCTCAGCCAAGTGAGGCATGTTCCATGATGAACTGTTTAATTGGAAACTTTGAGAGAGGCTGGCGGCAGTTTCATTTGTAGTTGCTTTTAGATTATTGTGATTATGAGGGGTATTTTGGAGAACAATGGAATTATTGGTAAAGTCTGCTGCCCCCCCCCAATCATTTTCTAATGTCTCTCTCTACTTCTGATTTGTTCAGAAAGTTAAAGGCAGGGGACACTATTGGTAATTGTCAAAGACTAGCCTTCACAGTTGGTGTATCTCAACATATGCATAAAATAACTAACCTGTGAAAATTTGAGCTCAATCGGTCATCAAAGTTACGAGATAACAATGAAAGAAGAAAACACCCTTGTCACACGAAGTTGTGTGCGTTTTAGACCTCAAGTTCTAAACTTGAGGTCTCGAAATCAAATTCGTGGAAAATTACTTCTTTCTCCAAAACTATGGCACTTCAGAGGGAGCTGTTTCTCACAATGTTTTATACCACCAACCTCTCCCCATTACTTGTCACCAAGAAAGGTTTTATGCTAATAATTATTATGAGTGATTACCAATAGTATCCACTGCCTTTAAGTCAATTGTAAATTAAAGGGCAATGCCCTCTCTCCATAATTCTGATGAGAGAATATAGGCAGAAAACCTAGCTGAATTTTCAGTATTAAATCAAAATGAAGGGGCTTTCATTGAAAAATTACATGATTTCTAAGTCGAAATTTTAGGAATGGTAGACCGTTTCCAGTTGACCAACGGAGGGGTTCCAATGGAATGCGCAAAACACCAATGTGCGTATTCACTCATGTAGGATTGCTCCCCACTTCAGTACAATGATGTCATCCAGTGGAATGTTCTTTTGTGACTAGAACATACCGATTTTTGAAACACCTAAGCCAGAGAGCTAACCTAGTGTCAGTTTCATTTTGGTTAAGCCTTTGAAATTGGCAAAAGCTTTTTTAAAATGTCTTCTGGTCATGGCTTTTTCTGTACGCTGAGTTTTATATTATGCTGAATGGAACAAAGTAGCTGGACTGGCACTTCTGAAAACACCATAAAATTCATGATTCATTTTTTGTATGTTGCTTTACGGGTCCAAAGTTCCTTAGAAGTGCATTTTACCCTGCATTATGTACCCTCTTGATTTTATAATGGTCTCTTAATTTGAGACTCCATCCAGTATAGAGGATAGAGAACATTTAGGGAAAAAATTAAATACTCCCAAGTTTCCAGTTAGCGAGGATAAAAAGTATTTATAAATTGGACTCATTTCTCTGATTTGGAAATTGGATTGTAATTTAAGAAATTAAATGCTGGTGGATGACTTTGATCATCTGACTCTAATCAATTTGATTTCCATGAAGGGTATTGCATGTTAACTATATACACTGCTAACATATGTCAGTGTACATGGGTAAAACCAAAATGAATATTCTTTATCCCCGATGCAAATTTAACATCTATAGTTGCAGTACCCGCTGCAAAAACATAGGATTCAAACTGCCTTAGCTACTAGGCAATCTCGGTGGTCTAGTTGGTATGACACTGCTCTAGAAATGCAAAGGTTGTGGGTTCGAATCTCACTCGAGTAATATGCCTGTGATTTTGTTCACAGAACTCGGAAAAGTATGCAGTGCTAACACACATTGGTGTATGGGTAAAACAAAAATGAATAAATCGCAATGATAAAATACCCACAAGGTTGAAATGTTCCAAATGTGCAGTAGTGAGAGTTGATGCTGATTTCCATTTAACCAAATAGGGTTCAGACAATTTTGGTTTTTAGTCTTAGTTTGGTCATGGGAAGAACAAAATATGGCTATATGTTGTGATAAAAATTTTTGTTTCCAACAGTTTCATCAAAAGTTGTGTTTTCTTTCAAGATTACTTTGTCAGAAAACCACATCATAGTTTGTTGATTCATTGGTTTTTTTCTTCATCCTGAATCTTGTTTATCATCAAAAATTTCATCAAGTGAATTTCTAGGTTTACAAAAAAGGGGGTTATAGAACAAAACACTTATTCACAATGGTACATATTCCTTTGAATTGATTTATTTGCTGTGCATCCAGGCACGACGCAATGTTTCCAAGGCTCGTCTTTTGTTTGCTCTGTGCCTAATGTATGGTATACAGTGGGAGACAGAGACCATGCATTTTGTCCTCTTAGTTATGTACTTAATTAGATGCTGAAGGACATGAGAGGATGTGGTGTTAATTACTGTGTGTACAGATGAAGCACATTTACCAACGGATGCCTCAATACAAGTCTTAAGTGCTCAGTTTAACAAGTAAATAATTGCCTTGAATCCGCTATCAGACACATTTATTGCATGTTGTTTTAGATTTAAGCCTACATGACTGATTAGTAAAAAACAGTCATGTACGTAAAATATGGAAATACAAGAGCCATCCCCTATTAATTATAATTACCTACAAGACAAATTGAAAATGAATTTATTTAGTGCAAATTATAATATAATTTTGTTCAAATGCGCTGAACTATAAAATATTAATAATAATACAGGTAAATACACAATAACCATACGTGGTAATTACACACATTTAAAAGAAGCAAATATTACATTAAAAATGAGCACTTAAAATGTACCCTCTGTACTATCCTCTTGATTTCAAAATGGTTTCTTTATATTTTACTCCACCCAGCAGACAACAAAAAACATTGCTGAAAAATTATTACGCACTCCAACGTTTATAGTATTTTTTATTGTTATTTAGACTATAAACAAGCATAGAAAATCTGTCATGAATATGTATTTCTCGTAAAGAGAATCCAGAACAATTGAGCTGTATATTATTATGTGCAACATGATAATCAATATTGCATTATACACTTGTTTATTGTTTATTTACGAGTCTGTCATGAATATGTCTTTCTCGTAAAGAGAATCCAGAACAATTGAGCCGTATATATTATGTGCAACATGATAATCAATATTGCATTATAGACGTGATTGTAAAGGGGCTTATATATAATGTTCAAGGCACCTTGAATGCCACATTGTTCCGTGATTAATCCGGCCGAGACCTAATTAACAATGCAATTTAACAAACCATATAATTTGTCACTTACATGCATGGTTTGTAACCTAGAGTGAGGTATTGTTGTGCAGATGTAATGGTGTTGTACCTGTACAGGATGGCTATCGAATGACCACAGTTTATAGATTGACAGTACATGTAGCACAGACCCATGGTCTTTATTTGTACAAGCCCCTGTTTGGAGACAGTACCTGATGCATCTTTCCTATATGTTTAGTAGGCAAGCTGCAGAGTTGTGAAACCTAATGAAAAATAGAAAATAAAACATTCGCACCGAAGAGTAGGTTATACTGTTCTAACATTACTAATTCTATGCCTTCAGTGTCATTTAGGGCCTAAGTTCATAGTGCTGCTTTACAGCTGATTTTAGGCTTATTGTAAAATGTCCATTTCATAGCGCTGCTTACCGCGCAAGAAAAGGCATGCTAACCTTTCAATTCAATTGAATTCAATTCAAGAATACATTTATTTCCATACTCTCATAAAAGAATAACGACAGTTACATGTATAACGGAGTAAAGCAAAATATATCTTTAAGTAAGAGTAAACATAAATAAATAAATAGAGTACGGGGCCAATTTGGTAAGCATGAGCTTGTAAAAAACAGCCAGACAGATAAGAAAACAAGACAACCAGACAGACAGACAAACATACAAAGGACAGATGAACATAAGTCATGACACTGCACGAAAATGAACGACGTAACAATGTAAATCCACGCTAAATGCCAAAGATGGCCGCCAAATTTTTCAGCTACAGTTGATACCAAATTTTGCTTACCGTTAAGCAGCACTATTAAATTGGGCCATGGTTAAATATTTTCCTTAGTTTTTTTTTTATTTGTCTCCAGAGACCCCTTAGCAATAACCTTCCTAAAGTAGTAGCACTGGCAGAGCCATGGTGTTGCATGCAACCTGGGGGCATCTCGGTGTATTTTGTGATACAGTTTTGAATTTGAAAATCCAGCGTTATCATTCATTTAAAATTAAACTGTTGTGAGAAAGAGAACAGTTTCACTTTTAAATCTACTGTGAATTTGAACACCCCGTTTCCAAATTCCATATAAAAGAAGAAAAAAAAAACCTGCTGCATTGGGACATTTCGAACATCCCATGGACTACGCAAAAAACACGATACTTCTTCATTTCATCGCTCGGAAGTTGGATAATAATACGAGTGACCCAAATGCATGCCTTAATCTTTAGAGTGCGTGCAGTTGACATGAGGCTACCCTTGGGAAGGATTGGTTTGCAGGTCTTCCCTGGTGGTTGTGTTAACCCCCCTGGACTTTTCTATGGTGTGTGATACCTTCAATTTGAATATATTCCATGTTTGTTTTTTCACTACTAAAGTAACCATTGTGGAATAAAGTTTTAAGCTGTGTTCCCTTTGAACTTTTTGTTGTTAAAAGTAACACGACTTTTCTGTAGAATGAAAAAATTAAATCAAATGGGGCACATGGTAAACTGACCTCCCTGTCAACTTAACGCGGACGTAATATTAATCTAACATGCCGAAAGAAGTCTTGGGTCACTTCCGCAGAGCAGACTGCCCAGAGCCATAGTAACTTTTAAGCAGGGTCACTAAAAAGTCCATTGGGTACAGCTCCGTGCTGTAAACCTACTACGAAACGTCGCAGAATATAAGTCAAGGTGGGATCGCACGATAGAATTACACCAAAACCAGTAACGACAACTTTCCCCGCTACAGAGGGAAAAAAAGTTCAATGGGAACTCGGCTTTAGTTGTGTTGAACTATAACAACGATTCTGTTAGGCCTAAGTCTTGATTTTTGTCAACATTTTTTAGGCTAAACTTCCATCTTGAGTTAGTTTTAACTTGAGCAGTTGCCATTAGAGTACCAGACAGAAATTATCAAAGTCTCTTTCGGTTGTGAAAACATGAACAGTAAAATCAACACATAAACAAGATAAATAATTTGGTAGGAATATTCCCTTTTATCAATTAACTTTCATTTGAAAGTTTCACTTGTTGCCTAAATCCTGTATTAAAAGTTGTATCCACTTTACAGCAGAACGTGAGTACAGATGAGCCATCATATTTTCTCTTCACTCCAGAGCTTTTTAGCGAAATGATATTCTGCTCACTTATTCTCTCCAAGGCTGAATGAAAGATTAGGCGCTAATAGATCAGCGGCGATAATAGATTTATAAGATACCCACCAGAGTCTTAAAGAAAAAGAGCCATCGATGACAGCACAACGCTCATAAATTTTTAATGAGAAAGTTTCTCGTTCAGTTCAGTCCGTTTGTCTTGCTAGGTTCAGTGACTCTTGATCAAAGAGGTTTTTATTGTTAAATTTACCACAATGTTTGATAATCCCTATAAACTAGGAGCATTAAATCTCTATAAAAGAGAGTCCGATATGTTCAGTTGTCATAAATCCCTTTGGAGATTTGTATGCAGTCTCTACATTCGGTTTCAGTCACTCTAACTGATTGAAACCAGGGACGCCTTATAAAAATTGAGTCCTTTGTCCCAATTGTTCAGAGTGACTTTCAATCTGGAAAGCGTATTTTTCAATCTGAAAAGCGTATTTTTCAATCCGAGTTTATAAATATAGAGTATAGTAAGCCAAGGCTGAGGAAATTTGTCAGAGCTACCTGCTCATGTTGCAATGTAACACACTGTACATACTACCCTACTCACTGAGACGGTAAATTACACAATAGAAATATATGACATTGATGTCCTGTACATTTGGCTGAGTGGTCGAGCACACTGGACTCAAGCGTTGGTCTTCTGATCAGCAGAGTGTGAGTTCGAGTCCGGGTCTTGATACTTGTGTCCTTAAGTAAGACACTTAAATGGATTCGTAGTTCGGATGTGGCAGAAAGCTGTAGGTCCCTTGTGTTCTTCACCCTTATACAAGGTGCTAAACACAATGTATATAAAAGGGTTTCATATTCAAAAACCTTTAAAATATTAAGATGGCTATTAACTAAGTTATTAAATACTAATTATTAAACATCTTGGCTTGAAAACCAATCAAGGATGTAAAACTGGATTTGGTTTGGACTTGGGTTTAGATGCAAAATCGATTGGGAACTTCTCTAAAAAGAAAAGTTGATTTTGATTTTTTTTTCTTTTCCTGTGGTACTTTCAGAACCTACATTATACTAAAAAGAGATTTACCGGTACACATCGTGTCCCGCAAATCTCATCTATAATGTATGTGAGATTTGATCTATTGGAAATATTTAAAGGTAAGCAGTTTGTCTTTTTTCTTTTCCTGTGAGCACAAGCAGCCCCTGGTCACAGCTAGATTTTAATCTGATGAAGGGTGCATATTTAAAAGACCAACTGTAGCGGGAAATTGTGAGATATAATCATTTCTATCGGGAATTTATGACTTTCGGGGATGCTGTAATCTCATGTACATGGGGGGCTTTCATATTGCCTGGGAGAGAGACGCGACAAACTGGCTGTCGAAAGCGGTTGTGGACTTGACTTGGCCGGCTTTCACTTGATCCGTTAAAGTTGCTCGTTTGGAACGTTGCTCGTTTTTATCGGTGTATTTGAACACTATGGATGAGTGAGGAAAGCACACATTCTTAAATGGGTTGCACAATTTCTTGGTAATCTTATTCGACTGTTGTTATTGTGACTGAGTAAACAATGGCTCTGATTGGTCTACAGAATATTAGTTATGCAGTGGTCGGTCTTGGCCTATGATGCTCATACCATGGAGGTCTATTTTCTTCCTCAAAGTACCTAATTATGTTCGTGATTTAGTTAATTTCTTTATTGCAGTCTGAAGTGCAGGGTTTAATGAGCATGGCCTGATTTCATACCCTATAGATGGATTGCAATAGGCGTCATTGGCCGCCATATTTGATGAATTGTGCACAAGTGAAGAGCTACCATTGGCTGAGAGTCATGCACAGCGCGTACACGCCTGCATTTTCCCCTTTTTTATACATCAAAGATGGCGGTCGATGATGTGTACTGCAACCCATACATACAATCAGCGGTCTCCTTTTTTCTGCTGGCCAAAATCCAGTTAAAACACATGAGGACCAGTCGGAATTCTCTCCTTGCGGTCTAGCTGTATAGTTAAGTGTTAACAAGCATCCTAATATTTAATATGAAATATGCACTAGTAAAAAAGGCTGGTGGATTAGTAAAATGGCAAGCTAGTGAGTCCAGGGCCCAATTTGAAAGAGCTGCTAAGCACAAATATTTGCTTAGCATGGAATTTATTCCTTGATGAAAACAGGATTACCAACCAAGATTCCATTTGTTGCATATTGCTTGTTACTGGTATTCAGCTGTTGTTTGCTCATCCAGAAAATCCCGTGGAAATTTTGTTGATAATCCTGTTTTTATCAAGGAAAATTGTTCATGGCAAGCAAATTTTGTGCTTAGCAGCTCTATCAAAGTGATGTTTGAAGCTTTGCAAGGTGTGAAAGATAAGAATAAACTATGAATAATAATAAACTTGGGGTATAACCTTGTAATAAGTCTCTTTTGAGGAAGTGTTGTCTCTGAAAAGAGGCGGTTTGGTCTTGATGTTTCGAACAGACTCTGTGTACCAGATAATACCATAAGTGACTTTAAAAAGGTATTGATAATGCTTTCTGCCTGATTTTAGAAAAAAAATTACAAAATAGCTGGCTTGTGTTTTATAAGAGAACTGAGCGGATCTCATCATACATAAATGCAAGACCTAAGAGGATTTCTGAAGCGCCGTCTTGTTTATGAACAATTTATCCATGTAATTGATAGTACAAGTGGAATCATATACTCTTTACGCTGCGATACAAAAAAATCAATAGATTTCTATTTAAGTAAAGTACTTCAACCACAGGTAAAGATGATGAAGACTGACTCTGTTTAATTGAATTGCTGACCCTTGTGTATGTGATCTGAGCCGCTGGAAAATATTTACTAATGAAAATGTAGCATTTCATCTGGGTGGTGCTTTCATGGAAGATGCATTTTGTTAAAGAGAGACCTTTTTTATAGGGAAACAATCATTCACAATTACATTCTCTTGTCAAAAATATCGTGCGGATCTTTTGAATTGTTTAGAAATAAGTGGATATGTCTTCAAAAAAACAACATTTTCCCTCCTTCACAATACTCAATATGTACTGTTATGATTTTTTGTGTCCTCAGAGAACAAGTTTCCCGAATACAGCATTTTCAGTGTGAGCATGATGTTTTGTCCCTCCTAAGCTTGAATTTGGAAAAATAAATTGCATTTCATCTGAAATATTATGCATGCTTGATGAAGAGAGACCTTTTTCATAGGGAAACAATCATTCTCTTGTCAAGAAATATCGTGGGGATCTCTTGAATTGTTCAGAAATAAGTGGATATGCCTCCAGAATACAGCGTTTTGTCCCTCCTTCACTATCTCTGTCCTTACTCTATGCTCTAATCTTGTAAAAAAATAAATTGCATTTCATCTGGATGTATGCTTTCATGGAAGATGCATGCTTGTTATAGAGATACCCTTTTTAGAGGGTAACAATCTTTCACAATTACATCTGCTTGCGTCAAGATGAGGTTGACTCTCGTATTGTTTAGAAATACTTGGATATACCTCCAGAATACAGCATTTTCAATGTGATTGTGACGTTTTGTCCCTCGCTATGCTTGGAATATTGTGAACAAAAATTGCATTTCATTAGAGAGACCTTTTCCAGAGAGAAACAATCATTCACAATTACATCCTTTTATCAATCAAGAAATACAAAATGCGTCAGGGGGTTAAAGCCACTGGACACTATTGGTTATTGTCAAAGACCAGTCTTCTCACTTGGTGTAACTCAACATATGCATAAAATAACAAACCTGTGAAAATTTGAGCTCAATTGGTCGTCGAAGTTGCGAGATTAAAATGGAAAAAAAAAAACACCCTTGTCACGCGAAGTTGTGTGCATTTAGATGGTTGATTTTGAGACCTCAAATTCTAAACCTGAGGTCTCGAAATCAGATTCGTGGAAAATTACTTCTTTCTCGAAAACTAGGTTACTTCAGAGGGAGCTGTTACTCACAATGTTTTATACCATCAATCTCTCCCCATTACTCGTCACAAAGTAAGGTTTCATTCTAATAATTATTTTTAGTAATTATCAATAGTGTCCACTGCCTTTAACCTTAAAATTATTCAGAAATATGTGTCCAGAACGCAGCCTTTTCGTTGTGTGTATACATTAGGCTTTCAGAGACCTTTCTTGTGATTTGACCTCCAACATGGCGTTGAGCATAGCTTGGTGACGCCTCTTCAATAAGTCCAATGCAAGCAACTTTAGATTAAGACGAAGATTAAGCATGTCACTACGTTCCTTTAACAGTCCCAGTCCTCCCTCCCAGAAGATGCAGCAAGGCATTATTAAGCCTGTGTGAGTGGAATTGACAAAGGGGCTTGGGTGGATGTGTAATTTGATCGTCATCTTTCTGTGCAGGCAGGGGGTCATCTTTGCTTGGACAGGGGAAAGATGAAGAGAGGGGCACCTGTTTTTTGTGAGGTTTTATTTTGGCGAGGGGAAAGGACAAGAGTGTTATGGGGTGGAGAACACCGAAGGTTTAGGACAAAAAAAAAAAAACATGTCAAAGAATAAGAATAAACTATAAGTAATGGGAAACTTGAAGCATGTCAATTCTCTTTTGATGACATGTTGGCACTGAAAAGAGCTGGTTCAGTCTCCCTCGACGTTTGGAACAGTAGACTCTACTCATTTTCAGGAGAAAAGAAGATAAAAAATGAAGAAGATCTGTGATAACAAATATGAGTTAAGTGCTAAGAGACGGAGTGGAGTCCGTAAGCGAAAGGAGAAAGGAAATTATCTGACAATAATATTCTGTAGGCAGGAAATAAAGAGTCGTTTTCTGTTTGTTTTGGGAAGAGATTAAAGAAGGAAAAGCATCAAAAGGGACTTGAAAAAATCACTTTGTATAGGCAGTTAGAGAAAAATGGTAAGAATGGAGAATGAAAATTGTATGCAAAAATGTTAAAATGAACTACAGGTTTATTGGGAGCTGAACTTGTATAATTTACTTTTTGCATAACAGGCCTGCTACTTGAAATCTAGTAGATTAACATTTCTCTCATAATAGAAGTGCCCTTTGCTTTGGGAAAAGCTGCCTTTATTTGCCTTTACTGCGGTGTATAGTGCACAGCATCGGCCTGAGATCATGTAGTTAACAAGCCATGTTTGACATGTACTATATACACTGCGCATCAATAGTGCGAAGGGAATATCGGTGAAGTGTTGGTTTTCTTCCATTCATTTAACCCAAGAGACGACCCAAATCTTGTTCAAAGTACAAAGTATACCGGACCATGCACAATGGTGACCTCATCAAGAATTGGGGGGGGGGTTTATCTGGCCTTTGCACTGTAGATTTGTTTGTTTAAAACTTTGATTGTTATGGTAAAAATCACTCAAACCTACAGTTGTACAAATACAATCCACATGTAGTACCCATACCCAGCACTAAAACTGTCATTGTCATACTCAAAGTCTTTGGTGCATTGCTACTTTACAAAAATTTCTGATCTAGGGCCCGTTTTTTTCTGTTGTCATATAAGTATTTGGTTAATTATTTTTGCCTTGTGCAGGAGAATGTTTCATCCAATAATGTTGTACAGCAAATGATTCAAATCTGGGGTTATGTTACCTAGATTTTTTACTGCATAATTAGCAGATATTAATAATAAGGGAATAAATATTTGCTTGGCCGGTTTTAAACACTTTGTTTAATACCGGTTGCAGTCTGGATGCGATAATTACCCGAGCCGGAGGCGAGGGTAATTATCAGCATCCAGATTGCAACCGGTTTTAAACAAGAGTGTTTTATACCGGCCAAGCACATTTTTTATTCCCATTCATAAATACCTTTTCGGTCAAAAAACATCAAAACTTTTTGGTGGTAAAGTTAAAAAAAGTGCAAATATTATAATTGTTCAATGATTTCTTTCAACAAAACACCCCTCCAGCTATGAAATGGTAAGGCCCTCTAGTGAAAACTCCTTATAAGGAGATTGGCGTGCGCGTCGCGCGTATCACTTTTGTGGCGCAGGTGTTCCAGCCGTTGCTCTCGACCAATAGGAATGAATAAACTGTCTTATAAGCACAGGTGCAAGCTCACGTGTCACGCCCATGTTTAAACACTTTTTACTGGTGTTATATCATCAGTTTAAACACCTCCACGTGATGCCCTCTCGACCAGTCAGAATGGATAAACTGTCTTAGGTATTTATGAATAATAATTCAAGACATTTAAATAATGCATAATGTGGGAGCCTTTATCCGCAATACAAAATATCAAACAATGAAATGAAATATCTAGTTATAAAGCAATTTGTTACAAATATAGATTCAAAACAAAAGAGCATTAAGCATTTCTACGGTTATTCATGGTAATCACTGACAGAGAGATTGAATCTTGGAATGAATTGAATGAAAGATGTAGCCAGCTGCCTTA
Organism: Asterias rubens; assembly: GCF_902459465.1. NCBI lineage: Eukaryota > Metazoa > Echinodermata > Asteroidea > Forcipulatida > Asteriidae > Asterias > Asterias rubens. The sequence continues at coordinate 8,362,750 of NC_047080.1, read as the reverse complement.
TGTTGTTGCCGCTGTTATATTTTAGTTAACATTTCCGACTGAAACAATGATAGTGCTCTGTAAGTATCCATCCCAGTGTTTGTCAATGAATGTTGATTTTATCATTGAGTACACAGCAGAACGTGTATGCAGGTTGAGCCAAGTCCAGCCTCGGTGCACGAGGCCAAGTTCGGAACACACGGCGCCCCTTGCTGACACTCTCGGCAGCCCGATCCGCCTGCTCTCAAATTGCATTAGGGCTGAGGGGATGGCTTCTCTCCTGTGCGGCCATGCGGTACACCTAAGCACTCGCCCGCTGTAAATCACAACTCGTATAATAGCGCCGAGATTGCATGTTGTGCTCTCGGTTGCCAGGGCTTGGCCGTTGTGAACCAGGGAGAGGAAGAGGGTTTTTTTCTTAGCGCAAAAATGGGCTTGGTCATGGTCATTTAGTACTTCAAGAAGAGCTGTGGGATGTACAGTTAATTTGTGATCAATGCATAATGTTCAATTTTGTTTCTCTCAGTAAATGTAATTAACTATGCATTTATTCAGTCCATTGAAGACACCTTGATTTTTAGAAGAATGGACAAATTTAAGTCACCTTGTAGAGTGTTCTGCAGGAGAAGTGATCAGGCTTGACCCTTACATCAAACACATTTTCTTTTTAAAGGACAGAGTTTGTCATGATAGAATATGCTAGCCAAAATTTACTAACTTAAAAACATATCTATATGGGGGATTGCGAAAAACGCATATCACTTACTAAATCGGTAAAAGTACGCACATGGATTTGTCATGAACTCGCCTGATTTTGGGGAGAGATACATGTAAATATGATATAGAAAAGTTTTGAAGATGAGTTGGGATGGTTTTGAAAAGAACCGTTGGTTTCCACTCAACGTTTCCTTCAGTATGCTCTGATCGTCTTCTGGAGAGATACACTTGAATAGATGTAGAGAAGAATCTCATACTAAATCAACAAATTGTGCAGACTAACTCCTACTCATCACATTTTAACTCTCAATGCTAGGATGATAATTATTCCCATTCAATTGTGCATACCTCCTGCCGATAGGTGGCGCTCGATTGTTGAGAAATGTCAACTCAATATGTGACATAGTTAAAGGCATATATCAAGGTTTGTACAAACCTGTATCCTAGTCTTATGGCGTGTTGATGATGCTATGTATGTGTGTAAGGCTACACCTGTGTGTGTCTAATGTCATGATGGGAAAACAAGGCTCCAGGGGTTATATTAAAATAGAAGACAAGTCTACCCTGTGTTGTCAGCCACACTTTATGAAGGGACAGGGCGTTAAAGGCAAAGTGTGGTAGTGGTAAATCATATACAAGAAACGGTAGAGCGAATCCACCTGATTTACACTGATTTCATTGATTGCTCCAAATGAATGATAATAGAGCGCCAACATAAAAAGTTTGTTCTAAGGCGCTGAGGCACAGGTGAACAATTAGTAAGTCTACTGGAATGGGTGCTTTAAGGAGTGGCTTTAATGAGTGAGCTGGCGTTTCTGATCTGTGTAGGAAGCGTATTCCACATTTTGGGGCCATTTACAGAGAATGGTCTCTCTGCAAAAGTTGAACAGCGAGTTCTTGGCACAGCAAAAAGGGAGCAAGAGGTAGACGAACGAAGATGTCTTTGTTGAGATCTCAATTTGAGCATGTCCGTGATATATCCAGGAGCTTGTTTCCCTGGAAACCATTACTGATAACTGATTACATTGACAACACTTGTCACATAGTACCCCCAAAGCACTGATTACCCTTAACCTGATAACCCTTAACATGATTTAACAAATTACACTGATCACTCTGGTTCAACTGATTGCAGTGATTAAACTAATTGCATTGATCATTCTGATTACCTTGATTATACTAATTAATCTGATTATGCCAATCTTGCACATTACAAAATGTAAAGATGGTGCTTGCACAATTCAAGGTAGAACTGTAACAAAATTGCACCAAGAGTATATTCCATGAAAAAAACATTTGTTCCTAAAAATTTCAGCCAATGCGCAGAGTAATTAAATTTATATAAATATTGTTTAATTTCCCCCGCGCCATCGAGAGAAAATCAAATAGAATGCTCCAGATTGTACAGTATGGCTTTTAAATCCAAGAAAGAAAAAAAAAGATGGTAAAACACATTCCAAAGATCTTGTTTTAATTCATCATGCTGAAATTTTCGTCCAGAGGTTTTGGAGAGAACCCTACTCAACTTTTACTATGCACCGGGTTCTTTGTGTATGTACATTATTTAACTCCTGTTTGACCCAGATTTGAACATTGCTGGTAAGTGTGTGTGCACAACCATTACAGGTGGGCACTAACGAGGGAAAATCATACTATGACGATCGGAGAATATTTTAGTCACTTAGGAATAGTTATCCATGAGCTCTGATGTGCACGATAGCGGTATTTAGGTCAAATATTTCAAGTGGACAGTTAAAGTAAGGATATTTGAAGCTTTCACAAAGCACTCCTGGAAAAAGTAAGAACGGAAGTGTGAAGTTGTCACTGAGATGTCTTTATGTTATGAAAGTTCTGTTTTTGTGTGTGGATTTTTGTGTTTATTTTAACCTTTGTGATAAGTTGAGTGATAAAGGCAAGGTTTGGGTAAAAATGCATACTTATTAGTCCCTCTTTTTATTTGATAAAGTTTTTCATTTTTCTTGAATTAAAGAAATGCTATTACTTAAGACCAAATTTGAAGAAGTCTCAACCCAATTGTTTAGACACATTCATTTAAAATTGTGTATGGGTGTTCGTTGTCTCTCATGTCACAAACGCCTGCCCAAACCGTGCGCCATTGGCTGTTGATATAGTCTGAGAATTTCAAATTTAGATGTGAACTTGTGACTAAACAAGTCATTGTACCACATATTATTCAAGTTTAACTCTCACAAATGGCTTATTTGAGACCATATGATTCCTGTGTTTTTGTGTTTGTTTCAACCTTTCGGAGTAAGCAATCTGTGAGTCAGTCGTCTTGGTATTGAGATGAGACTTAACGCTGTAGTAACAATGAGAAACGATACAATAACTTGCATTAAAAACAGGCGAAATATGGAAGGGGAGGGTGAGGTAAGAGCAAAGTAAATACAAAACTACATGTACGTGGAAATGTGTTGGACAAAAGTGGAGCTAAATATAAAAAGGAATGATAATACATTTAAACTGAAGGAGAACAAATAAAAAGGAAGTATTTATGAATACATTTGAAGTACAGCGACTTGAGAGAGTACTTTGATGTAAAAACCTAACTAGATTTTTTGTGAGCTTAAATGTAATCATATCGCAACTCCTTTTTTTCAGATCCTTTTTTTCATTTTGTTTAAAAACGTCATACTGGTTTCATTTTCAATCCTCCTGTTTCATAATGTGATAAAAATATCATTCCCCTTATCAAATTTCAAGAGTTCTTTGCAACTTATTTCCCGTCAGTTCGTGACAAGTGTGTTAAAAGAAAGTTAAGGCTAGTTTCCTATCTTGATGCAAATCCATTATCAGCGCCGCGGATTGCATGACGTCAACAATGGTCAGTAGAGATCGCTGTTTCATTGTCAATGTCACGCCAAATCGCTTTAGCTCTCACATTTAGCACGAGGTTTGACTGACTTCGCCCCCTCGCTAAATCAACAGTCGCTGCATGCTATACTCCTGTTAATATCTCAGTCTGAGAGCAGATGCTGCAGTTCTTCTACAGAGATCCGTTCCAGGAAACTGTCTTTTTCATATTCTTCACTGTCATTCATCTCTAAGGAAATACATTCTTCCTTCTCCTCCTCTCCTGATGTGTTTGCTCCAGGAAGAGGAGCTGAAGGAGCCAGCATCAATCAAAATATCAGGGACTTATATTTGCGCTGTGTGAGGTCGAACTGTTGGGTCATCCATGTTGTTTTTATTCCCTCTATTTTTAAAAAGCTTTATCAATTCAATGGGGCACTGGGTAAAGACATTAATGCAATGACAGCGATTCCGCCCACAAATACTACTTGCCAAGAGCACTGTTAGTGTTAGCCAAATGCATACACATTACACACACAAAGATGCATTAGGAAACTGGATTTTTGGTGTACACTCGAAAATGAAGGAGCTGCTTTTGCAGCTGCACAGACATTGGGAAAAAATGTACTGCTGTAAAAAACGCAGGCCTGATACTTCACGACGGGTACGAAGGCCTCCGTGCCCCCTGGTCATTGCCTTGGTGCCCTTGAAATGCTCCAGTAGAAATTAACAATTTCCTCAGGTTGCCCTTTACCAAGGAGAGAATGCCTTGGTGTCCTTGCCATTTCATAAAAAGGAGGCATACAGGCCTGAAAACACATAATAAAAACTTGTCTTTATAAGCCATTATACACTTTCGGTAAACAGTATTGTCCAAGTCCCACAATTTGTGTATCACAACTTATATATAAAATAACAAACCTGAGAAAATTTAGGCTCAATCGGTCATCGGAGTCGGGAGAAAATTATGGGAAAACCCACTCTTATTTTCGCACGCTTCGCCGTGTCATGACATTTGTTTAAAATAAATCTGTAATTCTCGCTATCGAGAGTTGATATTGTTTTAATGTTTTCTCAAAAAGTAAAGCATTTCATGGAACAATATTTCCAGAGAAGTCTTTAACCATTACCTTCTGTAAACCCTGTAAATTATTTGTAAATCTGTGAACTTTTTTTTCTTTTTTCTGTACCGAAAGTGTATAATGGCTTTAACTGCTACTTGTTCATAAATTTGAGCATCTGTTTGGAGGACTTATTATAATGTATAAAAGCAAAGTAGTCTGATATTTAAAAAATGATAAAAATAATAATAATATCAGTTTTTATTTACACCTGAAGGGCGACTCAAAGCGCTTCCAACATTATTACCCCTGGTCACTGGGCCTTAAATCACTCCTTAAATCATCTCAGCCCCCTGGGGAGTATACAGCCTGTGCAACATTAATATGCGCTACTCGGCTAAATCAATCACAAGAACCATCTCTTCCCTCACGGGTACCCATTTACCCCTGGGTGGAGTAGAGAGAAGCAATTATAGTTTAGTGTCTTGCTCAGAGGGACACAAGTGTCACGTCCGGGATTCAAACCCACACTCTTCTGAACAGAAGCAACAGAGCTTGAGTTCGGTTCTCTTATCCGCTCGGCCACGACACCCAATAGAAGTTTATTACCCAGATCTCAGACAAGCGTACAAATTTCACTAACATACATGCGCGTATGTGTCCAAGTTTTAAGCTTACTCGCGTGTACTGAGTACACTACTACAATGGGGGTGCCATTTGGCACGTTGATGATGGCATGTATAGACGATGTGACCTCTAACGTCACTTGAAAACCATAACATGATTCGCGCGCATACCGCCGGCAGCCAGCTAGAAAGTGTATGCAATCTACCATGACTACGCGTCTTTTTGCCCGGCGAAACATGACGTATACAGTGTTTTCTCAACAGAGGGCAGTTCAAATGTACACATAGGTCACATAGTCTATAAGTAGTGGAATGTTTGTCTGACAGCCGGGTATTTTGAGCAAAAGTGACATCATTAGTGCCGAGTGCTATAGCTGTGGTGCCATGGTTTATTTCAAGGCCTGCACAGAGGCCAAGCTTGTTAGGCAGTGGAGACCATGTATAGCTGTCGTGTAACCCAAGGCTTGCAAGGATAGCTGCTTGGCTGGTGTGGTCGGACTGAATGTTTTAGAGAAGCAGGCGCTGTTACCTTGAAGGCTGAACATGCTACCAAGAATTCTACCCTTTAACATTTGACGGATCAGCAAGAAAGAAAGAACAAACTGGAGGGGGAGATGTAACTAGTCACAGGACAAGAGTTGATATTGACTCTAGTGTTGCAGGAACGATATCATTACTGCAAACAAGGCTGGCAGACAGATGTTGGCTGTCGGATTTCCTTACTGATCCATCTAGTGATCGTTGTCTGATGTCAGACATAGATCCTTCAATGTCGCCCGCTTAGTACCGTTAAAGGGAATGGTGCATCTGGTGTTAGCCACGAAGGGTAGCTAGGTATCTTTTGGATACTGCCAGTTTAGTACCTTTAGTACCTGCTTAGTACCTTTGAAGGGAGTGGTGCATCTGGTATTAGCCACAAATGGCTGCAGGGTATATTTTGGCACCTTAGCCAGTTTAGTACCTTTAGTCATGTTAGCAGCCGCTTATTAGTACCCTTTAAAGGGAATGGTGCATCTGGTGTAAGCCATGAAGTGTAGCTGGGTATCTTTTGAACACGGCCATTTTTAGTACCTGTAGTACCCGCTTAGTACTTTTAAAGGAAATGGTTGCATCTGGTGTTAGCCATGAAGGGTAGCTTAGTACCTTTAAAGGGACAGGTAAATAGGGGGCATTTCTCAAACCTTGACTTGGGCTCTGTCTCCATGTGCTGTCTGATGTTCGAACCACCACCGCGTGCAAAAAAAACCACACTGTAAATGTATTGACCCCTTGCACGCACGTCACACGCGGCGACTGATGCCACGCTCACCATGTTGGTGGGCAGTTAGGTTTACGTGTATTAACGCTGCGTCGCCTAAAATGCGCACTTCACTGCATAACGCACAGCATACTCTATGCATAGAGTTATATATGAAAACGCACAGTGAAATTGCCCACCAGTATGGCACATTCAAGATTTTTCTGATGATGACGTCAGGTGAAATGGGTCAATAGGCCTGAAGACTGGGTTTGTACTCGCTGTGTTTCCACTATGTACGCAGCTTGCAGAGCCTAAGCCGAAGACGAAGCCCAAGCCAGGGTTCGAGAGAGGACCCTGGTGTTAGCCATGAAGGGTAGCTGTGTATCTTTTGGACACTGCCAGTTTTGATTTTGGACGTCCAATACTTTGAGAGTAATGTGAGAGTATACTCCGGAGGAGGTTGCTGCACAGTATAGGAAGATGAACCTAAACAGTAAGGGATTCAGACATCCGTTTATCAAATTGAACACAATTTCCAAATTCTGGTGAAAGATGTGGCTTTGCTCGTCCAATTCTTTTTACATTCAATAAACTACAACATACTGATGAAGTACCTAAACGTGTTACAAGAAAGTGATTTAAAAAACCATTTATCAATGGGAGACTTTCTGGGACGATAGAGGGCAGCAGACTTACTGGGTAAATCCATTGTTCTCAGAATTATGCGCATGTTCAGAACTACGTAAACAATGGAAATTTACCCGGTATGTCTGCTGCCACCTAGCGTTGGAAAGTCTCCTATTGTACAAATTGGACACAATTTCCAAATTCTGGTGACAGATAAGGAGTTGAGCATTAAATTCTTTTTACATTCAACCAGCAGAATTGCATTATGTCAGCACCGGCATAAACATACACGCTACTTGGGCTGTGATTGCCAAACACGCGTTGTCTATCAGCGGTCTTAAAAATTCTCCACTACTAGCCTTTATCGGCAATTTAATTAGACCATGTCCATGTGATCATGTGGCGCCCTTTCAAGGGTTGCTTAAACTGTCTGACGTATTAAAGTATCTTATAACACAGCGTGCAATGGCTGCATGGTTTTTGCCAATGTTTATTTTATGTTCATTTATCTTGCCGTGCTACGGTGCTGACAACTAAAACATATCACATTCATAGGAATTTATCTTGTAGATGACAGCGTTTCTTCTGAAAGACTCCTCTCATGGTGATTTGTACCTGAACATGCCCTTTCATACATGCCATAAATTGTGGGTAAAATTGCACAAAACTTTTCAGTCAAATTTCAAGTAGTGCCAAAAACTTAGTTAGCTGAGTAGTACTCGGGTGCGTGTGAGTAACTTGGGCAATCGAGTATGAGTAAAATTGAATACGAGTACAATTGTTTGGTTACCGAGTATTCTGATATCTGGGTACTGAGTTCCAACTGCCAAGTTCCAATTAATTTGATCGGAGCACAAGTACAAGGATGAATAAGAAAAATACTGCAACATGAGGGGTCAACAAATGTGTTGTTTCTAGATTTTCATGACAATTATCTTTTAAACATTGTACCAAAATAGTCTTGTTCAACGTGGCATTTTATGTTTTGGAATGGTTTGAGTTACTCAATTAAATCTTCAATAAATTTACTTTAACTCATTTTGACCATGAGTACTTAAAATAGAGTCCCTGTACATTTTGAGTCAAGTACTACATGTAGTACTTTGCTAGCTGAGTGTGTGTATGGGTAAAGTACCATTTAGTACTCGAGTTCGAATATACAACATTGCCGCTTATGGGTTTTTGGTTTTGTATTGGTGCAAATCAAGGACCTGGTTTTGTTCCCCAAGCTCCTGTTCCACAAGCTCCTGTACCACTGTTTGGGGCCTTTTAAAAATTCAATAAACAGAAGAATTGCACCCAATAGGGCGCATCACGATGAAGAAGATATATTGCCAAATGAGGATTTCCTCCTAAAGTATGTCTCTGGTTTATACAGGTAGATATTTGTACCTCCAATGTCTGCCTATCTGATTTCAACCACTGGTTACTTTAAACTGAACGGAATGCTCACGTGTAATGAATTTCCAGGTTGGATAAGATGGTGCACAAACCTGGCAATTACACATGCACTACAGTGGGAGTGTATATGGCTACGGGCGCACTGCGATAACATCGTTGCATCAAGAGAATGCTACGACCGCAAAATCTCTCCGAAATCTTCAAGTACGCGTTCATGCTGGCAGGCAGACGATGCAACGTCTTGAGTTAAAGGGGAGGTGCAATGGTAGTAGAACATGAACATTCACATCCATAAAACATGTAATCATAATTTTACGGTTGTATGATTCTCAAGTGAACTTGTCTTGGAGTGTCTCTGACTAGACCTTATTATATGCACATGACGTCATTTCAGTAGGGCGCCCTCACCTAGAAGTCAAAAGGAGGTTGTTCATTGGCCAATCCTGTGCGTCGCGCGTACAAATCTGTGCATTTAGATTGTTTCGTCACCGTTTTTCCTGTAAGATGGCGGCTGGATGACGTCGATGCATAAGGTCAATTGGACAGCGCCATTACTTTATTAATCAATCATTTGAAACCTTTCTTGAAATACACACCTTGATGTATGGATAGGGGAATTGTTTTGGTCACAAGTCAGTGTAGCTTCGTTTTTAGTCTATTTTCAAGGCGTTTTCAACTAACATTTATTTTCCGGTTAGTTAGTCTCTTCTTCAGTCGTCATTATGCATAAGGCTCCAACCACAAAAGCTATTTTGACAATCTATACATCATATGAAAGGGCTTTAAGTACGTTGTCTGTTTTCAAGGCGTTTTCAACAAACATTTCCCTTCCGGTTAGTTAGTCTCTTCTCCAGTCGTCATTATGCATAAATTCCTATGCCCTCAACCACAAAAGCTATTTTGACAATCTACATCATATGAAAGGGCTTTACGTACGTAGTCTGTTTTCAAGGCATTTTCAACAAACATTTCCCTTCCGGTTAGTTAGTCTCTTCTCCAGTCGTCATTATTCATCAGTTCACATTTCCTCGACCACAAAAGCTATTTTGACAATCTATACATCATATGAAAGGGCCTCACGTACTATGTTGGTGACCTTCTCTTGACCTTTTGACCTTTTTAAACCGGAAGTGCCTGTAAAATGCTTTGAAAGGGCATTATTTAAAGGCTTTTAGGTTGAAATGTACACTTTTTGATGCTTTACCATAAAATTATTACTCATCGAGAAAACTGTTTGTTTTTTATTTCTTTGCAATTTGACGAGCTATCAACAACACTTTTTTCATTGATTCAAACACTGACCCAACAATAGTCGAACACCTAGTGTTTGTTTCTACAAACACTATATCTAGTGCTATGTCAGTGTCTGTGTGAGCAATGTAGATTGAGATTAATTAAGAAGAAGAGACCACTTGAAAAGACATTAGTGAACACTCCTCATCATCTTTTGGTTTCAGTCTAACCATTAAACTACAAAATGGCATGCCTGGCTTCCAATTACTACCTACCATACACCATTTTAACTAGTTAGCTCCATTAATGTGTTAAGTGCAAACCATAAATTAATGTGAATGGGGCTAATTTAACTTGCTGTCAGGAACGTTTGCTTCATAATCAACCAATTAAGCTCCCACTTTCATTTATTAGTAGCAAGTTTTGCTTTATTCCCATCAATCCTGTTTGGTTCACAAAATCAAAAGAGACCACATTCACCTGACAAGATAAATTTTGTCTCTTTGGCTCTCAGAATAATGTTATGGAAAAGTAAATCTTGCTTGAAAATATCTTAAAAGACAATAATTGAAACTTAATTCAGAGTGGATTCTGTGTAGATGTGTTTGCAGACGCTCATTTCAGGGCCACCTGTTGTCTAATGTTAATTACTTTCTAATTACTGGATGTAATTACGTTTTCTGAGTCCACTTAAAGACAAGTTGGACACCTTTGGTAATTGTCGAAGACCAGTATTCTCACTTGGTGTATCTCAACATATGCACAAAATAACAAACCTGTGAAAGTTTAAACTTAGTTGGTCGTCGAAGTTGCAAGATAATAATAAGAGAAAAAACATCCTTGTCACACGAAATTGTGTGCTTTCAGATACTTGATTTTGGGACCTCAAAATCTAAATCTGAGGTCTCGAAGTCAATTTGGAAAATTAGGTCTTTCTTGAAAACTACGTCACTTCTGAGGGAGCCGTTTCTCACAATGTTTTTTACTATCAACAGCTCTCAATTACTCGTTACCAAGTAAGGTTTTGTGCTCGTAATTATTTTGAGTAGTTACCAATAGTGTCCACTGCCTTTAAAGGTAGGGTCATAGATTGGTAATGCGCTCAAAACATTAATGACATATTTTATACTTGGTGAGAAGCACTGCAGCTCTTGAAAGTGGAAACTATTTTAGGAAATGATTCCCTTTAAAGTATGGTTTGAATCATTTGTCACCAAAGAACATTTGTAGCTGATAAAAGATGCATGCATGAATCGTTTCTCAGAGTTCTGAGGGTATGTGTCTGTTCGTGAATGCTGCAGCCAGAGATGCAGTTAGCTGTGACCGCGCTAAGCATGGATGGATTTAATGTTGTTGTGAAGTTACTCTGACAGTTTGTTACTGTAATCTCAGCAAATACACACTTCATTCAACTGAAACTTTCACGGTGACTTAATAATTTGTGTCTTTAAATAAGCATTCATAAATACCTCAGACAGTTTCGCTATTCCTATTGGTCGAGTGTGTGTCACGTGGGTGTGTATAAACCTTTGTTTATGACCAGTAAAAAGTGTTGAAACATGGGCGTGACACGCCAGCTTGCACCTGTTCTTATAAGACAGTTTCTTCATTCCTATTGGTCGAGAGCAACAGCTGAAACAGTTGTGCCACATCACGCGATATGTGCGACTCGCACAGCATTCCCTTTTAAGGAGTTGTTTACACGAGAGCGGCGGAGGGCTTTACCATTTCATAGCTGGAGGGGTGTTGTTTTGAAAGAAATCATTGAACAATTAAAATTTTTGCATTTATTTTACCTTTTGACCAAAAAGTGTTGATGTTTTTGACCGAAAAGGTATTTATGAATGGGAATCAAAGTGTTTTGAATCGGTTTTGAACTAGTGGTTTAAACCCGCCGAGGCCTGGTTCTTGACAATTTACCTCGACTTTGTCTCGGTAAAATTATCAAGAACCAGGCCTCATTGGGATTAAACCACTAGTTGAAAACCTCTTCACCACACATTGATACCCTTATTCATCGACAATAACCAATCTCCGGGGCAATCTCTGTTGTCTAGTTGGTAAGACACTGCTCTAGAATTGCAAAGGTTGTGGGTTCGAATCACATCTGAATAATATGACTGTGAATGTTTTGCACAGAGCTTGGGAAAGTACCGAGATGCTAACAAACATCGGTGTATATGGGTAAAACAACAATTTATAAGAAAAATACATGTGAAACTCTCTGATTTTGTGTCTGAGAAAACATTTTACCTACTTTCCTATCCTTTTTATGCAACGTGATTTTTGCCATGCCCGTGTGTTTGTGAAAAAAACAGTGAACAAATTTACCAATTCCTTCAATGTTAATTTACTTGTACTCTTTGAATTGAAATTGAAGAATTGTTCTTTCCCCCCACCAATTTGCAACCATCACCGGAATCTGAAAAATTTGATAACATTCTGTAGAAACGCTGGTACCACAAAAAAACAAAAATAACCATTTCAAAATCAAGGCCCATTAAAACAAACAAAATGTTCAGCAGAAAAATGCTGCTGAAACAATATTTTGGGAACAATTTAATTGAGATTGTGTTTTTGCTGGTAACACTTTTGCAATTATTAAAGGGTTTTATTTTTATTTGTAGCTTTCTACCGTCATTTATCTCGTGGAAGTGTCATGGACGAGCGGTTAAGAGCACCGAATTCAAACTCTGGTGTTTCTGATCAGCAGAGTGTGGGTTCGAATCCCCAGCCGTGACACTGTGTCCTTGAGCAAGACACTTAACCATTACTTCGTCCTTCGGATGGGACACAAAGCCGTTGGTCCCATGTGTTGTGTAACGCATGTAAAAGAACCCAGTGCACTTATCGAAAAGAGAAGGGATTCGCCCCGGTGTTCCTGGTTGTGGCTGCTTAATGCCCCGTAGCACCTTGTAAACCCTTATAAGGTGCTAAATAATTGGGTCTCAGAATTCATCACTGCAATAACCTATCTTTCTGAAAGTTTGTATATACTCAGCGCCTTGAGTACCTTGTTTGGTAGATACGCGCGCTATATAAGACTTCGATATTATTATATTATTATTATACTATCTTCAAACTGTGTAAGCTGAATGTAAATCTATGGACATTGTGTTTTGTGTACAAAAAGTACCCAAACCCTTGTAAACCCTTTTAAATACTCTTTTATGCTAAGCAAATTTGTGCTGTTACATTTATACGACGGAGTACCATCAGTTTGTCTGCATACATTATTCTATGTTTAATTCAACGTACAGAATAAACAATCATCTCATTGCATTTAGATTAGATGCTTTCATTGCCGGGGCTGAATCGCAGAAAATATGATCACATGGGTTGCGCTTCTCACTGTTGTTGAATCGACTGGAATTTATTGGCAATAATATCGCGTTTCATGCCTGGGGCCGTTTCTCTTTCTAGCTGAAATTGACACCATCATCTGCATTATTATATATTTCCTTTTTATATTTCCCCTCATTATCAACCGTGGTGAATTCCTTTTGCACACAAGACCAATAATGTATCAGAGCTGTTTTGAACTGTGTTCAATTGGTATAACCCATTGTTGTGCTGTTATTTCTTTTTATTTATATGTTTGTTTTTTATTGATGTGACAGACGTGGTATGTCCTTGATGTATATTGTTTCCCCAATGAATATCTATTTTATTTAAAAGCAGCCTTGGTGTAAAATTGTACTAAATTTTTTTTTTTTTTCACTATTTTCTCATGACTCACACTAACAGATTCGGCCCAAATTTTAAAAGGTTTATTATTTAAGCCCAAATTTTCTCAGGTTTATTATTTCATGTATGTATGGCTGATCACACAAAATATAAACAACAAAGAAAAAAAAAACCCAGCTGATTTACTAACATCAAGGACAACATGTTTACATGCTGAAATTGTTGATGTCTTTTCACTATTTTCTCATGACTCACACTAACAGATTAGGCCCTGCAATTTTCAACTCTCATCATGATACCTTTGATAGAACCAATGTCATATGAAATAGAACATATACAAAAAGGAAAACCTAATCATACACATCAACGCTGATTAAAAAGGCATGTACCTCGATATTTTGTACACAGAGAAATATCCCCCCCCCCCCGAAAAAAGAAAGAAAGAATGAAGTCATATTGAGAAAACTTTGTTTGTAAACCTTCACAAAAAAAAGGGGGAAAAAAGAAAAAAAAAACATGCAACAGCTGATTTTAGTTGGTATAATGCCAAGGACAAATTGTTTACATGCTGAAATTGTTTATGGTTTTCCTTATTTTCTCCTGACAGATAAGGCCCTAATTTTCACAGGTTTATTATTTATCAATATAAACCACAAGGGAAACTGACTGGGTTTATTATTTCACGTATGGCTGTTCACACAAAATATGAATAATATCTGCAACTATCAGCTCCATCATTAAAGGCACTGGTTTGGTATTTGTCAAAGACCGGTATTCTCACTTGGTGTATCCTAACAATGCATCAATGCTTCTAATTATTTGAGTGAGAAAATACCTCTTTCTCAAAAACTATGATACTTAAGAGGGAGCCGTTTCTCACAATTTTTTATATCATCAACCGCTCTCCATTGCTTATTACCAAGTATTTTTTTATGCTAAAAATTATTTTGAGTAATTACCAATAGTGTCCATTGCCTTAAAATAGAACCAATGTCGTACTAAAATAGAACAGTGTACAGAAAGGAAAACCCAATGATACACATCAACGCTGATTAAAAGGGCATACCCATCGATATTTTGTACATGGTGATGGTGTCATAAACCTTGCCAAGTGGTGTGATGTGTTATCCACTGTTCATGACTGATGACCCTGTAGTAGTATGAAGCTTTTTAGTGGAATCAATGGAGTTGTTATTGATAAACTGCAGGTCTCGTATGAGGCAATCGATGGAAACATCATATTAGAACGGCAGATGATTGTTGGTTGAATTTTACCCAAATTGTGAAGTTAATTTAAACACTTGGATAAGGTTGACATGATGTGCTGTAATTAGGAGTTGGTATGACTAGAGCAATATATGTACCACTTTTCGTGAAACATGAAATGCAGTGTATTTTTTAATAGTTATTTTTTTATCAAGTTCCAATTTCGTAGAGCCACTTTAAGCAGACACAGTAGCCAAGCACAACAAAATGTCGCCTGCCAGAGTAAGGAAACCAGCCAAGTTCCATGTCTGATTTACGACTGGTATTCTGCTCAATTACGCCAAACAGAAAATTGCTTAAAGGAACGTTACAGAATTGGTTTTTGCTAACAAAACAGTTGCTGGCAGTGTAGGCACTTTGTGTAATCCACCATATACATGAACTGACAAACCTGTAGAAGTTTGAGATCGATCGACCATCTGGGTCACGAGAGAATAGTGAAAAACCGATTAAAATTTTGCTATGCATCGATGCCAAAATAAAAATGAATAAAACGCTCACTGAGCGATAAACTCCAAATGCAATGTTAGATTATTTACTTCTTATCAAATGTGACATTTCAGACAAATATTTCAAGGGATGTTTTCAACTATCATCATCATTAAACCGTGTAAGTTTCATGTGAATCTGTGATCTTCACGATTTTTGTTTCTGACGAATTCTGTAATGTTCCTTTAAAAACACTATTTGCTGTTTAAGCAGCTCTATGAAATTGGGATTTCAGACTGCGTCTCAGATCGCCAATTACAGGATAGTGATTATGAATAGGGCAGAAAAGTTGAGTTTTAGATTAATTGGAAAACCCCTAATGGGGAAAACCCATGCAATCAGGTATGAAGGGACCGAAAAGGCTCCGGTCTGAGGTGGGATTTGAACAGGGGTCCACAGAGGTGAAAGGCAGGCAAAGAAACAACTGTGCCAACCCGATCCCCCATTATATTTTGTGGGTTGTCATGAAAAATATGAATTTTTTTTGACAGCGACTCGTTTTGTTTACTTAATTCTTTGAGTAGAAATAACACTCAATGATGTGGCCTTTTTGAATGAGTGGGACTCGGTTCCAAGGTGTGAAATGTCAATCGACGACGTGTGAAATATCGATTATCAACACAGGCAGCAGATGGTATTCACAGAATAAATGCGTCCAGCTCCTCAACGCTGCGCACAAACCATAGAATAATATTTGTGTGGAGAAATATGATAGAATAATATTAGCACAGCATAGACGGGTACTTGTTTTCCCCACGACCATAAGTCCTTTGACTTTATGTATCTGATGTTATCACATGATACATTTTGCCAATCACCCTTTATTGGAGCCACAGAATCCGTGTGTGTTTCTTTGAAGTGTGTTATTGTGCCAGTCTAGATGACACTTGTAAAGTTAATGCACTATATGTTTACGTACTTTGACCGAAAATGTAAGATAACAGGTCAGACAGTTAGCCGTCTGTGCGAGAGGTCGATACACATTTCAAAACGGTTCTACTTCAAGAAAGGGTACTTTATCAGAATGAAGCTACATCCATTTTGGTCTTGGTTCCCATGTGCAATAACACTAAGACATGCTGATTCCCATCATACCAGAAGAGGACCATACAGTTTTTCTCCCTCATTGGGTTGAGTGAGAGATAGGGAAAAAAAAATTGCTGTATGTCTTAAGCTTGACACTTAGTTGTTGGTTTGTTGGTTGGTTGTTGGTTGCTTGATATTGTGGTATACATGTATATCCTGCTTCATTCATACAATATTACAAATGTGCTTAGATGGCAGTGCGCTGTTACATAATGTAGAAATAGAACCTGGCAAAAGCCAAGAGACCATTTTTAGTGGGCATGCAGCGGGTCAAGAAAACGCCATTCTAGAGAGAGAGATGAAAGGCCTTATTACAACATAGTATTATCCATCTTGGCAAAATCTTGGCTAGTGGTGTGAGCAAGGAGCTGGTCTTCTATAAAATTATAAGGCTCCAATCCCCCTAAAATTTCTTGACATCACTCTCTCAAAAGAGAATTATCACATGATTGTATACGCAAATTTACTATTATCTATTCCTATCCTTCACACCATGCAAAGCTTCAAACATCACTTAAATTGTTCATTGATTGAAGTGACTTTTGATTGGAGCCATCGACGTACGACCAAGGAATATTGGAAACATTTGCCTATAATATTATAGATGTATGAACAATCCGTCACATTTTGTGTTGACTACTGCCAAACAAGCACAGAAACTCAAACGCCAGTTTATTTACTGTGTGTAACTGTGTGAGAGTTTTACGCACTGACTACGTGTTCTCGAAAGCCAACTGTATGAGGTCACTGAGTGGATGGTAATGGTTATCAAATAAACCAAATTATTTAATGATTGAAGAATGTCGAATGACGTCAAAGATGAACTCCTTATATTGCAACCTCCATCTACCTGTTAAAAGCTTGCCCCCGGACACAGTTGATATACCTGATGGATTCCATTATGAAATATTATAGTAGAGAAAGACAGGAAACATAAATTTGCGCTGGTTATCAGCTGCAGACGCTTTGAAAGGTGGAAAGACATTTTTCAGGCCGTTGTTAGTTGTCATGGAGATTGGATGGTGCACATTTACACCCAAAGGGCCCAAATTTTTTGTCATTTAAAGACCGAGATCGTGTAAGCATTTAGGATACGCCCCCAGGTTGTATTTTTTTCTTTGAAAACTGCTGGGAATCTGTGGTAGAATTAAGTTAAGTCGCAAGATGTCTCAAAGAACGATACCCATGTTTGTCAGTCAATGGTTACGATTTCATTTGGGATGCACTGTCTGTAGCTCGTCAATGTTTTTAATATTTAGGATTGGAGATGGTTCTGTAACTATTAATTATTAACCTTTTTACAGTTGGGCTGTAACGATTAATTATCAACCTTTATCAACCTTTTTACAGTTTGGCTCAGGGAGGGGCATTTTAAATTTGATTTTATTTTACCTATTTTATTTATCGCACATTTTTTCTCATAAATCAAACATATCTTGGGGGTGATAGATGAGCATAAAGTTTCAACACATAATTTGTTGTTATCAATTTTTTTAACTTGACATTTGAAGTAAAAAGTTATAGCCCTTAAAAGGTGATCCCTCTGTCGTCACTTCCTATGTTGTATCATAAACTTGGGTGTGATTCTGACTGGCACCCATTAACAAAAATATTGACAAAATAGGGAGACCACAAACATAGGGCTAGATTTAACTCATTTGGAAGAGCACCGGTACGTTAATCTGGAGGTCGCCTGTCAATCCTGCTCTAAGTCAATTTCTTTATGTTAAACCAAATATTCAAAAAAATAAATTACTCTGAAAATACATTTATAAACGCTTTTTAAAATCCTAATTCAATCATTGTATTGTGAAAGCGAAATTGATATTGCAATTTACAGTGGCACTTCACTGTCAACATCACAAGAAGTCTCCTTCCGCAATCTTTTATCATCAAGAAATGAACTGCCCTACATCCATTGCTCTTCCCGTAAAGATAAGGAAAATTGCCGCAAACTTCCTGCGAAATTGTAAGAGCTTCTCGGCTCCAAGTCCCAGCGGACCCCAAAGACCCAGTCAGAAGGATCTCTTGATGACATGGTCAGGATTTGCACACACCTATCTCGAGTCCCAGTCGTCCTCCAGCTCTCCACCGTACGTGTTGATCTAAGTCATTAGCGCTAATGGAACCAACATTTTATTTGCAGCTGATCGAATATTTAGGCCGTGCTTTAGATATTTACCAACGACCGGAGCTTGTTTTTAGAGCAGACACTTATTATTTTTGAAAGCCATAAAGTCTCCAAAAAAGAAAAACTCTTTATCTGTAGTCATCCCCCTTTTCCTCGGTTAAGAATAATAAACACGTGCTCAAGTGATTTTAAGAAATCACATTTGATTCGTAATGTGTGGCAGTTGAACTCCGACGATTGTGTTTGTGAAGGAAATTGGTTTGTTCAATATGGCAGGGAGAAAGCAGCACTGCCGTCAATAGATGCTGTCCACAAACTTTCAACTGTCCCAATTGCCCGATTTTCTGTGAATATTATTTCATGCTCCGTTTCGGATATGGTTGAGTAACGGCAAAAGTTGCAAGGGAAATACTGAAGACGGGCAAAAATAACTAAAGTCAACAAGTTAAGGAAAGTGCCAGGCTGGGTTATGCATACTCCTGAGTAGTTGAGAGGAAGCAATAAATTTGCAGTAAGCTTTTGAACTACATGGAGACCATGGCCACTGCTGCTCTTGATTTTGACTTGATGCAGCATGTTCCGATACGTTCAGATATTCAAATAACCTTTTCTCCCCCGAGGAAAGTTACCTTTCTGTGTAAAGGAATCGATCTTGGCCTGAATTTGTTCAAGACACTCGAGCACGAGTACCGCATCTTATTCCTCTGTATGTATTAAATCTTGATTGTAAAATGTTCTTGTATAAAACATGCCTACAGTAATGTTACTTTTCAATTCAAATTTAACCAAATTCAAATTGAGTTTGGAAGCAACTAAAGGGGATCCTCTCTTTTAAATCTGTTGGAACTTTTGGATTCTCCAGTAACAGGATACATTTGTATACCACTGCAAAATTTCAACTTTAAAGGCAGAAAGGCTTTCTGTTCCTCTGTTTCATGAAGGGTTTTTTTTTGTTTAGATTCCAATTTCTGTGATTAAGTTTGAGGAAGTGATTCCACGGAAATTGTTTTGAAACATCCTCAATCATTTACGAGTCGTTCCTACACATGTGTGTATGTAACAAAAGGCAACCCGGTCATGGTGAAATTATTAAATGCATGCCATTAATGAATTTATCGACCGACAAGCCCGGCCGATTCCTGCCTCCGGTTTTCAGTAGTGTCAAGTACAGTGGAGATTTATTTGAATTGTAAAGAAGGAATCCCCGTTCTGGATCTTATGCGGCTTTTTCAATCAGTGCTTCAAC
Source organism: Asterias rubens (assembly GCF_902459465.1). Lineage (NCBI taxonomy): Eukaryota > Metazoa > Echinodermata > Asteroidea > Forcipulatida > Asteriidae > Asterias > Asterias rubens. Next base: position 8,343,147 of record NC_047080.1, on the reverse strand, counting down.
TTGCCCTCTGCATCTGACATTTGGAAGGGACACGGATTTCTTGGGGAAGAAGTGTTGTCGGGCGGGTTGTTACTAGACTGGTAACCCGATGTTTAAATAATGTTAAACACGTATCGGCGCCTGTTCCCTAAGAACTGGTGAGTTTCACTTGACATTTAAAGGGGACTTATTTGGTGGAATAGTCCACTACTCTGAGTCTCCTATTTACGAAAACATATTACAATGTTAAGACCTTGAGATTTCTTCACTTGTGTAAAATATTTTGTTATTCTCTAATAGGCACTGGGCACTATTTGTAATGACTCAAAACAAGTGTGGGCATGACAATTTACTTGGTAAGGAGCGTTGGAGAGTTGTTGGTAGCATTAAACCGTGTGAGAAACGGCTCCCTCTGAAGTAACGTAGTTTTTGAGAAAGAGGTTATAATTTCTCATTCAAATATTAAAGATTTCAGGCCCTGAAAACAAAAAAAAACAGTTTGTAAGCTCAAACTGTCTTCTGGTTTTTCTCATTTCGGTTTTGGTCTTTTGAGCAAAATTTTGTCCAGTAAAAATTCTGAGCCACCGGCCCTGCAAACTGATCATTCCTAATAGACTTTTTAAAACTCCCCAACATAATTGTTACTGGGCAGGAAAAACTACTCCTATTAAAACAAAAACTGTTTTTTGTTTATGTAGTACCTTTCTTCAAGGAACACGTTGCCGTGGATCGGTCGAGTTGGTCTTTGAAAAGCATTAATAACCGTTTGTTATCAAATGCATATGGTTGGAAAGATGTTTTAAAAGTAGAATACAATGATCCACACATACATGCCTCGAAGTTGCATGGTTTTCCTTTTACCTCGTCGACTAACACAGTCAGCCATTTATGGGAGTCAAATTTTTGACACCCATAAATGGTCCATCGTTTTAGTTCACATAGTAAAAGGAAAACCACGCAATTTCGAAGCAAATTTGTGTGGATCATTGTATTCTACTTTTAAAACATCTTTCTACCCATACGCATTTTAAAACAAACGGTTACAAACGCTTTTTATACACCAACTCGTCCGATCCAAGGCAACATGTTCCTTTAAAGGCAGGCATCAGTTTTGTCAGCACCTAGTTATTTTACCATGTAATGGCATAGTATATGCAGGCTAATAGTAGCCTACGTGTTCGCTTCCACAATTTTGAAATAATGTACTATTGTGGAGAACTCTATTGTTCTTCCTCACATCCCTGTAGGTCTATAGTAAACACCCTCTTGTGAAGCAGATCCGGCTTTAAAGTTGTTGTATGTACAGAGAGCTTTTGTTTCTTTTGTCTCCGATTCCAAGATTTGGTTAAACTTGAAACAGCCTTGTTCAAGGGGGTTACAAGATCACGGGGAAGTACATCTTCGAGTGATCATTTATCAGTAAATTCGAAATTGGAAAAACTCTCTCATGCATACATTATCTTGAATCGTTTTTTATTGGCTGCAAGTTGCGCCATAGCACCTTGTAAACCATCACTTGGTGCTATGTAAAAAGGAGTAGGTCTCATAATTCAAACGTAGTCTCACATAACTTGCAGGAGAAAATGCATGTTAAATCGCTTGAGCGTCACTGTGTGATGGGTATGCACGCTATATAAGAAGCCGGTATAATAACTAGTCCCACAGTTTCCCTTTAAAACTGTCCAGCATGCACGATTTCCTCGTAGGCTAATGTAGATCACATATAACACCAATGAGAAGTATACGCTCGCCAGCAAACTGTTACAAGAAATAAATATATATATATTTCATTACATGCACCTACAAGCTCTGCAGGCTACATGGTCCCTGATGTGCTTAATATCAAAGTTCATGCAAAAGCCGAAACTTGTAATCTGATAAACTAGTTCTCGTAAAATTTGTCACTTTGGTTTGAAGGGTTGGTCAGATCAGCTGTGCGTGGACGGCAAGTCAAATAAAATAAATCCACGCCGAGCAGATGGCATCGATGGATGGATGCAATATTGTTTTTCTGGCATTAGGGGCGTGAGCATTAATGAAGCCTGGGGTTGGAGTATGTTGTCGGGGGTTTATGTGGTGGCTGGTCACAGATTGCGTGATTGCCATGGGTATAGTCATGAGGGCACCCGTGGTTTATTTTCTGTGAGGTTTAATGTCAACTGATCTTGAAACTGAGCTGTGTTATAGTCAAGATTGATAATAATAAGATTGCAATCGTTTAAAGGAACACGTTGCCTTGGATCGGTCGAGTTGGTCTTTGAAAAGCGTTTGTTATAAAGTGCATAAGGTTAGAAAGATGTTTTAAAAGTAGAATACAATTATCAACACAAATATACCTCGAAATTGCGTGGTTTTCCTTTTACTTTGCGAACTAACATGGTCGGTTTATGGGTGTCAAAAATTTGACTCCCATAAATGGCCGACCGTGTTAGTTGACGAGGTAAAAGGAAAACCACGCAATTTTGAGTGATACTTGTGTGGATCATTATATTCTACTTAAAAAATATCTTTCCAATCATATGCATTTTATAACAAACGGTTACAAACGCTTTTCAAAGACCAACTCGACCGATCCAAGGCAACGTGTTCCTTTAAAGGCACTGGACATGTTTGGTAATTGTCAAAGACCATTATTTTCACTTGGTGTATGGTGTATCCCAACTTATGCATAAAATAACCATCCTTTGAAAATTAGGCCTCAATTGGTCATAGAAGTTGCAAGAAAATAATGAAAGAAAGAACACCCTTGTTGAACTAATTTGTGTGATTTCAGATGCCTAAAAAAAAAATTAAAGACTTTGTATTTACCAATGACAGTGGTATGGTCTCAACATTTCAAACAGTTATATACTCTACTCAATGTCCGTGAATTGGCATTGACATTTTCTTTCTTCTTGTCTAGACCTTTAGACAAATAAATTTATTAACATTAACTAGAAAGCCGCTACACCCCTCCCCCCCCCCCCCACCCAAAACCCAAGGGGGTCCACACTGAGACTGGGGTAAACAAAAAATAGGTCACCCGACAAATCCGATCTTGAGTCTGAGATTCTTCCAAAGATGTTCCCGAGTCCCATGCTTAGGGGTATTGATGTAACGATAAGCGACGGAACAATTTACCCCATAGAGACCACATATTATTCCCAGCTGAAGAGAGTTGTTTTTAGATTAGCCGGTCCGCAGGGGAGACCCCTTAACACTGCGATTTTAAATTCTCATCATGGGAGATTAATTTCTGGAACTTTTTCTTTTACCTTATACCTAAGCAAGTACTCACAATTAGGATAACTTTCTGCCTGTCACAGCCACTCACAAATCATATTGTATTTTCTAATTTGGCTGACAAAGTTGTTGTGCCAAAGTAATTGCTGGGAAAAGGAGCGCCTTTTTACCGAAACATTCTGAAATGTTGCAACTGGAAATAGACCGAACGGATCACACTGAAACAGTAGGCGTATGCTAGGAATGTTTTAGTTGATATTTGTGAAGGCAATTGACTTTTTATTGGTCAAATTTGGAAATGTATGTTGCTCTAATCTGTTGTCCTAAGCACTGGTACCACATACTAACACCCCCCCCAAAAAAACAAACCCACAAAACACAAAAAAGCAATGCCTTTTAAGCTAGCATTATTTGATTCATGGGTTTCCTATCTGTTTGTATGGCTGGTATTATCAGAAAACCCCATTAAATGGACTTAAAGCCATTATACACTTTCGGAACAGAAAACAAAATAAAAGTTCACAGATTTACAAATGACTTACAGGGTTTACAGAAGGTAATGGTGAAAGATTTCTCTTGAAATGTTATTCCATGAAATGCTTTACTTTTTGAGAAAGCGTTAAAACAATTATCAATTCTCGATATCGAGAATTACGGATTTATTTTAAACACATGTCATAACACGACGAAACGTGCTGAAACAAGGGTGGGGTTTCCTGTTATTTTCTCCCGACTCCGATGAGGTGTTTATTTTTTTATTTTTTAAATTTTTTTTTAATAAGTTTTGTTGACATGCCAAATATGAAATCAAGAATTAAGAAATCATCACAATCACTATAAAACAGAGGGTTTGTGTGTTTTTGATGTTTTCAATAGCAAATTTAACTCAAGCAAATTTAACTCCTAGATGATATTTTCTGTAAACTTTTTCAAACAACTAAGCACAGTGTAGCCCAAGTAAATATGTGAAGAGTTGTTCTTGCTTTGCCAACATGAGTAAAAACCTTCTTTAAAAATCTTTTCAAACCTGTACATTTTGAAAAAAATATCAGCTGAAAAGGTTGTTTTTTTATGAGAAAAAAAAGGGGGGGGGGTCGGGGGGTTTTATCAAAACGATTTTGTTCACAAACATGTTTTTCTATTGTAATTGTTGAGAACCGTTCAAGAGGTAATGTTTAACAATATTTCATTGTATTGGAATTATCTTTCAGTTTCATTGTTGACATTTATATAATTCAACTGTTTTGATGGCCCGGAATCGATTGTGTCTCTATTCGATAGCGTAAGTATCTAGTCAGACTGAGCAAACAGCGTGGTGAATCAAGAACAAGATTCTTAGCAAAATAAACAAATACCACAATAGAAACGGCTTGGTATAGTTATATATTTGCTCTGCAGGTTTTGATGATGTCACCTCAGTACATTGTTTGTTACCTTTTATTGTTGGCTACAGAGGGTGCCATTACTTTGCATATAGCCAATCCAATCACGCGTTATGATCCGTGTGCCAAGATTTCATTGAGTACAACGGGAATGAATGACAAGACTTTTGGGGCTTTCAAGCTATTTAAAAGTACCTGCATTTACCTACCTAAATTTATTATGGAATATAAATAGTAATTATAAATGAATCAAGTGAACAAATTGCCCACAAGCAACGTTTGGACATAGAAGGCGAGACTTTTATACTACGACGGAGTAGATTTTTGTCAGGAAACTTCTCAGTTCTAAAAAGAACTGTCTTGTAGTATTACTAATAAGCAGAACAGTTCAGAAGTCTCCTGAATTCCGGAAAATAAAAATCTACTCTGCTGTAGTAGCAAGACTAAGTTCTTTAAAAGAACATAATCTGCCAAGCTAGTAGATGTACACATGGTATTACCGCAATCCGAAAATAGAGGGTTTAAATATTTGGTAGTTAAATAATTGTCCGTAATCCAGTAATGGCATCAGTCTGATGTCTACTGCATACGTGCTGGTTGCAGAAATGTTGTGATTACTCAACCATTTCATGTTTTAAAGGCACTGGACACCTTTGATGCAAAACAACTAAAGATGGGGTCAGTTTGCAAAGTGGTCCGGTTCGACTTCTTTTCCAACGCTGTGCAGCAAACACTTTGAGCCGTCGTGCTTCGAGAATCCGGAATATACCACACATTTTGACATGAAGAGAAAAGTTCTTTTCTAAAACATGACACCATCCCAACAATTTTTCCGGCTAGTGGGAAGTGGAAGAAGGTACCTGAAAGGTGTGACGAACCAACAGGAGCATTTGCCTATCGTGAAAAAAATTGGGTGTTGCCAAGCGTCACTATCTTGTGTTGGCACTGCATGTTATACACCGTGCTGGGTAGTCCGAGTGGACCGTCTGCACAGCAGCCATACAGTGCGTGCAGTCTGCTCCGTGACCGTTGTTCTGTACGTAGGCATCATACCAATCAGGTATCCAGACGTAGTGTACGGGGCCATATAGTGCCTACTTTTGAATTTGTAAATAAAATGGAAACTAATTTTTTAGAACCTTAGTTCTGTTTATTCATATTCCACTCATCAAAACACATATTTTAGTGACAAAAGCTTTATTTTAAAAAAATACCACTTCCAGGTGACTTTAAAGACAGTGGACACTATTGGTAATTATCAAAGACTAGTCTTCTCACTTAATGAATCTCAAAATATGCATAAAAAAAACAAACCTGTGAAAATTTGAGCTCAATCGGTCGTCGAAGTTGCGAGATAATAATGAAAAAAAAAAAACCTTGTCACACGAAGTTGTGTGCTTTCAGATGCTTGATTTCGAGACCGTAAATTCTAAACTTGAGGTCTCGAAATCAAATTCATGGAAAAATACTTCTTTCTCGAAAACTACGTCACTTCAGAGGGAGCTGTTTCTCACAATGTTTTATACTATCAACCTCTCCCCATTACTCAAAATCAAGAAAGGTTTGAGTAATTACCAATTGTGTCCACTGCCTTTAAGTTCTACATAGGAATTGGGAAACATTTCTTTAGGGGTAATTCTAGCAGGGTAAACAGTATTGCCATCTCTGGGAACATTAATCTGGAGGTCACAAGTTCAAATTCTGCTCTTTTCTAGTAAATTTTACAACTGTTACACCCCAAATTACGGAAATTTACCAAGTCAGTTTCCGTTATGGTTTGTTTAATTCAAAAGATGTGTTTTGTTTCAGATTCTTATTAAAATGATATTTGAATGAGTTTTAAATTTGTTTTGATTTATTTCTTTCTCAATTAGAAATAAACCACAGTGGGAAACTGACTGAGTACATTTCAGATCATTTGGGGTTGAACAAAGATTCAACCCCCAAATTATTTATTTCATTGTTACTAACATAATATAATATGGAAATAAGATTATGGGAATGAGTCTCCATGGCCCTGGCATGATAAGTACCCCACACATCCGATCTAAACCAATCTGTATCCCTAAACCTCTATGATGCGGTCCTCTTATACATATCGCACTCAGCCAATAAATACTTCCACTATCCAAACACAGCTCGTCCGTGGTTGAATACAACCGTTGTACAACCCTCACTAAGCCCGTACAACAAAATACATCTCAATATCTTTAAGTGCAAGCTCAATTAGCGGGACAATCCCCTCAACTGGTAAGCTGTTTTTCCTCAGACTATAGACCAACGCAATGATGGGGGGGGGGGGGTAATTTAAGACCTGTCTATCTGGGTCAATGACATATCCATGGTTCCCTTCCCCCTTTCTCTGTGTCCCTCTCCTTTAACCCCCCCCCCATCATTTGATTACTACCTACCTTTGCTTATCTATGTGTGGGATACACCTTCAGGTCTAGGACTGCTGGCAGGAAATTTTGTGTTGCCTTTAGTCGACAGACTAATCCGATTTGGGCCTAAAATAAATTGAAAATGTTTTTAAGTGTAACATTCATTCAAGATATGCCGAGGCAAGACAAATCGATTGGCTAAGATTTCTACGTATTGGATAATGGATTGGACTGCATTGACCAAGCGAGGGAGGTTCAACGTTGAGGCGTAGATTATACATTTGATGACGAATCTGGCATGTCTGCTGTAAAGCCTCCCCTCTGTCCATTTTTCTCTTTCTCTCTCGTAATCTAAATGAATTTACCTAGCCTTGGACGTATTGAAATCTGCCCCCGCTAATTCGTGGTGATTTTTTTTTCCCCCTCAAAGAAAAATGCCGACGGTTTACAATTGAATTCTTCTAAATGCATTTGTGCTAACAATGCGTGTAGGGGAAGCATGCATGGTGCTTCAGCCGGCATTCTTAATCTACGTCTTGGGTTTAGTGGTAATCAATGGTGGATGTATAGTTCAGTGTGTAGACACGAATTTTCGACGCGGTCATAATTGTTAATCCACAGATACGAATGGTTGAACTTCATGCTACATAGACCTATTTATTTCTCTAAGAATGAAAACACTTTGTTCAAGGAAGGAGATAGATGGGAAAAGATGGAAGTTAAAGGGGCATCTATGTGGTTGAAGACATTTTCCCACATCTGGGCCCAATTTCATAGCGCTGCTTAACGGTAAGCAAATTTTTGTGCTTATTGTAGCAGAAAAATTTGCCAAGGGGCAAGCGTATTTCACAGGTCAGCAGAAAAATTGGGTGGCCACATTGCGCATTTACCATAGATTTGCATTGTGACGTCATTTATTTTAACTCCTGGTATAAGCACCAGAAGGTTAGCATGCCTTTTCATGTGCTTACTGTTAGCAGGGCTATGAAATGGAAATCGCACCGTAAGGACAAAATTGGCCGCTAAGCAGCGCTATGAAATTCGGCCCAGGTCATAAACAGTTTCCCATTAACTTTAAGATTTCCCAATGAAAGTGCCCTTTTCAAAATGCAAACAGGCTTGCTTTCTCAAAGATGAAATTCCAGGCCTAATGTCATGCCAGTCAGTGCCAGTAATTTAGATTGTTCATAAAGGGGGGCTGCTTGAAACAGCATGCTTTATTTCTCCCTCATACACATGGAGTTGTTATTTCTGGTGTATAAATCTGATAGAGGGGGCGATACCCCTCCAGACAAGTACGAGGATTGCAACCCGATTTTATAATTCTACAATGTTTATACTTGTAGATGCCATTAATTATACAAATTAATATTGATGAAAATTAGAGGGTTGTCAAAATCGACCAATTTACACCGTTGTAAATTTGTTGTTGTTCGGCTATAAATGAATCGGTGTATCTGTTTAAAAACTCACATCTGCCTCACAGTGAAAGTCTTTCATCACTTCTGGCTCCCAAGCAGGCGTAAGTTTTTTTTGCAATTTTACCAACAAGTTAATAATTTCATCATTCGAGGGCATTTTTTTTTGTGACAGAAACTGCCAGATTTGGGAAGACTGGCATGAGTCTTATCAGGGCTTGAATTGGGGTAAAATTCCACAAGACACAGACTTGTACTGTAGCTCAAGTTTCTTATTACCATGGACCAGAATTAATTTTACAAGAACTGTTTCAAAGTAGATGACGGCCCTTATAGACCTTTATGACGCTGTCACCATCTCGGTCATGTTCCCAGTTTCCAATAACAGTAATGAATGCTAACATTCATTTCGCATGGCACCAGACTATTTATTTCATCCAGCCTCAGTTTGGTTACAATGAGTTGGAATGGAGTGAAATCAAGATGGCCACACCTTGTAAAGGTCTATTGCTATCAATCTCTGTGCTTGTGAATTAGATACAAACTGTTTCCAGTAAATAAACAAATCTAAGTTTCTGTAGCATGATAGCAGGGTTTACTTTTCTTGTCTGTGTCCTGGCAGGGATATACACAAACATATCAACTTTGTCCCTGTCTGTGAAAGTATTGTTCAAGGAATGAATTACACTTGAGTCGGACTGACCAGATGTTTTTGTTTTCGTAGAGGTATTCTGGTTTCGTGATAACCTTAAGAGAAGTGTCTCGTATAATACTTGTGATTCATAAGATATCTTTAAAACATGTCACTTTGACAGTCGCCGGTTTCTGCAAAACCTGGCTAAATTATTTATCTTGGTGCATCGTTTTGCGTTTTTTTTATTTTGCCCCTGAATCAGGTCAATGAAGCTGAAACTGAGGTTTAAAAGACTCAAAATAGTCTGGCTCATTCTGGTGGTTGTGTTGGGAATGGGAAATTGTGTTCTGAAGCTGGGAACAATATCCGGTTGCTTAACACTGGTCTTAGTTATTTCTTATCATTTCTTTTTCTTCAGCTATCACAATTTTATCAGGAAATAACTCGAAATAGGACAGTATTTAACCCTATCTAAAATAAACCTGAACAAACAAACAAATACACACCCCAACAAACAAACAAACATCCCCACAAACAAACAAACAAACAAACAAACAAACAAACAAACAAACAAACAAACAAACAAACAAACAAACAAACAAACAAGCAAGCAAACAAATACCCCAACAAACAAAACAAAATTGGCTGTGACATCATGTACAGAACGACCCTTTACCTGTACTCTCAATACGTAAAGGGCACCATGGCCCAGACTATAATGAAAATGACAGAGTAAATGGACTCTGAAATCAAATTAAGCCAATTTCACAATTCGACATCGCTTGACCATTTGGAAAGGTTGTCCTCATTCTCCCGTTATATTCTGACCCATTTGGATGGGTATATACCCATGGTAACCTCAACGGATTGCATTGTCATTCCCCTTCAGGCCAATCCCGAATTAAAGTTTAGACCTCTGGTTTTGTACATGTCTTTTTTGTGTGTGGAGAGGATAAAAAAAAGTAGACACGATAGAAAGAGAAGAATATAGGAGGTGTTTTTGTGTACTGTTTTTCCTCGTCCGTGTACATCAAGACTTGGGCGAAGTGATACATATGGCCCGAGGCACTGCATCCACCGTTTCCACTTTGATTTAAATTGTACGCATGCAACGGCGGTAGAGAAAGGGTTGTGTTGTGTGTGATGTGGCAATGGAGGGAGGGTACATAATAATCCACTCTACTCCATCAAGGGTTAGGACAGTTTCCATCATGAAGTAACCCAAGGGCAACCTTTAGTTGACTTTTGTCGCCAATTTCTGTTGCCAAAGTAACTTAACATTTGAAAATTGGACAAATAGTTGCATTTTTGTAACTAGTTTTTCAATGAGTTCTTCCATATTTTGATATGTTTTCTTTATTCTACTACTGCGGAGTAGATTTATCAGATATTTTGGGAGACTTCTCACAGTTCTGAAAAGAACTGTCCTGCTTTGTAACAACTACCCGAGCGGAATTGTCTGGGACTACTACTTTAGCTTATAGAATCGTAATTAACTGTACTACCGCGGAGTAATTTCTTAAATTGGTCTCAACCTTTCAAAAAAAAATTGGAAGTTCTACTGAGTTGCCAGCAAGTAAAAAGTAGAAGAGATTTTTTTCAATTCTGATTCTTGTTAAAGTGAATAAAAAGAATGAAATTGTTCTTGATGTTGATTCATCAGTTTGACTAGGAATGTTTTAAGGTTGTGGCAACAAAAGAATATTCTTTATCCCTGATGCAAATTTAACATTCGTTAAAAACAGAAATTCTGTTTAATTTCTCTTATTTCTGTGTGTGGCTCATGCTGAGTATTTACTGTAACATCCGCCGTCTTGCCAAAACACCTGATGATGAAAACGGGACTCACCGCGGACATGAATTTCCACCTGTTGTAATCCACTCATGCTTTCCACCATGGACTTTGTGATCTGGAGACTTGAATCATGTTAGCGTTAGGGGCAGTGGGACAGCGTCGGAATTCCCTTTTTTGATTAATGAGAGTTTACGAGAGATGCTGGTGGAGATGACAAGTGCATTACGCAAATGAGAATGAGATGACGAGGAAATTGCTTGGTTACTGTCAAGAGTCTTTATTGGGTGGAGATGGTTCGGATAAATTATGTCTGTACACATTGTGTAAGTGCGCAATAATTGAGTGCACTGGACTCGAGATCTTGTGGTGTCTGAGTAGGTTTGAATCCAAGGGCTGGGTATTAGGACACTTCAAGGTATTGTATAAGATTTGCAGAGCTGCAAGAATAGTCAAACCGCCGAAAGGGCTAGATAGCTCAGTTGGTCGAGCTACGGCATGTTAATCTGGAGGTCGTTGGTTCCGGTCCCACTCAAGTCTATTTTTCTTTGTTCAACCCCAATTCATAAAAAAAAAAATACCCAGTCAGTTCCCATTTTGGTTTATTATTTTAGAAAAATAGTCAAAGAGTGTCTATGTTTTGTGTGATCAGCCATATTATTATACATAAAGTAACAAACCTGTGAACTTGTTTTGCTAAATTCAGTTAAGTGTGTCAGGAGAAAATAGTTAAAAACTATGCACGGTGGTTAAGAGTGGTGTTTCTGATCAGCAGAAGTGTGGGTTAGAGTCCTAGTTATGGCACTATAATCCTTGTTGCTTTGTCCTTCAGCATTAAGCCATAGGTCACATGTACTAGTAAAGGTAGTGCACATAAAAGAACACAGAACACTTGTCTTGGAATAGTATTGGTTTACCCTGGTGTTACAGGTTCACATAGCAAGCACCCTTGTTTACGGGTTTTTTTCAGGCTTGTAAAGTTCACTTAGGAGGCATCGGTGGTTTCATTTCTAGAAATATCTAACAATAATACACGCTATGTCAGGCTTGAAATCTTACTTCAATGTTGACCAAGAGCTGAAGAGTTTGAAACCCATAGAGTGATCCAAGTCCATGCATCTTTGTCAAACGTTATGTACCTAAACTTTGACATTTCCTGCCCTAAGAGGTTTTCAATGGTTTACCCATGTTTTGATAACCCATTTAGTTTTGTCAAATTCGGGTAGATTTACACGCAGTCCAAACTGATATCAAGTGACAGTGAACATTAGCGCTATTTGCTAACTGAATCATGTTTGGGGAGACTCATGCTAGCCAACAAAAAAGTCACTCGTTGAAGAATAACTTCCTCCCTTTCGACATCTTACCAAGAAGTTGCATCTTTTTCATATGACCAACCCCCGGAAGTAAACATTCCCCCCCCCCCCTCGTGAAATATCAAACACTGCGGTTTTCTACTCAATATCACAATGGAAGTCCAGTCCAGGTAATGAATTTCCACATCAGTTGTGGAGTGCCTCTCTTTACAGACTGAAGCTCTCAGGAAATTTGTCCAGCATATCCTTTTGTGGTGAATCGAAGGCCTGTTTTTTCTTCTTTTAATCACTTCGTCTGGTTTTGACTGCATCACGTTTTCAATGATTGTAGGTTTTTTTAAATAAATTTGTTTTGGCTTTTGCTGAGGTGAACCTAGCGTTTCTAAATAATTTCTTAACTGACTGATGGTGGATAGAATGTGAGCATGGTGAAAGTTTGATTTGATTCAAGGTCAAAATTGTGAAGAATTTGTGGGCAATTCCGCTGTGCGAAACTACACAAAATATTTTGGTTTCTAAATGTTATACGCAAAATGTTTGTGGTGACGTCAAAACTTTTCCTTCATGAAATTTTTCAAAAAGGTAGTTTCACCCAAAATATTGCTCAAAATATTACCAAAAATCAGAATGATTTGCATGAAAACCAGTGTGGTACCTTCCTTTTCACAAAGTACCTTCAGTTGCTTGCACGCGGGACTTCAGACCGAAGGTTTAAAATTCCATCTCTAAGAATCCCCCAGGGCACTTAACACTGTAAAACTACCCCTTAAAGACTTTGTCCTACATATCGCTTTCAAGTTTGAATATCTTCCCAGCCCAGATCTGCCCTATCACTTTGAAGCTGCACAAGGCCCTACATGTATATGTTATTAGATTAGAACCCTAGCTTACCCTGGCCGTGTTACAGTATCATTTATGCAACCCTTAGCAGGTGAGGCATTTGTTCCGTTTACATCCTTGGCTTGTTACTAAAATTACTAAAATTACAAAAGAAACAGCCTTCAGCGGCGACTGGGAAAGACACCCCAGGGAGGTGGATCGAAGAAGAACATTTCAGGAAATCAGACTTTCTATTAAATATGAATATCAGCAGGGTGGTACGTTTTGCGCGTCTCTCTTTTTGTTTTGTTTTGTTTTTGTTGGCGCAAGATGATAAATGTCAAGGACCAGTGGGGTAAATATGGTTTTTGAAGGTGTGGGGCGATCGCTGTGAAAACTAACACGAGGAAATGTTTTTAACAAGTAACAGTTTATCTTCACAGTGGGTGTTTATATAAGTCATCGTAACGACAATGAAAACATTTTGTTTTTCACAGGAATTTTACAGAAAATTTATTTTGCGGAAACATTTTCTTTAAGCATGTCCTTGATCAGAAAGGATTGGTAAAACTGAAAAACAGGTTTCAAAAGTTGCCTTATAACCAATGCACAGTTTCTTTTTGCTGTCCTTCATTTTAAAGATCGTTATTATTATTTTGCATTAAATTTATTTATTTATTTTTGTCTCTTGCTTGAAAGGTATACAGCTTTGATTTTTTACCACCACCACCACCACCAACAAAATTAAAGTCCACAGACATTGCTATTCTATAGAAATTGATGAGAAAGACAAAAGTAAAATAGATACAGATACAATGATAGAAACAAAAAAACAAGGAAATGCTTTAAATTTTGTGAAAAATTATTTGTTATTAATTTATCTATTAAGTAAGTTATTTAGTTCTTTGTTTATTTATATTAATTTATTTATTTATTATAATGAGTAGGGTAGATGGCCTTAGCTTTTGATCCAAACCAAACCTTCTTCAGAGGCATTTATTTATTTATATATTAATATAATTGTAAATAGCACATTTAAAAAAAATCTCTTGATGTGAAGTTATATTACTCTGTTTATTCAACATTCATCAGCAAAGGCATGTACATCAAATAAACACACTATCAACAGACACTCCGGTAAATACTTCTAATATATAACAGGCACAGTAAGTAACAGAAGCTCAGAAAATAACAATAATAATAACAACAATAAACAGAATAATTAAATAGTTAAATGCATACCTCTATTATATATACAAATATCTACAATTAAGCGTGACTCGGGAATCACGTTGTTATCATTTCTTTATTTATCATTTTCTTTTCATTTTTCTTTTTTTGTAAAGGGGGGGGGGGGCAGTTTCTAGAAACCTGCCTCCCCTGTAATATTGACACCTGATCAACATATGAGCAGATGAATGAGTAATTAACCTTGATGTGGCTCTCAATACCTCCACTAATTGCCTCGTAATGACCGAGCAGATGGTGGTGCCCCGTCAATTAATGTTACAACTGAATTGACATCATTAGGGATAGAGAGCTGGATGGCTAGATCGCTTCGATGTGACTGTATAGGTGTACTGAAGTAGAAGTAGAAGTACACTGTACACATATGCCTACATAGTAGTCTGGGTTCAAGTCTGTATACTTGTTATTATTATAGAAACGCAGGCTATTCTCAACCGTTTCAGAACAGAGAAGTCTCTCGAGTTCTGAAAATTTACCCTGCGGTAGTAGAAAAAAAAAAAACCAAACTCCAAGCAAGTTCTAGAATCTCAACCTTTTTCTGTTTATATTTCATACAAAATTATAACCTGGTACTCAAAAACTAATCGCGTTTGCTGCACAGTTTTTTCCCAGTTTTGTGTGATCATTCTACAGAGTTTCAGAGTTGCTGGAACTCATTTTGCCCGATGTCTTTTGTCCTTTGTGATCAGATTGTAAAGGGGGAATTTTTCCAATTCCTTATTTCATTTTTCGTTTTGATATTTGTTGGAAAGAGAAACCAATCAAATCTTTATGAATCAACGTCCTTGATCCATTGTTGTATGTATCACTATCAGAGCGCCCAGTGTAACAAGAATCGTATGTCTGCTTGACAGTTACCAAAGTATCCTAACCAATATAGTTATACACGATGATCTTATGCAACCTATACTGTGTCTACGTCTCTGCAGTATAAATACCTTAAAACTTTGGAGTATACATATATGTGACCCACTCTGTGAAAATGAGTCACATGTCGCCCAATGCAATATTAAGTTATGGACAGTTTAATGTGGAAAATGTATTAAAAAAAAAAAATCTTTTCTTTTTAAGATCTTTAGTTGCCTGGTTAACCTTTAGATGCAATAAAGCTATGAATACAACAATTTTGTGATCATACTTCTGTCTCATTTGTATCCTTTCACACACAATGGTAGTTTAAAATATAATTTTACTTGTAATTCGTTTTTCAAAAGAAAATTTGTGTAGTGGCTAATTTCGAACGGGAGTAACTCAGCAACGCGATACACCCCAAAGCTTAGACACATACCAAATTACTGCTATGTGTTCTTTCCAGACATGCATAACTCAATTCCTGAAATTGCCTACATCTGATTCATTTTCACAGAGCGGGTCACATATATTTTTTAAGAATTTAGTTATTTCAATGACACAACAAAACAAAGTAAAGATACAAATAGTGCCAGGAATTTCTGTTGTTGCGAGAAAAAAAGTGAAATGGCCCCTTTGCTCCTCTGTACATATGAATTAAAGCATAGCACTATGAGTGCATGCCTGTGCCGCAATAGGATAAGAAAACGTCCTGTTTAGTTCAAAGAAGTTCCTCCGGCCTATCTACCTCTACATGGGGGGGGGGGGGGGGGGTCCGGCATGCCCTTGTCGCAACAGGATAAAAAATCATTTGGTTTCAATAGAAATTTATCTTTCACTGTGGGGCAGGGCTGCGGGCGGGGCAGGGGGTTTCAAGTAATTATCTTCACCATCCTTGAGTGAGATAACTCTGATCTCAGTGTTTTGACTAAAGCTCGCCCTTTGTATTGTTAGGAGATGGCAGGTGGTGTATACATGTATGTTCCCCTTCCTGGGGCTGAAGGCAATTGTCTGGAAAGGTTATTGAAGCTGCAGAGACCGCGGTCTGCTTCCCCTGGTCTTGGCCTTGACACCCTTTCATAGATACACCCTTGGACTTCATGGTCTGCCACCAAACAGTGCTCTTTGCTGAATAGAAATGGTGTATCTCCATCAAAGATGACATGGCGCAGGTGTTATATTAAAAAGCTGGCTTGGCTGATGTCAATGGCTATAAGTGGCTGTATGAAGACATTGAGGCTTATTAATTTTGGTTTTTACCCATACACCAATTTGTGTTAGCACTGTATACTACGTACTTTCCCGAGTCCTGTGAAAAAATATCACAGGCATGTTACTCGGGTGGGATTTGAACCCACGACCTGAACCATTCTAGAGCAGTGTCATACCAACTAGACTACCGAGGTTGCCCGGTAGCTAGAGGCAGTTCGAATCCTACATTGAGGCTTTGGCTACAGCTAGGGCAAGATCAATGCAGGCATGTATGCTTAGTTTTTTGAAAGGGCAAGAGCCCCAAGGCATTTTTTGTGTGGGATTATTAGATATGCTCAATACTCAACATCATTGATAGATATGTATAAATTGAAAGAAACTGTGAGGTACTTTTTGTCAATGGGGGACTTTTGGGACGCTGGGTGGCAGCAGACTTACCATGTAAAATCCGTTGTTTTCGTTAATGTGCGGATGCTCATAACTTCGAAATTTACCTGGTAAGTCTGCTGTCACCTAGCGTTCCAAAGTCTCCCATTGAAAAACACAAGACACCAGACTTGTCCAATTCTGAGTTTACTGACCCAAGGCCAAAAACTTATTTCCGAGAGCCTCAGCCTGTGGTCCCTAGAATTAACTGTAGACAGAGAAGGGCAATTAAGACAGTCAAACAAAAGGTCTATAGAATATCGACATTACTGCCACCTACCACAATGCTTCCGCAGCCTCGGCTGCAAAACCTCAGAGACATTGGCTGAGGGGTTGCATGGGGTTGCGAGAGGCAATTAATTCAAGACCTTCTTATTGATGGCCCACTGGATCGGTGGCTACATTGTCCCTCTGGCAAAAGACTCTCAGCCCACCCCTTAGGCAGTGGATGCTGTAAACTATATGCCCCTTAAATAAGGTTTATCCTTATAGTCAAGCTGTTGTCTTGACCACAGCTTCCACTTCTTTCTTTTTTTCTTTAAAGGAACACGTTGCCTTGGATCGGTCGAGTTGGTCTTTGAAAACCGTTTGTAACCGTTTGTTATAAAATGCATATGGTTAGAAAGATAATTTAAAAGTAGAATATAATGATCCACACACTTATGCCTCGAAATTATGTGGTTTTCCTTTTACTTTGCGAACTAACACCGTCGGCCATGTTAGGCTACGAGATAAAAGTAAAACCGCGCAATTTTGAGTAATACTTGTGTGGATCATTATATTCTACTTTTAAACTATCTTTCTAATCATGCATGCTATAACAAACGGTTTGTACATACGCTTTGTACCTTCCCTTTGAAGAATATAAATGAAAGCAGGAATTGTTCTGTGTAAAGGAATACAGCATCAGTAAAACAGTATCAGTACACTCCCCCAAACTTTAACTTTTAGGGTGCAGATCTTAAAATACAGTTATCAAAATGAAATAACAAAATTAAAAACCCACAAAAAACCCAACCTACTCATCTAATAAAATAAGGTATCTTGCTTGCAGAAACAGAGTCAACATTTAATTTTTAGGACGTAGATCTTAAAAAACAGTTATAGGAAATTAAATTATAGAAAGAAAAAAAAAACCTTACTTGAGTAACAAAATAATGTATCATGGTCGCAGAAACATAGTTCATGTTTCTAGCTGTCGCAGCAAAATCCACTCCAGTTCGGAAACTCCTCCCGGCGTTACGCCGGGTTGAAATTGGCAATAAAATAATTCCATCTTCTTCAGCAGTGGTCTTGGGAAATGCAAGAACAGAAGGAAAATTAAAATCAATACACATAATCTGAATAACCATTATGGGGGTGTGACGTTGTACCCACGTCTGCACATTTGAAGAAAGACAAAATGTTTTTGAGATGCGTATGTGTGTGAGTGCAGCTTACCAAGTGACGACAGAAGTAACAATGTGTCAGATTTTTTCGTCATTATTTTGGACAAGTCTGTGATTTTGATGTAGTTTTTTGTTGCTCTGGTATAGTTGTTTATAAATATTCAAGTAAAATGAACTCACTCACATGACATCTTATCTGTGTATGGTCAAAACTAGCGAATCTTTATTTACGATGCAAATTTACCCACTGATGAAATATTAGAACCTGCTCCACCCCACCCCCTTGCCTGACCAGATTTCTTTTAAATGCAAAATTGAACATTAACAAAGCCCCCCCCCCCCTCTCCCCCGAGAAAAAAAATAAAATAAAAAATAAAATGAGAGAACCCACCCCCCAAAAAGAGAGAAAACAAAAGAAGAACAAACAAAATTACTAGAAAAACCAACAACCACAACAACAACAAGCCAAAAAACAAATGAACACTATACTTGTATTTGCCCATGGTTGTGCCCCCCTTCCCTCCCCAGACAGAAAAGAAAATGTCTTGATGTGCCGCTGGGACCACGCAAAGCCAGAACACCTTAGGGTTGTCAAAAAGAAAGAAGTAAACCTGAGTGGATGGGGGGGGGGGGGGCTGTCAGATCCTCTACAAACATCTAGCCCATTTCTAGCAAGCTTTAGTATCACTTACCAATACACAGTGTCAAATGACATCTCCGAACACATGAAACTCAAGACAAGGGTAATTACAAATGTTTCGCTGTGACAATTGAGCCGCCTGGAAGATTTGGTTCCTTCAGTTCACTTTTCAGATACCCTTTCACTTAATGCACTTTTCTCCCCTAGGCAATAGTTTCCCCTCAAGCACTTAACTATTGATACTATTAATGCCCAATTTGTCAAGCCAATTTGAAAGTGGTAATTTTTTTCTCCCCTTTCCCAGGTTATCATTCACAGTTGAGTGCCTTCTGTCAATTGTGGTTCATCTTCTTTTTCCCCCTTTCTGTATTTAAAGTTCATCTGGGGACTGATAACCCCAGGTGTCTAGCTTTCAAAACCACATGTGTCGTTTTTATCTGCCAATCTTTGCCGTTTTGTAAAACATTTTGTACAAATTTACAACCTTGCTACAGTTTAGCAAAGGACCCTTGCTAGATTGCTCTGGTGTGAAAGGGTCTTATAAGAAACCAGATGGGCTTCTTAGTTATCATATCAAGAAAACAGGAGTTCGTCCAACAATCGTATCCAACATTGCTACATTTTGTCTGAGGTCTGGACCTAAGACAAAGTCTTCATTAATTTGACCACTGTCTCAGTCTGATCTGCCTATGAATATATTATTGTAACATTAAAGGTATAATAATTTAAGGATAGATAATGACCAAGTCTGTATCTTGTCTTCAAGAATTTGAAATGCTTTGTTAAACCGAACCCAAGTAATTTGTATTTAACTTTCTTATGTCTTATAAAAGTCTAGACAGTTAAGATGTTGAGTTATCATAAATATGTGTTGGATTCTGATGGATTTAAGTAAAGTAACAGAAGCATTAATGCAGCTTTGAAAGAAAAAGAAAAAAAACCCACGCAATTCTGATATTATGTCCAGCTTTGTAACTAAAGATTTTTCTTCAGATGAGAGCATTCATCCATGAAAAAGTAAAAAGGAAAAAGAAAAACAAACCGGGCAAGTTTCTTGTTAAAATAGCTCCATACGATTCTCCTCATAAGCTACAGCTCTCCTAAGGAGCTGCAATTAGTACGGTACCCTTCAAGATATTTTACATGCAGTCTCATTTCTGGAAACATAATAAAAAAATTGTATTGATCCTGGACAGAGCTTCAAAACATAATGTACGATTCAGGGAATCAACTGCGTGCATCGACTGTCATCAATGTCACTGGATTCTTCGCATTTTGCTCTCCCATTAGCCCGGGACGCATAAATAATGGCGGATCTATACTAGAGAAAGGGGAAGAAACCATTGGGGAAAATTAGCTTCAAGATCGCTCAATAATTTGTGTGTCTGTCATCACAATGCGGGGTGAGACGAGGGGGAGGATAAGGAGCGGCGTGTCTCCACGGGGAGAACAATATTTTCAACTCTAAAAACATGTCTGGATACCTGACTGCTACTCTGAATATCTTTTGATGTGCCTGTACATTATTGAAGAGACTAATGAGTGGCGTGCAGAATCAAAATCAGTTTTCTGCGTTTTTTTTTAAATTTGTATCGAAGAGCACGCAACCTGATCCTCTGAATTTTGCATGAAATACTGATTCTCTGTGGATACCTGACTGCTTCTCTGAATATCTTGTGATATGTTTGTACATTATTAAGGAGACTAGTGAGTGGCGTACAGACCAGAGTACAAATCATGTTTTGCATATTTTGTTTGCGTATCAATGAGCGCGCAACCTGATCCTCTGATTTTTTTTCAATTTAATTCAATTCAAAAAACTTTAATCATCCTTTGCAGGCAATCACAATGGCAGACCAGCTCCATAAAAAAATATTAAGGGAAATATACAATATACAATAATTTAAAAATATAAAGATTACTTGACAAAATGACAAGGCAGATTATGTACAAATGGTTGAAACCACAGCAATTATATACAAGTGAATACTATTTAAAAAAACACTGATTCTCTAAACATCTGATTGGTGTCTCTGTACGAGAGCACATTATTGAGAAAACTATTGAGTGGCGTACAGAACGGAACCGAACTCAGGTTCTGCGTATATTTTTGGTAAATGTATTAAAGAGCGCGCAACCTGATCCTCTGATTTTTGCGTGAAACACTGATTGTTTTCTTTGCTTTGGGCTAAAATGATGAAGACCGTTTTTTCAACAAACCTTATACCTAAAATTGCCCCAGGGTACAGTGACAACTGACTTCAGACTCAAATTGTGTTTCAGTTTTGATTACTTTTTACACAAAAGACAGTAGTGAGCAGTGACCCATTTCGCTTGATTTTGTCTTCATAATAAATCTTGGTTAGGCCATTTTGGGAGTCCATGTCCCTACAGGTGTGTTATACAGTATAGTTCGATCTTTAGGCGATTTGACATTTATGTGCTAATTACACGTTCAGGGTTCTCACCTGGGCCCAATTTCATGGCTCTGCTTACTGTAAGCAAATAATCGGACTTTACGGAAGCAGGGTAGTCAGTGCTTAAAAATTTACATCAAGCGTATTTCATGGTTTAGCCATAGGCTGGTGCGCATTTTACTAAGCATTCGACACTTACACATATTTCGCAGAAATTTGGCGTTGGTCGTGCAAGCGAGAATGGTGATCATAATAGGGCAGAATGCGGCAGTTAGCAGAGCCATGAAATTGGGCCGAGGTTTGGAGGTATTCTGGACACAAGAAGGCTGAATTGAATGTCTTCTTTTTGGTGTTTATCTTGGTTTAAAGACAGTGGACATCATTGGTAATTGTCAAAGATCTGTCTTCTCACTTGGTGTATCTCAACATATGCATGAAATAACAAACCTGTGAAAATTTGAGCTCAATTGGTCATCGAAGTTGCGAGATAATAATGAAAGAAAAAACACCCTTGTCACACGAAGTTGTGTGCGTTTAGATGGTTGATTTTGAGACCTCAAGTTCTAAACTTGAGGTCTCAAAATCAAATTCGTGGAAAATTACTTCTTTCTCAAAAACTACATCACTTCAGAGGGAGCCGTTTCTCACAACGTTTTATACTATCAACCTCTCCCCATTACTTGTCACCAAGAAAGGTTTTATGCTGATAATTATTTTGAGTAATTACAAATAGTGTCCACTGCCCTTAAAAAGCCCTACTGTGCTATCATGTTTTTTTTTAATTTATTAAAAAATATTTGACACGTATATTTTGTTTAATTGGGTAGCCTCATTCACCCCAAAACCTCAATACTATCATCTTGTTTTATAAAGTCACCAAGGGGGAAAGTAGATACCAAACTCACACATGAGCATCCCTTGCAATGAAATACAAACTCTGGAAGAGATTGCCAGCAGTGTTTGTAAAAGGTTTCCATGATAACTATCTGAAAAGCTAGAAGGCCACTTCCATCTGTAAATTAACGAACCATACCAAGATCAAGTTACACAGTTACATGCTAAATTGCTCACTGTTCCCCATCAACGGACGCGCCATTGTGTTTTGGCAAATAACCGAGCGGTACCGATTTCTCATCAAAACATTTGCTATATTGTGTTTCTTCAAAATAAGATAATTACTATCTAACCATTTATATCCGATTCTATAGATTCCTTCATTGTATTTTCAGGCCTGTTTGCTTCGGTTTTTTTGAAAGGGCAAGGGCACTAATGCATTTCCCCCTTGGTAAAGGGCACCCTATGAGGAAATGGTAAATTTCTACTGGAGCAATTAAAGGGCACCAAGGCAATGACCAGGGGGTGCGGAGGCAATCGCCTTCGTTGCCTCTGTGAAGTACCAGGCCTGTATTTTTAGGCAGGTGTGACATTGCCCTGGTAATGATAGTAATAGTAAAACAGGCCTTGAACTTCATTTTTGAAGGGGCACAGCATTTTTCCTCTAGCAAGGGGCACTTCTGTATGAGGCAGTGTACATTTGTATTGGACATTTGTAAAGGGCATCACAGCAAAAGCACAGGGCACCACCGCAGTTGCTGTGGGTGCCATGGAGTATTTTGAGGCCTAATAAACAAGCATGCAACTTTTCTTCAGATCAGCTGATTTCTCTTTTTAAAAAATCTCAGTTTTACCAATCAAACTTGAAAAATACTGTACAAAATCATTTAATTTTTTTTAGTTTCCTCTTTTTTGGTGAAGTTACAGTTGCGTGCCTATATAACACACGACCGCCTTTTGAAACAAAGTTTTCACATGTTAGTTTTTATTGTATACATCTACATTTATTCAAGGATTAAAACAAGCGAATAGTCCCAAAAACCAATGGTATTGCTTTTTAGCTCAATCAATCACAAGTACCTGCATGTTATAAAAGAGTAGGGCAAATAGGCTGGTATGGATAACGCCTTTATGAGTTAGACACTTGTAATAACTTGAGTTAATCATTCTTGATCATGGTGAATGACCAAGTGTGCTTTTCCATTACGCCAACTGTGTGTGTTTTCATGTGTAGTTGTCATCACCAATGATCTCGCGTTACTTCCCGAAGGGGAGTGAACTACTCAACGACATTGGCATTTTCAGAAGTAAGATAAATGTTACCTGCCATCTAGACGCCGCCTGCTTGCTTGTTTCTATCATTACTCATGGATGTTTCAATTGGAATGGATATTGATTGCCTTTGCTTCCCGGAATGCTTATGAGGACAATTTAAAGGTGTCTATCAAAGAAAGCTAACATCTCCATAGCCTTTTAGTATTTTAGCCTTCGAGAAAGACTAAGCAAATAAAAAAAAAAGTTCACAGATTTACAAATAACTTTTACAAATAAGGGTTTACAGAAGGTAATGGTGAAAGACTTCTCTTGGAATATTATTCCGAAATGCTTTACTTTTTGAGAAAACAGTAAAAGAATATCAATTCTCGATATCGAAAATTCATGGCGAAATGTGCGGAAACAAGGGTGGGTTTTCCCCCGTCTTCGATGACCGATTGAGCCTAAATTTTCACAGGTTTGTTATTTTATATAATAAGTTGTGATACACGAAGTGTGGGCCTTCGACAATACTGTTTACCAAAAGTGTCCAATGGCTTTAAATGACTGTCTCAAAGCATGTGTTATAATGTAACAGATTAGACAACTGGGTGCGTGTACATTACAAAGTGCACAAACATGCAATGCATCATTATTTGAGCACTTCTGATATATATTCCCGAACATCATTCTACAGTCAACCCTCATTATAAAGAGCACTGTTCTGAAGAGGTACTGCTTAAAGAATACATTCTAAAGCCCTGAATCTCATTTCTGCTTACTGTTTGTTTGTTTTGCTGTCCTCTTATAATACCACGTTACAGTTACAACATGGGCCCAGCTTCATAGAGCTGCTTTTAAGCACAAAATATTGCTTAGACAATTTCTGCTTAGCAAAACGAAGCAGGACCAGCTACAGATAGAACATGTGAGATGGTATTTTGGTTGGTAACCTTTCTGGTAAGCATAAAGTTGTTGTGCTTTAGCTACTGTTTGTGCTTAAGCAGCTCTATGAAATTGGGCTTAGAGAGTTGATCGTATATCACGTGCTCTTTTATGGGGGTAGGTTATAAGCCCTGTTAACTCTGACCTCCTTTTCCTGGATGACCCACCCCCCAAAAAAATACAGTGACCTAGAAGAACTATCGCCGTCATGGCCACGGTCAAAAGGGATCTGTCCTTTGAGAAACGCTTCACCTGCTCAAGGGGGAATGTATCTCCGCTCTGTTGTACAGAGCCGATCCTTGGGCAATCAGCCCTTCCTTACTCACTCAATCAAGCCTTCAAAATTCATGATTACACACGAGGGAACTCTCTTATTGATCTTCAGGGAGTCTTGACAAAAGCAGTCATTCTGGGGCATGGGCCGTGATGATTAGTATTTGGTCTCTGTAATTACTTGCCCCCGAACCAAGTCAAACGTAAATTTGCCCTTTTTTGTAATCGGCTTGCTGGAGCCCCCCTCCTTATGGTGGTTCAGTCCTCGTCTTCTTTCAAGGTCAAAGCAAAGTCTAAAGTACGCCGACTTCTCTCATCGGGGGAGTCTGCTTTATGCCAGCTGAAAAACAACAACATTTGGTTGAATTATTTGTGCATCAGGGAAACTGCGTTCTCATCCTTTACAATTTGTAGTTGATTTTAAAGAGGCTCAAAAGTCAAATTTAGTTTTGTGATGCACTCATTTTCCAGAGACAGACTCTTCATTTGAAATAAAAAACTGAGGTCTTAGCCTATAAAACCCGGGAAAAAATACATGTATAAAAGAAACTACCAAGCAGGTCGCGACTATTTCTGTAGTAGTCGTGGCGGCACGATTAACCACCGTGTCTTACTTGTTGTCCAGGCTCACTGCAGACTATAGTTCTGGCATAATACCAAAGCACAGAGTGGACAGACCTGGGGGCCGGCCAATTCTCACTTTGTGGTAGGGAACAGAGAGAGAGAGAGAGCGGTGGAAATAGCTTATTGTGCACTCATGAGTGATGCCCGAACATCTCCCTCCTTATGGTGAGCATGGTAAAGAGTGAGCTCAAAACAAAAACAGGTGCACCCACAGGCATATCTTTAATTTAATTTTCCTACTGAGAGACCGCAGTATTTAGATGATTTTTTCCTCCCAGATCATTTTTGCGCCCGGTTTATAATTTCCCACTCATCATTGACTTCAAATCCCGCTCTGATAACCACAGATGACTGACTTTAATTATTTTGTCTCTGTCGCCCCCCTGCAGTAGTCCCCCCCGTATCACTGCAGATTATAATCACTCCGGATTTACTCCTGAACAAAAAACGCCAACCGTGTACTTTTTTTTTAAAAGGTGCTACCGTCCCATTCTCTGAATGCAGTTGATTTGAGTTTGGAGGATAGCAATGTTTCTGTTCGTAATGGTCTTCTAAATTTCTTTTTTATTCAGCATGTAGCAATTCAAAGATAGCTTTTAACATTTTCCTTTCACTGGCAATTGCTATATAATACTAAACAAAAATGTTGATATTGTGCAAACAATTCCTTGCGATAAAAAATAGTAAAAGAAGACATTGGGATCAAGCCGAGGAAATGAAATATGGTAATATTTCTGTTCGTATTGTTCTTCTAAATTGTTTTTTTTTGTGTTCAACATGCAGGAATTCAAAGATAACATTTAACATTTCTCTCTAACCGTCAATTGCTGTTTAATGCTTACAAAATATGTTAACATTATGCAAACAACTCCTTGCGATGGTAAATAGAAGAAGACATAACGCTCTTCTAAAATTGTGTTCAATTCGACATGCAGCGATTCTAAGCAAACATTTAAATTTTTCCATCCACTGTCAATTGCTGCGGCAAGGTTACTACATTGATGCCCCTTTCCAAGCCAAGTTTGGCCCCCCCCCCCCTCGTTGTGCCGGAGTCTCGTTGAAGACGGCACTACGCTTGACTGACAATCGCGCCTCTCCACGATCTCTCCTCTGCGTGTCTCCCATTTGTGAAACGATCTGGTCAGTGTCCCGTGGAATAATTGGCAAATGACCTAGTCCCACTCGGAGGGAGTATGAGAAGAGTGTAGGGGTCGCTTCATCTAACCTGGCAATAATGGACGAAATAAAGGAAGTATAAGTCCTCGGGGATTGTGTGTACAAGAAAGAGATATTCCACTAGCTTGTAAAAAAAAAAAAAGGAAAAAAAAGACAACTCTACCAGTGTGTGATTCTTTGTTATAGCTAGAAAAATTTAACTGATACATGGCTTGTCCATCTGGACAACATTGTTAAAATTTCCACCAAAATTTGTTTCCGGTTGCTTCTTTAAACTTGCTTTCAGAAAGACGGAGGCCACAGCAAGGTTTTGTTTTACATGCTGTTTTGTTTGTTTGGAATAAAGACACAAATAATATAAGATCATTTCTTGTCAAATTGCGGGCACTTTTATCTATTTCAAAGTTTCCAAAGCATACTATGTGAACATAACATGTCCATTTTCTGTCTCTTTTTACACTTTCATCAATTTTTTAAGCCAAAACAGCTTATTTCTGGTCTTGCATTTCTCAAAATGTCATTTTTCAAGTTAAACTGTTTTGTAATGTAAAGGCTGCACAGCACCTTGCAAAAAAAAATAAAAACCTTGCCAAGGTGATACATAAGTGTTGAACGTGATCTGATATTGCAAACTTGTCATGACTGTCATAAAAAAAAACACTAAGTGAATGTCAGCACTATGAGTGTCCATCTATTGGCAGCTACCTGAGCTTTATATAAGTGTTAATCATTAATCATTAAATCACTGAAGATGACGCGCCTATGGAGAGTTACTCCATTGACGTAACACACTGCTTAAAGGCACTGGGCTGGATTTCACAAAGGTAGTCCTAACTTAGGACTAGTCCTAGGCAATGCTAAGAGATAGGACCAGTCCTAAGTTAGGACCAGTAACTCATCCTAACTTAGGACCAGTCCTATCTCTTAATAGCATTGCCTAGGACTAGTCTTAAGTTAGGACTACCTTTGTGAAATCCACCCCAGGGGTGGGTTTCACAAAGAGTTAAGACTAGTCTTATCTCGAGTGTAGGACGAGTTCCTCGTCCTAACTTAGGACGAGCCTTAAGTTTTTAATATCTCTTAGGACTTGTCCTAAGTTAGGAAAAATTATGACTAGTCTTAACTCTTTGTGAAATCGAGCCCTGGACACCTTTTTTAATTGTCAAAGACCAATATTCTTACCAGGTGTGTCCCATGCATAAAATAACAACTCTGTGAAAGTTTTTACTCAATTGGTCATTGAAGTTGCAAGAAAATATTGAAGGGAAATAGACTCCCAGAACAAAACATCTGCACACATTTGTGTGCTTTCAGATACCGAATAAAAGGCTTCAGGCCTGAAGTCTTTAAATAATTGAGTGAGAAATTACCTCCTTCTCAAAAAGTTTGTTACTTCAGAGGGAGCCATTTTTCACAGTGTTATAGGATAAACAGCTCTCCATGGCCCGTTACCAAGTAAGGTTATATGCCAACAAGTATTTTGAGTAATTACCAATAGTGTCCAGTGCCTTTAATCCTGTCACTAGTCGTAACCTCTGTTTTGTACTGAGAAATTATTGTCATTGAAAGTAAGATGTAAAATCAATACCGAATGGGAAAGCTGCTACAAAAGATCGTACAAACAAACAGCCGGAATAATTTTGACAGTAGATTTGTGATAACAATTTCCAATTACTTGGAAATGGCAGGTGAGAAATTCCAACTCTTACTTTTCTAAAAAAAGAAAATAGTTTCTTGTGAATTTTTTTCTAAACTTTAAAATTAAATTAGTTTTTACCCAGTTTTCAATATAGTTGTGTTTGCATTACTGAGTTTTTAAGGGAGTATTTTAAGGGAAGCTTTCTACCATCATCTTTAAACCGTGTCTTTAAAATCATCTTTAAAAGTTTAGTGTAAATGTGTGGAGGTTTGTGTTTTTGTGTCATACAAAAAGTACCTTAACTTTGATTAAAACTTGTATTTATTATGTAATGGTGAGTGCCTCATACCTGAGATCCTTGTGAAAATAGCAAGGCCTTCTTTGGGTGGACATCCCTGATGTTATCACTAAACGATGATGCCATATTCATATACGATGTATTAAAGGCAGTGGACACTATTGGTAGTTACTTAAAATAATTATCATCATAAAACCTTTCTTGATTACAAGTAATGGGGAGAGTTTGATGGTATAAAACATTGTGAGAAACAGCTCCCTCTGAACTGACGAGAAAGAAGTAATTTCCCCCGAATTTGATTTCGAGACCTCAAGTTTAGAATTTGAGGTCTCGAAATCAAGCGTCAGAAAGCACACAACTTCGTGTGACAAGGGTGTTTTTTCTTTCATTATTATCTCGCAAGTTAGATGACCGATTGAGCTCAAATTTTCACATGTTTGTAATTTTATGCATATGTTGAGATTAACCAACTGTGAAGGCTAGTCTTTGACAATTACTGATAGTGTCCACACTGCCTTTAAACACCCACGTGGGACCACAGATTATGTGCATACCCGGAATTCTTTAATTAATCCCCAACGAAATATCAGGGTGAGCCTGAGGTAGCACGACCCACAAATATAACCATAATCTAGGTTATCTCTAAAAAGGACTCCAAGATCTCTGACTTATGCAAATAAGCAATACCCACATTCAACCAATCAGAGGAGAGATGAGTCCTTGGGTGAGAGACTCTCTTTTTCGCAGAAGGTCTTGTTTCCTCCCAGGGGTGAGGTGCATTTTCATTCGCCAATTATTACGTAGGTGGCCTCGGGGTAGTGTGACCCACAAAAACATTTGGCTGATCTCTGGTTTGGGACTTCTCTACTGACTTCTAAGCTGACATTCTGATCTGTGATTGACGGGACATGTTTTTGTTTTGCCATCGTTGAAACCTCTACCCATGCTGATGAAGCAGTTAAGGTTTAAGAATTCATGACTTTGGGTTTAAATTTTGTTTGCCACGGCCGGAGGCGTTCACACCTTTACATTTAAGTAGCGATGCCACAGCGACTTTGACATTCTGAGAGAGAGGGAAATATTGCAGCGGTATGGATCGCGCAACAGTAAACAAGTATAATAACATCTGGGGGTTTTGTACTAGGAATATTAGGGGGTTATTTTGATTTGAGCATTTCTTTTTTTCTCCCCTATTTTTCTCCTGTTATTTTGTTTGTTTGTCTGTTAGTTTAAATCATAAATAAATAAATAAATGCCGAAATGGCAACAGCCAATCTCTCTCATTCAAACATTGGTTTAACGTATATGGTTATGAATTGTACAAATCAAGAAATGGTGATTTAGTAACTAGACAATACTTATTAAGTCATTGTGAAATCAGTGGTTAGCTGGTAGGATTCGAACCCACAACCTTGTGATTGCAAGTCCTGCATTCTTACTACTTGACCTTGGTGACCACTAGTGCTCATGGATTTATAACAAATGTGTTGTTTAATTTATTGTGTCAGAATTTGGTGTTTTTTCCAATTGAAAAACTTTTGTAATCTGGAGAGTCAAGCCGAAAAGAATTTTTTTTACTCATTGACTCGACTCGTTTCTCCTCTCTTGGCCCCCTTCGTAAGTTCTCCTTTTAGAATCTTAATTTCCACGGGACAAAAATGCAACAGACACACCTGCCTTTATATAAATCTAAATAAATTGTGGTCGAGGAACCATGTATGAACTCGGCAGGAGAGAGAGAGCTGTCTTGTGTCTACGGTTAATGCGGCAAGCAGTCGCGTTCAGTCTGTCTGCTTGACTTTTATGCGAGTTCCACGCCTGTGAACTGTTCCAAACCTCAGATAAATGAACCGTAATGATAGACATTCAATTTGGGTGTATGATTTATGAACAGTCTGGAATCTGATGATGCTCCTTTTTTCTTTTCTCCACAATGTTGTCGACTTCTCTGTGATGTCTTGTAGGAATGCCTGCAGGGCACTGGGGGATCCCTTTATCAGGGTTTCATAAATTACAGCTCAAAGGCACTGGACACTATTGGTAATTACAAATTACTCAAAATAAGTGTTAGCATAAAAACTTACTTGGTAAAAAGCAATGGAGACCTGTTGTTAGTATAAAACATTGTGAGAAACAGCTCCTTCTGAAGTAACGTAGTTTTTGAGAACGAGGTAATTTCTCACTCAAATAAAAGACTTCAGGCCTGAAACTTTTTATAAGGCATCTGAAAGCACACAAATATTGTGCAACAAGGGTGTTTTTTCTTTCAATATTCTCTTTCAACTTCGATGACCAGTTGTGTCAAAATTTTCACAGGTTTGTTATTTTATGCATATGTAAGGATACACCAAGTAAGAATACTGGTCTTTGACAAATGACCAAAGGTGTCCAGTGACTTTAACAGACTGGAATCTGATGCCATTTTTATTTTTTACTTTCGACAATGTTGTCACTTTCTCTGTGATGTCTTTTTAGCAATGCCTCCAGGGCGCTGTGAGATCCCTTTCAGGTTCCATAATGTTCAGGTCTCTCTGTAAATAAACCGAGTGAAATAATGTAGTATCAATTTACAGAGGCCAAAAGGCATTGTTGATACTCGCATGCGGAATATTGTAAATGTTAGCCTATGATGCATGATCAGTAATGATTGACAAACTCTTTATCCAAGGCAATTACTTTTAAGTAGTGTGAGTGCAGTTGCCCCCTATCTAGGAGTGCAAAAATAAAGCAAATGGATTTTGCTTTTAACAGTTTGTTAAAGATGTTTTCCATGTGCTTTCTGCACTACTGGCCAGGCTTCGGATTGAAGATACCCAAGCCTACAGCCGTATGGACTGTAAAAGGGGTAACCCTGTTTCAGTCCTAGGTGGAGTAGGTGGCAACGGCCTCTGGAATAAAATAATTGTAGCCCACACCTTGAAGTGGTCTTCAGGCCTTGTGTGTTCGGCGACCTGCATACAAAAAAAAACCTATTTTTTACCAAAAGGTACATCTCATTTTAGTAAATTAGATACTAATTAATTTCATAGCGAATGAACAAGTTGTGACAGGATACTTAAATGTTTTTAAAAAAATTTTAAATGGGGAAAAATGAATTTGATTCACAAACGAAAATGAACTACTTATACTTATGTGGCATACATGTTTTGTAAGATATTTCAGAACAAAAATATTGACAAAATGGAGAGATTGACAACATAGGGCTAGATAGCTCAGTTGGTAGAGCGGCAGCATGTTAAACTGGAGGTCAGTGGTTGACATCCCACTCAAATCATTTTTTCTTTGTTCAACCTAAAACCATGTTTGAAAATAGTGAAAGGAGTTTGTTCACTATTTTCTTTTCATGACTCCGGCAACCAATTAAGCTAATTGACATTCACAAGTTTGTTTTTTCATGTATATGTTGGTTTACATCAAGTTTGGACACTGGTTTTTGACAGTTTCTAAGTGCTTTAAACTGTCAAATTGAAAAGGAAAAACACTTCGATTAAGAAGTCATTATTTAACAGGCATGCAACTTTCAGCTGATCATCTGATTTCCTCTTTTTCTTTTCAAAACAGTGCCATAGAAAACTGAAAAACACTGTACAAAAGTAAAGTGTGATCCGCCATTTTCCTTCTTTTTTTTTGCAATTAGAAAGTTGTATGTCTGATTCAAAAAGTACAAGTGGATAAACTGTGTATGACCTCAAAATAGGCTGATTTATGATGGATTAATTTTCACAAATAGCATTTAGTTGGATATGCCACACTGACGTTAGCATGTGCCGTAATATTATTCTAACAGTGTTTGTTTTACCAGGCCCCTAACATTTGTTTCTCTAGCACTGTGTGTGTGGGTGGAGAGATGCCCAAGTAAATGCATGAACTTTGTCAAATCTAACAGGAATGCAGTGAGGGAAATGTTGTTTTTGTTAGGCCACTGCGCAGAACTGACTCTCTTGTTTACGCTAGGACTTGAACCCAGATCCACAGAAGTGAATGGTGTGCATGTTTCTTTAAAGGCACTGGACACTATTGGTGATTACTTGAAATAAATGTTAGCATAAAAGCTTACTTGGTAATGAGCAATGGAGAGCTGTTGATAGTATAAAACATTGTGAGAAATGGCTCCCTCTGAAGTAACGTAGTTTTCAAGAAAGAAGTAATTTCTCACTTAAATATTTGAATTTGATATTTCGAGACCTCAGAATTTGATTTTGAGGTCCCGAAATCAAGCATCTGAAATTACACAACTTCTTGTGACACGGGTGATTTTCTTCCACTATTATCTCGCAACCTCGATGACCAATTGAGTTCTAATTTTCACAGGTTTTTTTGTGTGTGCATATGTTGAGATACACCAAGTGAGAAGACTGGTCTTTGACAATTACCAAAGGTGTCCAGTGTCTTTAAGACGATCGATCCTGGAACATCTCCCTGTTTGTAGTATGCATACCTGTAGGATTATGCCAGATTGAAGTGGCTTGCAGACATATTTGCTTGATATAAACACATTTGACGTCAAGGGGGATTGTCAAAACATAGCGTGCATTTTTGATGTATACAAACAAGGAAAATTTGATGCGTAGACATGTTGAGAATTATCACAAATTTTTCTTTCAAAACATTGAAATACTGGGATGAGCCGAGGCTGAGTTCTGAATGATAAGCCGATAACATTATCAGACATTAGGAAAGTCCCATATGGGGTGAAACGTTTCATTTATAGAATAAGCTGAACTTTGTCAAAAGCAGAACTGGAATTTGCTAGCATTTATTTCTCCTGATTTTAGGATTTTGTAATCTTATAAATATCTTTCTGATATACAGCTTTATTTAAAGCCATTGGACACTTTCGGTAAACCGTATTGTCCAAGGCCCACACTTGGTGTATCACAACTTATATATAAAATAACAAACCTGTGAAAATTTAGGCTCAAGCGGTTACCGGAGTCGGGAGAAAATAACGGGAAAACCCACCCTTGTTTCTGTATGTTTCGCCGTGTCATGACATGTGTTTAAAATAAATCTGTAATTCTTGATATCGAGAATTGAAAATTGTTTTAATGTTTTCTCAAAAAGTAAAGCATTTCATTGAATAATATTTCAAGAGAAGTCTTTCACCATTACCTTCTGTAAACCCTGTAGGTTATTTGTAAATCTGTGAACTTTTTCTGAGTTCCGAAAGTGTCCATTGGCTTTCAAGGGTGTGTATACCAGGGCATGATTTTTTTTCATGAAGGGGCACAGCAATTTTCCTCTGGTAAGGGACACATCTATGAGGAATTTTTTTAAGTTATTGTTTGTGCCACCTCAAATTGTATTCATTGTATACATTGTATTCCATGTGGCTTTTGTGGTGAATTTGATGAAGTTTGAATAAATGGAGTCGCATAACTCAACATCAAAAGAAAAATTTGTATTGCAACTTAACAAAGGGCACCACAGCCAAAGCACAGGGCACCACTGCAACTGCTGTGGGTGCCGTTGGTTTTTTCCAGGCCTGGTATACCTTAGGTATTTGAGGGTCCTTTAAATGCCCTTTTTTTTCTGGGATTTGAGTGTATTTCTCTGGAGGATTGGTACTGGTAGTTGTGAACTTTCAGATTAGAATAAAATCAATGTCCAACCTTGTAGTTTGTCTTCTAATGTTGTAACAAAGTAGAGTCCACTCCTCTTATGATCTTGTCACCTGAGCCATCGGGGCCCAATTTCATGGCTCTGCATGCTTACCGCCAAATTCTGTGCTTACGACCACGATTCCCCACTTACGTGCAAGCGCCGAATTTCTGCGCTAGCCTTGTAAGCGTAGAATGCCTAGTGACGTGGAGTACGCACGGGCAGAAGTCAAAAATCGCCGCTAAATCGTGAATTACGCTTGCCGTAAGCACAGAATTCCCTGCTTCCGTAAGCGCCGATTCTCTGCTTGCGGTAAGCAGAGCCATGAAATTGGGCCCTGGTCAGCTTCCGTCCGGTCCTTTTTTTTTCCCCAAACGCAACTCCAGGAACTGAAGTATTCCCTCCTAAACCCAATGAGTGTTGATCTTGGATGTAGAAAGCATTAGTGAGCTCTTAAAGGCACTGGGGTGGATTTCACAAAGGTAGTCCTAACTTAGGACTAGTCCTAGACAATGCTAAGAGATAGGACCAGTCCTAAGTTAGGATGAGTTACTGACCCTAACTTAGGACCAGTCCTATCTCTTAGCATTGCCTAGGACTAGTCCTAAGTTAGGACTACCTTTGTGAAATCCACCCCTGGACACCTTAGGTATTATTGTCAAAGGGCAGTATTCTAACTTGGTGTATCCCAGCTGATGCATTAAATAACAAATCTGTCAAATTTGGAGGAGAAGTTGCAGGAGAATATTGAAAGAAAAAAAAACCCTTGTTGCAAAACTTTGTGCACAATTTTGTTTGCTTTCAGATGCAAAATAAAATGCTTCAAACCTGAAGTATTTTTTTTTTATTTGAGTGAGAAATAACCTCTTTAAAAAAAAACCATGTTACTTTAGAGGGAGCCGTCTTGCACAATGTTTTATACTATCAACAGCTCTCCATTGCCCATTACCAAGTAAGATTTAATGCTTACAATTATTTTGAGTAATTACCAAACGTGTCCAGTGCCTTTAAGCGTGGGCAGTGCCAGAGGAAGCCACGAGTCTTCCAATGAAGAAGAGGCACTAACGGTACAAGAAGAGGTACTTGAAGACAAGAGCAATTGTCATAGAAAATATCTTGAGACATCAAGGAGCAATGTCCGAAACGGGGTTGGGTTCAGGCTGGACAATCCACAGCTGAAGAAAGTACAGCAAATGTTTTAAAGGAACTGGACACTATTGGTAATTACTCAAAATAATTGTTAGCTTTAAATCTTACTTGGTAATGAGCATTAGAGAGCTTTTGATAGTATAAAACATTGTGAGAAACGACTCCCTCTGATTTAACATAGTTTTTGAGAACGAGGTAATTTCTCACGCAAATATAAAAGACTTTAGGCATCCTAAAGCACACAAATTTGTGCAACATGGATGTTTTTTTATTATTCTTTTGCAACTTCGATGACCATTTGCGTCAAAATTTTCACAGATTTGTTTGTTATGCATATTATGTTGTTATACACCAAGTGCGAATACTGGTCTATGACAAGTTACCAAAGGTGTCTAATGTGCACAAACTTTATGCTTTGTAATGTTTGTATGCTGGGCATTACCGTTCTTATTATTTATACTGGTTAATTGATTATCTTTTTGGATTAATAATTACATTTAGTAATTTGGCATGCTTCTTGTATTGCAAAAAATACAGAAAAATTTTTCATGCAGAAACGTTTCTAAGATTGGAATGCTCTTTAATCCCTCTCTCTTTCTCAAAAACCACATTCCTTAGAAGGGAATAGTTTCTCAAAATGTTTTACATTATCGACAGCTACAGTGTTTCTTACCAAGTAAGTTGTTATGAAGGTATACACTCCCTTTAAAGCCATTGGACACTTTCGGTAAACAGTATTGTCCAAGGCTCACACTTCGTGTATCACAACTTATATAGAAAATAACAAACCTGTGAAAATTTAGGCTCAATTGGTCATCGGAGTCGGGAGAAAATAACGGGAAAACCCACCCTTGTTTCCGCACGTTTCGCCGTGTCATGACATGTGTTTAAAATAAATCCGTAATTCTCGATATCGAGAATTGATATTGTTTTACTGTTTTCTCAAAAAGTAAAGCATTTCATGGAATAATATTTCAAGAGAAGTCTTTCACCACTACCTTCTGTAAACCCTGTAAGTTATTTGTAAATCTGTGAACTTTTTTTCTTCTTTTTCTGTACAGAATGGGTCCAATTGCTTTAAAGACAGGCACTGAGACCTAGACAAGTGTTCTCTTTACTGTTACTCCGTTTATTCTTTGTCTCTGTTGATTAAACATTTAAGACATCGCAGCATTCTTGTTGACACGGCTATAAAAAAAGAGCAAAGAATTGTTTGAAAGTTCATTGGGGTGGCCTTCCTCCCGTTGATTTCCCTGGTGTGAAAGAGGACTAGAATTGCCAATTAAGAGTGAGCTTGACAGCTCTATAGAAACACATGGTGAACGTGTGAGAACCCAACTTGCCAGGGGTGAAGGGATATCAGCACGTACCCTTTGACTGTCAGAGGACGCTTCTCTATGATAGAGGGAAGACAGGGGGGGGGGGTTGGTTGAGAGAGAGTATGTGGATGCAAGTGAAGGGGGGTGAGGATGATGCTACTTGAGTGCCCTATTTACAAGGACAACATTGAATCTATGGGTCAGGGCTTGGGATTGGGGATGGATAGGGGTGCGTGGGCCGGGGCTTTGGCATTAAAAAGAGTATCGGATTCAACATTTAGATTGTCCCCTCTGGAGATAAAAAGTACGGGTATGTGAGGGAGGGTACTTAAAACTGTGTTGCGGAAATAAACTTGTCCAAATTGCCCACTTACAGTAGTTTGACATTTGTCCCTCTAGCTTACACCCCCACTGCCCTGATGGGGGTGGGAATGGGATGGGTGGGGTGAGGGCTTTCTGTGGCGGGATTCATTATTAAAATGTTCTTATCGATTCATATTAAGTATTCATTTGGGGGGGGGGGGGGGCAGTGTGTGGATTCGACATTAAAAGAGTATCAAATTAAACATTTGGATTGTCCACTCTGGAGATAACAAGTAGGAGTATTTGAACTATGTCGGGGATCGTAGACAGGGTTGTAGAAAGAATAAGCTTGACAAATGCCCCTGGGGATGTACACCGTGTGGATGGAGATAGGTTGCAGATGGGGTGGGAACTGGGACAGGGTGTTGTGAGGACTTTCTGGGTAAGGTGAGGGCTTTCTGTTTTGGGAGTTATACGTGTGGGGGGCCTCAATCAACACCATTAAATGTATATATAAATAATTTTCACTTGATCATTTCTTTTTTTTGAAAAAAAAAAAATAAAATGTTCTGTTTACTTTAAAAAAATATTTTTTTAGGTGAGGGGGGGGGGGGGTGTATAAAAAAAATCAACGGGTGATTTGCTGGCCTGCCACATTAATCATTCATCAGCTCATCAGCCTCTTGACCAGGCCATCTTGTTGTCATGGCAACACCCAGCAGGATGAGGCAGAGTGTCTACAGCCCAAAGATAGATTGCATCGTGTCGGCTTGTTGATCACTATCATTATTAGCTTTTCCTGCTCAAAATAGGAGCGAAAGACGGAAGGGGATGAATGAAAAGAAGAAAGAAAAAAAAACTCAAACATCCACAAAGACTTTCCAAGTACTACATGATGAGTAGGATTTGAAACTTTGCATGGTGGAAATATGATATTGACCCCTTTCACCTGACGTCATCATCAGAATAATCTTGGATGCACGTATTTTGGTGGTCAATGTCAACGTGTGTTATTCAGTGAAGTGCGCATTTTGAGGTGACGCTGTGATTACACGTAAGCCTATTGACCACCAACATGGTGAGCGTGGCATCAGTCGCCGCGTGTGACGCGCCTGCAAGGGGTCAATAGAAAGGTTTGTGGTAACACAATGTAATGACAATCTCTAAATGAGTTGGGGTGGTTCTGAAAAGAATCGTAGGTTTCATCTTGACATGTCGATCAGTATCGTCTTCTGGAGAAGAAAAATTTTGTTTTTCCCCCCCTGTTCTCCAGAAGACAATCGGAGCATACTGATCGAAATGTTGTGTTGAAACCAAACCTACGGTTCTTTTCAGAACCACTCCAACTAAATTAGAGATTATCATTACATGATGTGACTGCAAAACTTACTATATAAAGTACTACATGTATAAAGTGACGCTGATGGCAAGATACAACAGGGAGGGAGGGGGGGGGGAAACCTCTGTGTTAATTATCGACCCTCCCTTGAAATCTCTGTGTTAATTATCGACCCTCCCTTGAAACAAGAAGGTCGTAAATCTTCCCCATTTTCCTTTCTTTCTATTTTTACCAAGAAGAACCTCAGGGTTTTGACGAAAATGTCATTCAGGAGGCAGTTACTCAGAATTTTACATCCTAATGTTTTTTGGTTTTTTTAATAGAATTTTCTTTTTTAATTTGACAATGCCATCTAGCTGACTGTGACCAAATGAAGGCTTTTATACTTTCTTATTTATTGATTGTAGTTCTGTGTGGGCTTTCCTATCCATTGATTTAGTGTGTTTGTGCAGGTTCTAGTTTTTTCTATTCACATTTGACATTATATTCCACCCCCAGGTTGTTCAACTGGATTTTGATTACTGTTTTATTTGCAATAGATTATTGGTTTTTAAAGGCTCTGGACACATTTGGTACTTGTCAAAGACCAGGGCCCAATTTCATAGAGCCGCTAAGCACACAAATTTTGCTGAGCGAAATTTTGCCTTGATAAAAACAGGATTACCAATCAAATTTCGACGTAATTTTCAGGATAAGCAAACAACAGCTGAAAACCAGTAACAAACAATATGTAACAAATGGAAATTTTGTCGGTAATCCTGTTTTATCAATGCAAAAATGTCATGCTAAGCAAAATGTTTGTGCTTAACAGCTCTATGAAATTGGGCCCAGTATTCTCACAGTAGTGTATCCCAACATAGGGCTAAAATACTGTGAACATTTGGACTCAATTGGTCATTGAAGTTGCAATAAAAATAGACAAAACCAACAATTTCAAATCACAAATTTGTGTGCTTTCAGTTACCCAATAAAATACTTCAGGCCTGACGTCTTTGAATATTTGAGTGAGAAATGACCTCTTTCTCAAAGACTTGTACTTGAGAGGGAGTGGTTTCTCACAATGTTTTATACTATCAACAGCTCTCAATTGCTCGTTGCCAAGTAAGTTTTTATGCTTTACAACTATTTTGAGTAGCTGCCAATAGTGTCCACCAGTGCCTCTAAAGATAGTGTAAACATTTTCATTGAATTTTTGTAATCCTTTATAAATGTAGATGTATACAACAAAACTAACAATTTCAATTCGAAATGCGGTCGCGTTTATGAGATATCGCCGAAAATCCGGAGCAGTTTACTCTCTAAATGTAAAAGAGTGAAAAACCCCACTTTTTACATTTTGAGTTGTCCCTCATATGGCTCTTTAAAAAGAGTGGTGGTTATTTCACTCTTTTAGAGCGGTTTCACTCCAGGACAGAGTGAAAAATCACTCAAAAAAGATGCAAACTTCAATCTAAAAGAGTGGAAGACCACTTGAAAAAGAGTTGTCCTTCATATGGCTCTTAACATTAAGAGAGTAGTCTGTTTGGAATGCACAATCCGTCAGCGTTTTCACGAAGTAGCACTCTACGTGCTTAAGGATTTTTTTACACATTTTTTTTTTTTTTACATTTCTGTTGATAATGCACGAAGACCTACAATTCCATAATGTTTCGAAGCTCAGACAGCTTGACTTTTTTAATTAAGCTAATTAGTGTTTTCAATTTTGGCACAAACGTGGCATTTTTTGTTTTCACGAAGTAGCACCCGAACGTCTGTTTACCGTTGTATGCATGTCACGCACTCGAGTCAAAGTGTGGTAAAAACGTTTTCACGAAGTAGCACGCAAGTTGTGTGAGCGCGCGCGCGCGCGCTTACCTAGTTTAAAAAATCAATACAAAATGCTGTGTTGTAGCATAGGCGAGTGCTACTTCGTGAAAATGCAAAAAGACATATTTTGCACTTTTTGGGTTTCACGAAGTAGCACGCATCTTCTCTTGTGTCTAGTTTCATAATTAATTATGCAAATGAGTCAAAATAAGATTAATTGATAAGTTCAAGTCATCAAGTATCTACATTGAAAAATTTAAATGGAAATACGTTGAAGTTTCGAAGGGAGGCGGGTTTCTAAAAAGTGTTCAACTTCAGAGGCCGTTTTCTTTGATTGTTGTTTTTTTCCTGGGATAGCAGTGAGTGCTACTTCGTGAAACCGCTGACGAATCTTAGAAATGTTTCCGACAGTAAAGTTTCTAAGTTTAGGGGGATGAAAACAGATAGCTTGTTTCAAAACCTCATTTCTTTGAAGTGAAATGATTCTCAAAATGCTTTATACTATCTAAAGCTGCTGTACATCTACCCAAGTTAGTTTTTATTGCCATTAATTCCGGAGTGATTACCAAACGCATACCTTCAGTTTACAGGAACTGTGACATCACACTTTGCTTCAGCAATTACACTTTGTTTAGCAATTAGAGATTGATACACAGTTAAGATCAATCTTAACTCTTTATGAAATCAAGCCCAGGGGTGGATTTCACAAAGAGTTAAGACTGGTCTTATCTCGAGTTGGGACGAGTTACTCGTCCTAACTTAGGACTAGCCTTAAGTTTTTAATATCTCCTAGGACTAGTCCTAAGTTAGGACTAGTCCTTCTTTGTGCAACAATGGTGTTTTTTCCATTATTCTCTTGCATATTTGATGACCAATTGAGCCAAAATTTACACAGCTTTGTTATTTTATGCATATGTTGGGATACACCAAGTGATAACACTGTTTAGGACTAGTCCTAAAAGAATAGGCCTAAGTTAGGACTAGTCCCAAGTTCTTTGTGAAATCGACCCCTGTTCCACTAACATGGACTCCTTTCAAATTACCTATTTTTCAAAACGGACAGTAACTTGTGTCACCCACCCTTAATGAGGGCATATCCTCCAGTTGAAGCTTTGTAAACTGCTAGCTCTGCCCTCACGAAATATCGTAGCTTTTCGGAGCATGTAGTGTTTGTATATAAGTATTGCTGTGGCCCTATAAAGGCACTCACCATTTCACCTCAAGACTTCTTAAAAACGTATGTGTTGACAATCACACAGTTCATTTGTAGGCAAATCGGAAGCGAGTTTGATCACTTTATACTGTATGGATGACCCAGAAAAACTGTTTGACTTTCCCTCCCCCTCAGGAGAAAGAGGCAATCCTCTTTTTTCTTTTCCTTTTCTTCTTCTCATGCGAACTGATTTGGTTTACACTCTTCGGTCGTGGTGATTTAATATTAATTGTAACTGTCAGTGTAACAGCCTCGTTGAAACGCTGAGGGGGTTGCAAAATGCGGACAAAGTAAATATTGCTGTTGTCTGATGACTCTGGAAATGCTGGGTCGCCCCAATTTCGGGTTCGACTGTAATGTGCCTCAGCTGCCACTAATTGCTTGTAATTGCGAGCGCCAAATAAAAAAAAAACGCGCCCCGGAGCACGGCTGCGCGGATGCAGGTACATGGACTGCGTTTCAGAAACATATGAACTTTTATATGATATTATCGTGAATTTTTTTTGATTGATAACAAATGTGATTAGGACAAGGTTTAAAATAATTTCTGCTCCGTTCATGATAAACTGAAATGAAAAATACTCCTTAGAGAGTGCGTGAAATCCATAGATCAGTGGGCACCATAGAGCTATATATATTGACTAGAGTGCTAACACCCCGTTATACACGCACTAAGGTTTTGAAGCCGTGTGGGCGCATCCATGTTTATGTACAAACCAATACAAAAGCTTGAAATTTTGTACGCCAATTGTATGGCTATTTGCATGATAGTGCGTTTGTTCTTTTATATGTGCCACCGAAGCAAAAAATGCAGTAAATGTGCACGCACAATCTGCTGATCAGCGCACAAACTGCGAGCGTCATGTGCGTCATGATTAAAAGGCGCGTTTACTTTTTTTTAGTACGGCAATCAAGTCGAAGTTACAGTTTTCGTAGCGCGGACGTACGCGCGCGAGTGGACAGTTGCGTACGTATACGCACACGCAGAATGTAAAATAATCGCGGCAATGTGTGTTCTCTTAAAATTCCGAATTCACGCAACACATCAAACATGTCTGCGCCCAGGGTGGCTTCAAAACGCAGAGCAAGTTAGCGCTCTAGTCAATATATATAGCTCTATGGTGGGCACCCAGCTTTATATACTTCCCCCTCCCTTTGACAAACAGCATAGTGGTCCCCCCCCCCCCCTTACATTCACCAATTACACCAAGGCAGTGCTATTGAGTCTACTTCATTCACTTACCCAAATAGCCACTACTTATGCATATTTCATAGCCGACAGGCTAATTCGCTAGAAAAATTGACAACCAGAGGGCGCCCTCTCGCGCCCACCCAGCATGCTACGCAGTAGCTCCGCCAAATACGTCCTTCTTTTTCTAGCGACCATACGTGGTAGACATGAGTTTTTTCCACCCTCTTGCTTTAGCTAGAGTACTTGTACGTTCGCTTTATTCCTAAAAGATTACAACCAGTTCATTAGTAGAGTTTTCAGTCATTTTGAGTGACGTTTTGGAAGAGCCCGAGACTTTTTCTGTTACACTTATCCTCCGAATTCTTGAGAATTATTGCATGATTTGCTAGGATATATATTCTGAATTCTGTTG
This sequence comes from Asterias rubens, assembly GCF_902459465.1. NCBI lineage: Eukaryota > Metazoa > Echinodermata > Asteroidea > Forcipulatida > Asteriidae > Asterias > Asterias rubens. Next base: position 8,300,647 of record NC_047080.1, on the reverse strand, counting down.
AGACCCGAGTGCGAGTAGCACTCAGGGTTCTCGGGGATCGAGTGCATCCCCTTACCTTATTTTCCAAGTATATATATGGAAGTGCTATTGAATTTACCCTTAACATTGGATCATCACCATTGATCCTCCTGATAAATGAGCAGCGTTTAACACCTATTTGTCATGTCCCCCCCCCCCCCAACCCCTCCTCGAGTCAATCCATTCTGCGAAACACCAGCAGATGCTCACTCTCTCTATGCCCTCTCTTCTCTCCCTGCCTCGCCGTCCGTATGCCATTATCCTGGGGAATTGATTTATAAATTGTGCCGGGGAGAAAGTGATGATCGCTGAGCTATGATGGCCTCCCTAATCTACGATTCACCCCTCTTCAGTGAATCATTTGGGGTAGTACGGATATGGAGTACCGTTTCGTCTGTTGTTCGTCCACCAATCCTCTGTCAGGAAGTAGCGAGGCAGACTGCACGAGAAAGGGTCTTGTAGGAGGGGGGGGGGGGGCACAAGATCTGGGATGCAGACTGTACAAGAGAGGGTCTTGGGGGGGGGGGGGGGGGGGTAGGAGGAGGGACACGAGATCCGGGAGCGAAGGAAATTATACCCACCGTCAAGCCAGCTCTTGGCAACCGTGCTACAATTCGTTGATCTGCTGGGAGTTGGAAAAATTGTGACGAGCTTCCTTATCATCGATAAGAAGTATCAATTGGAATCACTATGGTTACCAGGCCGACAATGCTGTTATCCCACAATCGCGCAATTTTGATAAAGGAGCTTGTAGCTTCGGGGCATACTTGTTTGATCTTCAAAGAATTGGTTATAAATTGATGTTCGCCAATAAATAGTATTTCAAAGGGGGGTGGGGGAAAGGGTGTCTCTAGATTCTGGCCACTTTCGGAAAAAGAAACTCTTTTTAATGATTTCTTTTTGGATGGTTATTTTTGCACTGATTTATTGTAAGGTTTTATCTTATCGTAGGATTTCCCTTCAGGCTATTAATTAATAAAGTACTTTTTTTTTCTTCATGTTTTGTTTGTATTTGAGAAATGCAAACTTTTTAATAAGAGAAACTATAAATAAATAGTAAACTTGCGGGTACAACCATGTGTAAATCTCTTAGGGTGAGTGTTGGCTCTGAAAAGAGCCGGTTGGGTCTCAACACTTCGAACAGTATACTCTGCTCGTCTTGTACCCGCAAGTTTACTATTTATTTATAGTGTCTTCGTATTTCTCCACACCATGCAAAGCTTCAAACAATACAAACTTTGTAATGTACATGTATATGTCTAGAAACAGTTTGTCCTCCAGTAAACTTTCCAACAACTCAATCCCTCGTTTATAAATCACTGTCAAAAGTGCTTATTGCAGGAGATTCCCGTTCTAGAGGAAATTTAATTTGTTAGGCAAAGTACAAATTCCTGATGAAATAATCCCAGTGTAATGCATGAAAGACCCGAGACATGCCAAGAACAACAACATGGTATATTCCATCTGTGGTGAACCAGCAGGCTGTTAAATGATTAGAAGCATATGGAATTCCGCCAGGTGAAATGAGTGTTTAGACGACCCGTGCATCGGACTCGGGACGTCGGAAAGATCTAGCCCATCACTCTCCGGTATCGGACTAGATTAAAGAAAAACAGAAAGGGGGTAGCTAAGGCTTCCTGATTCCCGACCATGCACCTGCAGATACAGACAAACTTGACGCTATTAAAATTAAAGAAGAAGAAGAAGAAGAAGAAGAAAGAAAAAAGGGCCCAAGACTCTAAATGGATGGCAGTCCTCAGAAGGAAGTTTGTTTTTTCTATTCTTGATGGTTTGAAGATGAGATTTATGCTAATTGTTCATGCTCTACTTCCTTCATTTTGGGATAATAATGGCAGATTTTAAAGTAAACAAGACGGAGGACTGTTTAAAGGCAGTGGACACTATTGGTAATTACTCAAAAGAATTATTTTCATAAAACCTTTTTTGATTACGAGTAATGGGGAGAGGTTGATAGTATAAAACATTGTGAGAAACGGCTCCCTCTGAAGTGACGTAGTGGTCGAGAAAGAAGTAATTTTCCACGAATTTTCACACGAAAATCGAGCATCTGAAAGCACACAACTTATCTAGTGACCATGGTGGGACAAGGGTGTTTTTTATTTCATTAATATCTTGCAACTTCGACGACCGATTGAGCTCAACTTTTCACAGGTTTGTTATTTTATGCATTTGTTGAGATATACACCAACTGTGTGAAGACTAGTCTTTGACAATTACTTATAGTGTCCAGTGTCTTTAACTCTTCAAGATCTTGTTTTGTTTTTCCCTGCTTGACTCTTACTAAGGGTGGGTTTAAATGTCTGAGCTGAATTGGAACGCAAGCAGCTTTTGGTAGATCCTCGGTATTATGTTGTCATTTTGTTTTCCGTTCCTTGAAAGGCTTCTGAACAGAAATCCATTTGCCCTTTCTGAGACAGGTGGTGTTGGCGTCGTTACGTGATTTGGATAAAGCATCAGTCAAGTCTCTGGCAGTATTTCATATAGGCTGTAGGTTCTTTACTGAAGCCTATTGGCACTCTATAAATAGTTCAGTTCAATTGTGGAGGGTTTCCCCTCCCCTTTGTTCAGCAACTACAGGGTTTAAAACTGTTTAAGCTATGCACTATTTAACACATGTCAATTTTGAATTTTGTACAGACGTGGCAAATGTTATATATTTTTGTGTAGATTTTTTTGATGAGTAAAAAAATCTCAAAAATAATCTGATAGCTACATTAGTAGAGCACCGGCACATCAAATCTGAGGTCGCAGGTCGCTCTAGTAAGATTGATTTTGTTCATCCACAAATCATTTTTAATTTTATCTCAAGTTAGTTTCCCTTATGCTTTATTAAAGGAACATTACAGAATTGGTTTTTGCTTACAAAACAGTTGCTGGTAGTGTAAGTACTTTATGTAATCCACCATATACATAAACTGACAAACCTGTAGAAGTTTGAGATCGATTGGCCATCTGGGTTGCGAGAAAATAGTGAAAAACCGATTACACATTTTGCATGACATTGATGCAAACAAAAAAATGAATAAAGGAACTCAATTTTTTTTTATTTATGTTCAGATATAGGGCCCTCATTGCAGAAGTGCAATCTTGTATTTTGCTTAGTTTCGGGCGAAGTTGTTAGTTCGTGGCAGGCCCGCCCGGTGTGGCGGTTTCAACTTTCCGCCGTGTTCAGTTTTCCGAATGACCAAATACGGTAACATTACGTCATGCGATGCCTGCGCACAGCAAGCGAAAGTAGTCCATTTTTAGTGCCGTATTGAGTCATCCGTGTTACTCTCCGGTAGCTGTCATGGCGGAGTCCACGAGTACAACGAGCGGTGAACGCGTGGATCGTATGAGAGAATTTGGTGTGAAGACCAAGCAAATTATCCTGTATTTATACCGAACGAGCGTCAGAGAATCAGAAGAATTTTTTATTATTCTGGTTTAGTTTATTAAATTTATTTATTACCGTTTTTTTTATTTTATTTTATTTGCCAGGATACTCGTGGCGGTATTTTTGTCTGGCTACGTCACCCGGAAAACTGACCACGCCGGAAAGCTAAAACCGTTCGAACAACGTGTTGAAATGTCCGGCTACGTCACCCGGAAAACTGAACACGGCGGAAGACTGAAACCGCCACACCGGCATCGCCTCATGTGGCACAACACTGCTTATATCAAATTTATTTAAAGATTCTTATCTTAAAATGGTTCTTATTGTGTTGTTTCTTTCAGTGTAACCCTGGACTGGGAACGAACATTTTCTACAATCTGCTGTACCACGAGCCCATCAAGGTGATCATGTTAACTGCTTGTAGTATCGTGTCTTCAGCTGTTGCAGAGGCTGCTAGGATGTGGAACCTCATGGTGGTAAGTCTAAAAGAAAAAAGTTTTTAAAGGCAGTGGACACTATTGGTAATTACTCAAAATAATTATTGGCATAAAGCCTTCCTTGGTAACGAGTAATGGGGAGAGGTTGATAGTATAAAACATTGTAAGAAACGGCTCCCTCTGAAGTGACGTAGTTTTCGAGAAAGAAGTAATTTTCCACGAATTTGATTTCGAGACCTCAAGTTTAGAACTTGAGGCACACAACTTCGTGTGACAAGGGTATGTTTTCTTTCATTATTATCTCGGAAGTTCGATGACCGATTGAGCTCAAATTTTCACAGGTTTGTTATTTTATGCATATGTTGAGATACAGCAAGTGTGAGAAGACTGGTCTTTGACAATTACCAATAGTGTCCACTTCCTTTAAAAGCATACTTTGAGTAGTTTTCAAATACAAGGGCCCAATTTCATGGCTCTGCTTTCAGCAAGCAAAGAATCTACGCTTACAGAAGCAGGGACTTCTGTACTTCGAGTGTATTTCACAAGTTAGCAAATAATTCTTGCTTGTGCGTGTACGTACTCCATATTACTAGGCATTCTTCGCTTACACACATAGTGCAGAAATTCGGCGCTTGCATAGAAAGCAGAGAATGGTGATCATAAGCGCAGAATTCGGCAGTAAGCAGAGCCATGAAATTAGGCCCAGTTCCCTGACTTGGTGTATCCTACATACTCATAAATTAACAAATCTGGGAACATTTGGGCTCGATCCGTCATCAAAGTTGATAATGAAAGAACTTAAAACATCATCCTTGTTGAGTGGGATTGTGTTCTCTCAGAAAGGTTTCATGCCTGAGGCCTCTCAGATTAAAGTTTCTTGGCTGAAAAATTACCCCTTTCTCTAAAACTTTCTCTAGGCTTACTTCAAAGGTAACTCATTTAGACCAATTCGAGTGAAAAGTAACTGCATTTCAAGAAGTTTGCTTGCTACTTTAATATCCCCCCCCCAAGTTTACACTCCACTCCCACATTGAAACCCCATTTTATTTATTTATTTATTTATTTATTCTTTCAGGCTTTAAAAACATCACAAACACACAGCAGTAACAACAGGAAATGTAGGATTTATTAACATTAGGAAAACACAGAGAGACAAAACAAATCAAAAAGAAAAAGCAGACAGAAGCCTAGGGAATTCTGCACTTACGCCAAGTGTATTTCACGGGTTAGACGGAGTTTTGGTTTGTGCGCGTGCATACTCCAAGTTACTAGGCATTCTTCGCTTACACATCTAGCGCAGAAATTCAACGCTTGCACAGTAAGCGGAGAATGGTGATTGAAGCCCAGAATTCGTCGGTAAGCTGAGCCATGAAATTGGTCCCAGCATACAAGCAAACAAATTACAGAAGCCTAGGGATTGCCCAAAAGCGAACCAAATCACTATCCAAATCCCTGTCTATTTAAAAAAAATTGTTTGGCACTGGTGCGGCAATATATACCCATTAAACTTGACAGTACGGAAAGCTCTCCGTCAATCATGGAGGCAACGAAGGCGATTGCCTCCATGCCCCCTGGTCATTGCCTTGGTGGCCTTAAAATGCTCCAGTAAAAACTTACAATTTCCCCATTACGAAGGAGAAAATGCCTTGGTGTCCTTGCCCTTTCGAAGCATACAGGCCTGTGATGAGCTATAAAATAGCCAATGATTAAAGGGTTTGGGGTGGGTTTTTTTTGTAGGACACAAAACACAATGTCCACAGATTTACACTGAACTTACACAGTTTGAAGATAATGATGGTAGAAAGCTTCCCCTAAAATATTACTTGCTGAGGTGCTGTAGTTTTTGAGAAATGAGTAAAACAAGTCAAGAAAATAATTTTCGTCTCCTAGTGAATTGAAAACTATTTTGGAAAATAATGTTCGTCTCCCAGTGAGTTGAAAACTATTTTAGCTTGTAAACTGATTTACCAGTTATTATCCTGACATGATTTTACTAATTTCTCAAAAACTACAGCACCTCAGCAAGTAATATTTGAAGGTAAGCTTTCTACTAGCATTATCTTCAAACGGTGTAAGTTTAATGTAAATCTGTGGACAATGTGTTTTGTACCCAAATACTGCGAACGATTCAATATCATACTGTCAGGTGGCATATGGTTCTTCATGTCATGAAGGACCGATCAACTCAAAACGAATTATTGATGTCTGCAAATTAGGTGTGAAGTCATGTCTAGTTAATGAATCTACAGTTAGAACATATTGAGCTTCATTATTGATTGAAGTTTGTTGGTGTTTAAATGGTGTGTAAAAAGCTAATGGCTAAGCAGCTATAGAGTTGGACCCATTCAACAGACCTGGTTCCAATTTCATAAAGCTGTTTAGCAGAAGATTTTTGCTAAGCAAACAATGAGTGGGGTATTGGTCGCAACAATGTAAACAATATGGAATGTTGTTTGGACCTGTTTTTGCAAAGCAAAATTTTCCTGTGCTTACAAGGTTTCTTTGCTTACAGTTTTTTGAAGTTGGGCCATGGGCCCAGTTTCACGTCTCTGTTTACCATATACAACGGCGCTCGCGGAAGCAAGCGTATTTCACGGGTAAGCAGGGAGTTTTGGCTTGTGCGCGCGATACTCCAAATTACTAGGCATTCTTCGCTTACACGTCTAGGTCAGACAATCAACGCTTTTACAGTAAGCAAAAAATGGTGATTGAAATTGGCGGTAAGCTGATCCATAAAATTTGGCCAAGCATACAAGCACACAAACTACCTAAGCATAAAAATTAGTTGCTTACCTGAAAAAGGTTACCATCAACCACACTATGATCTATTCTAGTTTTGACTGGTACCCTGCATGTTATTCCCACAGCCAGGGCCTACAAAAGCTGACGGCCTACAAAAAAAAAACACTCCTCGTATTTTCTTTTGGCGAGGGTAAACCCCCGACTTTTTTTTTCTTCACTTTTGGTTTGGATTTTTTTTTCTTTCAGCGAGCATAACAAAATATTTGCTTACCCAAAAGTGGTTATCATCAATCGCACCATGATATCTATTTTAGTTTTGACTGGTACCCTTTTAGTATATTCCTCAGCAAGAGCGGGATTGTCAGTTGGCACTGTGCCTAGTGCCTACAAAAGCTGACGACCTTTAAAGAAAATTCACACTCCTTGCATATTTTTGACTAGTGTAAACCACTGACTTCTCTGTGTTTTCCTTTTGTTCGGACTTGTGTTTTTATTAACGTCTCTGTTGGTTTTGTGTATGAAAGCGAAGTGAAGACGTCTTTACTCTGTTAAAGCACTCAGATTCCTTTTGTTAAAAAGCCCTTGGTTTCAGCGTATATATACCCCATAGGCACACCCACATCCACACCAGATATTCCAACAGAGTCTCTGTGGACTTACCGAAAGCCTCGGACTAGCACAAACTTATTTAAAAAGCACTATATGAAGTTGGCCTAGGGCCTATGGAGCACTGTCGCCTCGGGCCTTTGGAACACAAGTACCAAGGGGCTTACTGTACACTAAATCTGGATATGCCCTCAGTCACAAGTTTTTTAAAGCAATATTTTCTCATTAATTCAGCGCGCTTTATCCAAACTTGCACAAATTGAGTCCAGAATGTCCCACACTTTTGAAAAATCCTGGGGAGATCCCTGATGGCATGCCTGGTTGGTTGGGTATCGATGCCCCCCCCCCCTTGATCCATCATTAAAGGCACTGGACACTATTGGTAACTTCTCAAAACAATTGTTAGCATAAAAACTAACTTGGTACACGTGGTAGCGAGCAAAATGTACAGCTGTTGATAGTATAAAACATTGTTAGAAACGACTCCTCTGAAATAACATAGTTTTGGAGAAAGAGGTAATTTATAGTCTTTCAAATATTTAAATACTTTAGGCATTAAGCCTTTAAGCCTTTTATTATGCATCTGAAAGCACACCAATTTGTGTAACAAGGGTGTATTTTTCTTTCATGATTCTCTTGCAATTTTGGATGACCAATTGAGTCAAAATTTTCCCAGATTTGTTATTTATGAATATGTTGGGATACACCGCGTAATTTGTCAATTACCAAAGGTGTCCACGTGTCGATTTCACAAAGAGTTAGGACTAGTCCTAACGTAGGACTAGTCCTAGGAGGTATCAAAAACGTATGGCTAGTCCTAAGTTAGGACGAGTAAGTCGAGTTCTAGTCTTAACTCTTTGTGAAATCCACCCCAGTGGCTTTAAATGTCAGATCGTTTTGATGGAACATAATGTAGGCACGTCATTCATGCAGTAACGAGGCTCGTAACGAGGCTCGTCGACTCCTGATCACGTTCCTTTAGGAATCCATAGCCTCCAATCAATCCAGTTAGTGTTAATTTGATTGATGGGAAATTTATGGATTGAAACAGTAGACAACTTATGTAATGGACGGTTAGGAAAAAGCCACATTGGCGTGACTGGGAAAGCATTGTGTCACTTCACATTATGGTCACCTATTTTTGTCTCTCTCTAAAGCTGTTGGCCCCACACAACATTCACAATTATCATTTGAGCAACTGCATTTAAAGGCAGTAGACACTATTGGTAATTACTCAAAATAATTATTAGCACAAAACCTTACTTTGTAATGAGTAATGGGGAGAGGTTGGTAGTACAAAACATTGTGAGAAACGGCTCCCTCTGAAGTGGAGTAGTTTTCGAGAAAGAAGTAACTTTCCACGAATTTGATTTCAAGACCTCAGATTTAGAAATTGAGGTCTCGAAATCAACCACCAAAATGAACACAACTTTGTGTGACAAGGGTGTTTTCTCCTTTCATTATTATCTCGCAAGTTTGATGACCGATTGAGCTCAAATTTTCACAGGTTTGTTATTTTATGCATATGTTGAGATACAGCAAGTGGGAAGACTGGTCTTTGACAATTACCAATAGTGTCCAGTGTCTTTAAAGGGTTTTGATACCTTTTGTAGATCAAGTTTTTGACCAAGACATGAATCCCTACTCACTCTGCATGAAGATGTAACATAATTTTCCTGTAGAAATTTCAGCTTCATCCATCACGTTTTTTAAGTGAAAATCACAGGGCAAGTTTTCAGTTGAATCGCGTAAATCCGTACATGCTAAAATAATATTTGTCTCACTGAGACAAAAACTATTTTTGTGAATTATTTTTTACTCATTTCTCAAAAACTAAAGCACCACAGCAAGTAATATTTTAAGGGAAGCTTTCTATTGCCATTATCTTATCTAATGTAAATCTGTTGGCTGTTGTGTTTTGTGTCGTACAAAAAGAACCCAAATCATTTAAGTAGTGTTGAATGTAGGCTCTCCGAATGTGACTTGTAGATGTTGATTTGATCTTAAGTCGGTTATCTCCGTGACTATTCTGGACGGAGGCAGATTAATTGCATCTGTGTGAGCTGTTGTACCACAATCAAGTTTGTATTGGACACAATTGAACGCTTTTAGCTAGGGTTTCCATTTTGGTGGGAAAATCCAAGACAGCAGGGTCTGTAGCTCTAAATGTTTACTGGACCACACCTTATTTTTTACAAGACCAAAATCAGAATGAGAAAAATACTTGCTGACACAGTTTAACATGCATTAAAAAGACAGTGGACACTGTTGGTAATTACTCAAAATAATTATTAGCATAAAACTTTACTTGGTGACGAGTAATGGGGAGAGGTTGATGGTATAAAACATTGTTAGAAACGGCTCCCTCTGAAGTAACATAGTTGTCGAGAAAGAAGTAATTTTCTACGAATTTGATTTTGAGACCTCAAGTTTATAGAATTTGAGGTCTCAACCATCTAAACGCACACAACTTCATGAGACAAGGTTTTTTTTCTTCCGTTATTATCTCGCAAGTTCGATGACCGATTGAGCTCAAATTTTCACAGGTGTGTTATTTTATGTGTATGTTGAGATTCACCAACTGTGAAGGCTAGTCTTTGACAATTACCAACAGTGTCCACTGCCTTTAACTCTTTTTATTTGAGGAATTAAATGGAACTAGCTGTTGCATACTGCTTGCAAGAAACAGTTCATGGCCTGATGTTTGGACCCTAGCAAAGTCTTTTTAGCCTTTGAGAAATGCTCTGCTAGGGTCAGAGCATCAGGCCATTCACTTTTTCTGTTTGAGAAGATTGATCTCATCTGTCTGTACAGAATTCAAAGGTATCAAAGTCAACATTTGAACATAATTTGTTTCTGTGCAAGATATGACATATTGAGATTTTCATTCAATAGAAAAAAAAATATATATTAATAAGACAGCCAGAATTGATCATGATTTCACTGGGCCCTACATAAAAATCACTGGCCTCGGGCTTGTGGCCCATGAGTGTAAAATTCGAACCCTGTCTTTGGGCTCGCTGGATCTGTTCAGTTTTCAGCGAGGGACTACATCTTTTCTCCCTATTTGTCCTGTTTCCTTCTTCCTATTTTTGTCTGGGAGTGTCGTGGTCGAGTGGTCAACTGTGCTTGTGTCCTTAAGCAGCTCACTGGACCATATTGCGATAGGTGATTCTTGAGACCAATATTAAAGATGCTGGACACTATTTGTAATTGTCAAAGACCAGTCTTCTCCCTTGGTGTATCTCAACATAATGCATAAATTAACAAACCTGTGCAAATTTGAGCTCAATTGGTCGTCGAAGTTGCGAGATAAGAATGAAACACCCTTGTCACACGAAGTTGTGTGCTTTCAGATGCTTTATTTCGAGACCTCAAATTTCTAAATCTGAGGTCTCAAAATCAAATTCGTGGAAAATTAATTCTTTCTCACAATGTTTTATACTATCAACCTCTACCCATTACTCTTTACCAAGTAAGGTTTTATGCTAATAATTATTTTGAGTAATTACCAATAATGTCCACTGCCTTTTAACGACAAAACAGTCTAAGCGTTTTTTAATGGGGACAGGAAGACCGTTTTATAGGCGGGACTTGTTCATTGCGAGGGAGATTGCATCATAGCTTCAAAGGGAGTATGGGCAGTGCAGATTTCTTGTTGTCAATTTTTAATCCCCACCTTCAATGACCTTCCACAGACCTTGCGATGTGTGACACCTACAAAACGAATTAATATTAAAGAAACACGTTGCCTTGGGTCGGTCGATTTGGTCTTTGAAAGCGTTTGTAACCGTTTGTTATAAAATACATATGGTTAGAAAGATGTTGTAAAAGTAGACTACAATGATTTACACAAACATGCCTCGAAATTGCGTGGTTTTCTTTATACCTCGTCGATTTACACGGTCGGCCATTAACGGGAGTCAAAATTCTGACTCCCATAAATGGCCGACCGTGTTAGTTCGCGGCGTAAAGAAAAACCGTGCAATTTTGAGTGATACTTGTGTGGATCATTATATTCTACTTTAAAAACATCTTTCTAACCATATGCATTTTATAACAAACGGTTTCACGCCTTTTATAGACCAACTCGTCCGATCCAAGGCAACGTGTTCCTTTAAACATTTTTATTTATTTATTTTTTGAAATGAGATATCGCCCAACTCACAAAGCTGGACGACCGCTTCAAGGTGAGGGCTACACTTAACTGATTTGGGCTATCGACCCAAATCAACTGCCACCAGGGGCACGTTGCCACCTACCCCTGGGGCTGACACAAGGTTACCCCCTTCACAGTCCGTAAGGAAGTGGGATAAAAAAAAAAAACATGATGTATACTTACGCTTTGCCTTGATAAGAATACAAACAATGGGAGACTTTCTGGGACGATAGAGGGCAGCAGACTTACCGGGTAAATCCATTGTTCTCAGAATTATGCGCATGTTCAGAACTACGTAAACAATGGAAATTTACCCGGTATGTCTGCTGCCGCCTAGCGTTGGAAAGTCTCCTATTGGAGCGTGAGAGTGGTTATTTCAGTAATGGCTGCATGCAGTGCTGCTACCAGGCATCTTCACGAGGTGATGAATTTGTGTGGCCGTGTGCTTACTGCACAAAAAGAAATGACGACACAATGCAAACCCATGGTGATCGCGCAAGCTGGCTACCTTATTTCCTGGCTAACCTGTGAAATACGCTTACACCTTAGACAATTTTTCTGCTACAGTGAGCCTGAAAATTTGCTTCCTGTTATGCAGCGCTGTGAAATTGGGCCCAGGAAGATAATGCTGCTGCATTGATCAGCAATGCCATGACTGATACTTTTGTATAACTCTAAGAAACCAGGGGGAACAGGCGGAAGGACAAGCTTATTTGTTTTGATTTTGCGACGTCCAACAGCACAATTAGCAGGATGAATGGGAAACGAAAAGCATTGCTATAAAAAGTCGGTCACACAACCTACTTTTGTTCACAATCTAAATATACCATGCCATTTTTTTTTTTTCGTTTTTTTTTTTTTTTTTTTTTGAAATTGTACTATCCGCTTGTGGATTGCGATTGATATACTGTCTCACTTTTAAGTCTAATAAAATAAATTTGTGTAAGTAGCAGATCATCATAGACATGTATCTTGTTTGTCAGCTAATTCCCTGTATGGTTTACCAATTAACCTACAAAGGACGAGTGCCAGACATTAAAGGGACCATACTTTAGTGTCCATCTTGTTTGGGCATCAATGCAAATCAAACTAAGGGGAGAGCAATTTAGTCTGGCTCCTTTTTGTTTGTAGTGAGAGATGGCACTAGGAACTGATAATTCACATTGGGAACAAGACAAAGATGACTGCAACATAACCCTAATTTCATAGAGCTGATTAAGCAGCAAATATTTCTCAACAAATTTCTGCTGAGCATAAATGAGCAGGATACCAGTCATAAATTGTGCACGTGGAGTAATGTTGTGGCTAGTAAGCTAATATAGACCGTATTGAATAACCCCTTTTTTGCTATGAAAGTCGCCATCTTGTAGGGCAAACGATTTGCGTGTCCAAACGCGTACATCAATGAAGCACGCAGCATTCCCGGTTTGATTTCTACGGTGCACGCACACACCCACCCACGCACACACGCACAGATGCCATGTTGTAGGGCAGATATTTGAACGGTGATGTCATATTCAATACGGTCTTTCTAGTGAGCCTGCTGAGCTCAGCTATTTTTTGTGCTCAAGCGACTCTATGAAATTTGTCCAATAGTTCAATGCCTTTTTTAATGATGATAATTAAAGGGGAAAAAAGCGTGTTCAATGAATAAACCTTTTATTTGGACTACCTTATTTAAGAACATTGGTACATGAGCCTGAGAATAAATTGAGCTAAATGTTACTATAAAGCAGTGGCAGTCATTTATTATAAGTGAGTGCTATCAACTGCTTGTCATTTAAACTGACCAATGGGCATTTTGATTTCCATCGTGGCTTCATGAGACAACATTTAAAAAAAGTACAAGTTAAAGACACTGGACACCTTCTTGGTAATTGTCAAAGACCAGTCTTCTCACTTGGTGTATCTCAACATATGCATAAAATAATGAAAAATTGTCGAAGTTGCGAGATAAAAATGGAAGAAAAAACACCCTTGTCACACAAAGTTGTGTGCTTTCATATGCTTGACTTCGAGACCTCAAAATCTAATTCTGAGGTCTCAAAATCAAATTCGTGGAAAATTACTTCTTTCTCGAATAATAACCCACTTCAGAGGGAGCCGTTTCTCACAATGTTTTATATTATCAACCTCTCCCCATTATTCATTACCAAGAAAGGTTTTATGCTAGAAATTATTTTGAGAAATTACCAATAGTGCCACTGCCCTAAAGTGGCTCTATGAAGTTTTGCCATTAGTTCAATGCCTTTTTTAATGATAATAATTAAAGGGGAAAAAAGCGTGTTCAATGAATAAACCTTTTATTTTAACTACCCTAGTTAAGAACATTGGTACATGAGTCTGTGTGAGGATAAATTGAGCTAAATGCTACTATAAAGCAGTGGCAGTCATTTATTATACGTGAGTGCTATCGACTGCTTGTCATTTAAACTGACCGAAGGCATTTTGATTTCCATCATGGCTTTATGAGATAATATGAAAAAAAGAAGTACAAGTTAAAGATACTGGACACCTTTGGTAATTGTCAAAGACCAGTCTTCTCAATTGGTGTACATTGTATCTCAACATATGCATAAAATAACAAACCTGTGAAAATTTGAGCTCAACTGTCGAAGATGCGAGATAAAAATGGAAGAAAAAACACCCTTGTCACACGAATCTGTTTGCTTTCATGTGCTTGATTTCGAGGTCTCAAAATCAAATTCGTGGGAAATTACTTCTTTCTCGAAAACTAGGTTACTTCAAAGGGAGCCGTTTCTCACAATGTTTTATATTATCAACCTCTCTCCATTACTCATTACCAAGTAAGGTTTTATGCTTGTAATTATTTTGAGTAATTACCAATAGTGTCCATTGCTTTAACTTGAGAGCTTTCTGTACAGTACAGGTCTTGATACACCCTGTCCGCACTATTAGTTGCTCAGGGAGCAATCATGCTTAAGGGACCAGGTTTCAAAAGCCTGAGGAATATAGGTCACCATAACATGAACCCCCCAGTACTCTGTCTCTATTTTCATTATCGGGTGGATTGGAGTCAGTTTAGGGACATAAGGATAGGTGACGAAGGATGGGTAGGGGCAAAGGAAACATCCACAAGTCAGGAAGGGTCAGCTTGGATCTCTTCTCACTTCATGAAACAATAAATTAAGAAACGTATTGTGAGAAAACCATTGATGCTGAAGGGAATTCTATGTTCAAATGATCCAATTTTTGTCCATTGCTGGTGTGATATACTGTGTGCTGAAAAAAATTAGCGAGTTCTTTTGAAGAGAGGCAAACCTTTGGCCTGTCAGCAATATTTTGTTTATTGCCATATTAAGATCAAAGTGCTCACTGGCTGCAAAGAAACCAGCATCAGTCTTATAAATAGACGAGGATACCCAAATGTATTGTTCTTATATAGCGCATTTTAACAATCTACCTCTTCACATCCATCAGGCATCATCTCTTGAATCTTGAATTTTGAATCTTGAATCAGAGCCATATTAAAAACTCATTTGCTAGGTTATTAAAACATTTGTATATTCATTGATGCTCTTGTACAGTGCTTTTCAACTTCTGTAAAAGGCGTTTTATGAACAACCATATGATTATAATGTATTATTGTATGTTATAAAATTTTAGAAAGACATTTTGCTTTAAATCTGCCAACATTACAATACAATGGTTTAATTAACATCATATCTGTTTTTAATTAAATATATTTATTCAATCAAAAAAACACTGGATCGCAGGACTGGTTCAGAGTTTACTGCTAACATGCACCATTTGTTTTGATAATAAATTGATGTACACATGAATTCTTTAATTGCAAAATGGTGTCCATCCCAAAATAGGTCATAACAGCACCCTCTAGCAGCTATCGCCGTTCAGCACGTGAGAGAGTTAAACCACTGGCTGGTGTAAAAAATGTTGAAGCTCCACTGGGTACTTTAAAGACAGTGGACACTATTGGTAGTTGTCAAAGACCAGTCTTCTCACTTGGTGTATCTAAACATAATTATATGCATAAAATAACAAACCTGTGAAAATTTGAGCTCAATTGGTAGTCGAAGTTGCGAGATATGAATGAAATAAAAAAACACCCTTGTCACACAAAGTTGTGTGCTTTCAGATGCTGGATTTCATGACCTCAAATTCTAAAACTTGAGGTCTCAAATCAAATTCATGGAAAATTACTTCTTTCTCAAAAACTACTTCACTTCAGATTGAGCCGTTTCTCACAATGTTTTATACTATCAACCTCTCCCCATTACTCACTACCGAGTGAGGTTTTATGCTGATAATTATTTTGATTAATTACCAATAGTGTCCACTGCCTTTAAAAGAAGTTTTACTATAACTGACTTCCTTATACTTTTTTTTCTTCTTCTCCAGATTGCTTTTGGTTCCAGCTCGCCGGCCCTCTCCAATCGTGTACGATTTCCCACCTTTTTCCGAACCCACCCTTCAGCCACGGTGCACAACCCAACGAGGGTCAAACTCTGCCAGAAATGGAACTGGAAGAGAATATCCTTCCTTCAAGAAACTCAAGAAGTCTTCACCTCGGTAAGTTTCACATTTTTGTTTACAAAATTTTCATTGGCTCAAAAAGTTTTCTATATCCAAAAAAAAATAAAATAATAAAATAAAATAAAAATAGGAGACAAAACCTTAAAGATGCTATGTCAGGTTTTCAAGAAACTCAAGAAGTCTTCACCTCAGTAACTTTCAAATTTTTATTTTTAAAAACTCTCCCAGTCACCCGACGATGACTAGAGCAAGCTAATCGAAATTTTGAGACCAGTTAAGTACTCTTTCCGCGATAGTGAACTTATTAACGAGAAGTCCCCTGGATCGACTAAAGCAAAAGTAGTACCGGTAGTCCCGGTCGATTTTCTACCTTCCGCCCAGGTTGTAGTTCAAGACATTGGACACTATTGGTAATTGTCTAAGACAAACCTTCTCACTTGGTGTATCTCAACATATGCATAAAATAACAAACCTGTGAAAATTTGAGCTCAATCGGTCGTCGAAATTGCTAGACAATAATGAAAGAAAAAACACCCTTGTCACACGAAGTTGTGTGCTTTCAGATGCTTGATTTCGAGACCTCAAATTCTGAATCTGAGGTCGAAATCAAACTCGTGGAAAATTACTTCTTTCTCAAAAACTACGTTACTTCAGAGGGAGCCGTTTCTCACAATGTTTTATGCTGTCAACAGCTCCCCATTACTCGTTACCAAGTAAAGTTTTATGCTAATAAATATTTTGAGAAATTACCAATAGTGTCCACTGCCTTTAAAAAGCAGGACAGTTCTTCTTTTCAGAATTGAGAAGCTTCCCGAAGTTCTGAAAATCTACTCCGTGGTAATACAATATAAAGTAAGACAAATTCTCAAAAAAACATGACCTACCTATAGCAAAGAGATGCACACATGGTGTTTACCGCAAACCAAATACATATTTATAACTCGCCAGGCAATGTCTCAAATCCTATATTAAAAACTCTCATTTGCTCCAAAAAAAAAATTTTGTAACTTAAAAAAAAAAATATAAATCTTTAGAGACTAACACTCTTAAATGTAAAGAGGCATCAAATTTCCCTTCAGAGAGCAAGTTTTTCCTTTGTATCCGGCACTCTGAGAGGTTTTTATTGGTGTATATCGGGAATTAAATACTAGTGTCTATTAAAATTGATGCAGCTTGAATGTCGTTGTGGGAAAATTTGTTGGGAGTTCAGGAAACGTGAAAAAGTAAAAGCCGAATTGAGTGTCTCACAAGAGCTGTATGCTCGGCGCTCTTAACTGCTGAAGTGAGGGTATCACTTTTGGCTGTCCGAGATTTGCTGAATCCTATGCCCTATTTGTTCACAATAAATTGTTTTTAGTGTTTTTTAAAGTTTTGTTTGAAGGCCGTTTGATGTTTCTGTAGTGGTTTTTTTTCAGGATTTTGTTTTAATGTGGGAGATTTTCATTCTTAGAACACAACCTACGTTCGAGTTGGCGTTCACCGCCTGGGTTACATGAATAAAATCGAGAAACAGTTAAATGGCTGCTGACTTGTACTCCAGATAAACAAAGATATTGCCTAATAAAGGGAGACCGCCAACATAGGGCAGTGGATAGCTCAGTTGGTGGAGTACCGGTTTACTAGACATCAGTTAATAGACCGATCCAATTAGGCTCCGCCCACATGCGTGTGTGAGCAAGAACATGTGAACCTCTCCAATGCCATTCTGCACAACTCTGCCGCGCCCTCCAAGCATACGCGCACGCATGTCAGAGTTTATTTTGTCAGACTTTTGGTGGCGCAATGGGTTGTGATTGGTCAATACGCAATGGGGCGGAGATTAATGGATCGGTCTATTCTAACTCACAAATTGCCTATTTAACTGCCATGAAAATAAGCATTAGTAGAAAAACCAAAACAAAAACATGAATTAGAGGATCAGAATGTATGCAGCAGTTCAAGCTGTTATGTTCCTTTTAAATGCTTTAAAAGATATTCTTAGAGATGATGTTGTTTTCGTTCCTGTTGAATTTTTTTCCCCCTGAGCCGCGGGTCAGATGCATTTAGCAATTGTCAAACTCTGCAGGGATTTGACCAGGGCCTAATTTAATGGCTCTGCTTACGGTTCGCAAAGAATCGGTATTTCGGAAGTAGTAATTGTGATTACATCAAGCAAGTTTCACAGGGCCCATTTTCATAGAGCTGCTTAACGGCCAATGTTCTGCTTACTGTTCAATTTCCATTTCATATTGCTGCTAACCGTAAGCACACGAAAATGCATGCCAACCTGCCAGTGCTCACCGCATGAAAATAAATGACGTCAAAATACAAATCCATGCTGAACGCGCAAAATGGCCCCTAGTATGCTTACACATCAGCACATTGTTCTGCAACAGTAAGCACGAACATTTCTTTACCGCTAAGCAGCTCCATGAAATTAGGCCCTGGTTAGAAGGGAAATTTTGCTTGTCGTAGCCCACGCTACAAGGCATTCTTTGCTTACACAGCTAGCGCAGAATTTTGGTGCTTGCCCTATGTGAAAACGTTGAAGGGTAAGCAAAGCCATGAAACTAGGCCCTGAAGCTGTTAAACCATTAAGTCGAGAGTAACTTTTAGGGGCACTTCTCGGCCTAAAAACGGGCACTCTACAAACACCTCTACAACTCTGCACCCTTAGGCTCTGTCTCAACTCTACTCCAACTCCAGTTTAGAATATTTATTCTCTTTTATGAGGTAAAAATATAAAAAACCTGTAATTTAATCATCCATGGAAGGGCTTGGCTTAAAACTGGCTTTGGACAGACGTGATCACGAATATGACAGCCCCACTTTTATCCCTTTAACAAAAAACTGAAACAAATAAAAATCTGATATTTCACTTTTTTTTAGTTTTGGTTTTAAGGGAGTTGTGTTTTTGAACTGATTGTTAGTAATCCACTTAGTAGACGTGTTGACTGTAAAACTACTAGAACTGACCTGGGCACAGTTTCATAAATCCTATTGACCCAATTCACCTGACGTCATCATCAGAATAATCTTGGATGCGCCATTTTGGTGGTCAATGTTAACGTTTGTTATTCAGAGAAGTGCGCATGTAAGGCAACGCGGCATTTACACGTAAACCTATTGACCACCAAAATGGTGAGCCTGGAACAGTCGCCGCGTGTGACGTGCGTGCAAGGGGTCAATAGACCTTTATCACGGTGTGGTCATCTTGATTTTACTCCATTCCAACTCATTGTTACCAAACTGGGGCTAGACGAAATAATAGTCTGGTGCCAGGTGCAATGAATGTTAGCATTCATGACTGTTATTGGAAACAGGGAACATGACCAAGATTGTGACAGCATAGTAAAGGTCTATAGCAGAGTTTTTAGTTCATAAACACTGTGAGCAAAGCAAAAGGCTTTTAGCTTGTCGGCAGTTCTTGCAAGGTGTCATGGCCGAGTGTTTTTTAGAGCATCAAATTCAAATTCTGGTGTTTATGTCATCAGGGTGCGGGTTCGAATCCGGATCATGACACTTGTGTCGTTGAGCAAGATTCTTTACTATAGTTGATTCTCTTCACCCAGGGGTAAAATGGATACTGCGAGGGTAGGGGTTAGTATTGTATTTGAACAAGCCACAGGAGCACCATGGCAGCTCAGTGCTGTATACCCCCCCCCCCTTATGTCAAACTATAACCCTTGGCCAATGGCTCTCAACCCCTGCAATTAGCCTAAATAAATTGAAATAATGCGTGACCTCATGGCAAAACAATAACTGGTTTAAACAAAAAAGTTACAACGGGAAAACATCCCAATCAACCAACATTCACTTTGAGTCTAGCGCCAAACCCATCTCGTGCATTATACTGGGATGAGTTTCCGACCCTGCCAAGTACCAATTAGTCTGTGCAGATTACCCCCGGCGTTGTCCGATACACAATAAAGAAGGTGTGCCATCAGAGCGGAGTACAACAACACACAAGATGTGAGAAACAATAATATTAAAAAAAAACACAGAACCATCCATTGACCCAGAATATAAGTGCAATTTAAAATAGGAGATTGAGTGATGATATGACTAAATGCTTCTCAGCGGGGCAGGGGGGGGGGGGGGCAATTTGACACCTGCGTATGATGGGGGTATGTGATGAGAGAATAGTGAAGGGTGTTGTGAAAGGAAGGATGTTCATTGGTGGTGTTCAGCAATGCATCAATGCATTGTCCGCTTCCTCTATAAGCCTTTTTGAGATATGGCGGACACAGTGCTACAACACTATAAGGTTTGGGTAAATTTGTGCGTATTGACCATAGAAATTGAACGTGTGCTATTCAGTGAAGTGCGCATTTTAGGCGACGCAGGAGTTTACACGTAAACCTAATGACCACCAACATGGTGAGCGTGGCATAAGTCGCGCCGCGTGTGATGCGCGTATCACGTCCGCCATACCTCAAAAAGGCTTATTGTCTTTAATTTGAGTGTTCTGATTGCTTCCTTTTCATCAGTCAGTTTGCTCGGTGGTTGGTGTGTGGTACCTTGAAGTCGAAAGCCTCTAAATTGAAGCTGAAAAACTTCTTTGTATTACTGCATCTTTTGCTAGATAGGTTACTTGGTAGAGCGCTGCGGATTAATCCAAAGGTTGCAGGTTCAAATCTTGATCTAGTCCATTTCTCTTTGTTAACCCCAGCTTAAGTGCAATTTAAAAGTAGGAGATTGAGCAATGATATGGTTAATGCTCCTCAGCGGGAGATAATTTGACACCTGCGTTTGATGAGGGTACGTTTTGAGAGAATAGTGCAGGGAGTTGTGAAGCGGAGGATGCTTGTTGGTGGTGTTCAGCAGTGCATCATTGTCTGCTTACTCTATTACTGTCTTCAATTGGAGTTGCCTGATTGCTTCTGTTTTCAATTCAATCCGAAGCAACGCTTATTTCCACATATCATCCTCAAAAAGTACAGTAAATAGTATAAAAATGGGGAGTGGCCTACGAGGCTCGCTCCGAAAAACAGGGCTCTCCAAGGAACAGCCTACAAAATGAAACAAAACAACAGCTTTATAAGAGACAAATAAACAGGTTTGTGTAGTGGTGTCTTGCCTCGCCTTCAACCTCTTGGGACCCCGGTTTGAAGTCCACCGGTGGCACTATATGTGGACTGGGTTATCTGGATAATTCTCTGGGTTTTTCCTCCAACATCGAAAACTTAAATTTCTTCATTGTCTTCTCTCGTCTCGGTTGGCTCTAATAAGAGCGTTGAGAATGTACATCCAAATCCAAAAATCAAAATAAACAATTTAACACCCACAAAAACAAAACAAAATTAATATTCTTTATCCACGATGCAAATTTAACATCTCTTATATCGTTGCGGTACCCGCTGCCAAAACATAGGATTCAAACTGCCTCTAGCAATCGGGCAATCTCGGTAGTCTAGTTGGTAAGACACTGCTCTAGAATTGCAAAGGTCGTGGGTTCGAATCCCACCCGAGTAACATGCCTGTGATATTTTTTCACAGGACTCTGGAAAGTACTGAGTATACAGTGCTAACACACATCGGTGTATAGGTAAAAAAACAAAATTAAAATTGAACACCTACAGCAAGTACTACAGATAACAATAAAAGTTTGGTTTCTGTGTACGTCAATGACTAGGAGAAACAGTAGTAAGATAAGATATAATGTTAGTTAGTTTGGTCCAGGGTTGACGTGGTACCTTAAAGTGGCTTCAGGTCTTAAGGCTTTTTATGTTTGAATGAGGAATTACCTCTTCCTCAACAACTATGTTACTAGAGGGAGCCGTTTCATACCACCTCTCCCCATTACTCGTTACCAAGTAAGGTTTTACGCTAAAATTTATTTTGAGTAATTACTAATAGTGTAGATGGGTTTTTTCCCCCTTCATTTCATTTGTTTTTTTGTTGCAGATAAGATTAAAACTCGCTGGCATTTAGCTCAAATTTCCTCGTACCCGCCTCATAAAAAATTGAAAACAATTCAATTCAAGAGGATGTTTGCATGAAATAGACGCCCGCGATTTAGCAAATGATTAATGTCATCGCATAAATAGTTTCCATGAAAAACAGATTGAAGCAGAGGGTGATGTTAAATGTCATGTGTGCATTACTGGGTGACATTTCTTGCAAAAAGAAAACTTGCGTCTTCACCCGGCGAAGACAATTTTTGTTCGCATGGCAGGAATGAAAATAAAATCTCGTAAAATCTGGGTCATCCGCTTGTTTTTGTATTGTGGTTTTCCGCGGAGAGAGTGTTTCAGTGGAAGAGGATGATTTACGCCATGGAAACGGTAGATGTACCTGACACCTCGGTTATGAGGTTAGCGTCGCAATAAAGTAATAAATAAAGTAATAAATAATGGCGTAAAAAAAAATAGGAGTTGGGACAAGTCGACTGATACATGGGAAAGGGGGAGCTTTTTAAATTTTACTTTTGTTTTATGAGAGGTCGTCTTACATCCCAAGGCCGGACGGCCACTTCAAGGTGAGGGTGCAGTTAACCAATTTGTTGGGCTATCGACCCAAATCAACAGCCACCAGGGTTACGTTGCCACCCTCTCTTGGGCTGAAAATAGGGTTGCCCGAGAGTTTGTTAGGATATACGCCTCTCTTAATATTTTTGCATGAGGTACGTCACAATGCTAACTCAAAACGAGCGATGGGCGCAGCCACTGCAAGTGATGGGGAACGTGTGCCCATAGCCTCATTTTGGGTAGGAATTATGATGTCATGCATAAGTATTAAGAGAGGCGTATAGGCAAGGGTATCATCCACTAGGAGGAAGGCTATTGAAGCAGAATGCACTGCCTTCCCAATGTAGCAACTATGGGTAAGTGCCTTGCTCAAGGGCACAAGTGGCAAGACCGGGATTCAAACCCACACTCTGGCAACAGTACTCCAGGGGGTTTTACAGATATTTCCATTGTAAATGTTCCTCAAGTCTATCCAACCTTGTTCCTCCTGTCAAGGTGTTTGAGCGTGAGACCAGGCTTTCTGCTTGTTCTCATCCTTATACTGTGGCTTTGCCGAGATGTAGAACAAAGAGTTACTCCAGAAGCTTTACCCCACGTACTGCATCTCTTTGGAACTCCTTGCCTGGTGCATGTTTCCCTTCATCCTATGATCTGCCATATTTTAAGAGGAATATCAACTCCTACCTTCAGCTCCACTGAGCCTCTGCATTTCTATGTTTTCTTCCTTGTAGCCCTTAACCTAGAGTGGCTTTGAGCCTTGTTTTGGGCGAACTTGCATATAAAATTCAAAAAAACTCTGCTGCTGGCAACACCAGAGCTTGGGTCCGGTGAACTAAACTGCTTGGTCACAACACACCACATGAGTGTTTATGAACCACAGGGTTTTGTGACTGAAGCCATGAGTGTTTATGAGTCACAGGGTTTTGTGACTGAAGCCATGAGTGTTTATGAGTCACAGGGTTTTGTGACTGAAGCCATGAGTGTTTATGAGTCACAGGGTTTTGTGACTGAAGCCATGAGTGTTTATGAGTCACAGGGTTTTGTGACTGAAGCCATGAGTGTTTATGAGTCACAGGGTTTTGTGACTGAAGCCATGAGTGTTTATGAGTCACAGGGTTTTGTGGCTGAAGCCATGAGTGTTTATGAGTCACAGGGTTTTGTGACTGAAGCCATGAGTGTTTATGAGTCACAGGGTTTTGTGACTGAAGCCATGAGTGTTTATGAGTCACAGGGTTTTGTGACTGAAGCCATGAGTGTTTATGAGTCACAGGGTTTTGTGACTGAAGCCATGAGTGTTTATGAGTCACAGGGTTTATTATGACTGAAGTGGAGTGATTCAACAGGGGATTGAGTCACAAGGTGTGCTCGATGTGGATCGATCCAGTGATGTAGTTATAGCTGGCTTCAAACTGAGTCACTTTCAATTTAACACTGTATTCATTTTGGTGGCACAAATGGAACATCTATTACGTAATTCTTGGTTTGCTGACTGCGCACAGATATCCTTTTTAGTGTCATGGTCGAGCGCTCAAGTGCGCAAGCTCTGGTTGAATGGGTTTTAACTGGCACTCCTGAACAAAGATATTGTCAAAATAGGGAGACCACCAATATAGGGCTCAGTTGGAGAGTGCCGGCACGTTAATCCCAGGTTCAAATCCCACTCTAGTCAATTTTTCTTTGCTCAACCCAAAATTCAAGGTAGCATAAGTGGGGTACTTCCTACCCCTTCGGTTCTTTGGGTGTGTAAGCCCAGTGAAGTGTTTACACATGACCAAATGGGGTCAAACTAGCTACTTGAAACTACTTGATCTACCCAGAGGTTGCAGGTTCAAATCCAACTCTGAGTAAATTTTTCAAAATTAAAAGTTGCAAAAGTGGGGTACTTCCATCCCCTTCGGTTCTTTGGGTGTGTAAGCCCAGTGAAGTGTTTACACATGACCAAATGGGGTCAAACTAACCTACTTGAAACTACTTGATCTACCCAGAGGTTGCAGGTTCAAATCCAACTCTGAGTAAATTTTTCAAAATTAAAAGTTGCAAAAGTGGGGTACTTCCATCCCCTTCGGTTCTTTGGGTGTGTAAGCCCAGTGAAGTGTTTACACATGACCAAATGGGGTCAAACTAGCCTACTTGAAACTACTTGATCTACCCAGAGGTTGCAGGTTCAAATCCAACTCTAGTAAATTTTTCACAATTAAAAGTTGCAAAAGTGGGGTACTTCCATCCCCTTTGGTTCTTTGGGTGTGTAAGCCCAGTGAAGTGTTTACATATGACCAAATGGGGTCAAACTAGTTACTTGAAGCTACTTGATCTACCCAGAGGTTGCAGGTTCAAATCCAACTCTGAGTACATTTTTCAAAATTAAAAGTTGCAAAAGTGGGGTACTTCCATCCCCTTTGGTTCTTTGGGTGTAGACCCTGTGGAATAGCCCAGTGGAGTATTTAAAGGGACACGTTGCCTTGGATCGGTCGAGTTGGTCTTTGAAAAGCGTTTGTAACCGTTTGTTAAAAAATGGATATGATTAGTAAGATATTTTAAAAGTAGAACATCATGATCCACACGAGTATCACTCGAAATTGCGTTGTTTTCCTTTTACCTCGTCGACGAACACGGTCGGCCATTTATGGGAGTCAAATGTTTGACGCCCATAAATGGCCGACCGTGTTAGTGTAAGTAAAAGCTACTTGAAATTAGATCTACTCAATGGTTCTGTCACTTCCATATAGGCCAATTATACAGTGTTTATCAGTGTATTGAAGTATTGCTAATAATATACGTGTTTAGTCCAGTGGGGCATAGGAGACTCTTATTACTTGATCTAGTATTCATGTTAGCATTGTAAAGCATATAAAGTTAAAGGGAAGGTTCACGTTTGGTAATTACTCAAAATAATTATTAGCATAAAACCTTACTTGGTAACGAGTAATGGGGAGAGGTTGATAGGATAAAACATTCTGAGAAACGGCTCCCTCTGAAGTAGCATAGATTTTGAGAAAGAGGTAATTTCTCACTTAAAGGGAAGGTACACGTTTGGTAATTAATTACTCAAAACAAATATTAACTAAAAACTGACTTGGTAACGAGGATTGGAGAGCTGTTGATAGTACAACACATTGTGAGAAACGTCTCCCTCTGAAGTAGCATAGATTTTGAGAAAGAGGTAATTTCTCACTGAAGTAATAAAAGACTTCTAGCCGTAATAAAAGACTTCTAGCCGGAAGTCTTTTATCTGGAAGCACACAATTTCGTCCAACAACGATGTTTTTTCTCTCATCATTTTCTTGCAACTTCAAATACCAATTGAGTCAAAATGTTCACAGATTTGTTATTTTATGCACTGTTGGGATACACCAAGTGAGAATACTGGTCGTTGACAATTACCAAAAGGTGTCCAGTGCCTTTAAATAATATCAATACCAAAGATCTGGAAACACTGATTAAAGACAAACAGTGATGTCACGGCGCATGATGATGTCTATAATATCGGAGGTGATGATTGGTCGGTGTCCAGGGAAATCACAGGTGTGTTCCCGCAATCAGTTGACATACGGCTTAGGCGTACCTTGGCCGAGGCGGATCACTTATCCCTCTGTGTTTACATGACTCTGAATTGTGACGTCTCAATTGCAACTGTGACACAAAATTAAAGAAGTAAACTGCCAGGCCTTGAAAGGGTTCCTTGTTGGGAGGGGGTAGAGGGGATTAAAGGCAGTGGACACTATTGGTAATTACTCAAAATAATTATCAGCATAAAACCTCACTTGGTAACAAGTAATGGGTAGAGGTTGATGGTATAAAACATTGTGAGAAACGGCTCCCTCTGAAGTGCCATAGTTTTCGAGAAAGAAGTAATTTTCCACGAATTTGATTTCAAGACCTCAAGTTTAGAATTTGAGGTCTCGAAATCAAGCATCTGAAAGCAGACAACTCCGTGTGACAAGGGTGTTTTTTTCTTTCATAGACCAATCGAGCTCAAATTTTCACAGTTTGGTAATTTTATGCATATGTTGAGATACACCAAGTGAGAAGACTAGTCTTTGACAATTACCAATAGTGTCCACTGTTTTTAAGATCCTGAGGATCTTTCAGTGATAAAGTATTATAGTCCTGGAAGATTTTCTACCTTTCGCCCAGGTAACAGTAAAAAAAAAACAGGACGTTTCCGAATTCCTGAAAATATGCAAGACAGTTCTTTTAGGAATAAAATCAACATGGCAAGTAGATACACACAAGGTGTTACCGCAAACCAAACAAATATTGATACCTCAAATCCCATATGGACACATTAATTGTTTACTATTTTTTGTGATCCCCCCAGTAAACAGATAACATTGCACCCTGAAGAGTCCTTGTTCCCATTCTGAAAACTGTGTGGCCGTGCGATCTTAATTTTTTTGTTTTACAGCTATTTTTTTTTAGGGATTCGGTGCACGGAATAGTAGCTGCATGGTCGGGCCCTCCATACAAATGGTAGGGAGAGAGGGCGTGCGTCATGTCCAGTTACTTGGTGAGAGCGCATTATTCCATGTACATGTACAGCCTCAGGCCTGGCCCAATTAACTTCATATAAGGCTCGTAAGCATAAAAACTTGCTAAGCAAAGAAAGATCTTGCTCAATAGAAACTGTATGGTAACTAGCCGAAATTCCACAAGGTTAACATTAATCCAACTGGTGCCCTACGTTTTTTTGCTTAGCAAAGAAATTTGCTGTGAAGTTTTTTCTTTTTATCGAAATTGGGTCCCGCCTTTGATCATAACAACACAGCCCCTTTAATTGAGACGCTTTAAAAAGCTTGCCCAGTGCTTTATTTACATTAATACTTTGTCTTCCAATACACCAGTGTTTGTCTTCTAATTATCTTAATATCAAACTATAATCCTGTCCCAATGCCAAACGAAATTACCTAAATGTAGAATCTTGTTTGCTGATAGAGTTGTTTAAATATTCAAAAACTCATAGAGTGATTACACAAACCATTTTTTATTTTAAGCATATCCATGTCAATTCAATTACTCCATATAATCTGGCTAATTTACCCATGTTATCATTGCGCAGACCGAGTCGTCCGTAAACAACTAGTTTGTTGAATTTAGGAATCACGGTAACAAAAAGCAAGCACCGCACGCTTATAAAAAAACAAGCTCTCTCTGGACGCTGATGCAATTAAGCCAGCCGATAGTTTGTTTAAGTAGCTCATTAATTATGCAAATAACCAAGCACATCTCAATTTAATATAATCTCTCTCCGTTAATGAAACACTCGTGGATGAAAAAAACCAAATCCAGAACACTTACTTTGTTATTTTGTAATTAAGTCGTTGACGTTTGTTTACGCTGGACTGCTGTTAATTACGAGTTTGTCGGGGGAGGGTGGTGGGGGGGGTACGGCGATTGCTCATCTAACTACGACGACGTCTACCGAGCCCTAGTGACGACTTTACTCAATGTACTCACGAAACCAGGTGTTATGTAAGAACGGAATCAATTCAATACCCAAGCCCCCGTAAGGGCGTCGATATTTGCTCGTATTAGTTTTTTCGGGGGGGGGGGGGGGTTGGTTTCCCACTAATAATGGATAGAAGGGTGACGAAGGCGGGCGGCAGCTGCCGTTGATTCCGCCCTGCATTCTATCTGCTCCAGTTGACACCAAGTGCGGCCTCCTCTTCGTCAATATTGTGCATTTAAATAAATATATTTTCCTTCCACCCCAAGAGATCGGGGGCTAAAGTCATCTGGAAAGTGACCTTTTCCAGTGCTCCTAGCTTGTTCTTTGTTTCAATGAGTTATTGGATTTTGTTGTTTGAAAGGGGAGGGTTTTGGTTGTCTATGAAATATAAAGTCCTTTTTATTACTAAAATAGGAGCACCTGGAAACCTAAAATTGACTTACAGGGCCAAATTTCATACAGTCTGTAAGCACTAAAACATGCTAAGCACATAAAAGTATTACTTAGCAGAAAGTTATATTGTTCTTTTGAACCAAAAGTGGTATCAACAAGGGGTCTTAACATCATTAAAGCATAGATATTGTCGTTTCAAATGATTTTTTTTTAATGACCTGAGTCTACAAACGAATCTTTACTTGATAACGTTTAGCTTTGAGCTAACTCATTCATGACACCCCATCATCCCCTAAACTTCCCCTCCTCCACCCACAGCGAAACAATGCCCAATGACCTTCCCCTTCATCTTTCCTAAGATGGAAAAAAAAAAAACTTCAGTCGATTCTACCCTGCACAAGACAAAGACCAGCAAGGTCTAGTGTACTTTACAAGGATCCATCAATACTTCATTATACGTGCGAACACAACACCGGGAGACAAATCCAGGGCAGGGTTCGAGAGGCAATAGGAGCTAGACTGGTCCCCTGTCTCTATCCACACGGATCATAGAGTTATATACAAGAACTAGAGGGCGCACTGGTGATGCTGCTTGCACAAACGCGACGGGACCGCAAGATGACAAGCGCGCCATTCTGTACGCGCGTTAAATATGAAATACGCGTTTGAGCTTTTTTTATTATTGAACGCTCACGCGATGATGTTTGTTCAATGGTCGCACAAACACACGCAGTGAGATGGCAGTTTTGTCAATTTAGAAAATGGCCGACTGCGCGTATGCCGGAGCGCGTATATAGGCCAGTGCGCCCTCTAGTTCTTATAATATAACTCTATGGCTCGGATAAAGATAAGTTGTTGATTTTCAGAACTAGTGATTTCATTAGATACAATCATTTCATTGGATAAACATGCAGTGACAAAGCTTTCTTTATCTGTGTTTTGATTGGTCGGAGGTGACGTTTGGCGGCTGCACTTATTGACCCCTTGCACGCACGTCACACGCGGCGACTGGTGCCATGCTCACCATGTTAGTGGGCAAGTTAGGTTTACGTGTAATAACGCCGCGTCGCCTAAAATGCGCACTTCACTGCATTACGCACAGCATACTCTATGCATAGAGTTATATATGAAAACGCACAGTGAAATTGCCCACCAGTATGGCGCATTCAAGATTTTTCTGATGATGACGTCAGGTGAAATGGGTCAATAGCTTAGCTGCACTTTAGTTCATCTGCATATGAGTGTAGGTGAAAGGTGATTATGGACGGGGATTAGGCCACTCTCTGGCGTAAATTCAAGAGCCTCGAAGTGTGACGTCAGATGTTCAGACTAAAAAGGGCCATGCTTGGCACATAGAGGTGTTTTTTCCAATTTACTGTCATCTAGCCAGTGCTAATCGGGTGATAGGGCTGTTTTTATTTGTATGAGGCAGATGTCCATCATCACACATGTAGTGAACTTCCATCATATTCCCATAACCCCTCTGTGGCGAGATGAGAAAAGTACGTTGTGAGTGCGACCCTAGGGCAGGCGCCACCCCTAAGGGCCTTGAATTTTGGGAAGGAAAACATCTCAGACAAAAGAGTTTACAGAATTCCAAGAGGAGAAGGACAATGGTAGTGGTTGGAACTTGAAGTTACTTTATGCCATATTTGTGAATTGTAGCAGGGGCAGTGTAAAAGGGATGAGATAGACCTTATGCACATGACGTCATTTCAGTACAGCGCCCCCGCATTGAGGTCAAAAGGAGGTTGTTCATTGGCCAATCTATGTGCGTTTCGATTGTTTCGTCACCGTTTGACCTCAAAGATGGCGGCTGGATGACGTCAATGCATAAGGTCTATTGTTAAGACTTTTGGCTGATTCAGACTTTTTATGTCGGTCAGGTAAAGAAAAACAGACAATATTTTTTCCACAAATAAAGAAATCCTGCTCATTGGTCTACTTCTCTAGTGCTTTGGATACTGTTCCCAAATGCTCCTTGGAATCATTAACCCCAGGGGGTACCAAATGGTAGAAATGGCATCACTTCAACATACCTTTGAATTTGTATCCAAGTTTCAGACTTTTTCGTTAGTAATGACTCTCACCCCTGGTATAAATGCAAATCTATAGATAAAAAGAGCACAAAGGTCCATCTGTCTATCCATGCAGCAGTGCGATCTGCATTGTCAGTTGCGGGAGAGATGTCCTTGAGCAAGAAACTTAACCTTTATTGATGCGTCCATCAGATGGGATGTGCGTTGTGCAATGCAAGTAAAATAACCAAGTTACACTTTTTCGCTTTAGAGAAAGAGTTTGCCAAAGTGTCTGGCAGTGGTTGCCGATGGCGCCGCAGCACCTTATAAGGTCTCACAATTCATGAAATTCAAAACTTGTCTTAGAAAGTGTTTCTCTGTGTTTAAAGGCAGTGGACACTATTGGTAATTACTCAACATCATTATTAGCATGAGCTAGGTTGATAGCATAAAACAATGTGAGAAACGGCTCCCTCTGAAGTGACGTGGTTTACGAAAAATAAGTAATTTTCCATGAGTTTGATTTCGAGACCTCAGATTTAGAATTTGAGGTCTCGAAATCAAAACATCTGAAAGCACACAACTTCTTGTGACAAGGGTGTTTTTTTCTTTCATTATTACCTCGCAACTTTGTCCACCAATTGAGCTCAAATTTTCACAGGTTTGTTATTTTTTGCTAATGTTGAGATGCACCAAGTGAGAAGACTGGTCTTTGTCAATTACCAAAGGTGTTCAGTGTCTTTAAGCACCTTGAACTCCTTCATGGCTGATACGAGGGCCATGTTATTATTATTTTATTGTTATTCCCCCTTTACCTGATGAAGACTTCCATCGTTGGGCGAGAGCCGAGGGCCAACTAGAGTTTGATTATTCATGCTTTTATTATGAAGTTACTAGCATACTAATTATCTGAATAAATAATGGTGCACGATGGATTTTTGAATGAGATTATTCTACCGTGCTCTAATGGGATGTAGTGGACCACATCCATAATGGTTTGGACTAGCAGGCCAATGGATTTGTACATTAAACATTTATAATGCCGTGTCTGCAAATTGACGTCATCCAAAAAATTGGGTCCGAACTTATATGGAAAGGTTTGCGGTAACACCATGTAATGACTATCTAAATGAGTTGGGGTGGTTCTGAAAAGAACCGTTGGTTTCAACTCGACGTTTCGATCAGTATGCTCTGATCGTCTTCTGGAGAAAATCGATCCGAACTTATTGGTTTGAGCTGAATGAGATCCAAGTTTTTTGCAATTCTTCAACTTCCACAACAAAACTGTACTTGGTTTACAACAAAAGCGATGCGATGTCTGGGCATTTTGTGAATATCATACAGAAATGAATGCTTTGTGAGAAACGGCTCCCTCTGAAGTAATGTATGTTTTGAGAAAAATGTAATTTCCCACTCAAAATAAAAGACTTCAGGCCTGAAGCCCGCAACTTTTAAAGCACACAAATTTGTGCAACAATGGTGTTTTTTTCTTTCATCATTATCTTGCAACTTCGATGACCAATTGAGTCCAAATTTTCACAGATTTGTTATTTTATGCATATGTTGGGATAGCGAAAATACTGGTTTTTGACAATTACCAAATGTGTCCAGGGGTTGATTTCACAAAGAGTTAGGACTAGTCCTAGGAGATATACAAATTGCATAGATAGTCCTAAGTTAGGACGAGTAACTGGTCCTAACTCTAGATAAGACTAGTCCTAACTCTTTGTGAAATCCACCCCAGTACCTTTAAAGCATACACAGTTCTTGTACTTGAAAAATTTTTCCCATGGACCAAAAAACATGTCTGCACCCTCCACATTTTCCAGTATGACATGCAACCCAATAACTTTTTACTTGGTGTTTTAATTAATTCGAAAGGCATCATTTTTAAGGCTGAAGCTTCTTGGTCCTTGAATGTGGCAACACATCAATTCATAGTATGTGCTATGCATCTATCAAATATGTACAAAATGGATTTTAGCTTTTCCTGATACTACGTGCCTATGTGGCGCCATGCCCTCAACCTGTGGTATTCAACTTACTTACTTCCCAGAGGCCGTTCTTTTCATGGGGGGGGGGGGAAGGAGAGAAAAAAGGGAGAATTCTTGAATACGACGCCTCATTGGCAGACGGTGTATTCAACAACGTGTCCTTGCGCCCTTACAACCATTAATAGGTGCCGCCTCCCAGCCTCTACTTTGAGCCAAGAGAAAAATATGCAAGCTACCCCCATATTTCTAGCATTGTAATCAATCATTTCACTCGCAGATGTTGGGATTCTCACATGCTGACCAAAGGGTTTGCCGGGTCACGCTGGCGGGGCTGTGGCGACGAGGAACTTCCTTTCCTTGTAATGGAGTCGATAATCCCTGACCAGCCACTTGACTATACGCAGACAAGGTCAAGTTCCTTTTCAGTCCCTCCTACTTCGTCGTCGTAGTAATCCTGACGGCTTGTTTCCTAGGCTGGTTTTGTTGAGTATTCATAATATATTAGCCTACGTGGATGTGTGACATTGATACATATTTTATATAAATATTTTTCTTTCATGTCTGTGGGATTTTCAGTCAATCTCTCAGGAAGACGCGCCCACCTTTTTCAAGTTCCTTTTCAGACCCTCCTTGTTCCTCGTAGTTATCCTGATGGATTTTTTCTTGGGCTTGTTTTTAAAATTTATTTATAGTAGGTGCGTTCTTTTAGCTTCCCTGGGTTGACCCCGGTGTGTGGCGGTTTCTTTTCCCAGGACAAACGTGGGTAATTATATTCACACGTTCGTCCTGGGAAAAAAAAACGCCGCACACCCGGGTCGACCCAGGGAAGCTAAACGAACGCACCCAGTATATTGGCCCAAGTGGATGTGTGACATTGATAACATAGTTTATATAATTTTTTTCTGTGTGGGAGAATGTTGTTTGTGAGAAGCTGTTGTTGTTTTAGTAATTATTGATGATGCATTTCTTTATGTCAGTAACCTTGCTCAGATTGTGTATTCCAATTATGGATTATTCTTTATGTGTGGGCATGCATAACCGCTTTTTGTATTTTTTGGCGATATCTAAAAAATGTGACCACCTTTATAAGTTCCTTTTAAGTTTGCCTTCTTTGTAGTAATTTTGATGGCTTTTTTCCTAGGCTTGTTTTGTAGATTATTTATAATATATTGGCCTATGTGTATGTGTGACATTGATACATATTTTATATGGGTTTTTTTCTGTGTGGGAGAATGTCGTACCACTGTGGTGTTTGTCCGAAGTTGTTGTTAGTAATAAAACAATGATGATTCCTTTCTCAGATTGTATATTCCTATTATGGATTATTCTTTATGTGTGGGCATAACCGCTCTGGATTTTCGGTCCCCCTTCTTCCTAGTATTTCTGATTGCTTGTTTCCTAGGCTTGTTTTGTAGATTATTTATAATATATTGGCCTATGTGTATGTGCAACGTGTGGGAGAATGTTGTACACTATGGTGTTTGTCAGAAGTTGTTGTTGTTGTTTTAGTCATTTTAACAAAAACATGATGATGATGATGTTTCTTTATGCCAGTAACCTTCAGATTGTGTATTCCAATTATGGATTATTCTCTCTGTGTGGGCACAACCGCTTTTTGGATTGTTGGCGATATCTCAAAAATGCGACCACCTTTGTTCAAGTTACTTTTTAAGTCCCCCTTCCTCTTGACGGCTTGTTTCCCAGGCTTGTTTTGTCGATTATTTATAACTTATTGGCCTATGTGTTGTGTTAGTAATCTAAAGAAAACATTGATGATTTTTTGTTTTTTTAAATTCACATTTTTCATAACTTCCCTGCTGTGAGCTTTGGGAACTGACTTTGTGGCTTTGGAATCGGTTTCTGATGCTTGGCAAAAAAAAAAAAAAAAAAAAAAAAAATGAAATAAAAACAAGAAAAACACGTCCAAACCTGGTGCCCTGCTGTTTTTAGTATCAGTGTACTCTGTGGACTGGGTTTAGCAGATTATTTTGTTATTATTATTTTATTTATTTTTTATTAAAATTGTGGCCCAAGGGCCAAATTGCATGTGACTGTACATATAAGTATATAGATTAGCAATAAAAGGAATCCCAAAATAAGTATCCTAAATCGCACATAATGGTAGATGTAACTAAATTGAGAATTTGCGTAGGGCACCTTGGAGGGGCACCAAATTTACTGTTTTGTTTTTTGTTTTTTAAATAGTAATTGGCCTGACGTTCGACCCAAGTAGATTCTTTGTCAAAGGCTAAAATAACTACACAACAAACAGGTATACAGGGGTCACAAAAGCAATCAAGTGGAAATAGATAAAAGCGAAAGCAAACAGAGAAAGCATGGGATGAAAAAGAGGAGGGTAACAACAAGGGTTTCCACCGGGCAACATCCTGTAGCACTGCCCCAGGGCAACATCCTGTAGCACTGCCCCAGGGCAACATCTTGTAGCACTGCCCAGGGCACCAACCTGTAACCCTGCCCCAAGGCACCATCCTGTTGCCTAAATTACACCAGGCACCATTCTGTATCCCTGCCCCAGGGTATTATCCTGTAGCCTTGCCCCAGGTACCATTTTGTAGCCTTGCCCCAGGTACCATTCTGTAGCCTTGCCCCAGGTACCATTCTGTAGCCTTGCCCCAGGTACCATTCTGTAGCCTTGCCCCAGGTACCATTCTGTAGCCTTGCCCCAGGTACCATTCTGTAGCCTTGCCCCAGGTACCATTCTGTAGCCTTGCCCCAGCTACCATTCTGTAGCCTTGCCCAAGGTACCATTTTGTAGCCTTGCCCCAGGTACCATTCTGTAGCCTTGCCCAAGGTACCATTATGTAGCCTTGCCCCAGGTACCACTCTGCAGCCTTGCCCCAGGTACCATTATGTAGCCTTGCCCCAGGCATCAAGAACCCTATCTTTGCCACTCAGTACAAATGTTACCAACATACATGAGATTCAGGGTTTGGGGTTTGTTATTTCAATAACCCGATCATCATCAGGATGCACGTTATCATTAAATAATTACTCACTGAACCTGAAAACGCAGAAATAACGGATCCATACACCACAAGAAGTATATGTCACCATTCCCCACTTGAGAAAAAAAACAGCTTCAATAATATAACCCATGTGTGAACTCGGCCAAGAAAAAAGTTTTTTTTATAGTGCCCTCTAGGGGTAGGGGTCCTGGACAACAAACATCCCATCAATTAATGTCATCATCTAGACCCCCTCTTCTCTTCTGGGTCTGACCTTTTCAAGTAATTAGTTTTGTCACCTGTTTGTTTGGAGATGCCATATGCACAGGATAATTGTTTTTTTCGAAGGGGGGGGGGGTGTCAGGGAGGGGGTAGGGAGGGAGAGACAACATAACAGCCTCTCAGTTTTATTGCAAAAAGCCGCCAGATGATCAAGGGAAAAAGATGGTCGTTTTCGCATTGGAAGGCCTTGTACTTCATGTTGGTATTAAAGGCACTGGACACTAGTGGTAATTACTCAAAATAGTTGCTAGCATAAAAAGTTACTTGTTAACAACCCAGGTCAAAATTCCAGTTGAACCTAGCTAACTGGGGTCAACTGGTTCAACTGGATAGTGACCAAACTCGTCCATTTTCCATATTAACCAACTGGTTTGGACTAGGTTAAACTGTGTTCAACTAGGTTGAAATTATAAACCAGTTGGTTTCTGTCCATTTTCCATATAGACCAACTGGTTTTAAATATGTTTAACTAGTTTATCAACTGGTTTTCAACTAGTTCCAGTTAAACCCAGTTTAACTAGGTTCAACTGGAATTTTGACCTGGGAAGCAATGGAGAACTGTTGATGTTAAAAAAACCTTGTGAAAAACGGCTCCCTTTGAAGTAATGTAGTGTTTGAGAAATAAATCATTTCTCAATCAAATAATATTTAAAGATTTCTGGCCTGAAGCCTTTTATATCTGAAACCACACAAACTTGTGCAACAAAGACGTTTTTTTTTCATTATTCTTTTGCAACTTCGATGATAATCGAGTACAAAATATCACAGTTTTGTTATTTTATACGTATGTTGGGATACACCAAGTGAGAATACTTGTCTTCGAAAATTACCAAAGGTGTCCATTGCCTCTAAATATAACCTGCCGTTTAGAAATATTAACTACAAAACAATTTTGCGGTCCAATTTAATAGAGCAATAAATACGAACAATTATTGAAATGGTGTTGTGTTTTTACAGATGTGACAGGAAGGAATACAATCAACAATGTGAATGTTTCCTAAAGGCTGTTGTGTCTATTGTTAATAGCTTTATTGTTGTTACGACAACAATTGTTTATTTATTTTCGTTCCATTAATGTTTGTTTATTTGTTAATTTTGTTTCAATGTCAGTGGTAAATTTAATGAGACTAGTAATATTTCCCTGTTAAAGGTTGAGTCATTGATTGGTAAATGCTCAGAAAATTTATTACCAAAACAACTTACTTGATGAGAGGCACTGCAGCTGTTGATAGTATAAACTTTGGAAATAGGATTCCCTTTGAGGTTATATGGTTTGGATAATTTTCACCCAACAACATTTGATATCTGAAGGTTGGTGTCCATTTGGGAATGCTGCGGTCAGAGATGCAGTTGGTACCTGCTGTCACTTCACTTAAAGACACTGGGGTGGATTTCACAAAGAGTTTAAACTAGTCTTATCTCTAGTTAGGACAAGTTACTCGTCCTAACTTAGGACTCGCCAAACGTTTTTAATATCTCCTAGGACTAGTCCTAAGTTAGGACTCTTTGTGAAACCGACCCCTGGACATCTTTTGGTAATTATCAAGGACCAGTATTCTCACTTGGTATATCTCAACATATGCATAAGTAACAAACCTGTTAAAATTTGAGCTCAATTGGTCATTGAAGTTGCAAGAAAATGATGCAAGAAAAAACACCCTCGTTGTACAAAATAGTGTGTGTTTAGAAAGGAATAAAGGCTTCTGGCAGAAGTCTTTTATTATTTTAGTGAGAAATTACCTCTTTCTCAAAAACAATTTTACTTCAGAGGGAGCCGTTTCTCACAATGTTTTATATACCATCAATAGCTCTCCATTGCTTGTTACCAAGTAAGGTTTTATGCTAACAGTTATTTTGAGTAATTACCACTAGTGTTCACTGCCTTTAAAGGAAAGGTACACGTTTGGTAATTGTCAAAGACCAGTTTTCTCACTTGGTGTATCCCATCATAACCATAAAATAACAAGCCTGTGAAAATTTGGGCTCAATCGGTCATGGAAGTTGCAAGATAATAATGAAAGAAAAAACACCCTTGTTGGACGAAATTGTGTGCTTTCAGATAAGAATAAAAGACTTCTTGCCAGAACTCTTTTATTATTTTAGTGAGAAATTACCTCTTTCTCAAAAACTACATTACTTCAGAGGGAGTCGTTTCCCACAATGTTTTATACTATCAACAGCTCTCCAATGCTTATTACCAAGTCAGTTTTTAAGTTAATATTTGTTTTGAGTAATTACCAAACATGTACCTTCCCTTTAACGTGGATAAATTTGACATTCTTGTGAAAACACTGTGACACTTTCTGGGTGTTTTCACAGCAAATAGGCAGTATATTCAGCAGAAACATTCACAAACAACTTTTATTGTATTTTTGTTTAAAATGTTGCCTCTAAGTAAATCAGCATTACGCTGACTGGGTAAAAATAGTTGTTTATATTCTACAGTTTCAGTAAACAAACATACTTTAAACCAACATATTAAAGGAACACAGTGCCTTGGATCGGACGAGTTGGTCTATAAAAAGCGTTTGAAACCATTTGTTATGAAATGCATATGGTTAGAAAGATGTTTTAAAAGTAGAATACCAATTTTAAAAAAACTCTATTTAACCCAAATCCCTTGATGTTCATGTTTTCGAGCAAACGACACTTCTATGAAGAGCTTCTCATGCTAAAGTCGGTAACCAAACAACAAAGACAGTGTTGACATCATTATTGGCCGTGTTTGCATTGAAAACAAGGTGTTAATGGTTGAAGAGCAGTGATCAACGAAATTGCGTATGTCATCTGACAGGTTGAGAAGCGAAATTCATTTGAAAGATCATTAAGGACTGTCGGCAATTTATGAAATTTTTCACCTCGACAATAAATAACCGATGACCTTTTGTGTTTGACACTCTAGTTCTGAGTGCTTGCTTTGACGCACTGCTGATCCCATTTCTTTGACGGATCAAGGATCAATTTGATAAAGCCTTTAAAGGCACTGGACACCTTTGGTTATTGTCAAAGACCAGTATTCTCACTTGGTGTATCTCAACATATGCCAAAAATGAGTAAACCTATGAAAATTTGGACTCGATTGGTCATCGAAGTATATTCCAATATTTTAGTGCAAAATTACTTCTTTCTCTAAAGCTACGTTACTTTAGAGGAAGCCATTTCTCACAATGTTTATACTATAAACTGCTCTCCATTGCTTGTTACCAAGTAAGTTCTTATGCTAACAATTATGTTGAGTAATTACCAATAGTGTCCTGTGCCTTTAAGGAGACAGTTTCTGCTTAAAAACATCTTTCTAACCATATGCTTTTATTAACAAAAGGTTCAAAACGCTTTTCAGAGACCAACTCGTCCGATTCAAGGCAACGTGTCCCTTTAAACGAATTGAATAAAATGAAATTAAATTTAACATATGATGGATTTGAGGTATTGCGTGGTGGGGTATCAACAAATATTAGGCTTGTGGTAATACCATGTGTATATCGACTTGATAGGTAGATTATGTTCTTTTAGAGAACTTGTCTTGCTTTATAATCTACTATCGCAGAGAAGATTCTTTTGAGGAATTCAGGAGACTTCTCAGTTCTGAAAAAAACTGTCCTGCTTTTTAACTACTACCTGTGTGGAAGGTAGAAAATCAGCTGGGACTACTACTTTGGCTTATAGTGGATCGAGGGGACTTCTCATTATTAGCTAGGGTGTCGTAGCCAGCAGTGAACAGGTGCTGGTGCTTCTGCTCAGCAGAGTGTGGGTTCGAATCCCGCTCGTGACACTTGTGTCCCTGAGCAAGACACTGAACTATAATTGCTTATGATTATTGGTATTATTATACAGACCATCGAGGACCTAGAGAAGAGAGCCAAGGACGCAGGGATAGAGATTTTCAGTAGACGGAGCTTCCTGTCCGAGCCGGACAACGCCGTGCAAAACCTGAAGCGTGAGGACGCTCGCATCATCATCGGTGTGTTCTACGAGGACATGGCCCGTAGAGTCTTCTGTGAGGTGAGAGAGACGCAGAGGATAATAGTTATAGTGGTTCTCATATAGCGCTTATACCCGTCACTCAGTGACGCTCACGGCGCTTTAACATTCATTTTTTCCCTGTAAAGTATTGTGGAGCTGCGTTTTTAGTTAAGTCTTGAGCCAAGTTCCCATTTGACTTGTTTTTGGTTAAAGAATCACAACTTTTCTGTAGAATGATCAAATTTAATCCAATGGGGACGCATGTTAAACTGCCTTCCCTGTCAACTAACCGTGAGCATGATGTAAAACTAACAGGCCGAAAAGGGGTCGCGGAAGACTTCTGCGCAGCCACGGTAACTTAACAGGGCCGTTGAAATTTCCAATGGGAACAGCTCCCCGCTGTAAGCCTACAGCGACCTTGCTGTAAATTGCTATACAAATTTCGCGGACTATAGGTCCAGGTGGGAATGCACGATAGAATTACACCACAGTCAGTCATGGTAAATTTTGCGTAGCAGTGGAAGAAAAATTCCAATGGGAACACCCTGGTATGGTCTTTATAAGGTGCTGTGGCACAATATGCTGCCAATCAAACCAGGAACACTGAGGCAAACCCCTTCTCTTTTCGATAAGTGCTCTTTTTCTTTTTATGTGCATTACTCAACACACGGAACATAAAGGCTGTACGTCCCATCCGAAGGACACAACAAAATGGTTTTAAAGACACTGGACACTATTGGTAATTGTCAAAGACCAGTCTTCTCACTTGGTGTATCTTAAAATATGCATAAAATGACAAACCTGTGAAAATTTGGGCTCAAACGGTCATCGAAGTTGCAAGATAATAATGAAAGAAAAAACACCCTGGTCACACGAAGTTGTGTGCTTTCAGATGCTTGAATTCATGACCTCAAATTCTAAATCTGAGGTCTCAAAATCAAATTCGTGGGAAATAACTTCTTTCTCGAAAACTATTTCACTTCAGAGGGAGCCGTTTCTCACAATGTTTATACTATCAAACCTCTCCTCATTACTGGTTACCAAGTAAGGTTTTATGCTAATAATTATTTTCAGTAATTACCAATAGTGTCCACTGCCTTTAAGTGTCTTGCTTAAGGACACAAGTGTCTTGATCGGGACTTGAACCCACACTCTGCTGAATAGAAACACCAGAGCTTGAATTCGGGGTGCTCTTATCTGCTAGGCAACGACCTGCCACATGTCTGTGACACGATGAGCGCTGTGACAATTAAAAGATCAGAGAGATGGGTTTTGGGAACCTAAAACGGTGATAAAGTCACATATCCCCACTCTCCCGCTTTCCCACTCATCAATAAAATTCCAGGGAAAAATTGTCTGGGTGTCCGTATTTTTTTTTGTCGGAACTTGTTCTCACGAGGGTTAAGTGCTGATATCTTTAAAGTCTACAGGGTATTCTAAATGTCACAGTCTTATAATATTTCAAGATGGTTCTTTTAATTCGTCTTCAGTTTCTCCTTTAATTTCCTTTTCTGACATCTGAGATCTGAGGTCTTATTTTGCCGTTGATTGTTCTTGAGGACCGAAAACAATTTTTATTATAAACTAATGGCTAATGAGCAAGTGGCAGACAGGGTGTTTTAGCATGGTTAAAGGCACTGGACACCATTGGTAGTTACTCACAAGCAATGGAAAGCGATTGATGGTATAGACGATGTGACCCATGTTTACATTCAAACCGCCCTCTGTTGAAAAAACACTGCATACGTCATGTTTTGCCGGGCAAAATGACGCGTAGTCATGGTAAGATTGCATACACTTTCTAGCTGGCTGCCAAAATACAAAGGTTTCGCCCGGCGGTATGTGCGCGAATCATGTTATGGTTTTCGAGTGACGTCAGAAGTCACATCGTCTATAATATAACATTGTGAGAAACAGCTCCCTCTGAAGTAATGTAGTTTCTGGAAAAAAAAGGTAATTTCTCACTCAAGCCTGAAGCCTTTGTTAGGCATCTGAAAGCACACACATTTGTGCAACAAGGGTGTTTTTATCTTGTATTACTCTCTTCAAACTTCGATGACCAATTGAGTTAAAATTTTCACAAATTGTTTATTTTAATCATACATGTATGTTGGGATACACCAAGTGAGAATACTGGTATTTGTCAATTACCAAAACATGTCCAGTGCAGAGGACTGTAAGAAAATGTAAAACTTTAAGGCGGGTGGGGGATGGGTGTGGGGGTTGGCAAGCCCCACCCTAAGGTCCTGGGAAGGTGGGGTGGGGGTGGGGTGGTGAACCTCTACCTACCCTAAGGCCCTTGTAATTTTACTTGTTTTTCTCAAAAAAAAAGGGGACAAGAAAGATGGTAAACACCTACCAAAAGCTTGACCCCTCTTATTAAAAAAAAACAGGTCCCAATTTCATAGTGCTTAAAGGCTCTGGACACCTTTGGTAATAACAAAAATAAAAAATAAAAAACTGTGAACAATTTGAACTCGATTGGTCGTCGAAGTTGCGAGAGAATAATGGAAGAAAAAACACCCTTGTCGCATAAGTTGTGTGCTTTCAGATGCTTGAATTTGTGACCTCAGCTGAGGTGTTGAATTCAATTCAAATATTTTAGTGAGAAATTACTTCTTTCTCAAAAACTACGTCACTTCAGATGGCCGTTTCGCACAATTTTTTATACTATCAACAGCTCTCCATTCTCCATTGCTCATAACCAAGTAAGTTTTTTAGCTACCAATTATTTTGAGTAATTACCAATAGTGTCCAGTGCCTTTAAGCAGCTCTATGAAACTGGGCCCTGATACCAATGAGCCTAAGTTGAGGTATATTTTGAAAGATTTTTCTGAAACTGAACAAGTTTTTTCCTCTTTAAAGTGTCAAACCTATACAAAAAAAGACAAAAAGATGAAACACCTCTAGGGGCCCGAAGGTGGGCCACTGAGGATCCCCTCGAAAAGCTTTGCTATTATCTCTCTAAACTTTTCCCTCCCGGCACCTGGGCAGGTATACAAACAAAAGCTGTACGGCCCCAAGAATGTTTGGATGATAATGGGCTGGTACCCTGACGGCTGGTACAAGGTTGGCGACCCAAAGGGGAATTGTACGGGAGAGCAGTTGATGGAAGCGTTGCAGTATCACTTCACGACGGAGGCTCTTATTCTGAAACCTGATGATTCACCCTCTATCTCTGGAATGGTAAGTTGAAGACATCACTTGCAATGCGCCATATTTTTGACGGCGTGAGGGCGCTCTCAAAATATTGTTATCACTTCCGGGGGTTTATTCATTTATACCCAAAATAACTATTAAACACTGGAACACATTACCACCACAGATCATATCCATCACGGACAATATGACCCTTTAAACTTGCTGTTACCCACCTCTAAGCAACTTTAAACTACTGCGCACCAAAAATGACAGAACGCCGATTAAAACTGTGCAGGACGAATCGTGGATACCCCTGGAAATGATAAAACTTGTGGGAGTGCCCTCATGCGGTAAAAAAAAAACCGGC
This sequence comes from Asterias rubens, assembly GCF_902459465.1. Classification (NCBI taxonomy): domain Eukaryota; kingdom Metazoa; phylum Echinodermata; class Asteroidea; order Forcipulatida; family Asteriidae; genus Asterias; species Asterias rubens. The sequence goes on along the minus strand of NC_047080.1, from coordinate 8,257,754 downwards.
TAATTGCTCTGAATTTTTGTAAATCTAACCGTTTTTTCCTCTTTTAATAGATCCATTAAGCCCCATTGTGTATCGACCAATCAAACCCATTTTTGTTTACGATTTCAGAGGTACAGTTGACCGTTCCAACCCCAGTGGACATTGCTTATGATGGAATCACATCATACTTAGGACTTGTAGGTTTTTTTTTTTCTGAAAGAGCGGCCTTCCAATATCAGGAGAGCCATTAGCCTGAAGTTTGTTTTGCAATTTATTGACTGGTTTGTTTTACTTGTTGAGACAATCTCCAACAAAAATCTCCCGATTTTCCTCCGCCAATGTCTTCTCTTCTTCCTTTTTTTCTTTCAAACGTATCTCATAACTTAATAACTCTCTGATGTTTGGTCGTAGGATACCTCTTATCACCTTCATCAAAAGGTCCACGATTGAGGGTTGTGCCTTCACCAAACTCGGAGTTTCTCATTTCAACCCAACCCTTGGTTTGCGATTCATTGATTTGTTTGTTTAACTTGCTGAGTCAATCTGAGACAATAATCTTCAATTGTCATCTTTTTTCCTTTTTAAGTATCTCATAGCTTGCTAACTCTCCAATATTCATTTATTCATAGGATGCCCCTTATCACGTTTATCACAAGGTAGTCCACGATTTCAGTTTGTGATCAGGCGGCACTCTAAAAGCAACCGGGGGTGGGGGGTGGAGGGGGGTGTTTTCACAAACCTCCGAATCTCTCAGTTCCGCACAACCCTTGATTTGTGATTCGTTGATATTTTGTTTCACTTGCCGAGTCAATCAGAAACAGTAATCACCCAATTTGTTGTTTTGACCAATATTCGGTCGTAGGATACCTCTTAAAGCCATTATACACTTTTGGAACAGAAAACAAAATAAAAGTTCACAGATTTACAAACAACTTACAGGGTTTACAGAAGGTAATGGTAAAAGGCTTCTATTGAAATATTATTCCATGAAATGCTTTACTTTTTGAGAAAACATTAAAACAATAATCAATTCTCGAAATTGAGAATTTCGGATTTATAGTAAACACATGTCATGACACGGCGAAACGTGCGGAAACAAGGGTGGGTTTTCCCGTTATTTTCTCCCGACTCCGATGACCGATTGGGCCTAAATTTTCACAGGTTTGTTATTTTATATAGAAGTTGTGTAAAAGGAAGTGTGGGCCTTTGGACAATACTGTTTACCGAAAGTGTCCCATGGCTTTAAATCAAGTTCGTCACAACAAAGTCCAAGATTCCGGGTTTTCCACAATTACGAGTTTTGATCAGATGGCACTCTAAAACAACCTATGGAATTTCTCATGCCCACACAATCATCAATTTGTGATTCATTGATTTATTTGTTTAACTTGCTGAGTCAATCTGAGCTGTTCCTTGCGCTATGTTCTGAGACAAAAGTCACATTTTGTTTTCTTCGTCTTTTTCCTTTTTTTTTACCTTTTACCTTGTTACCTCTCCAATGCTCGGTCGTAGGATACCTCTTATCACGTTCATCACATGGTAGTCCACAATTGCGCGTTTTACATGATTGGCGGCGAGTTTTGATCAGACGGCACTGTAAAGCAACCTGGGGGGGGGGTGGGTGTCTTCAACAAACTCGAATCTCTCGTTTCTACTAATCAGAAAAATGCCGACGCTGCTTCGTCTCTAATCACCATCTTTTGTTTGTCTTAGTCTTCTCATTCTAATAACACATCCGCGGCAAGTAAAGAGAAATCATCATTCTCAGACCGATTTATCAGAAGGGGGGTTATTAAACACGGATTAGTTTTCATATTCACAACTCGTGCCGACAGTTTACGGAAGGACACAAAGCTTAATTGTTATTGATACAACGTAAATTAACGACCTTTACATTTTCAACAAAAATTTCCCCCACCAATTTATTCTGAACCACCATTTCAGAACTTCTATCAGCAACCTTTGGCTCGTTATTTATAAGAATTTTTTTTTTTATCAAAGTCTACTGTGGAATAATCATAACAAGTTTGCAGAGTTTGTGGTTGACTTTGATATTAATTGACAAACTTTCACTTTAATCTGTTACAAAAGGAACATTACAGAACCAGTTTTTGCTAATTTTAACAAATATTGCGGCTTCGGTTTCGGCTATGGTGTACGAGGTTGAAAAATCTCAAAAACCATTTGACCCCACGGTACCAAGTACTGTATATCAAATACCCAGTACCGTGCCAGTACATGTATCTATGCTGTTTGTCGTCTAACGCTACCTCTACTGGTGAATTCAGAGCGGGCCTGTGCTTGCGTAAAGAGCCTTGGACAAGCCTAACAAAACAGTTGCTGGCAGTGTAAGCACTCCAGTAGTTCACCATTTATACATAAACTGAAAAATGTGTGATTTACTTATCTAGCTTGTCCTATTATTTTGATATACTTTTGCACCCAGACTGAAGAAGGACTTAGCTCCCCTGCAGAGGTGCAGATGACATGGTGTGAATGGGTGCTTCAGACAGTGAAAGCAATTTAACCACGTCTGACTCACTTTTCAATCAAAAGAAATTCAGTCCGGTCTAGTCCCACTTTTGTCGCTTTCTTTCTTTTTTGGGGGATTGCGATGAGCAGAGTGAATGACATTTCCTTCCGATTGGAGAGAAACGATTTCCCAGAATGCCTTAATTCCCTAAAGGGGGAATTCAGCAAGTTCACTGAACAAATTATGGCGATATATTTCTGGCCTTCTAAAAATCGATTCCGATGTGCGTAGAGAGCTCTCACTATTCAGCACTGTGTGTGAATGTGATGTTGGTGTTTTTGTCATGAAGGATGTTTTGTAAGGGTACGGGTGGCTGGTTGCTTAAACTTTCAGTATAAATTAGTCTGGTTTTAACGATGCCAACACCTAATAATTGCAAACAAAAGTATTGTATTAAAAACTTTCAGCATCTGCCTTGAGTTGGAAGGATGAGACCAGGGCCCAACTTCATGACTCTGCTTACCGTAAGCACAGAATCGGCGCTTATGGAAGCATGGAGTTCTGTGCTTATGGCAAGCGTATTTCACAGTTAGCGGCGAATTTGGGCTTCTGCGCGTGCGTACTCCCCGTTACAAGGCATTCTAGGCTTACAAGGCTAGCACAGAAATTCGGCGCTTGCACGTAAGTGGGGAATCGTGGTCGTAAGCATAGAATTCGGCGGTAAGCAGAGCCATGAAATTGGGCCCTGCCTGATTTGATCATAACCAGGTTTGTACTGAATTGTCTCAGTGGTTGACCTCATTGGAGAGTTTTGATAATGTAACTCAAACAAACAGGGCAAAATTTCATGGCTGCTTACCGTAAGCAAAGAATCAGCGCTTGTTGAAGCAGGGAATTCTGTTCTTATGTCAAGCATATTTCACTGGTTAGCGGGGAATTTAGGCTAGTGCGCGTGCATACTCCACGTTACTAGGCATTCTACGCTTACACAGCTAGTGCAGAAATTTGGCTCTTGCTGGGCAAGCGGAGGATGGTGATCGTAAGCGCAGTAGAGCTGTCGTGGCCGAGTGGTGAAGAGCACCACCACCGAACTCAAGCTCCGACCTGTTCAAGGTAGTGTGGGTTCGGGAGTCATGACACTTATGTCCTTACAAGCAAGACACTTAACCACTGCTTCGTCCTTTATGATGGGACATAAAGCTGTAGGCTCGTTTGTTGTTATAACAACTATCAACGTACGCAAAAGACCCCAGTACGCAAAGAGAAGGGGTTCTCCTCCGGTGTGTCTGGTAGTGCGACTATCTTCAATTATGATGGCTGCACTTGAAAGGAAGAAGAAGCAGAATTTGGCGGTAAGCAGATCCATGAAGTTGGGCCCAGGTTGTATCAATTAGATGAGGTGGACCCATCCACAGCCAGTCCACCCAGATTAGATGGTCCAGCACCAGCTGTCTCTGTTGAATTCCTTTACCTCCAAATTACCATAGCTAGGGCAAGTCAGTAAGTGTTTAACATGCCAGGCAGCACTCCTGCCAATCAATATTGTGTTAATCTCCATGACCTGTATGTGTGTGTTAAAAGGCATCATGGATCATCGCTGGTTAAAGAGATGGAATTGTGTTACCCCGATCACTGAATGCTGTTGGTATATAAAGTAGGGTGGTGAGAATTGTGTTTGCCTCCCTCCATCCCACCAGCCCACCTCGAGCCCTCCAGCCCACCCCTGCATCCCACTTGGATCATCAGCCATCCAGGCAAATAGCTCACAGATAAGGGCCCAATTTCATAGATCTGCTAAGCACGAAAAATTGCTAAGCACGAAAAATTGCTTAGCATGAAATTTCTTCCTTGTTAAAGCCATTGGACCCTTTCGGTACAGAAAAAAAAAATAAAGTTCACAGAATTACAAATAACTTACAGGGTTTACAGAAGGTAGTGGTGAAATACTTCTCTTGAAATATTATTCCATGAAATGCTTTACTTTTTGAGAAAACAGTTAAACAATATCAATTCTCGTTAACGAGAATTACGGATTTATTTTAAACACATGTCATGACACGGCGAAACGCACGGATACAAGGGTGGGTTTTCCTGTTAATTTCTCCCGACTCCGATGACCGATTAAGCCCAAATTTTCACAGGTTTGTTATTTGATATAGAAGTTGTGATACACGAAGTGTGGGCCTTGGACAATACTGTTTACCGAAAGGGTCCAATGGCTTTAAAGACAGGATGACCAACCAAATTTCCATTGGTTGTATATATTGCTTGTTACTGGTACTCAGCTGTTGTTTTCTAATCCTAAAAATCGCGTGGAAATTTGGTTGGTAATCCTGTTTTTATCAAAGAAGAAATATCATGCTAAGCAAATTTTTGTGCTTAGCAGCTCTATGAAATTGTCCCCTGCCGAGTCCAGAATGTTTATGAATTTACCATCATAATCAAACCTCCATTCTAAAGTTCATTGCCAATATTTGCTACTCCCGGAGTCTCCAACTGTATGGAGAAACAAAACCTTACGATTAATTTTCCAAAGCTCTCTGAATATTTCTGAACACACATTAGAATCCCTCCAAACACCGTTTCACATTCTCTACGCCACCAAACGCAGAGCAAATAAAAGCTCTTGTTTGGATGTCATCAAACAGCGTGTACAACCCCTGAAGAGTTTGAACATGCACTTGTACTTGACTAAATACCAATGTTGTTTCAGCTGCCGAGTAATGAAAATCACTGACTATGCTGCATGCTATAGGTTGTCAGTTCATACACATCTGGGGTACCCTCATCTCTGATGAGGGTTACAGCTTATATTGCCATTGGTGATGCCATGAGGGACATGTCCGGAGGCCATAAAGCCATTGGACCCTTTCGATAAACAGTATTGTTCAAGGCTCCCACTCCGTGTATCACAACATCTATATAAAATAACAAACCTGTGAAAATTTAGGCTCAATTGGTCATCGGAGTCGGGAGAAAATAACGGGAAAACCCACTCTTGTTTCCGCACGTTTCGCCGTGTCATGACATGTGTTTAAAATAAATCCGTAATTCTCGCTAACGAGAATTGATATTGTTTTACTGTTTTCTCAAAAAGTAAAGCATTTCATGGAATAATATTTCAAGCGAAGTCTTTCACCACTACCTTCTCTAAACCCTGTAAGTTATTTGTAAATCTGTGAACTTTTATTTTTTTGTCCGTACCGAAAGGGTCCAATGGCTTTAAAGACACTGGACACTATTGGTAATTGACAAAGACCAGTCTTCTCACTTGGTGTATCTCAACATTAGCAAAAAATAACAAACCTGTGAAAATTTGAGCTCAATTGGTGGACAAAATTGGGCGATAATAATGAAAGAAAAAAACAACCTTGTCACACGAAGTTGTATGCTTTGAGATGCTTGATTTCGAGACCTCAAATTCTAAATCTGAGGTCTCAAAATCAAATTCGTGGAAAATGACTTCTTTCTCGGAAACTATGTCACATCAGAGGGAGCCGTTTCTCACAATGTTTTATACTATTACCTCTCCCCATTACTCGTTACCAAGTGAGGTTTTATGATCATAAATATTTTGAGTAATTACCAATAGTGTCCACTGCCTTTAAACTTAAGAGCTAGAGCAATGTTGGTGTCGGGAGGAACCATAACAATCTTATACTAATACAATCATTCCAACCGGGGTTTTTTTTTCAGAGGCCTGGACCCAATTTTATAGAGCTGCTTAGACGCTAAGCAGAATAAAATCTTGCTTACCAGAACAAGGTTACCAGCCAAAGTACTATTCCACAAGTACAATTTGTGACTTGTATCTTGCTCATTTTTGCTTGTATCTTGCTCATTTTTGCTTAGTAGTCCATTTCTAAGCACTATTAGCTGCTAAACTGGACTCAATTCAATGGGGCTGCATGTGAGTACACAAATTGACTTAGCTCATAGAATGTTTGCTTACTAGAATCAGGTAACCAGCCAACACACCACAGCACAACTTCTCACTTGTAAATGGTGTCCTCCTCATTTTTGCTTAATAGCAGAAAACTGTTAAGCATTGTCTGATTATTAGCTGTTCAATGAAATTGGGCTCTGCATCAAGCTGTCAATCAAAATTTCTGCTAAGCAAATTTATTTCATTAAGGAAGAAATTAATGGGGTTCCAGTCACAGAAATGGTAACTGTATTGTATTTTGACCAGTAACCAACTTTTGCCAAGCAAGAGTTTTCACTGCTTAGCAAATTTGTGTGCCCGCAGGCCAACCCCAGAGCTAGTTATAAAAAGGGCCAGTAGTTTTTAGAAAAGTACCTATTTCAATTCTTCAAGTTCGAGAACATCCATATAGGGATAGTACAGCATTGAGTTTAGAAATAGATTTTACTCCAATCATTTTACTCCTCTATTTTTAAATTAACCCAGGATGACACAGTCTTGCTATAAGGTTCTGTCCATCATCACTTGAAACATGAAGGGATTGAAAAAGATTTTTTTTTTTTTTTTTCGATAAGGTCAGTGTACTTATCCAAAAAAAAATTGCAGTTAAAAGGGAATCCCAAACAAAGTTAGGGTTGCATTTTCCAAATCGGCCGAAAGTCATTAAACTCCCCCAATTTCTCGTTGAGAATTCACGGCACGCACACCACGGACGTCCGGGTTGATACGGCGTTGAATAAAAGGAGTAAAGGGAAAGACACTGAAGTGCACAGCCGGGGCCATCGGCTGTGATAATCAACACCTGGGCATGAAGTGTCCGATAATGTTTCAAATTCTTCATCGGATTTATTCCAAGCGGGTATTTTGCTTTCGTCTCTTGAAGTTTTTCTATTCCCCCCGTTTTGACATTCTTTGTTTGTTCCTTTCACAGTGTGAATGTGCAAATTAAGATCCAGGTCAGTGGGGTTCTAAACCTAAGATGATTCATACAGAGTTGAGAATGGGGGTAATTATCTGTGCTTCCGCTCTCAGAAAGGCACATTTTCTGTCATCTTGGGGTGTTTTTTTTTTCTTTTTTTTTTCTCGGTGTATCAGAAGTTATGTAGGATTTGCAGCATTGCATGGTGAGGTATCGATATATAATATTTGGTTTGCAGGCACACCATGCGTGTGTGTATACTTGTCTAATAGATTTAGTTCTTTAGAGAACTTAGGCTTGCTACATATTCTACTACGCGTGCGGTGTAGATTTATCGGAATAGCAGATATTTTTTGAACGGTTTTCTGCTTGGCAAAAGCCCCAGTCTGAGATGATACTTGTGGGAATAATAATGTGGCTTGTGTACTCAGTTCTTGCCTTGTTAAACAGTATTTTCTGCTTACGCTGCTCCATGCATAGCAGCACAACAAGTAGCTAAGCACAACAAAGTTATGCTTACCAGAATCAGGTTACCAGCCAAACTGGTATCAACCTCAAAATTGTTAAGCAATATGTTCTGCTTAAAGACAGTGGACACTGTTGGTAATTGTCAATGACCAGTCTTCTCACTTAGTGTATCTAAACATATGCATAAAATAACAAACCTGTGAAAATTTGAGCTCATTTGGGCGTCGAAGTTGCGAGATATGAGTGAAACAAAAAACACCCTTCTCACACGAAGTTGTGTGCTTTTAGATGATTGCTTTCGAGACCTCAAATTCTAAACTTGAGGTATCGAAATCAAATTCGTGGAAAATTACTTCTTTCTCGAAAACTACGTCACTTCAGAGGGAGCCGTTTCTCACAAGGTTTTATACTATCAACCTCTACCCATTACTCGTTACCAAGTGTGGTTTTATGCTGATAATTATTTTGAGTAATTACCAATAGTGTCCACTGCCTTTCAACTGAAACTCGATGAAATTGGGACCCGATCATCCATCAAAGTCTTATTCAACCTTTAATTTAAATCGCTCCGAAAGCATTATAGCTGTCTCTCAGAAGACCCAATGACCTACCTCGGAGGCATCAAGCTCAAATTATTACTTTGCCTCCGTATTTAATTTGTATCCAATTGCTCATCAAACGGACGAGTTGTTTAAGCCCGGTGATTTGAACCATCAGCTGCCGTGTTTACCGCTTAGAGATAAATGTTACAGCAATACAGATGCTGCTGGCCTGGGGAGATACTTGTTGGTAAGGAGACGCAGGACGGGCTTTCGCTGTCAACACACAGCGCTAACGCAGTTGTCCTGTGCATCTGTGACAGGCTAAATTTGTCGGGTGATGGATCAGTTTGGTGCGAGTTATTTCGGTTTTGAGGTTTGTGGTTCATCTGAGGTCAGTTTGGACATCTCGTTTAGTGGAGATTGACAACTGAAAGCTTGGCAAATTTTTTTACAGCTGTAGAAAAAGTACAGGATTTTATGTTTTAGCTCAACCAAAAATTAACTTCACTTTTGTCGGGTGACGGTTAGGTTTGTAACTAGTTATTTTAGTTTTGGGGTTTGTAGTTTTTGGTTTGATCATCTGGGGTCAGTTTGGACGCGGGTTAGTGGAGATTAACGACTGAAAGCTTAGCCAATAGTCAAGTTTTTACTTCTGTAGAAAAAGAACAGGATTTTTGTTTAGTTAAAGGCAGTGGACACTATTGGTAATTACTCAAAATAATTAGTAGCATGAAACCTTACTTGGTAACGAGTAATGGGGAGGTTGAGGTTGATAGTATAAAACATTGTGAGAAACGACTCCCTCTGAAGTGACGTAGTTTTCGAGAAAGAAGTAATTTTTTCGAGATTTCGAGACCTCAGATTTAGAATTTGAAGTGTCGAAATCAAGCATCTGAAAGCACACAACTTCATGTGACAAGGGTGTTTTTCCTTTCATAGCCATCTCGCAACTTCGACGACCAATTAAGCTCAAATTTTCACAGGTTTGTTATTTTATGCATATGTTGAGATACACCAAGTGAGAAGACTGGTCTTTGACAACTACCAATAGTGTCCCCTGTCTTTAAACCAAAATAATAATACTTTTAAAGTAAACACTTTTGAAGTAAATTAGCTATATATCTATACATATAAAGTTCATACCAGTGTCAACCCCTGTTTCGGAAGAGTAAGGATGTTTGTGTAGTTTGTCTGGATTTCAGGATTTCAATGGGTTGGTGGAAGATTCGGCCTTCCAGATCTCCATGGCATGGTTATCCACTTTCTAAGTGGCATAGTTATCCACTTTCTAAGTGGAATGTTTAGCTGATTTCATGAAAGTGAAACTCTACTAATTTATTTTGCTTTGAAGACACTGGACACTATTGGTAATTGTCAAAGCTCAACATATGCATAATATAACAAACCTGCAAAAATTTTGAGCTCGATTGGTCGTCGAAGTTGCGAGATAACTTTGAAAGAAAAAACACCCTTGTCACACAAAGTTGTGTGCTTTCAGAATCTAAATCTGAGGTCTCAAAATCAAATTCATGGAAAATTACTTCTTTCTCGAAAACTACGTCACTTCAGAGGGAGCCGTTTCTCACAATGTCTTATACTATCAACCTCTTCCCATTACTCGTTGCCAAGTGAGGTTTTATGCTAGTAATTATTTTGAGTAATTACCAATAGTGTCCACTGCCTTTAAATGCCAATTCTATTGTAGGGCCAAGGCACCAAGTATTATTCTGAAGACTCTCTTCTCAAGTCTCAAGTTCCAACTGTGTCAAATAGTTGAGGAGACCCTCGCTCTAGAAATCCGAACTTGTCCCCCCTTTGAACGAGTTTATTAGGAATCCTAAATAGATGTTCAAGTGAGAGGAATGCAAGTGTTTGTTACACAGTTTCTTGTGTTTGCAGAGGTGGTGAAGCGTCGTTGCAGTGGGAAACGACGGCCCCTGGCATGTCTGTTGAGATCGATTTGAAGACAAGGTGTAGCTGCAGCGTTGGGGGGTTGGCTGCAGGGCGTGCTTTGGTCATCATGGTGTGGTGTGCTCTGGGAAAACCATGACCTCAGTCCTTATTAAATGCTTATATAAATCTTGCTGAACATTGTCCTCCTTGTAAAGTTAACAGGGGTTGTGTTTTGCATCACACTCGTCCACCTATTTTTATTTTTAAAAACTTGCTTTTCTCCATATTTTTACATAGTTTTAATTATCTGTTTTTAAAGCCATTAGACCCTTTTGGTACAAAAAAAAAATCAAAAAAAATCACAGATTTACAAATAACTTACAGGGTTTACAGAAGGTAGTGGTGAAAGACTTCTCTTGAAATATTATTCCATGAAATGCTTTACTTTTTGAGAAAACAGTAAAACAATATCAATTCTCAATATCAAGGATTACGGATTTATTTTAAACACATGTCATGACACGGCGAAACATGTGTTGATACAAGGGTGGGTTTTCCCATTATTTTCTCCCCACTCCGATGACCAATTGAGCCTAAACTTTCACAGGTTTGTTATTTTATATAGAAGTTGTGGTACACGAAGTGTGGGCCTTGGACAAAACTGTTTACCGAAAGGGTCCAGGCTTTAATGATACCTTTAAATGGCGGCTCTCCCCTGTTGGATATCAATAATAAATAAACAATATTATTTTGTTTTTATACCCATGTACCAAAAGCACTGTATATACACAATACTTTCCTGAGTCCTGTGAAAAACATTCACAGGTATGTGACTGTTGTGGGATTCGAACTCACAACTTTTGCCATTCTATAGCAGATGTCTTACCACTTGTCCATCGAGATTGCCTGGTAGGTAGAGGCAGTTTGAATACAATATTTAAGCAGCAGATACTAATTAACTGGGCTCAGATTTTGTTTATATTGCATCAAAATATGTGCGAATAAGCTAACTTGAAGCAATACAAATGCGCAAAAGTTTTTTTTAACAATACAATCAACCTTATCCACCCATACACCTCATCAGCGTACACTGGACTTCAGTGGAATGAGCTCATGGTGCTTCATCAGCCCAGGACATCCACTGTAGCATCGGCCCGGGTGTGGAACCAACCGCCACTGACTGTCAAATCATCTCCATCCTTCACAACATTCAAGACAAACTTAAAATCTCACCTATTCAAACAAGCATACTCACACAATCCTCAGTCGTAATTTGTCTTTCTCTCCTCAAGCGCCAAAAGCGCCTTCTTTAGGCGGATACCAGCGCTATACTTAGTGTTCTATATTATTATTAATATACAATAAAAGAATTAGTTCTTCCCTTCATCCTTTTCTAATTTACTGAATTGTTTGTCAGAAATAAAGCTTGGCCAGAGTGACATTAATAAAATGTTCCGGCTCTCGACAGACAATCGACGATCCGCCGGCTTCCGTTGGCGACATATTGAGACCATCAGCTGGTCCCACAGGCCAACGGCCTGTTAGGCATTAGGCATTACTCCGGTGTGAACAACCTATTTAGGGTGTCTCAAGCACACTTTTATTGGGGAATAAATGACAGCTTTAGATTTTTTAATAAGTTGTGTGATCACCATCATCTGTTTTGGAGGTGGCTGGAAGTGTGCGGATATTGTATTTAAAATGTTTCCCAGGCATCAGCTCTTAAAGGCACTGGACACTATGGGTAATTACTCCAAATAATTGTTAGCATAAAAACTTACTTGGTAACGATCAATGGAGAGCTGTTGATAGTATAGAATATTGTGAGAAACGGCTCCCTCTGAAGTAATGTAGTTTTCAAGAAAGAAGTAATTTTCCACGAATTTGATTTTGAGACCTCAGATTTAGAATTTGAGGTCCGGATATCAAGCATCTGAAAGCACACAACTTCGTGTGACAAGGGTGTTTTTCCTTCCATTATTATCTCGCAACTTCAACGACCAATTGAGTTCAAATTTTCACAGGTTTGTTATTGTGTGCATATATGTCGAGATACACCAAGTGAGAAGACTGGTCTTTGACAATTTTACCAATAGTGTTCAGTGCCTTTAATAAATATCGACGTAGCAGATGTACTTGTTGGGTTTATGAGAATCGGAACATATGGAGGCGTTTTCAGAATGAAAACTGAGCAATAAATTCATGAGGACAAAATGAATATACGAAATAAATATGATATAAGGAAGAACATTAAAAGCACTGGACACCTTTGGTAATTGTCAAAGACCAGTGTTCTAGCTTGGTGTATCCAAAGCTCAAAATGGATGTGTGCCCCTAATAACTTGTCTGACATCCCTCCTAAAACATGGCTACCAAAAATACTGATTTACATATTAAGTCCCCTTTTTTTTTTTTGAAGAGAACTGAGTTTCCTGTACCAACAAGATATACTTGGGAAAAGATTAAAAAGGTGCCATGGGCTTAAAGAGAAGGTACACATTTGGTTATTACTCAAAACAAATATTAACTTAAAAAATGACTTTGTAACGAGCATTGGAGAGCTGTTGGTAGTATAAAACATTGTGGGAAAGGACTCCCTCTGAAGTAACGTAGTTTTTGAGAAAGAGGTAATTTCTCACTAAAATAATAAAGGACTTCTCGCTAGAAAGCACAAAAATTCGCCCAACAAGGGTGTTTTTTCTGTCATCATTTTCTCACAACTTCAATGACCGATTGAGCCCAAATTTTCACAGGCTTGTTTTTTTTATGCTTATGATGGGATACACCAAGTGAGAACACTGGTCTTTGACAATTACCAAACGAGTACAATGTCTCTAATAGAGGATAACAAGGAGACTAAGACTTCTGAAAAACCCAGATGGGCAGGATTTCTAGATCCTTTGCATCAGGATCCGCAGATTAATTTCGTTTGAGGGTAATGAACATCTAGGATTCGAATCGGTATTAGTAGTTCCAGGTAGCGTGCATCACGACTCGTGTCGAGTGGACAAGAGCCAATTCTCCAGAGAGAACAAAACCTTTTTTTTTTCATTACAGACCTTTAACGTCACTCCTGAGAACGCAGACCCGAGACCTAGATCGCACCAAAAGTGCATCGCATTTTCCCTTAGTTTGGTACTTATTTGCACTGGCGGATTGCGACTGGAGGTAACAAAAAAACAACTCTTCGGAGACGGCGAGCTTATCAGCCGAGGCTTTATCGGGGAAGAATTAACGGCATCAGCGTCGCACTTTTCTCCTGTTGACAGAATGTTTAACAAGCGGTGAACACGATCCGATTTTTTCCCCCATAAGTCGGGCTTAGGATGGTAAATGGAGACACACAATGCATTAACTTGTGATTTGCAAATCAGGCAGAGTGAGCTGTCTGTTATAGAGATGGCCTTCTGTTTTCCAGCTATACTGCTGTGTGTATCGTTTCGAGCGAAACTGTTTGCTCTTATGTGTTTTGTTTTCACTAAATCCTAGAAAGTGCCGACCTCTGTTTTCCAGCTACTGCTGTGTATCGTTTCGAGTGAAATTGTTTGTTCTTATGTGTTTTGTTCTCACTTATTTTTTTTTCGCTCAGACAATTCAAAGAGTGTAGTGTGGCATTGAAATTGGGATCTGCGCCAAGTTCTATTATAGAAATCCTGGAAAGTGCCAACCTCTATAAATATCAATGAAATCTGATTATAGTGAGAGGATTGTCAGACTCTTGTGTTTACTTCTAGTCGCTGCATGCCATAAAGCAATCGCACAACATCGGTAAACAGTATTGTCCAAAGACTCGCACTTCGTGTATCACAACTTATATATCAAATAACAAACCTGTGAAAAGTTAGCCTCAATCGGTAGTTGGAGTCGGGAGAAAATAACGGGAAAACCCACCCTTGTTTCCGCACGTTTCGCCATGTCATGACATGTGTTTGAAATAAGTCTGTTATTCTCGATATCGAGAATTGATAATTGTTTTAATGTTTTCTCAAAAAGTAATGCATTTCATGGAATAATATTTCAAGGGAAGTCTTTCACCATTACCTTCTGTAAACCCTGTACGTTATTTGTAAATCTGTGAACTTTAAATTTTTGTTCTGTTCAGAAAGTGTCCAATGGCTTTAAAGCGCTGGAATTGCTCCAGTATTTACATAAAATTTAAAAAAATAAAAACTCAAAAGGAAATGATTAAATTGTTTGCTCTAAGCACGCATCGTGATGACACTCGGGGAGAGTTTTATTTTTCAAAGTTTGAGGTCCCCTTTTCTACTTTTCCACACACCCCCCTTCCCACCTCCCCCCCCCCCCCTTCACACCTCCCCTCCCTAAATTCATTTCATTTGGGGTAATTAGCTTTTAAAATATAGTGCAGCACCCATGGTTTGTAAAACTGCTGGAGTTGCTCCAGTATTTGCATCAAATAACTATTAACAGACAAGGAAATGACAAAATAGTTTGCTCTAAGCTTCTATCGTGATGACACTCAAAGAGACTTTGTTTTATAAGCTTGAGGTCCCCTTTCAACTCGGTCCACTTACTCCCTCCTACCCCTCCACCCCCTCAACCCAAACTCATTTAAGTTTTGGGGACTATAATGCAGCATCCATGGTTCATAAAACTGCTGGAATCGCTCCAGTATTTACTTCAAATAACTAACTGACAAGGAAATGACAAAATGGTTTGCTTTAAGCTTCCATCGTGATGACACTTAAAGAGACTTTTTTTTTTAAGCTTGAGGTCCCCTTTCAACTCAGTCCACTTACTCCCTCCTACCCCTCCACCCCCTCAACCCAAACTCATTTAAGTTTTGGGGACTATAATGCAGCATCCATGGTTCATAAAACTGCTGGAATCGCTCCAGTATTTACTTCAAATAACTAGCTGACAAGGACATGACAAAATGGTTTGCTCTGAGCACGCATCGTGATGACACTCTGTGGGACGGCCATAACTTTGTAGAATTCATGTCATTCCAGGCATGCAAAAAAGCCAGCCCTCAGGACTTAGGATTCATCATAAAGAGATTAATACATCCTGGCAGATGTTAACTATTTATCCCTATGGGTGGCTCTGATACACAATTAAAGGGTGTATGTAACTTTTGTAGGACAAAAAACACAATGTCCACAGATTTACACTAAACTTACACAGTTTGAAGATAATGATAGTAGAAAGCTTCCCTGAAAATATTACGTGCTGAGGTGCGGTAGTTTTTGGGAAATGAGTAAAACAATGTCATGAAAATAATTTTTGTCTCATGAGACGAAAATTATTTTAATCATTTACAAACGTATTTTCATGACATTGTTTTACTCATTTCTCAAAAACTACAGCACCTCAGTAAGTAATATTTGAAGGGAAGCTCTCCACTATCATTATCTTCAAACCGTGTAAGTTTAATGTAAATCTATGGACATTTTAAAAAGGTACCCAAATCCTTTGAAGGGAATGTATTATTAACTCTTTCATGCGCCGAAGGCTTGTGGACAAGTTGTTAAAGGCACTGGACACTATTGGTAATTACTCAAAAGAATTGTTAGCATAAAAGTTGCTTGGTAATAAGCAATGGAGAGCTGTTGATGGTATAAAGCATTGTGAAAAACAGCTCTCTCAGAAGTAACGTAGTTTTTGAGTATGAAGTAATTTCTCACTGAAATATTTGGATTGAAATCGAAACTTACGCTGAGGCTCGAATTCAAGCATCTGAAAACACACCAACTTGTGCGACATGGGTGTTTTTTCTTCCGTTTCTTCTAGCAACTTCATCGACCAATTGAGTCCAAATTTTCACAGGTTTGTTATTTTATGCATATGTTGGGATACACAAAGTGAGAAGACTGGTCTTTGATAATTCCTAAAGGTGTTCATACCTCAATCGCATTGAGATAGTCAAGTCGTGGTGGTGGCGGCCTAATAAGTCAGGTGTCCACGATCCAATACTGCCCTCGCGAGGTCACTGCTGTCGCGTGAAGCTGGCTGCCCACAGCGCAAGAGCAGCAGTAGTCTCATTGGGCAGCAGCCTTGCTGGAGTATCGCGGGAAACGCGGTAAGAGTCCGAATGCTTTCACCGTGAATAAAATATTGTCCACAAGTGTTGAAGGCAGTGGACACTATAAGTATTGGTAAATACTCAAAAAAATTATAAACATAAAACCTTTCTTGGCGACGAGTAATGGGGAGAGGTTGATGGTATAAAACATTGTGAGAAACGGCTCCCTCTGAAGTGCCATAGTTTTCGAGAAAGAAGTAATTTTCCACGAACTTGATTTCGATACCTCAAGTTTAGAATTTGAGGTCTCGAAAGCAATCATCTAAAAGCACACAACTTCGTGTGAGAAGGGTGTTTTTTTATTTCACTCATATCTCGCAACTTCGACTCCCAAATGAGCTCAAATTTTCACAGATTTCGAGACCTCAGATTTAGAACTTGAGGTCTCGAAATCAATCGTCTAAACGCACACAACTTCATGTGACAAGGGTGTTTTTTTCTTTCATTGTTATCTCACAAGTTCGATGACCGATTGAGCTCAAGTTTTCACAGGTTTGTTATTTTATGCATATGTTGAGATACACCAACTGTGAACGTTAGTCTTTGACAATTACCAATAGTGTCCACTGCCTTTAAAGCATCTATCTTGTACTGCAAAATTCAAGTCTCTTCTCAAAACTTATCTTATGTCACAGGTTTTCAATGACTAATTTTGTTGTGTCTGTTTTTTCTTTGTGTTGTGTTTTGTTTTTGTTTTGTTTTTGGTTTTACTGCGCCTTGAACACCCAGCAGGGTGGATATGTGCGCATTACAAGTTTTATTATTATTATTATTATTATTATTATTATTACTTTGCATTGTTTCAAGTCAAGTCACCTCCATACAAACCCAGGTCAGACTGGTAAATTATGGACTCTTTCTTCTCCACTCTCTATTGTTCCTTCCCTTTCTCTGTTGTTCAACATCCGCAGTGTTTTTTGTGCACAAAATCAAACCAAAGACAAAGTTTCATTTAACTCTTTCCTGCGCCACATGTTTACTAGTTACTGGTTTGAATCCCTTCATAAAAATAGTTGTAAAACAAAACATCAAGATTGCACGGCCATTTGAACAATTTATAGGTCCATATGATAAATTTATCACTAAAATAAATGGTGCATGAAAGAGTTAATAGATGTTAAATTTACATCAAGGATAAAGGAATATTATTTGGTTCTACCATAGAGCTATATATATTGACTAGGTGCGAGTAGTAAATTTCACTAGTCGCCCAGGCCTACTCATAAGCGTCATTTTGTTGTGCTTAGCTATTTTCTTTTTTAGCTTAAGCGACACTTCGAAATTGTGACCCTTGTTCTTCCTTATATTACCGGGACAAGGTTGAGGTAAAATTATCACCAGTCATAATTCCATGTAAACTTCATGGAATTTGGGTTGGTATTCGGTTTCTTCTTAGCAAGTTTTTTTCTCTCAAGTTTTTGTGCTTATACAGACTCTATCAGGGATGTGATTTCTCTGTTTTTATATAGATAAAACCAAATAATAACGCCCCAGATCGCACAGAAGGGCTTTTAGAACCAAAAATAAATGTTAATATTGGGCTTTAAGCTCGACCTCCACCTGAAGATTTCCCATTTTTGCTTTAAAGACAGTGGACACTATTGGTAATTGTCAAAGACCAGTCTTCTCACTTGTTGTATCTCAACATATGCATAAAATAACAAACCTGTGAAAATTTGAGCTCAATCGGTCGTCGAAGTTGCGAAATAATAATGAAAGAAAAAACACCCTTGTCAAGCGGAGTTGTGTGATTTCAGATGCTTGATTTCACGACCTCAAATTCTAAATCTGAGGTCTCGAAATCAAATTCGTAGAAAATTACTTCTATGTTTCTTCAGAGGGAGCCGTTTCTCACAGTGTTTTATACTATCAAAAGCTCCCCATTACTTGTTACCAAGTGAGGTTTTATGCTAATAATTATTTTGAGTAATTACCAATAGTGTCCACTGCCTTTAACTGCACCTCAGACGTTTCTTTGCCTCCCCACTGACAAAGAAACACAACAACTAACCATAAATAAGTGTCATTGATAAAAGTCATTGAAATCGCAAAGAATGCCTAATTAGTATATCTTTTCCTGGATAAGGAATCAACTATCTTCTGAGACACCTGTTCCCTTACCCCTTCCCCACCTCCCTCTCCTTGAAAAAAAGAAGCTTTGAACCATAATAAGTCAAGATATGTTCTTCGTTTTCAAGTCTCGTTTGATGAGCTTAGTGCTATTTAGCGCACCGGCATTACGAAGGATGAAAGGCCTAATAGGCCATTCAGTTTTTTGGTTTTTTTATCGGGAGTGGAAAGGAAATAAGAAGAAATGGCTGTAAATCAAAATTCAGTTTTTGTTTGAAATTTGTTTTATTTGAATATTGAAGGGAAAGTATATAATATCTTTGGTTTTTGGAACAGTTTAATTGTTTTAATCCTATATAAATATAGATATTATACAATAAAACTAACTGTGAAAATTTCATTTCAAAAGGTGGTCTCGTTTTTGAGATATTGGCAACAATTCTGAACGATCTGAGAGACATAATTGTCAGTAACTCTTCTCAGATTAACATTTCTGGGGGTAAAAACTAATATATTATTCCATAACCACATTACTTAAATGTGAATTGATTCTCATACTTATAAGTAAACTTATAACAAGAAAATGTCAGGAAATGTAGCTGGAAGGGTCCCAAATAAATAACCCCTCCCCGAACATTTCCCCCAAACCATCCCATCCCTGTGCCTTTACTCATCACCTGACCTTTATAGTCTTGGTGCAAGGCGTTCTTGTTGAGTTGGTAGAACCCATAGGCCTCAAACACTCTGACTATTCCGCCGATAGAGGGCATTTCTGTAAGCCCCCCGATCCTGTGGTGTGTTGGGGTGATCTGGAAGTTTTCCAACATCGCCCGCTATCATTCGATAATAATGTCCGTGGCGAGGAGAAGTGGATCTCGATTGCAATAGTTGAGTAATAGTGAATAACAATGTCTTGCACCAAGACTATGCCTGACCCAACCAGGGCCCAATTTCATAGAGCTGCTTAGCACAAAAATTTGCTAAGCATGAAATTTTTGCCTTGATAAAAAAAGAGGATTACCAACCAAATTTCCACATGATTTTCAGGATAAGCAAACAACAGCTGATTACCAGTAACAAGTAATATGCAACAAATGGAAATTTGGTTGGTAATCCTGTTTTGATCACGGATGAAATTTCATGCTGAGCAAATTTTTGTGCTTAGCAGCTCTATGAAATTGGGCCCAGGCCTGCTATATCTCACCCCACACCAAACACAGCAGTAAAATCACCTCTGACATTCCTCATTCCATCTCTGTTTGATGGACGCCTGCTTATGGGGTCTCTGTCACTCTCCCATCCTCCCTGCATCCTACCTTCGCCATCGGCCGATGACCACTCGCCAAGAACATCGACCTTGACAACTATGCCAGGAACTCTAATTGGAATTAACCTTGGTTATCTATCACACCAATCACTTTGTCCTGTCTGATATGTTTCAAACTGGCATTTTCATGTTTAACTTTACTAATAATCTCCTACCGGGTGCATTCTCTTCTTTCTTGACTTCAGTTAACGTCATTCAATACCATCACATTAGATCACACAGCAACCTATACATGCCCTTCACACATACATCTCAGCATAAGAATACACTCTGCTTCTATGGTCGCAGTGTTTGGAACAACCAATAAAGTCCAAAAAGATTTTGGCAAAATCTCTAAGATCTCTTTCAAAGAGTATCTTATAATAATAATAATAATAATAATAATAATAATAATAATAATTGTGGCTTCTTATAAAGCGCACATGTTCGCCACTAGTTGAAAACCGATTCAACACACTTTGATTCCCATTCATAAATACCTTTTCGGTCAAAAAACATCAACACCTTTTGGTCAAAAAGTTAAATAAATGCAAAAATTATAATTGTTCAATGATTTCTTTCAACACAACACCACTCCAGCTATGAAATGGTAAGGCCCTCGGGTAAACAACTCCTTATAAGGAGATTTCTGTGGGCGTCGCGGGTATTGCGTGATGTGGCACAACTGTTCCAGCCGTTGCTCTCGACCAATAGGAATGAAGAAACTGTCCCGCTCACAACTGGTCATAAACACTGGTCATTATCAAAGGTTTAAACACCCCCACATGACGCGCTCTCCACCAACAGGAATAGCGAAACTGTCTGAGGTATTGATGAATGTTTGTTCATGTGTGCACGTCAATGAAAGGGACTACACATTTACTGCTTCTAGTTGCTTTGGTCGGGTGCTGGTTTTGTGACAGTCCAACTATACAGAGCTGCCAACTTTCCCTAATTCTGCAGAAAGTTCCCTGAAAATAAAACCAATCTTTTTATGTGCAGATGAACAAATTTGGAAATGTCCCTGATTATGTTTTTTTTTGTTACATTGACTCCTGAACCTGCTGTAGGGCGCGGGGCCGCCCAAGGTGCATTGCTAGCGGATGTAAGAATGTTTACTCTCCGCAACCCAACAAGACGTGTTTACTTAAATTAAAGTTGAATTACACAGAGTTGTCCACAGTTTTTGAAGTAGCATTTTAAAAATAAATTTCCAGTCGATGACAGTTCTTTAGATCAGGGAAATTGGAGGAGGCAAAATGATGAAACCAAAGTCCCTGCAGCAGACTCGAAGAGACATTTAACACATCCTCGGTGCTTTATACCGTGGAGTAGACATGGAATCTTTAAGATGCGCTACCGCGTCTTAAAGATAGTGAACCAGCCCAACGAAATGTCAACAACAAGGGCACATTTGGTTCAAAGGGTCGGACTGAAGGGAACTATGGGTCCTCGAGCCTCCTTGCTCCCCCCTAGTCAATGGCCGAATCAATACCTCAGAAACCTGACGTCAGATGCTTCGGAAGCGTCGCGGCGGAACAACAGAATAAATATTTCACCCGGAAAAAGTAAATCTGAGAATAAACCCCTACGCTACATGAAAGAAGGTAGTTATCGATGTGTGCTTGGTCCCAACTCCCAGGGACATCCGGCAATTCTATTTCTTCTCGGAAAAAAAACACCGATCTGCCCGATGAATTATTGCCAGATTCTTTTTATTGGTTTTTTTTTCTTCTTCCTAGCTGGCGTATTAAAACTCATGAAGTCTGAAAACATTTTTGGAAGTAACACGCACTACAAAATATGGATTTTCCGCAAATTCTGTTTCAACTATTAAACCAGAGTTTCTGTTGATCTTTGAAAAGTCGTAAATTAAACTACCCAACTGCCCTTTTTTTCTCACCTGGAACATTGCAACCCATGGAGCCCAAGTACATTTTTTGGAAGACAGACTCACTACAAATACATGTTTAATCAAATTTTTGTTTTGGGGTTGAACAAAGAATAGACTAGAGTGGGATTCGAACCAACGACCTCCGGAAACGTGCCGGCGCTCTACCAACTGAGCTATCTAGCCCTATATTGGCGGTGTCCCTATTTTGTCAATATCTTTGTTCGGGGGTGCCAGTCAGAAGCCATACAACCGTTAACTGCCGTGTAGCCAGGGATCACACCCAAAAATTTGACTCCAATAAATGGCCGACTGTGTTAGTCGGCGAGATAAAAAGAAAACCACGCAATTTCGAGGCATATTTGTGTAGATCATTGTATTCTACTTTTACCACATCTTTCTACCCATATGCATTTTATGAAAAACGGTTACAAGTGCTTTTTATAGACCAACTCGCCCGATCCAAGGCATCGTGTTCCTTTAACTGAGTTTCTGCTGATCCTTAAAAAGTGTTTAAAAGTCTTGAATTAAATAATCCAAATTTGTTCTAGGTCTTTAAAAAATTGGACGAAGCGCTTCTCAGCTTCAAGAGAACCAAATTACACTGCATGTAAAAAACTAACATAAAATGTGAGCAGTTGTCATAGTTGCTTCTCCCCTGCTTTATTCACTATTTTGGGTCGTCAATTTTGTTAAGTGAAACATTAAAGGTTTTTTTATCCCCCATACATCTATTTCCACAAAGTCTATAATACTGTTCATTAGTATTTTCAGAATCAAATATGATTTTTTTTAAATATTTTATTTATCTCAAACCACAGGCATGTTATTCTACTTACGGCTGTTTCAGATTCTTTCTTTTTTGCCCATGGAAAAATCAGATAAATTGTGATTAAATAGCTTGACATGTCCATTCAAGCCTACGCCTACGCTGTGTGCTCATTGGTCAGCCAGTGTACTCGATAAAATGTTCTTACTTTTTTCCCAAGGAACAAATATCTTGCCTTAAAGCCATTGGTCACTTTCGGTACAGAAAAGAAGAAAACAAGTTCACAGATTTACAAATAACTTACAGGGTTTACAGAAGGTAATGGTGAAATACTTCTCTTGAAATATTATTCCATGAAATGCTTTACTTTTTGAGAAAACATTAAAACAATATCAATTCGCGATATCGAGAATTACGGATTTATTTCAAACCCATGTCATGACACGGCGAAACGTGCGGAAACAAGGGTGGATTTTCCTGTTATTTTTTAAAAGTTGTGATACACGAAGTGTGGGCCTTGGACAATACTGTTTACCGAAAGTGTTCAATGGCTTTAAACCAGTCGTTGTTTTGATTAATATCTAAAATTAAATTGTAACATAAATTAAGAAAACAGATTGTATTTGGATTATCCTGAGCTTGCCATATTGTCGCGTTTTACTCCCTTACCTTTCGGTTTATTTTTCTTGCGGAAGGACTAGACTTCAGGTGTAGAAATTTCTCAGGCATGGTTAATACTCGCAGTTGCATTTTAAAGGGACTGAACTGAGGTCTTTGTAAGCCCCTTTCACACAGAAGTTATTAAAGGTCGTGTTCGAATCCCACCCAAGTAATATGCCTGTGTTTTTTTCACAGAACTCAAGTACAGTATACAGTGCTAACACGCATCAGTGTTTAATCCCGATGCAAATTTAACGTCTATTATATTTATTTATTGTTTATATTTTTGTTTGTTTCTTCTTTTCCCAACTCACAGACGTCGGACGAGTATGAATCTCGCATCAGTGCGGCACTCAAGAAGTTTTACAAGAATGACGACCTCAATCCTACTGATATGTCGGGCTACCCAGAGGCTCCCTTGGCGTATGACGCTATATGGTCCATAGCACTGGCTCTCAACAAGTAAGAGCAACTTTGTTTTGAAAATTTGTTAAATATTTTAAGTCTGTCCGGAGCCATGGCCCATCAGTAGGCATGGGCGACTAGTGAAGTATACTACTCGACTAGTCCCGCCTCAAATAGTCGCGACTTCGACACTAGTCGCAACTAATTTTTGATTCACAAGATGCATTGCTGCATGTTGTTTGCCGCAGGTGCAATATAGTAACACTCAGACTGAAAGGATTGACGGATTGTGTCACGGATGTCGGATTGTGTTTCGTAAGTAAATTTGTTGTCGTAAATAGTCACGAGACACATAATCGGTTCACCTAACAGGTAGTTGCGACTCTTTTTGTAGTAGTCGTGGTGGCACGATTAGATAACCGAGTAGTTGAAAAACAGTGGTCGTGACTCGACTAAGCAATTAATAGTCGCGACTTCGACACTAGACGCAATAGTCGCCCAGACTTACCCATCCAGTCTGGTGTTTATATCCAGTCTCCTTGGCATGAAACAACTGACATTACCTTCCAGTACGCGCTAATCCACCAATCAGAAGCTTGAACTTCTAGGGGGATAAAAACATATATGCCACCAGCTCTGTTTTATATCCTACTTCCGCTGTTTTTATTACACAGTGCGTATTGTGAAATGTCATTTTGTCACGCTCCGTATACGGGCAGTGCAAAAATTACATTCTAAACTTTGTGCGCGTAAACTAACGCTCTTAAGTTTTAAATTTTGCACGTTGCAAGTGAGACTGGAAGATAAATTTGTTATCACACGCGCGCCCGTGAAATACGAAAAAGTATAGCGCGTCTGCATCCCATATCCAACTCAGCCTTCTAAATAAATAAACTGAAAATAAGAGTCATCATTTAATGATTCTTATTTTCAGTTTATTTTGTTAAGGCCTCCTTGGATATGGGACACAGAAGCGCTAAATTTTTTCGTATTCCACTCGCGCTTGTGTGATAACTTATAATATTTCTATTCCCCCTTGATAGTTGCCAGTCCATCGTAGGTTACACCCAAGCTCTCTCCATAACCCAGTTGTACTCGGCCATCATGACACCCCATAATTTCATTGATCACGTCTGGTTCACAGTTTGATTTTGCAAGAAGTTTTTCAACCCTCAACATATTTTGCGGCAAACTGAGAGAAGAATATTACTTTTTCAGTGTAGGGCTAGCCTGAGGCAGACTTTTGGGATACAAAGGTCTGTTCGCAATAATATTAGCCCTCCAAAAAAACAAAAAAAAATTCCTGAACACAGATTTATGATTCTGCGGAAATGTGTTTTGTCAACTTTGGGGAAAGTCAACCCTTTTTTTTTTTTTTTAAGTGTTAGGCTTCCCTCGGGCAATTCGTGCTCTGTTGGCAATTACCAATAGTGTCAATGCCTTTAAAGGACGGGGTGGTAAACTAAGGGGGTAGGGAGGGGCATTGCTTGGTTCCCAGGGAATATGACAGTGTTTTACCACTACAGAGCAAAAGAAAACAAGAATTCAGACCTGATACTTTATGGTAGGGGAACAGAGGCTATAACCACTTTGCCCATGCCCCCCCGGTCATTGCCTTGGTGCCCTTTGAAACGTTCCAGTAGAAGTTAAATGTTCCTCATGGAGGTGCCCTCTACAAAGGGGGGCAACATTGATCCAATGGGAGACTTTCTGGGACGATAGAGGGCAGCAGACTTACCGGGTAAATCCATTGTTCTCAGAATTATGCGCATGTTCAGAACTACGTAAACAATGGAAATTTACCCGGTATGTCTGCTGCCACCTAGCGTTGGAAAGTCTCCTATTATGTTTTTTAGGTGGCAACGTGTCTTGGTTACAATTGATTTGGGTTGACGGCCCATATCGGTTAGTGTACCTCTCACCATAAAGTCCGACCTTGTAGGCGGTGTTTCATTTTTTAAAAAAAATATAGAAGGTGTTGTATTATGCTTGCTTTGCCTCCTAATATCATTCTAAACAAAGTCTCTCTGATTTGATATTTTGGTCAAAGTATTTTGATTGTAATGTTTTACTCATTTGTTTAACTAATTATTTTTAAGTTACTGTTCTCCTCCCTATAGGAGTGTACAGTACTTCTCCCTCTCAGTTTTTCTGTGTAAGATTTTGGCAATTTTAAATAGTAATGTTATGTTTTACTCCAAATTTTTAACTATGTAACTGGTCATGTAATTCTGCTGCTGGCAGCGAATTGAATAGAATTTTAAAAAAACTGTTGAATGAATGAATGAATGAATGAATTGTCATTATTTTATGATGGACATGGTGTGTTATAATTGTACCCTATTATTTTTAATATTGTTATTTTTTTTCTCAACAGTACTGCTAACAGACTGGCACAGAAAAATCTTAAGCTAGAGAATTACACCTACGGCAATTTGGAAATAGCCGAGGAGGTCTTCAATTCACTGAACACCACAAACTTCCCTGGGCTATCGGTAAGTTACCTTTCAAAAGTATTCTTACTGACTTTTAAACACCTCATAATTTGTTGGGGTCACTTCCAACATTTCTAGAAACTTGGCTGGTATATGAATGGTTTCTTAAGGGTTATTTCAAGTGCGTCTCAAAAGCATGTAAGATTGGGATGTTGTAAAAATTGTCAATAATAATGTGCAAACAAAGTATCCTTTGTTGATGTAGTTGGGTTGGGTAGGAAAGGTGAAGAGGGGGGGCGGGGGGTGGGGGGCAAGAGAATTCGGAGGGTATCCAACCACCAATTAATCAAATGGGGGGGGGAGGCCATAGGGTATCAAGCCTGCCGAGTGACCTTGGTCTAGATTGAAGATTGAGAAATCCTCTGCGATATTCTCAGAGCAAAAGCTGTCTTTGGTAATAGTAAACTTTGGTGGTTGAGTAGTTTTGCAAAAATCTTTACAAAATGACATTCGGGAAGCCTCTTTAGGTGACCTTGGTCCAGCATGCAGCACACAGCTCCTCACCGCCGAATTCTTACCGCTGAATTCTGCGCTTACGATCACCATTTTCCACTTACTGTGCGTGCGCCGAGTTTTTGCGCTGGCTGTGGAAGCGTAGAATGCCTAACAATATGGAAGACACACGCCACAAGCCAAAATTCCCTGCTAACCCATGAAATTCGCTTAGCATTAGCACATAATTTCCTGCTTCTGCATGCGCCGATTCTTTGCTTACGGTAAGCAGAGCCTTGAAATTGGGCCCAGCAGCCGATTTCACGAATCGCTAGGATTAATCCTTTCTCGAGTTAGGATGAGTAACTTGTCCCAACTTAGGATTGAGTTAAACTCGTCCAAACATATACGGATACGGAACTTAAATTGTCCTAAGCCCCAAGAATAATCATTAGTTAGGATTGAGTTTGGTGAAATTGACGGCAGCACTGGGCGAGCTGGTGGGTCGTTTGAAATCCACCACCTTCTGTTTATGACCCTCATTCCCCACAGAAAACACCTCTCAAGATGTGCTAGTGAATCATGTACCCTTTTGCCACTCTGCGTCAATAACCCACGGTATTTCAGGTTGTTTCTTCCCCATCTCTCGAGAGCGCCGTCTGCTTTAAGAGAAACAACTGCTCAGAATCGTCGAGGGGGGGTCTCAACAGAGAACGTGACTGTGCATGTTGACGCGTTTGCCGGTAGCTGCCTCCTTGCGGATATGAAATGCCTCACGCCGGGGCTTAGAGGGTTATAGATGTGGCACAGGATATGCCGAGATGAGAAGAAGAAAAAATATGTTAAGTAATAATGTAATACCTACTTGTTATGAAGAGCTTAAATGATGTCATCACCTGCTGATGTTTGCTTCCTTTAAAGGAGAGGTGTGTGTTTGGTAATCTTAAAGTTAAAGGATTTGGGTACTTTTTCAAAATGTCCATAGATTAACATTAAACTTACAGGGTTTGAAGATAATGATAGTGGAAAGCTTCACTTCAAATATTACCTACTGAGGTGCTGTAGTTTTTGAGAAGTGAGTAAAACAATGTCATGAGAATCTGTTTGAAAAGGATTAAAATAATTTTCGCCTCATGAGACGAAAATTATTTTCATGACATTGTTTTACTCATTTCCCAAAAACTACAGCACCTCAGCGCGCAATATTTTCAGGGAAGCTTTCTACTATCATTATTTTCAAACTGTGTAAAATTAGTGTAAATCTGTGGACATTGTGTTTTTTGTCCTACAAAAGTTACATACACCCTTTAAGAGAAATCCAAACCTTTGGTTATAGAAGCCTACAGCATGGTTTGATAGTGTAAAGCATTTTAAGACAAATATTTCACGTCCAAGTATTGTAATTTTATAAAAATTACAGTTTTTATGTAACAAAATTTGGATCTGAGAAGCATTTCCTACGTAATGCTTCTCAGATTATTTATTCCAATTTAGGGATTAGTCTTCCTGCGTCGACATATTTGCTCCAGATTTGTTGTGCTATCTCAATTTTCAGATGTTAGTTTTTATTATGTACATCTTCATTTATATAGGTTTAAAATCATCAAACGTTTCCAAAAACCAAGGGTATACTTTGCCTTTAAAGGCAGTGGACACTTGGTAATTACTCAAAAGAATTATTAGCATAAAACCTTTCTTGGTGACGAGTAATGGGGAGAGGTTGATGGTATAAAACATTGTGAGAAACGGCTCCCTCTGAAGTGCCATAGTTCTCGAGAAAGAAGTAATATTCCACGAATTTGATTTCAAGACCTCAGATTTAGAACTTGATGTCTTGAAATCAACCATCTAAACGCACAGAACTTTGTGTGACATGGGTGTTTTTTTCTTTCGCTATTATCTCGCAAGTTCGATGACTGATTGAGCTCAAATTTTCACAGGTTAGTTATTTTATGCATGTGTTGAGATACACCAACTGTGAAGGCTTGTCTTTGACAAGACGGGACTGGGCAAAACGGGACTGTATTATTATTATTTTTGTTAGAACAACCTCATCAGATTGAGAAGCTATTTGCACAAATGTGAAACAAACAAACAAAATTAGTCCTTTGCCCACTGAGGGAATTTTTTAATTTTTTATACATTTGAAAAGAGCATTTTGATAGTGTTAAAACTATCATGTTTACAATTGGATAATTCTCTGGGGTTTTTCTCCCACATCTAGAACTTCTTCATTGCCTTCTCTCCATTGGCTAGTTTAGTGATTAAGTTCGCTTTTCTGAGAGTCTTCCGCTTCAAGACCAGAATCAATCAATAAATGAAATGAAAATGATTAAATAGGTTTTCTCTTTATGTTGTTTCAACTTTTTACTCCCCAAACGTACTCAATCATCTTCACGTCTTGCCGAGATTACATCAATAGCGTAGGAACCTCAAAAGCTTCTGCGTGCCTCGCCCCAGCGACTGTCTGTGGGTTCTCTCAGAGATGTTTAATCCTACCCTCTCCCCTAATCCGCAAGTTTCACCCTTAATCTCCCTTTCTTAATCCCTTGATCAAGTTGGTTCCACATTTCTCATCCCACCCCCGCGATGACACAGATTTTTCCCTCGGAAGGGCTGTCGTTAAACCCCTTTTGTATCTCCAAAATGAATCTCTTCATTTTGAGCGGGGGCACTCTTGTCTCCCTAGATGATGGGCTCATTAAAGAGACGCTAATCTCGAAGGATATACACGGCAGGGTTCGCTGGACTTCCGAAGATGGGACATATTAATTTTGGTCGACAGGTTGATGTCAGGCTCGGAAGGAAATGCACAAAGTGCAGCATCAGGGCTTTGTCTGTTTTGACAGTGGTTTGACATCCCCTTCTGAGTTATGTTGTTTTGTTTTAATGATGCCTACTTTACTGGCATTAAGTAAGATTTGAACTGGTTCAAATTAAAATGGCTCTGCCACACTTCCTAATCTGCACACGAATGACCAAGTTAACTAGAAGTGTAGGGTTTGCTAACCCCTTGTGTTTCTAGTTCAAGTGCTTTTATTTGCGGCTTTCCTCAACTGCAGAGTGTCAGTAGTTATTAGAGCTCACTGCGAAATAAGTAAAGTCTGTCCCAAGCCAATATGGTTCATCAGGCTGGCGTTTATATCCAATTTTCTTGGCATTAAACGACTGAGAATATTTCTATTCCCCTTGGACAGGATGCCAGTTGATCACAGGTAACTCCCAAGCTCTCGCCGGTACCCATTTGTACTCCTGGGTGGAGAGAAGCAATTTTGATTAAGTGCCTCGGTCAAGGAAACAAGTGTTGCGATTGACCAGGACAGAACTTTGAGTCCACTGTCCTAGAATGCTTCGCCACGACACCCCACAAGCTCACGGGAAAGAGAAGGGTTTAAAGGTTTCACAGCAAAGCACCTCTTGTGGCTCCTTGAGCCTCTGAACTACAGTAATGTTCATATGGATGTCTCCGTGTTATGGCTTAGCGGTTACGAGCACTGGATTTAAGCTTTGGTGTTTGATCAGCAGAGTCTGGGTTTGAGTCCCGTCGTGACACTTATGTCCTTAAGCAAGACACTTTTAAAACCATAATTGCTTCGTAAAAGTGGGGAGGTGGTGCTTTCTGCTCTACCAGCCAGGCTTCTGATGGATGATACTCAAGCCTACATCTGTATGTGGACTGTAAGGGGGGTGACCGTGTTTCAGCCCCAGTAGTAGGTGGCAACGGCCCCTGGAAAAAAAGTTTATTGTAGCCCACACCTTGATTGGCCTTCAGGCCTTATGTGTCTGGCAACTTGCACAGGTTTGTCCAACAAACAACCCCTCTAGGAATGAAACTATAAATAAACAGGAAAAATTGCGGGTACAACCAGGTGTACTTTTTTGTGGGTCGGAGTGTTGGCTCTAATAAGAGCCCTTATGGTCTTGACGTTTCGAATAGTATACTCTGCTCGTCATCAGGAGAAACCCCTCTGTCCACCTCAACATATGAGGGCACCAGACTCTAATGACGCAATGTGTATTATTTGAACACTTAACCAAAAAGCACATTTTGTTTTCTTATTTTTCTAGGGTCAGGTGGCGTTTACTGCAACCGGCGACCGTGTTACGAGGACTCAGATCGAGCAGATGATTGGTATGTTATTATCCCCCCCCCCCCCCGGGAACCAAGCAATGCCCCTCCCTACCCCCTTAGTTTACCACCCCGTCCTTTAAAGGCACTTGACACTATTGGTAATTGCCAAAGACAAGTCTTCCCACTTGGTGTATCTGAACATATGCATAAAATAACAATCCTGTGAAAATTTGAGCTCAATTGGTCATCAAAGTTGCGAGATAATAATGAAAGAAAAAACACCTTTGTCACACGAAGTTGTGTACTTTCAGATGTTTGATTTTGAGACTTCAAATTCTAAACTTGAGGTCTCAAAATCAAATTTGTGGAAAATTACTTCTTTCTCGAAAACTACGTCACTTCAGAGGAAGCCGTTTCTCACAATGTTTTATACTATCGACCTCTCCCCGTTACTTTTTCCCAAGTGAGGTTTTAAGCTAATAATTATTTTGAATAATTACCAATAGTGTCCTCTGCCTTTGAAGGCAGTGTACACTATTGGTAATTATTCAAAATAGTTATAAGCATACCAACACATGAAACCAATGGCTTTATGTCCCATCCGAAGGACGAAGCAATGGTTAAGTGTCTTGCTTAAGGACACAATTGTCACGGCTGGGGATTCGAACCCACATTCTGCTGATCAGAAACACCAGAGCTTGAATTTTGTGCTCTTAACCGCTCGGCCATGACACTTTTGAAATGATTGATTTCACCAAAACACAGGCATAGGCCTACAAGCCAGCAGCCCATTTACGCAACTTTTTGTGCGATTTTTGTTTGTTTGTTTGTTTGTTTGTTTGTTTAATATTGAATAGCTTCCTTCATACTATAATCAATACACTTAAGAACAAAGTAATGCCTCAAATGAACCCATTGTCAAAGAACTCAAACATCAGTAATATTCTATGGCTTTTCCTGGCTTAAACAAACAACTTCTAAGTAGGATTTGAAACTTTGCATGGTTGAAATACGATAAGGAAAGGTTTGCCGTAACACCATGTAATGACTATCTCTAATGAGTTGGGGTGGTTCTGAAAAGAACCGTTGGTTTCAAAGAACTGTTGGTTGGTTTCAACGTTCCCTTCAGAACCACCCCAACTCATTAGAGATAGTCATTACATGGTGTTACCGCAAACCTTTCCTGAAACAACTTCCACTTTGGAATGAAATTGGCAATCTTGGCCAGCTGGGTATTTTGTCTTCTTCTTTTCCGTGTTTTGCAAGTGTATGCATTTTTTTTTTAAATAAAAAAAACTTAACTTTGATTTTCAGTTATTTTCTTTTGACACCTACCAACAACAAAAAATTAAATTTTAAAACTTTGACAATTCTGAATGGCCGCTCCTAAGCTCAACGTAGTTTTGTGGTAGAACTCTCCCTCGCACTAATTGCAGGCACAATACTCTTCCTACTTAAAGGCAGTGGACACTCTTGGTAATTACTCAAAATAATTATTAGCATAAAACCTTATTTGGTAACGGGTAATGGGGAGCTGTTGATAGAATAAAACACAGTGAGAAACGGCTCCCTCTGGAGTACAATAGTTTTCGAGAAAGAAGTAATTTTCTCTGAATTTGGTTTTGAGACCTCAGATTTAGACTTTGAGGTCTCGAAATCAAGCATCTGAAAGCACACAACTTCGTGTGACAAGGGTGTTTTTTCTTTCGTTATTATCTTGCAACTTGGACACTCGTTTGAGGTCAAATTTTCACAGGTTTGTTATTGTATGCATATGTTGAGATACACCAAGTGAGAAGACTGGTCTTTGACAATTTCCAATAGTGTCTAGTTTCTTTAAGTCTGATTACCGATTTATTTTGCCCTTGAAAAAAATGTGAAAAACTTTGATTACTCAACCTGAAAGGTCTATCGGAGCATACACCATGCACCTAAATAAAATGTTCCTACTTTTTTTTCCAAAGGACTAAATATCATGCCTGTAATTGTTACAAATGCTGCAGTTTTCCTTTAAAAGATTTGGGTACTTTTTGTAACGCAAAACACAATGTCCACACATTTACATTAAACTTAAACTGTTTGAAGATAATGATAGTAGAAAGCATACCTTAACATATTAGTTGCTGAGGTGCTGTAGTTTTTGAGAAATGAGTAAAACAATGTCATAAAAAAAAAGCTTTTACATGCTAAAATAATTTTCTCAAAAGCTACAGCACCTCAGCAAATAATATTTTCAGGGAAGCTTTCTACCATCATTATCTTCAAACTGTGTAAGTTTAGTATAAATCTGTGGTCATTGTGTTTTTTCATTCCTGCAAAAAGTACCCAGACCCTTTAAAGAAGACAAAAACAAAGTCCCTGTGGGAAACGTAATGGATTAAGTTCCTAAGATAATTATCTGAGAAACTTCATCCCCCCTATGCCTTGGAGGAGACGAACGGATGATATGAGCTCTGCCGATGAGCTACGTCACATCTCGGGGAGAAGCAAAACAAAAAGATACTAATGAAAGCCCTGCGTGGATGACTTTAGGGGGGGTTACCCTCTGATCACTGTACCCCTCAAGATGAAATGCGCTTCAATAGAATGGATACTGTTTACAGACTTTTATTATGCGCTTGTGTCCTGCTCTCTGTATGCAACGATTTGTAATGGTACACTTCTGTTTGCTTGTTTTGTTTGTCTGTCTGTCTGTTTCTTTAGATGATCTTCCCAACATTGGGAACTCAGCAAAGCCTCCACAGGACGGTATATGCCAAGCGGGCAACAGACAATCTTTCTCATACAACCATTTGTGATCTGGGCCTTGCATAGAATGGATACTGTTTTTTGGAAATTCACTATGCAGCCGCTTTTTGTCCTGCTCTCTGTATGCAACGATTTGTATTGGTATACTTCTGTTTGCTTGTTTGTTTGTCTGTCTGTTTGTTTAGATAATCTTCCTACCATTGGGAAATTGTCAAAGCTCCTGCAGGGGGGATAAACACCAAACTCTCTCATACAAACATTGGTCTAACGTCTATGATTATGAATAGCACAAATCAATAAGTATTGTGATTAGGTAAACTAGACGGCAGTACATTTTCTACTTATTGTGAGACCATGGTTAGCTTATTGGCAGGATTCGAACCCACAGTCTTGTGCCTGTAGTCAAACCAATTGACCCTGAAGAACACCTGTCCACTATTCAAAAAGGGACCGGTCTATTTTCCATCCCAGTCTCAGTTTGGCTTAAAACACTGTCAACCATGTTTGGGTACTTCGTTACGTAAATGCTCCGTCCTTTTAGGGCAAACTCTTCTCTTGGTGTCAGAGTAGTTCCTCTGTCATATCGCGCTCAGCACATATTTTCTCTTTTTATTCCCTTCTTTTTTTCCTTACACTTTTGGGTTTTGTTTTGGGGGGGGGGGGGGGGGTAGACGAAATATTTGGAGGCGAGTGCCATGCCCCTTCCCTCTGCATAGCTGCGACAGCTTAAAACGACAATATAATGAAAACAATAAATTATCCTGACCCATATGAATAATCAAATGTGAAATAGGCAAGATAGTTATTCTTCCCGTAGCCTCTTTAACAAAAGTGGCTTTCAGCCTTTTTTGGGGGCTTGCTTTAAAAAAATAAGGAGAGTGTAAGGTTGTGCTGAGGATGTGAAGTAACAACGGAGTATACCATAGTTATGTCAACAAGAAATTAAATTTAGTCATTGAACTTTGTGTTTTTTTCAGATGGGAAATACCGCAAAATTGCTTACTACGATTCCCTGCAGGACAACCTGACGTGAATTAAATTTAGTCAATGAACTTTGTGTTTTTTTCAGATGGGAAATACCGCAAAATTGCTTACTACGATTCCCTGCAGGACAACCTGACGTGAATTAAATTTAGTCAATGAACTTTGTGTTTTTTTTCAGATGGGAAATACCGCAAAATTGCTTACTACGATTCCCTGCAGGACAACCTGACGTGAATTAAATTTAGTCACTGAACTTTGTGTTTTTTTTCAGATGGGAAATACCGCAAAATTGCTTACTACGATTCCCTGCAGGACAACCTGACGTGGTTAATCCCAGTGGAGTGGCCAGGTAAGTGAACAGAAGTAAAAAGGACAAGCAGCTCCACTATGCTTTTATTTTTGTTAGAGGCAGGATACACTTTTGGTTGGTAATTGTCAAAGACTAAGTATCCTCACTTGGTGTGTATCCATAAAACAATAAACCTGTGACGGTTTGGGCTCTTTTGGTCATCAGAGTTGCAAGACAATGACAAAAAGTACCCTTCCACAGAATTGTGTACTTTAAGATGCCAGCTTCAGGACTTTAACAAGCAAAGGAGAGCTGTTGATAGTGTAAAACATTGTAGAAACGGCTCCCTCTGAAGTAACATAGTTTTTGAGAAAGAGGTAATTTCTCACTCAAATATTAAAAGACTTCAGGGCCTAAAGTCTTTTTATGAGGCATCTGAAAGCATACAAATTTATGCAACAAGGGTGTGTTTTCTAACACAACTTCGATGACCAATTGAGTCAAAATTTTCACAGGTTTGTTATTTTATGCATATGTAAGGATACACCAAGTGAGAATACTGGTCTTTGACAATTACCAAAGGTGTCCAGTGTCTTTATGTCATAAACTCTTCTGGTCCTTACAAGAAATGTTTGAGTCGTTATGACTTCATTAGATCAACTCTTGGGGTAATATTTTGACAGGCTATAATAACGCTTCGGGTAACGGTTTGTCATTGACGAGAGATAACCTGTGACCCCTGGCTTCCCGGACCCTCGATGACGAATGGCCGGGCAGAGACGCTCATCAGCCTTGAGGGCAGTTCACAGCTGAAATGTTTGCATGATCGCATGATCGGGGGGGGGGCATGGAGGCAATTGCCTCTGTGCCTCAGTGAAGTGCTGGGTAATGAAGGTCAATGTCAAACGTGCAGCAATCCTTCAAAATCATACACAACTACTGCTTGATTTTGATAAACTGATTGAAACTGATTGATAGACGCGGGGGTAGGGGCATGGAGGCAATTGCCTCTAGTGTCTCAGCGAAGTGCCAGGCCTGGGATCCCTACTACCTTCAGGAAGGTCATTTTAAAACATGCCCCCCTCTTCAAAAATCATGCACAACCTCTGCTTGATTTTGATGGATTCGGGGCAGGGGCATGGAGGCAATTGCCTGCAGTGTCTCAGGAAAGTGCTGGGTCAGGGGATCCCTATCTTCTGTCAAATGTGCGGCAATCCTTCAAAATCATGCATAACCTCCGGTTGATCTTGAAGGACTAAATGCCACAATCCTCCAAAATCCACATCCGTCTGTTGATTTTGAAGGACTCGGGAAGCTGATGACACCGAGAACTGATTCCAAAATATCAAGAACATAAACAAAAATATTGGGTGGTTACCCACCTGCCTCTGTCCATAAAATGTTCTGTAAAAGCAGCCGTCGATTTCACAAAACTCTCCCTAACTTAAGACCAGTCTTAGGACTTAGGACTTAGGACGAGTTCCAATCCTGCACTGTAGCAGCAGACCTTAAGACTAATCCTAAGTTAGGAAGAGTTACTTGTCCTAACTTGAGATAAGACGAGTCGTAAATCTTTGTGAAATCGACCCATGGACACAAAAACATGCCAAGATAATCTCACATAAACTGTGTTTCTTCTCCTAGGATTGCCTTACTTCCTCTTCGACCCATCCACCGCAACAAATTTTGTCCAGTTCTCAAGTATTCACCACTTCTGTTTATGTAAAAGCAAACTGTGAATATAACAGATCATAACAGCACTTGAATGAAAAAAATAATAATCATAAAAACACCATAATCTTTGAAAATTTGTATTACTTTACATTGGAGCGTGGGGGTGGATCACATCACCCCCCCCCCCTCCCTCCATATCATATCTTAAAAGAAATCAAATCATCCCAGCGCGAATTCTAAGATGCTTATTGCCTTCTTAAATGTCCGTCCCGTGGGCACAATGTCTAAATTGACATTTAATAGTTTCTCCTACATGTTGTGCGTGTGTCAATTCATCAAGGGATGTGGCTATCAAATTGGGAGAGAGTTTTAAAGGAACATTATATAATTTATTTTTGCAAACAAAACAGTTGCTGGCAGTGAAAGCACTTTATGTAATCCACCATATACATAAACTGACAAACCTGTAGAAGTTTGAGATTGATCGACCATCTGGGTCATGAGAAAATAGTGAAAAACCGATTACAAATTTTGCATTACATTGATTGGCAAATTTTTTTTTGAATAATACGATAAACTTCAAACGGGATATTGGTTTAATTTATTTCTCATCAAATACGACATTTCAGACAGAAATATTTCAAGGGATGTTTTCTACTATCATCATCATTAGATCGTGTAAGTTTTATGTAAATCTGTGATTTTTTTATTTTACTTTAATGTTCCTTTAAGAAAAAGAGCAGGGAGAAAGAGATAAAAAAAAAACGATCTAGGAGTCTGGAATTGTTATTAAATTGGGAAATAATTGAATGCAGATTTCTTCCTCTTTTTGTCTTCGCCCTCCTGCAAACGGAGGGTTGGATAATTTTGATCACTAAGTAGCAAGAACTCTCTTGTTTTCTTCTTCGTCTATGGATCCTGTCAGCTTGAACCGTCCTACTTTCATTTTCATTTACGATTTTTATAAAAGCTATCAGTTTTAATGCTGCAGGTTTTAAAGTGCGACAAATAGTGCATTAAGCGGCGAGAATAGTGCATTAAGCCTAAGTGACTCTTCTTTTTTTCAGGCTCAACAGTTTTTCCTGAAATGTTTCCTAATGTTTATGCTAGGATTGGATGCTTTGATGGGGAAGATATATTTGTTTAACGCCCTACTTTCACATTGCGGTTTTATAAAAGCTATCAGATTAAATTGCGGCAAATATTGCATTAAAAATAGGCAAAAATAGTGCATTAAGCGACGAGAATAGCGCATTTAACCCCGACGACTGGTTTTTCAGGCTCAACAGTTTGGGGTGTTTTTTTACAAGGTTTTACAATGTTTATGCTAGGATTGGAGGCTTAGTTATTTTTCTTTAATGTTGGAAGCCTTAGAGAAACTATTTAGAGCTAATTATTTTCTAAGCTTTTAATACTTTGCTAATTACGGAGGCTTGGTTAATTTTGATCGCAACTCTCTCTTGTTGTCTTCTTTTTCTCTGGATTCCGTCAGCTTCAACCGTCCCTCTTTCAATTTGCGGTTTTATGAAAGCTATCAGATTTAACGCTGAAGGTTTTAAGTCCAACAATAGTGCATTAAACGGCGAGAATAGTGCATTAAGCGGCGAGAATAGTGCTTTTAGTCTCATTGACTGATTTTACTGTATGTAATTCAGGGAACAATTTCGCACGCAATTTTGCATAGCAAAACAATCAGTGTGAACTTATTTGGTGCACACTGGATGCCAATAATGACTAGCGAATGATTTTTAAGTAGCAACTTAGGAATTTTGTGTAGCATTTTGCTCTGCTATAATACAAGGGAAATCTTTCACTGTAAGCTGCGCGGTTTCCTGATAAAATTTGCTTATTTAAAGGCAATGAACACGTTTGGTAATTGTCAAAGACCAGTCTTCGCACATGGTGTATCTCAACATATCCATAAAATAACAAACCTGTGAAAGTTTGAACTCAATTGGTCGTCAAAGTTGCAAGATAATAGTGAAAGAAAAAACACCCTTGTCACCCAAGTTGTGTGCTTTCAGATGCTTGATTTTGTGACCTCAATTCAAATATTGTAGTGAGAAATTACTTCTTTCTCAACAACTACAATACTTTAGAGGGAGCCGTTTCTCACAATGTTTTATACTACCAACAGCTCTCCATTGCTCGTTACCAAGTAAGGTTTTATGCTAATAATTATTTTGAGTAATTATCAATAGTGTCCAGTGCCTTTATGGATTCTCTACTGGACAAACACAGTTGAAACTTGTGTCAAAGACAAGAGGGAAAAACATATGACTGTATAGAAAGGAGCAAGGACAATCTCCCGT
Organism: Asterias rubens; assembly: GCF_902459465.1. Lineage (NCBI taxonomy): Eukaryota > Metazoa > Echinodermata > Asteroidea > Forcipulatida > Asteriidae > Asterias > Asterias rubens. The sequence goes on along the minus strand of NC_047080.1, from coordinate 8,219,402 downwards.
CGACGATACGGTTGCACTCAGAGGGAAAATGAAGAGTACTTTTTATTGACTTTGCCCAATGATCAACAGCTGTAGACGAGCGATCTCATTGTACCATGCTGTAATTGGTATTGACTATTGTCTTCATGAGCTACACTTGGACTCCATTTCCCTCTTCGGCAATTCCATACACACACATGCTCTGCAGAGCAATCTCTCACTTTACCCTCCGGGATTATCGCAGAGGGGAAAGAGAAAAAATCCCACATGAAGAGGGAAAGAGATGCAATTCCCTTCTTTGCTTGAGGCGGGGAGCAAGCACTTGCGAAGGTCCTTGTTGGAGCTTTGGAATTTTACCTGAGGATGGTGAAAGGGGGCAATAGGGCATGTTCAACTTCAGAACACTCCTGAGGCGGGGACAGGAGGCAAGGGAGTATGTAGTTGAGGAAGAGAGAACAAAACAAGTTTATATTTTTTATGAGCAGGTGGGGGTTTGTCTTGTACAGTGAACTCCAGGAAAATGTCAACGTCTTATGGTTTCTTGGAGCGAAAGATATCATAAAATTTGGGGTGTTTTTTAAAACATGGGTTCTCAGAAATACTCTCTAAATGTTAACAGAGTGAAAAACACCACTATTTACTTTTCGAGTTGTCCCTCGTATGGCTCTTTAAAAAGAGTGGTGGTTATTTCACTCTTTTAGAGCGGTTTCACTCCAGGACAGAGTGAAAAATCACTCAAAAAAGATGCAAACTTCAATCGAAAAGAGTGGAAGACCACTGACTTGAAAAAGAGTTGTCCTTCATATGGCTCTTCATAAGAGTGCTTTTTCACTCTTTTGCATTAAGAGAGTACTACAGACTGCTGTTGGTAACTCTGAAAGTTTTTCTTGGCTGTGTTTTGTTACTAAAATGTTAAAACCAGTTGAAGAGTAGTTTCTATTAAAAAATAGTTAATCTTAATACAAAGAAATGATTTGAGCATCTGTTGTAATGCAGCCATTGAAGAGTAATCTGCCTTCGATTTCACCAAACTCTTCCTAACTTAGGATTAATCTACGGACTTGGGATGAGTTCAGTTCCGTATCCATAGACGTTAGGACGCATTGAACCCATCCTAAGTTAAGATGGGTTGCTAGTCCTACCTCGAGATAGGATTAATCCTAGCGTTTCGTGAAATCGGCTGCTGGTGCTGGCATTTTCCATTATATATAGAGGATCCACTAGGTTGTCTTTGGTGAGTAGTGTAAAAAAGCGCCCAGAAAAAAATATTTAAACAAAAAGTTTTAAAGGGTGGATAACAACCCCGTGCCTGATAGGGAGATGGTCAAAATGTGTTCTCCTGTTTCGAATACAAAATTGCATGTTTGAAGCCATTGAAAACTTCATAGCTGGGAGCGTATTAATATACAAATATAACATGGTTTGAGGGTGACTAGTCAATATTAGCTCCCCGAGTTATTGGAAGTTGACAAACTAGTTCCCGAGGGGAGCTCATCGACTAGCACCCGAAATAAACCATGTTATATTTGTTTTACTATACTTCATACATATTCAGTTACCGGAACATGAGTTTTGAGCAAGATGATGACTGTGAAATAAAATGCACATGATAAGTTTGTTCATGAGTTGGATGTCACTAGAGAAAGCGCTGTTCGTGCGTGTATACAAAATAGTGCCACGATCGTAAAGCACATGACAAGTAGAATAGCGCCCGGGGATGATGCCGCACAATGGCAATGCGCATGACAAGTAGAATAGCTTCGGGGAGCTATTACTTGTCACGTGCATTTACCACTTGCGTTAATACTCACGTGCGCGCTTGGTAATTTGCAAAATTAACACCTGGCACGTGATGATGAATGGACCAATGAGAACTTGACTCTCGGTCATGAATATGTATGAGGTATAGTAATCTAAAATATTTGCTTCATTTGATTGAGGCCTTGCCTTGTTCTTACGTGTGTAGGGTATAAACAGTTTGTCAACATTGAAAACTTTGCGTTTGATGGGTGGGTCATTGAAAACTTTGCGTTTGATGGGTGGGTCATTGAAAACTTTGCGTTTGATGGGTGGGTAATTGAAAACTTTGCGTTTGATGGGTGGGTCATTGCAAACTTTGCGTTTGATGGGTGGGTCATTGAAAACTTTGGGTTTGATGGGTGGGTCATAGAAAACTTTGGGTTTGATGGGTGGGTCATTGAAAACTTTGGGTTTGATGGGTGGGTCATTGAAAACTTTGGGTTTGATGGGTGGGTCATTGAAAACTTTGGGTTTGATGGGTGGGTCATTGAAAACTTTGGGTTTGATGGGTGGGTCATTGAAAACTTTGGGTTTGATGGGTGGGTCATTGAAAACTTTGGGTTTGATGGGTGGGTCATAGAAAACTTTGGGTTTGATGGGTGGGTCATTGAAAACTTTGGGTTTGATGGGTGGGTCATTGAAAACTTTGCGTTTGATGGGTGGGTCATTGAAAACTTTGGGTTTGATGGGTGGGTCATTGAAAACTTTGGGTTTGATGGGTGGGTCATTGAAAACTTTGGGTTTGATGGGTGGGTCATTGAAAACTTTGGGTTTGATGGGTGGGTCATAGAAAACTTTGGGTTTGATGGGTGGGTCATAGAAAACTTTGGGTTTGATGGGTGGGTCATTGAAAACTTTGGGTTTGATGGGTGGGTCATTGAAAACTTTGCGTTTGATGGGTGGGTCATTGAAAACTTTGGGTTTGATGGGTGGGTCATTGAAAACTTTGGGTTTGATGGGTGGGTCATTGAAAACTTTGCGTTTGATGGGTGGGTCATTGAAAACTTTGGGTTTGATGGGTGGGTCATTGAAAACTTTGGGTTTGATGGGTGGGTCATTGAAAACTTTGGGTTTGATGGGTGGGTCATTGAAAACTTTGGGTTTGATGGGTGGGTCATTGAAAACTTTGGGTTTGATGGGTGGGTCATTGAAAACTTTGGGTTTGATGGGTGGGTCATTGAAAACTTTGGGTTTGATGGGTGGGTCATTGAAAACTTTGGGTTTGATGGGTGGGTCATTGAAAACTTTGGGTTTGATGGGTGGGTCATTGAAAACTTTGGGTTTGATGGGTGGGTCATTGAAAACTTTGGGTTTGATGGGTGGGTCATTGAAAACTTTGGGTTTGATGGGTGGGTCATTGAAAACTTTGGGTTTGATGGGTGGGTCATTGAAAACTTTGGGTTTGATGGGTGGGTCATTGAAAACTTTGGGTTTGATGGGTGGGTCATTGAAAACTTTGGGTTTGATGGGTGGGTCATTGAAAACTTTGGGTTTGATGGGTGGGTCATTGGAAACTTTGGGTTTGATGGGTGGGTCATTGAAAACTTTGGGTTTGATGGGTGGGTCATTGAAAACTTTGGGTTTGATGGGTGGGTCATTGAAAACTTTGGGTTTGATGGGTGGGTCATTGAAAACTTTGGGTTTGATGGGTGGGTCATTGAAAACTTTGGGTTTGATGGGTGGGTCATTGAAAACTTTGGGTTTGATGGGTGGGTCATTGAAAACTTTGGGTTTGATGGGTGGGTCATTGAAAACTTTGGGTTTGATGGGTGGGTCATTGAAAACTTTGGGTTTGATGGGTGGGTCATTGAAAACTTTGGGTTTGATGGGTGGGTCATTGAAAACTTTGGGTTTGATGGGTGGGTCATTGAAAACTTTGGGTTTGATGGGTGGGTCATTGAAAACTTTGGGTTTGATGGGTGGGTCATTGAAAACTTTGGGTTTGATGGGTGGGTCATTGAAAACTTTGGGTTTGATGGGTGGGTCATTGAAAACTTTGGGTTTGATGGGTGGGTCATTGAAAACTTTGGGTTTGATGGGTGGGTCATTGAAAACTTTGGGTTTGATGGGTGGGTCATTGGAAAACTTTGGGTTTGATGGGTGGGTCATTGAAAACTTTGGGTTTGATGGGTGGGTCATTGAAAACTTTGGGTTTGATGGGTGGGTCATTGAAAACTTTGGGTTTGATGGGTGGGTCATTGAAAACTTTGGGTTAGATGGGTGGGTCATTGAAAACTTTGGGTTTGATGGGTGGGTCATTGAAAACTTTGGGTTTGATGGGTGGGTCATTGAAAACTTTGGGTTTGATGGGTGGGTCATTGAAAACTTTGGGTTTGATGGGTGGGTCATTGAAAACTTTGGGTTTGATGGGTGGGTCATTGAAAACTTTGGGTTTGATGGGTGGGTCATTGAAAACTTTGGGTTTGATGGGTGGGTCATTGAAAACTTTGGGTTTGATGGGTGGGTCATTGAAAACTTTGGGTTTGATGGGTGGGTCATTGAAAACTTTGGGTTTGATGGGTGGGTCATTGAAAACTTTGGGTTTGATGGGTGGGTCATTGAAAACTTTGGGTTTGATGGGTGGGTCATTGAAAACTTTGGGTTTGATGGGTGGGTCATTGAAAACTTTGGGTTTGATGGGTGGGTCATTGAAAACTTTGGGTTTGATGGGTGGGTCATTGAAAACTTTGGGTTTGATGGGTGGGTCATTGAAAACTTTGGGTTTGATGGGTGGGTCATACAAAAATTGGTAAAAAGATCAACCCTCTAAATACAACAATTAAGCAACAGAAGACGGTGTCTTATGAACAGAAGGTTTTTTTATAAGAGATGTTAAATTTGCATCGGGGATAAAGAATATTAATTTTGGTTTTTACCCATACACCGATGTGTGTAAGCACTGTATACTCAGTAGTTTCGTTGCGTGCTTCCTGCCAAAACATAGGATTTGAACTGCCTTTAGCTACCGGGCAACCTCGGTAGTCTAGTTGGTAAGACACTGCTCTAGAATTGCAAGGGTCGTGGGTTTGAATCTCACCCGAGTAACATGCCTGTGATATTTTTTCATTAGGACTCTGGAAAGTACTGAGCATACAGTGCTAACACACATCGGTGTATGGGTAAAACCAAAATTAATAAAGAAGGTTTTTCATTGTCCCTATCAGAATAATTCGTCCAGGGAACTACATGTAGGAAAATAACAAGCCTCAACAGGGTAGACGATTATTAAATTTGATGAGCAGTTGTCTTGTAGTTGTATGTGAGCTGGAGGAGGGGGGGGGGTGGTGGTAGATGTAGTTTCCCATCATCACCTGCCTCCGTTTCTTTGAAAAAAAGTGTGATTGAGTTTGGAGGGTTGTTTCGTGATAGCTGAGCACCTCGACCAATTATGGACCATTAAGTGGCAATGCATCAAGCAAACAGGAATTAATAAAGACACGAAGATCTTTTGAGGTGTCTGCACAAACAAAATGGGAATGATGTGCCGAGGGTTTGGCGCTAAATTAATTTACGGGAACCGATGGTGGGAAGGGGAGTCGGCGAGTATTACTTGTACCTTATATGAAGAGAGGGATGGGGGATCTTGGGGGCACAGTGAAAAAGCAACCGGTACTTTCATCTGGTGTGTCACGTTATCGGCAATGGGGGGGGGGGGGGGGGGAGCTAGAACAGAAATGGGGGAAGGAAAGAAAGGAGGGGAAAAAGGAAACACCTGTGGGGATGGTTATTTCATGAGATCTGAATCCTGTCCACAATTATTTCTTGTGCCGTCGAAACAGCCATTTAGGGCCCATTTGGAAAATATCATTGCAGACAATTTGGAACAGGAAATAGAGAGAAATTGATCTTTGGGGGTGGTTATAGGCCGTCTTTGTGTGGGAGGTGGTGATCGGGGTTTGTACAATTTAATTAAATCCAATTTGAAGTTGCGGAGGTTGTTCAGGCGGTGTATGAAATAAGAGGAAAATGTGCAGTTATGTGGTTTCGTTGGAGGATGTTTGGGGACTGAGGCATGTCGAATGACAGGTGGAAAGCATTCTGGTCTTGAAGTTTTCTTGTGTTGTGTCTTCAGGGTGGAGGAATTATTTCGACCTTTCTGCATGGACTCAATGTCAAAATGCCCTTTAGTTTAAGATGCCTATTGTGAAGGGTTGAATTCGGAGGTACTTTAAAGGTGATCTGGTCAGGACTGTTCCTTGTTTTTTGTTCACATTCAGATTTTCTTCAAGGAGGTGACCACATTTCCTTCCTAAGGAAAGGCATAATCCTTGCTTTATGTAAAAATTAAATAGTTTTAAAAAGGAACATTACAGAATTGGTAAGAAACAAAAATCATGAAGATCACAGATTTACATAAAACTTACACGGTCCAATGATGATGATAGTAGAAAACATCCCTTGAAATATTTCTGTCTGAAATGTCAAACTTGGTGAGAAATAAATTACACTAATTTCTCGTTTGGAGTTTATCGCTCACTGAGCGTTTTATTCATTTAGTGTTTACATCGATGTCATGCAAAATGTGTAATCGGTTTTTCACTATTTTCTTGTGACCCAGATAGCCGATCGATCTCAAACTTCTACAGGTTTGTCAGTTTATGTACAGGGTGGATTATAATCCATACATAAAGTGCTTACACTGCCAGCAACTGATTTGTTTAGCAAAAAAAAAATTACAATTCTGTAATGTGCCTTTAAATGGACAACTGCCTGCAATTTTTGTGTTTTGAACTTAAAATGCCCAGCCTTTGGGACGTTTCGAAATGTTGTATAATATATTTTTACAAATATTTCCCACCAAATAATGCATCGTGCTGAATTGTGCCGCCTTGGTACATCCTAAAGTCAATAGTATTTCTGGATTGATAATGGGTCCTACATTATACAATTGTTGCACGCTGTGACGGGGTCCATGGCGTTTTGTACACTCGAGGGGGAAAATGGAACCCGAGGCGAAGCCGAGGGTGCCATTTACCCTCGAGGGTGTACAAAACCCATGGACCCCAGTCACAGCGTGCAACAATTGTTTTGTTATACCTTTGTATAATTGTTATTCCTCTTCTCGAAGTTCTGTTGTCATCTTCAAACATTATTACGACGGACTATTCATTGTTTAAGAAGCAGACGAACAAGAAACATTCCCTCGAACCCGAGGTTGTTTCGTACACAGCTCTGGAAATCGACCAACGCCGGGAACGATCAAGGTGATGTACACCGGTGTACATCACTTTTTATGTTACCAGGCCCGTCGAGCCATGTAACATGCGTTTTTGGTGCGCGTCACAAGATTGGTTCTCGACCAATCAAACTTCACAGTTTGTTATTGAGGTGTAACAAGTATGATTGATGACACTTTTTAAGTACATACATGTATGTACAGAATACACATTCTGAATACATAAAATAGATCTTATTGTATCATCTTTGCATTGAAAAGGTTAAGACAGGTTTTTGTGAATCCAATCTTAGGATCGGTATTATGACTGCAACTTGTCCTAAATCCTAAGATGGGTCCTAAGTATAGGGAGAGTTTTGTGAAATCACCCGCTGGACTCTTAGTTTCAACTTCATTATCCATTTGTTTTAATTGTCAAAAATCCAGATCAGATCAAAAATTATAATAGATTTTCCCAGGGAACCAAAATAGTCAAGTCTAACAGCCTCCCATCTCCTTTCATCCTAAAGTTATTAAGACAGAGTTTGCCTCATCAGTTTCACTGTAAGCCATCCTGACAGAAGCCATGCTCACGAAGCATCGTCCTTTCTGCAGGTAGTGCCGGGAAGAGAAATCCAGAGTAATTTCAAATTGACAAAATCTCTGCCAAGGTCGTTCACCCCTGGCAGTGAGATGCTCACGATATCTAGGTCAACCTCTATTACTGTTCATGTTCCCTCATCCCCTTAAAAGGTTATCCAGTAGCATGACCCTGTGGATCGAATTACCTTAAAGGGACACGTTGCCTTGGATCATCGGGCGAGTTGGTCTATAAAAAGCGTTTGAAAAGCGGTTGTTATAAAATGCATACAGTTGGAAAGATGTTTTAAAAGTAGAATATGATGATCCACACAATCATGCCTCGAAATTTTACGGTTTTCCTTACACGGCGTAAACTAACACGGCATGCCATTTTGTGGAGTCAAGTTTTTGACTCCATGAAATGGCCAACCGTGTTAAATCGCAAAGTAAAAAAGAAAACCGTGCAATTTCGAAGAACATTTGTGTGGATCATTATATTCTAATTTATAAAACTTCTTTCTAACCATATGCATTTCTTAACAAATGGTTTCGAACACTTTTCATAGACCAGCTCGCCCGTGCCAAGGCAAACGTTTCCCTTTAACCTTAACTCCCCCCCCCCCTGCCAAAACCATTTCATAATTGGTGAGTATGCCCTCATGGGCATGGGCTCATTGTCGCCGATGTGTCCTGGCCAATTAATTGCCGATTCGTTTATCCTTATTAGATTGGTTTTCAATTGGGAGGGTCAGGACGGATCGGGGTTATTTGAAAGGTATTATACAGGATTTGGAAAGATAACAAACATAATTGATCAGTTTCTTATTCTGAAAGCTTACTGACTCTTAAAGACACTGTACACTATTGGTAACTGTGAAAGACCAGTCTTCACACTTGGTGTATCTCAACATATGCATACAATAACAAATCTGTGAAAATTTGAGCTCATTTGGTCATCGGAGTTGCGTGATAATAATGAAAGAAAAAAACACCGTTGTCATCACATGAAGTTGTGTGCTTTCAGATGCTTGATTTTGAGACTTCTAATTATGAGGTCTTGAAATCAAATTCGTGGAGAAAACTTCTTTCTCAAAAACTATAATACTTCAGAGGGAGCGGTTTCTCACAATGTTTTATATACCATCAACAGCTCTCCATTACTCGTTACCCAGTAAGGTTTTGTGCTATTTATTATTTTGAGTAATTACCAATAGTGTCCACTGCCTTTAAATTCAACCTTTTTTTTTTTCCTGTGATGTACTTCCCTCTCTTAAATGAAAAACACGCTAAAAATAGTTTGTGGCTTGACGTTTCGACCTTAGCAAAGTCTTTCTTGAAGAATTGGTGTGTGGGGGGGGGGGGGGCAACAGCTTATTTTGTTTGTTTCATTTGTCCTTATGAGATCATTTTTCAATTGTGAAGGGTCAGCATTGAGGGTATTTGTAAAGGTATTATAAAGGATTGGTAGGGGTAAGTAAACATAATTGATGGTTTGTTTCTTGAAGCTTACTGATTATTATTAGCCTTTTTGGGATATGGTGGCCACTATAGGAGTGCAATACAATGTAGTTTGGTTTGGGTGTATACAGACATTTACCCCAATTCAATGCTATAAGGAAAGGTTTGCGGTAACACCATGTAATGACTGTCTCTAATGAGTTGGGGTGGTTCTGGGGAGAACCATTGGTTGCAACTTGACGTTTCGATCAGTATGCCCTGATTGTCTTCTGGAGAGAAAAAAGAAATTCAATGCTGTCATAGTGCCGTGTTCCGTAGTGCTGTGTCCCCATATCTCAAAACAGACCCTTAAAGACAGTAGACACTATTGATAATTGTCAAAGACCAGTCTTCTCACTTGGTGTATCTCAACATATGCATAAAATAACAAAACCTGTGAAAATTTGAGCTCATTTGGGCGTTGAAGTTGCGAGATATGAATGAAATAAAAAACACCCTTGCTAACACGAAGTTGTGTGCTTTAAGATGATTGATTTCGAGACCTCAAATTCTAAACTTGAGGTCTCGAAATCAAATTCGTGGAAAATTACTTCTTTCTCGAAAACTACGTCGCTTCAGAGGAAGCCGTTTCTCACAATGTTTTATACTATCAACCTCTCCCCACTACTCGTTACCAAGTGTGGTTTTATGCTGATCATTATTTTGAGTAATTACCAATAGTGTCCACTGCCTTTAAAAGAATCAGCGACTTTATTTTGAATTGTGACAAACTTCTTTTCTTACAAAAGCGAGCTGTTAGAATTATTTCCAGTGCTGGTTACCGTGATCATACTGCCGACTTATTTGTAAATCTAAAATTGTTAAGATTTAAAGACATTTACTACTTAAATCTAGGTAAATTAATGTACAAGTATATGAACAATGCATTACCTGGTTGTTTTATCTCATGTTTTGAGTTAACTTCCAACATACATTCATATAATACCCGTAGTGCTTCTAGCAAAAACATCCATGTCTGTTACAATCGAACCTCACTCTATAAAAACAGTCTTATACAGCGTGGTGTGAATTACTGGAACGGTCTTAATGAGTCCATTAAAAAGTCACCCTCGCAGTCAATATTTGTTGGTAAACTGAAAAATCAACTTCTTGATACACACGCTTAATTTCTGATTCTTCTTTTATCATTTTTCGTATTACTATGTCTTAGCGACTGCATGATGCACACATGTCCTGTCATGTCCCGTCCTGTTTCGCTGTCTGTCCCTAGGTTAGGGTACAAAAGCTTTTCTGCTTCACCCAAACCTTAATGTTGTCCCTTAAATAATTATAATAAACTATACTTAATGTATACAAGTAATGTTGTAATTTAACCTCTTACAATCATTGTATATTATATGTCCAAGGACAGCATTGAAATAAATGTATATTGATTGATTGATTGATTGATTGATCTATGTGAAACAAAACACCACTAACGAAAAGGAGACAAAACTAAATCACTGAAAACGTCCGCACCTTCATGGAATTCTAATAACAACCACAGGACTTTCAAATATTTGCCCGGGACCCCAGTGCAAATATTTGCTCAAAATATCTTTCTGCTTTTTCCAGTCCCCAACAAGCCCAGTGGGACAGCGGTGCCGTACCGCGTTCCGTCCGGAAATGGCTCCTCGAAATAAACATGACCGGCCGGGATTGGCGTAACCTCATCCTTCTTGCCTGCTTGCTTTCCTTGGTTCTGTACACTACCTGGGAAGGTCAGAATTTCCCTACGTTCTTGATTGAATGAGTTGGCATCTCCCATTTACTTAATCAACAATCGGGTTGTTTTGTACGTGTAAACAGCGAATGTTTCGGTAGTTTTGTGAAGGTGTGTTACATTAAGGCCTACTAGGATAGCAAATTGTATGGAATCGGGGAGATGTTTTGAAATTTACGGAGACATACACATTTTCTTTTTTATTCCTGACCTAGTTTCATGCTGCTGATGTTTGTATGGATCTAATCAATATCTTGCTATGAAAAAAAAACATCTTTATTGTTGTTGGAAGGGAGTTGGGTTGAAGGTGAGGGATTTGCCTGGACGAAATTCTGCACTTTTTGTTGATGTTGGAAGGACATTTTCATCGAATAGTTTTAAGACATTTCTTGAAAACTTCAAAATTTGAACAGAATTTGAACACAACACAGCTACATCACTGCACTATTGTGGTGCACTTTTGGTTTGGACGCTTAGCATTTAACAACTTTAAACTTAACACATGCACCAAAACTACACTAATGTAGAGAATTCAGTAGGCCCTAAAAAAAACTGGAATGAGAAAGCAAAACAGATGTGTGCGTTAGCAGCTCTATGAAATTGGACCCATGATGACCCCATATATGCAGTGATGAAGACACCTCTCAGGGAAAGAACCTCTTCTTAGAATAGTTGCACGTCCCACCCGCCACCAAGGGACACAGCCGACCAAACTCGCTTAGCATAATTTTTTGTGGGTTAGCAGCTTTATGAAATTGGTCCCTTGATGAATGTATGAGGTGATGAAGACACCTCTCAGGGTTGAACCTCTTCACAGAATAGTTGCACGTCCCACCCGCCTCCAAGGGAAATAGCTGACCAATATCGCTTAGCATAATTTGGTTGTGCGTTAGCAGCTCTATGAAATTGGACCCTAGATGACCTTATGAAGACATCTCTCAGGGAAAGAACCTCTGCTCAGAATAGTTGCATGTCCCTCCAGTCACCAGGGGACATAACTGACCAATTTGGCCCAGGGCCAAGGCTCAGTGGAAGAGCAGTCAAAACTTTCAGGGATGTTAAGCAGTAGGTCATGCGTTCAATACCCGCGGGAATAGTGGCCTGTAGATTTGATTGTCCGTCCGTAGAGTGTTGCAGGCAGCGGCGGCACGATGGAAGTCATCTGCACTGGTTTGAGGCTAAGGGATTTCCACAGTCTCCATGGGACGAACTGCCAGGGACCCTTTTTTCCCCACATAAATATGCATTGTTTTTTTTTTTCAATGAAATTCGCGAGGGAGCAAATTTTGTGTTTCCTTGTTTCGGCGTTTTTCAGTATCTTCTGAAACGTACGATAGAATGCAACTGTGTTGTTTATAAAGTACATGTAGCTTAAAATCCATTTGATATATGAAATAAAGAGTTGCATACCCTTCAGGTGATCCCCTGGCTGTCACTTCCTAGGTTGTATCGTGAACTTGGGTGTGATCCCTGGCTACATGGCTAATTTTGACAACATAGGGAGACTGCCAACACAGGGCTAGATTGGTAGAGTGCCGGCAGGTAAATCCGGAGTTTGTTTATTCAAATCCTGCTCTTATAAATTTGTCTTTGTTCAGCTACAAATCACTTAAAGACCTGCTTGAACGAAAATGTCAAGTCGTGAACTTTGCTGAATTCCACTTAAAATGTTTTCGATGAATAAGGAAATCGAGTCATATGATTATAAATAGGTTTCAATTGTGTAAAAAAACAATAATTTTGTATGCCCTTGTCCAGAGCTTTTCTGCGAGATTTGCGAAAAGCCCCGTTACGTAATCACTCTCAAAACGTCATAAGTAGATAAAGCCGCTTTGTTGCAGCCTGGATGTATAACAAAGCAAACTCCCACAAATGACGTCAGCGGCATTGTCCTTTGACGCCCGCTCTCAACGGCAGAAGTGTTTTTAGTTTTTCAAAAAACCTTTAGGTAGGGGCCTGATTTTTTAATCGATAATTACGAAAAGTTCAGAAGTGTACACATATCAAAATTACATTAAAATGGTGAACAAGTGCATTATAAACAAGTAAAAATACCATTTATGTTGAAAACATTCCGCTCAGGTAGCTGTTTAAAATTTAATTTGTGGTGTATTATTTGATATAAAAAAACTAAAAAAACAATCAAGGGCTTTTTAAAAAGCAAATATCAAACACAGCTCTGAAACTTTCAGCAAACTTTTTGTGTTTTTCCATTAAGTTTTTTAATTTTTTTTATTAATATAAATTACACTCATTAATTGGTAGTAGCTATCTTTTTTCTTGTCAATAATTCTTAGAAATAATAAAGGGGCGGACTTGTGCTTTGAGACAAGATCATACATTTATACTAAGTCTCATCATGGTCGGACTCCTTTCTCATCTGTCTCCAACGATTCGTGGAAAATTGAAAGCGGACATTAGACGAGCCACATCCTTGGTTTTATATTTGCAGAGCTGAATCTGTGCTTGCTCTTGTTGATTAATGTTCAGTCCGGTTGCTCATTAAGTCACTTTGAAATCGTTCCTCCTCTCTGATCTCGTTAGAGATTCTCAGAAGGGTGAGCAGGTATTTCCTCGTAGCTTTTGCTCCTCGTAAATTAAGCTGCCTTTGCACTTGCCTTGTTTGATTAAATGCAATGGACACTATTGGTAATAACTCAAAATAATTGTAAGCATAAAAAATGACTTGGTAACAAGCAATGGAGAGCTGTTGATAGTTTAACACATTGTGAGAGGCGGCTCACTCTGAAGTAACATTGTTTTTGAGAAAGAGGTACTTTTTCACTCAAATCTGCATCTTTGAAAGCACACAAATTTGTAGAACAAGGGTGTTTTTTCTTTCATTATTTTTGTGCAAATTCGATGACCAATTGAGCCAAAATTGTTACAGGTTTGTTATTTTGTGCATACGTTGGGATACACCAAGTGAGATGCATAATAAAGGGCTTTAGTCTTTTATTATTTGAGTGACAAATTACCTCTTTCTCAAAAACTACGATACTTCAGAGGGAGCTGTTTCTCACAATGTTTTATACTACCAACAGCTCTCCATTGCTCGTTACCAAATAAGTTTTTATGCTAACAATTGTTCTGAGTAATTTCCAAAAGTGTCCTTTAATGTTCGGTTGCTCATAAAGTGACTTTGAAATTGTTCCCCCTCTCGGATCTCGAGATTTTCAGAAGATGGTGAGCATGTATTTCCTCCTAGCTACTGCTCCTCCTTGTAAATAAAGCTGCCTCTACACTTGCCTTGTATGATTAAAGGCCCTGGACACTATTGGTAATTACTCAAAACAACTGTTAGCATAAAAATTAACTCGGTAACGAGTAATGGGGAGCTGTTGATAGTACAAAACATTGTGAGAAACGGCTTCCTGTGAAGTAACATAGTTTTTGAGAAAGAGATAATTTCTCACTCAAATAATAAAAAACTTCAGCTGAAGCCTTTCTGAGGCATCTGTGAAAGCACACAAACTAATGCAACAAGGGTGTTTTTTTCCCCATTGTTTTCTTGCAAATTCGAATTGGGTCCAAATTTTCACAGATTTGTTACTTAATGCATATGTTGGGATACACTAAGTGAGAATACTGGTCTTTGACAATTACCAAAGGTGTCCAGTTTAAGTGACTTTGAAACAGTTCCCCCTTTCGGATCTCGTCGAGACTCTCTGAAGATGGCGAGCATGTATTTCTTCGTAGCTACTACTCCTTGTAAATAAAGCCGCCTCTACCCTTGCCTTGTTTGATTAACGATCAGCGTTATTTGCTCAAGTCTTGACCTTGAAACATCATCCTTCCCTCTCTTTATTGATTCTTGGGAAACTGACGAAGGCAATTTTGACAGAGACAATATCCAACGTTTTGGTTACGTTGGCAAAGCTAAACATTGACTTGCCCTCTTTGATTTTATGTTCAACTCCACTCGTATAGACTTTGAAAGCTCCCTTTCCTCCTATCGTAATTTATTCTTAAAGGCAGTGGAAACTATTGGTAATTACTCAAAATAGTTATTAGCATAAAACCTCACTCGGTAACGAGTAATGGGGAGAGGTTGATGGTATAAAACATTGTGAGAACAACTCCCTCTGAAGTAACGTAGTTTTCGAGAAAGAAGTAGTTGACGAGCTGCTGTGTTTTGTATTTTCTGCAGTCTGGTAATCTGTTTTTTGAGGAAGCCCATACAGTGTTGAATTATATAGGTCGTAGTGGAATGTGACGAAGGCATGCATGAGTTGTTTAGTCGCCTGTGGGTTTAGGTATTCTCTGATCCTGCGAGGTGGTAGACTGAAGTTCTAATAAAGTTTGAGATTTGGGGCTCCATAGTCATGCTGGCATCTAGCATTAGGCCGAGATCGTGTACCTTGTCAGCAGGACGTATGTGAGATGAGGGATGGTAACTTTCTCTGTTGAACAGACCCAAACACGATGAATTCGGTCTTACTTTCATTCAGCTTCAGGTAGTTCTCATTCATCCAGACCATGATTTCAGCTACACATGCCTCAAGCCTAGGTACCATACTAAACAAATCCACCCTTTGGGCTCTAATGATTCTAATGGAAATTTTTGCCTGAGTGCATTTGTACTTCATGTTACTATTTGCATTCTTTTTTTTTTCTGTTCCGAAAGTTTCCAATGGCTTTAAAGGAAGGGTCATCCTTTGTTATTTGTTCCATTGTAGTGCTGATTTATTGACACAATTATCCAAAATGATACAATAAAAGTCACCAGTCAAAGTTTCAGTACAATACAGTGTCAACTTGTTGAGGAAACAGCAAAACTCTTGCACAGTAATATCATTGAGAAAGTCAAATTCAGGTCAAGATTACAGCAAGTATCTGTGGGTATTGAGGGCAGCATTCATGCGGACACCGTGGAAATTGCCAAAAGCCACCTGCAGATGGTCTTCTTCTTCTTTTTCTTCTTCCTAGAAAAGTGCAGCCGTCAAATGATTGAACATGTACGCACTGCGTGTTTTGTTTGGAGAATTTGTTTTATTGATCTTATTCAACAGGGGTGAAATAATATTGTGGATGCTCTCTACCATGTACATCTTCATAACAAGTTGGCTTTCAGATATACAAAAATTACACAATTTCTCCAATTTGTTTTGGAGCACTTTTCCTTGGACTAAGCATTGAGGACTCCCCCCCCCCCTTTCATTAGAAGATAACATTCTTGAGTTGTTGAATTTAATTTTTTTTTTTTTTTTTTTTTTTTTTTCAAATGATATAAATTGATTCATTCTAAAATGTCAGTTTCAAATGTATTTATTTAGTTGTTATTTATTTGTCATTGTTATTATTAATTATTTTTCTTCATTTATTTTATTTTTATATTTTTTTCGGGGGGGGGGGTGGAAGTCTTCTGAAATTGTTTACATTGCAAGCAGAAACTCATATGGTTGTCCTGGTCGCTTATTGGATTCGCTTATTGGATAGCAAGCGAGAAACTTGAAGAGAGTTTTTATAATGTGATCAATTCACTATCTCTTCTGATCTCGTCTTCACTTTTACATCACTAGGAAAATGATTCCAGTCGCACCCTTGAGGCTAAATGTTGTTTCTACCGTCCCTGGGTCATTACCAAAGCATGATCCTATCTTTAAGGACCCCTCCACTGCTTTTATCAGAATATAACATTCTTTAGGTGTTGCATTTAAAATTGTTTTTTTTTTTTTTTTAAATATTGATGGATTCTAAAATGTTAGTTTTAAGTTTGTTCTATTCAAGAAATTTGTTTGATTATTTTTTATTTTATTTTTTATTCTTCTCCTTATTCCGATACCATTTCCATTGCAAGCAGAAACTAATGTGTGTTTTCCTGGTCGCTTGTTGGGCAGCGAGAAACCGGACAGTTTTAATAACGTGATCAGTTTCTTCTGATCTCGTCTTCACTTTTACAACACTAGAAAAATGATTGCAGTCTCACCCTAGAGGCTAAATGTTGTTTGTAGAGTCCCGGGGAGAAATAGACGGGGCCGTATGCCACAATGCCTCCAGCCAGACCGTCATGGACTGGAGTAATCTGATCCAGGAAACTAGCAACATCAACAGATAAAAGAAGAAGGGACCCCCCAAAAAAATGTGCTTATCAGCAGATATATTGTTGTCCCGTTGCTGTGGTAACGGGAGATCGAACTCAGCCGCAAGAGATGTTTCCATTTTGTGGAATGGATGTTTGTCTTTGGGGTAATCCGAAGATGTTATTTCAAGACAAAAGTGCACTTGTTAAAGGGAAGTAGCCTGGGCTTTTTGGTTGTTCAGGGTTTTGAGAAACTTGTTTTAAAAGCTGCTATTCATTGTGTTTAAGGGAAATATTAGTTATATAGTTGATGCGTGGTCATTTGGTTTCAGGGCTGCATAGTCCTTAAGAGTTTTGATAAATTCGGGAATCCTTGTGGCCTATGAAAAATGTTTGTACTCAACTTCATTTATGCTATTTGAAAACTCTTCATTATTATTATTATTTAATAGATGTAACAGATTATTATATTATTATTATACTGTTCCAGCATTTCATCCACTTTACTTTTGAACAAACCAACATAAGCCTTTTTTGAGATATGGCGGACACATGCCACAACACTATAAGGTTTGGATAAATTTGTGTGTATACACCCAAACCAAACAGTACACTACAGTCACGTCCGCCAAACCTAAAAAAGGCTTAAAGATGCTATGTCAGATTTTTGGCCCAAAACATTAAAAAATAGGTTTTTTTGAGTGAATGGTATTTCAAAGAGTATTGCCCGCTCTAACAAAAAAAAATTGAACTTTTACTTTTAATGGTCAGGAACCAAGACAAAAATTTAAAACGTTTCTTATAAAACACATAAGACTTGGCCATGTGATATATTGTCGGGATCCCGACAAAAACTAATTTTGAGCACTTTATTTCACTGCTACTAATAATTGGCGGACTTTTTCGAGCAATGGCTCAAATGAAAGCTTGTAACTTTCTCGACCCCCATCAAGATACCTATTGAATTTTAAATCAAATCGGCCAAAAATCTGACATAGCTGGCATCTTAAATGCTATTTGGTCTGGAAGAAATTTACTTAATATGCATTTTCTTTTTGTTGCATTGCCTGCAGGTGACGGCCCTCCTAAGGACGGTGTAGACACCCAGCCTCAGCTGAGAATCATCTCCAAGAATCTCTTCATCCCGGTCTGTGTCTTGGCCGGCTTTGCCATCATCTTCGCCTGGGTCTGCATCTTCTTCAACATATGCTATCGACACACAGGGTGAGATAATAATAATAATAAAACTAGGTTCTTGTATTATAAGTTATCACACGAGGGCGAGTGGATTACGGAAAGATATAGCGCTTAATTCTGTGTCCCATACCAAACGTGGCCGAAATATAGTGCTTCTGCGTCCCATGTCCAATAAAGCCGAAGGTCGAGTTGGATATGGGACACAGACGCGCTACGTTTTTCTGTATTTCCACAAGTGTGAGTGTAATAAGGATCAAACTTCAAGCAATGCATGTGTGATGATCAGCACAATTGGTCGATTGTCATTTTGAAACTGACGGATTATGGTCACCTCCTGCTAATCTAATGCTATATCTCTTTATTTATGATGCAATCAGCCTATGTTATGATTACATGTCACTCGTTCTCTCGTCATGAAGTCGCCGAGCGCGCATCTATCGCAAGACAAATCACTCCTCTAGTGACGCAATTGCATTCTAGCATGTTATATTTGATTGGGTGTTCTACCCTTGCTTCAAATACCACAAGTTAATATAGACCACTGGATATAGAAGAGCACAAGCTGCAGCTAAGCGTTATTGGAAACACAAATCATCGTGAAATTGACATTTAAATTGATATTACTGCTAATACAAGAATGAAGAAGTACAATGTATATGCTTTTTGTTTATAGTTACTGGCTTTTCAATTTGAGAGCACATCTATTTCCATTCATAATTGAATTAAGCTAAGCATCAGAGGCACTGGTCCAGGAGATTCAAGAGGCGTGTAACGGATACAGTGAACATGGATAGAAATGTGAAAGGCAATCCCTTGAATTTTACCAGTGTTTATGTTTGCCTTCAAACTCATAAAACTTTTCATAAATCATATATTGATATTTCTGATCTGTATATCAAAAACTCAAAATTCACCTATTTCCCAGCTTATGACCAAGGCCCAAATATTATAGCTCTGCTTACCATAAGCAAAGAATTTGCATTTGTAAGCAGAGAATTCCTCGCTTACACTAAGTTGGCAGCAAACTTTGGTTTGTGCACGTTGTTACTTCGCATTACTAGGTAAACTTCAAGCAGGGCCCACTTTTCTAGAGCTGCTTAAGCAGAAAATACTGCTTAACAATTTTCTGGCTGAGGATAAACAAGCAAGATACCAGACAAAAGGTGTATACGTTGCATGGCATTTTGGGCACAGAATGCGGCAGTAAGACAGAGCCATGAAATAGGGCCCTGTTTGTTTTAAAGAGTTGGTCTTTGATAAGTGTTTTAAAGATGTTTTAAAAGTAGAATACAATGATCCACACATGTTTGCCTCGAAATTGTGTGGTTTTCTTTTTACCTTGCAAACTAACACGGTCGGCCATTTATGGGAGTCAAAAATTGGACTCCCATAAATGGCCGACCGTGTTTGTCGACGAAGTAAAAGGAAAACCACGCAATTTCGAGCGATACTTGTGCGGATCAAAATATTCTACTTTTAAAGTATCTTTCTATATATGCATTTTATAGCAAACGGTTACAAACGCTTTTCAAAGACCAACTTGACCGATCCAAGGCAACGTGTTCCTTTAATGTATGGTCTTCTTTCTGTCCGTTTCATTTTGTGTTGGATTGTGAGAGGCTGAGTTCTATGTGGAGCGCCAAATAAATGCCCAGTATTGTATTGTTGTTAGTTATTTGTTAGTGTACAGGTGCTGCCTTTTATTTTTGACTGTATTTTCTCTAAGGATTTTAAAGATTTTTTAAATTGTTAAAACGCCCTAGCATGGTTCATGGATGGCGCTATATAAGTTTTCCTTATTATTACTATCAATTTTATTAACCTTTTCCGATCCACCTGTTCTCCTTTATAGCACCATTCTATATTATGTTTAAAGGCAGTGGACACTATTGGTAATTGTCAAAGACTAGCCTTCACAGTTGGTGTATCTCAACATATGCATAAAATAACAAACCTGTGAAAATTTGAGCTCAATCGGTCATCGAACTTGCGAGATAATAATGAAAGAAAAAACACCCTTGTCACACGAAGTTGTGTGCGTTTAGATGGTTGATTTCGAGACCTCAAGTTCTAAATCTGAGGTCTCAAAATCAAATTTGTGGAAAATTACTTCTTTCTTGAAAACTATGGCACTTCAGAGGGAGCCATTTTTCACAATGTTTTATACCATCAACCTCTACCCATTACTTATCACCATGAAAGGCTTTATGCTAAGAATTATTTTGAGTAATTACCAGTAGTGTCCACTGCCTTTAAGTAACATTGTTGACACTCACTGTCTCCACCTCTCTGCAGATATATCAGTTGCTCCCAACCTCACATTAATAACCTGACAGCCCTGGGCTGTATCATTGGGCTGATGAGTGTCTTCCTTATGGGACTTGACGGCCAATACGTCAGCGAGGAACAGTTCCCTATGGTCTGCAGTGTAAGTATATACACCTGTACATTACATTGAAACTGGCACCAGACTAAAGCCCAGTTCATACTTCCTGCGAATGCGATACGACTTTTGATGTCACAACTTTGCATCAGTTGAAATATGCTCAACTCCTGCGAAACATTCGCTGCGAAAACAGCCATGTGATGTCAAAATCCGTATCGCATTTGCAGGAAGTATAAACCATGTTACTCCCTATAGTCTGGTGCATCTCCCATGCGTGCTGATTGACCTGACTTAAGATACAGGATACCAAATGAAGACGGCAAATACTTTAAGCATAAACCACAACTTATTCACTGTATTGAACTTATTTAAATGTCTTTGAATACTACTTAAATACCTACTCAACTAAAAAGATTTTATCGTTTCCTCCTGTTTTACAAAACAAATTTGAGCCATCAATAACGTAAATACGTAAGTGCTGCTCTAGGCAGTTTTTCATTGTTTAAACCACAGAGAGTTATACTTTATGAAAATACACCAGAAAAAAAATTGAAAGAAATCCATATCATTGATCTAATGCCACCTTTATTCACTCAACTGACGTCAAAAGTAGAAGGTTTAAGTACCTGTAGGGTAAGATTAAGAGAAAATCAACGAAGAAAAGAAGAAGCACAAATCCTCTCATTCTTGATAATAAAAAGGATTTTTATAATCTTCAGAAAAGCGGAGGAAAACCCTGAGGGAGCGGAATAGAAAATATCCTCCCAAAAGGTGTCTTCATAATTCATCCACTTTCTTAAAGAGCAGGGCCCAATTTCATAGAGAGCATAAAAACTTGCTAAGCACAGAAAACTTGTGCTAAACAGAAACTGGTTTCAGCCAAAACTCTATAAACTTTGCATTGTTGCAATTGGTGCCCCACTCATTTTTTGCTCAGCAAACAAATTTGCTAAGCAGTATTTTCTGCTTTATGAAATTGGGCCCAGAACCCAAGTTCATGGATCTGCTTACCGCTGAATCTGCACTTGCGATCACCACTCTTTGTTTACAGGGCAAGTGCCAAATTTCAGCGCTATAGCTGCAAAGGCAAAGAATGCCTAGTAATGAGGACTATGTTTGTGCACTTGAAGCAGAAATGCTTGGCTAACCTGCGAAATTCCCTGCCTCCTTAAGCAGTGATTCTTTGCTTATGGTAAGCAGAGCGGCCGTAAGCAGAGCCATGAAATTCGATCCTGCTTGAACAAAAACAGCAACAAGTGATCTTTATTGAAATTCATTTAAACTGTTTTCTAACAATATGGAAATTGAGTTCACATGAGAGTAAACATATTCTAAACGGGAAAAAAAAACAATCATTTATGAATATCCTTCTCGGCTGCTTTTCAGCCCCATTATGTACATACCCATGTTACATCAATTGTTTAAAGGCAGTGGACACTATTGGTAATTACTCAAAATATTTATCATCATAAAACCTTTCTTAACTACGAGTAATGGGGAGAGATGGATGGTATAAAACATTGTGAAAAACAGCTCCCTCTGAAGTGACATAGTTTTTGAGAAAGAAGTAATTTTCCACTAATTTGATTTCGAGACCTCAAGTTTAGAATTTGAGGTCTCGAAATCAAGCATCAGAAAGCACACAACTTCGTGTGACAGGAGTGTTTTTTTCTTTCATGATTATCTCGCAAATTCGACGACCGATTGAGCTCAAATTTTCACAGGTTTGTTATTTTATGCATATGTCGAGATACACCAACTGTGAAGATTAGTCTTTGACAATTACCAATAGTGTCCACTGTCTTTAAAGCCATTGGACACTTTCGGTAAACAGTATTGTCCAAAGGCCCACACTTCGTGTATCACAACTTATATATAAAATAACAAACCTGTGAAAATTTAGGCTCAATTGGTCATCGGAGTCAGGAGAAAATAACGGGGAAACCCACCCTTGTTTCTGCACGTTTCGCCGTGTCATGACGTGTTTAAAGTAAATCTGTAATTCTCAATATCGAGAATTTATATTGTTTTCATGTTTTCGACTCTGCGAAACATCAGGCCATTTACTTTTTTTTTGGGGGGGGGGGGGGCCTTTAAGGTTTTGCTATGTATATGTAAGGTACTCTTTGGTCATGTTCTTGTTTTTAATCAAATCATTGAAGTATGAGTCGAGTTTAGGAGTGGAGGGGAATTTCATTGCTATCTCTCACATTACAAGATTTAAGATAGAAGTATTTCTCGAGACAATATCAAAAATATCACGTTTCAATAAGTAAGCTGTCAGTCCAGGTAAAAATCGTACATTTATCAAATTGTTTTGTCATTACCGATCATGTTTCGTACCCTTAAACAATTTTGAAAAGGGTTTTATCTTATAATGTGCTTCGAAAAGAAATCCTTATCCGAAAACCAATCCATTGTACCTTTACTAAAATAACTTCTCCACGGTTTATTAATTCCCTGCGGATAGCCAAAGAGTAAGGTGTCTCCTCAACTCTGGTCTTCAGACATAAGTTTTCTCGATAATAATGTCGTCGCCGTAGTCAGAAAGACGAAAGGGCAGGGTTGAAAGCTCGGTTCGGATTACTCAAACAATCTGCGACATTAATTATCAGATTGGCAAAGGGACTTTGTTTGATCTGATTTAAGTCAGAAACGTGACTCATCCAAATATGTTTTTGGATGCGCATGCACGGAGCCTGTCTAAGATGCACTGTTAATTTAAAAACAATTTTTCTGAGAAACTCGTTCTCCAGTGGGTAGTATGAGTTTTCCTTTCTTTTTTTTTACAGTCAGAAGCCATACAACCGTTAACTGCCGTGTAGCCAGGGAGTTAACGGTTGTATGGCTTCTGACTGGCACCCCTGAACAAATATATTGCAAAATAGGGACACCGCCAACATAGAGCTAGATAGCTCAGTTGGTAGAGCCCCGGCACGTTAATCCGGAGGTCGTTGGTTCGAATCCCACTCTGGTCAATGCTTTGTTCAACCCCTAAAATAAAAAAGAAAGTACCTACCAGTACTAATCCACAATGGTGTGCTTCCCCTTTGAAATCTTGACCTTGCCATCATGACAGTTACCTTTCCAAAATAAAATGTGAATCTTTCGGCGCTTTTATTATATTACAAAATTTGTTTGTTATAAACTATTTTATATTTCCAATAAACAATTATTTGTTTTTACCTCCATTGATGGGCTATCTTATAATATGCCAGCTTGATAGTCCAGAGGTTACAGGCTCAAATCCCACTCTGGTCAATTGTTTTTGTTCAATCCCAATTTAGTTTAAGTTTACCCAGTCAGTTTCCTTTCAAGATTGATGCACGGACGCTTGGAAATTTACACAGTGTATGGGTGTTTTTGTTTGGAGGGAGAATAGCTCCCGTGATACGCACGCGTCACACACCGCGACTGATGCCACGCTCACCATGTTGGTAGTCATTAGGTTTATGTGTAAACGCCGCATCACCTAAAATGCTCACTTCACTGAATAACATACGTTCTATTTCTGTGGTCAATACGCACAAATTTACCACAACTTTACAGTGTTGTAGCATTGTGTCCGCCATATCTCAACAAGGCGAATTGTACTTTATTAGCAAAGGATTACAATTCAGGAAACAATGCATCATTTTCCCTTCATTGTAAAAAGCTGTGAGATTTTTAAGCAGCATTTTACACTGTATGCTGTGTGCCCTTATACAAATTTGTATCGCTCATTTCATAATCACTATACCTTATGGAGATCAGGGCCCAATTTCGTAGCGCTGCTTGGCGGCCGATTTTGTGCTTACTGTGCAATTTCTATTTCATAGCGCTGCTAACCGTAAGCACACGAAAATAAATGCCACGAAAATAAATGACATCACAATGCAAATCCACGGTAAACAAGCAATATGGCCGCCCAATTTTTCTGCTAACCTGTGAAATACGCTAAGGCTTAAGCAAATTCTTCTGCTACAGTAAGCACGCAAATTTGCTTACTGTTAAGCAGCGCTATGAAATTGGGCTCAGATAAAAACAAAATACAGAAAAGGGTCTCCAAAGAGAAATGCTAAAGAGGCATGGGTTGTTCCACAAGCAATTTTGTGTACAAAGTCTAATAGAGGTTCTTAACTACAGTGACAAAGGAAAGAACTATGTCTCTACATGGATGCATAGAATGTGTGTTTCTATTTGTGTGAAATTTCGGGCAAACCAACCCCTCTGCCCCCCCTCAACATAAGCGCTTCTGGTCCATCGTTTCTGCCTATAAATTGTATAAGTTCAGACTATATTTATTAACAACAGATTAACCATCAACGATTTGTTATTTCAAACCTAGGATGATTTCGTTTGAATAAAGCCCCGGTGTCAACTCGGCCGAAATAATCAAAGCAACCCATGGTTAGATTTAATTGGAGAATGATGTACTCTGCGGATGAATTATTTATCCATTCTCCGGGATCCGGCTCAAATGGCGCGGAATTAATCTCCCCACGATTTTTCTTTTTTTAAGAATGATAAAAATCTGATCCATCGAAGAAGAAGAGGAAGAAAACAAAAATGCAGAGGAAAAGATCTTTAATGAAATTACCTCATGGTCAATTGAACTATTTTGCGACCCCCCCCCCCCCCCCTTCCTCCGTCCCCGGTAAAGAGAAAAACAGGAGAGTTTTTTTTTTAAAGAAAGAGGTAGAGGGTTTAACATGTTTGTGTGCGCATATTGAGTTTGTCTCAGACTTACGTGTTCCGGAAGAAATTGGCGTCACTAACAACCAACCATTGATTAAGCTGGCATGTTCACCTGCATGTAGTTAAGCCGCTGGCATTTTTGTTTTTACTCCTCTTTATTTTTCATCTTTTTTATGCAGACCTCCAGGTTTTGTTTGTCCCCCTATCCTATGTCTTGAGTTTCCCCCACTGCCAATCAGCGCCCTTCACCTTGTAAGAAAGTACTGCCATCGGGTATATTTCCTTAAGGGGTGGAGGGGAGCTTATTTTATAGGACATTGAACCGAACCTGTTTTTATAGTTCATTAATAGTTTATTACAAATTTTACGAATCCTATTCCAGCATCACCAGAAGTGCAAGTAAATAGAAGGTAACAAATATAATGATAATTGAGAAAGCACCATGGAATAACAACAAAGAGTTAAAAAAAATTAAAAATTAGAAGTTAAATTAGTAACCTTAAAAGTTATGCAAGAACTGTACAAACGGGGAGGGGGAAAAGGGAAAACCCAATTAACAGAAGCTAATAGCTAGTATTTTGCCATGGAATCTAATTGTTAAAAGTAGGCTGAATTTTTTGCAAGGCCAAACTTCAATAAGCACTAAAAGTAGCTAAGCACAACAAAATTATAGTTACCAGAATAAGGTTACCAGCCAAACTGCCATGTCACATGTACAGTTTATGACTGATATCCTGTTCGTTTCCGCTAAGCAGACAATTGTCAATAATCTCTGCTTAAGCAGCTCTATGAAATAGGGCCCAGTCCTGTGGTCTTGCTAAGCAATCTATACCAATGACCATCATTGTTTAACAGCATTCCGGACATCAATCCCTGAGCGGGGGAAATTCTTGCACTAGTCAGCTTTACAAATAAATCATCTCGGTGTAGACATTGAGCGTGACTTTCCGTCTCTCTCGTGAACCAGGGCTCACCTGATGGAATACATTCACAAGTCAATTGGTACCTATCGAATTACGTCTCATCTAGCTCATCACAAGTATTGTGATGCTGTATTGGTGTGCCCTGCATGAATATAGAGGTCAGCAAACACGGATCATCCCCCCCCCCCCCCTAAGGGATCTTTGTCCGTGTTTGAAGCCAGAATTCAGGTGTCCGATCTTTCCATTATATCATTTACAATATGCTTTGCGTGGGAATGAAAATGCTAAACCCGATTCACTTCACATGATCTTGATGCAAAATCTTGTTTCTGTACAAAAGTTAGTCAGCTTTCTTTGGGTTCAAAGTTTTTGTTTTCAAAATAGTAAGCAGACTCTGAAACGGCAGTTTGAAAAATAGTGCAACTACAATCTGGATTTTCTCCAAAAAGGAGATTTTTCTACGAATGGATTTGCGTACTAAAGTCAAGATCTTAAATGAACATTACAGAATTGGTTTTGATGCTGGCAGTGTAAGCACTTTATGTAATCCACCATATACATAAACTGACAACCTGGGTCATGACAAAATAGTGAAAAACTAGATCATTTTTCTCATCAATTATGACATTTCAGACAGAAATATTTCAAGGGATGTTTTCTACTATCATCATCATTAGAACGTGTAAGTTTTATGTAAATCTGTGATCTTCACGATTTTTGTTTCTTACCAACTCTGTATAACGCTCCTTTAAAATCAGTCGTCTTCAGAACGGGAGCCAGTGGAGGGACATGATGAGAGTTGGGATCAGGCTTTCATACTTCCTTATTTTTTGTTACTCCTTACAGTCGGTTTCTTGGCTTCTTACTATTGCGTTCTCTCTGGGCTACGGAGCCATGTTCAGCAAGATCTGGATGATGCACAGTCTGGTCACTCAGGAGAAATCGGAAAGTGAAGACGGACGAAGGAGGAGAAGGAAAATCAGTTTACAGGTGAGAGTTATGCCATTAACATTGTGAGGAGTCTGAGTCTTACACAGCATGGTTATGTGTTGGGCCGCTGTTAATGGACCGAGTACCAACAAATAATTGCTTCACAGAAACTGGTTACCAGCCAAAATTGTATAAAGGTTATCTCTGTAACTAGTGGCCCACTATTATTGTTTGCATAGTAAAGAAATTTGCTATGCAGTGTTTTCTGCTTAACAGCTTTATTGAATTGATTTTACGAAGCAGTAAGATTTATCTTAACTGTATAGCTTTGTAATTTTAGAAAGGTAACTCTTCATTCAACATGCGTAAGTGTTTTTAACGCCTACTCATGGTCGCACACATTTGTCAGGTTTGTGCTTGACCGAGTCACAAATTCATTTTTCATAGAACTTATGTTCTTGATATCAAATAATAAACCATAAGGAAACTGATTGGGTAAATTTGAAAAGCAGCTGAGCGTAACAGATAATGCTTACCAGAATAGCATTACCAGCCAAACTACTATGTTGCATAAACAATTTATCACTGGTATCCAGCTCATTTCTGCTTAGCAGACAACTGTTAGGCAACATTTTTTGCTTATAAGCAGTTCTATAAAATTAGGCCCACAACTTAAGCGCTCTGATGATTTTCCTCTATAAACAGAAGGTAGAAGTGTGGAAGATGAACTTGATGACAGGTGTCCTGCTCTAGTCGAAGACTTCAAACTTTTGCTTACCAGAACATGGTCACCAATTAAACTACCATGCCAAATACACAATTTGTGACTGGAATCCTACTCATTTCTGCTTAGCAGACAATCGTTAGGCAACATTTTCTGCTTAAGCAGGTCTATAAAATTAGGCCCCCAACTTAAGCGCTCTGATGTAATTGTTCCTTTCTATAAACAAAAGATAGAAGTGTGGAAGATGAATTTGATGATAGGTGTCCTACTCCTAGTGGACATTGTTCTCTTGACTGTGTGGCAAGCCATTGACCCAACGTCTGGTAGAGGACTTCAAAATTGTGACTGGTATCCTGCTCATTTCTGCTTAGCAGACAATTGTTAAGCAATATTTTCTGCTTAAGCAGCTCTATGAATTTGGGTCCGTAACTTTTGAGCTCTCTGATGTTGTTCCTCTCTGTGCAGAAAGTAGAAGTGTGGAAGATGAATTTGATGATAGGTGTCCTACTCTGGTAGAGGTAAATTTTGCTTAACAGAACATGGTTACCAATTAAACTACCACACATACACAATTTGTGACTGGTATCCTGCTCATTTCTGCCTAGCAGACAAGTATTTGACATTATTGTCTACTTAAGCGGTTCTATATGTTGTTCCTCTCTAAACAGAAAGTAGAAGTGTGGAAGATGAACTTGATGATAGGCGTCCTACTCCTAGTGGACATTGTCTTACTGACGGTGTGGCAGACCATCGATCCACTGTACCGTCTGGTAGAGGACTTTGCTAAAGAAGAAGTTTACGAAGAAGACTTGGAGATCCAACCCCAGCTGGAGCACTGTGAGGCTACACATTTACCCATCTGGTTGGGTAAGTGGAATTTTTCTGACCTATCTGGGTTATTCTTAGACATTGCTTTAAAGGCAGTGGACACTATTGGTAATTACTCAAAATAATTATTAGCATAAAAACCTACTTGGTGACGAGTAATGGGGAGAGGTTGTTGATATATAAACACATTGTGAGAAGTGCCATAGTTTTCGAAAAAAAATTATTTTCCACGTATTTGATTTCAAGACCTCATATTTAAAACTTGAGGTCTCAGTCCAACCATCTAAATGCACACAAATTCGTGTGACATGGGTGTTTTTTTCTCTCATTATTATCTCGTTATTTTATGCATATGTTGAGATACACCAACGCAACTGTGAAGGCTAGTCTTTGAAAATTACCAATAGTGTCCACTGCCTTTAAAATTGTAAGTAACTTTTAACCACTTCACTTTCGCCAAAAATGTTGGAACCCACATCCGAATGGAAAATTTCAGAAATTTTTAGAGCTTCTTGAGTAGTCACTTTCCTTCAAAAACCTCATCGACAAAATGAAATCTTGACTTTACTCATTTTTGCTTTAATCAAGTCACAAATCAAGTCCCTTTTTAAATGTAATAATAATAATAATAAGCACATCTACTATCTACTTTTGTGGTCTGCCTGCTATATTTAAAAAAAGATGATAAGGCACAAAATCTTACTTAACAAATTTCTACATCAAACGGTCGGGAACCAATCAAACACAATACACATAACATGTTTTTTTTTCTTTTCTTGTAACCTTATATATTTGGTTTGCGTTAACACCATGTGTGTATCAACTTGCCAGGTAGAGTTTGTTCTTAGAGAACTGTCTTGCTTTATTCTACTACCACGGAGTACATTGTTCGGGTGTTCAGGAGACTTCTCAGTTCTGAAAAGAACTGTCCTGCTTATTAACTATTAACTGGGCGGATGGTATAGAAATAGGCTGGGACTACTACTTTAGCTTATATGATCGTAATTAACTGTACTACCGTGGAGTCAGTTCTTGGATTGGTCTCAACGTTTCGACTAGCTTGCTCTAGTCATCGTCAGGAGACTTTATGCTAAGCGAGTTTTAGTGCACAACAAATTCTTCGGCATCGTCAGCTCTATGAAACAGTACCCAGGATAAAAGCGTTCGCTGTCGATTCCAAATGTTTTTGTATTCATCGAAAGTGCAATGAGTGTTCCATCCCAGCGCATCACAGTCCAAACATTATACCACATGCATACTGATCGGACGATGTCTTTTCAAATTACCATAATGAAAACATTCCTGATGTGCCTCGGACACATTAAGAAAACAACGACACACTCATAATTAGTCAGATATCTAGGTTGACACAGATTAAAAATAGCACTCTATCCAAAAACATTACACCAATTTTTTTTTTCTTTAAAGACACTGGACACTATTGGTAATTGTCAAAGAAAAGTCTTCTCACTTGGTGTATCTCAACAAATGCACAAAATAACAAACTTGTGAAAATTTGAACTCAGTTGGTTGTCAAAGTTGCAAGATACTAATCAAAGAAAAAGATTACCCTTGTCACACGAAGTTGTTTGCTTTCAGAAAACTACTTCTTTCTCAAAAACTACATTACTTCAGAGGAAGCCATTTCTCACAATGTTTTATACTATCAACAGCTCTCCACTGCTCGTTACCAAGTAAGGTTTTATGCTAATAATTATTTTGAGTAATTACCACTAGTGTCCACTGCCTTTAAAGGTATTATACAGTACTAGTAGAGCTGAATAAAATAGTTGTGATCAACCACATTTGTGAAACAACAAACCTGAAGAGAGAAAAAACGTAATCTTTTGTGTCAGTCAAGAGAAAATAGTAATAGATCCATGCCAGTTTTTTAGCAAGTAAACTCATTGTCCTTTGTTCTTGTTAACAACCGAAATCAGCTGTTGCAGGTTTTTTTTTTTTTTTTAAGATTCATTTTCTCGAATATTTCAGAGGGAAATATTTCACAGAAAAAAATGGTTCTAGTATGAACTTCATAATCAGTAAGCTATCAGACCTGAATTTTTTTTATTCTTACCAATTCTGTATAGTATCAGAAATGATTTGTATATAGTGCCAAAATCAACAACAAAATCAACATCAAAGGCACTCAAGACAGTTACATGAAATTAATTACAATACACTTGCTAAAAAAGATAACATTTGAGCAGTTTCTTAAAAATAAGAAAAGTCTGAGCATCCTTGATTTGATGTGGAAGAGTGTTTCATTCTTTTGGACCAGTAGAGTACCTTTAACCAGAACTGCTCAGAAATCTGTTGGCCTTATTTTGTGTTATCATCACGGGAAGAACTTCTGCCGTAGATTGGCCCTGATCATGTGACTGCCCGCCTCCCCCTCCGAGGTCTTACGGGGAAAACAGCACTTTGAAAGTCAACACTCACTCATTCGGGGAGAGTCAGAATTAAATAGGCCATGGGGTAGCACTCCATGTTTGACCTATTTATGTACGACGCACATAAGTTGACACTGATATTTTTGGAGGGCACTTGTCCGCTGCCAATTGTTTGGGCAGTGTTTAAGGTTGCAGGATCCCGACCGTCAAGATTGACTTGAATTACCCGACGGTTGAACATTCTTCTATAAACAAGCATGAGTGGCGGGCATTACGCTATCAGACAGGGGATTTTTTAGTGGAAGGGGTGATTTACATGCAGCATTTATTTACTTATGTTCTGGAGGGTCGTTTTGGGATGACTTGAAGTGAGGGTGCAGAGTCAGACCTATGTTTTTCAGGCTCGTGACCTTTTGTTTGTGACGATCGTTTTTGGGAGTGATATTTTATAACGCAGAAAAGTATTCATTATACAGCAGCAGCCTCCATGGGATTGTGCAATTGAACAGGATCAAAGAAACACTTAGTGGAATCGGAAAGGGTTTCTTGCTTATACAGAGCAGTTTAAAAGTAAAATTTCTTATACTAATCCTGTATAAAACCTTTAAACAGTAAAGCCCGGTTCAAACAACCTGCGAATGTGAATGCGATTTGAATTCCAATGCCCCTGGGCTGTTTTCGCAGCGAATGTTTCGCAGGAGTTGAGCACATTTCAACTCTTTCAAACTATTTATTGCGAACTTGTGACGTCAAAATTTGTATTGCCTCCGCAGGAAGTACGATCCAGACTTAATGGTCTGACATAATAATAATAATAATAATGATAATAATAATAATAATAATAATAATAATAATAATAATAATAATAAAACCATTCTTATATAGCGCATAATACCGTGAGGACCCTATGCGCTGTAAAAGGAAATCAACAATTATTGTACAAAGTAAACAGATATGTTTTTAACCGGGTTTTGAATTGTTCTTAAGTCTCAGCCTGTTTGACGACCTCTGGAAGACTGTTCCATAACTGAACTGCTGCATATTGGAAAGAGCGGGAACCGTACACCTTGGCCCAGTTTGCTCCAGAAGTGTTCTTTATTTCCCTTTTTTTCTTTTTTTTTTCTCTGCAGGTATCCTGTATGCCATCAATGGTCTTCTGCTTATATTTGGGTTGTTCTTAGCATACGAGACGAGGAACATGACCGTCAGGGATCTGAACGACTCTAGATACGTCGGCATGGCAATTTATAATGTAGCAGTAAGTATCACCATTCCTAAGCAAGTGTAATTCTCTCAGATCTAGACATTGTCACAGTTGGGCAGGGCAAGCTACAATCCTGGCCAAAATGCTTAGGTGAAGACTGCGCAAGGAGAGCCAACATTAAAAGGGGGCTCGGGAGCCGTGGGGGGGGGGGGGGAGGGCCCAACGAGATATGCCCGGGATTGTAGGGCAAAAACATCATTTTTTCCCTTCTTTTTGTTGTTGTGGGTTTTTGACTCGTCAAACCATTTATTTGTGCACTTTGATCACATTGTTGGGAGGGGATAGGTTCTGGGCCATACCCACCATTTAAATATGTTCATTAACTACCACTTTTCATTGGCAGATATTTTTCGTGCAATACCTTAGATAAAAGCTTTTAAATTTCTCAAATCTATTAAAGTAGCAGTAACAAGATTTTAATATAATCTGACCTAGCATCATGCCGAACTGTAGCATGGTCTTGCCTTTTCTACCTCAAGTAAAAGTTGGGGGAGTCTGTCTCATAGGCTAAAATCTGTGACAGGCTATTTACTCTTTTTTGATTTTTTTTTGTCGTTTAGCATTTTGCAACAGCTGATTTTATTTCTCGTTAAAATAAAACTGTCACTGAAATAATGTTTTTTTTATTCTCTCCACAATTGAAAAATAAAACTGATTTTTGTTTCTTCCTATTTTTTTCCCCCCGTTTTTCTTCCTCGAGGTGTTGTGTATAATTACAGCTCCAGTAACAATCATTATTCGTAGTCAACAGGATGCGGTCTTTGGGTTTGCTGCCCTCACAGTCGTCTTCTGCTCATCTATTACGCTGATTTTAATTTTTGTCCCAAAGGTAAGATTGCCTAGGCTCAAACAAAAAAAACTGCGAGAATAGGGTAGAGAGAAAAAACAAGCCCTTAACCATAAACAAACCTCCCTTAATATTTTGAATATTATTTGTGTTTTTCCTGTTCACCAAGGTGTGTGAATACAGTGTCCACTTGCTGAGAAAACAGCAAAAATCTGTCAGGGTATTTTCACAAGAATGCCAAATCCACCCACATTTAATAGCGAATTGATAGCGGGTAGCAATCGCATCTCTGTCCGCATCATTCGCGAACAAACACCGACTCTCAGACATCTGAGAAACTGTTCTTGCATGAATCGTTTCTCAGGTTCAAATGTTGTTTTGGGGGGTGAACAATTATCCAGACCCTATTCAAGGATATCCTACCTCAAGATAGTCTGCTTCTCAACAAGTAAGTTTTTATACTTTACCCAAGGGAAGGTATACGTTTGGTAATCACTCTTAAAGACAGTGGACACTATTGGAAATTACTCAAATAATTTATTAGCATAAAACCTTACTTGGTAACAAGTAATGGGGAAAGGTTGATAGTATAAAACTTTGTGAGAAACGGCTCCCTCTGAAGTGACATAGCTTCCGAGAAAGAAGTAATTTTCCACGAATTTGGTTTTGAGACCTCAGATTTAGAGTTTGAGGTCTCGAAATCAAGCATCTGAACGCACAACACTTTGTGTGACAAGGTGTTTTTTCTTTCATTATTATATCGCACCTTCGACGACCAATTGAGCTCAAATTTTCACAGGTTTGTTATTTTATGCATATGTTGAGATACACCAAGTGAGAAGACTGGTCTTTGACAATTACCAATAGTGTCCACTGTCTTTAAAGGGAAGGTATAAGTTTGGTACTTACTCTTAACATTTATGGAAATACAAATATCTGGTAAGCAGCCTACAGCAGCTTTTGATAGGATAAAGCATTCTGATACACCTTTGCTGTAATTTGGATATTTAAAAAGATACAAGTTTTTATGGGCCAAAATGTAAATCTGAGAACCATTTCTTTTAGTAATGCTTCTGAAACTAAAGTAATCTGAAGCCTAAAATGGGGACCAAAAATTGGCTTGGCGTCCACACCAGAAAGCTGGCTACATGTTTTTAATCCCAAACCTTAAGTTCGAAAAGTTCTTACTTCATCAATTTTGTTTTCTTACACTTTCAACAGATGCTTTACATCCATAAGAATCCGGATGGGGTGTACACCAAAAACATGCCGGGTCTAGCGGCTCCAAGTAGAGAAGATGAGGAGAAACATCAGAGACTGTCGGCAGATAACGTAGAAATCAAAAGACAAATTGCAGAAGTAAGTTATTATGGCCATTTAGAAATCAAAAGACAAATTGCAGAAGTAAGTTATTATGGCCATTTAGAAATCAAAAGACAAATTGCAGAAGTAAGTTATTATGCCAATTTAGAATTCAAAAATTCAAATTGCAGAAGTAAGTTATTATGGCCATTTAGAAATCAAAAGACAAATTGCAGAAGTAAGTTATTATGCCAATTTAGAATTCAAAAATTCAAATTGCAGAAGTAAGTTATTCTGGCCATTTCGAAATCAAAAGACAATTTGCAGAAGTAAGTAACTATTATGGCCATTCAGAAGGAACCTGGCGAAGGAACCCAGATTACAATTTCATCAAGCAATTTAGCATCCAGCAACATAACATAAAGTTTACATTGTTGTGACTGGTGCCCTACTCAAGTTTTGCCTTGCAAAAGAAAATTTATCAAGCAGTACTTTCTGTGCTTAACAGCTTTTTGGAATTGAACCCAGAACTGAGAAGTCTCCCAAAATGTTGTGTCGAAATGCAAGTATTTTGACGCGATTCCATTTCAAATGAATCATTGGTTCACAAGGTCATTCTAAACTGCATAAAAGTATCACAAGTTCAAAGAAGATTGAGGGGAGACCGATTGGTATATCAGACCTGATGCCTTATTTGCACCTTACGACAGGATGGGTCATAGTGATGCAGGTGCGTAGAGTGGATCAACCACAGGCCTGATAACGATGTGTCAGATTCTTTCAGTTTGGTGACATTTGTTTGAATGCAGGAAGAAAAATATAAAGATGGACGCCCATTGATAAAACTTTACAGACCCCATGGATAGTACCTTGGCTTAGATAACAAAAAATTGCCTTGGATGAGCTCACAGTTTTTGTATTTGTTTTTGTTTTTCCTGCGTGTAGAGAGAGAGGCGGATAAGACAGCTCGGAGACCTCATTACACAGCGTACAAGAAACATTCCCTCACCGACTTCCACCCCGAAACTCCAAAAACGCAGCCCCTCGACGGGACGCCGATCACGGACTTCCTTTGGGCCGGACAAGCTCACCCCGCCGACAATGTCCTGCGAGGACAGTGCATTTGTCTCGGTGGGCGTCGGCAGCTCAGCCCTCTCCGCCTCGCTGCCGAGGGGTCACCGGAACTCTGCAGCGTCGGAGGAGGAGTTCTCAGAAACATATATTTGACGCCAGGGGCGAAAGCAACTACAGTGGATCCCCATGGAGACTATTGTGGTTGAGGAAGGAGACGACAAGATGGACTGACGTCAAGAGTGGAGTTTCTACGCCGGACGTTTTTTTGTACACACACTTGTTCATACTTCTGAATGCTTTGAAGTGCTTTCCATGCGGGGCGTGTCGTGACACACACACCCTCTCTTAAAACTTGTTCTCTGAGTAAAAGCAACAATCAGTGGATATGAAAAACACTCTCTTTATTGTGAGGTTCACTGAAGGATGTGGAAAAGCAACAAATTATACGACCCACCTGGAGAAAGAAGAGCCATGTCCTTGGAGGTGTTTGACTGACACGATGCAAGCTGGTTTGTTTTAGGATTCAAGCATGCTGTTCTAAGATCAGGGGAGAAAGTGTAAGTTACTACATCAACATAGGACGTTTGACGAGGATCATTTGTATGCAGGGGAACACTGTCATGTAGGAGATCATGCCTGACAAACAAGTTCGCAGTTAAACCAAGGAATATTTAGACATGGATACCAGCGCAAGTTTGGGTTGTGTTGTTACGGCTTCTTTGCATTTTATATGGCATAATGTCATGAAGCTCCTAAGCGTGAAATTCTGCTTATAGAATTCTGCTCACCAAGATTTTTTCTAGCTGTGATTGTTTGTGCTTACAAGCTTTATGAAATTTGAGACCAGATGAATGGTTTATGAATCAGAGAGCTTATGGTGGCAGCAGACAGTCCAATGGAGTGTGGTCAAGCATCCATTCCTTGAAGTCATCTTGAGTCTTCTTGACAAATAAACAAAACAAAACTGAACGACCGTAGTAGACCCCTGTCTGATGACCTCGCAGTTTGTTTACCGAATCCCCATAGAAAATTAAACCAGGTCCACACTGGGATCATACGGGAGTTCATACTGTGTTTCCGGCGGGATTCCTGTCGGGATAACTCACAACCGGGATTCTGGCGGATTTTATTTTGTGGCAAACAATGATAAATAATCTGTGACATCATCAGTTCTAAGATTGACTTATTAAAGGACTTATTAAGACAGAAAAATTGTTATGTAAGTTGTGTGTGTGCAGTGGCATAGCTAGGAGGGCCCAGGCCCTGGGCACCACCTTGGGGGGGGGGGGGGGGGGTGCGCCAAGTCGATCATGGTTGGGTTGTGGTTATTGCCAGTGTCTCAAATGGATGCTAAGATTCCCAAAGACAACAGGTGTGGAATTACACAGAGGTCATGGCCTCTGTTGCCCCTGGTCTTTGCCTTGGAGGGCCCCCTCAAAAGTTCCCATAGTCTTTTAAGATTTTCCAATAGAAGTGCCCTTTGCAAAACGAAAATGGCCTTGCCCTCTCAAAGATGAAATTCCAGACCTGGGATAAGGTGAGTGAAGGTGGCAGCATCCTCTACCCTTACTTCCGGGTGCTCCTGACCACTAGCTATGCCATCTGGGCCCAATTTCATGGCTCTGCTTACCGTAAGCTCAAGTTTTGGCTTCTGCGTGTGCGTACTCCGCAGGCATTCTACGCTTACAAGGCTAGCGCAGAAATTTGGCGCTTGCACATAAGCAGGGAATCGTGATCGTAAGCGTAGATTTTGGCAGTAAGCAGAGCCATGAAATTGGGCCCAGGTTTGTGTTTATATAATACATATATACTCCACATACAGCTGCACACTATGGTCTACAAAGCTCAATTTTATAAATCTGCTAACCAAACAAACCTGAAGCAAGGACAATTCTTGCTAAATAGCAGTAACGCGGGTTACCAGCACATTGCAGGTAAGCAGTTCCCGCAAAGTTTTGATTAGTGGTTATAGTTTCTGCTTAGCAGGTTTATAAACATTTTAAAAAGAGAGAAAGAATCCAGACTATCATTGTAGAGATATTTTAAAGCAATCATGTTACTTCTATTACATTATATAAATATGTGTAAATTTGTTCGCCCCCTAATGTTTTCCATATTTTATACTCAAGATATGTAAATTTATGAAATCAGTATAAGGTTTATGCATCATATCATTGTATCATTGTTGTACCAAAAAAATGAGTTGATTTTTTAGTTGATGTCCTTTGTTTCTTATAAAAAGTTATATGTCCTTTTGAAGAGACCTGTAAAAAAGATTTTTTTTTCTTCTTTTTTAATGAAATAGTTGCGGATAATCCTTTTGGAATAATCTTTTTAGGATTAAAGGCAGTGGACACTATTGGTAACTACTCAAAATAATTAATAGCATAAAAACTTACTTGGTAACAAGCAATGGAGAGCTGTTGATAGTATAAAACATTGTGAGAAATGGCTCCCTCTGAAGTAACGTAGTTTTCGAGAAAGAAGTAATTTTTTCTACCAATTTGATTTCGAGACCTCAGAATTAGATTTTGAGGTCTCAAAATCAAGCATCTGAACGCACACAACTTTGTGTGACAAGGGTGTTTTTTGCTTCCATTATTATCTCGCAACTTCGACGACCAATTGAGTTCAAATTTTCACAGGTTTGTTATTTTGTGTATATCCTGAGATACACAAAGTGAGAAGACTGGTCTTTGACAATTACCAATAGTGTCCAGTGGCTTTAAGTGACATCAATGCCAGCATGGTTGGTAAGGCCTGTAAATGAACACATCCGATGTCGGTTCCAGCGATGCAGGGAAGGCCCAAACACCCCTTCCAACTGATCATGGTGAACCTGTATATATATAAAGGGAAAGTATACATTTGTTTTATTTGACCATTCAATAAGTTTAATCCTATATAAATGTAGATTATATAGAATAAAACTAACCTGTGAAAATTCTTTTTCAAAGTTTTGTTTAAATATCGCAGAAAATCTGGAGTGGTTATGTCCGCGTAGGAAGAATAATTCGTAATTTGATAATCTGAGCAACGTAACATTTCTCAGATTTCACATTTTTGGGGATAACATTTTATATATTTTATATCCATAACCACATTTACTTCGAAGTGAATTGATTCTCAAAATGCTTTCTTCCACCGAAAGCTAATGTACTTCAGAACCAAGTAAGTTTTTATTGGTATTAATCTTAAGAGTGATTACCAAATGTATACCTTCCCTTTAATTATCTAAAAACAACCTGTAAAAGTCTTACATCAAAAGTCAACTTCTGATTTAAGGCGAAGTGTTGAAGTCAAGAACTTTTCAGTCAAACTGATCTGCCGTCAAATTTACCAAGCTCTTCCTAACTTGAGACTAATCTTAGGACTTATAGGACGAGTCCCAACCCTGCACTGTAGCATGCAGACCTTAAGATTAATCCTAAGTTAGGGCGAGTTACTCGTCCTAACTCTTTGTGAAATCGACCCAGGTATTGCCAGGTACCAGAGTGGCCGAGGGTAGCCATGTAGTACTCAAGTATGAGTACTTGGGCCATCTACTCTAGTACGAGACAAGTGTCCAAGTACCGATATCAAGTACTTCGTCCAACAACAGTGCGCCCTCTAGTTCTTATAGATAACTCTATGGGCTGGAAAGAACATTAGTCTGGTAACCTTTCAGCAACATGACTTAATATTGGTGCTGTTGAAAGGAAACCAGATGAAGTTTACAGCTAGCTACCTGTTGAGCTTCTCAGCTAAAAGACCCAACTCTGATCTGGAAAAAGATTTGCATGCTGTGAACCCCAGGGCCCAATTTCATAGAGCTGCTAAAGCAAAAAATTCATTGCTTAAGCAAAAAATTCATTGCTTAGTAAAATCAGATTACCGGCCAAGACTCCACTCAATTGTTATGCTAAGTAAACAACAGCTAAATACTAGTCATAAGCAATGTATATGGCATGAAATTTTGGCCAGTAGGCCTAACATGTGTAAAATAAGCGAGCTATTTTCGTGCTTAAGCAGCTCTATAAAATTGGCCCCTGGACACATATTTTATGAAATATTCAAGGTTTTGTGTCAACAATTTTAGTCCATACTGTCTACAGAAAATTATAAATTTTATGTGTGATTTTTAAGTGTGTAAATTAGGCTCTATTTGTTTGAAAGTTAAAATAAAAACAACAAAAATGTCTTTCATTATTAAATTCTTTATTAATTAGTCTAGTATGCCTCGATTATTAATACTTAAAAAGAAAACTTTCATCAAAAAATTGCTTACAGATGATAATTTAAACTTAATTGAATCTTGCCGTTGGGGGCT
The DNA here is from genome assembly GCF_902459465.1 of Asterias rubens. Taxonomy (NCBI): domain Eukaryota; kingdom Metazoa; phylum Echinodermata; class Asteroidea; order Forcipulatida; family Asteriidae; genus Asterias; species Asterias rubens. The sequence goes on along the minus strand of NC_047080.1, from coordinate 8,179,850 downwards.
TTCTTGAAATCTTCCAGTCGACAGGTTTTGTTGTGTTTGTGTTTGAGTAGTAGACAAAATTAATCAAACAGAATCTTGCCTTAGAAATTTAAATTACTTTAAGGGGACCTGAATTATGAACAGTATTAGTTTCTCAGGTTAATTTAATTTTCTTACCCTGTTAAAAAACGTTTTCGTCTAAGATTTATCTACAATGAAGAGGGTCGTATCAGTAACAAATGTTTCAAAAGTATCCATACTCAATTTCCTACAATGTTAATTATGCAGAGTTCCATTAAAGGAACACGTTGCCTTGGGTCGGTCGAGTTGGTCTTTGAAAAGCGTCCTGTAACCGTTTGTTATAACATCGATATGGTTAGAAAGATGTAAAAGTAGAATACAATGATCTACACAAATATGCCTCGAAATTGCGTGGTTTTCGTTTAACCTCGTCGACAAACACGGTCGGTCATTTATGGGAGTCAAAACATTGACTCCCATAAATGGCCGACCGTGTTAGTTCGCGACGTAAAATGAAAACCGTGCAATTTTGAGTGATACTTGTGTGGATCATTATATTCTCCTTTTAAAATATCTTTCTAACCATATGCATTTCATAACAAACTGTTTCAAACGCTTTTCAAAAGTATCAAGTATTGGAGTAAAGTCTCAAGTTGCTTAGGGCTAGTCTCAAGTCAAGTATCAATCATTGTTACTAATCTCAAGAAAAGTCTCAAGTCTTGGAGTAAAGTATCAAGTCTCTAAGAGCTATAGTCTCAAGTCAACTATGAATTATACTTTACCCATGTCCATTTAATCCATTATTATTATACAGAAATAAAGATAACAGTATGTTACTTAAACAAACATTGTGTTTTACTGTGTCTTCATTTGTTTGTGAGAGAATGTGTAGTCAAGATAATATCAACACACAGAGCTCTGGCGCTACCCCCAATAGTTTAGATATAAGTCGAGTGGTGTCCTCAAATCACGATGGTTCCTCAAGCCTTTCTGTCCCCCATTGCTGACTTGAAATCTGCTGATTCAAGTCCTGTGTCGATTTTAAGAATGTCGGTGTAAGTAAGTGCCGGTCTACCAGGTTTCCTCCTCCCATGGTACAGCATGCTAACGACAAGTAAAACATTGTCTTAAGCCAATATATGGCTAATCAGGCCGGTGTCGGATGCAATTGTGTTCGCCATGCAATACTGTCCGGTCCGGACACTTTTGCATATGCAATCGTGTCCGTCCGGGACTATGCAAAAACCGTCCGGCGGGCGGACATGTACATGACTGAACATGCACTGAACCTACGTACATGCATCATATGATTGCAGCGAATACCCAACGGCCGAACATTTCCCATGTCATAATTGACATGCTCGTAAAAAAAGTGGCGAACGTGTTCCGTCGACCAAGGGTGTTTAATTTACTGCAAGGATGGTTTTGCACGGGGGCAGACACAACTGTGTCCAGGCGGACACAATTGCATTATGCAGCAGCCTCCGGGCGGACACGATTGCATATGCAAAACCGTCCGGCGGACATTATTGCACTTGCAAATGATGTCCTCTGGTTCCCTGCTTCTGTAAACAACTCATCTATGCAACTCCGCCAACGAGCACGGTTTGGTATGTTTCACTGCAACACCAAAAGATTCCAAAACAGCCCCTTGCCCTACCTCACCAAGCTCCTGAACTCCTAAAACCATGTTAATATAATTGCTTAATTTTCTGGTCTTAAATGTATACAAATGTAGTGAACCTGTTTGTACATATCTGGCAGGCCATTGCTTTTGTGATTTTTGTGATTTTATTTTTTTTTATCAAATGTTCACTATGTATTTTCTATTGTAAAGCTTTTTAATAACTAATGTTATATTTTTTTAATTATTGTAAATTATGCCGCTATTCAGCGGTATGCTGCGATGGCATTTTTGAATAAATAAACCAATCTAAATTATTGCATAGAGGACATAATTGCATACGACACCGGTGTGTATAACCCGGTTTCATTGGCACAGAGACCGAGAGTAATATTCCCCCGGACAGGATGCCAGTCCCGATGCAAACTAACCATTTGCACGCCTTATTTTTATCCTGGATTTATCTGGTTGTGGTCCAAATAGGGTGACAGAAACTTTTTTTTATAGAAAACCAAAAGACCAAAAAAGCAATCCTGGTGGTGGAGCAGATCAAGGAAATATTTCTTGAAATTGTGGCTTTGATGATGCACTGGAACAATTAACAGCAGTGGCAGCCATCTTAAGTTATTTTTCAAAGGATAATTTTATACTATCTTTCTCATTAATATTGATTTCATGTATCTCACATTCATGCTTGTATCGTCATTTTGGTTTTGGCTGGATGCAAAAGTTTGTCACCCTGCAGTGCAATGACCCCAGACTCAGATCAATTCTGAATGAAACTATTATCTTCTCTTTTTAGTCCAAAGTTCTAACAAATATACAAAATATACACATACGGATCGAACAATAACATAATTGTTTACATACCGTAAATATAAAACCTGATTAAAAGTTGAGCGGGGAATGCTGAGGCAAAACAAGTTACAGAAAAGGGCTAGGATACAAGAACTTGAACCAGATAATACTAACATGGTCAGGATTTATCGGCTCGCTTATTAGGCAGGGAGGAACATTTGCAGGCTCCAAAAACACATCAGGATCCTTTAAAAAAAATCAAATTCTAGGATGATCATGATTTATCGGTTCCTTAGTAATGCACGGTGGAACATTGCGGACGTTGAGAATAGCCTTACGTCAGGAAGTTCTTCGGCAACGTGAGTGGTCAATAGTTTCGAAAAAGTTTCACGAGGAACAGGTGAAGACTTGCACTTATTCACCAAAGAGGGCGCTCGACCTCGGAACACACACACACCAACAAAAAAAAACGCAACCCCCGTTACATAAGTTGAGTCCTCTTTATCGTCAGCTGGAGTTTTGTGCTAAAATAGAGCTGCCGCACTCGTGCAAATAAGTCATTATTACAAAAATAGAGTTGTGATATAATATTATTTGTCAGGCTGTCGTATGGTCATACCTCTGGACGGAATGCTGTGAAATTGTACGTTCAGTTTGCGTAGCAAAGTAAACATTTTCGATCAACGAAGGAAGGTAAACTTGGCTGGACATCGGAAACACCACTCACTCAGCAGACAGTTTTGGGGGGTATGTATTGCGTTTAGATAGCCCACCTTGTTGGGCTGTGCATGGCTATCTTTATCATATTAATAGTCGCCATTCCTGTGATAAGACCGATGTTAAAAGACCGCCATTACAGCCCAACAATGTAGGCTATTGCGTTATGTGCTGGCATGGATGGAGGTACTCCTACTAGAACTATTTCGGTTTCGTCCGGCTATCGTCTCTCGTAACCTCATAGACGAACATCTGTCACGCGTTTAACCACCCATGGTTCAATTCATTTTTAAATCAGAAATCTCTCTTTTTTTTGTTTTAATCTCGCCAAAATTAGGCTCTATGTGTCCTTTGAGATCTCAATGTGCCGGGGGGGGGGGGCGACCAGAGAATCCACCCCGCAATCTCAAAAATTGTTAAAAATGATCAATTCTTACGGTAAGAATTTATCATTTTTAACAGGCCCAAAATACTAGTCCCCTATAAGGCTCACAGGGGAGCCTTATAGTTTCTAGGAAGTAGCCTTATGATATCTCTGGATTCTAATATAGCGGTAGCCATAATGCCTTAGGACAAAAATGTAAGTAATTTGGGGTAACTTTCCGTGTGGCGCCACCACTTTTTCACTCATTTTTACAAAAAGGGATATATCAATGAGGTAAATTAGATACTATATTATTTCATATCGAATGGAAAAGTGGTGGCGCCATGCGGAAACTTTTCCGTAATTTGTTTAGTAGTAATTGAATAATATTTTTGATTTATTTTGCATGCCATAGATAGGCCCTACTAGCTTCTGAATATTCAATAAAATACCAACCAATGAAAGGTGTGAAAACATATGACGTTGCTCCAATGCCGTGCTTGCATTTAAAAGCACTGTTAATGGCGGACTGTCTCTCGCATCGTAAAACCAAAACTTAAAAAATTTCAACACACGACTGTAAGTGTTATTGTTAAAAAATTTGATAGATGATTTGAAAAAAAAAACCATTTAGTTTTTGATTGTGAAAAATTTTCCTGTTATCCTACTGACAACACATGACACCAGGATACTTTTAGTTTATAGTAGATCCAGTTACTGGGGCACTTTTACTGGGGTTACTTAATCATGAAGGTAGAAATGGTCTATTTTTATGGTCTTCTCTTTTCGATATTAAAGTGCACTGGGTTCTTTTACGTATGCGTTTTACACAACACACGGGACCAACGACTTTACGTCCATTAGGCCTATGTGGGCATATCAGAGTGGACCTTGTGCATTGACGTCATCCAGCCGCCATCTTAGAGGAAAAACGGTGACGAAACAATCGAGACGCACAGATTTGTACGCGCAGCGCACAGTATTGGCCAATGAACAACCTCCTTTTGACCTCTAGGTGAGGGCGCCGTACTGCAATGACGTCATGTGCATAAGGTCTATAGACCTATCCATAAAGCTCTGCGCCATTGCGTATTCACCAATCACAACTTTAAAAAAATTAAGTTTGACAGACATGTGTACGCGTATATTGGCGCGTGCAGCAGAGCTGTGCGGAATGGCATTGGAGAGGCTTCTGTGTTCTTGCTCCACGTGTGCTGTGGGCAGAGCCTAATGGATCGGTCTATTTTTTGTGTGAGCAAAATACATTGTGCCAAAATACTTTCTGCCTCCAGTACAGATTTCCCCTATAGAATCAATCAATCAAAATATTATCCACTGTGCATTTATCCGTGACACAGCTAAAGATAAGGATGTCGCAGAGATTCAGTCATAAGTCCGTTCAACTTATTGCATGGCCCCATACACAAACAATTTGGAAACCAGGGCCCAATTTCATAGAGCTGCTAAGCACAAAAATTTGCTTAGCTTGAAATTTTTGCCTTGATAAAAACAGGATTACCAACCAAATTTCCATGTGAGTTTCAAGATAAGCAAACAACAACTTAATACCAGTAACAAGCAATATGCAACAAATGGGAATTTGGTTGGCAATCCTGTTTTTATCAAGGAAGAAATTCCGTGCTAAGCTAATTTTTGTGCTTAGCAGCTCTATGAAGATGGGCCCTGGCGTAGAAGCTTCACTTCAGCAATAAAGACCCCATAATTATACATGAATAATTTTGTTGATCCACTCAGCCTTGGCGGATTTCCAAAAGAGTTGATTTATTGTCCACTAAAATTGGATAGCATAATGTCCCATAATAGGGCATTACGTATGAATCTCGTATGGGAACATATTTTGCTGGGGTAGGCCTACTACGTACTATCCCATTTGTGTCGACATGATTGTAATTCATTGCCCTGTTAGGTTGGACCATTTCGCACCCACCATTTCTACCTCCATGGTGGGACGCTGGATAGGCTAGACCCTATACTCAGCGTTGTTTTTAAGTTTGTTTACTTATATGATCTTCCCATCAAGGGGACTCAGCAAGCAAACTCCCACAAGGGATACAAACACCAAGCTGGCAGCAGCCAATCCCTCTCATACAAACATTGGTTTAAGGTCTATGATTATGAATTGCACAAACAAAGAAATTGTGATCCAGTAACTCGACAACAATATTTATTCTAGTCATTGTGCTGTTAGCCCCAGCAGTGCTATCTGTAGCCTACATTGTGGTACTGATTCCCGGGTATAAAACTTCCTACAAAGTGAATTAAATATCAACTTATGTTTGTTCATATTTATACCTATAAGAAGCTGACATTTTGTTCATGTATAACCGATAAACCGTGGTGGCACTTTATATATTCCAGAAATTAAAATGCAGATCCGCGCTTTTGTTGTAAACATCATCCTATGCTGATGGACATGTGAGCATGCCCAAAATGCATCTCAGATTGACTTTCATGTCAGCTGGAGCAAAGTATTAGATTTGTGTTTATGGTCAGAAAGGATGACTGCAAAGTTTACATATGTACCTCTAACCCTTGTTTTTTGTTTTAACCCCAACCAGGTTGTAAAATGGCTGAAGGACAGAAAGACGTCAATGACAAAGGTATAGAACAATGTCCCTAACATAGAATTATCAGGGTGGTTTTTTTTGTAACGTAATGTTGTTTTACAGACAATATTATCAAGGAAGACACAATAAAAGTCGCCTGTGAAAATTTCTGTTGATTATACATGTAGTGTCTACAGCCATGACAGCATTTATAAACTCGCTGTCACAGTGTTTTCATGAAGGGCGTTGAGTCCATCCACTTTTGGTGAGGTCAGGCGCAGACCCACACTCTGGCCTTGAAGACCTTTCGTTTTTTATTGCAACATCACAGCCCCGAGTTTTTTGCCAACCGCAGTTGGAAAACTATAGAGAACCATAAATGAAAAATAAAAACAGATAGCCCAAGTTTGTAACATGTCACACAGCTGTTCAAAAATAGTTTTGAATTTGTTGGAAACAAAGTAACCAATCGAGAATTTCTTAACAGATTGGAAGTTTGCAAAAATTTTTGTACTTGTCAGAACATGGAGGAAGGAAGAGAAGGAGTTCGAACTAAGAGACTAACCACAGAGTAACAAAAGAAAACCCTGACAATGCCCCTGTCTGACAAGTGGAAAAAGATAGGAGACCTCCAGCTGGACGACCGATTAACGAGCGGGATTAGATCTCTTTGTACAGAACGTGTGGTACCGCCACTCTGCACTGTTGCCTGCGTGTTAAGATGAATCATTGGAGACAAGAATTGCGAAAATACACAGTTTTCGCATTTGTTGTCTTTCATGGATGCGCACATGGTACAAACGATTGCGTTATTATTTTCCGGTTCTTTCGTTTTTTTTCACATGAGAATCGGTGTTGTAGAAGGTGAGTTGTGATTGACTTCTTCATTTACCGTTTGTGGTGTTTTCATGGAAATATCATAACATATTTTTACATTTTTTGTGACTTTCCGGTCACTGGCAGTGGTTCAAAACTTGGGTATTAGCACACGAGGGTGGTTTGTTTTCAATTGTGTTTTTTCGTTTTGGTAAGCGAAAGCGCCAACAATTTTTATCGGGTCTCAAAAAAGTAGTTTTTTCTGTATTATATCCATACGACATACGACGCCATAGTTGCATGAAGAACCAAGTGCGCACGCGCAAACTCACAGATGCCAGGTCGCCCATTGTTTGTGTAAGGTATGTGGGTGATTACGAGGTGTCTTTAAACGACCACGGTACCACAGGTTCGACTTTTGAAGTCCCCTCGTTCGTACTCCTTCTCTTCCTTCCTCCATGGTCAGAACGTCTGTTGACACGATTGAATGCTTTTTGGCATCCATGCAAAACAGCACGTTTTGTTTATTAACGGTTGTAATATACAAAAGTATGACCCTTTCTTGTAATTCTCTGCCCATGTTTAGTGTGTCTCATCACTGGTGCCAACAGAGGCATTGGACTGATCGCCGCTCATAAATATGCAGCAGCTCGGTATGAGGTCATCATGGCCTGCAGAGATGAGGTCAAAGGTCAGGAGGCTGTCGGAGAAGTTCAGAAGGCCAATCCAACGGCCAAAGTCAGTTTTCTGAAGGTGGGTAAAGTTCTTTCTATTTGAAGTGAGAAAACTGGTTTACCAAACTAAAATGATGGGTGATAAAGCTAGATGTATTTCGCTAGGGGTTAGCGATTAATAGTGTAGAGGTAACTTTAATAGCCAAAAATGAAGTTAGCCCCTACTCTCCCACAATAAGAATGCTTGCTAACTGAGTGAACCAGAAACACAGTGGTTGTCCCCTACTCTGTCGCTCTTTGTGTGAAACGAAGCATATCATGGTAGGTGACTGCCTGTGCATGACACACACAGGAAAGTCTGGGTGATATAAACATCAGCCTTCAAAAACTTTTAAGAAAATCCAAAATTGTTCTAAGGGTTCAAAACCATCCGCCGTAAATCTGTCCAAAACAAATTGTTGATAAACACGCCATACAATGTGAAGTGGTTATTCCACATTATTTATGAATAAGTAGGATTTGAAACTTTGCATGGTGGAAACAAGATAGTGTAAAGTCATAATTATTGTTGTGTTTTTTACTGGATCAAAAAATTTTCAGTGGCTTTTACTAAATGTGTTTGATTGATTATATATTCATCTTTTTACTTGTACATGTATCTTTATTATTATTATTATTATTATTATTATGGATCTTATTTTGGACCTTTTAATTATTTTGTTTTTGTGGTTAAAATGTTCTTGTTGTAAAGCGCCTGGGAGCATTTTTAATGGATTTGGCGCTATATAAATGTTTTTTGTTATTATTTTATTATTATTAAGTCTGCAGTAACACCATGTCATGATAAACTCTAAATGAGTTGGGGTGGTTCGTTCTGAAAAGAACCGTTGGTTTTAGCTCAACTTTTTTGTATTATTTGTGAAGTTTAATTTCCCATTTTTTCCTTTTCTATCTTTAATTATTGGGATCCTGCCTTCACAGCTTGATCTCGGCTCTTTGAAATCAGTGCGGGAGTTTGTGGATAATTTCCATGAATTGAAAAAGCCTCTCCATGTTCTGTGTAATAATGCTGGGATGACATCAGGTTTCTCGAACGGCAAAGGGCCGTTTAAGACCGAGGATGGTTTTGAGGTCACATTCGGAATCAATCATTTGGGTAAGAAGTTGTTTATACATCTCAGGCCTGTTTGCTTCGTTTTTGAAAGGGCAGGGGCACCAAGGCATTTTTTCCTTGGTAAAGGGCCCATCAATGAGGAAATTGTAAAAAGGGCACCAAGGCAATGATCAGGGGCATGGAGGGATGGTAATGATCCAAGGATGCCTCATAAGTGAAGTTAATTACTGTAGCTCGCAAGCCTGAGGAAACCTGTAAAACAGGGGTGCTTGCTACGTGAACCAGAAACGCAGGGGTTAAACCCTACTCTTCCACGGTATGGGCACTTGCTATGTGAACCAGAAACAAAACCACCACTCTTCCACGATAAGTATTTTGAGTTCTTTGAACCAGAAATGGGTTAATTTTGACTCCACAAAATGGCCAACCCTGTTAGTTCGCAAAGTAAAAGGATAACAAAGCAAGTTCCAGCTTATTTGTGTTGATCATTATACTCTACTTTTAGAACATCTTTCTAACAACACAAACTTTTATTTATAATAAAAAGTTTCAAATGCTTTTTATAGACCAACTCACTCAAATCCAAGGCAACGTGTCCCTTTAAGACAAACTGGGTAAATAATATGTTTTTACACCTGATCTTTGACCTGTGACCTTACAGGTCATTTCTTGATGACCTTGCTCCTGATGGATGACCTCAAGAAGACGGCATCAGAGTGTGGTGAGGTGCGAGTTGTCGTGACAACTTCTTCATTACACGATCCTGAAGCTAAAGGCATGGGAGGTACAGTACGCCTCACACATATTTTCCCTTTTTTACCAATTTATGTCGGTTTTCTGAAAAAAAAATTCCATGCCCACCAGCAGTATTATTTGTTTGAGCTTTATAGAGCTTATTGAGATTAACCTGGTTCATGCTTCCTTTGAATGTGAATGGGATATGAATTTTGACGTCACAAATTTGCAACAGTTCAACATGCCAATCCTGAGAAACATTACCTGCAAAAACAACCCTGTGACGTCAATGCTCGCTTCGCATTCGCAGGAATGTGAACCAGGCGTAATTGTTTTCCTTCGAAAATACTGTTGCCACAATTAAACACTGACTTGACAAAGGAAAGACAACACAGGCTCTCGTAGTCAGTTCTGGGATTTGATGTTATCGTGTGAGAAAAATGTGAGTAGGTACTCGCCCTGAGTTGCAGAACCTCGGTCGTGAGACCTGCGAGGGTAGAGGTTGATAGTGTGTACGAAAAAGCCTTTTGAGCACTACGGTAAGCCCAGGGATGTATACTCTCCAGGGAGCTGAGAGAGATGAAAGGAAAGTTATTGGCCACATGACCAGGGCTAGGCCTGGGCGAATTATTCGAATATCCGGACCTCGAATGCCTTTTTTTTCTTAACCGGATATCCGCATAGGGCGCGAATACCTATTTATAAACCGGATAGTTCTGTAATTACAACCAAGTAACCGGATATTCTTTTTATATCCGAATATCCGCGGACGTCGGGCGACAACTGATAGGAATGTTTTGTCTGAATCCTTATGAAACTTCTATTAAGACAGCATAAAACAGCATAAATTAAGTATTTAACTATGCTCACCTCCGTGAAGAGTTAAACAATGACATTTCTGACGTAATTTGTTCAAAGATTACGAAAGTTTTCCTTCACGTAGAGTCAATCACGATCAAAAGAAAAAGCAAATCGCCATCTTTAAATTAGATCCGGTTATTTTTATGAATGAACCGAGTGACACTGTCTAAAACTAATATCAATCCGCCCATTTTTTTATTTAATTTTTTTAATTTTTATTTTTTGAAAAAACCTATTCGAATATCTGGTTAATTTCGGATAGTTGGCCAGCGGTATCCGAATATCAAAATTTCACTATTCGCCCAGCACTAACCAGGGCCCATTTTTATAAAGGCTGTAAGCACAAAAACTTGCTAAGCACAGAAAGGTATTGCGTAACAGAAACGGGTTACCAGCCAAAATAATATTAAGTTTACATATACATTGATTTGACCGGTGTCCCCTTCCACTCAATTTTTGCTTGGCAATGAAATTTGTCAAGCAGTATTTTCTACTTAATAGCTTTCTGAAATTGCGCCTCGGGCACTTTGTAAAGCACATTGATACGGTTATTGTAAAAAGTGCTATGAACTGTATACATTTGGTTTGCGGTAAAACCATGTGTGTATCTACTTGCCAGGTAGAGTTTGTTATTTAGAGAACTGTCTTTCTTTATATTCTACTACTGTGGAGTAGATTTATCGGATTGTTTGAGAGACTTCTCAGTTCTGAAAAGAACTGTCCTGCTTTTTGACTACTACCTAGGCGAAAGGTATGAAAAATTGGCTAAGACTACTTTAGCTTATAGGATCGTTATTAACTGCACTGCCGCAGAGTGAGTTCTTAAGTTGGTCTCAACGTTTCGACTAGCTTGCTCTAGTCACCGTTACTATGTCTTCTCTATCACACAGGCCCTGGCGCACACATGAATTTTGAGAACTTACAGCTACTGGAGGGGAAGTTTGACGGTCAGCTAGCTTACAAGAACTCCAAGCTGGCTAACTTACTCTTCGCTAAGGAGCTAGCGAGGAGACTGGAAGGGACAGGGGTAACGGTCAACTCAATCTGTCCAGGTAATCATGGTGTTTGTCTTGAGCTTTTTAAAACAAAAATTACTCATAGTTCAGGTTGTTGGGTGTTTTTGGAATGTGGATGGACCGACCAGGTCAAGATCCTCTGGGACTTAAGCATTCAGACTGATCGTGTTATAGAACAAAAGTGTCTGGATGTTGTAGTCTTAGGGTGCGTTTGACAAGCTTCCCTGCGATGCTCACTCTGGTGAGCCCCCCGACGAGAGCTAATCAAACGATCACTCACCCTCTTTTGGTGACGTCATGCACCTCGGTTAACACCAAGTGAACCACTCCACAAGCAGGGCACTGGTGAGCCCCTGGAATGAAGTCAAAGCTATTTGAGCGTACCGGGGGCAAACCAGGGTTGACCCAGGGAAGCTAAACGAACGCACCCTTAGATAAGGCAAAGAAGATGTGTTCTCTCATAAACATACATGTAGCTGCATGGGAGATTTAAAGGTAGCTTCAAAGTAGATGGACAAAGTGAAAGTGAAAGTAGTACAGGTACAGGTCTGTGGTGGTTGGAGCGCTCAGCACCATTCCGAAAGCACTGGGGAACGTATCATCGAAATAGGGACAAATGTGAGGATAGATCTGTTGCAGAAGACAACGCTTTTGGGAACAGCTAGGATCCTGAGAAAGACCCTCGAGATCTAAGGCTACGGGACGTAGCCCGACTCGAGGAGTTGACAGTGTAAAGGAAAACATGATATTTTGTTTGCATGCTGTGATAAGATGAGATAATAACAATAATAACAAATGTTTTTATAAGCGCCTAACACCTTTATGAGAAAGTCTCTAAACGTTCAGAAGGAAACAAAATATGATGAATCTGACAGAAATGTACTCTCTCGGGTGGGATTCAAGCCAATGACATCTGAGCTAGACGTTTTCTCTAGAATGGCAAAAGTTGTGGGTTTGAATCCCTCGCGAGTAATATGCCTGTGATTTTGTTCACAGAACTCGGGGGGGAAAGTACTGAGTATTGACCCAATTCACCTGACATCATCATCGAATATTCGTTGACGCGCCATATTGGTGGGCAATGTCATTGTGTGTTAATCAGTGAAGTGCGCATTTTAGGCGACGCAGCGTTGACACGTAAACCCATTGCCAACCAAAATGGTAAGCGTGGCACAGTCGCCGCGTGTGACGTGCGTGCAAGGGGTCAATACAGTGCTATCACGCATCGGTGTATAGGGTTCAAACCAAATAGTATTACGTTTTCATGTTGTTGCCAATTATATTAACTTTTGTTTTACCCATATACACCAATGTGTGTTTATAGCACTGTATACTCTGTACTTTCCAGAGTTCTGTGAACAAAATATACCTGTGAATTCTTTCACAGGATTCGGGAAAGTACTGAGTATACAGTGCTAACATACATTGGTGTACATGGGTAAAACCAAAAATTAATATTCTTTATCCCCAATGCAAATTTAACATCTATACAAATTTAACATCTATAAAATCGTTGCAGTACCCGCTGCCAAAACATAGGATTTGAACTGCCTCTAGCTACCGGGCAACCTCGGTAGTCTAGTTGGTAAGACACTGCTCTAGAATGGTTCAGGTCGTGGGTTTGAATCCCACTCGAGTATTATACCTGTGATATTTTTTTACAGGACTCGTGATGTACTGAGTATACAACGCTAATACACATTGGTGTTATGTGTAAAACCAAAATTAGTATTCTACCCCCGATGCAAATTTGAATTATATTGTAACCAATTATCTTATGATTTAGTGGGTTTTTTTCTTTCTCATTGCATCTGCAGGATTTATTCCCACAACTGGGCTCGGCCGAAATGAAGGAGCAGTTTCTCGGTTTATGATCGGAACCTTTCTGGTTCCTCTGTTGAGGTGGAAAGGAGTAACGAGGACGGAGGACCAAGGAGGGGAGGCAATCTACCAAGCCGGTACCGACCCAAACTTGAAAGGTACAAACAATTTGAAAATATTAATTTGGGTTTTTATTCATACACCGATGTGTGTGAGCACTGTATACTCAGTACTTTCCCGAGTCCTGTGAACAAATTTCACAGGCATATTACTCGAACCCACGACCCTTTCAATTCTAGAGCAGTGTCTTACCAACTGTAGACTACCGAGATTGGCCGGTAGCTAGAGGCAGTTCGAAAATTTGCATCGGGGATAAAGAGTATTTGGTTTTTACCCAAACATCGATGTGTGTTAACACTGTATACTCAGTTCTTTCCCGAGTCCTGTGAAAACAATTCATAGGCTTATTACTCGGGCTGGATTTCGAACCCAGGAATCTTGCAATTCTAGAGCTGTGTCTTACCAACTAGACTACCGAGGTTGCCCGGTAGCTAGAGGCAGTTCGAAAATTTGCATCGGGGATAAAGAGTATTTGGTTTTTACCCAAACATCGATGTGTGTTAGCACTGTATACTCAGTTCTTTCCCGAGTCCTGTGAAAACAATTCATAGGCTTATTACTCGGGCTGGATTTCGACCCCAGGAATCTTGCAACTCTAGAGCTGTGTCTTACCAACTAGACTTCCGAGATTGCCTGGTAATTAGAGGCCTGGTAAAGTAATGCACACAATGAAAGTATTACCGGTCGGCTGTCCCAAGATGCATTGGTGGGAATGCTGGGGAAATTTAGTGGTGTTGGATTAGCTTATGTCGGGGGGGCCAACCCTGTAAACAAATCAGGGCTCAATTTTATGGTTCTGCTTACCGTAAGCAACAAATAGGCGCATAGGGAAGCAGGGTATTCCGTGCTTACATCAAGCGTACTGCATGGAATTTCTGCTTGTGAGCGTGCGAACTCCACATTATTAGCTATAATAAAGGTAATACCAATATTAATAATAATGATAATAATAATAATATTAAGTCTTATAGCGCATGTATACCAATAAGATACTAAAGGCGCTTGTATGTCCATTTTACAGAAAGATAGGTTATTGAAGTTATGAATTCTGAGACCCAACCATATGGCAACTTATAAGGGTTTACAAGATACTTCGGCACATTCAGCAGCCACAGCAAGAGTAGCTACAACAGAAATTCAGCACTACAGAAATTCAACGCTTGCTTACAGTGAAGCGGGGAATGGTGATCGTAAGCAGAGAAAATCGGTGGTAAACAGATACATCGAATTATGCTCATGGTCAACCCGGGCAAGCTAATCGACTACAGCCAGAAAAAACACCTGAGACAGTTGGTTAGTTATTTAAAAAGGAATAAATACAATTGAAACTAGTTGTTACTTTCTATTTTCAGGAAAAACCAGCGGGTACTTCCGAGACTTGAAAGAGGCCGAAAGCTCTACGGAATCCAACGATGAAGAAGTGGCCAAGAAATTATGGCAGGTCAGTTTAGAGTTGGTGCAGCATCAGGAGACCAAGTAGTTTGAGAGTTACAACAGAAACAAAATGATGTCAACCCAGGTATTTTTTTGTAAATACATTTAGACTTTTGTTGTTTATACATTTAAAGGCACTGGATACCTTTGGTAGTTGCAAAGACCATTGTTCTCACTGGTTGGGAGGGAGCCGTTTCTCACAGTGTTTTATACTATCATGTAAGTAACTGCCACCAGTGTCAAGTGCCTTTAAAGGCAGTGGACAAGTAATGGGGAGCTGTTGATAGTATAAAACATTGTGAGAAATGGCTCCCTCTGAAGCAACATAGCTTTTGAGAAAAAAGTAATTTTCCCAAAATTTGATTTCAAAACCTTAGAATTAGTTTGTTTTTTTTGAGGTCTCGAAATCAAGCATCTGAAAGCACACAAATTCTTGTGACAAGGGTGTTTTTTCTTTCATTATTATCTCGCAACACCAACGACCAATTTAGCTCAAATTTTCACAGGTTTATTTTATGCAAATGTTGAGATACACCAAGTGAGGAGACTGGTCTTTGACAATTACAAATGGTGTCCAGTGTCTTTAACATATTTAATATGACATGTGATTTTCGGTATGAAATCATGAAATTTTGTCCTTGATGTTCCACAAACCAAAAGCCCTGTGTTAGCTTTTTGGGCACTTGATTTCTATTATTGACTTTGAATTGGAGAAAAGTATTCATTGTATAAACTTATTGTAAAATTATGAAACACTATGACAGTACTAAAATAAATTTGAGGATTTGTAATTATAACAACTTAAAAATGTAACTATGTGTTGTGATGTAAATATTTAAATAATTTGCCAGCGGTGAAGTAAAATGTAAATTTGCTGCTGTTTTAAGCACTATTTTTGGGGTGAGACAGAGTTAACACATGGCATTATTTAGCAAGCAATGAAGTTTGCAATTGTGTTATGTCCAGACTTGTGTAATAATTTTCAAGAATAGATTTTGTTTGTGTAACAATTGTGTACTTCGACCTCATGCGGGAACGACATACAAAAACATTGCACAATACTTTTCCAAATTGTGAGAAACAGCTCCCTTTGAGGTAGCGTAGTTTTGGAGAAAGAGGTAATTTCTCACTCAAATGCTAAATGAGTTCAGGCCTGAAGCCTTTTATTAGGCATCTGAAAGCACACAATTGTGCTACAAGGGTGGTTTGTTCTTCTTCATTATATCCTTGCAGCTTCGAAGATCAACTGATCCCAAATTTTCAAAGATGTAACAATTGTGTTATTCAATTACGACACACATTGCACAACACTTTTCCAAATTGGTGGAGGGGGAGGGGGGGACTAATGCATCGAACAACTCATGTGCAACCTGTCTTATTGGCCTTTGGCTGGACAGCTTTAATACATTTAAATTGTGTAGTGTGCATCCAAGCATGCACCTACCAGGCTTTGCTTCATTTCACCTGTACAAAGAGAAGGCATTATTTAACAATGTATATTTGGTTTCCGGTAACACCATGTGTGTATCTACTTGCCAGGTAGATTTGTTCTTAGAGAGCTGTCTTGCTTTATTCTACTGCCGTGGAGTAGATAATCGGAGGTTCGGGAGACTTATTAGTTCTGAAAAGAACTGTCCTGCTTTTTAACTATTACCAGGGCGGATGGTATAGAAAATAGACTGGACTACTACTTTAGCTTATAGGATTAACTGTAATTAACTGTACTGCCGCATCAGTTCTGAAATTGGTCTCAACGTTTCGACTAGCTTGCTCTAGTCATCGTCAGGAGACGATTATCTACTCCGCGGCAGTAGAATAAAGTAAGACAGTTCTCTAAGAACAACTCTACCTGGCAAGTAGATACACACATGGTGTTAATGCAAACCAAGTATACATTGATACCTCACCAAGCAATGCCTCAAATCCTATATTATTTAACAAGCAATGAAGTATGTAATTCTATTATGTGCAGACTTGTGTAATAATTTTCAAGAATAGATTTTGTTTGTGTAAAAATTGTGTACTTCAATTACCTCATGTGGAACTACATACTAAACAAAACTTTTCAAAATATGGCGGGGGGGGGGGGGGAACTTATGCACCGAACAACTCTTGAGCAACCTGTTTTTGGTTGCCTTTGGCTGGACAGCTTTACATTTAAATTGTGTAAAGTGCATCCAAGCATGCATGTACCAGGCTATGCTTTATTTCACCTGTACAAAGAGAAGGTACTAGAACTTATACTCTGATCACTTTTATTGTCCCTCCTTTGTTAAGCCTGGATTTCGTTGCAACAATGATATTTGTACATAAAATGATTGCTCCAAAAGCTCAAAGAGATCAAAAAAAAAATATATATACAGTGCAGAGGTACATAGCGGTTAAAAATATAACGTTTTAAAGTATTGATGTGAAGTGGTTAAAGGGAAGGTACACGTTTGGTAATTACTCAAAACAAATAATAACTTAAAAACTGACTTGGTAACTAGCATTGGAGAGCTGTTGATAGTATAAAACATTGTGGGAAACGCTTCCCTCTGAAGTAACGTAGTTTTGAGAAAGAGGTAATTTCTCACTAAAATAATAAAAAACTTCTAGCTAGAAGTCTTTTATTCCTATCTGAAAGCACACAGATTCGTCCAACAAGGGTGTTGTTTCTGTCATCATTTTCTCCAAACTACGATGACCAAATGAAATCAAATTTTCACAGGTTTGTTATTTGTATGCATATGTTGAGATACACCAAGTGAGAACACTGGTCTTTGACAATTACCAATAGTGTACCTTCCCTTTAAGAAAAATTTACAATGTGCAAATTAAAGACACTGGACACTTTATTATTATTTTTTTTTAAATGCAAGTCGCCAGACACACAAGGCCTGAAGGCCACTTCAAGGTGTGGGCTACAATTATTTTGGTCCAGAGGCCTAGGGCTGAAACAGGGTTACCCCTTTTACAGTCCATAGGTATGTAGGCTTGGGTATCATCAGTCCAAAACCTGGTCGGTAGAGCAGAAAGCACTACCTGCCCAATTTTATGTAGCAAGTGTGACGACCGGGATTCGAACCCACACTCTGCTGATCAAACACCAGAGCTTGAATTCGGTGCTCTTAACCGCTCGGTCATGACACGCCAATATATGCATACATGGATGTTGGGATACACCATGTGAGAAAACCTGTCATTTGACAATTAACAACTGTGTTTAGTGCCTTTAAAATGTTGATGTGAAGTGGATATGAAAAACTACATTGTGCAAATTAAAGAAAAATTTCGTAATAAAGATGATGGCTGGTCATACAGACTTTTGACTGTTGTTCCTTTCTTGGTCTCTGCAATAAGCCTTTTTAGATATGGCGGACACTATGAGTGCACTGTTTGGTTTGGGTGTGTATGTGTCTACCATACCTTATTATGGCTTATTTGGGCGATATGAACACTTTTTGACTGCGGCTGGGGGGGGGGGGGGGGACAAAAAGGCATAATTTCCCTCTTAATTTTGTTTTTTGTACACTCGGCCCGACTCGAACTCAATTTGATTAAACGGCTGGGCTTACTACCCCTTGTAAATTTTTCAATTTTCGACCCAAATAGTGATAAAAGGTCTGGACTTAACCCTTGTCGTTTTTTTCAACTTTGACCCAAATTTGATAAAACAGCTGGACTAATAGGCCTACCCCTTTTTTTTCGTTGTTTCATTTTCTTTCTCCCAATTTGATAAAAGGGCTGGACCTACTACCCCTGGTCGGTTTTTTTTCTTTCAATTTTTGATTCAAATTGTATAAAACGGTTGGACTTGCCCCTTCTCGTTTTTTCAATTTTATACCCACAATTGCATAGTTGGACTTACCCCTTGTGTTTTTTTTTCTTCTTTTGACCCACATTTAACAAGGACACTTTCCCCTCATGATTGTTCCCCAAAATTCGATAAACGCTGGACTTACCTCATGTGATTTTATTCATTTCTACACAACAAGAAATTCCAAAGAAATTCCCATTAACCCAAATCTCTGAATTCTACTCACTTTTATCAGCGTATAGTAGTTGTAATAATTTTATAAACATTCACCCTGAAACCCACTTCCCCAAGACAGTGATCTTGACCCACCACGCCTGCTGCTGGTGATATATAACCGAAATGCTTAAGAGCAGAGACCAGTCCTACTTTTTAGTCGTTTTCTCGAGATTATTTTGGTAATTTTCTTTTGACTCAAAACACTGTTTCCGCGAATCACACACAACGACCTCAAATTCCGTCTATTTTGGAGTGTTTAATTTTGTGTTGTATTATTAATATTATTGTTTAGATATTTATTTTCTATAGCTATATCTAACTGGCGCCGTAGCTAGTCCAAGAACGAATTGGACTGGGAGCTACGGGACCCGGGTTCAATTCCCGCGTGTGTGGTTTTTCTTTTTTGCTTGGACGCAGTGAGTGAATTATTTAAGTAGTATAAAAATCATCTCCAAACACCAACGGGCACTGTGGCGACACAGTGCACTGGATAGTTCAATTGCGTGCCATCCAGAGCTGGTACACCGGTTCGAATCCCGCCCGTACCAAGAGGGACATGACTTTTACTGCTTGCACCAGTAATGGATTGGGGTCCGTCATGTCTATCCCCAAATTAGGTGTGGATGAAGATATTCCGTGTGGGAGAGTAAAGGAGGGACCGGGACTGGCAAGTCCCTTAAGGGTTCTAATGGGTGATCACCACGCTGGTTTCGATCAGACTTTGAGTCCCCTGAATGCTTGGTCGTCACTCTGACTAACTCTTTGCACAAATTTACTTTAACTTTATTTAAGTTTAAAAGCTACCTACCAACAATATTTATAACTAATTTGAGCCAAAAACTGAAAACAAAATTTAACAAGTGGGCCTACACATTTAGGCCTTGTAGATTTTTTCGAGAAAAATTCGTCAAGTTCACAAGGCCTTGTAGATTTTTTCAAGCAAACTTTGACAGACTTTGACAAGTTCACCTGGCCTTGTAGACTTTTTCGAGCAGAAATTGACAAATTCACAAGGCTATTTATGTAGACTTTTTCAAGCAAAAATTCACAAGGCTACAGCCTTGTAGACTTTTTCAAGCAAAAATTAACAAGTTCTACAATAGCCTTGTAGATTTTTTCAAACAAAAATTTCAAAAATTGAAAAATTCACAAGGCAATAGACTTGTAGACTTTTTCAAACAAAAATTTACAAGTAGACTTTTGTTTGCATAAATTGACAAGTTGCCTTGTAACTTTTCCAAGCAAAAATTGAAAAAATCACAAGGCCTTGTAGACTATTCAAGCAAAAAATTACAAGTAGACTTTTTCAAGCAAAAATTGAAAAATTCACAAGGCCTATTAGCCTTGTAGACTTTTTCAATCAAAAAATTACAAATTTACAAGCAAAAAATTACAAATTCACAAGGCTATAAGCCTTGTAGACTTTTTCATGCCAAAAATTACAAATTCACAAGGTCATAGCCTTGTAGACTTTTTCAAGCCAAAAATTGACAAGTTCACAAGGCTATAAGCCTTGTAGACTTTTTCAAGCAAAAATTGCCAAGTTCACAAGGCTATAAGCCTTGTAGACTTTTTTAAGCAAAAATTGACAAGTTCACAAGGCTATAGCATTGTAGACCTTTTCAAGCAAAAAATTACAAATTCACAAATTGTAGACTTTTAAAATGCCAAAAGTTACAAATTCAAAAGCCAAAAATTACAAATTCACTAAGCCTTGTAGACTTTTTCAATCAAAAAATTACAAATTCACAAGGCTATATAGCCTTGTAGACTTTTTCAAGCAAAAAATTCCAAATTCACAAGGGTTATAGCCTTGTAGACTTTTTCAAGCAAAAAATTACAAATTCACAAGGCTACAGCCTTGTAGACTTTTAAAAAGCCAAAAATTACAAATTCACAAGGCTATAGCCTTGTAGACTTTTTCAAGCCAAAAATTACAAATTCACAAGGCTATAAGCCTTGTAGACTTTTTCAAGCAAAAATTGACAAGTTCACAAGGCTTGTAGACTTTTTCAAGCCAAAAATTACTAATTCACAAGGCTATAAGCCTTGTAGACTTTTTCAAGCCAATATTGACAAATTCAAATTGTAGACTTTTAAAAAGCCAAAAATTACAAATTCACAAGGCTATAAGCCTTGTAGACTTTTTCAAGCAAAAATTGACAAGTTCACAAGCCTTGTATACTTGTTCAAGCAAAAAATTACAAATTTACAAGGCTATAGCCTTGTAGACTTTTAAAAAGCCAAAAATTACAAATTCACAAGGCTATAGCCTTGTAGACTTTTTCAAGCAAAAATTGACAATGTCCGAGGCTATAGCCTTGTAAACTTTTTCAAGCAAAAATTACAAAGTTCACAAGGCTATAAGCCTTGTTGACTTTTTCAAGCAAAAATTGACAAGTTCACATGGCTATAAGCCTTGTAGACTTTTTCAAGCAAAAAATTACAAATTCACAAGGCTATAGCCTTGTAGACTTTTTCAAGCAAAAATTGACAATGTCCGAGGCTATAGCCTTGTAAACTTTTTCAAGCAAAAATTACAAAGTTCACAAGGCTATAAGCCTTGTTGACTTTTTCAAGCAAAAATTGACAAGTTCACATGGCTATAAGCCTTGTAGACTTTTTCAAGCAAAAAATTACAAATTCACAAGGCTATAGCCTTGTAGTTTTTTTCAAGCAAAAATTGACAAATTCACAAGGCTTGTAGACTTTTAAAAAGCCAAAAATTACAAATTCACAAGGCTATAAGCCTTGTAGACTTTTTCAAGCAAAAATTGACAAGTTCACAAGCCTTGTATACTTTTTCAAGCAAAAAATTACAAATTTACAAGGCTATAGCCTTGTAGACTTTTAAAAAGCCAAAAATTACAAATTCACAAGGCTATAGCCTTGTAGACTTTTTCAAGCAAAAATTGACAATGTCCGAGGCTATAGCCTTGTAAACTTTTTCAAGCAAAAATTACAAAGTTCACAAGGCTATAAGCCTTGTTGACTTTTTCAAGCAAAAATTCCAAATTCACAAGGGTTATAGCCTTGTAGACTTTTTCAAGCAAAAAATTACAAATTCACAAGGCTACAGCCTTGTAGACTTTTAAAAAGCCAAAAATTACAAATTCACAAGGCTATAGCCTTGTAGACTTTTTCAAGCAAAAAATTGCCAAGTTCACAAGGCTATAAGCCTTGTAGACTTTTTTAAGCAAAAATTGACAAGTTCACAAGGCTATAGCATTGTAGACCTTTTCAAGCAAAAAATTACAAATTCACAAATTGTAGACTTTTAAAAAGCCAAAAGTTACAAATTCAAAAGCCAAAAATTACAAATTCACTAAGCCTTGTAGACTTTTTCAATCAAAAAATTACAAATTCACAAGGCTATATAGCCTTGTAGACTTTTTCAAGCAAAAAATTCCAAATTCACAAGGGTTATAGCCTTGTAGACTTTTTCAAGCAAAAAATTACAAATTCACAAGGCTACAGCCTTGTAGACTTTTAAAAAGCCAAAAATTACAAATTCACAAGGCTATAGCCTTGTAGACTTTTTCAAGCCAAAAATTACAAATTCACAAGGCTATAAGCCTTGTAGACTTTTTCAAGCAAAAATTGACAAGTTCACAAGGCTTGTAGACTTTTTCAAGCCAAAAATTACTAATTCACAAGGCTATAAGCCTTGTAGACTTTTTCAAGCCAATATTGACAAATTCAAATTGTAGACTTTTAAAAAGCCAAAAATTACAAATTCACAAGGCTATAAGCCTTGTAGACTTTTTCAAGCAAAAATTGACAAGTTCACAAGCCTTGTATACTTGTTCAAGCAAAAAATTACAAATTTACAAGGCTATAGCCTTGTAGACTTTTAAAAAGCCAAAAATTACAAATTCACAAGGCTATAGCCTTGTAGACTTTTTCAAGCAAAAATTGACAATGTCCGAGGCTATAGCCTTGTAAACTTTTTCAAGCAAAAATTACAAAGTTCACAAGGCTATAAGCCTTGTTGACTTTTTCAAGCAAAAATTGACAAGTTCACATGGCTATAAGCCTTGTAGACTTTTTCAAGCAAAAAATTACAAATTCACAAGGCTATAGCCTTGTAGACTTTTTCAAGCAAAAATTGACAATGTCCGAGGCTATAGCCTTGTAAACTTTTTCAAGCAAAAATTACAAAGTTCACAAGGCTATAAGCCTTGTTGACTTTTTCAAGCAAAAATTGACAAGTTCACATGGGTTATAGCCTTGTAGACTTTTTCAAGCAAAAAACTACAAATTCACAAGTCTATAGACTTTGTAGACTTTTTCAAGCCAAAAATTACAAATTCACAAGGCTATATAGCCTTGTAGACTTTTTCAAGCAAAAAATTACAAATTCACAAGGCTTGTAGACTTTTAAAAAGCCAAAAATTACAAATTTACAAGGCTATAGCCTTGTAGACTTTTTCAAGCAAAAAATTACAAGTTCACAAGGCTATAAGCCTTGTAGACTTTTTCAAGCAAAAATTGACAAGTTCACAAGGCTATAGACTTTGTAGACTTTTTCAAGCCAAAAATTACAAATTCACAAGGCTATATATAGCCTTGTAGTTTTTTTCAAGCAAAAAATGACAAGTAGACTTTTTCAAGCAAAAATTGAAAAATTCACAAGGCCTTGTAGACTTTTTTAAGCAAAATTTACAAATTCACAAGGTTTTGTAGTTTTTTTCAAGCAAAAAATGACAAGTCGACTTTTTCAAGCAAAAGTATATTTTTTCAAGCAAGCAAAAATTTAAGAACTTACAAGGCTATAGCCTCGCAGATTTTTTTTCAAAG
This sequence comes from Asterias rubens, assembly GCF_902459465.1. Classification (NCBI taxonomy): domain Eukaryota; kingdom Metazoa; phylum Echinodermata; class Asteroidea; order Forcipulatida; family Asteriidae; genus Asterias; species Asterias rubens. The sequence continues at coordinate 8,156,374 of NC_047080.1, read as the reverse complement.
CTATAGCCTTGTGAATTTTTCAATTTTTGCTTTAAAAAGTCTACCAGGCTATGTGAACTTGTCAAAGTTTGTCTTAGTTTCCATGAAAAAATCTACAAGGCCTTGTGAACTTGTCAATTTTTGCTTGAAAAAATCTACAAGGCTATATAGCCTTGTGAATTTGTCAATTTTTGCATGAAAAAGCTTACAGGGAATAGCCTTGTAGACTTGTGAATTTGTCAATTTATGCTTGAAAAAGTCTACAAGGCCTTGTGAATTTGTCACATTCTGCTTGAAAAAGTTTGTGGCTCAAATTGGTTATAAAAATTGTTGGTGTACAGTTGTTAAACTTAAATAAAGTTAAATTAAATTTGTGCAAAGAGTTAGTCAGAGTGACGACCAGGCATTCAGGGGACTCAAAGTCTGATCGAAACCAGCGTGGTGATCACCCATTAGAACCCTTAAGGGACTTGCAGTCCCGGTCCCCCCTTTACTCTCCCACACGGAATATCTTCATCCACACCTAATTTGGGGAAAGACATGACGGACCCCAATCCATTACTGGTGCAAGCAGTAAAAGTCATGTCCCTCTTGGTACGGGTAGGATTCGAACCGGTGTACCAGCTCTGGATAGCACGCAATTGAACTATCCAGTGCACTGTGTCGCCACAGTGCCCGTTGGTGTTTGGAGGTGTTTTTAAACACTACTTATATGATGTATTGCGTAACAGCAACGACTTAAAAATAATAAAGAAAATACTTTATAGACACGGGGTTCGAACTGGGGTTAGTACCAGTGAAAGCCGACCCTTGACCACACAGGCTACGGTGCCCTTCACACTAATTTGAGGAGTAATTCGTTGGTAAGCATCAGATTAGTCCTATTAGAAATAAAGACGAGGTTCAAATCAAAGTGAAGACGCGTGAAAGTTTTTGTGTTAACACAGAAATCATTTCTTTGTTTGAACCATGTTTAAACTAACAGCGTTTTAGAACAAACATTCAATGTGTTTTGACTAAAGAAATTCGGTGTTTGAAATCTGTTAGGCCTACATTCTAAAATGTTGGACTTACCCCTTGTGACCTTGTCAATTTTCGACCAACATAAAACTATTGGACTTACCCACTGTCGTTTATTCAATTTGTGATCCCAATTCGTTTTTTATTCTTCAATTGTGTACCCAAATTTGACAAGTAGGGCCTACACAAGGCCTATAGCCTTTTTCACAAGTACACAAGGTCTTGTAGGCCTACACTTTTTTCAGGCAAAATTTGATAAGCCTTGTTTACTTTTCCCAGGCCAAATTTGATAAGTACACAAGGTTATTACGAAAAATACAGGGAAATTTTTCTTGCGAGAAACGGGCTTGAACAAAAAAATTACCGCCCATTTTTAAAAAAAAATGATGTCACACAATGACCCCCATAAGGACAGACCCATCTTACTAAAGTGGTACATATAAGAAAAGGAAACTCTAAACAAATAGATATTTTATTCGCTTTTATTTGAAATAACACACTTAAATATTTGTACATCGTGTTTGAATGTTCGCACACTAATCATAGTGTGTGCAGAATAGATGAGCAAAAAAGCAAACCTCTAGTGAAAAAAAAAATCTGCTTCCTGTTCACATACAGGAAAAACATACAATCCTTGATAAATAATGTGCAATGAGAGAATAACACCAGAGACTGGACACATTTTCTAAAGCTGTCTCTTTAAAATATTAACACACATATCCTGTCAAAAATAACATGCCTCCTCTGTTAAAAAAATAACAAGCCTCCTCTGTTACAAAATAGCATGCCTCCTGTTACAAAATAACAAGCCCACTCTTTTTAGAAATAACAAGCCTCCTCTGTCAAAAATATCAAGCCTCCTCTGTTAAAAAGTAATAAGTCTCCTCTATTAAAAAATAACAAGACTCAACTTTATAAAAAAAAAGTGAAATAAAACCACTACTTTTCCGCACAAAAACTCCCCCACACCATGGCATCAATATTTAAGGGAATATGTATAATATAACTATGTGATTTCTCATGGTACATTCCAAGGCATTACCAGGAAGGCTCAATATACTACAAGTCATTTTGATAAATTGTACACTTTTTGTAAAAAAAAAACGTGTAAAGGAAAGACTTGTCAAATGAGAATTGTAAAATAACGCCTAAAAAGGTTTTGAATTAAGGCCTCATATAACATCATTAAAAAATGAAACATTTGCAAATATTTTTTCCTATTTTTAAACAATTAAAATTACACATGCAGGAAGTCTAGAACTCAATTTCACAAAGTGCCAAGATTAGACTTTTGTTGTTTATCAATCTTAATTGCTAAGCAAAGTGTTATGTCTGATGACTGAATCTTTTTAGATCCTAAAAAATGTGTAAAAATTTGATAAAAACGATGGACTTCCCTTTGTGAATTTTTAAACTATTGATCTATTTTTCAACTATCATTGTTTCCCAAAGATAAAGGTTATATCCCAAGTCAAATTATTACAAATTTTCAATATTTCCCAAGTCAGTAAAGAATGTCTACAGTTACATGTGGAAGTGTTAAAATTGAAGTTGAGCAACCATAATTAAGGGAATCAATGTGTGGTGAAGAGGTTTTCATCTAGTGGTTAATCGCATCGAAGCCTGTCTTGATAATTTTACTGAGACGAAGTCGAGGTAAATTATCAAGAACCAGGCCTCGGCGAGTTCAAACCACTAGTTGATAACCGATTCAACACTTTGATTCCCATTCATAAATACCTTTTCGGTCAAAAACATCATCACTTTTTGGTAAAAAAGTAAAATAAATGCAAAAATTATAGTTTTTAAAATGATTTCTTTTAACACAACACCCCTCCAGCTATGAAATGGTAAAGCCCTCCGCCGCACGTCGCGCGTATCGTGTGATGTGGCACAACTGTTTCAGCCGTTGCTCTCAACCAATAGGAATGAAGAAACTGTCTTATAAGAACAGGTGCAAGGTCGCGTGTCACGCCCATGAATTAACACTTTTTACCGGTCATAAACAAAGGTTTGTACACACCCACGTGACGCGCTCTCCACCAATAGGAATAGCGAAACTGTCTTAGGTATTTATGAATGCATCTTTTAACCGAGGTGAAGGGGACCTGTAAGGACCGATACAGTATTGTGTTGGGACTGACCCCAGCCAAAGAGCTTGGGGTTGTATGCTCCTATGGAGTTGATAAAGTTAAAGGAGAGGTCCAAGTACACCCAACTAACAGAGATAAATTAGAAAGCACCTTGATGACATGTAGCTACTGAGATATGTGTTACATTTATAAGAAAATATTACTATGATTAATGACACCTTATCTTAAAGACACCGGACACTATTGGTAAATGTCAAAGACCAGTCTTCTCACTTGGTGTATCTTAACATATGCATAAAATAACAAACCTGTGAAAATTTGAGTTTGATTGGTCGTCGGAGTTGCAAGATAACTATGAAAGAAAAAAACACCCTTGTCACACGAAGTTGTGTGCGTTTAGATGGTTGATTTCAAGACCTCAAGTTCTAAATCTGATGTCTCGAAGTCAAATTCGTGGAAAATTACTTCTTTCTCGAAAACTACGTCACTTCAGAGGGAGCCGTTTCTTACAGTGTTTTATACTATCAACCTCTCCCCATTACTCATTACCAATTGAGGTTTTTTGCTGATAATTATTTTGAGTAATTACCAATAGTGTCCACTGCCTTTAAAGGGAAGGTTTATATTTTGGAATCACTCTTGAAATTGATGGCAATAAAAACTTTTGGTTAGAAGCCTAATAGCATTTTGAGAAACATTTCAATTCAAAGCAATCTGGTTATAGTAAAAAGATATCAGTTTTTATGCCTAAGATTTGAATCTGAGAAGCGTTACTGTCAGTAACGCTTCTCAAATTGTGTATTCCTATTAGGGATTATTCTTCCTGCAACGGACATAACTGCTCAAGATTTATTAATTTTGGTTTTTACCCATACACCAATGTGTGTTAGCACTGTATACTCAGTACTTTCCCGAGTCCTGTGAAAAAATATCACAGGCATATCACAGGACTCGGGAAAGTACTGAGTATACAGTGCTAACACACATCGGTGTATGGGTAAAAACCAAAATTAATATTCTTTATCCCCGATGCAAATTTAACATCTATTATATCGTTGCGGTACCCGCTGCCAAAACATAGGATTCGAACTGCCTCTAGCTGCTGGGCAACCTCGGTAGTCTAGTTGGTAAGACACTGCTCTAGAATTGCAAGGGTCGTGGGTTCGAATCCCACCCGAGTAATATGCCTGTGATATTTTTTCACAGGACTCGGGAAAGTACTGAGTATACAGTGCTAACACACATCGGTGTATGGGTAAAAACCAAAATTAATATTCTTTATCCCGATGCAAATTTAACATCTATTATGCTCAAGATTTTTTTAAATATCTCAAAAACGGGCCAAACAAAAAGAAGAATTAGTCTAATCAATAAAAAAGAGAATATCCGCTTTTAGAGTGGAGATTTCACAAGCATGATTATTTCACATTGGAAAAGAATTACAAAAAGCTGCTCAGTGGTAACATTATATAAAAAGGGCACCACTAAATTCCAAACGTTTATTTAAAATGCCAAAAATGTACTGAAAATGAGCATGGCAAGAAATTTGAAATTTCTAAATTCACTTTCTACTCAAAAACAAAATTCAGCACCAGTAATATAATAACATGCATTTAGATGGTGTTGCTTTCTTCCACTTCATTTTTGTTTAAAGTTGTAATTGACAGATTTGCACAATGACCAGAGAGCTGCCTAGGCATAAATCAATGTTTGATTAGCAGAAATAGATTTCCTGTAAATACACAATTTCACAAGTAAAACTTGTGACTGATTTCCTGCTAAATCGTGCTTTAAAGGAAATTTATTGAGCAATATTTACAAAAAAGTTTATTAATGTGAAACTTTGAAGCTCTCTAAAGCATAAAGATGAGTATTCAAATCAGTAAATGGTATGAATATTCATTACTATGCAACTTTGAAGCCCTCTAAAGCATAGAGATGAATACTCAAATGTATAATATTTATTACTGTGAAACTTTGAAGCTCTCTCAAGCATAAAGATGAATATTCAAATCGGTAAATGGTATGAATATTCATTACTATGCAACTTTGAAGCCCTCTAAAGCATAGAGATGAATACTCAAATGTATAATATTTATTACTGTGAAACTTTGAAGCTCTCTAAAGCATAAAGATGAATATTCAAATCGGTAAATGGTATGAATATTCATTACTATGCAACTTTGAAGCCCTCTAAAGCATAGAGATGAATACTCAAATGTATAATATTTATTACTGTGAAACTTTGAAGCTCTCTAAAGCATAAAGATGAATATTCAAATCGGTAAATGGTATGAATATTCATTACTTTGCAACTTTGAAGCCCTCTAAAGCATAGTGATGAATACTCAAATGTATAATATTTATTACTGTGAAACTTTGAAGCTCTCTAAAGCTAAAAATTGAATATTCAAATTATGTTATGTTGTGAATAATCATTTCTGTGAAACTTTGAAGCGCTCTTCATCATAGTGATGAATATTCAAATGTTCAAACGGTATGAATATTCATTACTGTGAAACTTTGAAGCTCTCTAAAGCATCAATCTGTTCCTGCATCTCAGTCACCTGTATCTGTGTATTGTCCAACCACACTTGCTGCTCTGCGACAGCCTGACTCAACAATGTCACCAACTGCGCAAAGTCCCCTTGTGTGAACGTCGCCCTCGCTTGCTCAATTCTAACCATCAATGCGGGCAACTCTGCCAGGTCCACCTGCTGGATATTCCGGACATCAACTAAGAGTTTACTGGTCGCTGCTTCGGTCGCAAGGGCCTCGTCCGTTGCCGTCTGCGCTTCTGTGTTTGCTTGGAGAACTAATCCCTCTAAGGTTACCAGGTCTGGTGTGTAAAGATCGCACTGCGCTTTAGCCGGCTGGTACTGCGTGGCGTTGATTGTGCGAATGGAGTTTGTTATTTCACTGGTGTCCTGAAGTTTAGTTGCGGATTCAGTTGCTAGTTGCTGAGCCTTCTGGCTCACTGGTCGGATGTTCTGATGAATAGAAAGGAGAATCACTGGATAAATTAATACGACTAAAGCTTGATTTAAACTTCCTGCGAAATGCGAATGCGAAGCAAATTTTGACGTCACATGGCTGTTTTCGCAGCGGATGTTTTGCAGGAGTTGAACACAGTTTCACTTTTCCAAATTATTCGTTGCAAATTTTGATGTCACGTGGCTGTGATAGCAGCGAATGTTTTGCAGGAGTTGAACACAGTTTCACTTTTGCACATTTTTCATTGCGAATTTGTGACGCCAAAACTCGTATCGCATTCGCAATCGCAATCGCATTCGTAGGAAGTATGAACCGGGCTTGGGGCTGAGTAAACATATTACAGTTGGAATAGTTGTCTTGGGGCCCTTTTAAAACCACAACTTAGGCTTCGGCTTTGGCTCCATTAGCCATTTCAAAGCAGTGACATTTTGCACTGTGTTTCCAAAATCAGCCGGAGCCACAGCTAGATCCTAAGCCGAGGTTTAGGACAAAAACACCTATTAACCCCTTGACACTCGGCGACTGTGCCACGCTCACCATTTTGGTGGTCAATAGGATTTATGTGTAAAACACCACGTCGCCTAAAATGTGCACTTCACTGAAATAACGCACAAATGACATTGCCACCAGTATGGCGCATCCAAGACATTCTGATGATGAGGTCAGGTGAATTGGGTCAATTCTTCATAAAATGCTTCTGGGTTCGGACTTCAAAATGTCACACAGAAATAAATTTAATCAAACATAAATTACAACTAATTCTGAGCTGTGGACTGTTTCTTTATTATGAATTTATTGGTAAATAGATGAATGTATAAGGATAAATTGTGGCAGGTGCATTGAACCCATAGAGTTATATATAAGAACTAGAGGGAGAACGAGTGATCCTTTGTGCACAAACGCCACGGGACCGCAAGATGACAAGCGCGTCATTCTGCACGCGCGTTGAATATGAAATGAGGTTTTTTTTATTGAACGGTCACGTGATGCTGTTTGTTCAACTTACAAAATGGCCGCACAAACACACGCTGTGAGATGCCAGTTTTGTCAACTTAGAAAATGGCTGCCTGCGCGCATGCCGGAGCACGTATATAGGCCAGTGCGCCCTCTAGTTCTTATATATAACTCTATGATTGAACCCCAGCTTGGGTCGATCTGTCTCCAGGTATACACCGTTATCATGCTGTCTACATATTGGTCATGTTCCTTGTATCGAATAACAATAATGAATGCTAATAATCATTTTGCAAAATAGGAACCAGACTATTTTTCTTCCAGCCTCGGATTGGTTTCATTGATATCAATGGGAAAAATTCAAGATGGCAGCACCATGACAAAGGTTTATAGCTCTGTGCGCCGGCCTCCAGGCCTATGTATTTTTGAAGCATGTGGCTCGAACACCCAATGGCGCCGAAAGCCGGAGCAAGAGACTTAAGAAAGGTCCCAGGACTTACCTGTGCCTCAACTTCCACACTCTGGAGTGCTTGGTTAGCCTTAGTGAGTCCCTCCTGAGCCGTGATATTGATTGGAGTCAACTGAGCCTTTAGATCTGTTGCTATTGTAGTAGTCTCACTACTTAGAGTCTGGATTGACGTCTGCTTCAAGAGAGCTTCATCAGCAGCAGTTTGGGCCGCTGCAAAAAAAGAAATGTCAAAAAATCAAGCTTCGCCAAACCTCAACTGTTTACAGGCAGGTAGACACTATTGGTAATTACTCAAAATAATTATTAGCCTAAAACCTTACTTGGTAAAGAGTAATGGGGAGAGGTTGATAGTATCAAACATTGTGAGAAACGGCTCCCTCTGAAGTCATGTAGTTTTCAAGAAAGAAGTAATGTTTCTACGAATTTGATTTTGAGTCTCCAGAATTAGATTTTGAGGTCTTGAAATCAAGCATCTTAAAGCACACAACTTCGTGTGACACGGGTTTTGTTTTTCTTTCAAGAAGTTCATACTAGACCCATATAGGGTTTGAATCCCGGTCACAACAAGTGTGTCTTTAAGTATTACAGGCACGCCACCATAATTGCTTCTCTTCACCCAGTCGTTGTATTGTGTATGAAAAAACCTTTAGAGTGCCCTGGTAGCCCGCTGGGACTGTATACTCCCAAGGGACCCGAGAAACATAACAGGAATGTTATTGGCCCACCATGTATCCGGCAATTTGACCATGACATTATAATCACCAACCTGAAGACTGGCTTTCGAAGTTTGTAACGATCGCCAGCATTTCCTCGGCGGCGGTGAATGTCGCAGTTGAGGACGCGACAGCCTCAGTAGCTGATTGGTTGGCTGCCAACGCACGATTGTAACGCGCGTTGACTTCTTCGAGTGTCGAATTGGCGGTGATGACTAGACTCTCTGTTAGTGTTCCAGTGGCTTCAACATCACTGATTACACTGGCTGCTGCTTCCTGTTTGGCTGTAACCTGCAGAACATCAAATCAAAATTCATATTGATACTAAAATTTAAGAATTTAATTCTGAGGACAGAAAATTGTAGATTTTACCACAAACAAGAATTTAAAAAACTTAACCATGCCTATGTGCAGTATAATGTTTTCTGAACTATCAGGAATTTGTTGCTGTTTACAATGGAATGGCTGGGCAATTTAACATCAAATGGTCAATTGACTGCAACAGAAAGAGCACATTCCAAAGTTGTTCTACAACATTTATAAACATCCACTTTTAATCAGTTTGGACAAGTTTTGCTGAAAAAGACATCATCCTAATTGGTTGATAAACAAATAAATAAGTTAAGGATTTAGGGTGAATAGCTTGTTCAAACAATTAACCCTTCGAGGTTCAGAGTTGAAAAAAACATCATTATTGGTTGGTATAGGCCTACTAATGAAATGAGTGACAAGCAAACTTGTCCTATTGGCTAGACCAGGCCTGGGCTACTCACTGTAGTCGCTTTCTAGTTCATCACTTACCTGAGCTTCGATGCCAGCCGCCTGCAAGATCTTTGACATTGCTTCTTGTATGACATCATCGGACTCCTGTCGGAGCTCCTCAATGCTTGCTGACATCGTACCTTCAGCCCCGCCCTCCCCTGCACTCTGGGCCATCTGTGCCCTCTCCATGACCTCTGACACAGCTTGCTGGGTCTGTTGACCTAAGGTCGTGACCTCGTTGGCTTTGGTGACCAGGGCTGCAGTGTGGCTGGTTGTATTGTCATGAACTGATTGAGCTTGTTGGACCGTCTGGGAAATGAGTGGGAGGAATAATTGTCACGCTTATTTTTTTATATATTTTTTTCAATTACATAATGTGTATGCTGTTATATATATTTTGTTATACTTTTTATGGTTTTCTTAAAGGGAAGGTACCCGTTTGGTCATTACTCAAAACAAATTTTAACTTAAAAACTGACTTGGTAACGAGCATTGGGGAGCTGTTGATAGTATGAAACATTGTGGGAAACGACTTCCTCTGAAGTAACATAGTTTTTAAGAAAAAGGTAGTTTCTCACTAGAATAATAAAAGACTTCTAGCTAGAAGTCTGTTATTCCTATCTGAAAGCACACAAATTCGTCCAACAAGGGTGTTTTTTCTTTCATCATTTTCTCGCAACTTTGATGACCAGTTGAGCCCAAATTTTCACAGGCTTGTTATTTTCTGGTTATAATCGGATACACCATGTGAGAAGACTGGTCTTTGACAATTACCAATAGTGTACCCTTCCTTTAAATATTATTTATTTTTATTGAATGTTTTCAGTGCCTTCTGTTTCTTTGTTATTGTTTCATACTTGATGATACCTGTTAGTGGTGATAAACTGCTGTCGGTGTCAATAAATAATATGTTGTTAAATAAACAAATCAAAATCTTCCTACCACTTGATTCCTACAAGTTATTATTGTTATACATATTCAATGACTGTTATCTTTGTCCATTCAGCAGTTTTTGGAAAAGAAGGTCAACATATATGCAGCTAAAGTTTGTTAGTAATGTTAAAACATTTGTTTAATATTTGTTGCTATACTTGATCCACCAACCACAAATTTCGATTTTTAAGTATTGATCGGCTTCACAAAATAATGCCTCACATAAACCACATATATTTGATCAAAGGTCTCCAACATCAGTAGTTATCAAATGACTTTGTAGTTTAATCAAGAATTAAATTGACGATCTTGGCCAGCTGGGTAATTTTTCTTCTTCTTTTTTGTTTGTTCTACACAGATTTTTTTTAAATAAAAACTGAACGGAGAGCTGTTGATAGTATAAAACATTGTGAGAAACGACTCCCTCTGAAGTAAGATATTTTTTTTAAAGCAACAAGGGTGTTTTTTCTCTCATTTTTTTTTTGCAACTTCAATGACCAATTGAGTCCAAATTTTCACAGGTTTGTTGTTTTATGCATTTGTTGGGATACACCAAGTGAGAATACTGATCTTTGACAATTACCAAAGGTGTCCAGTGCCTTTTGCGTTGACTATTCTGAATGCTCCCCTACTGATGATGTCACTGTTTTAAAGTCAGTGGACAAGAGACACTATTCGATAGTTGTGATAACCTGTTGTTGATTATTGTGTTAGCGCCCTCTATTGACTGTTTGTAGAAAGGGTGTTTTGTAGTTGTGTTGGCATCCATCTTGTTGTTTATTAAAGTCATGTACACATGGTTCGTTAACCTAATCCAGTGAGTTAAAGCATGGTTAAAGTCAGTAATTGAAGTTACTACATTTTGGCGACGAGGATGGGATCCTGCTAAACAGGGAGAACATCCAGAAGAAATATCAGTATGAATACCTTTGGGAATATCGGTGAATTTCAAGATGAAAAGGACAGTGAAGCATGGCCTCTGTATGTGGAACGATTGAAGCAGTTTTTTGAAGCGAACGATGTAGAGGATGCTGGTAAGCAGAGAGCTATTTTATTAAGTGTTTGTGGTGCTGACACATATAAGTTGATATCAAGCCTTGTAGCACCAGAAAAACCAGGAGAAAAGACTTTTGATGAACTAATATCGATTGCTAAGGATCATTTCAACCCACTTCCCTCGGTAATCGTTCAGCGATATAAGTTTAACACACGCATTCAGCAACAAGGAGAGACAACTGCAGAATTTGTTGCTGAATTACGCCGTCTCGCACGACACTGTGAGTATGGGTCTACACTAGAGGATATGTTGCGTGATCGCTTAGTATGTGGCTTAAAGGATGAGCGAGTGCAACGAAGGCTGTTATCAGAGCCCTCCCTTAAATTCAAGAAAGCGTGGGAAATTTCACAAGCCATGGAGCTAGCCATGAAGAATGCCAAAGACCTTCAAAGAAACCTCGAGTCTTTGCCCGTATCAGTGGCCGCTGGACCCCTGCAGCAAGCCAATAAAGTTGCTAGTAGTACCAGCACCAGGGGGCCTAACCAAACAAGGCCATATCCACAACAAGCACAGCCCCACAAACAAGGTACACACTTCACTAAATGTTATCGATGTGGACGCACGGATCACTCTGCAATTGATTGCAGGGTACGTTCGTATATTTGTCATAACTGTGGGAAACAGGGACATCTAGCCAAAGTTTGTCGGGGTGGTAAATCGTCTCACACCCCAGTAGCGTCAAAAGTTCACACGGATAAAGCGTACTGCATGGAACCTGACTTCGAAAACCCTGTGAATGCAGAAGCTAACTATACAATGTATAAAACCTCGGCACAAAACAAAGAGCCACCGCTTATCGCAAATGTACTGATAAACAAATGTAAGGTCTCAATGGAAATTGACACTGGTGCTTCTGTCTCCATTATGAGTGAGACCACTTATGACTCCATATTTAAGCACGAGAAACCTTCACTTCGTACCGGGGAACACGTCGAGTTACGAACTTATACAGGCCAGAAAATACCTGTGGTTGGTACGTGTTCAGTTACAGTAGAACACAACAATCAGAAGACTCAACTCTCACTTCTCATTGTGTCGGGTAAAGGACCAAATCTTCTCGGACGAGATTGGCTGCGCCATCTTAAGTTAGCGTGGCAAGAAATTCACCATGCCAGGCACACTGATTCGACTGCTGAGATTATGAATCATTATGAAGAGTTATTTCGGGATGACTTGGGTAAACTAAAAGGACAACCTGTAAAAATAAATATCAAAACAGATGCAAAGCCCAAGTTCTGTAAGGCGAGAACCGTGCCCTTCTCCATGAAAAAACAAGTGGAAGATGAACTCGATAGGCTCCAAAAGAGTGGTGTCATTGAACCAGTAACATTCTCGCGTTGGGCAGCACCCATTGTTCCAGTTATTAAAGAAAATGGGCAGATCAGAATCTGTGGAGATTACAAGGCCACAGTAAATCAGGCTGCTAATGTTGACTCATACCCCCTCCCTCGAGTGGAGGAATTGTTCGCTGCAATGTCTGGTGGTCAGACATTTAGCAAGCTCGATCTCAGTCATGCTTACTTGCAACTTGTACTCGATGAACCTTCGCGTGAACTTGCGACAATTAACACTCACCGTGGACTGTTCCAGTATACGAGAATGCCTTTTGGAATTTCAGCTGCACCGGCCATTTTCCAACGGACCATTGAAAGTTTGTTAGCTGACATTCCCCAAGCAGTGGCATTTCTCGATGATATCCTTGTTACAGGTAAATCTGAATCAGAGCACATTGCTAATCTTGATCGAGTACTTACCAGACTACAAAGTGCAGGCCTCCGACTGAAACAGGAGAAATGTAAGTTCTTCGCACCAGAGGTAGTTTACCTCGGACATCGGATAAATGCAACAGGCTTGCATCCCACAATGGAGAAGGTGCAAGCGATAAAGGATGCGCCAGTCCCCCGTAATGTAACTGAGTTAAAATCCTACCTGGGTATTCTCAACTACTACGCAAAGTTTTTGCCCAACTTGTCGTCGCTCATAGCCCCTTTGCACTGTTTGTTGAGGAAGGACACCCGCTGGTCATGGGACACAGCCCAGGATAAAGCCTTCCGTGAATCTAAGGAATTGTTAGTTTCAGCTCAAGTTCTGGTGCATTACAACCCAGAGAAGCAGTTAGTGCTATCATGTGATGCTAGTCCATATGGTGTGGGCGCAGTGCTGGCCAACCGAATGTCCGATGGAACAGAACATCCAATTGCGTATGCATCACGTTCCCTGTCTCCACCAGAGCGTAATTATTCACAACTAGACAAGGAAGGATTAGCAATGGTCTTTGGAGTAAAAAAGTTCCATCAGTATGTGTACGGTAGGAAGTTTGTGATATCTACTGATCATAAGCCGTTGCTCGGTTTATTAGGTGAAGGGCGAATGATACCCCCCATGGCATCATCCAGAATTCAGCGGTGGGCACTTACACTTTCCGCTTATGATTACCAGTTGGTCTACAAACCAGGGTCATTAAATGGTAATGCCGATGCACTGAGCAGATTACCATTACCCCATACACCTTCGCATGTACCAGTTCCAGCGGATTATGTCATGGTCATGGATCACATGGAGTCAACACCAGTCAGCCCAGAGAAAATTCGCCTCTGGACAGGCCGAGACCCGGTATTGTCACAGGTGCGATCATTTGTGATGAATGGTTGGCCAGCAGAATGTGCAAATTCAGCATTGCAGCCATACATCTGTCGTAAAACAGAATTAAGCATCCAAGACGGCTGCATAATGTGGGGGTCACGTGTTGTCATCCCCCCACAGGGTCGCCAGCGTCTTGTGGAGGAGTTACATGAATCGCACCCTGGAGTGTCGCGCATGAAATCGTTGGGTCGCAGTTATGTATGGTGGCCCTGCATGGACAAAGACATTGAGAGTAAAGTCAAACAGTGTTCGCCATGCCAAACCTCACGTCAATCACCACCAGTTGCACCACTGCACCCATGGGAGTGGCCCCAGCGTCCATGGTCACGCCTTCACGTGGATTATGCAGGTCCATTTATGGGACGAATGTTTCTCATAATTGTTGATGCACATAGCAAGTGGCTAGATATACATGCTATGCATAGTGCAACGTCACTGGCTACAGTAGAGAAGCTGCGTCAGACCTTCGCGACACATGGATTGCCAGATATTATTGTTTCCGATAATGGCAGTAATTTCACCAGTGCAGAGTTTCAGGAATTCTTGAAAAGGAATGGCATTAAACATGTCCGGTCCGCGCCATTCCACCCATCATCCAACGGGTTGGCTGAGCGTGCAGTTCAGTCTTTTAAGGCCGCAATGAGACGTATGAATGAGGGTACTGTTGAGACAAAGTTGTCACGATTCTTGTTCACATATCGCACCACGCCACATGCCACGACAGGAATTTCCCCAGCTCAATTGTTGATGAATCGTCGACCGCAGACAAGACTTGATTTGGTCCGTCCGGATCTACGACGTCGAGTAACCAACAAGCAATGTGCACAGAAGGAACATCATGATAAACACGCAAAACCTCGCTCGTTTCATGTGAACGACACCGTTTATGTGCATAATTATGCGCCGGGCCCTAGATGGATGGCAGGGCGTGTAGTATCATTGTGTGGCCATCTTATGTACACAGTCCGACTTGAGGATGGTCGTGTGTGGAGGCGCCATGTTGATCAAATGCGTTTTCGATATGTCTCAAACACACCCAGTTTGGAGCCAAATTGGCCCATTCCTTCATCGGAGAGGGAGGAAATGGTTGGTGAACAACCACTTGTACAGATTGACAGTACACCATCAGTGGAAGAGCCAAGTCCAATGCCAGCAGAGCAGACTGGCTCACAGAACACAGAACCAGACATTGAACTTCGCAGATCCACACGCGTTCGCACCAAACCTGAACTCTATGGATTTCCAGATCTGTGACTCTAAAAAACACAGTTCTTCTTTTGTTACCATTGAAACAGTTGTTGATTAATAATAGTTCCTCATGTAACAGTGGAACCAGCCAATAGGTTAATGCATGTTTTCCTTCAGACCTGTGAAAGTTGGTTCTGAAACTAATTCTCTTGGATTGAATGTTCTAGTGTTCAGGTTGTTATTTCCTTAAAGTTGTTGTGTTAAGTATTATCTAAAGGAGGAGGAGTTGTGATAACCTGTTGTTGATTATTGTGTTAGCGCCCTCTATTGACTGTTTGTAGAAAGGGTGTTTTGTAGTTGTGTTGGCATCCATCTTGTTGTTTATTAAAGTCATGTACACATGGTTCGTTAACCTAATCCAGTGAGTTAAAGCATGGTTAAAGTCAGTAATTGAAGTTACTACAATAGTATAAAACATTGTGAGAAATGGCTCCCTCTGAAGTAACCTAGTTTCTGAGAAAGAAGTAATTTTATGCGAATTTGACTTTGAGACCTCAGATTTAGAATTTGAGGTCTCAAAATCGAGCATCTGGAAGCACACAACTTCGTGTGACAATGGTGTTTTTTTTCTATCATTATTATCTCGCAACTTCGACCACAATCGAGCTCAAATTTTCACAGGTTTGATATTTGATGCACATGTTGAGATACACCAAGTGAGAAGACTGGTCTTTGACAATTACCAATAGTGTCCACTGTCTTTAACTTTGTTTTCTGGAAATTTCCATGTGAAAGTTTTACTACTGAGCAGATGACACAAATAAAAAACACAAATACATCCTTACCATCAGAGCCTCCTCTGCAGTCTGTACCGCTGTGCCAGCAGCAAGTGAGAGGTCAGTGACCTGCTGAGTGAGAAGTAACTCACGAATAGTCACCGAGGAAGATAAAGTGGTGAGTTGAGTCTGGATCCCAGCTAGTTCAGTAACGAGCTGCCCAAGGGTCAGCTGATACGACTGGATGTCACCTAGAGGGCAATACAAAGTAAATTGCTTTTAAGGGAAGGTATACGTTTGGCAATAAAAACTTAATAAGTTTCAAAGTGAAGCATTCAATTCCTGTTTTTCCCCTGGCTGCTGCTTCCCAGGTTGTATCGTAATTTGAGTGTGATCCCTGGCTACACGGCAGTTAACGGTTGTATGGCTTCTGACTGGCACCCCCAACAGAGATATTGACAAAATAGGGACACCGCCAATATAAGGCTAGATAGCTCAGTTGGTAGAGCGCCGGCACGTTAATCCGGAGGTCGTTGGTTCAAATCCAACTCTAGTTAATTCTTTGTTCAACCCCAAAAATTGTTTTGAGTAATGGACCAGAGTGTGGCTAGAGAGAGAGACAGACAGATAGAGAGAGGCAAATTGAAGCTGATGGGGAACCTTTGTCTAACAGGTGGGAGAACAAAAACCTTGATGAGGATGACGACAAAACAATGAGAATCTGTAAAGATTTTGACTATTTTACCACTTGACAGTCCATTGTACGAGTTGATAAGTGCCAGTTCTATGCTGACCATGGCCACTCTGGCCTGATCAAGGAGGCCCTCTATTGACGCTTGGTTCTCTTGGGATGTCTGGATGCTTGTCTTGATGGTTCCGTCCAAGCTTGCTAATAGCTGCATCATTGTGGTGTTCAGGGTCGCCACGGTCATGGTCAGGTTGTTACCTTCTCGTATCACTTCATCGGTCTGATAGGAACAGACAAAAAAGTTCATTCATAAATACCTCGGACAGTTTCGCTATTCCTATTGGTGGAGAGCGCGTCACGTGGGTGTGAATAAACCTTTGTTTGTGACCGGTAAAAAGTGTTAACTCATGGGCGTGACACACGACCTTGCACCTGTTCTTATAAGACAGTTTCTTCATTCCTATTGGTCGAGAGCAATGGCTGAAACAGTTGTGCCACATTCGCAATAAGGAGTTGTTTACCCGAGGGCGGCGGAGGGCTTTACCATTTCATAGCTGGAGGGGTGTTGTGTTGAAAGAAGTCATTTAACAATTATAATTTTTGCATTTTTAAAACTTTTTGACCAAAAATTTATGATGTTTGTTACCGAAAAGGTATTTATGAATGGGAATCAAAGTGTGTTGAATCCGTTTTCAACTAGTGGTTTAAACCCGCCGAGGCCTGGTTCTTTATAATTTACCTCGACTTTGTCTCGGTAAAATTATCAAGAACCAGGCCTCGTTGGGATTAAACGTCTAGTTGAAAACCTCTTCACCACACATTGATTCCCTTAGTAAATAATAATAATAAATGAATAATAATAATAAGACTTGTAATGCGCACATATCCACCATGCTGGGTGTTCAAGGCGCAGTAAAAGCCAAAAACAAACAAAATAAAGAAAAACAGACACAAAAAAATTAGTCCTTGAAAGACAAGATCTAAGATTAAGTGGCAGAGAAATCCAGATGCGTGGCGCAGCTGAAGAAAAAGACCAGTCACCCCATGAGTGAAACCACAAGGGAATGAATAAACTTGCACTGGACACGTTTTGGTAGTTAAAAGACCAGTTTTCTCACTTGGTTTATCCCAAACTATGCGTAAAATAACAAATCTGGTCATTGAAGTTACAAGAGAAAAATGAAAGGGAAAAAAACCTAAAAAGGCTTCAGGCATGAAGGCTTTTATTAGATTTAAATATAAGAGTGGGAAACTACCTCTTTCTCAATAACTACAAAATTTTTGAAGGAGCCGTTTCTCACGTTTTATTTCAAAATTTTCTTAATGCTGTAAAAACAAAAACTGAATTCAGATTCCTTAAGGTTGTCAAGCTTAAGTTTGTGAAATAACCCAATCAGTAATAATATACTTTCAACAGCTCTCCATTGCTTGTTACCAAGTAAGTTTTTGCGCTAACAATTATTTTGAGCAATTACCAATAGTGTCTATGTCCATAAAACCCAAAACTCAATCTGTAAATTAGAACTGCATCAATATAAATATTTTATTTCCATAGATTCTTACCCTCAGAACAAGATATAACATCTGATTGTAGGTTGCCATCAGTCGTTCAATGAATGGACCCAATGTCGCAGATGTGTCTGCTGCCCACAACGTCTCAACAAAGCTCGTCAGATTAGCTGCTTGGAGTAGGAGGTCTGTATGCTCAGTAGAGATACTGTCATAACAGACGTCACAGCCTGAAATATGGATGAGATTTTTATGGATGTAAACAATCCTTTAAAAAAGTGACTTGCTGGACAAAGTTCCCTCAAAGTTTTCTCTGATTCTAGACCCAGAAACTGCCAGACCTTACAACTTAGAAGGTTTATACAGAGGCTCAGTTTAAGAAAAATGCAAATGGAAACTACAATTAGCTAGAAGTGCCCCCCCCCCCCTAAAAAATTGTACAACCCCTTGTTGGGTAACAACTTTAGTGTTAGTTAGGAATGAAATTCTGAAAACGTGACAAAGGCTGAATTAACCTAAAAGAAATTTCACTTGCCAGCTAAACGAGTCTACCAAATTTCACTTCTTACTTGTTAAGTGTTATGAAATAAAATTGATTTGAATTTAATTTAATTGAAATACACCCTAACATGTTGTATGTAGTTTTGTTGGTTGACCACATTAGCGGTGCCCGGTAAAGAGTTATAGTTATAGAAAAATCAAAATAATTGTTTTTTTTTCAAAAATGATGGCAGACTTACGTGAGCATCCGTTGGCATAATCAAAGTAGTTGAACTGGCAGGAGTCACAAAACATGCCACCGTAGTTCCCAGTGCATGGGCATTGACCAGTCGAAATATCACACTGCGTTGCTCCACCGGTACCAGTTATGTTACAGTTACAAGCTTTTGGTGGAAAACAAAATTTAAATAATTTTGAAAGAAATCATCAATCTCTAATAAATGTCCATATCCTTTTAAACAAAAATTGTAGCACAATAAATAGTTGGGGTTAAAAGATTTGAGCGTCTTTTGAAATCCCAAAATTTGCATTATGTGAGTATAAATGGTCTCTCAGTGTTCAACATTAAACAGACACGTTGCCTTGAATTGGGCATTTTGGGGCATATAGAGGGTTCGTTATGAAATGAAAATGGTTGTAAAGATATTTTAGAAGTAGAATATATAACGATTCACATATCCTTTGAAACTGTGTGATTTTTGTGTGATTTCATAACAGAACAAAGTCCACTATTTCAGTGAACCAAATTTTGGACTCCACAAAAATGGCTGTATGTTCTGCTGGTTGTATTTCTAGAGGCAAAATTATGTTTTTTAAATTAAGGAAAATCTCTTACAAAAAATAATTCCAAACCACAACATTCTCAAAGTTTGAAGGCATTGTGCCTCTCAGGGTGTGGGTACGAATACATTAATTAATTGCTTCAGTTTACCCAGGAGTAAATGGGCACTTGTGAGGGTGGAGATCTTGTTATTGCTACAAACATGGCCGCACATTAATAATACTACTACTACTACTACTAATAATAATAATACAATAGCATTTGTAAAAATCCGTTTATCTGTGTGACATTCAAAGGCGCTGGTCAAGAACTTGAAGAAAACTTCACTCAATATCTTGATAGGCTAATCTGAAGAGATGGGTTTTGAGAGAATGTTGGAATGCAAAGATGGCGGCAAAACATTTTTGTGAAACTTTTGGATGGGTTTTGGGAGAGGTTGTGAGAACGACTTAAGTCCTTCTTACCAGCGCACGCTCCATCAAACAAGTCTGTTCCGAATCCATAGTGATTCGGCATGCATCTATCACACAATGGTTCCTGCACGTTGTCGGCACAGCTCGCACACTGGTCCCCGATGGTACCCAGCTGGCAGTCCTGACACACCCCTGTCACTGAGTCACATGTCGTGCTACGCCCGTTACAGTCACACGGGCGACAGGTGTCAAAGGGTTCGTCAACGTTGTTCTGTCTGTAGGTACTTGCTTGGCATTGCTCACAAGAGAGTCCTATAACAGGGTTAAATAAATTACTCTTATGATTAATTTTATTTCTATTTATTCAGCCAAGTTTACAACAAACAAACTAGGGGTGCGTTCTATTAGCTTCCCTGGGTCGACCCCGCGGTGCTCACTCGGGTGAGCCCCTGACAAGAGCTAATCGAACGATCACTCACCCTCTCATGGTGACGTCATGCACCTGGGGCCAGCCCCAAGTGACCCGTTCCACAAGCAGGGCACCTGGGCCTGACCCGGTTGAGCCCCTGGAATGACGTCAAAGCTTTTCGAACAGACTGGGGAAGACCAAGGTCGAACGCACCCAACAATACAAGAAACTATAACTATGTTTACTTCAAAATCTTAAGATCACTAGAACTATTGTATAACCAAAATGCATTACTGATGTTGGAATGGAACAATAAAGACCTTTTCACACTATCTACCTTTGATTCGTGTAGTTGGCGACCCCCAGAAAAAGTTGTCTACACGGATTAAAACTCACCCAGAGATTCCTTTCACATTACAATATCTTACCCAGAAAAAAGTTAACACAATTCCATCCTAACACCCAGATGACTTGTGGGTTACATGTAGTTTTGGACAGGGTTAAATTTCACCAGGATTAAGCCGTTTTGGAGTTGTTAATCCAGGAACTTTTAGTCATGAAAAGTGTAGTGTCAACATTCCACTTAATCTGGAGAGTCTCAGTGAATCTCTGTGTTAATTTTTTCTTTAACACGAAGAGGGACGTAACAGCTACAGATCAAATTAAGCAAAGTTATGACTCATGAGCCAATAGGCTTTTGCATTAGGCGATATAAAAATGTCTTTATCATTATTATTATTAACACTCACCCATTGTGTTCGATGACGAGTCGCATGTACATTGCTCCACCACCGTAACAAAGCTGGAGTAATCCGCTGGATTAGAGACAGACTGGGCTGAGTCCATGCGGACATTGTAGAAGGTACTCGCTGTACCGGGACCAAAGGAAGCCTGAATCACCAAGGCCTTGATATCACTCAAGATTTCTGTTTCCAAGAAGATTGAGAAAGTTCAGTGAGTGTAAAATAAATTGTACTAAACATGTTCTTGCCTATTTCGAGAAAGACACGCTGGGGGCCAAAAAGTAAAAAAATGTACCCTTTTTTGGCATAAAACATAAAACTTCAGTTTCAAGAGTAAACTCTGGGACATTAATCCGTTAACAGTTCTAATCCATGCTAATCACAATCATGAAACTACGATGAAAAGGCGAAAGACGTGTTCAAGCGGAAAGTTATCGTGACTGGCTTTAGTGTAATTCTACCATGTGGATTCCACCTAGACTTATATTACACAATGTTTTCATAGCCTTTATACATCAGTGTGGTCGCTGTAGGTTTACAGCGTGGAGCTGTTCCCATTGGACTCTTTACAGCCCTGTTAAAGACACTGGACACCTTTGGTAATTGTCAAAGACCAGTCTTCTCACTTGGTGTATCTCAACATATGCACAAAATAACAAACCTGTAAAAATTTGAACTCAATTGGTCGCCGAAGTTGCGAGATTTGTGTGCTTTCAGATGCTTGGGACCTCAAAATCTAATTTTGAGGTCTTGAAATCAATTTCAAATATTTTAGTGGAAAATTACTTCTTTCTCAAAAAGTATGTTACTTCAGAGGGAGCCGTTTCTCATAATGTTTTATACTACCAACAGCTCTCCATTACTCGTTGCCAAGTAATGTTTTATGCTAATAATTATTTTGAGTAATTACCAATAGTGTCCACTACCTGTAACTGTGGCTTTTAATTTTATGCAAAAGTTTTCCGCAACCTATTTCGGCCTGTTAGTTTTTTGCCATGATCGCGGTTAGTTGGCAGGGAGGTCAAATACCATGCGTCCCAATTGGATTTAATGTCTACAGAAATGAAGTACTTTAAGAAAAACAAGTCCAAAACTCAAGTATCATTATTCACTATTGCTACTGCAAGTAGAAAACTTGACGACCAAATACCTTGAAACTCTGCCACATTTGGTGCTCTCTCCTCACCAACAACTCTCCAGTACGTCTCATAAAACGTTGCCACAAATGTCCTCCTTGTCAGCTCTGGAGTGAAGGCTTCTTGGTTGTAATAAACACCCATATCACTCCGACCACCAGTAATAGTCAGGTACCTAAGGAAACCAAGAAAGATTGTTGCTGCTGCTAGGCTAGTTGCAAATACAGACAGATTTTGTAATATCTGATCCCCATCCTGAATAATTTTGGGTTGAACAAAGACAAATTAATGGGTATATAAACTGGGATACTGACTTGGTAATTTTTTTTGTCATAATTTTGGATAGAACAAAGACAAATTTACTAAAGCAGGATTCAAACCAATGACCTCTGGTTTAATGTTCCGGCACTCTACCAACTGAGCTATCTAGCCCCAATATTGGCAGTATCTCTGTTTTGTCAATATCTTTGTTCAGGGGTGCCAGTCAGAAGCCATACAACCTGTAACTGCAGAATAGTTTGATGTTGTAATTTGCGCCTTGCACATTCTCCGATGGAGAGTAGAGCTAGGGCACACTAAAAATGTAGTAAATTAGAATCATATTATTATTATTATTATTATTACCTAGCTGATGTTGTGTTAGCCCCTCCAGTATCCAGCTTCATAGTGTAGCTCAATTGCTGGCCGTATAAATCCAGGTGCTCGCCAAGGAATTTCCTTGGAGCCCGAAGGTAGACATACGACCCTAATGGCAGAGAGGCTGGATGGAGGACGCGGACGCTGGTTGGGTTGGCCATCAGAGAACTCGGGTCCGTTGCCGTCCAACCTGTTGTGCTTCCGATGGGAAATGAAGAAAGGGTAGATGATTGGGTGATTGTTGAGCAGGATAGTGGAGAGGCACAAAAGCTTGGCATTGTTGGGAGTACAGGAGGGGGTGCACAGTTTGGAGTTGGGGTACAGTTAGTGACGGGGGTAGAGTTGGTGATAGGGGTAGAAGAGGTTGGAGGAAGAGATGTGGTTGCTGGTTGTGGAGTTGGTGGGACACTTGTTGGAGTAAAGTCACTGTTCATTGAGTTAAAGATTAGTGGACGGAACATTAATATTGGGGTTATGAATGATGGAAGATGGCCGGCCAGTTGGGGTTTTAGTTGTTGGGACAGTGGGTGTGGCGTTTGTTGGGACAGTGGGTGTGGCGTTTGTTGGGATAATTGGTTTTGCAGTTGTGTGGAAGAGGGCGTGACAGTGGGTGTGGTAGTGGGTGTTACAAAGGGTGTGGCAGTAGGTGTGACATTTGGTGTGACAGTGGGCATGGTTATGGGTGTGGTAGCGGGTGTGGCAGTGGGCATGGTAATGGGTGTGGCATTTGGTGTGGCAGTGGACATAGAAGTGTGTCGAGATGGCAGATTGGGCAAAAGTGGTTGAAAACAAACATTCTACATAAACACAAACATACATTTTTTCTGTACAATTAAAAGTCAAAACATTCTAAAACAGTATTTAAATTTCAAAATAACCTGTGAGTGAAAGCAAAACTTAAAAAAAAAAAAAAATTGATTGAAGAAACAATGAAAACATAAAGGAAGCCACTCTGCTTACCTTCCTTGAGTAAAGTCACTGGTGATCGCTGACGCAATGTAACTGGGCGCTGCATTACACTGGGTTCCATGGCCGAAGCAGAAACACGGCTGGCACCCGTTTGGGTTACTGGGTTGAAGATTGAAGTGGCCAAGGAGGCACTGGTCACACTTGTCACCCTGAACGTTAGCCTTACAGGTGCAGGTACCTAGATCTGGGTGGCAGGTGCCGTCGGTGGACCCATCGAGGTTACACCCACATGCACTACGAGAGGAAAAAGTTTTTGGGGATAAAGTATCAAGGCTGAGAAGTTTAGCGACTAGATTTAAGGTCTCGTGGTCTGATCAGCAGAATGTGGGCTTGATTCCCGGTCTAGACAATTTTCCTAAATTTTCCTAAAGCAAGCAAATACAAATTATTGCTTTGTCCTTTGGACCCGTGTGTGAATGAATGTATATGTAATATCTGTAAAAGCTTCTGCTTCACTGGATGTAAAGGTTGTGAGAAAAAGGTGAAAATTACAGAGGGATATTTTCAGGAGAGTCGCAAAACCAGTACTGGTAAATATATGCTAAAATAATTTTCTTTTCCTGAGACAAAAAGTATTATCGTGACTTGTTTTAACCATTTCTCAAAAACTAGAGCACCCCAGCAAGTAATATTTTAAGGGAATTTTTTTTTTTTTTTTTTTTTTGCTATCATTATCTTCAAATTGTGTAAGTATAGTGTAAATCTGTGAACATTGTGCTTTGTGTCATACAAAAAGCACCCACATCCTTTAAGAGAAGGTGTTTGCCCCTGCGTTTTCTGGTAAAGTTTGCAGCAGCTTGCACCACTGCACCTTGTAAACCATTACATGGTGCTATGTAAACAGATGGGTCTGAAAACTTGAATGAGCTTGTAGTATCCTTGCACTACAATCACACTAACACTGATAGAGCTACCCAAATCTATAGACATGTGTTTACCTTATCATTATCAACATTCAAATATCATGATCCAACTTATGAATAATGCATTATGGAGACCACCACCCCATACAGTGATTGTACCCTTGAAACAGTAGCCCATTGATAAGTATATCTTACACTGTATGTGTACTATAAGCAAGACATGTGAGACACAATAAACCAAGCAAGCATCAAAGCAACAGCTCTTGTAGAACTCAAGACATTATACATAGCTCAACATACATAGTTTGAACAAAGGGCGCTTTGATGTGATAATTTGCTATACAAGAACTGGGCATTATTGATATATGGTGGGGTGCCTATTGGCTTGTGAGACGCTAAACTAATGTTTGTGGGATGTAAAAAGATTTCAGGTTCACATAATCATCATTTAAAACACCATCCAGCCTTTAGCTGCGATGTTTGAATGTTTTTAATAAACCATTAATAACACTAATCATATATTTTGATGCGTCTAGGGTCATGAGTAAAGGGTTGGGTAAAAGGTTGAGTATAAGTTAATCTTACATGCATCCTGCCGCTGAAAATGAGAAATATCCCTGGACGCATATGCTACACTTGTTCCCAGTAATCGTCTCTTTGCATTCACACACACCGGTGTCTGAACACTGTGGGTTCACGGATCCCTCGGCGGAACACAGGCACGCCATGCACCCGCCACCGCTGTTGAAATCGTAGTAGTTAGCAAGACAGCTTTGGCATCGTCGGTCACTGACAGCATCATTGCTGTTGCGTTGACCTCGGAGGGCGACACCGTCCTTGCAGGGGCACTGGCCGGTGTTGAAGTCACAGGCTAGGCTGAGAGAGCCCGTAGAGTCACAGTCACAGGCTAGGGATATAGAAAATACAAGCTCAATGAAACCTAGATGCTTGAGCAAACTTTGCCCTGAATAAAAGGGGTCTCCTCCAGTGTTTCTGTATGGTTCATTACGGGATATCTCCATTAAAGGAAGAGGCTAAACAAAATAATAATAATAATAACCGTATTTAAAACGCGCCTTTTGCCAAAGGATACAAAGCGCCAGGTATTATTACTGCAAGGAGTGAGGCGAATTTTGAGATTAAGACCTAATCCTAAAGCACCATGTAATGGTTTACAAGGTGCTGTGGCGCAATATGCTGCCATGGACACAAGACTCATCCTTTTCGTTTGGCAACTAACACCTGTTATAATAATAATAATAATTTGGGGGGCTAATCATCCTTACTCGCAGCTAAGAGCTGAATTGCGAAGGACGCGGCTACAATGTGTTCGAGAAGCAGGCATGCAAGGGCGCGTTTAGCTGCCAGCCACATCAACCCATTATGACCACGGCGCATCACAGCCAAGATCGAAAGTGTTTGATTTTTCCCGAGGGAGGAACACCGGATAGTCTGGAAAACCCTCCCCGCACTGCAGAGAACCTACGCACAACTCAACTCACATATGGCCCTGGCCGGGAATCAAACTGGGGTCACCTTGGTGAGAGGCGAGCGCTTTACGCACAAGCCAACCGTGCCACCTGTGTTATCTCCATGTAATTACTTTTCCACAAAGTGGACCTTATTGGATTATGCACAAACCAGTAGGGCTGTTGAATCCCCAAGGCAAGTCAACTGCTCATCCATTAAGTTGAATGACTCAAGTAATTCAAAGTTCACTGAAAAGGAGGTATAATTTTTTGTGGCTAAACTAAAAAAAATTCTTGAATGAAGCTTTCCCGTATGTGGTTGTGCTTTGCACTGCATCTTATAGTACAAGATGCTATATGTTTAAATCCTTCAGAGTGGTGGCCACAACGTACCCTGCTGGTTTTCTATGGATGCTGAAGAACTCTAAGCTTTACAGCTCTTTTATTCCCTTATTCAAATGCTGCAACAACTTAAAAGGGTTTTGATACCTTATGCAGATCAAGTTTTTGGCTATGACATGATTGTAATATATAATTTACCTGTAGAAGTTTCATCTTCAATAGTCATCAAGGTTTGAGGGAAAAAAGTTAAAATCACAGCGCAATGTTTTCTGGAGAGTCTCTTAAATCTGTTGTACATGCTAAAATTACTTTCATCTCAATGAGACAAAAATTACTTTTGTGAAATTGTTTTACTCATTTCTGAATAACTACAGCACCTCAGCAAGTAATATTTTAAGGGAGCTTTCTATCATCATTATCTTGAAACCGATTAAGTGTAATGTAAATCTGTGGAAGTTTGTGTTTTGTGTCATACAAAAAGTACCCAAAATCTTTAAAATGAAATGGTTTTTAGGATGTTTGTGATAACTCTCCTAACCTGTGCAGCCGTTTTCTGTGAAGCCGAAGAACCCAGGTAGACAGCGATCACAACGTTGACCTCCGACCCTAACTTGACATACACATTCACCACCATATGAGTTGCATGAACTCCCAATACTGCCTGTTGGATCACAGTCACACGCTGAAGGAAAAGACGCAGAGACACTTTTAATGCATAGCCGGATATATCAACAATTTTAGTGAAAATAATTTTGGAATTAAAAAAAAAAAAATTATATGATTGAAGAAATATTATAAATGAAAAACTTCTAAACGAGTCAATACCTCCCACTTACAAAAAACCTTTAAAAACAGGGTAAATTTTGGGTAACTGCAAAGATCAGTATCCTCACTTGGTGTGTCCCATTAACAAAGTTGGGCTAAAAAATGTAAGTGTCATCAAAGTTGCAAGAAAATAATGGAAGAAAAAAACACCCTTGTTGAACAAAATTGTGTGCTTTCAGGCATTTAAACCTTTCTCAGATTCAAATATTCAGTTGAAATTATAGTAATGTTTTATAGTATCAGCAGCCCTTCAGTGCCATTAACAACTTGTGCGACAAGGGTGTTTTTTCCCTCCATTATTCTCTCACAACTTCGACGCCCAATGGAAACAAACTTCTTACAGGTTAGTTATTTTATGCATATGTTGAGATATACACCAAGGGAGAAGACATGGTTGTTGACAATAATCGAAGGTGTCCAGAAGTTGATCCCTCTACTGGAGTAAAAAGACAGTTTCCCTAGTGGTTTTATTCCTTGCAATTAATAATGAATACACTTACCCACTGCCCCGTCATTACTCTCCGTTGAAACAACAAACATAAAATCTCGGCAAAGATCAATGGCCGATTGTCGCTTTCCAATCACAGAAATATTCCTCAGACATTCATCATAAAATGATCTTTGAGCTGCATCTGTTCACAAGAATAAAGTACAAATTGTCAAAAGAACTGATGATTGAAATTGCAAAGAATTTTGGTGGGAAACTACCAAAGCAGAGACTGTTTTTCAGCCCTGCAGTCAACTGGGCCCAATTTCATGTCTATGCTTACCGCCAAATTCTGCGCTTCATTACAATCACCATTCTTTGCTTACAAGTGCCAAATTTCTGTGCTAGCTGTGTAAGCGAAGAATGCCTACGTGGAGTATGCACGCATACGCACAAGCAAAAAGTCCCTGGTTATACCTGAGAGAACGCTTGACGTAAGCGCGAAATTCCCTGCTTCCCTAAAAGCGCCAATTCTTTGCTAACGGTAAGTAGAGCAATGAAATTGGGCCTATGGTCCTGTATACTCTGCTTAACTGCTTTCCTGCCAATTGTTGCTCATCACATAAATTGTTTTAGCTTAGAAGCTTTTGTTGAAAACAGACTCAGGTGTTTGGTAACTGACCTCCTTGTGTGTAAATCGGGAAAGAATCTCCAGTTGGTAAAAGCACCAGACTGTCGATCTCAATCTCCTCGCTCCCTGACCCGTCATTGGTCAACCTCAAGGTGACGTCATAATTGCAGCGTCGGTCGAGCATCACTGATTGGCCGGACGAGGCGTACCATCCCGTTGACTCGCCTGGTGGAAGGCTGAAGGCTACGGTGGAGATAGTAGTGCCGACAGCAACCGGGCAGAGCGAGGTACCAGCGTCGCTCTGGGCGGAGACAATGTTCAAGTTGGCTTGAAGCCATGGCGATGAAGAAACATAGGTATAGCGGATGACAGGTCGGTAGAAACTGAAAATGAAAACATTAAAAATACAGTTACGGATTATACCAGAAATGAGTGATGACTGGTAGTAGAGAAGAAGCTTTCAGATTTTTGGATTTTATTCACATATTTTACATATGATTAAAATCGGGGGGGGGGGGGGGCTGGAGAGAAAGTAGAAAAACAAGAAATACTTTTTGGGGTGGAAAGAAATTAGACTTTTGTGTAAAGTTTCATTTGTAAAATTTCAACAGTTGCATCCAAGTTTTTGAATATTATGTATTCCTCTGCAGAAATATTGTAGTCACACAATAAACTTACAGGGCGTTGTCTGCTAGACTGGTTACAGCCGTCACTCCCCGGAACGTCACCTGGTTGCCTTGGTAACATTTCTGGTAGCCACGCCCAGTGAAGAGGTCAAAGGGCACGGACGAGGTCCTTATGCAATCAGAGTCCGCCCCCCAAGCGTCGTAACTGCAAGAAAACAAACCATACGAAATAATAGTTTAATCATAAACATTGTTAGGTTGAGGATTTGCATCAGAATGCCCGGGTCCCTTGAGATTTTTAATAATAAAAGAAGGAATTCATGACCTTGCAAAATCAGAAGAAGAAAAATGCTCTTAACAATCAAAGTAGCTGATGATGAAAACAACTGCTAAATAAAATGCTCTTCAAAAAGAAAAGAAAAAAATATTCTTGAAAATATAAAATAGCTGCTCTTGAAAATAATAATAGCTGTTCTTGAAAATATAAAACAGCAATGGCACTAACATTTGGCTATTATTGCAATTAAATATTTCGTCATTGAGGACTTTATTTAGATGAGGAACAAAACAACAATTTTACATGACAAAACAGATATTTAGGGTTTGAACAAAGAAAAAAGGGGTTTGAACAAAGAAAAAAGGGGTTTGAACCAAAGACCTTTGGTTTAACATGCTAGCACTCTACCAACTGAGCTATCCTAGCCCGGTCTAATTAATGAGTCAATATCTTTGTTTGAGGTGCCAGACAAATCACCCTCAAGTTTACATTACTACAAGGGGATGCAATTTTTTTCGCTTCAAATATCAAGTTAAAACCCACTGTAAATTGACTGGTTAAAAGAAATATATTTAAAAAAAACCTGGATGCTTCTCAACAATTTAAGATGAGTAGTTTATATAGCCCTTCTCATATTTCTTAAAGAAACACTTTGCCTGGGATCAGTCAAGTTGGTCTTTGAAAAGCGTTTGTAACCGTTTGTTATTAAATGCATATGGTTAGAAAGATGATTTAAAAGTAGAATACAATGATCCACACAAATTTGCCTCGAAATTGCGTGTATTTTTTTAAATTTGCGAACTAACACGGTCGGCCATTTATGGGAGTCAAAAATTTGACTCCCATAAATGGTTGACCGTGGTAGTCGACGAGGTAAAAGGAAAACCACAAAATTTCGAGTGATATTTGTGTGGATCATTATATTCTACTTAAAATATCTTTCTAATCGTATGCATTTTATAACAAATGATCCAAGGCAACGTGTTCCTTTAAAATGAAGGACTGCAACAAATCATAAACGTTATTTTTAATAATTACCTATTGCTGTCCAAATAGTTGAAGTAGAATCCCTGCACTGTCATTGAGCATTGTCTGCTTGTTACGTTACTACGGCATGTACACCGGCCTGAGACTTTGTTGCATGCAGGAGAAATCGAACCACCTGGGTTGCAATCACAGGCCAAGCAGTCCTACGAGAGAGGAAAAAGGGTTTTATTAATTGTTGCAATATTTCACTTTGAAAACCTTTGCTGTGAAGAAAAACCAAAAGCGAAGTGCAGGTTTTGGCTGAAATTCAAGATATTATTTCTCTTTCACATTAGGCACTGTACTTTTTTGTACTACTCAAAAGTATAGATTTTGAACATTTGGACCCAATAAATGGAGGGTATTATTTTGGTAATTACTCCAAAAATGAATGACCATAAAAGTTGACCAATGGTAAGAGTCTCTGCATCTGTTGATAGTGTATAACATTTTGAGAAACAAACCCTTCAAAGGAATGTGGTTTTAGAGAGGGATTCAAAAACATTTCATACATATCTTAAGCATTTTCACGAGTAGCACGAACCACTATATCAGCAACAACAAAAACAATCATAGAAAATGGTCTCTGAAGTTGAATTTTTGTTAGAAACACACTTTCCTTCAAAACTTTGAAATAATTACATTTAAATTTCTCAAAATAGATACTTGATGACTTAAACTTAAAAATTAATCTTATTGTGACTTATTTGCATACTTAATTAAGAAACTAGACACAAGAGAAGTTCCGTGGTACTTCATGAAACCAAAAAAGTGCAAAATGTCTTTTTGTGTTTTCACGAAGTAGCTGGCGCCAATACTACGACACGTCATTTCTGTGCTACTTTGTGAAAACTATTTGACAATGGTAAACAGAAGTTGGGTGTTACTTCGTGAATTTTTTTTTTTCCATAATTGTGCACAAGTTGAAAACACTCATTAGCTTAACTAAACAAGTAAAG
The DNA here is from genome assembly GCF_902459465.1 of Asterias rubens. Classification (NCBI taxonomy): domain Eukaryota; kingdom Metazoa; phylum Echinodermata; class Asteroidea; order Forcipulatida; family Asteriidae; genus Asterias; species Asterias rubens. The sequence continues at coordinate 8,125,563 of NC_047080.1, read as the reverse complement.
TGATCTCAGCTTCGAAACTTCATGGACTGTAGTTATTCATTCATTACCAACAGAAATGTATTTAAAAAAAAATTAATATGTTAAGAAAAAAATTCCTTTATCAGGTTGCCTGCTTCTTCGTGGTGTCACTAACGAATTGTTGCACTATAGTTCTATGAAAATCTTTGCTGTGAAGCGAAACAATTGTGATATCTCAGTGCATGTTTTGGCTGAAATTTAAGAATTGATATTTTTTTCACAATGCTTTCCTTTAAGGGAATTGGAGTATACAGTGCTTAACGCCTATCTGTTTACCTAAAGTAACATTTCTAACTTGTGTTACCTCATTTTCACTGATAGGATAGCCATAAAAACTATCTTTACACTGTCCACATGTACGGGTGTCCGCATTTGGTTTGCAGGGGCACTGCCCGGCTTCCTTCTCACAGATATTACTTGCGTTGACGGTTCCAAATCGATTGCAACTGCAATCTAAAAACGGAAAGGAAAACAAAGAAAAAAACCCATTTTCTTTTTAAAGATGTGATGACTTTTCAGTCCTACAGTGCTGATAAGCAATATTCAAAATGCATATTCAATTAAAGATGCTACGTCAGATTTTTGGCCCCATAAACATTAAAAAATAGATTTTTTTGAGTGAATGATATTTCAAAGAGTATCACCCGCTCTAACGAAAACAAGTTTAACTTTTAATAGATGTTAAATTTGCATCGGGATAAAGAATATTAATTTTTGGTTTTACCCATACACCGATGTGTGTAGCACTGTATACTCAGTACTTTCCCCGAGTCCTGTATACAGTGCTACACACATCGGTGTATGGGTAAAACCAAAAATTAATATTCTTTATCCCGATGCAAATTTAACATCTATTAAATCGTTTGCAGTACCCGCTGCTAAACATAGGATTCGAACTGCCTCTAGCTACCGGGCAATCTCGGTGGTCTAGTTGGTATGACACTGCTCTAGAATTGCAAGGGTCGCGGGTTCGAATCCCACCCGAGTAAAATGCCTGTGATTTTTTTTCACAGGACTTGGGGAAAGTACTGAGTATACAGTGCTACACACAAGTTTAACTTTTACTTTTAATGGTCAGAAACCATGACAAAAATTTAAAACGTTTCTTATAAAACACATAAGAATTGGTCACGTGATATATTGTCGGGATCCCGACAAAAACTTATTTTGAGCACTTTATTTCACTGCTACTATTAATAAATGGCAGACTTTTTCGAGCAATGGCTCAAATGAAAGCTTGTAACTTTCTCAACCCCTATCAAAATACCTATTGAATTTTAAATCAAAATTTTGGGTCAAATCGGCCAAAAATTTGACATAGGGAAAATGGTACAATGTGAGAATTTATCAGAACATAGAAAGGAAAAAAAAATCAAAAGCGCATAATAGGTAAACACCAATTATTTAGAACAAATAATATTAATGTGAGACGGCGAAAGTAGAGCTAGAGAGCTCAGCTGGTATGTTAATCCGGAGGTCGTTGGTTCAAATCCCGCTCTGGAAAATTTCTCTTAAGTTGTTCAACCCCAAATCATTTCAAATTTACTCCAAGTCAATTTCTCTTTTAGTTTAATATTTTATTATTATCTGGACTAAGTTGCCGCTTCCCAGGTTATATCATAAGCTTGGGTGTGTTCCCTGGCTACACACAGCAATTCAAATTTATATGGCTTCTGAGTGGCTCCCCGAACAAAGATATTGACACCATAGAGAGACTGCCAACATAGTATAAGATAGCTCAGTTGGAAAAGGCTGGTACGTTGAACCAGAGGTCATTGGTTCAAATCTCGCTCTAGTCAATGTTATCTTTCTTCAACGCCAAATCAAAAATTACCCAGCCAGTTTTCCTTGTCGTTTCTTACTTGATAAATAATATCAATATAAACCACAAGGGAAACTGACTGGGTAAATTTTGAAATGAGTTTTGGGGTTGAACAAAGACTTGACTAGAGTGGGATTCGAACCAACGACCTCCGGATTAACGTGCCGGCACGTTACTCCGGAGGTCGTTGGTTCGACACGTTAATCCGGAGGTCGTTGGCTCGAATCCCACTCTAGTCAATTCTCTGTTCAACCCCAAAACTTGATAAATAATATTTATGCTTACCTTTACAAGTACCCTCAGTTTCATTGAGCAGCAGGCCATAGTATTGGTCGATACACACGTCACATGCTCGCCCTTCCACATTCTCTTGGCAACTACACTGACCAATGGGCTTGTTGTTCGCTGCATACTGTGAGCAGGTTGTTTCATTCTCCATTGTGCCAAGAGGTTCACAGTTGCATTCTGAAAAAAAGTAAAAAATGACAGGTTACAAATTAGAACATAGAAACAAATGACAGGTCTTGTAGGATTCAACCATCCCTTAGTCCTACCAACCATTACTAACCCATTTCATATCAGATGACAAGTTTACCAGCAAACTTCTTTGGGGGAGAGACTTATAATTACGGCCAATATTTGTTAATGCCCGGAACACCTTTGGATATTTTTATCCATCTGGACTTTCCATTGCGTAGAGCAGGCAGTTACCCTGATACGCTTCATTGTTTCACCCGTACAAAGAGCGAAAACAGCTTCTGGAAAACATGCCTTGTATACTCCCTTTCCAAGGGTTTTTCTTCTTAACATCTTAAAGGAATATGGGCCCTTAACGCTTACCGATACAAGAATTGGGGCTGCTTGCTGGAACAGAGGAATTTCTGTAGAGTCCACTGATGCAGATTTCACAAGAAATGCCAGCCGTGTTGTCTTGACAATCGTTGCATACTCCTTGCCCAACTTCTTGGCTGTATGTACAGCTAACACTATGGTTGTTGCAGTTACATTCTAACATGGGGAAGAAATGTTAAAACCAATTTTTCTACGCCAAGATATGATAAACAAATGGTTACTAACAATCAAAAAGGTAACTCTTATGTTGTGGCATATGTCATGGCCAAGTGGTCAAGCGTACCAGACTCAAGCTCTGGTGTCTTTGATCAGCATATAGTGAGGGTTCGAGTCCCTGTCTTTACAATAGACCCGTCCCATGGAATATATAAATTGCACATAGCGCGTGTGCACTTACGTTTTGGTTGGCAAAATGAGGGAACATCGCACTGTTTTGTACACGACTAATGGCTGTGTGACGCAGACGCGATCGCGCGTCTGCTCAGTGCACAACTCTATGGCGTTTGCCAACCAACAGGGTCTGTACGCATGCGTAAATGTAATAAGCATATTTCATGGGAAGGGTCCATTGTGTCATTAAGCAAGACACTTTACCATTATTGCTTTATATGTAGCTCGCAACACTGAGGAAACCTGTATACAAGAGTGCCTGCTATGTGAACCAGAAACACCAGGATTAATCCCTATTCTTAGTAATCTAGGGGTTCTTTTACGCGAACTACCAATCCCAGTACACAGGACCTACAGCATAATCCCATCCGAAGGACGAAGCAATGATGGTACACGCAAACCCACACTCTGCTGATGAGAAACACCAGAGCTCGAGTCTCGATGCCATTAGCCGCTCAACGACGACACACCACAATTCTACATGAACACACTCAAAGAATCTGGTTCTAAAATTCGTCTAAAAATAATTAACTAAGGAGAATTGAAGTTGAACTTACTCTCGCATTCATTTGCAGTCCCCTCTGGGAAAGGAAGAGCAGACCCAGCCATCCATGGCCGATTGTTATACAGAGGGAGGCATTGCTCGCAGCTCTTACCCATTGTGTTATGGAAACACTGACAGATTGTCTCCAGGGAGTTGCTGTCTTGGTAACAGAACTTGCCATGCAAATTGCAGTTGCATCTGCCATACAAGAAAAGAAGGTTAAGTTGTAAAATTCATTAAAAAAAATTCACACAAGACAAATTTTGCAGAAAGTTTTGGTTGACCTTTTCACACCTTCAGTGGGGGCCCCATATACTCACCAAGCTGTTCTTTTAATGAACCCCTCCACTTCCATTTTCAGTTGTTTTTTGTTTATTGTTGTTTTGTTTTGCTTTGTATACATTTACATTGTTTGCCTAAAGTCGTTATCTCTAATGTCTAATTTTTATCTTGACGTGTATGAAATGTAAGTTAAGTGAATAACCCTGGCTAAACTCCCAGGAAATAGCCACATGCCTTGCCATTATGCGTTGCTTAAAATTGTACTGGAATTTATGCTTACAATCTCCCTTTTACTGGGGTTACTTTTTATAATCCCCTGTTCCAGACCTGCCATAAGACATTCCATAAGTTCTTGAAAGAACAACAAATCTGGGTGAATTTTCTTTTTTAATAAGTCAGGGTTTCAAAATAATAATGCACAGAGATAAATATGTTTAATACCAACATGAAAGGTGTTGTGGCCGAGCAGATAAGAGCACCGAACTCGAGCTCTAGTGTTTCTGTTCCACCCCGGGGTAAATGGGTACCTGTGAGGACAGAGATGGCTCTTGTGATTGATTTAGCTTAGTCACATTATTTGTTGCATTGAGTTGAGATGGTTTAAGGAATGAATTTAAATGGAAGCGCTTAAAGATGTCCCACAGGAGTAAAAAGCGTTATATAGAAACTGATTATTATTATTATTAACAAAATGTATCAACTTTAGTTTTCCATTTACAAAAATTGCTTACATGAGGAACGTATCAATGTTGGATATAGCGTAGTAATATCGGATCAGTGAGTAATATTGCCCTGTCCACTCAAGTCCGTCAGTCGCCGGGTACAAGAGCTTCAGTCTCAGGTTTGTGATCTCAAGAAACGCTTGCAGTTCCAAGTTGCTCTCATAAGCCTTCTGGAATTCTTCAGGTAGGGTGGAGTTAGTCAACAGCGCCAGGCGGTTCTCAACGTTGAAGATGACTGAGCCGCCTGGGTAAAACACTGTCCGCACCCCACTGGAGTAGTCCTCTGAGCAGATGACCTGCGTTGGACTTGTGAGGCTCAGCTCATCCGTCGCGGCCATCTGAAAATATCCGCAATCGTACGCGTAGTATTGATACGGTTGCCATGTCGACCCGTAATCTGAGGACTTCTCCAGGATCATGCGTTGCGGGAGGCTGGACTGGAAGATGATTTCGATTTTGCTGTTGATGGTGTAGGAGTGGTTGAGAGACAGTGTTACATCCACCTCCAGTGGAACACTGTACATGTACCAGGTTATTGACTGCCACCATGTTGGTTGAGTTGGATCTTGCTGGTCGTAGATGTAACTCGGTGGGTGGGCTAGGCTGGGGTCGGTGGCGTTACATAAGTTACACTGAAATGACACATCCTAAAAACAAAATAACAAATAACAAAAGTAAAAAACATCTGAAATGCAAGGAATGAAGATACATTCAAAAAAATTATATTTTATTTATCCTATGTACATGTATGTTAGGCAGTGTATACTGGCAGGGGCTGCCGAGTGCACCACAGCATCTTGTAAGTATCTATGGGTGCGTTCATTTAGCTTCCCCGGGTCGACCCTGGTGTGTGGCGTTCTCTTTTTCCAGGACAAACGTGTGCAGATAATTACCCACGCTCGTCCTAGAAAAAAAACCTGCCACACACCGGGGTCGACCCAGGGAAGCTAAACGAACGCACCCTATAAGGTGCTACATAAACTGGGCCTCATAATTTGGCCTTCAGAAATTTGGGGGGGGGGGGGCAGCTTGTCCGGATGTTCACACTTGTGTGGATCCAGATGAGCTAATCGACCACACCCAATCAAAGTACAGCCAAAAAGGCATGTGATTTGTTTGTTGCCAACAGAAACAGCTGTTGATTTAAGATGACGCTTAGTTGTACACCATCTGTTACGATGACATGACTCAAACAACACCATTGTTATTCCAATTATGCAAGAATCAATTCTCTTAATATGGTTTTATTATTTCACCATTTCTCTGCCAGTACGAGTGAACACTTTTAACGATTAGCTTTTTAATTTATTTGGGTGTTGGCCGCATTAAAAGTGATTTATGTTATTTTAGAGCACCATTCTGCAACAACAACAACATTAAGCTTGCTTTGTTGCAATACATCTATTTAAAAATGATTTGTATTAAAGGCAGTGGACACTATTGGTAATACTCAAAATAATTATTAGCAAAACCTTACTTGGTAACAAGTTAGGGGGAGCTGTTGATAGTATAAAGCATTGTGAGAAACGGCTCCCTCTTAGGTAACGTAGTTTTCAAGAAAGAGGTAATTTGCCACGAATTTGATTTTGAGACCTCAGAATTAGAATTTCAGGTTTAGCATCTGAAAGTACACAACTTCATGTGTCAAGAGTGTGTTTTCTTTCATTATTATCTCGCAACTTCCGACGACCAATTGAGCTCAAACTTTCACAGATTAGTTATTTTATGCATATGTTGAGACACACCAAGTAGGAAGACTGGTCTTTGACAATTACCAATAGATAAATTTTTTAAGTAGAGCTGAGCTGAAGCAAAAAAATCCATAGCTTAGTAAAATCAGATTACCAGCCTAGACTCCGTGAATTGTTATGCTAAGTAAACAACAGCTAAATACCAGTCACAAGCAATGAATATGGCATGAAATTTTTGCTTAAGCAGGTCTATGAAATTGGCCCCTGTGATAATGTGATGCAGTAAATAACCTTTCTAACGGCACTTAAAGCCATTATACACTTTTGGTACTGAAAAAAAAAAAAGGTTCACAGATTTACAAATAATTGTGACCCGCTACGTAAAAATGAGTCAGATGTTTTTTTCATTTACTTTTTAAGATCTTTATTTGCATGGTTAACCTTGAGAACACTTACCTTTAGGCTATAAAGCTATGAAAACAACAATTTTGTGATCAAACCTATGTCTAATTTGTATTCGCGTGCAATGGTAGTTTAAAACATCACTTTACTTGTAATTCGTTTTTCAGAAAAAATGATGTATTGGCTAATTTCAAACGGGAGTAACTCAGCAACGCAACACTCCCCAAAGCTTAGACTTATACCAAATTACTGCTGCTGGTGTGTTCTTTCCAGCCATGCATACAACTCAATTCTTGAAATTGTCAACATCTGACTCATTTTCACGTAGCGGGTCACAATTTACAGGGTTTACAGAAGGTAATGGTGAAACACTTCTCTTGAAATATTATTGTTCCATGAAATGCTTTAATTTTTGAGAAAACATTAAAACAATATCAATTCGCGATAGCGAGAATTACGGATTTATTTTAAACACATGTCATGGCACGGCGGCACGTGCGGAAACAAGGGTGGGTTTTCCCGTTATTTTCTCCCAACTCCGATGACCGATTGAGCCTAATTTTTCACAGGTTTGTTATTTTATATGTAAGTTGTGATACAAGAAGTGTGGGACTTGGACAATACTGTTTACCGAAAGTGTATAATGGCTTTTCAAAGGCACTGGACACTATTGGTATAGACTCAAAATAATTGTCAGCATAAAACCTTCTTTGAGAATGATCAATGGAGAGTTGTTGAAGGTATAAAACATTGTGAGAAACGGCTCCCTCTGAAGTAACGTAGTTTTTGACAAAGAGGTAATTTCTCACTCCAATAATAAAACAGACTTCGGTCTTATGCATCTGAATGCACGATGCAACAAGGGTGTTTGTTTCTTTCACCAATTGAGCCCAATATTTTACAGGTTTGCGGTAACACCATGTAATGACTATCTCTAATAAGTTGGGGTGGTTCTGAAAAAAACCGTTGGTTTCAACTCAAACGTTTTTTTTTCTTTTTCTTTTTTTTCTCCAGAAGATGATCAGAACATACTGATCGAAATGTCGAGTTGAAACCAACGGTTTTTTTCAGAACCACCCCAACTCATTAGAGATAGTCATAAAATGGTGTTACCGCAAACCTTTCTACATCGTATTTCCACCATGCAAAGTTTCAAATCCTACATATATGTTGGGTTACACCAAGTGAGAATACTGGTCTTTGACAATTTTACCAAACGGGTCCAGACCTTTAAAAGGCCTGTACTGAATAATTACTGAGGTAATGGAGACAAAAAGTACATTTTAAAAGTAAATTTGACTCACCAGAGTGCAGTAAAAATTTTCTTCTTGTGTTTGACCGTAGCCACAAGTGTAGTCTTCCGGTTCAACCCTTGCGGAAATCATGAGATTGTTTAACGATTCAGTATTGGCCAGACATGCCCGGTACTCCGTAAAACCGGTACTGTTTGTCGTCTCACATTCTTGCTGGGTGGCGATCTGTCCAACAGAGATGCGCAGAAGGAGTGCATGGCACATCGTCCAGAGCAAAACTGCTGGGCTCATTGAGTTTGTAAATTTCATTTTTTTTCAAAGGTGGCAAGTTTTTACGGGGAAAAATTTAGGAGTGCGCCAGCGCACTTACATTGCTTTTAACAAACAAAATATTCTAAAATGGAACTGTCATATTGCGTAGTCCATAATAGTAAACCACTTTCTCTTTTCTCGATATTATGTAGTATTTCTGCATCCAATGAAGACCAATATCTGTAAAATATAAACAAATAAACTAATTAGATGTGTATTGATCAACTTTCAGCTTCAGGATCCATGTAGAGGATTTTAAAGATTTTCCCGGCCTGGAATTTCGTCTTTGAGACTAATGCCATTTTCATTTGGTAGGGGTACTTTTGGATTTTTTTTTATAAAAGTTCGTAGGAAACTTTACAAGGGGCTCCAAGGCACTGACCAGGGGCAACATAGGCAATGGCCTGTTTTCAATCACAACCTATCAAATCAGCATAAAACAGAGTTTTTGAAAATAATTGGTATAAACTGGTAATGTATTGGTAGACCCAGTGGAGGAAGCTTCCTCCATGTTACTATTGGGGCTCTATACTTTGGAAAAGTTTCCGTATGGCGCCACCACCTTTTCATTCAATATATGAAATAACATAGCATCAAATTTACCTCAATGAGATGTCCCTTTTTGTGAAAATGAGTGAAAAAGTGGTGGCGCCATACGGAAACTTCCTATACATCTTTTATGTTTTTCCCCAACAAATTTGTAGCCTATAAGTAGTACAAATCAGTTACTATGGGTCTAGGCATGGACTCTTGGAGGAAGGAAATGGTCTAGGTAAGCCCAAGCCCGGTTCATACTTCCTGCGAATGCGAATGCAATACGATTGTTGACGTCACAAATTCGCAACAAAAAATTCAACTCAACTCAACTCACTTGCGAAAATCGCTGCGAAAGGAGGGTTGCTTCGCATTCGCATGAAGTATGAACCAGGCTTAACTTTAAGTCAATTGACATTGTAATTAGGACATTTCAATAAAGACTCAGTTCAAATACTATGAGACATTGGAAAAGTTTCATTCGAAATAAAATAATATAGTATCAAATTTACCTGATTGATATATCCCTTTTTGTAAAAATGAGTGAAAAAGTGGTGGCGCCATACGGAAAGTTATCCGAGACATTTTTTAATGAAAAACAATGTGTATATTTTTGATAGTTTTTCAGAAGTTAAATTATAAAAAGAAAACAGGAACATAAAAACATCACAAATTCAAATAAATATTAAAAGTTACCTTTTCCATTTGTATTTGTACTATTTTCAAAACTAATTCCGACTCTTCTCTGACTAATATTTAAAAAATGTGTACACCTCTTGAAAATTATAATTATGGATGATCAAGAAAATACAGTTTTAATCAAAATACAGAGTTGATTGAATTACTCAATACCCAATACAGCATTCAATCCAATTATACATACACCGTACATGTGCAATACACACCTGTTGCAAGTGTGTGCACTCATGCAAAACATTCCGGGGAATGGCAACCACTGTTACCAAAGACGCCGTACTCATGTGGAACGATATGCCTGGGAAAATGAGATTTTTCAAACCGGTTTGCCCGACCAAAAAGCCTGCAAATTATAAGATGTCGACAGATATACATTAAATAAATCACTGATGTGGGTTATGTATCACTTACCTCTGCTGTGTTGTCGAAAAAACTGCAACTTTCGGGGTCTGGAAGCTCGGTTTTTGAGGTTTTGTGAGTAATATGACTGCATACAATTCAGTAGCAATGAACTGCCGAGCAGTGAAAGTCAAAAAGTGTAGCGAATGGACTTTTCCGGGCTGCTGCTTTCGAAAGCTTGATTGTGATTGGCTGAGCAGTAGCAACTTTATGAATATTCATAAAATTGCTTCCGAACAGCAGTTGGGGCAGTAGGGAGAATTTAATAAATGATCAACCACGTTGGTTTATTATCAAAGGTTTTTGTATTATATAAAATTCAAAACTCTCTTTTATGGTAAAAGAGTGATCTATAATTTTGATCAAATGCACTTTAAGAACAACGCCATATTTATAAGTAAGAAAGCGAAAAAAAGTTTGGAATGAGGCAAGCTTTTGTAAACAAAAAAATGCAAAAAAAGTAATTTTTTTTGATATTTCTTGTAAAATTCTTGTACCTTTTGGTCAAAATTAAAATTATCAAGGCTTCACAAACAAACAAACAAACAAACAAACAAACAAACAAACAAACAGACAGACAGACAGACAGACAGACAAACAAACAGTAAAATGAAAACTTTAACAAAATGTTTTTTAAAAGAAAACTTTGATTTATTTGTTTCAATCAATTTGTTTATACAATTCCTACAAAATAAATCTATTAATAAAGTAACCTAAATTTAAATTATCTTGGTGGTCAGAAGTGCATACCCTAATACAAAATAAACAAACAACCTCATAAATAGTTTACAGAAAGTTTGATTCAAAAAGTTGCGTGGCAGAAGTACAAAACCTAAGTTCACACTTACACCGATTTGTCAAGCACTGTATACTTTCTCAAGTCCTGTGAACAAATAAACAGGAGTGAGATTTGAACCCATGACCTTTGTATTGCTAGAGCAGATGTTTGACCACTTAGACCAGGGAGCTATCCCAATGGCTTGAGGCAGTTCAAATCCTTAGCATTAGCTTGCCGCAACCATTTAATAGATTTTTTTTTGCATCAGCGATAACGAATGTATATAATTATATAAAGGACACTCAAGAGGACGTCTTCCCTTCTGCGCCGTGAACATCCAGCAGGGTGGATATGTGCGCATTACAAGTCTTATTATTATTATTATTATTATTACATTAAAGGAGCTTGAAAAGAGAGCACGCAGCTATTTCAAGCGGGGAATTCTGCGATGAACGCTCGTCTCAGGCAATGGCATCTACTCCAACTACTTTTGTATCATTGGTCCAGGAATCCATCCTTTCATACTGACCATCCTTCGTCCCCACCACTTTACTCCTATTGTTCATAGCCACCAATTGTTTCTCAAATAGAAACTTTGATTGGCTAGAATTTTCCCGCTTTATTCAGGATCCTTCCCTTAATCCCTTTCCCCTCTCTTTTTCTATAAATGGATATGTATTTGTTTGTACTTACTTATGCCTCTGAAGAAGATCCGGTTTGAATCGAAAGCTAAGGCTACCTACCCAACTCATTATACACATGTATATATTTTCCAAACCATATAAGTTCACCAGGGAGAAAAGCTGCAGTTTGCCAAAAGCTAAAATAGCAGCGTTCATGAATTGCCTTAAAGGGAAAAGGTACACGTTTGGTAATTACTCAAAACAAATATGAACTTAAAAACTGACTTGGTAACGAGCATTGGAGAGCTCTTGATAGTATCAAACATTGTGGGAAACGACTCCCTCGGGGTGTCGTGGACGAGCGGATAAGAGCACCGAATTCAAGCTCTGATGCTTCTGTTCAGCAGAGTGTGGGTTCGAATCCCGGTCACGACACTTGTGTCCCTGAGCAAGACACTTAACTATAATTGCTTCTCTCCACCCAGGGGTAAATGGGTACCTGTGAGGGCAGAAATGGTTCTTGTGACTGATTTAGCCGAGTAGCGCATATTAATGTTGCACAGGCTGTATACTCCCCAGGGAGCTGAGATGGTTTAAGGAGTGAATTAAGGCCCAGTGACCAGGGGTAATAATGTGAAGCGCTTTGGGACGCCCTCCGGGCGTGAAAAGCGCTATATAAAAACGGGTTATTATTATTATTATTAAGTAACGTAGTTTTTGAGAAAGAGGTAATTTTTTACTAAAATATTAAAAGACTTCTAGCTAAAAGTCTTTTATTCCTATCTGAGAGCACTCAAATTTGTCCAACAAGGGTGTTTTTCTGTCATCGTTTTCTTGCAATTGCGATGACCGATTGAGCCCAAATTTCCACAGGCTTGTTATTTTATGCTTATGATGGGATACACCCAGTGAGAACACTGGTCTTTGACAATTACCAAACGTGTACAGTGCCTTTAATTCTTACATTTTTTGTAAGTACCTAGAATGGATATGCAGGCTCAAACTGAAAATAACTTGAGTTGATTTATTTGCGGGAACACCATGTGTAAAAGGGAAGGTAAACCTTAGGGAACTGTCAAAGCCTAGTCTTCTCACTTGGTGTATCCCATCATAAGCATAAAATAACAAGCCTGTGGAAATTTGGGCTCAATCGGTCATTGAAGTTGCAAAAAAGTTATGAAAGAAATAACACCGTTGTTGGACAAATTTGTGTGCTTTCAGATAGGAATAAGAGATTTCTAGCTAGAAGTCTTTTAATATTTTAGTGAAAAAAAGGGAGCCGTTTCCCACAATGTTTTATACTATCAACAGCTCTCCAATGCTCGTTACCAAGTCAGTTTTTAAGTTAATATTTGCTTTGAGTAACTACCAAACGTGTACCCTCCCTTTAAATCTCTTTTGAGAAGCTGTGGTTCTGAGAAGAAAAAGTTGTCAGAACCACTACTACTCTAAAGAAATGCAAGTTTCGAGCTTTCGCAACCAAATAGCGATCTACCATTTAAAATGTGGCCTTGAAATTTGTGCACTCAGCGCACACATCTGAAAGCTCCCTCTTTACCTCAGTTTTCCGTGATTAAACAACCCTCATCGTGTTTATATCGCAAGTTTAAACATGCCAATGTGATCTCCTCTCGACCAATCAGAACGCAGGTGTTATGAATACATTACATTTGTTTTTGGTTTCTTTGCACTTCACCAAACTTGAATGACACATGACCTTCCCCAAATAATGCGTTGTGTCAGCAATTTTTTTTTCTTTTTCCGGTACCTTTAACCCCCGACCCTTTTTACAGACTACCTCCTAAAGAGGGAAACAAATTTACGCGGGAAGCGGCCATCTTTGCTGATGAGGGCCTCTTGGATTGCGTGGTACTCCGGCAGTCGAGACAGATCTCCCAAAGCTGCCACCGAGGGCTTGGTGCGCAACATTCTTGTGGCGGCTCGCTGGATGTCTTCAGCTGTGATTTTCTCTGCAAAGAAGAAAACATTTTCAAGGTCAACAACTAAAAATCACCACATCAATTCAAATAGTTCCCATGTGATGGACTAACACTGTCTTTGTCTTAGAAATTCAAATTTAAGCGGCCAATTGAGATTAAGCAATGAATATTACCAGAAAATAATGAAATCTTATATGCAAATAGGAAAATTAAGTCACCACATGGTGAAAGGTCGTGGGGAGGGTTTGGTGCAAAAAACAAATTTGCGGCTACAATTATGCCTAGGACTGTTTTCAAAAATCACCACATCAATTCAAATATTTCCCACAAGACATACCAACACTGTCTTTTGTCTTGGGAATTTTAGTTCAGATATCAAATAATAAACAACAAGGCAAACTAACTGGTTAACTTTTAAATGATTTGGGGTTGAACAAAGACAAATTGACTAGAGCGGGAGTTGAACCAACAACCTCCCGATTTAACGAGACAGCCCTCTGCCAATTTAGTTATCTAGCCCTATGTTGGCGATCTCCCTTTTGTGTGAATTCAAATTCAAGCGGCAAATTGTGTCTAAACAAGTAAGAGTAACAATTGTGTCTAAACAAGTAAGAGTAACAGAAGTTATTCAAACATAATATGCAAATTGCATATTCAGGCGTAATATAAGAAAATTAAGTAACCGCATGGTGAAGGGTCGTGGGGGGGGGGTGGTGCAAAAACTTAAAGAGTTGAGCCGTATCTGAATTTGCGGCTACAATTATGGCTATGACTGTTGCTAAGTGTGTTTCTAATGCTATATTATACTTCAACACATGAGAATGGGGAAATCTAGATGTAACCAAAGCTGTAGCTGCCAATACACCGATCCATTAGGCTCCGCCCACGGCGCACGTGTGAGCAAGAACGTGTGAGCCTCTCCAATGCCATTCTGCACAACTCTGCCGTGCGCGCCGGACCTTATAGTGACGGACTTTTGGTTGTGCAATGGGTTGTGATTGGTCAATACACAATGGGGCGGAGCTTAATGGATTGGTCTATTCAGAAACAGCCTCACAATTGATAACTAGTTTTGTTTCTTCACACCACGACAACGAGGATGCCAGCCATTGAGCTGAAAGAATCAAGTCCAGGAAGATGTCAAAATACCACTTTGTGAGGCAGAGTAGTGTATGGCTCAGATACATGAACAGTCAGAAGGGAACTAAAAAAACAAATGGATGGGTGCTATACAAAACTTCTGCGGAAACGCTTAAATGTTCACTGGAGTCAACACATGACAAATACAGAACTGTATGATAAGGAACCAAAACTATCCACCAAAATACAACAGCATCGTCTGAGACTCGCAGGGCATTCATACAGAAGCACCAAAGAACCTGTCTCTCAGCTTATCACCTGGTCACCAAAACATAGAAGGAGAAACAGGGAAAAAGAAGCTCAGCTATACAGATGTAGTTGCTAGGGACATCGGGGTGCTTCCAGCTGATCTTCCCAACCTAATGAGAGATAGGCAGGGATGGGCAAGCCTCAACATGATTCCGACCTCGGTCGGCTATAGAGAGAGAGAGAGAGGCAGAGCAACTAGCTCCAAACAGACTTGAATGAAGACGGTTATCCAAGGAGGCCAAGGGACACCTTGTCCTAAGTAGCTAAGTTAGCAAGTAAGTTTGTTTCTTGCTTACCGATCATTTGGCAGAACTCTTGAGGCTCCTTTCTCTCATCGGTGGCCAGGACTTGGCGGCCGATGTCCTCAAAGACCACCGGCCTGGCCTCCAGGTTCATCATCAGCATGGACTGTAGCTGCTTCTTGGCTCGACTCAACTCCACCTTGCAAAATTGAAAATGAAAACAGAACAAGGCAATATTAACCATTCTGCAAGGCTTAACTATTGTATATACATGAGGGGCTATGTGAATATTTTCAACTATTATTCATTCCTGAAATTGGCGGCTCGTCAATTTAAATAATTCCCTGTTAGCTGCATGGTGGTTTGGACTCACACTCATGGCAGATGTCCCGTAGGAACACAATAATTTTGAATTTATTTTTAGCCTAGACTCTGCTAGGGTCGAAACATTGGGCCACTATCTATGTTTTGCATTTATATCATAGGTCCTTTTGGTTGGTAAGCAGTTAGCAGCGTCTAGTTCTTTTTTTGATCCCTTTATTTATTTTATGACAACAGTGCAATCACTAATAACAGGATAAATAGGAGACAATGAAGAAATTTTCATATGTGGGAGGAAAATAAAAAGTATTGTCTAGTTGACTGGACCCATGCTCTGGGGCTGTCAGCAGCAGAGTGCGGGTTTGAATCCCGGTCATGACACTGGTGCCCTTGAGCAAGGCACTAAAGCATAATTGCTTTGCAAATAGTTGGGAAGGTAGTGCATTCTGCTCCACCAACCAGGCTCATAGTGGATGATACCCGAGCCTACATCCGTCGATGAGGATGCCTCTGAAATTGTCACCCTAAAATTCTAATATACATTTCGTTACTGTTGTGAAGCATTCTTGTGAATTAGAAAGTTAAAGATGCTATGTGAGATTTTTTGCCGATTTGACCCACAATTTTTTGGATGGGGGGTCGAGAAAGTTACAAGCTCTCATTTGAGCCATTGCTCGAAAAAGTCCGCCAATTATTAGTAGCAGTGAAATAAAGCGCTCAAAATAAGTCTTTGTCGGGATCCCGACAATATATCATGTGACCAATTCTTATGTGTTTTTTTTAGAAACGTTTTAAATTTTAGTCATGGTTCCTGACCATTAAAAGTAAAAGTTAAACTTTTTTTCGTTAGAGCGGGTGATACTCTTTGAAATACCATTCACTCAAAAAAATCTATGTTTTAATGTTTGGGGCCAAAAATCTGACATAGCATCTTTAAGACTCACTTCTTCAATCCGGCCAGCCATGTTGAAGAACTCTCTCACGATGACCTCAACCATTTCTTTGACCTAACAGCAAAACAAATAAAGAGAGGAAACATCAATATTTTTAGACAGACAGTTAGTTGCCATGGCGGGCAGGACTTAACCACTTCATGTTGAATGACTTGTTTTTCTGCAAATTTTTGGGGACAGTCTTACGGCTGAGGTATTATTTTGATTGTGTGAACCCCAATTCCAGACATTTCTCTTGTTGTTAACCAAATGTGGCACACAAGGACAGGCTGCCATTTTTTTTCCATCTTCACATTCAGCTCAACGGGAGAAAAGTCCGGGAACTCCACGTCCAGTAAAAATTGCCCTTTTTTGGCTGAGTTTCTGCAAATCAGGGTGAGTACCTACTCAATTTTCTCACCTGACATCATCAAATCCCAGAACTATGAGAACCTTTGTTGTTTTTCTTTCGTCAAGTCAGGGTTTCATTATGGCAATGTATTTTTATAAAGAAAACGACTACTCAAGATGCTATAAAAATTTCTAACATACTGATGTGAGATGGTTAATGGATGGGTTTATTATGACCATAGAGGTTTATATAAGAACTAGAGGGCGCACTGGTGATACTGCGTGCACAAACACGACAGGACCGCAAGAAGACATGCCCGCCCGTTTGTAAGAGAAATGTTGTACACACGTACGTTGAATATGAAACAACATGGCGTATGATAAACACACGCTATGACGTTTTTTTCCACTTACAAAATAGCCCCACGCGGGCCGCGTAACTAGGCCAGTGCGTTCTCTAGTTCTTATACAATAGACCGATCCAGTAGGCTCTGCCCACGACGCACGTGTGAGCCAGAACACGTGGGGCTCTCCAATGCCTTTCTGCACAACTCTGCTGCATGTGCCAAGATACCCGCACGCATGTCCGACCTTATTTGTCGGCCCTTCGTTGCGGTGTGATTGGTCAATATGCAATGGGGCGGAGCTTTGTGGATTGGTCTATTCTATGATTGTGACAGAATTATGACTAACGAACCATGCTTGGATTTGCACTGGCATGAATACAGAAGATGCCACTATCATCGTAGCTGTGATGCATCGCCGTGGCGCTGTACATCCAATGAAACCGGTTCAACACATTCAAGTACAGCCTGGTATACATGCCCTTCCCTGGTCCCCCGGCGGAAAAGGATCCCCCGCCCCCCATCAGCATGTTGAGGACGGCGAAGGCGATGAAATCTGGGTCCCTGTGGCCGCAGGACTCTAGACCGATGACGACATGGGCAAGCTCAGGGATTGGAGTGCCTGGGGCAATGTTGGACATATCACGCACTTCCTGTCAAGAAAAATGAGAGTGAAAAAAAACGTGTCATGCTGGGGACAACTGGAAAACATTTCTGCTCTTGTGTACCTTATGATACTTCAAACTCTAACCACGGTCTACTGGTTCCAAACCCTCTAAATCCCACTTTAGAATTCGTCTCACTATATATAACTTAGGAATGTTGGCACATCAACTATGAAATTTTAATTTGGGAGGCCAAACATCCTTAAGCCCAGTTCATACTTCCTGTGAATGCGAATGCCACAAACCCGCAACAAATAATTTGCAGGGGGTTGAGTTGTGCTCTCCTGCGAATATCGCAGCGAAAACAGAGTTGTGACGTCACATTAACGTCAAAATTCTTGTCGTTCGCATTCGCAGGAAGTATGAACCGGGCTTTACTTGCAGCTAAGGCGCTGGACATGGCTACAATGTGTTCAAGCAGGCATGTAAGGGGGCTATCAAATGCTGCTGTACGTCCAAACAAGTAGCTCTTTATTGCCATTAATTTCAAGAAGTATCAAAAGTATACCTTCCCTTAACCCTTTAGCCCGCATAACGCCCGGAGGCGCCCTGGGTATGACCACGCATACTGCCCGCACGCGCCCGCGCAGTTTGACATGGTGTACTTTGAGTTATACACATGCGATTATAACGCAGCAAACAGCCGTAGATAGAGCGCGATCTCAAGATGACAACAGTCTAAAAATAGCACATGGTCCACATAAGAAAAAATGAGTGGGTGCTTTTTCTCTGTGTGGAGCTGTACGTTTTCTCTGTGTAGCCGGACCGTATAGGGGATGTACCACGTACTACGCGCGCATGTACACAGTAATGGCAGTCTCCCGCTTGTATCGCGTCAAACTTTCTGGTGTTTTTACACACGGAATACCGCGATTTGAAAGGATTTTACAAAAGATTTGAGGTACAGAAGGTATCTGTTGATAATAGAGGCATTCATTTTCATTTCTCAAGGTATGTTGTGATTATTTTCAACCACTTTTCGTAGCTTTGTTTTCCTGTCGGACGACAGTAAAGTTGAGAAAACTTGTGTGCACAACTTTCCACGTAAAGAAACCTTCACTAGATACGCAAACAATGTTTTCAAATTTTAGTTACTCTCTTATGTTTCCAACCTGAAAGCTTGAATTTTGTGAGACAAACAAAGCAACTGTGAAAGTCATCCAAAAGGTAATTTCATCCTCTACAAAATAAACTCAACTTGTAACACAAGAAAATAATCACATCGACAGTTATCCGACGATTTCTGGATCAGGCCGGAAATCGATTGAATTTTCCTGGCGCACTAAGGAGCGTGTGACATTATGTTTAATGTTGCGTGCATGCTAAAGGGTTAAAGACATTGGACACTTTCGGTAAACAGTATTGTCCAAAGGCCCACACTTCGTGTATCACAACTTATATATAAAATAACCAACCTGTGAAAATTTAGGCTCAATCGGTCATCGGAGTCGGGAGAAAATAACGGGAAAACCCACTCTTGTTTTCGCACGTTTCGCCCTGTCATGACATGTGTTTACTATAAATTTGTAATTCTCGATGTCAAGAATTGATCATTGTTTCAATGTCTTCTCAAAAAGTAAAGCATTTAATGGAATAGTATTTCAAGAGATGTCTTTTACCATTACCCTGTAAGTTATTTGTAAATCTGTGAACTTTTATTTTTGTTGCTGTTCCGAAAGTGTATTATGGCTTTAAAAGATGAAAGTCTATGCCTGATGGGGCTGGGTTAGGTCTTTATTCAAACAAGTTTTCTCACCCTTTGTAAACCTCCAATATACTGAGCTGTCGATCTATCAACAGAACTGTCCTTCCCAGTTAGTTCCGAACTCTCCCACGAAGGTGTCACCCCAACGAAATGCTCATTGGCATAGTCTACAAGCTGCTGATGCTCCATGCCCACTCCAGCCAGCACCACGCGCTTCGGGGTGTGGTAATTATGCAGGTATTTCTGTAGCATTTTGTAGTCGATGCGGGAGATGTTCTCGACAGGACATAACTTGGGCAGGCCGAGGGTGTTGTCTGTGAATGCTGCCTGCGGATCAGATGAAAATATTAAACTACTGGTAGTTTACATTTACCATATCAATTTATCTTGCAATACAGAGGGTTATGGTTTTTTGTTGATGACAACCGTTGATATGATAACAATAATATTCCTTTTTGGGGGAGGTGTTGTTAACAATAATAATAATAGTGGCTTCTTATATAGCGCACATATCTGTAACTCAGTGAGGCTCAAGGCGCTTAAACATACAGTATTTTCCTGCAAGGTATGAGGGACATGCGGCAACACACTCACAAATACTTGTTTGGTAAGCCACGTACCTGGTGTATCATCTCTATCAGTACAGGTTCAGCATCTGGTCTGAAGGCAACATCTTCCAACTCAAACTGGATTGCGACTCTGGCGTCATCAAACTGTATTTATGCGAAAGAAAAAATAATATAGAGTTATGTGATAAAAACACACAATATTTTCTAGTTTTTGTTGATCTGCTTTATGTTTCCAAGTTCAAAGGCTCAAGTTGGAAAAGCAAACAACTGTTAAAATCTTTCTAATTTGATCCTCAACGAAAAAACTTTTACTTGAAACTCAAGAAAATAATCACAACGAAAGTTAACTAAGGATTTCTCGGTTTTGCCGAAGGGTTAAAAAGACACCATATTTGTGACCCACTCTGTGAAAATGAGTCACATGTCGCCCAATGCACTATTAAGTTATGGACAGTTTAATGTGGAAAATGAATAAAAAAAATAAAATAAAAAAAAAGGTTTTTTTTCTTTTAAAGATCTTTAGTTGCATGGTTAACCTTTAGAACACTTACTTTTAGGCAATAAAGCTATGAATACAATAATTTTGTGATCATACTTATGTCTAATTTGTATCCATTTGCACACAATGGTTAGTTTAAAATATCATTTTACTTGTAGTTCGATTTTCACAAAAAATGGTGTAGTGGCTAATTTCAAACGGGAGTAACTCAGCAACGCGATACACCCAAAAGCTTAGACACATACCAAATTACTACTGCTGATGTGTTCTTTTCAGCCATGCATATAACTCAATTCCTGAAATTGCCTATATCTGACTCATTTTCACAGAGCGGGTCACATTTATGAACTAAAATGACAAGAA
The DNA here is from genome assembly GCF_902459465.1 of Asterias rubens. Classification (NCBI taxonomy): domain Eukaryota; kingdom Metazoa; phylum Echinodermata; class Asteroidea; order Forcipulatida; family Asteriidae; genus Asterias; species Asterias rubens. The sequence goes on along the minus strand of NC_047080.1, from coordinate 8,104,925 downwards.
TCGATGAATCTGCTGATATCTTACCTCACCTGGAGTCATCTTAGGTTGGAATACAACTTGAGATAGGAGTTTAGTGACTTCAGACAGACCGTCAGTGTTGGCTGATATACCGTAGATCATAGTGTCCCTGTATTTGTTAAAATTTGTGATGACAGAAAAAGCCCATTATAATATTAATTGATTTTTAAAAAGCCCTTTACACACCCGAAGGGCTGTCCCAAAGTGATTCCAGTAGTATTACCCCTGGGCACTGGGTCATTAAGTTCATTCATTAAACCATCTCAGCTCCCTTGGGAGTATACATAGCCAGTGCAACAAACATGCACTACTCGGCTAAATCAATCACAAGAACCATCTCTGCCCTCACAGGTACCCATTTACCCCTGGGTGGAGAGAAGCAATTACTCTGCTGAACAGAAACACCAGAGCTTCAGTTTGGTGCTCTTATCCACTCGGCCATGACATCCCACAATATACATAGTTTTAGTTTTATTAGAAATATAAATATACAAATCGATATATAAAAACACATAGAAGCAAAATAGCCAAAAGTACCAAGCCAGTGAATGGCGAGGAGGAACAGGTGACCAGCACCTCTAAAAAGCCGTCCTGCCAACAACTAGCCACATTTACTTTCTTTGCAAGTTTGCCCCAAACAAGGCTGAAAGCCACTCTTGCTATGGGGCTACAAGAATAACCATATTAAAAATGAAAATAACTCAGGATAGCTGGCGGTAGGAATTGATATTCCTCTTAAAACAGTCAAGTTTGTAGGATGGAGGGAAACACGCACCATGCAAGGAGTTCCAAATAGATACAGTACGTGGAATAAAGCTGTTGGAATGGCTTTTTGTTCTCACCAAAGCAAGAGTGTATGGGTGAGAAGAAGCAGAAAGTCTGGTTTCAAGCTCAAACACCCTGATAGGAGGAACTAGGTCAGACATACTGGTGGCACATTTAACATGAAAGTATCTGTGGAAGGGGAAAAGCTAGAGGCTGGCTACACACCTACGCTGAGAAAGAGGGTGTTACGTTGATCCCAACCCTTCACCAACAAGACTAACAATATGCTTCTGCACTCTATCTATTACAACAGTTGCCCAATTAATTTGACACGGTGTCCACAATATGAGATTCCTCCTTTAAAGACACGCCCCTTTTTCAATTATGATTTGTCAATTATCTTACCTTGAAGACTGGCAGTCACAAATGCCACCATATTTCTCCAGTTCTTGAAGAATGTGATCTCTGTTACTGTACAGTTCTGTTGACTGCGAGAACAAAAAGTAGACATCGATTTAGAGAAGAACATCAGTGGCAAGGAAACTGAAAACTGTTTCAGACTACTGTCTTCACTTTTCCTAGTTTTAGTTTTTGTTAGTTGTTTTGCATTTTCTAAAGTGACCTTGTCCCACTGGTACAAAATATAACTTTTATGCTATTTGTACAATTTGTTTACTTTCATAATATAAATATAAAGTTTTATATAACACCCGAGCAGATCCTTGCCATTTGATTGGAGGATTGTCCGTCACGTGATAGCAAATAAAAGTGCCATTGCACGTTGAGTCACTCACCGTGCTTTTTCGTTCCATCCGAAAAGTACCATTGCACGCTGCCAGCGTGCAATAGTACTTTTCGTTCCATCCGAAAAAGCTGAGTAAACACATATCACTGCCTGCGCGTGTCTTTGGTAACGCAGCAGTGTTACTGCAAGGTAGTAAAATTACTTAACATTCGGCTTCTACAATTAAAAATTGTAGGCCTACGTTTTGTTTGTTTTGAAAGTTGTATCTTTTAATCAAAATGACAAAGATCTACTTGGATGTTATATAAAACAAATAATGAATGTTTTTCATTCGTGCAATGGTGCGAAATGTTCATTCGTTGAAAGCTGGAATTTCCATTCAACACGGCTCCGCCTCGTTGAATAGAACATTCCATCTTTCAACTCATGAACATATTCGCACCATTGCACTCATAAACATTCATTATGTGTATAATAAACCACAAGGGAAACTGGCCGGGTAAATTATAAGAGTTAAACAGAAAGTTCTGAGAAAATTTGACTATAGCGGAATTTCAACCAATTACATCAAGCTTAATGTGCCAGCACTATCTAGCACTTTGTTGGTGGTCTCCCTATCTTTTTTTTCCCCTTTATAGGGCACCTCTATGAGGGAAGCGTAAACTTGTACTGAAAAATTTCAAAGGGCACCAAGGCAGGGCAAGTTTCAGACCTGCAGTGGTTTATATGTAGCTAATTGAAGTAGTGATCTAGCGGGCTTGAACGCTTGTACAGGCAGGGCGTTAGGTAATTCCTAGCCAATTATTATCAGGCTTAAGATGTATTTAAAGATTTTTTCTGATTTCAAGGTTTTCTTAATAACTTCCTTGAGCTTTCAAGTTTTCTTAAAAGAAGAAACGAAAGAAAACAACAATAATTGTCCCGAACTTGAACACAATTCCTTACTCACCCCAAAAGCAAGCTTCTCCAGAAAGTGAGAGATCCCTTTGGTGTAGTTTGCTTCATACCGTGAGCCTGAATCCAATAACACTGAATAACACAAAGAGTAAAACATTTGGAAGGTGTGTGTAGAGGGTTAGAATTCCAAAACAAGATTAAATCGAGACCTGTGGTTGTCGGCTCCAAACTTCTGCTACTAGACTTGGGCCCAATTTCATGGCTCTGCTCACCGTATGAAAAGAATTGATGCTTGCGAAAGCAGGGAATTCTGTGCTTACGTCAAGCGTATTTCACGGGTTAGCGGGGAATTTCAGCCTGTGAGCATGCGTGCTTCACGTTACTATTAGGCATTCTGTGCTTACACAGCTAGCGCAGAAATTCAGCGAATGACCTGCAAGCAGAGAACGGTTAAGGTAAGCGCAGAATTCAGCGGTATGCAGAGCCTGAGAGTTTCACAATACTAGAAATTTCCCTTTCAATTTTAAATTTATGCCAGTTGTTGAAAATAAGTTCTGTACTTAATCATTTGCAAATTTACCAACCCTGTGGTCTAATCACTAGATGTGGACCAGTGGTAAAGCAGGCAGCCTTGCTACCATGGGCAGCACGTCGTATCGTTACTTCTCGTCACTAACCCCTGGAAGAGAAGCACTGAATATCAGCGCTGATTGCTCACTGAAAATTACCGCTTAATTTTGGGTTGTTACAACCGAAACCAGCCTATTTTCCCTTTTAAGCTGGTCAGATACAGTTTTCATTTCAGAGATAAATATTTCAGGGAAAAATTACTTGAGTATGACTCTGAACTTCATAATAAAAAAGTTTTCAGACTAACATTAAGCAATAATGTTTTTTATCCTTTACAATCTTGTATAATACCTTTAAGAATTGGGAAATGTGGCCTATTCTGGCCCAAAATATTTTTTTTAGAAACAGTAATCTACGATGAAGCTTTGCTACAAAACTCAGACTCAACCATTGTTCCTTAGAGTTCTTCTCACCTCCAACTGTAGAGAACTGGCCGTATTTATTCATAGAGGCCACCCTGAGCCCATTGTCTAACGTCGTCACATGAGTGTCATGTGAATGGTTGGATAGGGCTGCATAAACAGGCAGGGGCACCCCTGGTAAGGGTTGAGTCAACGGAATACTGCCTGCACTTCCCCCATCGGCACTACAGAAGCTGCGACTTCCGAGGCGTTTCAACCTAAGATAAGAAGAAGAAGAAATAGCATCACGCAAATGCACCAGACATTTACAAAGTTGTTGTAGGCCTGCAGCCGATTTGGCAAAACACTATGATTAATCTTATTGTGAGTTAGGAAGAGTAACCCAACAGGATGGGTTAAATGCGTCCTAACATTTATGGATACGGAACTTAACTCCTCCTAAGATTAATTCTAAGTGAGGAAGAGTTCTGTGAAATTGACGGATGCTTCGAGGCTTTTTCTACTTGGTAAAGCTATGAGTGAGGAAATTGTAAACATTTTTCAAGGGCACTAGGGTAATAAGACTTTTTGAGATATGGCGGACACAGTGCTACAACACTATAAGTTTTTGGTAAATTTGTGTGCATACATGTACACCCAAGCCAAACAGTACACTCCTATCACGTCCGCCATACCTTTTAAAGGCTCATGACAAGATCGCATGGAGGTAATCGCCTTCATTGCCTCCATAAAGTATCACTATATCAGGCCTGAACTGTTGAATGTTAACTTAACTCGTCCTAAGATTAATTCCAAGTTAGGAAGAGTTCAGTGAAATTGACAGAGGCTTTTTCTACTTGGTAAAGGGCACCCTAGTATGACCAAGCTATGAGTGAGGAAATTGTAAACATTTTTCAAGGGCACTAGGGCAATGACAAGGTGGCATGGAGGCAATCGCCTTCATTGCCTCCATAAAGTATCAGGCCTGAATTGTTGAATGTATTTTTATTTCTTTTATTTGTGAGAGATCACCCAACATCACAAGGCTGGACTGGACTGCGACTTCAAGGTGAGGGCAACACTTGACTGATTTTGGCTGTCAACCCACCAGAGGCATGTTGCAATCTACTCCTGGCACTGACGGCTGAAATAGGGTTACCCCCATCACAGTCCGTACCAATGTAGGCATGGGTGGGTTTGTTTAAAAAAAATTATGCAAGTCGCCTGACACATAAGGCCTGAAGGCCACTTCCAGGTGTGGGCTACAATTATTTTTTCCAGAGGCCATTGCCACCTACTCCTATGGCTGAAACAGGTTTACCCCTTTTACAGTCCATACGAATGTAGGCTTGGGTATCATCAATTCGAAGCCTGTCCGGTAGAGCAGAAAGCACTACCTCCCCAATTTTAGGTAGCAAGTGTCACGATTGGGATCCGAACCCACACCCTGCTGATCAAACACCAGTGCTTGAATCAGGTGCTCTTATTCCACTCGGCCATGACACTGCCACAGCCAGTATCATTCATTAGAAACCTGGCTTGTTGAGCAGAATGCAATACCTTCCTAACTTTTTGAAAAGCAATTATGGGTCAAGGGCACAAGTGTCACATCCGGGAATTCGAACCCACACTCTGCTGCTGACATTGGACAACACCAGAGCTTTAGGCCTGTGAACTAGACTGTGATTCTAGCAACTAACGCAAGACAATAATGGGGCTTCCTTTCTTCTACTCCTAAACTATGAGCAAGTTCGTTCCCATATCGTCTCCACGTGGAGACAATAGCACTCCAGACAATTGCGGAACGAACCTCATAGTTCTAAGAGTACCTTTCTCCATGGTTTTTCCACCACATATTGTTTCCTTTCCAGTTGCAGTTCCTACTTCCCAATGAATGATACAATTAAATACAGGTAAAGTAGTCATGGTTTATGTTAGCCCACCTTGTTGAGCTGTCACCATTACAGCCCACCTTCGATACATGTCTTAAACGCTAAGTTTTCAAAGATGCAAAATGCAAGGTAGTTTGATTGCAAATTTTTCCCATTTAAAAAAGTCCTATACTACTCCAACATACCTCATTTTATTCCTTACATCTGTGGAATTACTATAACACATAACAGGGGTTACTAAATGATGACTGTCCAGATGTGATTGATTTGAAAATTGGTCCAAAAAAACGTGTACAAATGTGACATGTTCTTGGGCGCCGCCATCTTTTAATGATTCTCCCCCTGTTAAATACAGGTAAAGTAGTCATGGTTTATGTGTGTGAGCTTGCCGGTTCATCTTACTACATGTTGGATCCCAGGGTTTGCCGGCGCCCATCCATGGCTACTTCAGTGATTAGACACTCAGGACCGGTAGTAAGCTTGTCATTTTTTAATGGTCAGTTTTTTAAAACCATGTTTGCTAGTCCAGAAGAATTATCGCGAACAGCAAAATATCAAGAGAGGGCGCTGTTCCGCCGAACATGATGAGTAATGGAAGGGCGGGGGCATTGGTAGCCCAGGCGCATCGCAGGTGCTAGCCCAGGTGCCCCCTCTGCCTACCCATGACGCATTACAGTTCTGAATCGCGATAAACCTTATGTCGTCAAATGTTCCTGAATCCTCTGGGTTCCACTCAACGCGTCAGGCCTGGAATTTCATATTTGACTTTGAGGCATGGTATGACTATGACTTCATTTTGCAAATAAATATATTAAAACTAAAAAAAAAAAAAAGGGCACTTCCAATTGAAAATCTTAAAGTCAATGAAAACTATTGTTTATATTATATAAAAAATATATATTATCTATATCCCTACTCACACTCTCTCAACCCTACTTTGTAATACCTGTGTCCTAATGATCTTGAACCCGAAAATCGTGCACAATTTTCAGCAGCTCTCTTCGCCATGCGAGTCGCCATGTTGGTTTTTGACCGAGAGGTAATAGACTGGCAATGGACCCCGCACTACAAAGTTGTGCCCAATGCATTTTTGCGCGTGCAACTTTTTCTTCTCAGAAATAAAACTAGAAAAGTGATTGTAGCAAGTCTATTAAAAATTAAATACTGTTTGTGATTTCTTTAATATTGGCTGTAAATGCCTTCTATAGTACACATTTTGTAAATTAAATGAACAATTATTTAAGTAAGCCACAATAAAATTGTACTAATTTATCTGGGAAATCTAATTCTACCTCCATGATTTAACCATTGTATCTTTACGAGATTTTTACATCGATGAAAGTAAATTCTCCTTACAAGGTGCGCGAGCATCTCATGAATAAATAATAAGCCAATGATAATCAATGGCGGTGTTTTCAGTCCAGCAAACTTGAGCACCAACGTGCAGTAATAAACTCGCTAATTCGAAGTTTCTGTACATTTTACGATGTTTGGAGGAGCAGATAGTGGAGGATTGTACTAATGGTAAAGTATACTGATTCGATATTTCACATGGTAAATTTTGAGATATATTACACTACTTAATTTGTAAGAAATACCGAGTACGAAGAAGAAAACATTCACCGGGACCTCCCCGGTTAGCCAGACCGTCAAACAGCGCCGAGACCGGGACGAAGCATTCAGCCCTTTCACGGTCTGTGTAGCTCGTCCTCGGAAGGTGACAAGGTATACAAATTGGCACGTTTATTTTCATTGGATGAGTTCATTGGATGTCAAGAGCACTAATTTTCATATCATGTAAACACGTTTTTGTCGTAGTTTACTTCCATGTAGATAGTGGTTGTTGCAAAAATAAATGTAGGAACTCATCGGAATTCAACTTGAATTAAAAGTTGATGAAATCATTTTTCAAGGACAAGGGTAAATGATATTATAACTGGTTGCATGTCTTTTCCACACGGTTTCCAGTTTATAATTTATGTTGGATAAATTGTGTTTATTCTCTTTTTGTATTTTAAACCTCATGGAAGTCTCCTTAAAATCTTTGAGTTTTATCAATATTTCAGACAAGCCACAAATATTTGATGTTGTTGTCTCTGACAAGCATTGTTTCCTTTTTCTTTCAATTCAATTTGTTCCAATAATGTGTTGACATTATAAAAAAGTTAAGTAACAATAACAATAGTATGCGTGCAAAATATGGTTTTAAATAATTTTAGTGATTTTACACATGGAAGATATTTATGTTGATTTTGTGGGTGTGAAAGTCCAGTATTGAAAAGAAAAGGGCACTGCTATTATTGTGTTTTGTTCAATGCCAATTAATTACATACACTTGTTTGGGGCTAGGGTGAAACATGGAGGTAGAACCTCCATGGGTGAAAGTAGGGGGGGGGGAAACTGTATAAAAACTCCATAAATTAAAAATAATATTTGTTTTTCTTCTCATGAATAATAGCTCTTGGAACAAAAGCTCCCCCCCTCAAAAAAAAAAAGCGATACTGGATTAATAAAAATAAACTTCTGTGTGGTACAACAAGTTTTCTTAAAGCCATTGGACCCTTTCGGGAAACAGTATTGTTCAAAGGCCCACACTTTGTGTATCACAACTTATATATAAAATAACAAACCTGTGATAATTTAGGCTCAATTGTTCATCAGAGTCGGGAGAAAATAACGGGAAAACCCACCCTTGTTTCTGCACGTTTTGCCGTGTCATAACATTGTGTTTACTATCATCCCTAGTTCTCGTTGTCGAGAATTGAAAATTGTTTTAATGTTTTCTCAAAAAGTAAAGGATTTCATGGAATAATATTTCAAGAGAAGTCTTTCACCATTACCTTCTGTAAGCACTGTAGGTTATTTGTAAATCTGTGAACTTTTTTTTTTTTCTGTTCCGAAAGTGTATAATGGCTTTAAAGGCAGTGAACACTATTGGTAATAACTCAAAATAATTATAATTATCAGCATAAAACCTCACTTGGTAATGAGTATTAAACAGGGAGAGGTTGATAGTATAAAACATTGTGAGAAACGGCTCCCTCTGAAGTGGCGTAGTTTTCGAAAAAGAAGTAATTTTCCACGAATTTGATTTCAAGACCTCAAGGTTAGAATTTGAGGTCTCGAAATCAAGCATCTGAAAGCACACAACTTCGTGTTATAAGGGTGTTTTTACCTTCATAGTTATCTCGCAACTCTGCCGACCAATCGAGCTCAAATTTTCACAGGTTTGTTTATTTTATGCATGTTGAGATACACCAAGTGAGAAGACTGGTCTTTGACAATTAACAATAGTGTCGCTTAAATTTCAAATGTTCACTGATCATGTGTGTGTTATTCATATCAAGTTTATGGAAATATTCGACAAGAAAAAAATTACCAGGGATACAGCATTCCAAACAAAATTTATTAAATTGCACTCTTTTCAAGTTTAAGGCAGCGTAAGTATCCCTTACAATGTCATTCCTTTTTATGTTTGCAAACTGAATCTTAAACCATTGACCTCTAGGCTGTTGTCTAACCAAGCGTTAAATTCTGAAACCACAACCTTTTAAAAAACCACAACAACTCAGCTTTATAGTGGTTGGAACTCTGCAAGGGGTTGTTTCTAAAGACGCTGTGACCAAGGTTGCAGACAATTGTGTTGTTGGCGGTTACCATGGTGATTAACTGACAAATAGAAACTTGAGAAGCGCTGAGAGTTTGAAAGGCATTAGTAGGGCAAGCTTGTCTGATATTGTTTATAGTTACATGGATGATCGATGACTGCACTTTCATTTTCCTTTCACAAGTTATTATCAAACATATTGTCAAATATAAAACATAAAAAACCCTGAGTTGTTTATAATTTCTGAATGCATTTGTGAAGTTGAGTTTCACTTTTTTGGGGTGCTATTTTGGGTTGTTGAGGGTTGATTTTTTAAGAATTTTAGTATTATTTATGACAGATTGCAGTGTTGCAAAGAGTAGGGCTTTTAAAACCAATTTAAACACCAGGTATACAATTTTGGGTCCAGAATGCCCACAGTTTTTTAAAAACCCTGGGGACTACCCTGGATATAATTGAAGTTGAAGTACATATCTTGGATCCAACTCAAAATATGTATTGGTCAATCAAATAAACAATAGACAATTTCTTTAAAATATAAAGGAGGATTTCCTACCCCTGAAGACATTGGGGGTTAGTGCCAATTATACAAAAAATGTACAGGCCTTCAATTTTGTTCTTGAAGGGGCACAGCAATTTTGCTGGAAATTTGCTGGAAAGTTTCAAACTGGGTGTCCAAATTGTTCAATCACAATACATTCACATGTCAGACAAAACCGGCCATCCAAATTTTAAAAAGGCTGTCCAAAAGACACCCAGACTAGTCCTCTGGCTAACACTATCCTTGGACGGAGTTACATTTCTTAAGACTTAACATGCTTAGGCCCTAAAGCCTTTGTCTTGTTCTGTTTTGTTTTTTTCCAAGCAAAGCTTTAAAGAATTTGAATTTAGCTGTTAGGTGAATAGCCTTGCATAATCACAACATGTTCATTTATTCACATTGAATCCAACAGAGTGCATTCACATTGTGTGGGGGCATGATCCATGTTTAGGCCCTATAACCCTGTTTTCAGTGACCCCTCTCGACCTTTTGTAATTGTGTAGTCTAATGTACATGATGGTGTAGTCAGCTTGTGCAATGAAATAATTGGGAAATAAATTGCTTCATCTCTCCCTTGCTTTTAGGGTTTTGGTGCTTTTTGAACAGCACAAAATACAAACAGTGACAGATTTACAATATTTGTAATACAGTGATAACCCAGCTAGTAAAAAACTTCCCTTAAATTAATATTACTTGCTGAGGTGCTGAACTCTTTTAGAAATGAGTAGGCCTAAAACAATTTCAAGAAAATTATTTTATCATGTAGATGTGTACAGCATTTTAAGTGGCTCTCCTGAAGACATTGTTCTGTGATTTTCAGGGTTTTTTTTTCTCTAAAAACTTGGGGACTTATCAAGCTGAAACTCTTACAGATTACAGTAAATTACTATTCATTTACAGTGTGTAGGGATTCATGTCATGGCCAAATTGATCCAACAAAGGGTTTAAAAACCCTACAATTTTAAAGACAATGGACGCTATTGGTAATTGTCAAAGACCAGTCTTCTCACTTGGTCGATCTCAACATATATGCATAAAATAACAAACCTGTGAAAACATGAGCTCAATTGGTCGTCGAAGTTTTGAGATAACTATGAAAGAAAAAACACCTATGGTCACACGAAGTTGTGTGCTTTCAGCTGCTTGATTTCGAGACCTCAAATTCTAATTTTAAGGTCTCAAAATCAAATTCATGGAAAATTACTTCTTTCTCGAAAACTACGTCACTGTAAAGGGAGCCGTTTCTCACAATGTTAATACTATCAACAGCTCCCCATTTTTCGTTACCGAGAAAGGTTTTATGCTAATAATTATTTTGAGTAATTACCAATAGTGTCCACTGCCTTTAACAAAGCTAAAAAAATGCTTATTTGCTCTGATTACACCCTGCTATCCTAGGAACAATAAAACAAAGACCTTGCCATGGAAACAAAAGGGAAAAACCAGAATGCCAGCTTATTTAAAAAAAGAACTTTCAGTCTTTCAGTTCATAGAAACCGCTGTCTGGCCAACGAGTTTCCTGAGATTTACTCGGAAGGTAGCCAGAATATAGAACTCTTATTAAAAAGGCAGTCACATCTGGTGCACTATTTGTGTTAAATATTCTGTGCAAACATGCAAGGACCAGAATGACTATGTATTATATTATGCATACATTATGCATATTAAAACCATACATAGCCTAAAGCATTCGTATTTCATAAATAAATAGAGTATTTTATCTGTTAAAAAGGGATTGTTGAGATTTGGTAGGCCTTGTTTAAGGCAGTGGACTCTATTGGTAATTGTCAAAGACTAGCCTTCACAGTTGGTCTATCTCAACATATGCATAAAATAACAAACCTGTGAAAATTTGAGCTCAATCGGTAATCGAACTTGCGAGATAATAATGAAAGAAAAAAACACCCTTGTCACACAAAGTTGTGTACGTTTAGAGGGTTGATTTCGAGACCTCAAGTTCTAAATCTGAGGTCTCGTAATCAAATTCTTGCAAAATTACTTCTTTCTCGAAAACTATGGCACTTCAGAGGGAGCCGTTTCTCACGATGTTTTATACCATCAACCTCTCACCATTACTTGTCACCAAGTAAGGTTTTATGCTAACAAATGTTTTGAGTAATTACCAATAGTGTCCACTGCCTTTAATACACAACTTAATAACCATCAAAACATGCTTGGTAAGAAGCACTGCAGCTGTTGGTACAATTTTGAGAATTAATTCCCCTCGAAGGAATGTGGTTTTAGACAGAGGGATTCAAACACATCCAGGAGGTTTTTTCTCATTTTGATTTGCATATTTCACAAACACTTCTGATCTAATAAAAATTTTCAGCATAATAAATAAGCCTAAATTAATTTTTTCTTCTTCAAACTCAAGCACTGTTGTTCGTGTTTGTTTTTATCAAATGGCAGATGACTGAAACTAAAAAAGGATGTTATTTTTATTTTGTTGTCATATTTTGTATTTTTTAGATCTATGCAAAGAGGCAAGTGGCAACAAAGAGAAAGAGCATGGAACAAAGATGCATTTATTGAGAAGTGATAGTTGGCCAACTGCACCGCATAGTTTTAAACCCACCAAAGATTGGTGCTAGAATTTTATATCAAGAGAAATGGCAATACATGCAGTCATGAGGTTGTGGAGTTATGTGTTGCTGATAATCTGGACTACCCACCAATGCTGCATTTTGAGGGTCGCTGGACAAGACACTCCCAATTGCCAGGATAAAGCGTGCTACCCGCCTTTCATAAACCTCATCCAAGACTTGCCAAACAGAACGATCTCCACCAGCTCCACCTGCGGGACCCCGCCCAGTGTATTTGAGCTCCACCTCACTAGCCAGGGGGGGGAACAATACCAACAACAGACGTGCGATGCGAGCGATCCGGACCTCGCCCATCCGCAAACCGCCCTCTACGATGCAACCATGGTTTATTTCTTTTCAGCACCCAACTTGGACTCCTGGTGGCAATCACGGAAGGGAGCACAGGACGTGGAGCTGCTCCTTACGCTCGGAGACAAATTCTTATTTCAAGGGACTCGGCTGGCCTTCCGGAGTCTACGCCCAAAGAGTTTGATCATTGAAAAAAGTGCAGATTTTGGTATTAACTGGTCTCCACTGCAGTACTATGCTGTCAGTTGCGCTGAAACCTTCAGTGGTGTTCCTGTGGAGAGAGGGACGCTTAGCTACTCGGCCATTTGTGAGGAGAGGTACGTAGTTGGGGACACAACAACCCAAGTACCTAACTCAGATATTCAGGAGGTAAGTGATATACTAATAATAATAGTGGCTTCTTATATAGCGCTCAGGTCCGTCACGCGGTGACGCTCATGGCGTATCAACATTATTACCCCTGGTCACTGGGCCTTAAATCATTCCTTAAACCATCTCAGCTCCCTGGGGAGTATACAGCCTGTGCCGCCAAATATGTAGAGCAATCAAGGCTAATCCATCACAAGAACCAACTCTGCCCTCACAGGTACCCATTTACCCCTGGGTGGAGAGAAGCAATTACAGTGAAGTGTCTTGCTCAGGGACACAAGTGTCACGACCGGGATTCGAACCTACACTCCGCTGAACAGAATCACCAGAGCTTGAATTCGGTGCTCTTATCCGCTCGGCCATGACACCCCGACTTGTGTTTCCCTTTGAAGACTAAACTGGGGCTTCAAGGTCAAATTCAGTTTTGTGATACACCTCATATTTTGATAGATTAAGTTCTTATGAGAATGACAAGAACATTAGCAGGGCCTAGGTAAGGCGAGGCAAGCCAAGGCGAGGCAAGGCAATGTCAGGCAAGGCAATATCTGGCAATGTCAGGCAAGGCAATATCGGGCAATGTCAGGCAAGGCAAGGCTAGGCAAGGTCAAGCTAGGCAAGGTCAGAGAAGGCTAGGCAAGGTAATGTCAGGCTAGGCAAGCCAAGGCAAGTCATAGCAAGGCAAGGCTAGGCAAGGCAATCAAGTCAATGTCAGGCAAACATAGGCAAGGCAAGGCTAGGCAAGGTCAGGCAAGGCTAGGCAAGGCAAGGCACAGCAAGGCAAGGCACAGCAAGGCAAGGCAATGTCAGGCAAGGCAAGGCAATGTCAGGCAAGGCAAGGCAATGTCAGGCAAGGCAAACAAGGCACAGCAAGGCAAGGCAAGGCAATGTCAGGCAAGGCAGGGCAATGTCAGGCAAGGCAAGGCAATGCACGGCAAGGCACGGCAAGGCACGGCAAGGCACGGCAAGGCAAGGCACAGGAAGGCAAGGCAATGTCAGGCAAGGCAAGAGTATAAAATAAAATTACATTTTACACCATTTTAACACGAGGTTAGACACTTGTAATTTCCACTTTCATAAAGACTCTATAATTAGGAAAATAATGCATCACCAAACTAATTTCAACCTACGCCCTTTATAGGCCTGAGGGCGTTAAAATAACTCATAAGGGAAAAGCCATGAAGCTCTTTCCACCACACCCATCATTCTCTTGAAATCAGAATTCGCGCAAACACACATGGCACATGTTACGTATGCGTACCATCTACTATTGTGTGAGTCACTCAGGTGCAGCTGTTGCAATTACCTCACTAAATACTTTCAAAATGAATTATTACCATAACAGTTTCTCTAGTATCTCCTGGACCTGCACGTGTATCACTTGCTTTTATTAATTTATAATGAGAACAATTTCTTTGTTTAAAATTACTGTTTTTATAAGGCGTTGGCTGCACACACTTGCTTTTGTTAATTTATAATGAGAACAATTTCTTTGTTTTTAACTACTGTGTTTTTAAGGCGTTGGCTATTTCTAATGCTAATTTTGGTTAACCTTTGCCGTCCAACATGAACCCTTTTAATGCTAATTAAAGTTGTGCTGCAAATGATGTCAACCTCCTCTAGAAATAATATGGAATTTTGTTATTTATAATGATGACAATTTCTTTGTTAAAAATGATTGTTTTTTAAGCATCGACTAGTGGATAACACTAGCAAAAAGACAAGTTTTTTAAGAACAAATCTATACAGCAGTGAGTAGATATATACACAAGCCATGATATTCTTCCTACTTAAAGGCAGTGGACACTATTTGGTAATTGTCAAAGACAAGCCTTCACAGTTGGTGTATCTCAACATTTGCATAAAATAACTAACCTGTGAAAATTTGAGCTCAATCGGTCATCAAAGTTGTGAGATAATAATGAAAGAAGAAAACACCCTAGTCACACGAAGTTGTGTGCGTTTAGATGGTTGATTTCGAGACCTCAAGTTCTAAATCTGAGGTCTCGAAATCAAATTCGTGGAAAATGACTTCTTTCTCGAAAACGATGGCACTCCAGAGGGAGCCGTTTCTCACAATGTTTTATACCAGCAACCTCTCCCAATTACTCACCAAGAAAGGTTTTAATTATTTTGAGTAATTATCAATAGTGTCCACTGCCTTTAATAAAATCTGGTTTCCAATTTGGTTTGGTCTTGGAAAAATCTTTAAAACCTTGTGAATCAATCGCCTGAAATGTCTAATTAAGCCTACATGTACACCATGTGTAACCTACATACCTTGTACTTGATAAAATATCCCTACTTTTTTTCCCGTTGACCAAATTCATGCCTGTTGTGTTGAACACAACCGGGATACATTGATACCTGCTCATGCAATGCATTAAATCCTGTTAGATTGACATTGTTATGAACTTTATGATCAGTGAGCTTTCAGATTAAAAAAAAAAAAAAAAAAATAATAATAATAATAATCAGATAATTACAAATTCTATACTTTGTCCTTGACGTAACGCACTGCATCAACCTTAAAAACCATATATCAATAATTTTATGGAGGATGTATAATATATGAAAAAGTACAAATTCAGTTTTCCTTTTAATTTATGGTGTTGTAATGACTTATTGAGTTCCACACTATAAGAGTACACAATGGTATACAAGGTCAAACTCATAATTGTATTGTCCATTGCTACGTTCATTCATTTGCAATGAATACTGTCGTAACTGCCCCATTCATACTCAAACAACAGCCATTTCCAGTTGATTTGCCTTCAATTTTCTCCAAACAATGGCGGCTGTTATCATGGGCCAGTCAAAGCTGCTGTACTTAGAGACATGTTGTTTTTTCTAAGTTCTGATTGAAATGACAGTTCAGGGAAAGGTTAAAGGCAGTGTACACTATTGATAATTACTCAAAATAATTATTGCCATAAAACCTTTCTTGGTGACGAGTAATGGGGAGAGGTTGATGGTATAACATTGTGAGAAACGGCTCCCTCTGAAGTGCCATAGTTTCCGCGAAAGAAGTAATTTCCCACGAATTTGATTTCGAGACCTCAGATTTAGAACTTGAGGTCTCGAAATCAACCATCTAAGCGCACACAACTTCGTGTGACAAGGGTAATTTTTCTTTCATTATTATCTCGCAACTTTGATGACTGATTGAGCTCAAATTTTCACAGGTTTGTTATTTTTTTGCATATGTTGAGATACACCAACTGTGAAGGCTAGTCTTTGACAATTACCAATAGTGTCCACTGCCTTTAATATTCAGTAGTCAGATTTCTAAATAAACATGTCAATTTGACTCATTATGAATGTAGTCATTTTGGGAACAGAAACATCACTTAATCTGTGATTTGTTTATGTGAAATCAGTAAAAAAAAAATGAGAACAGATCAATCTGAAAAATGTTGTTTTTTTCAGTAATGATCTTAAAAAATACATAATTAAACATATCCCTAAATGGATGGTAGACAAATTACTGTAGAGGAAGTTAAATACCACTTTGTGAACCTGGATTCATCTTCCCCCAAGCTAGGCAGGAACTTCATCTATGAAGAGAAGAGGCAAGGCCATTTTCAGTATGGGCACTTCAGGGCCCAATTTCATAGAGCTGATAGGCACAAATATTTGCTAAGCATGAAATTGCTTCCTTGATGAAAACAGGGTTACCAACCAAATTTTCACATGATTTTTCAGGAATAAGCAAACAACAGCTGAATACCAGTAACAAGCAATATGCAACAAATGGAAATTTGGTTGGTAATCCTGTTTTGTATCAAGAAAGAAATTTCATGCTAAGCAAATTTTTGTGCTTAGCAGCTCTATGAAATTGGGCCCAGTAATTTGAACACTTTACCAGTAATCCCAAGGATGGATCAGTTACATGTTAGATCATATAAATAGACTCAAATCAGAAGTGCTCAATGGCTTTGGATACCATTTTTACTGGTATACTCAAATTTACATTTTGTTGAACAATTTGAAAGGAAATTGGAAGTGTAATTGAGGAAATTCTTCCAGTGGTGGTTGGGGAATCCTGAGTGTCAGGCGGGTTTTCGCTGTTCGGGACCGACCGCTGTGAGCAGAACCCTGCTAATTACGAAAATTTGTATTTGGTTGTTTTTATTTTTATTTTTATTTTCTTTGCCCTGTAAGACTCAATACAACCCGGCTCAACTCCTGGGCGAGGAGTTCTCCCTAAAGGATGTCATGGATTACTTCACGGTTACCAACATACGCATCACCCTGGGTCTACCGGGCAGTGCTGTTCAGCTAAGAGACTACTTTGCCATTGCTGACTGGCTGGTCAGTGGTCAGTGTCTGTGCTTTGGTCATGCAGAGGAATGCAAAGGAGAGGTAAGAAAAGCCCCATCACATCGAACTCACTATGTTAACTTCATGGACGGGCTCGTCCAGGTTTGATCGGGAAGGTGCTTCAGAACTTTGAGCACGCTCAAAGTTTTCTGGCGACCATCCCATTCTGCAATAACAAGGAGTGGCAACATACTTAAAACAAGAAGGACGAACTACGAAAATAGAATTGCAGACTTGAATCAAACTAGTGTGTGTGCACACAGACAGAGGGTCCGTTTGCGCAACAACCGGGTCCAGTTGTAGCACATTTATTCCGTTTACAGACAGAAAGAATTTAAGTAACTAGGGCCAGACCAAACCCGTTTTACGGTTTTTGTTAAGATGTGTTTTGCCATTTTGAGAACTAGTATGGGGTGACCCAGCCTTACATACATGTAATACTGGTTATAAAATAAGATAACAGTTTTTATGCGTCAAATTTTGAATTGTGTAACTGTGTTCCTATTAGGGATTATTCTTCTTGCGTGGACATATTCACTCCGGATTTTTGACGATATGCCAAAAACGAACCACCTTTAAAATAAAATTTCACATGTTAGGTTTATTGAATAAAAACGAAAGGTATACTTTGCCTTCAAATGCCAATATGTTTACTCATATGTGTTAAAGGCAGTGGACACTATTGGTAATTACTCAAAATAATTATTATCATAAAACCTTTCTTGATTACGAGTAATGGGGAGAGGTTGATAGTATAAAACATTGTGAGAAACGGCTACCTCTGAAGTAATGTAGTTTTCGAGAAAGAAGTAATTTTCCACAAATTTGATTTCGAGACCTCAGATTTAGAATTTGAGGTCTCGAAATCAAGCATCTGAAAGCGCACAACTTCGTGTGACAAGGGTTTTTTGTTTGTTTCATTATTATCTCGCAACCTCGACGACCGATTGAGCTGATTTGTTTTTTTATGCATATGTTGAGACACACCAAGTGAGAAGACAGGTCTTTGACAATTACCAATAGTGTCCAGGCCTTTAATGAGAACCTGTTTGTGATTGCTCTTATTTCCCAGGATGGCTCTGACTGCGTATGCCAACACAACACAGCAGGTTTACACTGCGATCGCTGCAAGCCGCTGTTCAACAACATACCATGGCAAGCAGCGGTCGGGCTAAGTGCAGACAATGTGTGCCAAGGTGAGCTACAGTTGGACTTCTGTTTGATTAAATAAACCCAGCATGCGATTGTTCAGACTTTTTGCTGATTCCAGAACTTTTATGTCGGCCTGGTGAAGAAAATCAAACAATAATTGTTTTCCACAAATAAAGAAATCCTGCTCATTGGTGCTACTTCTCTAGTGCTTTGGATACTGTTTCCAAAAGCTCCTTGGAATCTATAACCCCAGGGGTTTACCAAAGGGTAGAAATGGCATCATTTCAATATACCTTTGTAAAAAAAATGATGCGATCAAGCAAATGAGGTCTTTGTTGACCCTGGTTCAAAACTTGTGAAAGTTGACCAACAGACGCTAGAGAATATCACTGAGTAAAAGGTTGAGTTTTTTTATTGAAAAAACATTTGCACCTGTTCTTTCAATGCTAATTTTAACCCTTTTTGATGTTATTTATCAGGAAGGAAGTTGTCAATATAAAGTATAATATATTTGGGCATTTAAATTTACCAAACAAATATTTGTGAAAATTTTACACATTTTGGCCTGTTTTAGCTTACTGATATTTACGACAATTGACTCATTTAGCCTGATTGCATCACAGAATGGCATTAATACAGCGTGAACAAACTCAGGCATGTAAACTAAAAGCAATGAGACATGGAACCAACTATTAAGAATACATACTGTGGGCATTGAAAACATTTAATAGTAATAATATAGTTTTTCATTGTGTGATTCGCTTAAAGATTCGCTTAACTGCTCTATTCATCCATGATTAGACTGACTCTGCATTTATTTTACAAATGCAAGTCAAATTTGTTGATTGCTTCTGGACAGATTGTGGATGCAACGGTCGGGCAGCCAGCTGTGTCTACGATGCCGTTAAGGAGTACGGCGTGTGCCAGGATTGTACTGAGAACACTGCTGGAGATAAATGCGAGCATTGTAATGACAACTTCTTCCGCAATCCGTTCACCGACCCAGCAAATAATGACACTTGTGTTGGTAAGTTCACTAAAATTGATTGAAAGAGACATTTATACAAAGTTTGAATTTTTGCAGATCTCCAAAACTATAACAATTCTTGGGTCTAATTATGTTAAATTTGCAACAGGGATAAAGACTATTATTTTACCCTAAAACACCGGGAAAGCACTGAGTAAGGGTAAAACCAACCTCGTCCCTAGGGTGTGTCGAGCGGTTACAAGGTTGACCGCTCTCTCACCCTGGTATTGGATCATTTGCATATCCAAAATGTTTGGATACATATGCAAATTCAAATAATTTACTTTTTGAAATTCACATCTTCGTCATAATCTCGTAGTACTGTACCAGATTTAATAGCTTGTTTGTACATTGTTGGTTGCCGGCAACGGCTGTACCAATGAATATGGAACATATTCTAATTGTAAAGCCGTTGTCCAATCAGGGTCCAAGTAAGGAGTTTCCATCCCAGGGTTTTACTATTGTAAACATGGTTGAAAATAAAGTAAACCATGGGGACGAGGTTGGGGTAAAACCAAATAATAAATTTTGGGTCCTCATGCATGCAGATTGAACAAATCAACAAAGACCAGAGGATAACACTTGATTATTTACAGTCGGCATGTAAACAGTTAAGAATTTATTTTACCCAACTGATGTTCATGTTATCATTAAACCTATAAAATGGTAGAGCAAAAAGTCCAGGAAGAATTGGCAAATGGGTTTTCTGAAAAATAAGCATCCTTGTCCCAAGTTTTTAACTTTGCAAACAAGAAGTTAATGGCCTGACGTTTCGACCCTAGCAGAGTCTTTCTCAAAGGCTAAAAGGTTTTAACTTTGTTTCAATGTGATTTTTTTTTTACAAGTTATCTGTATTAAAGTAAATAAAAATTTAAACTATGGGTGCGTTTGATTGGATTCCCTGTGTTGACCCCGCGGTGCTCATTCGGGTGAGCCCCTGACAAGAGCTAATCGAACGATCACTCGCCCTCTCGTGGTGACGCCATG
This sequence comes from Asterias rubens, assembly GCF_902459465.1. Taxonomy (NCBI): domain Eukaryota; kingdom Metazoa; phylum Echinodermata; class Asteroidea; order Forcipulatida; family Asteriidae; genus Asterias; species Asterias rubens. The sequence goes on along the minus strand of NC_047080.1, from coordinate 8,084,740 downwards.
CACCTCGAGCCAACCCCAAGTGACCCATTCCTCAAGCAGGGCACTGGGGGCTGACCCGGGTGAGCCCCTGCAATGACTTAAAAACTATTTGAACGTACCGGGGGCAGACCGGGGTACACCCAGCTAATCGATTGCACCCTACATTTAAATGGTACGGGTACTTGGTCGTTTGAGAATTTCATATAAAAAGAATTGACAGTTGGTTTTATAGCAAAATATAGTCTGTGCTGCAGGTGTTTTTTCTTGTGTTTGATACTTACGAGTCTTGCACAATTTTTTGGATCACAACTGAGTTATTAACAGTATATCTTGCTCCTAACAGATCTCATGGCTCCTTATCCATGTAGTCAATATTGCTGGCGTGAGTAACTAACATAATTATTCCTTTTTCATTCAGGGGTTAGAGTTTTCTTACCCTTCTCACGACCCCCCCCCCCTTCCTCAACGAGTTAACCCCTATTTTTCCTTGATAAGTGTTCTGCAGCCGATTTCACGAAACGCTAAGATTAATCCTAACTCGAGTTAGGACGAGTAACCCGTCCTAACGTAGGATGGGTTCAATGCGTCCTACGTATTTGGATACGAAACTGAACCCGTCCTAAGCCCTAAGATTAATCCTAAGTTATAGGAAGAGTTTGGTGAAATCGACAGCTGGGTTCTTTTACATGCACTTCCAATCCTAGAACATAGAATTTATGGTTTCATTTCCAATCAAAATGATGAAGGAATTTATGGTAAATGTACCTTGGTCAACAACAAAAGTGCCAGGACCAGGACTCGAACCCACACTCTGCTGATCAGAAACACCAGAGCTTGAGTCCGATGCTCTTAATTGCTTGGCCCTCTCCTATGACCCAAAACATTATTGAATTTTCTCAGCCTGCAAATTGTTTTGCTTTTACTGTCTTAAATTGTTTCCAATGGTTTATTGGGCTTCATTCATTTCATTTGCATGTCTATTTGGTGAAGGGACTTATTTTAGTCTATGGATGTTCTTTAGACTGTGTTAATAAACCCCTTGTATTGGCTGCCATTGCTGAGGCCGAACAAAATAATTGCGCACAACTCTCAGCCTGAGTTTTCCCCCACCACCAAATTCCTATAAAACATCTCCCAAACTTTCACTTTTGGCTTTGACTACTCCTTTGACTTACCCTAATACCCTTTATAGTGCAAGAGACTTTGTTCTCACATACCTTCGACCAAGGTCCAGCACCTCTCTGTAACCATTGTGTTGTCACAGTCACCAAGTACTAAAAATCAAATCAGACCTAGGAACGTTGTTTCAAGCACACTTCAATTTTTCAGTTGTCGTCCAGTGAACGATTTCTCATGTATAGTAGAGCACACTGCTACACAAAATGTATTAGTTGCTACTCAAAAAACATCATTTACTACTCAATATTGCCATTCAGTGTGCACAAAACAAGTTCACGCTATTGTTTTGCTATGCAAAATTGCTGAATGAAATCACTCTCTGCCGTCACCTAGAACACTCCTCTTCACTCGCACGCTTAGAATTCCGTTAACTAGATTATGACCAGAGAATAAACAAAACTCTGTATTACACTATATAGTCATGTCCGAACGAAAGTGCCAGTGCTTCTAACTGTCAACCGGAACAAAGATTTTGACAATATGGGGAGAACACCAACATAGGGCTGGATATATAGCTCAGTTAGCAGAGCACCTGTATGTTAGGGGGCATGGTTGGCTTGTGCGTAAAGCACTCGCCTCCACCAAGGTGACCCCGGTTCGATACCCAGCCAGGGCCATATGTGAGTTGAGTTGTGTGTTGGTTCTCTGCTGTGCTTACGAGGGTTTTCCAGACCTTCCGAATTCCCTCCTCGGGAAAAATCAAACACTTTCGATCTCTGGCTGTGCTCCGCGGTCATAATGGGTTGATGTGGCAGGCAGCCATAGGCGCCCTTGCATGCCTGCTTCTCAAACACGTTGTAGCCGCGTCCATCGCAATTCAGCTCTTAGCTGCGAGTAAGGATGATTAGCCTCCGAACTATAATTATTATTATCAACTTATTATGTTAATCCGTAGTTTTCCGGTTCAAATCCCACTCTAGTCAATTTCTCTTTGTTCAACCCAAAACTAAAGAATTTAAAAATCAATACTAATATTCTCACTACGTTTGTTTTGTCTTCCACAGCGTGTATGTGTAATGGTAACGGCACAGTAGCGGGCAGTGTTTGTAATGAGACTGATGGGAGTTGTGCGTGTAAAGTTAACGTACAGAACTTACTGTGTGATGAGTGTAAGGATACTTTCTACAACCTGGACATTTTGAATCCGGCTGGATGCCAACGTAAGTTGATAACGTGAAAAACTCTGAACTCATTTACACAAATGATAAGCTGGTCTCCAGAGGCTGTTCTCACCTTTTACGTTATACTTGGTAAAGGGACTTGCATTATAGGAACATTACGGAATTGGTTTTGCTAACAAAACCGTTGCTGGCAGTGTACACACTTTATGTAATCCACCATATACATGAACTGACAAACCTGTAGACGTTTGAGATCGATCTGCTATCTGGGTCACGAGAAAATAGTGTAAAACCGATTACAAATTTTGCATTGCATCGATGCCAAAATAAAAATGAATAAATCGCTCACTGAGCGATAAACTCCAAATGCGAAGTTAGATTATTTATTTCTCATCAAATATGACATTTCAAACAGAAATATTTCAAGGGATGTTTTCTACTATCATCATCAATAGACCGTGTAAGTTTTATGTAAATCTGTGATCTTCACGATTTTTGTTTCTTACCAGTTCTGTAACGTTCCTTTAAATGCACTGGACACTATTTACTCAAAATAATTGTTTGCATAAAAATGTACTTGGTAACAAGCAATAGAGAGCTGTTGATAGTAAAAAACATTGTCAGAAACGGCTCTTACCGAAGTAATTTAGTTTTTGAGAAAGGTAATTTCTCACTCAAAAGAAATAAACTACTTCATTATGTTATGCATCTGAAAGCACACAAAGTAATGCAACAAGGGTGTTTTTTCTTTCATCAAATTCGATGACAAATTGAGCCAAAATTTTCACAGGTTTGTTATGCATCTGTTGCGATTCACCAAGTGAGAATACTGGTCAATTACCAAAAGTGTCCAGTCCTTTTAAAGACAAAGTACAGGATGTGTAATCATCAGAACTATTATTTTATCTTCAAGCAAACTTGAACCCCCCCCCAATTCTGATTGGTCAATCGATAGCAACATCAGTGTGATATAAACCTACATTTCTTCATTCTCCTGATGATGACTAGAGCCAGCTAGTCGAAACATTGAGACCAATTAAGAACTCACTCCGTGGTACTAGTGAAGTTAATAATGATCCTCAAGCTAAAGTAGTAGTGGATTTTCTTTATCTTCCGCCAAGGTAGTAGTTTTAAAAATAGCAGGACAGTTCTTTTTAGAACTGAGAAGTCTCCCGAAAATCCCGAAAATCCGAAAATCTACTCTATCTACTCTAGAATATATAGCAACAAAAGAGCAAACTCTACCTGGCAAGAAGACACACACATGGTGTTACCGCAAACCAGATTGATACCTCACCATGTAATTCCTCAAATCCCATATAATATATGAAATAGGTAACATGGTCTCTTCTTTCGTTTTCATTTAGCATGTGACTGCGATCCCATTGGATCTTTGGGGTCAACAAACTTCTGCAACAAGGGGACCGGGCAGTGTATCTGCAAGACCAATGTAGAGGGGAACCGGTGTGACACGTGCATGGTAAGACATTTGAAGTTATGGTACAGTATTGACAGGCAGAAGTTCCCGCTCAAATGTGACAACTGCTTCTTGTCGGGTTTGGGTACTTTTTGTAGGACACAAAACACAAGTTCCACAGATTTACATTAAAATTACACGGTTTGAAGATAATTATGGTAGAAAGCTTCCCTCAAAATATTACTTGCTGAGGTGCTGTAGCTTTTGAGAAAATGAAAATTATTTTAGCATGTACAAAATATTTAGGTGACTCTCCGGAAAACATTGCTCCGTGAATATTTTCACTTTTTTTTTCTGAAGCTGAAACTTCTACAGGAAAATGATATTACAAACATCTTCGTTCACAGTGAGTAGGGACACACTTCATGACCAAAAACTTTATCTACAAAAGGTATCAAAACCCTTAAAAGACTGTTTCATAACGGGCAACAAAGTTAATTGTATCAAATTAATATTTTACTATTCCTCGATGCTTTTTTTCCCAGACTGGAAGTTATAGCCTTGACGCCAACAACCCAGACGGCTGCTCTCTCTGCAGTTGCAGCGACGGAGCCTCCTTGAGTGGCCAATGTGATGCCACCACAGGGACCTGTACCTGCCGACCGAATATTGTCGGGCGCGCCTGCAATGAAACCACACCCGGATTCTACGTTCCAAAACTCGACCAGTTGACCCTCGAGGCTGAATTGGCGTCTGCTGATAAAGTGAGTCTCGGATCAGTGTAAATAAATAAACAAAATGTTCATGTTTGTGTTTTACATTTTTTGTTCAACTCAACTTTGCCTTTTTTTTCCCGAATTGTAAAATGTAATACAAGTAATTATAAAGATTGAGCAAAGATGCATAAAGAACTTCTAGAACAATAATTATGTGAAACACAATGAAGCAATATATCATGTGAACTTTGTTTACAATAAGTGTGACCTTGTGCATTCTTTAGGTATTCTGGCAGGCAATATACTGCACTGGTCCTATGGACATTTTGTGTCATAACTTCCACATAAACCCAAGATTTATGAAAGTAAAAGCTGGACAAGTTTTGAGATGTGCCCCCTTTCATCTTATCAAAAGTTGATAGGAATTAAGCCCGGTTCATACGTACCTTCTGCGAATGCGAATGCGAAGCGAATATGTTGTGAATTTGACGTCACACCCTCTCTTCGCAGCGATTATTCGCAAGGGAGTAGAGCAGAGTTCAACTGCTGCGAATTGTTCGTTGTGAATTTGTGACGTCAAATTTCGCTTCGCATTAGCATTCGCAGGAATTATGAACCGGGCTTTAGACAGTGCAGTCTCCATAATGCTGTGTATAAAATGTGCCTGCAGGAAGTCCAGGCTCTGTGGCTCTTTTGTAAACATGTGATGTCACAGGTCACATCGTCTATTAAATGCACGCTAAACTGTGTCAGGACTCTGGAAGTTTGTTTTCTTCTCATTATGATTCTTGTCTTGTACACAATCTTCTGGTCCTTTAAAAATGTTGAGCTATAAGTTCTGCAGTCTCGGGATTTTTTCTCCCAACTTGAGCCCTGTGGTGTGTTCTTAAAGACACTGGACACTATTGGTAATTACTCAAAATATTTTTAGCATAAAACCTTTCTCGGTAACGAGTAATGGGGAGAGGTTGGTAGTATAAAACATTGTGAGAAATGGCTCCCTCTGAAGTAACGTAGTTTTTGAGAAAGAAGTATCTTTCCACAAATTTGATTTTGAGACCTCAAGTTTAGAATTTGAGGTCTCGAAATCAAGCATCTGAAAGCACACAACTTTGTGTGACAAGGGTGTTTTTTCTTTCATTATTATCTCGCAACTTCGACGACCTATTGAACTCAAATTTTCACAGGTTTGTTATTTTGTGCATATGTTGAGATACAGCAAGTGAGAAGACTGGTCTTTGACAATTACCAATAGTGTCCAGTGTCTTTAACTGGTAGTTGGGCTTGGCTCGATGGTGCGGGAAGGCAGAACCAGGAAAAGAGATTTTCACATGGTGCTGCCACAAACCTCATCGGATTTGATGTTTTCCTGTTTCTGATTTGATGTTTTCCTTGTGACTTTGTCTTTCTTCAGGTTGTTAGTATTGAAGAGAGGCCATCTAGTGCAGACACTGCAAGGCACACAGGCCGAGGTTTTCTTACCATCTCACCAAACACTATCGTCACATTTGCTGATGTCGTGGTTCCAAGCACCGCGAACTATGAACTGGTTCTAAGATATGAGGTTTGTTCTTCTCACTTTTAATAAGAAGTATTAGGTTTGCGTAAGTGCAGACACTGCGGAAGTGTTGTGGAAGTGTCGTGGCCAAGCGGTTAAGAGCACCGAATTCAAACTCCGGTGTTTATAATCAGCAGAGTGTGGGTTCGAATCCCCAGCCGTGACACTTGTGTTGTTAAAGCAAGATACTTAACCATTGCTTTGTCCTTCGGATGGGACGTAAAGCCGTTGGTCCCATGTGTTGTGTAAGGCATGTAAAAGAACCCAGTGCACTTATCGAAAATAGAAGGGGTTTGCCCCGGTGTTCCTGGCTGTGGCTGCTTAATGCGCTGTAGCACCTTGTAAACCCTTATAAGGTGCTAAATAATTGGGTCTCAGAATTCATCACTGCAATTACCTATCTTTCTCAAAGTTTGTATCTCAGCGCCTTGAGTACCTTGTTTGGTAGATACATGTACGTGCGCTATATAAGACTTTGATATTATTATTATTATTATTATTATTATTAAGTGAGATTACCATTTATGTAGTATTGTAGCCCGGTGGGCGGTGCTGGGCGGGCCTGCCCAGGACTCTCAATTTTTGGCCAGCACTCTGAGCAAAATACATTATGCCCCCAGCACAGATTTCAAATATTGTCCACTTTGCACTGGTCTGAGACACAGCTAATGATAAGGAGTGAGAAAGAACACAATCCAAAGGCCATTCAACTTATTGCATGGCCCCGTAACACAAACAGTTTGGGAACCTGTCCCCACCTCAGCAATAATGGCCCCTTAATTAAACATGAATAATTTTGTTGATCTCCTTGCCCTCGGTAGACTTCCAACAAAATTTGATTTATTGCCTACCACTAAATTTGGTCTAGCTACAACCCTGCATTTTTGTATGACACAAAACTTATCGATGCCAATACTTGATCATGCAAAGCCTTAACTTTAGCACGTGGCCATCTCAGTAACCTCAAGACTTAACGCTTGCAGTCAACTCTAAACACATGTAGGCAATTATCTAATTTGAGCTTCTTCATTAAGGTGTGTGATTTCTCAGCATTTTCCTGAATTCAGGTTTTTCTCAAAAAATCTCCTTGTATGAGCCTTCCAATATTCGTGAAAGAATTAACGCTGTCTCCAAAGGGAAAAAGAAAAAGTCTAAATTGTGTCCAAACCTGCAGTGTGGTGTTTTTGGTGTTTACAGATTAGCTTCGATTAGCTTCTCCGTGTCGACCCTGATCTGCCCCCAGTGTGTTCGTATAGCTTTGACGTTATTCCAGGGGCTCACCCGGGTCAGCCCCCTGTGCCTTGCTTGTGTAGCGGGTCACTTGGGGCTGGCCCGAGGTGCATGACGTCACCACGAGAGGGCGAGTGTGATCGTTTGATTAGCTCTTGTCAGGGGCTCACCCGAGTGAGCACCGCGGGGTTGACATGGGGAAGCTAATCTGTAAACCTCCTGAATTGTAATTTCCGGGAGGCTCCGGGTCTAGAACAATGGGGTACCCATGCCTGTAAGCCAATTTCAGGAACTTTCACATTTGGCAAATCTCATCCCTGTTCATTCCAATTCATCTCTTCTTTCTTCAATACCTTTCTTTACTTTCAACAGAGCGCCGGTATTTTCCAGAGCGTGCGTATAGAGCTGACACAGCAGTCACCAGTGCCTTATGAATGCAGTGGACAGTCATTGCCAGGAACCACTATTTCACTTGTGTCTGATGTACAAACCGCTGGAGTTGGAGGTTAGCAAGATATTAAGAAACATTCATAAATACCTCAGACACTTTTGCTATTCCTATTGGTGGAGAGCGTGTCACGTGGGTGTGTATAAACCTTTGTTTAAGACAGTTTCTTCATTGCTATTGGTCGAGAGCAACAGCTGAAACAGTTGTGCCACATCACGCGATACGCGCAACGCGCACAGCATTCCCTTATAAGGAGTTGTTTACCCGAGGGCGGCGGAGGGCTTTACCATTTCATAGCTGGAGGGGTGTTGTGTTGAAAGAAATCTTGTAACAATTATAATTTTTGCATTTATTTTACTTTTTGACCAAAAAGTGATGATGTTTTTGACCGAGAAGGTATTTATGAATGGGAATCAAAGTGTGTTGAATCGGTTTTCAACTAGTGGTTTAAACCCGCCGAGGCCTGGTTCTTTATAATTTACCTCGACTTTGTCTCGGTAAAATTATCTTGAACCAGGCCTCGTTGGGATTAAACGTCTAGTTGAAAACCTCTTCACCACACATTGATTCCCTTATTTAGATTTGCTATCTTTGATGTTCTTTGAAAGATTTGTCCTCAAAAGAGGTTGGAAGGGTCGAGAGCTTTTTGTGCGTGTCATGAGTCATACAAAAGAACTAAAGCTGGAAATCCGCTGCGTGTAAATACTGCGAAATTCACAATGCTTAAAAGCAAATGACTCGCGTGCATTGTCTGTAAATAGAATACGCACAGCTTGGAGTGTTCATTTTTGGAGGATTGCAAACTCACAATGCACACTACATGGCGGACACATTTATTTCTGGTCTAATACATTCCAATTTACAAACAAGTTCGACTAAAAACCAGTTTCAGCCTACTTTTTCACTGTTCATACTTCACGCGCATTCCGAATGTTCTTGCATCACAATTGTAAAGCAGCGTAAATCTGAATGTTTGTTTTCTGTATCGCGTGTCACATTCGCTTTGTCGTGAAGTATGAACCAGGCTTAAAGTGGAAAACTTTTACAGTGTACTTTTCACCGACTGAAATGGTCTTCATTTTTGTGTTCTGTTTGTGTTTAAAAACTTTGTGATGTGTTTCCATTGCTAGGTGTCCAGCAGTTTGGTGCAGCCTGTTTGAACGCAGCTGGCGTTTATAACGTTTCAGTCATTACTGGTTTCTCATCCCTTGGGCTGTTTTCATCAATCCTTCTGGACTCGGTAAGTGCAGCATGATTTTTTCTTTATGTTTCCATCAAGCCAACACGCCTCCTAAAAGAAAAACAAGAAGCAATCCAGTCCACATTCTTCCAATCCCTTATCTCCATTACTTCTCATCTAGTTGGTCCTACTGCCCGTGCTCAATGACCTGAATGTATACGCCTCAGCGATGACCTCCAACCTGACCCGTGAGGTCATGACATCCTGTTGGATGGCAGCCGTTTCCCTGGACCGCATCGTCAGGGAGTCTGGAGACTGTGTCATGTATGAGTTCTCCCTCATGGCAGAAGTCTACAACGGAGCTATCGGTAAGATTTCATCGCTGTTCAAACTAGCACAAAATTTTTAATGGCATCAGGTTTAGACCATGATAAATCAGAGTTTTTCTCAAAAGCTATTGAAAAGACAAAACACACAAACTAAAAAAAAGTATACGGGTGTAGCAGAACTCAGAAGCAGTCTGGTGGAAAGAAGTGAAAAAAGAGGAGCAGAATGCAGTCAGACAAATCAAGGGATGAACACTGAAACGGAGACATGGGGGATTGGAGGGAAGGGGCTAGTTTAACCACAGAGAAGGTTAATTTTCGAAAACGGAGAACATTTGAAGAAGGATAAGATTTGACATTACTGTGTGACTTTTCAATATAATTCACTGTAGTTTTAAATAATAAACTATGCCAGCCTGCAAAATGATATGATGTGGTTCTTGCATCTAAACAATACTCAGTCAACCCTCCTATTAACTGACCCTTCAATCTGATTCACTGTGGCTTGAAAGGATAAAATAAACCATGCCAGCCTGACATATGAAATAATGTGGTGAATCCATCTTAACAGCATGCATCAGTTACTTCTTTGTACATTTGAGCAACCATACAAAACCAGTGCAGTTATATGGTTTCAAATAGTTGGTCAACTCACTAAAAAAAATTCCCAAGATTTATTTAATTACTTATTTATTTATTTATTTATTTATTTGTTCAGGCTTCCAAAACATCAAAAACACACAGCAACAAATACTTGAAATGTATTAAAAAAACATTACAAAAACAAGAGAGACATAACACAAATACAGAGAACAAACAGAAGCCTAGGTATTGCCAGATTGCCCAAAAGTTAACCAAATCACTCTTCAAAAGAGCTATCTCTTTAGGTATATAAACATAAAACATAAAAACAAGCAAACAAAAAGGGGAACATTTTAGAAATAAAAGTGAACCATTTTAAAACATCAACAGGTGTTTTAAACTGGAGTTTTGTCGTCAATTGAAAGCAATTCACCTGCAATAATTGCAACATGTTTTTCCTTTTTGTAGAATGTTCCTGTAACAATGGAGGTCATCTTCTAGGTACACAGTGTGATTCCTACAGCGGCCAATGTCAGTGTTTGGATGGTGTGACATCACAGTCATGTGACTACTGTCAAGCCTATTACTACGGTTACAGCATGCAGGCAGGCTGCACGGGTAAGTTTGTCATGTGAGCTGTGATGGCTCAGAGTTTTTTTTTGCATTGTAAGGGCCCTGTCGCACGAGGCAACTTTTACAGGCAACTTGGAGGCAACCAACTGCAGTGCATGCTATGGGATCACAAAAGTAAAAAAATAAGTAATTTTGCAAATGGTGTCTTACAATCCCCAAGAAAGATATGTCAATAATCATAGGAGAATGTTCCTTCTTCTTGGAGATTGCCTGGAACTGGTTGCCTGTAAATTGCCTCGTGTGACATGGGCCTAACACCTAATTGTTTGGTTTTGTGACCGACTGGTGTAGTGCATCAGACTCAACTTCTGATGGCATAGTCATTGGAGTGCTGGTTCATATTCCCAGTCATGACACTTGGGTGGCATGGTTGGCTTGTGCATAGAGCTCTCGCCTCTCACCAAGGTGACCCCAGTTCGATTCCCGGCCAGGGCCATATGTGAGTTGAGTTGTGTGTTGGTTCTCTGCTGTGCCACGAGGGTTTTCCAGACCATCCGGTTTTCCTCCCTCGGGGAAAAATCCAACACTTTTGATCTTTGGCTGTGCTCCGTGGTCATAATGGGTTGATTTGGCTGGCAGCCAAAGGCGCCCTTGCATGCCTGCTTCTCGAACAAGTTGTAGCAGCTCTTAGCTGCGAGTAAGGATGATTAGCCCCCAAATTATTATTATTATTATTATTATTATTATTATTATTATTATTATTATTGTGATCAAGACACTTAACAATAAATTACTCAATTAACCCAAGTTGGAACCTGCAAGGGCTGAGTAAATTAGTTTTTTTTTTTATAGATGTGGCGGACACTATAGGAGGACACTGTTTTGTTCGGGTGCACCGACTCATACCTCAAAATTACTTCTTGCGGTATTATTTTGGTGCTGATCAGGGCCTTGAGGTTGTTAATGCCAGTACTGGTTTATGCTCCCAAGGGAGTTGAGTAAGTTTGTGGATTAGACGAACGATGCTTGATGAATGAATCAAGTAACTTTTGTAAAGCACCTTGATCTAGCTACTAGGATATGCCTGATGTATAAGAACCCAAGTTATATTGTTACAGTTGTTTTTGAAATCAGCCCACTCTTATTATCTTCAGGGGCAAATTTGTCAATTTGGACTTGGCTTTGCTCTGTTTCAGACAGCAGAGTTTAATCCTTTGTAACTGCATTGGCCACCATCGCAGAGATTAAACAATTGAAACAGACATGCCTGTCCGCGCACAGCTCTCGGCCAATGATAGGTCTTCATTCTCCTCAGTAAGGGCGCTGTTTGGGTCTTGTCGCGTTAAGTGCATGAGGTCTATTTCGACTGCTGTGTTTCAGACAGCAAAGTTTAACCCTGTGTTATTTTGTTTCATTTTGAAGCTTGTGGTTGCGACATCAACGGTGCTCAACGGCAGGCCTGTGATGACCTCAGCGGGATGTGTGAATGCCACCAGAATGTGATAGGAATTAAGTGTGATGCTTGCATGCCAGAGCATTATGGTCTGTACACAGGTAAGAATAAGGGGTGGGGAGGGTGCCTCGCTACTATGTGCAGCGCGCCGTATCGCCCGCTAACTCTGCGTACGTCCCTAACCCTTGGAAGTGTTGCTCTGATCCTTGTCTTTGATAGGCTATCATATACGCACAAAATTTAAAACGCTGTGAGTTTTCACAAAGTTCTTTATGCCGAAACTCATGCCTATGTAAAGATGTTTGGATTCACTTTTGTTGTCAAGCAACACTGACCGCCAAGTTTTCTACAACTTTCCACGCAGCGCATCCAGCCTGTGCGCGATTAAACGGCAGAATGGAGGCATGCAACCACAGAACTTATTTTAAAAATTCATTTATTTGGATACTTTCAAGTCACACTTCCAGGGGGTTACGATCGAGCAATGCAGTCTGGGAACGAACGAAAATGGCACAGCGAGATTAGACACAACTGGGAACAAGATACGGGAGAGAGAGTGTGGGTGGTCGGAGGTCCTGGAGATGATGTCTGCTATAATTTAAACTACCACTGGAATAAAATACCCATGAGAGAGTGTCATGGTTTGTGCTGATTTCAAGAACCGAATAGCAAGAACCTAAAAGTTCCAGAAATGGTGTTGGGCTCGATGCTGGATATATAGTCACACAAGGAGAAATTTAATGGGAATATTGGTTTAAGGAAAACATTTGTGTGAAATAAATGTGCTGTTGAAACAAGAGAAAACGTAAAACTTTGTTTTCCTTTTCTATCAGGTACTGGGTGTGTCCCCTGCACCTGTTCATCCAATTACTCATTGGACAATGCATGCGCTGACTCTGGGCAATGTAGCTGCAAGCCTGGTATAGGTGGACAAGACTGCACTGAGTGCGCCGCAGGGTAAGAAAGTCTCTAGCATTCAGTTTGCAAACAATCGTCACACAGTGCAGTCATGACATTCTTCCTGTTACACTCTTCTCATCAGTAGCGTTAGATTCTATATTGGGCAAAGACAAAAGAATGGAGCAGGATTGAGTATAGTCTTATCACTTTGCCAAAATTTTTGAAAGTGAACAGACACACTCAACATGTGGCACTCTGGTGTCTTTGGCCAACACCATTTTATACAGAGGGGTGTCACATTCTAAAAGTTTTAAATTCTGGGAGGGGCTCTACATTCCTACTTACTTGTAGCAGTCATAAAAATAAGCAAAATTGTTTTTAAGTAGCCTGCAAAGGCTATGAAAGTCTAAACCATGTAGGTCTGCCCTTGTTCTAAAACAAAACACCCTACTTTAACCAAAAGAGCATAATTTTGCATGCAAAATATGGCATAACTCTGGATTGCAAAATGCAACAGATTTCTAACATGTACCAAATTAAAGCTGACGGAAAGACCTTTCCATTAATGTATATAACTACAAATTGATTTTGTGTGACATTATTAGGGCCATTTTTGCAGAGCGGGTCACAAATTTTGTGTATTCTGCCAGTTTTTTGTTTTACAAATTAAGATTTTAAAGGATTTTTAACCTTATACCATGGGTGGATTTCACAAAGAGTTAAGACTAGTCTTATCTCGAGTTAGGAGTTACTCGTCCTAACTTAGGACTAGCCACACGTTTTGTATATCTCCTAGGACTAGTCCTAAGTTACATGTAGGACTAGTCCTAACTCTTTGTGAAATCGACCCCAGACCCATTAACATTGTCAGTTTATTATTTCTCCCAGGTTTTACCAGATGACAACGGATGGTTGTACCTACTGTGACTGCAATAAAGTGGGAAGTACACAGTCTGGCTGTGACTCTAATGGAAACTGCTTGTGTCTTGAAGGGACTGTGGGGGATAAATGTGACGTCTGTGCCGAAGGTAGGGAAGTGATGGAAAGTGCGTTTGGAAGAAAGATCAATTTTAGCTTATCACTTGGTCATTATCACATGATGTGTCGAGGGGGAGTGGATAAGAGCACTGGACTCATGCTCTGGTGTTTTTGATCAGCTGTGTGTGTAGGTTAGAGTCCCTGTCGTGACACTTTTATCTTTAAGCAAGACACTTATCCATTATTGCTTCATCCTTTGGATGGGACATAAAGCCGTTGGTCTCGTGTGTTGTGTAATGCACAGAAAAGAACCCAGTGCACTTATCGAGAATGGGTTCACCCTAGTGTTCTTGATCGACAGCATATTGCACCATTGGGCCACAGCACTTGTAAACCATTACATGATGATAAGAAAATGACAAAGTTCTCTGAAGAACTTACAAGTTGGGTGTGTAGATTGAATAATTGCACGTTTGCGTGAGCGTCGCATTCCACTCGGTTGCAGGCTGTGTAAGGTTTTCTTCAATCATCAATTTGACTTTTTATCAGCTTGTTCAGTTCATCGGCCACAGGAACACTGCTTCAGAATAAACCAGTTTGGGTTATCCTGATTCAGGGGCCATTCACACAACACCAGTCTGTTATCCTGGTTAAGGGGCTATAGTCATCACTCTTGTTTCTTCCAGGTTTCTACGGCTTTGGGCCCTGGAGTGAGCGCGGATGCACCCAGTGCTACTGTTCGTCACACAGTACGCAGTGTACCAGTGCGTTGTCTTGGTTCAGGGGTCAGGTCGTCAGCAGCTGGTCCCTGCTGGACTTTGATGCGATAGCTCCACGGTGGACCGGTGTCAACGGAACCGATTACAGCGTGGACATAAATGAAGTCCCAATTTTTGACTTGTCGAATCCAAGGTAAAGAAGAATGACATAAAATATTCTTGAATTGCATCGTACCTGATCACTTTGTAACTTAATATTCCCATCTGAAATCCTGGCCCCATTTCATGTAGCTGATGAAGCACAAAAAGAAGCCAAGTCTAGCAAACCTTTGTTTACCAGAATACACCAAACTAGGATGTCACATGTACAATCTGTGTCCTGCTCATGCATGGTTGGCTACCCTGGTTCGAGACCCGGCCAGGGCAACTATGTGAGTTGAGTTGTGCGTTGGTTGTCTACTGTGCCACGAGGATTTTCCAGACCATCTGGTTATCCTCCCTCGGTAAAAATCAAACACTTTTGATCTCTGGCTGTGCTGTGCTCATAATGGGTTGATGTGGCTGGCTGCCAAAGGCGCCCTTGCATGCCTGCCTCTCGAACATGATGTAGCCGCGTCCTTCGCAATTCAGCTCTTAGCTACCAGTAAGGATGATTAGCCTCCCAAATTATTATATATCTGGGTGAAGGGGGGGGGGGAGTTGGGCAGGAGAGGGTATGTTTATTGCCAGTTGGCCCAATTCGGCTGGGGTTGTAGTTTTGCCATTTTCAATACATGATCTCATGTGATATCATTTTACCCTATATGTACGGTAAGGTATTGATTTTCTGTATTTAGCATCAGTCAGCCATGTTTTATCTGAACATTCATGTCGTTGTTTATTTTCTTTCCTTTACTAGACTTATCCTGGAGCTCAGCACTCCGAGCAACTCCACCGATTTCTTCTTTGTTTCTCCCGACATCTACCACGGCGACTTCCGCACCGCCTATGGACAGAACCTGTCTTTCACCCTAAGCCAGACGTCAGACCAGGACCCCTCTGTAAATCCAGAGGGGGATGTCTTCATTGAGGGAATGTATGTAGATGAGTTATTGGTCGCATCCTTGCCGTTTGTACCGTATGCAGATGGCAACGAGACAGAATACAACGTGAGTACTTTATCTTGGCAACTTTGACACTTACACGTATATATTGGAGTATCAACTCAGAGTATGTTCAGTATCAATGCGCCTTATTTTTGACCGCGCGAGGGCGCTATAAATAGTATTTTTATCACTTCCGGGGGGTACACGTGATTCGCCCTGCACAAATTAATAGGCGCTCTGTCACTTTTGTTGCGCCATAGTTTCAATTTGCTTTAGAGGTGGATTATAACGGCTCCTTTAAAAGTCTTATTGTCCGTGATGGATTAGATGTCTGTGGTGGTAATGTGTTCCAATCTTTAATAACTGTTTTGGTAATGAATGAATATACCCCCGGAAGTGATTGAGAGCGCCCTCACGCGGTCAAAAATATGGCCCATTGAGAGTATGTTGAGTTTGATGACCTAAATGCAAGCCTTAACCTGGCACTGGCAGATCACGACACTCATGTCCATGTGTGAGAGATCCACGTGTGAGAGATCCACAATGTTTTCCAAAGAAACTGGTTCCTTATTGGATAGATTGAAAGGTATTTTGTGTGTTTAAAAAGACCTTCGTTTTTGAGGAGCGCGATCGCGCTCGTGCTCCTACCGCGCTCCTGGGGCTGTTTTCAGGTGCGCGATCGACAGCGCTCCTCCTCAATCATTACGGTGTATTTTATTTATAACACAAAAGCAAAATACACGCCAGTCGTTGTAACTTTGCGTGCGACAATAAATTATAGAAACATTGAACGCTAGAGGTTGCTTTGGAACGATGCACTAGCGTGATATTAAACACCCTCTATTGGTAAAATCTACGCGAACCAGCAATAAACGCATTGAGACAAGACTCGACGTGTCACGTGGGAGTTTTAGCGCATTTCCCGGCAGCGCAAATGCGAGGGCGAAGCGCATACCGTCGGCGTACGTAGCTCAATCAACATCTGTTGGGCAATCTCGAGATTGAGCAGCGCAATTAACAGATTGCTAGCTTTACGAACTCGCAGCCCGGTACATTACTAGTACTACACGTACACACACATGCTACTGTATACGTCGTCCGTGCAATACTAGAACTACTACAGTACTAGATCAACCATGGATCAACGACATATTTTCTCATAAGAAATTGTGTATTTTCTAATGCTTTATATCAACTGTGAAAACATTTTAGAAAAAAGGAAACATTAAACATAAAACCTTAAAATCGTGCGGTATTTTGTCACACTGGAGTGGGATCGGGGATGTTTTATTTTATTTTGTCTGTAAATTTTATTTGTGTACGTCCGATCCAACCTCGCCATTTTAGTAATCATAAACTGAGTATGCTAGTCAAACAAATTGAGCTCCTGGACAATCTAAGAAGAGCGATTTTTTAGGAGCTCAAATTGAGCTCCTGAGTATTCTCAGGAGAGCGATTAAAAGAGCTCCCTCTATTCCTATAAACGAAGGTCTGTTTAAAGGGAAAAGTGAAATCATACATGTAGCTCATTGTAAACAGACCTGGAAATGAGAACATTATGACCACACAAAAACCGTTTAGATGGGGAAAAAAAACATGTTTCTGGTTCATAGGAAGCACTCTTCTTCACAAGTTTCCTATTAAGGTTTCAAAGCTAAAATGGATATCATGTTTATTGGAGGAATAGGTTTTCCCACCTTGTGTTTCTGGTTCAAAGCAAGCATACTTGTGTTGCAGGTTTCATCAGGCGTCAAAGCTGCAGTAAAAATAATAGATAGTTCGCTGAAAAAGTAATGCTCTACCCTGATGTTTCTGCCTATTTTGTCCGGCATCATCAGACAGAAGTATTAGGACAAGGAATATTAAAATTAATAATTGTGATATATTAATGATGTTATTATTCTACAAAACAGTTGAAACTGCATGAGAGCTACTGGCGTAAGGGCAGCCCACAAGGGGACCAGCCAACCGCTGAGTATGTTATGCAGGCGTTAACTGGTATCCAGTCCATCCGTATCAGAGCCAAGTACAACACGGTGAGTGAAAATAGTCTATTTACAATATTTGTTTTTCCTTTTTTTTAAAAATCAAAACAAGTATCGAAGCATGTCCGCAGAGCGCTGTGTACAAACCAATGCATAATGAGAAATATCAAGATTTGTCACTTCATGAAAATACTATGCTTAGAGATAGCTCACTTGGTATAAATGCAAATGTACCACACCCGTGCCTGAACCTGCGCTTTAGCGCTTTGTATTTTATTTGTAAAGTGGCAGATAGAAATGGTTCACTTCCTGAAAATAAGAAATGGCAAATCTAGTGATGTGTCGTTCATACTAAATAGTATTATTTCGAAATCATTACGTATAGTACAAGTGATCCACCGCCAAGAATCGTATAACCCTTGGGAATTTGCTTCCACTCTTTTGGTACTGTCTGTTCGATCACCACTGATGGGTCTCCTCCACCCTCTTTTGTCTTGGGCACTGGGAAATTAGGGTCAAAAGTCTTGCAGGGCGTGCAAGACAACTTTATCGCTCCGCCCCGCCCACCCGCGGGAGCCGCAGCGGCTAGGTCCTGAAACTTGCTGAAATTGTATCAGTAATGAGTATTTATATAATTTGTGAAAAAAAATGATATGCAATTTCTTTTCTTTTTTCACTATGAGAGACGATTTGCTCAATTTTGAAGCCAAGCTTATTGTTGCCATTCATATTGTTATCCTTCCAGGTACCAGGAGAGTCTGTGTTCTTACATAGTGTCATGTTGGACTACGCCACACAGGGTGATAGCGGTATCACGGAAGACAATGCAGACTTTGTGGAGAATTGCACTTGCCCACCACAATACACAGTAAGTCGTGCAGTGAATAACCTTATGAAAAATAAACCCTGCTCAGTTCCAAAGTAAAAAACAACGAGAGAGAAAGTTTTGTTTTATCCTTACACCGATGTCACAGGCATTTTACTCAGGTGGGATTCAAACCCAGAGAAAAACACACCACTTGTTCGTTACTCAATAACTTGGTTTAAAAAAAATATCATCGGGGAAACTCAACTAAACTTATAAAAAGTACTCAAAATTGGATCGATTGTTTATTACTCAACTACTCGATCAAGAAAACTCATGTTCAAAACAAAACCTTTTTATTTTAATTTTAATTTGGCTGGTATTCTTATTCTGGTTAACCTTATTTTGTTGTGCTGTACTACTTTTGGGCTTAAAGACACTGGACACCTTTGGTAAAAGTCAAGGACCAGTATTCTCACATGGTGTATTCCAACATATGCACAAAGTCACAAATATGTGAAAATTCTCGCTCAATTTGGGCTTCGAATTGGTGAAAAACACTCTTGCAGATGCCTACAATTTTTTTTAAAGACTTCAGGCCTCAAGCCTTTTAATATTTGAGTTAGAAATTCCCTTGTTCTCATAAACTACGGTACTTCAGAGAGAGCCGTTTCTCATAATTGTTTTATTCTATCAACAGCTCTCCATTGGTGTTACTGCGTAAGTTTTTATGCTCACAATTCTTTTGAGTACTTACCAATGGTGTCCGGGGCCCAATTTCATAGAGCTGCTAAGCACAAAAATTGCATGAAATTGTTTGCCTTAACAAAAACAGGATTATCAACCAAATTTCCACGTGATTTTCAGGATAAGCTAAAAACAGCTGAATACCTGTAACAAGCAATATGCAACAAATGGAAATTTGGTTGATAGTCCTGGGGTGCGTTCCACTCGCGCAAACGACTCGCAACTGTTCGCGCAAACGTTTTTTATCTTTCGAACGATTGGTGTGCGTATACGCGATGTCAACATGGCGGCGCCCTGAAATGAAGATGGCAGCACCATACGTAGTTTTTTTAAAACTTTGTTTTTGCTGCAATAGTCCTCTTTTTGACATCATTACATCAACTAATTAACTTTGTTATTCCAAATCTGCATTATCATCCACCGAAAATACAATGTAATTATGTTTGTGACAGAGAAATAATACCGTATGCTTGTCCGCCATTTTAAAAACCACTCGCCAACACCTCAGAAGTATGTTCGCCTAAAGTTGCCAACGTTCGCCAACGGTGGCAGCGAACAACTCGTTCCACTTGAAATTGTTGGCGAACGTGCGCAACTGTTGGCAACGTTTGCGCAAGTGGAACGCACCCCTGTTTTTACCACATGAAGAAATTACATACTAAGCAAATTTGTGTGCTAAGCAGCTCTATGAAATTGGGCCCAGTGCCTGTAAGCAGCTGTATGAAATTGCTCTATAAAAACTATCATTACCACCTCTCTAAATTTCTTTCATTGACAGGGTTCTTTTTGTGAGCAATGTGCCCCAGGTTATAGGAGATCATCCTTAGCTAGGGGTCCCTTCTCTGATTGTGTACCGTGTGACTGTAACGGCCATAGTGATCTCCCATGTGACTTAGACACCGGGGTATGCCAGGGCTGTAGCCACAACACCGGAGGGGATTTCTGCCAGCTGTGTCTGGACGGTTACCGTGGTGACGCGACCGGCGGAACACCAGGTATGCTCTTTGAAATTTAATAAAAATCTCTTTTATTTAAAACTACTTTATGCAAATTAAATACCTCTGACACTTGTAGGAATGTTGAAGTATAATCAAATATAATTTTAAACCATAGAATTGATATTGGGGAAAAAAAAATGGCTACTGTTTCCTTGGTTGTATCATTACTTGGGTGTGGTCCCTGGTTATACGGCAGCTAAACAGTTGTATGAGTTATGTCAAAGATGTTGACAAAAAAGGGAGACCGTCAACATAGGCTAGATAAATGAGTTGGTTGAACACCAGCACATGACTCCGGACATTGTTGGTTCAAATCCTGCTGTAGTAATGTGTCCGTGTTCAAACCGAAATCATTGTTCTAATAACGGTAGTAATTGTGTGTGTTTTTTCCCCCACTGTTTAGGTGATTGTCAGCCATGTTTGTGCCCAGGGTCACCAGATAGTGTCAACTCTTTTGCTGCTGTCTGTGATGCGGTCGGGGTGTGCGCTAACTGCACAATCGGACACAGCGGGGACTCATGCGAGACCTGCATCAACGGGTTCTACGGAGTACCAACTGACCCAATGGTAACAATTGGCGTTTGTTAATCCCAACGACCTTTGTGCTTAGTTTTAGCACTTTCCCTTGTTCCCTAGACTTCTTCAGTATAAATATTCAGCATGTGGCCAGTGCTATTGACTCGAGTCGCTGACTTGGACTCGAGCCTGACTCAAGTCACCAATTTCATTGACTTGGGACTTGACTTGAATTGAGGGAAAATTACTTGAGACCCTGCTGGGTGTCTTTCGCAAAAAATTATTTTAGAGTTGAGAATTTTGTTGCACAAATCTGATTTTACTTCAATGCAGTTATTGTCTCTTAAATAAATGTACCCATGTCTGAACTGATTGTAAACGAGAGAAGGGAATGGATAAAGCCTTTGCAAGGATTGGAGTTGTGTTGTGATGGTATGCGCTGAGCAACATTTTCATACAACTAAGTAAAAAGTCTGCTTACCAGGGTCAAATTTACTGCTTCAGCAGAGAGTATGGCTACGTGTTTTTTTTGCGAAGCTGAACTGAGCAGGATGTCAATCACAAATTGAACATGTGACCAGGGCCCAATTTCATAGTGCTGCTTAGCGGCCATTTTTTTTGCTTACTGTGCGTTTTCTATTTCATAGCGCTGCTAACCGTAAGCACATAAAAAGGCATGCTAACCTTCCTGTGCTAATCGACGAAAATAAATGACGTCACAATGCAAATCCACGGTAAACACGCAATATGGCCGCCCAATTTTTCTGCTAACCTGTGAAATACTCTAAGGCTTAAGCAAATTTTTCTGCTACAGTAAGCACGCAAATTTGCTTACCGTTAAGCAGCGCTATGAAATTGGGCCAAGGTGTTTTGGCTGACAAACTTATTCTGAAATTGGGCCCAGGTGTGGCTCACTGTTTGCTCTACGTGTTTTGTCGAAGTTTTTTTCAGTTTTTCATGAGCACTGTTTTGTAATCCTCCACTAATTGCGTGCTCATTTGTGTTTTTGTTCATAACCCAGGCCAATGGCGGGCAATGCGTGCCATGTTTCTGCAACCTGAGCCCACCCGAGTGTGACACCATCACCGGACAGTGTCTTGCCTGCCAGGGAAACACCACTGGACAAACGTGTGATGTTTGTGACTTTGGCTCTTGGGGAATGATAGACAACTGCCAAGGTAGGTGCATAGCGAGGGATACTTTTTAAAGAACATGAGAACTGAAAAATCATTCCCATCCACCTCAACATGGTCTCATGTTACTGTCACTCACTTTACATTGGTCACTCATGTTACATTGGTCACTCATGTTACTTTGGTTACTCATATTGTTGTGGTTACTTGTGTTACATTGGTTACTCATGTTACATTGGTTACTCATGTTACTTTGGTTAATCATATTGTAGTGGCCACACGTGTTACATTAGTTACTCATGTTACTTTGGTTACTCATATTGTAGTGGCCACTCATGTTACATTGGTCACTCATGTTACTTTGGTTACTCATATTGTTGTGGTTACTTGTGTTACATTGGTTACTCATGTTACTTTGGTAACTCATATTGTAGTGGCCACTCATGTTACATTGGTTACTCATGTTACTTTGGTTACTCATATTGTAGTGGCCACTCATGTTACATTGGTCACTCATGTTACTTTGGTTGCTCATATTGTAGTGGCCACTCATGTTACATTGGTTACTCATGTTACTTTGGTTACTCATATTGTAGTGGCCACTCATGTTACATTGGTTACTCATGCTACTTTGGTTACTCATATTGTAGTGGCCACTCATGTTACATTGGTCACTCATGTTACTTTGGTTACTCATATTTTTGTGGTTACTTGTGTTACATTGGTTACTCATGTTACTTTGGTTACTCATATTGTTGTGGTTACTTGTGTTACATTGGTTACTCATGTTACTTTGGTTACTCATATTGTTGTGGTTACTTGTGTTACATTGGTTACTCATGTTACTTTGGTTACTCATATTGTAGTGGCCACTCATGTTACATTGGTTACTCATGTTACTTTGGTTACTCATATTGTAGTGGCCACTCATGTTACATTGGTTACTCATGTTACATTGGTTACTCAGGTTACTTTGGTTACTCATATTGTAGTGGCCACTCATGTAACATTGGTCACTCATGTTACTTTGGTTACTCATATTGTTGTGGTTACTTGTGTTACATTGGTTACTCATGTTACTTTGGTTACTCATATTGTAGTGGCCACTCATGTTACATTGGTTACTCATTTTACTTTGGTTACTCATATTGTAGTGGCCACTCATGTTACTTTGGTTACTCATATTGTTGTGGTTACTTGTGTTACATTGGTTTCTCATTTTACAATGGTTTATTCATGTTTAATGGGTTACTAATGTTACAATGGTTGCTCAAGTTCAGTTGGTCTCTCACATTACAATGTCACTCATGTTACATTGGTTATTATTTTACATTGGTTTCTCAAGGTAAATTGGCTTCTATTTTATATTGGTTTCGAAAGTTACATTGGTTACTATTTAACCAGTTACTTGGGTCGTATTTTACAATTGGTTATACTTGGTTCATTGGTTACAATATACATTAGTCAATCATGTTACAAAGTACTTATTTTACATCATGTTACATTGGTTACTCATGTTACATTTGTAATACTAATGTTACATTGGTTACTCATGTTACATTTGTAATACTAATGTGACATTGCTTACTGAAACTTTCTTCTTTGTCTTCTTTCAATGGATTTTTGGCTAGACTAGTGATTATTTCTGAAAGTCTTTGGCTTCAAAACCTGAATAAATGAAAAATAATAACCCTTCATTCCTGTTAACTCAGACATTTGACTTATCTTCACCCTCGTTATAGAATGTCTTTGCGATTCCATGGGTAGCTATGGAAACTGCAGTCAGACTACCGGCGTGTGTGATTGCTATCCTAATGTAATCGGGGACCAGTGTGCAGAGTGCGCCATGAATACCTGGGGTATCGCCAGCAGATCTGGATGTACCTTATGTGACTGTCATCCAGTGGGGACCATTAATCAACAGACACGCTGTGATTTGGTAAGTCCAGGGCCCAAATACTGCTTAACAAATGTCTTTGCTAAGCAACAAATGAGTGGGGCACCAGTTGCAACAATGTAATTTTCATGGAATGTTGGCTGGTAACATGTTTTCGCTTAGCAAGATT
The DNA here is from genome assembly GCF_902459465.1 of Asterias rubens. NCBI lineage: Eukaryota > Metazoa > Echinodermata > Asteroidea > Forcipulatida > Asteriidae > Asterias > Asterias rubens. The sequence continues at coordinate 8,061,046 of NC_047080.1, read as the reverse complement.
TCCTGGCTTAGAAGGTTTTTTGTGCTTACAGGCTTTATGAGATTGGACCCAGGGCTCGAATTCGGAGGGAAAATCTACAAGACTACTGGACCATTCATTCATTCAATATAGGGTTATTCTAATAAAAAAAAACAATTCTAATGGCGACCAAGGGTCGACTTTCAGGAAAATATACACAGAATGCACAATTTTAAAAAGATGATCAAATTCCAGTTACAAAAAGGAAACATCAAAATTGGTTTAGGAGGGAAAATATTTGTGTAAAAAAAATTGTGTTTAAAATAGTTAGACAGTAGCCTAGAAACAAAATGAGAAACAGTTTTGTTGGCACTCATGCATTTAACATGTTTAAACACGGTTTTATTTGAACAAGCACACAACTAAGGCGTGTAAGGAATTTTAAAAACATGTCTTGCCTTTCCATTCTCTCTCAGGTCACAGGTCAGTGTGAATGCAAGCCCCGGGTCACAGGTCAAAAATGTGACCAATGCGCACAGGGCTACTGGAACATTGATCAAGAATGTATACGTAAGTGTTCTACTATCTTGTACAATTTAAAATGGCTATTTATATCTAAGGAGGAGGCACTAGGGGGAGTCTTAGAGTGGGGAAGGGGTGGCTCCTCTCACTGCGGCATCCTCTCTGGTTGCGCCACTGCAGAGTTTAGAAATAGAAAAATTCCCTAATAAATTTGGTTGGCTGATCCCAATTGGTCACCATAATCCCAATTGGTCACTGTCCCATTTGGTCTCCATGACCCACATTGGTCACCATGACCCCATTTGGTCCCCATGACCCCATTTGGTCCCCATGACCCCATTTGGTCACCATGACCCCATTTGGTCACCATGACCCCATTTGGTCACCATGACCCCATTTGGTCACCATGACCCCATTTGGTCCCCATGACCCCATTTGGTCTCCATGACCCCATTTGGTCACCATGACCCCATTTGGTCAACACCATCCCATTTGGTTAACATAATTTTTTTTGTCACCACAATCCCAATAGGTCGATGTCCCATTTGGTCTCCATGACCCCATTTGGTCACCATGACACCATTTGGTCACCATGACCCCATTTGGTCCCCATGACCCCATTTGGTCTCCATGACCCCATTTGGTCACCATGACCCCATTTGGTCACCATGACCCCATTTGGTCAACACCATCCCATTTGGTTAACATAATTTTTTTTGTCACCACAATCCCAATAGGTCGATGTCCCATTTGGTCTCCATGACCCCATTTGGTCACCATGACACCATTTGGTCACCATGACCCCATTTGGTCCCCATGACCCCATTTGGTCTCCATGACCCCATTTGGTCTCCATGACCCCATTTGGTCACCATGACCCCATTTGGTCAACACCATCCCATTTGGTCACCATAATTCTTTTTTGTCACCACAATCCCAATAGGTCGATGCCCCATTTGGTCTCCATGACCCCATTTGGTCACCATGACCCCATTTGGTCAACACCATCCCATTTGGTCACAGTGATAACCATAATCAGACCATTTCTTCTTTGTGTCCATCTAGCTTGTGAGTGCAGCCTTGAAGGCACTGCCCCTTCCACCTGTAATGCCTTGGACGGTAGATGTACCTGTGACCTTGTGACCGGTCAGTGCGGCTGTAAGGTCCCGACCATAGCTGGACGGACGTGTGATCGGTGTGGCCGCGTTGAAGAAGGTAAAATGCTGCAAAATCTTAGATTGCTGTGTAACTGTTTTTCTTATCAATGCACAAAGTCTTTTCTCCTGTATTTCTTGAAGTGTAATAATAACAATAATAATAAGAATAATAACCAACCCTTCTTTTATAGCGCATATCACAAAGAGGACCCTATGCGCTGTGAAGGGAAATCAACAATTGTACAAAGTAAATAGATATATTTTCAGCCGGGTTTTGAATTGTTCTGAATACTCAGCCAGAAAACGGCTTCAAATCAAGTTGTCACAACTCTCTTAATAGACCTTATGCACATGACGTCATTCGGGAAGGGCTCCCTCACCTAGAGGTCAAAAGGACGTTGTTCTTTGGCCAATCTTTTGCGCAGCGCATACAAATCTGTGTGTTTCGATCTGTGTGTCATCGGTTTACCTCTAAGATGGAGGCTGGATGACATCAATGCATAAGGTCTTTACACAGCTCTCGACTAGATACAAAACTGAATCTAACAATGGCTCTTTGTCTTTTGTTCTCTTCCCATTGTTTTCTCTTCATCCATTGTTCACCTCTTTCTGTGTGTCATCTCTATTGTCTTAACAACCAACCCCATTATTAGATGGGTCGGAAATAGTTTCTGAAGTTTTTGTCGGTGAGTATAAACTAACACTTTTTTTTACAAAAATCCGGCATGCTGGGCCAGAGGTTATTGGTTCAAATCCTGCTGTGGTGAAATTGTCTTTGCTCAAAACCCAAGTATTACATATTTACCCAGTCAGTTTCCCTTGTGATATATTACTGGAAGTTTAGTTTCATGAAAGCAGTTGCACCCATCAGATTGGCAATTTATGGGAAGGTTTTGGTCAGTTCAAGCTAATTGAATAAACTTCTTGAAATTCCTCATAGTCTTCAATGAGCTTGCATAAATATTGATCACTTGTAATTCTAATGTAAGAAATGTTCTTTTTGGTGTTATTTTTGAATAAATTAAAGAAATATTTGAAGAAGTCCTAAGAATAACTTTTCTCAAATCTGTTGATGTAGCTTTTCTTCAAAAGGAATTTACATCATTGGTAATTGATGAGAAAATGTTGATTTGTGAGGCAGGGTTTATTGTGAAATACTCCGCTGGATTTTGCCAGTCCAAGACTGCTGTGAAGTTTTTTTTTTTTTTTTTCCAATGTTTTTTTGTATAAATGGTAAATTTTTAGTGTGTATTTTTGTATAACATATTTTTAGACTCGCAAAACCAAGACAATTTTATATTTCTGCAAGTGACAATAAAACATTAATAATTAATAATAAGAACAAAGGTGAGTTAATTTATGGTAAACTAATAGTACAACTTTTCATGTCTGCGAATGATTTATTTTTTGCCAGGTTCTTTCCCTAACTGTGAACCTTGCCCTGAGTGCTTCCAAAACTGGCGCAAAGCTTTCCAAGACATGGCAGACGTGTTTACTCAACAGCAAATGACTCTCGAAGGTAAGGTCCAGTGGGTGACATTGGAACACTAGGGGTCCGTTTTCGCAGCTGTAACCACTAACTATATCACACTAAGCCACCTGACTATTGACCTGTGATTAACCAATGTCTAAATCAACCAAAACAGTTAATGGTTATGACCACCAAAACGCACCATAGGTGGTAGCATAAAGGTCCATTGTTGAGGAAAGTTTCATTGTTTAGGAAAGTTCCAACAATATTCACAATAGAACGTTATTCCAGAAATACTCACAAAATTATACTCGCAAGAAAAAAAAATCTAAAAAAGTATTTCCAACTTATGAAACGTTATGGGCATAAAGATAATTTTTCTATTATCTGTTATAGCACTGTTAGCAAACTACGATGGCATGACTGCTATGGAAGTAGACACTATGCTGAACTTCATCAGGAGAAACTTAACTAGTGCTGAACAAGCCATAGAGCTGGGCACCAGGGAAGTTGTTGATCTGGAAGATGTAGAGGCAGGCTACAGGCAGGTTGGTTACCAGCGTTGTGTGTGTCATTTTGAAGGATATGTCAATGGTTTATCTTGGGTTTTTTTTATTTTTTTATTTCAGGATTGTTTTTCTCAAAATCTTCCTAAGCCTTAAAATTGTTCTTGAAAAAGAACAACAATATTCACAATAGGGAGAACAAATTAATCCACATTGTATTCAAGCATATAGCTTTGTATTTCTGGTGATGCACAGATCAGTCTGTAACCTTAATTGTAACGTCATCGAGACTCTGGGGGAACCAGCTCAAAACCTCCTTGAGCCTTCAACTTGTTCTTGATTGAAGTAAAAGCAGTCACCAAAGGGAGAAGAAATAGTCAACGTTGTGTCCAAAATTGTATATTGGATTTTTATTTCTGGTGAGGTTCTGGGTCTAGAATAAGGGGGAACCCAGCTCAAAACCTCTTCGGGCCTTCAAAGGTTTCTTCAAAGATAAATGTAGTCCCCGGCCTTCGTAGTAACCTTTGGAGAGAAGCAAGATAGTCAAAGCTAGTCAGAATCCAATGATTTTTTTATTATTTTGTATTTATTTATTCGACGTCCAACACCCGATAACCACCTTTTACAGGTATCATTAAAAAGAGTAACAGATAAAACTATTTCTAAATATGTATATAAAAAAGGCTGTAACTACAATTACACAATATTTGCTAAGCGTTGATTGAGCATCCTTATGCATCCCTGTTTAGATTTCAATGGAGATAGCAAATTTCACTGCTTTAGTGGCAGCCATAGAGGCCAAGCAGTCGGTGCTGACGACCAGTACAAACCAAGTAAGTTCCTTCAGCGGGAACGTCATCGTGGGGGACAACATGGTCAGGAACGCAGCCCAGCTAGGAGGGGAACTATCCACTTTGGTGACTGCCCTGATGAGCCAGTTTCAACTGGCGAATGGAACATGGTTCACTATCCAAGGTAGGGTGAAAAACCTGGGCCCAATTCCATAGAGCCGCTAGGCCAAAAAATTTGCTTAACATTAAATTTCTCCCTTGATAAAAACAGGATTACCAACCAATTTTCCACGTGATTTTTTAGGATTAGCAAACAACAGCTGAATACCAGTAACAAGCAACATGAAACAAATGGAAATTTTGTTGGTAATCCCGTTTTTATCAAGGATGAAATTTCATGCTAAGCAAATTTTTGTGCTTAGCAGCTCTATGAAATTGGGCCCTGGTCATGGTGGTGCTCATTATTATTTTTTTATTTGTTTTTATTTGTTTATATATTTCCACAAAAACTCAAAAAAAGGGAGAAAATAAAAAAACATAATATTTACAATAAAAGAAATGGGATAACCAGACACCCATAGACCATCCAGACGAAGTAGTTAAACCAAAAGGATTGTAAGAACAACCCAAGTAGTCGACCGAGAGTATCAAGATCATCACTTTCAAGAAACTGGTTACGAAACAAAACTATTTTGACACTATCACAAATACCAAGATTGACACATTATTATTCTGGTTTACATCATGCAAATCTTAAATCTTTTATTTAAAAAAAAATATTGTTTTATGAGCAAATTGCAAGACATTACAAGGCCACAGATGGCCGCTTCAAGGTGAGGGCTATTAAAGCCATAATACACTTCGGAAACAGAAACAAAAATAACAGTTCACAGATTTACAAATAACCTACAGGGTTTACATAAGGTAATGGTGAAAGACTTCTCTTGAAATATTATTCCATGAAATCCTTTACTTTTCGAGAAAAGATTAAAACAATTATCAATTCTCGTTGTCGAGAATTATAAATTTATTTTAAACACATGTCATGACACGGCGAAACACGCGGAAACAAGAGTGGGTTTTCCCCGTTATTTTCTCCAGACTCCGATGACCGATTGAGCCTAAATTTTCACAGGTTTGTTATTTTTTATATCAGTTGTGATACACGAAGTGTCGGCCTTTGGATAATACTGTTTACCGAAAGTGTCCAACGGCTTTAAACTGTCTTGGGCACATTGGGGCACATTGCCACCTACTCCTTGGGCCTAAATTGACCTTATGCACATGACGTCATTTCAGTTGGGCGCCCTCACATAGAGGTTTAAAAGGAGATTGTTCGTTGGACAATACTGTGCGCCATGCATACAAATCTGTGCATCTCGATTGTTTCGTCACAATTTTTCCTCTAAGATGGCGGCTGGATGACGTCAATGCATAAGGTCTATAGGGGTTATCCCCTACACAGTCCGTAAGGATGTAGGTTTGGGTATCATCCACTAGGAGCCTGTGTACAGCAGAATGCACTACTTTCCCAACAATTTATTAAAAGGAGACCTGAGTTTGCCTATGACAAATAAAGAATATTAGTTTTGGTTTTAACCTTGCATAGGATTCGAACCGCCTCTAGCTCTCTCGGTTGTCTATTGGTTAAGACACTGCTCTAGAATTGCAAAGTTCGTGGGTTCACAGAGCTTGGAAAAATACAGTGCTAACACACATCGGTGTAAGGTCAAAACCAAAATTAATGTGAAAAGTTAGGTTAAGTGTTCTGAATCTTTTCCCTAGAATTGAATGCTGCGATCGAGGCTTCTTATCAACACGTCCAGCAACTCATCAGGGTAGTTGACGGCCTTCTTCAGGATATTGAGCGGTCGGCGATGGAACGCCAGAGCGCGGAAGTGATTCTCAACGACAACTCCCGTGACGCTGAGTATACGACGAACGCAGAGCGGCTCGCTGCGATTGAAATCATCCAAGCAGATTACCCTGTAGCCTCGACCTTCCAGGATGTGCAGGTTGCCCAGACAGTGGCTCAGGGAGCTAATGTTACGGCAGAGGTAACCTTGGCTGGGGTTGAGGCCGTTCAGAGGCAGGCTAGTGCCCAGGCTTATCAGAGTGAAGTGGCTAGGTATAATACTACGAATGCTGAGACGGCAGGGAGTATGGCTCAATCAGCTGCAGTGACCTACAAGGTAAATATTATATGAATAATAATAATAATAGTAGCTTCTTAAACAGCGCGCATATCCCCCACTCAGTGACGCTTTATCTTACAGTATTTTCCTGCAAGGTATGTGGGACCATACGAGACCTACTCCTTTTACATAGCACCATGTGATGTATTACAAGACCAGCTACTACATAAAAAGGGCATAGACACATACACAGCTTTCAATGTTTCCAATGAACAAGCAGTCTTTTATGGAAAGGTTTGCGGTAAATAATTTAATTTTACCCAGTCAGTTTCCCTTGGTTTTTTTATTGTTGGGGGCATGGTTGGCTTGTGCATAAAGCGCTCGCCTCCCATCAAGGTGACCCTGGTTCAATACCCGGCTAGTTGAGTTGAGTTCTCTGCTGTGCCACAAGGGTTTTCCAGACCATCTGGTTCCCCCCCCCCCCCAGGAAAAATCAAACACTTTCGATCTTGGCTGTGCTCCGTGGTCATTATGGGTTGATGTGGCTGGCAGCCAAAGAGGCCCTTGCATGCCTGCTTCTCGAACACGTTGTAGCCACGTCTTTCGCAATTCAGCTCTTAGCTGCAAGTAAGGATGATTAGCCTCCCAAATTATTATAATTACTCCCTGTTTTTTTTTGCCTTGAAGGATGTTGCGTTATCCACCAAAGCCAATATGACCAGCTCCTACATCCAGGTCCTAGACACCTACACAGCTCTACAGGAGGCCGAGTCCCGTACTATCAACGCCAGAGATATTGCGTTTGCTGTCCAGGGCATGACGGTCCGACCCTCCTCCGAGATACAAACACTCGTAGAGCTCATCAATGCTGCTTCACTGAGTGACACGGACGTGGAGAATCTACGGCTGGAGTCCATGAATAAATTGACAAGGGCGGAGCAGACCAAGAGAACGGCCGGAGAGGCACAGTAAGTTTATTTTATTCATTCTGTGCTATTCCACAGGGTAGAAACCTGGGCAACAACTAGGAAATTGGAAATGATACTTATAGAGTCACAGAAAAAGTAAGGAAGAGGATTGTGGTATAAGAGATGTTTAAATTGGCATCGGGGATAAAGAATATTAATTTTGGTTTTTACCCATACACCGATGTGTGTTAGCACTGTATACTCAGTACTTTCCCCGAGTCCTGTGAAAAAATATCACAGGCATGTTACTTGGGTGGGATTCGAACCCACGACCCTTGCAATTCTAGAGCAGTGTCTTACCAACTAGACTACCAAGGTTGCCCGGAAACAAACAAAAAACTTTACTGAACAAAAGATGTATGCCTGAAGACGATCTGAGCATACTGATTGAGCTGTCAACCACCGTTTTTTTTCTTCAGAACCAACACTACTTGAAAGAGATCTTCACATGGTGGTACCAGCAATCCTCACCTAATAAGGTTTATCGCGAATAGCAAAATGTCAAGAGAGGGCGCTGTTGAACCCACACAAAGGTATAGGTGTTGTGTGCGTGAGTCGTAGAAACTGCATAGAAACCGCCCCATATTCCTTCCCACAATGCATTGCGTTTCTGAATCGCGATAAACCTTATTATGCTTCCACCATGTAAAGTTTCAAATTCTACTTATTTTCTAATTGATAAGAACCCAGTATTATTTGTTTGGTATTTCCTCTTTTATAGAATGGAAGCGGAAACAGCCGGAGCTCAGGTGCAGAACTTGGAGTATGACCTGGCGGAAGCGACCAGAGTGAGGGAAGAGACTTCTCAGAGACTTCAGGAAATTGATGGCAACATCACCGCCATCACTACAACAGCCAGTCAGGTAGGCTTCGGGTTCATTGAATAAAGGCACTGGACACCTTTGGTCACCTTTGTTCTGCTAGCAAAGACACCCTTGTTATCCCCAATGTTGCCACCAAAGCGTATGGTCAACGTAGTTTTCAGTTTGCTGCACCTCATTTAAGGAACAATCTCCCTCTACACATCAAACAAACTACCACTATCTCAATTTCAAGACTTTTCTCAAAACATTACTGTTCAGTTCATCGTATACATAATTATTTTTTTGTTCCTCTGAGCACTTAGAGACTTTCTTTTGGAGATGTTAGGCGCTATAGAAATGCAGTTGTTATTATTATTATTATTATTATTATTATTCTTATTATTGTCATCAAAGACCAGTATTCTCACTTGGTGTATTCCAACATATACACAAAATAACAAACCTGTGAAAATTCAATCTCATTTGGTCGTCGAAATTGCAAGATAATAATAAAAGAAAAAACATCCTTATTTACTCGAAGTTGTGTGCTTTTCAGATGCTTGATTTCGAGAATCAAATTCAAATATTTTAGAGGAAAATTACTTCTTTCTCGAAAACGACATTACTTCAGAGGGAGCCGTTTCTCACAATGTTTTATACTATCAACAGCTTTCCGTTGATCATTGACTAGTAAGTTTTTATGCTAACATTGATTACCCGCTGCCAAAACATAGGATTCGAACTGCCTCTTGCTACCAGGCAACCTCGGTAGTCTAATAAGACACTGCTCTAGAATTGCAAGGGTCGTGGGTTCGAATCTCACCCGAGTAACATGCCTGTGTTATTTTTTCACAGGACTCAGGAAAGCACTGAGTATACCGCACAGTGCTAACACACATCGGTGTATGGGTAAAACCAAAATTAATGCTAACAGTGATTACCAGTAGTGTCCAGTGCCTTGAATCGAATCAACAGATCAATAAAATAACAAATATTGAACTCTTCCTTTAAAAAAATTACTTGGAAAATGGAAATGGTTAAGTCGAATTAAACATGTTCTTGCTTGGTAGGTCCAAGCACAAGCTCAGGAGGGGTACACCAGTGGTCAGCAGACGTCATCTTCCATTATGAGTATACTACAGGGAGTCAGGAATACAGAGCAATGTTTCAGTGCTAAGAGGAACCAGGCTGAAGATGCTGCTAATAGGGCTGGATCAGCCTTCGGTCAAGCCTCAACGGCCCAACAGGTTAGTCATTAGGCATGTCCATGGCCGGATCTCACAAAGCTGCTGATAGGCACTTGACACGTTTGGTTATTGTTAAAGACACTGGACACTATATTGGTAATTGTCAAAGACCAGTCTTCTCACTTGGTGTATCGGAACAATGCATAAAATAACAAACCTGTGCAAATTTGATATGAAATTAAGAAAAAACCTTGTCACACGAAGTTGTGTGCTTTCAGATGTTTGATTTTGAGACCTCAAATTCTAAACTTGAGGTCTCGAAATCAAATTCGTGGAAAATTACTTCTTTCTCGAAAACTACGTCACTTCAGAGGGAGCCAGTTTTCACAATGTTTTATACTATCAACCTCTCCCTATTACTCGTTGCCAGGTGAGGTTGTATGCTAATAATTATTTTGAGTAATTACCAATAGTGTCCACTGCCGTTTGTTGTAAAAATTCTGGCCAAAATGGGCATCAAAGCTGCATGAAAATAAAGAAGAAAACAACCTTGTTGCACAAATGTGTGTGCTTTCAGATGCTTGAGAAAGGCTTCAGTCCTGCATGAAGTCTTTCTCAGATTCAAATATTTTAGTGACACGTTACTTCAGAGGGAGCCGTTTCTCACAATGTTTTATACTATCAACAGCTCTTTGTTGCTCGTTAACAAGTAAGTTTTTTATGCTAACAACTATTTTACAACTATCTAACAACTTAAATATTTTAAGTAATTACCAATAGTGTCCAGTGCCTTTAAGCACAAAAACTATTGAAGCACAAAAATATGGCTTAAGAATATTATTTCGTTGGCTCAGTGCTATAAGGTAATTAATCGCAATTTCATGCTGAATTGATCAAATGGGCAATTAAAGACAAATGCATATCTTTAATCTATCTTCATGTGTAGGTGTTTGATAGCATTTCTCAGGACGATGAGACCACCGATATGCTACTGGCTGCAGCGAGGGTACAATCCTCAGCAGATGCTACGGTCGTCCAGACATCATCTGACAATGCTAATCAGCTACGAGATGACATCAACTACGTGCAGCAAATTGCAGATCTAGATGGTGAGTTTCTTTGTATAGCTTCAACATAGAGTTATAAATAAGAACTAGAGGGCGCACTGGCCTATACACAAGGCCCGGCATGCGCGCATGCGGCCATTTTGTAATTTGACAAACCAGCATCGCATAGTGTGTGATTTTGCGGCCCGGTGTGTGCCCATTTTGTAAGTTGACAAAACAGCATCGCGTAGCGTTATCAACACACTCTCTCCAACGTGTACGTCATATTCAACGCGCGTACAAAGTTTTTACAAAATGGCGTGCACGTCTCCTTGCGGTCCCGTCGCGTTTGTACACGCAGCATCACACACGCAGCATCACACTATATAACTCTATGAGAATCAACAAGTTTAACTTTCACCTGGAGAATATTTTTCTTTCCTTATCAACCAGGCTGAGACTTTTGAGATGTTTAGGTGACTGTAGGCCTACTGGGTAAAATTCATCGTTGTTGGAAATGTTCGCTTGCTGAGAATTACTGTATGTCAACAAAATCTTCCTTTCAACAACAAATGTTGAGTTTTGGGTTAAAGTTTGCCATGGTTTACCTGTTTTTTTGTTGTTTTGTTATTAAACCTCCTAGATTAGCTAGGGTCGAAACGTCGAGCAATTAACTATTATGTTGATGTATTAAGTCAAAGTTCGGTTCTGACAATGATATTCTCAACAACAAAAATTGTGTCAGAAGTTGTTGAAATTTGTTTAATACAAAAATGAAGTGGTTAATTGTTGAAATGAAATTGATGCTGAACTGTTTATGTATGTTCTTTATTTGATATTTTATATTGGTCAAAGATTAAATCAAAAGAAACTTTTTGAATTAAATGTTTGGATTTTCAGTTAAAATGTGCTGTGCAATTGCGATGGACATGGGATTTTATCTTCAAATGCGCGCTAATCCTCCAATAAGATTCGCAGAATGGAGTGGTGATAAAAACCTATATTGCACGGCTAATAATGCGTCGTGTTCTATGTCACGCGCCAAGTTTGCTTGAAGATAAATACAGTTTAAAGCTGATGTTTTGTAATTTGCTTATTTGTGTCTTGTATCTCTCTCTCATTGTTTATTTTATTGTTCTCTTTATGTGCTTAGAGGCTTTAAGCATTAGGCGCTTTGCAAATGTCTTATTATTATTATTATTATTATTTTTATGATTATGATTCTGATTCTGATTCTGATTCTGATTATGATTCTGATTATGATTATGATTATGATTATGGTTATGATTATGGTTATGGTTATGGTTATGGTTATGATTATGATTATGATTATGATTATGATTATGGTTATGGTTATGATTATGATTATGATTATGATTATGATTATGATTATGGTTATGATTATGGTTATGGTTATGGTTATGGTTATGATTATGATTATGATTATGGTTATGGTTATGATTATGATTATGATTATGATTATGATTATGGTTATGGTTATGGTTATGGTTATGATTATGATTATGATTATGATTATGATTATGATTATGGTTATGGTTATGGTTATGGTTATGGTTATGATTATGATTATGATTATGATTATGATTATGATTATGATTTATTATGATTTATTAATAATTCTTCTTCTTCTTCTTCTCCATCACGCAGCACTCATGACCCAGTACATGACCCAACGCACACAAATGCAGCAGCTGAACTCTTCACTGGAAGGACTGGAGACCAGTCTAGATGCCATCATGGCCAACCTGGAGGGCGCAGAGGGAGGCGATTTAAAGTGTAAAACGTAGAGAAAGAACTGGGGACTAGTCTATGTGCTATTTATAGTCTCGATAAAGTAATAATATACAAAACCGACTACATGTTTGTGTTCTTGACACATAGAGTTATATATAAGAACTAGAGGGCGCACTGGCCTATATACGCGTTCCGGCATGCGCGCAGGCGGCCATTTTCTAAGTTGACAAAACTGGCATCTCACAGCGTGTGTTTGTGCGGCCATTTTGTAAGTTGAACAAACAGCATCGCCTGAGCGTTCAATTAAAAAAAACTCAAACATGTATTTCATTTTCAACGCGCGTGCAGAATGACGCGTTTGTCATCTTGCGGTCCCGTGGCGTTTGTGCACGAAGCATCACTCGTGCGCCCTCTAGTTCTTATATATAACTCTATGTCTTGACACCATATTTGAGAGCATTTTTTTATGTCAAGAGGTATGCCATTTATACACGGTGCTGGTGATTGTAACATTTGAAGTTTTTAATACAATATTTGATTTGATTTTGTTTTTTAAATATGAACATTCCAAATTTTCATTCATTGAAATTTTGATTGGCTATTTTTGTTCTCAAATATTTCTTATACGATTGTTTAGAATTGTGGATGTTAATGTCATTTAGAGAAGAAAAGAAGTTGTGTTTTTGAATCTGTGTTACACAGAGTGATTGTTCATTTTGGCCATCTGTGCTTATTGAGGTCTTCCTGTACAGAAATAAAAAAAGTTGTGTAATTTTGACGCTCTTGCATTCCATATTATAGTAGCTACGTACCTATTTATCTTAACCATTTACTGAGTGTTGGCTTCAGAAAAATCATGTTGGATGTGTATGGGCTGTGTGTTGACTCTCACGCTATTAGTATTGAAGGAACACGTTGCCTTGGATCAGTCGAGTTGGTCTTTGAAAAGCGTTCTGTAACCGTTTGTTATAAAATGCATATAAGTAGAAAGATGTTGTAAAAGTAGAATACAAAGATCTACATAAATATGCCGTGAAATTGCGTGGTTTTCTTTCTACCTCGTCGACTAACACGGTCAGCCATTTATGGGAGTCAAATAAATGGCCGACTGTGATAGTTTGCGACGTAAAAGGAAAACCGTGCTATTTTGAGTGATACTTGTGTGGAACATTATATTCTACTTTTAAAACATCTTTCCAACTATATATATTTTATAACAAACAGATTCAGACGCTTTTTATAGACCGACTCGTTCGATCAAGGCAACGTGTTCCTTTAAGCCATGTGGCAGATCTTATATGGTAACAAATTTGTGTCCTGGACTATAACACATCAACAAAACTGGGAACTGATCCCACCCTCTTAGATTAGTGGAATAGTCTAGTCTAGGGTATCATGCTGTGGGCTTTGCAACTGGGAAAAACAATGAAATACAGTGAAGTTTAAAGCTTTACATGTAATGGTGTGATTAATAGGAATAAACTATAAATAATAATAAACTTGCAGGATTGTATGTATTCAATCTCTTTTGTTGGCTCTGAAAGAGCAACTATTTGAAATGTTGAGACCGAACTTGCGCTTTTCAAGCCAACACTCCCTCAAAAGATTGAATACATGACTGTACGTGCAAGTTTACTAATATGTTTAGTTAATGATATACTGATAATACATAATGAGTGAATCATGTTGGAGATCACAGGAATCATGAAAGGGTTAAAATCATGATAGAAATTTGTAATTTTTAAAAATTCTTATGTACTTAATATTTCTATGTAAAAATTCACATAAGCCAAGAGATATGTGTATAAGGAAGAGGAATGCAAAGTAAATGTTGGTGCATGTGCAGCTGAGCCTAGAATGATTATCAGCTGCTTAGCGTCAACATTAAATACTTGGTAGAGATAAGTGGCCTTGGTGGCTAGTGCGTGAAGCACTCAAATCTTACCCATGTTAAAATTACGCCAATGCGGACGGCCGATGTCGATAACATAGGGGATTTTGTCCCCCTGTATTTTTAAAAGGCGCTACATACGAAGAGTGGACATGCAAACAGTGTTATACATTATCCCCTTCTCAGTCAGTAAGAAGGCATGGGTAGCGTCCACTAGGAGCCATGGCTGGTAGAGCAGAATGCACTTGCCATTCCCAACTTGAAACCAAAGTGTCATGACCGGGATTCGAACCCGCAATCTGCTACTGACAACACCAAAGCTTGGGTCCAGGAGCTATACCATTATAGGGCCATGTTTGAGTAGAGCTGTGCAGACGTTTTCTCCTATTCTTTATCCCTGGCTGGGCTTTGTGGTTTTACATGTACATGGAACAATTGGCTACGGTTTTAATCCGTGTGAAAGTGGGAACAATTACAATTCTCTAACCTCACATTAAAACAGTTTTATTCTCTATTTTAATCAAACAGTCCTTTTAAACATTGTTTTCCCGTGTTTGAAACTATTTGCTGTCTGTCATTATTATATTATTAAGTAATTTTTACACCATTTTAACATGAGGTTAGAAAATTATAATTTTTACCCATTTTCATATGGACTCATCTGTTGGCTTTTAATCGCAACTTGTCGCACCTCTCTCTATATATGGCTCTGGCCAGGACTGGCGAAACTTAGTTTTATTGTGTTTTTTTTAATACTTAAGAGGCTGTACAAGTTTTTGATTTGTAATATATAGTATATATTTGCTGTGAAAAAAGGGTATTTATAAAGTAATGCATGTATGTTTATTGTTTTGTGTTTGTAATTTTAGTTGTTACCTTAAAGTAATTTTGCTGATTTCATTATCAAAGTCTTTTTTAACATTTTTTTGTGTTCGTTTAAAAAGAAATCCATGAAAAGATCCTGCAAAATTGAAATTGATTGTACTTAACTTGATAGGGACCCACGGTCACAAGCTTTTTTTTACTACCCATCCATGCTTACCACCGAGCTCTGCACTTGAGATCACCATTCTCAGCTTACTAAAATATTTATTTGCTAAGCAAAAAAAGGTGTTGCACCAGTCGCAACAATGTCAACTTTTTTGAATGCGAGTAACCTGTTTTTGCTAAGCAAGATTTTCCTGTGCTTAGCAGGTTTTTCTGCCTACAGGCTTCATGAAATTGGGCCCTGTTTATCAACGCCTCATGTCGGTGCCTTTGCGGAATATGTCTTAGTGTGTAACATTTAACCTGGAATTCAGTATGTTTTGAATTAAATTTGAAATAAACAACAGCAAATCTGCTTACAACCTAAATTTGTTGATTTGATATGGTGCTTTAGACTCCTTGCATTAGTCGCCACAGTCGAGGTTAAACTAACAAATGTGCTTGAATGTACGCGATGCGCACAACTCACAGCCATAGATAGGTCTTCATTGACATCTGCGAGGGCACTGTTTTTGGTCAATAGAGTAGAATGCACTACCTTCCCAACTTTTTATAAAGAAAGAAGTTATGGTTAAAGACAGTGGACACTATTGGTAATTGTCAAAGACTAGTCTTCACAGTTCGTGTATCTCAACGTATGCCTAAAATAACACACCTGTGAAAATTTAAGCTCAATCGGTCATCGAATTTGCGAGATAATAATGAAAAAAAAATTGTCACACGAAGTTGTGTGCTTTCTGATGCTTGATTTCGAGACCTCAAATTCTAAACTTGAGGTCTCAAAATCAAATTCGTGGAAGATTACTTCTTTCTCGAAAACTATGGCACTTCAGAGGGAGCCGTTTCTCACAATGTTTTATACCATCAACCTCTCCCCATTACTCGTAATCAAGAAAGGTTTTATGATGATAATTATTTTGAGTAATTACCAATAGTGTCCACTGCCTTTAAGGGCCTTGCTCAATGACAAGGATTTGAACCCACACTCTGCTGCTGACAACACCAAAGCTCTGGTCCGATTAACTAGACTACTCAGACACGAGTACCTCATTTAACAGCCTTGGCATAGCCATTTTGAATGCTAATGCCCCAAAGTGACACATAACTCAAAGATTGAGAAAGGAAATCTGAAGCATGTGCAACTTGAATGGTTACAGTTATCAATTCCACATCTACCGGTATTGACCCCTTGCACGCGCGTCACACACGGCGACTGATGCCACGCTCACCATGTTGGTGGGCAGTTAGGTTTACGTGTATTACCGCCGCGTCGCCTTAAATGCGCACGTCACTGCATAACGCACAGCATACTCTATGCATAAAGTTATATATGAAAACGCACAGTGAAATTGCCCACCAGTATGGCGCATTCAAGATTTTTCTGATGATGAAAATAACCATATCCTTTTCAAAACCTCTTGCGCTTCATACAAAAACAGCTTTCCAAATGGCTTGGGCTACAAATACAAATGAATAACTCTCAAATGAAGCTTTTTTTCCCCATCTCCAATTTTGCTCAAGTTTTATTTATCAGATTACATGACTTGTCAAATATCTTATCTTAATTTAGTACAAAATTAAAACCCTGATTATTCAATGACGCAAACCAAAAATGTGCTTAATGCTTATAAAAACATACATTTGGCAATAAGGGGGCCAAAACTAAGAAGCCATTCAGAATTTAAACTTTAAAAACTTGTTTTTTGTATGCATGTATTTTTATTATTTTTTATTATTTTTATTTAAAACTGAAAAAGATTTTCACTTATTTCTTTTGACCCACCTGCCTACAATTTTAAACAAAATAATATTTGAAACATTTATTATTCTGAATGGCCCCGACGAAACTAAACCTCCGAGGAATCTGTAAATCCAACTGAAGTTTAAATTCCGTCCTTAAAAATAAAAATGTCTTTAAAAAAAAATATGTACAAAAATGTACTTTATCCTTAAAAAAAGCTTAGTATAATTTAGGTTTACCTTTTCTTTAACCTTTTAGAAACCATAACATCATCAAATTTCAAAACACCAACAGCAGACATCATAAAAGGTCACAGCAGTTGTGAAATTTTTCTAAAACAAAGCAAAAAGGCTGTATTAAAAAAAAAAATTATCCCCAGACTTTGTTGTGAACAATTTTCTGCGCAATTGGACGTCTTGGCATATGATAACTTTGTAAAAACAAAAAATATGGTACAAAAATGCTTTTTTAATCAGCCAGAATTTTTCAAGATTCAAATGTGTACCAAAATATTGGGTATATCTATCAGAAGTCTTACTATTTTGGTGGGTTTTGCTTTTCGGCGCTTGCACGTAAGCGGGAAATCGTGTTCGTAAGCGCAGAATTCGGCGGTAAGCAGAGCCATGAAATCGGGCCCAGTATCCTCACTTTAGTGTATCCCAACTAAAGCCCGGCTCATACTTCCTGCTAATGCGATACGAAATTGACGTGAATATGTCACAACTCTGTTTTCGCAGCACAACTCAACTGCTGCGAATTATTTGTTGCGAATATGTGACGTCAACATTCGTATCGCCTTCGCATTCACAGGAAGTATGAACCGGGCTATATGCACAAAGTAATCATAATATTTCATAAAATAACAAACCCATTAAAATTTATGCTCAATTGGTCATCAAAGTTGCAATCAAATAATGGATGAAACAACATAATTGTAGCGTAGAATTGTGTGGTTCCAGATGCCTAAGAAAGGGTTCATGTCTAAAGCCTTTATCAGTAGCAAACTTGTTGGTGATAAATTACCTCTTTCTCTAAAACTACATACTAACAGTGTTTTATAAGATCAACAGCTCTCCTTGCTGTGCCAGTGACCAAACAATGGCGGCTTGGCCAGCAGCAGTACACACCCAGCAGCACTACACACCTAAAACTAATACACCTAATAATTTCAACAACTATCCAGCATCATATAAAACAAGAATAAAATTACTCATTATGATACAACGTTCTAATATTGCTATAATAAAAAGCGTAGTAAAAAAGATATATTTTACAATCTGAGCAAGGAAATTAGTATTATTATCATTATAATATTTCTGGTAAAGAAACCAAGGATGCCTCATAAATGAAAAAATCACTGTAGCTCAAAAGCCAGAGGAAACCTGTCAACAATGGTGCTTGCTATGTGAACCAGAAACACTGAGGTTTAACCTCTACTCTTTCACGATAAGTGAGTGTTCTGTGTTCTTTTACAAGCACTACCAATGCTACTACATGGGATCTACAGTTTGATGTCCCATCTGAAGGACAAAACAGTTATGTTAAAAAGTACCTTTAAGGACACAAGTGCTACCACCGGAACTTGAACCCACACTCCGTTGATCAAAAAACATCACAGCTTGAGTCCCGTGCTCATAATTGCTCAGCAATGATCTTTTTTATAATAATAACAAATTGTAACTCTCCGGGTCCAATTTCATAGAACTGCTTCAGAACAAAAAGAAGCTAAGCACAAACAAAATTATGCTTACCAGAATAAGAGTACCAGCCAAAATACCATGTCATACATAGCATATGAGACTGGCATCTTGCTCAATTTGCTTAGCCAAAAAACTATTTCAGCAATATGAAATTGGGACCAGCAAGCAATACATTGAGTTGATAATACACACACTTTGTGTCTATACAACTTTCAACGTTATCTTGTGGGAAATATTTCAGCAGTCATAAAAAAAACTGATGCCTTCTCTTCTGTTTACAACTTAAGACGAGTGATCCAAAATGAACATGGTGACCAAAATAGTGGCTTTTGGATACGGCTATGGTTAACAAGTCACTGCATATGCTTCAACATTGCTGCAACCGACATAAGACATAGCCGGAAATGCTCAATATGAACACTGTCTTTACTACTGTGTTTTACCCCCTCTTTACAATAGACCAATCCATTAATTAAGCTCCGCCCCCTTTAGTGCATCAACCAATCACAACTGTGACATGCCGGGGCCCAACCTCATAGAGCTGCTAAGCACAAAAATTTGCTTAGCATGAAATTTCTTCCTTGATAAAAACAGGGTAACCAACCAAATTTCCATGTGATTTTCAGGATAAGCAAACAACAGCTGAATACCAGTAACATGCAATATGTAACTAATGTAAATTTGGTTGGTAATCCTGTTTTCTCCAATGAAGAAATTTCATGCTAAGCAAATTTTTGTGTTTAGCAGCTCTATGAAATTGGGCCCTGGATTTACACGCAGGCCACAGAGGACATGTCCTTCATTGCCCCTGGGTCTTGGCCTTGGTGCCCCTTCAAAGTTTCCCATTGATTTTAAGATTTTCCAATGGAACTGCCCTTTGCAAAATTAAAATGACCTTGCCCTTTCAAAGATGAAATTCCAGGTCTGCTGTGAATGCACACACAAAAATTTGCCAAATTAATATCCCATTATGAAATACGCACAAGCTTTCACCATTTAGAGTGCTATATGTTGTCATTTGTATGTGCCCAAGTGCCCTGCGCGATTGCACATCATGGGCATCAATGATAAGTACTCACCATGGTGCGGCACGGAGCAAGTTCAAGTGCGCACATTTAGTCGACTACTGACCAGCAACGACGCAGTGATGCACTCACTCGAACGACTCGTTTGGAAGTCTAGTCAACCATCGGTACCTTGGTTTTCAACACTCCATTGCCTTCCACATTTTCGCTATAGTGTCACTGGTTCCCATCTGCGTTTTACACATGTTGGCATGGAACAGGCTATTGGGACCAGTGAAAAAATCATGGTCATGAAGTTGGTTCCAAATGGTCGACCACAGCAGTGAACCAATGGTTGACCAGCCTGGGTTCGAGTCAAAATACTCAACCTTTAGTTAACCATGGTGCACACTCAAACTTGCTCTTAGTGGATTGATCTATTGTAATGACCTCTAACCTTTACCCTGCCTATTCGGTTTTGGCATTCTTCCTTGCACTGAGGTAGCCGTCTGTCTCATGGGGAGCGAAGTATCCCATCGCTGCGTTGATGACCCACACTACGCCCATGAGGTGACTCAGCATCACACCTCGGCCAATATTGGAGTGATCGAGGGATGAGAGAGCCATCACGACAATCAACAGCAGAGTCTGGAGACATAGAACAAATCAACATACGTGCATCTTTAATTTTTGTTTTCTACCCATACACTTTTGTCTTTGCCTTTCACATACTGTTTTTGAAGCAAACTAAATGAAGCTCTCCACTCAATTTACTTCATGTATACAATGGACATTTTACGGAAAATAATAATAATAAATAATATGAGTGGCTTCTTATACAGCGTGCATATCCGTCACTCAGTGAGGCTCAAGGCGTGCTTTAACATTCAGTATTTTCCTGCAAGGTATGAGGGACTACGCTTGAATTATGAGACCTACTTCTTTAACATAGCACCATGTAACAGTATACAAGGTGCTGTGGCGCAACATGCTGCTAGTCAATCAAACCAGGTACACCGGGGCAAACCCCTTCTATTTTCGATAAGTGCACTGGGTTCGTTTACCTGCGTAACACAACACACAGGACCAACTGCTTTAGGTCCCACCCAAAGGACTTCATGTATACAGTGGATATTTTACGCCAGACTCTAAGTCAACTTACCAGAATCTTGCAGAGTAGGACATTTCTCTTGTCTTCATGGAACATGAAGCCCGGAGCTACAGCGCTGAGTATGGCTGAGCCAATCATCATCGCTCCCACAATCTGACCCATAAGGGTGTGCACTGCCGCTGGCTTCACACCTGTTGACTAAAAGTGTAAACAACAACAAATAATTGTCATTGTGTTGAGACCATCGACAGATTTAAATTCAATACGATTTGAAACTTTGCATGGTGTATAACTGTAAGTATAACTAACAGAGGTTTGCGGTAACACCATGTGGATTTTTCTTTTTGAGTAGTATTGGTTCTCAAAAGAATTTGTTAACGACGCATTAATTTTTACCTGTGAAATTAATAAATGAAAATGAAATGAAATTAATCATCTGCTCTTTGCAGAACCAACACTACTAAAAAAGAGAAATCCACATAGTGTTACCGCAATTCAATTCGCTAGCATAGTACAACATTTCTTGCTAAGAAACTTGAAATGGAGTGATCCAGTGTGGCAATAGATTCTCCCCCCCCCCCCCCCCAAAAAACTTTGTTCCCCTCCCCCCCCCCCCCAGGTGACGAACTGTGCACAAACTTGGGGACAGAATATCCCTGGAACTGGTCCAAACAAACAAACTAAACAAAACTTGTTCAACAATTGTTTTGTTGTTTACTTACATGCATCTTCATGACAAATTCTGGGAAGGCAAACCAGACCAGCCCAAACATCAGCGTCAAGAGGAAATCCAACCTGAGATGGAGGTTGAGCCAGCTGTCCAGTTGGGAGTGGCCGCCGTAATTCTTGGCCGACATGAAGAAATAAGCACTGCCGAGCATCCACAAGCTGCAGTCCAACATGGCAAGCCGGGAAAACTAAACAACAAAATAATATGGAAAGGTTTGCACTGCAGTTGGTTGCCTCCAAGTTGCCTGTAAAAGTTGCCATGTGTGACCAGGGGTCGATTTCCTAATTTAGGACTAGTCCTAACAGATATTAAAATCTTAAGCTTAGTCCGAGAGATAAGGCTAGTCTTAACTCTTTGTGAAATCCACACAGGTCCTTTAAATAAAGCTTTTTAGTTGACAAAGGATCATAGTAAACAACCCACCAGGGTGCAAGGCACAAGGTTATCTGAAAATAAATCTTTTTATACCAGGAAATAAATGTACACTGCATGGCAGTAAGAGATAAGTTGCAGTTTCTCAGGAACCCAGAAACAAACAGACGTGTCATGGCTGAGCGGTTAAGAGCACCGGATTCAAGCTCTGGTGTTTGATCAGCAGAGTGTGGGTTTGAATCCCGGTCGTGACACTTGCAACGTAAAATTGGGGAGGTAGTGCTTTTCTGCTCTACCGGCTAGGCTTCAGACTGATGATACCCAAGCCTACATCCGTATGTACAGTAAAAGGGGTAACCCTGTTTCAGCCCTAGGATTAGGTGGCAACGGTCTCTGGAAATAAAATATTTGTAGCCCACACCTTGAAGTGGCCTTTCGGCTTTGTGTGTCTGGCAACTTGCATAATTTTTTTTTTTTTTTTAAAGACAAAGAACTAGTTTACCAAGTAAAGAGAAACTTATAAACAGAGCTCTGTAGAAATGAAAGAATTATTCAAACTTACTTTGTCACTGATTAATTGCTCCTCACTCTGTAAAACATGCGTTGCGACTAGCATAGCACAGGTCCCCTGAAAACATACAATTAGAAAAGGAAAATATGAATAATAATAATCCAAAGAATAATTTGTTTGTGTTTTTATTAGTTCCCATAGTTTTCTTGACACCCTACTGTGTAATTTTTGCCTGTCAGGGCCCAAACATTGACGCTTTACTTTTAAAGCAGAAACCAACACTTTGCTTGGCAAAATAAGGTTACCGGAAAAACTACCATGTCACGTGTACACTTTGTGACTGGTCTCCTGCTCATTTCTGCTGAGCAAAAAGCTGTTACACAAAAAGCAGCTCTATGAAATTAGGCCCAGGCGTTTTTGATTCTCATTTCTCATGACATTTATTTCACTACAAATTATGAATCTTATCATGACCATCCGACACCAAAAGCACACTAAATTTGTTTCCATCAAATAATTTCACAACAAACATCCAGAGAAAGCCGTAAAGAATGTTCCAGATTGCACAATAGAGTTTTTAAAACCAAGATAAAACACCAAATAGAAAACATACGGAAGACCTCATTTCAAGTCAGCATGCTTCAGCCAAACAAAAATTTGTTTTAGTCCAGCAGCCGATTTCACAAAACTTTACTCAACTGCGCAAGTTCACTTGCACAACATTTATGGCGCAACTTGTGCCATAAACATTGCGCAAGTGGACTTACGCAGCCGCGTAAAGTTTTGTGCAATCGGCTGCAGAATACCCACAGTTGTGAAAAAACCTGCGGACAACACTGTCAACCTGCTAGTGATCTTTAGTAAATTTTTCTTGGAATTTAAGTCTTACTTACCACCACTCTGGTACCAAGTAGCATGTTCTGTGTGTAGTTGTCAGTTGATTTGCGCAGACATATCCAGACTATACCTGATCCAAAGACAACCGCGGCAACTATCCGACAAAGGGCCGTCAAGAAAAGATCCATCTTCACCGGATTAGTCAACTGAAATAAAAAATACATCATAAAAACAAAAATATTAAGTATTGTGTAATCCAAAAGCTACAATTTTGGAACACTAGGTGGTAGCAGACTTACCAGGTAAGTTTTCATTGTTTACGTAGAACCTGGGAATGCGCACGTCACCAGAGAACAGTGGATTTACCTGGTACATAGTCTGCTGCCACCAAGCGTCACAATTTAAAAAAAAAGTTTTTGTATAATAAAGAGAGTCAATTCATTCTTGTTTCTTATACAACACAAAAATAGGTTCCCTTTTTTAAACAAGATTACATATTTTATGAAAACATTCTCTTCTGCTTTTTCCCCCATTATTCAAATCCTATGTCTTTGATTATTGAAATTGGCAATAAATACATCAACGGTAACACATAAAAAAGAAAAGAAAACATATTTTTTTAGTATGAATTCGGTAAAATAATTAGATTACCTACTGTTACTATAAAAAAAAACATTTATACTTCGTTAAAGGTCCCTATTAATTTTAATTACAAAATTTTGTAATTTACAAAGTCATTTTGTTGAGGCGTTTTTTTCAACACATAAAGTGCCTTAGTTTTCACCAGGTAAATTAATTCCATTTAAAACAAACATGAGTTAAGTGACAGTAAATAAAACAATTGATAATACGTTTCAATAAAGATTTGTAGAAATAAATATTAATAATTAATGATATAAACAAACAGGCTTAATTATTAATTAAAAAATTAGTTAAGTAAGCATTTCAATTAATTAAAAAAGTAAATATAAACACATATAAAAATGGAAAGGCATGCAATGATTACATTTGTATGATTGTTCACGCCTCATATTATATTTTTATTACTGAGAAAGAAACTACAAACTTTTACTGACCATGAGACCAAATACTTTCTCCGGGACGAACAAAAGCGCCAGCCCACAGGCCACCATGGCCAGGGCGTCCACAAGCATCCAAGTCCGGCGGCTTTTCGTCCACACCAACCCAAGGAAAACAACAATCAGTAAAGCTGGCCACAAATACTCCAAGTTTGCTGGGTCCAGTAACTGGCTGAAGAAAGGAGACATGGCGCTCTCAGTCTGTGTACTTTGAGATTTGGGTCTTGCTTTTTCCGCCATTGTTGTTCTTTCTTCT
Organism: Asterias rubens; assembly: GCF_902459465.1. Taxonomy (NCBI): domain Eukaryota; kingdom Metazoa; phylum Echinodermata; class Asteroidea; order Forcipulatida; family Asteriidae; genus Asterias; species Asterias rubens. The sequence continues at coordinate 8,036,528 of NC_047080.1, read as the reverse complement.
TTCAGTGACCTAAGTACACTTGAAAGAAAAGGTTTTGTTGACAACAAAGATTGTTCAGTTTATTTGCAGAGTGTAGCAGACGGCGAGAGAGATTATGTACAGTTACACCACAGTAGCTATATATCTGGCTGCTGAGGAGCAGACGCTATTTGCGCGTGGGGTGAAAGGTCAACTAACTACACGGGAGACAAACGAGGCAAATAAAAATAAAAACAAGGTGCATAGCATAACAAACTTGGGCGAAAGAGGGCGCTCTGTCGTTTGAATTACTCGTGCAACGCAACCTGTTTTCTGCCAAAGTGAGTTGGGTTGTCTGAATTTGGCCAACAAATTTCGCCTTTATAACAATTTTGTCCATTTTCTTGTCAACAGCATGCTGTTTATTGTCCCTGAGTTTGTGTTTGTGTATTCTGTATTTGTATATATTTTAAATTATTAATTAAGATAGTTTTTAGTAGAGGAAGTTTTTAACAAAATTACAAAGTCGTCTGTTTTGGTTTGTTGGTTGTTGTTGTGGAATTGGATGAGTGGAATGATTTTTGGTAGAAAGGACAAAACTTGGTGGGTGGTGAGAAGCACTGCTGCAGCTGTTGATAGTGGGAAAAGTTTCTGTATGGCGCCACCACTTTTTCATTCGATATATTATAAACAATATAGTATATAAATCTACCTGAAGCTGAAGGATTCAGCTGGCCACACAAGTGCCAAGTTGGGCTATAGTATTAAACGTCGATTATCAATGATCGCTTTTTGTAAAATGAGTGATAAAGTGGTGGTGCCATACGCAAAGTTATCTGTTTTGGTTTTTACATGAAGACCTTTCAAATTTAATCTGAAAAAAAGATTCATGCTTAAATCGTTTCTGCCGGTTGGTTTTCATTTCCGAATGCTTCACAGTCAGCGATGCTGTTGGTACCCTCTGTCACCTCACTATTAAAATGTGAATGAATTCAACATTCTTGTCCATTACACACTACAGGTTTTTTTATCAGTAAGTGAATGTAACACATATTATAATTATACAGACACTGTTTTCAGCTGAAACTTACTGCAACCATCAGGAGAATGAAGGGTTGATTATCGCGGAGACTTCCACATGTGACTTTCGCTGCATCTCTTTATAATTTTGCCTATTGACCCAATTCACCTGACGTCATCGTCAGAATAATCTTTGATGCCCCATTTTGGTGGTAAATGTCAACGTGTGTGATTCAGAGAAGTGTGCATTGTCGGCGACATGGCGTTTACATGTAAACCTAATGACCACCAACATGGTGAGCGTGGCATCAGTCGCCGCGTGTGACGCGCAAGGGGTCATAGACAAAACCATTCTAGTATAACCTTACCTTTTAGCCAAGGTTGGACTCCTCTGTTGCATACACCGTCATGTAGTCCAGGGTAGCATGTAAAGGTTCCCTTCCATTTATTTTATGTTTTTGCTTGGTGGAGGAATCCAAAATCTTGTTTACATACAATTAAAGTCTCTGAATGTCTGACCTGAGACATTGTGAGACCTCTGGTCTGTTCGTTGGGCTTGTCCAGTGGGGAATACCACAGTTCAAAGTTTGTTTTCTTTGTTTTGTTAACTTGTGTTGTTATTTAATTTCCCATTGTAATTTATAATTTTTTGTATAACTGCTTGTACTTTGTTTATCCTTTCAGATCTCTTGAATTCCTGCTTTCTAGAAGCGACCCACCATGGGTGACATTAAGACATTCCTGTACAGTTTCTGTGGTAAAAAGAAAGTGACACCAAATTATGAGATCAAAAACTCTGGCCCAAAACATCGACAGCGGTTTCTGTGTGAAGTACGTAACTTAAATATCTGGGACTGGGTTGAAAAGGGTGCCTGTGAGGGCAGAGATGGATCTTGAGATTGATTTTTAAGTGCATTTGTTGCACAGGCTGTATACTCCACAGGGAGCAGAGATTGTTTAAGGATAAAATTGCCTAGTGACCAGGGTTAATAATGTTGGAAGCGCTCTAAGACGTCCTTCGGGTGTGTAAAGTGGTTAAAAGAACCGATTATTGTTTAAAACGTGTTACAGTGAAAAATTTCTTAAATTATAAAACACGGCTTAACAGCAGTTTATATTGCATAGGATAGTTGTTTGCTTTGAAGGTACGAGTTCCGTCGTAGGGCTAGATAGCTCAGAATTTAGAGATTGCAGGTTTAAATCCCACTCTTGTCAATTTTGTATCCAAAATTTACTCATTCAGTTTCCCTTGTGCTTCAAAACACAGCTTGAGTTAATATTGTTTGCTTTGAGGGTAAGAGATCCAACATTGGGCTAGATAGCTCGGAATTCAGAGGTCGCAGGTTCGAATCCCACTCTTGTAAATGTTTATCCAAAATTTACCATCAGTTTCCCCTGTGGTTCAAAAACACAGCTTGAGTTACTATCGCTTAATTATTTGCTTTAAAGGTAAGAGTGCCAACCTACAACTATGTTGGTGTTGGGAACTCCACTGGGAAAAAGGAAGCCCAGTCCAATGCAGCCAGAGACTTCTTGATGTATCTGGTGAGAGTAGGAGAAGTCAGAGAAGTTGACGTGCCTTCCCTATCTCAGGTAAGTCTTTAAACCGCTATCCACATTGTGGCGTGCCGTGGCTGAGTGTTCTAGGTCATCGGACCCAAGTTCTGGTGGTGTCAGGAGCAGAGTGTGGGTTAAATTTCTGGTCATGACGCTTGGCAAGGCTCAACCCATTACACATTGTGGCGGTCGTGGCCAAGCAGTCTAGGTCATTGGACCCAAGCTCTGGTGGTGTCAGGAGCAGAGTGTGGGTTAAATTTCTGGTCATGACGCTTGGCAAGGCTCAACCCATTACACATTGTGGCGGTCGTGGCCAAGCAGTCTAGGTCATTGGACCCAAGCTCTGATGGTGTCGGCTGCAAAGTGTGGGTTTGATTCCCGGTCATGACACTTGTGCCCTTGAGCAAGGCTCAAAACCCTTTACACATTGTGGTGGTCATGGCCGAGTGGTCATTGATTTTGGGTTTGATTCCCGTTCGTGGCACTTACACGTGCCCTTTGAGCAAGGCACTTAACCATATCTGCTTCGTAAAAAGTTGGGAAGGTTGTGCATTCTGCTCTACCAGCCAGGCTCCTAGTGGAAGATACCCATGCTTACATCTTTACGGACTATGAAGGGGATAACTCTGTTTCTGCCCCTGGAGTAGATGGCATCATGCCCCTCGAGACAGTTGATTTGGGATTATAGCCCATATCAGTTAAGTGTAGCCCTCGCCTTGAAGTGGCCATCCGTGGCCTTGTGAAGTTAGGTGATATCTCATTTTGAATGCCCAATGAAAAAAGAAACCAGTTTTCTCGCCTACATGTGAAACATTCTCATGAATTTTTTGAAATGTTTCCTCCAGTCCAAACCACCGGAAGACTATGGAGATGAAAAGGGGCCTGCTGACTTACCGTCAAGTGTGGCTCAAGCACCTCATCTTGCCATTGGAGTTGGAATGGCACCCCCACAAGGTAACTAATCTAATTTTAAGTATTTTTTGAAGCTTTGCATGGTGTGGAGAAATAAGAAGAAACTATAAATAAATGGTAAACTTACGGGTTCCACCATTTGTAAATCTCTCAGGGTGAGTGTTGGCTCTGAAAAGAGCCGGTTGGGTCTCGATGTTTTGAACAGTATACTCTGCTCGTTTCTCCTGAAGACGAGCAGAGTATACTGTTCGAAACTTCAAGACCCAACCGGCTCTATTCAGAGCCAACACTTTGATTTTGAGACCTCATATTAAGAATTTGAGGTCTCAAAATCAAGCATCTGAAAGCACACAACTTCATGTGACAGGGGTGTTTTTTCTTTCATTATTATCTTGTAACTTTGACGCAACTTTTCATATGTTGAGATACACCAAGTAAAAAGACTGGTCTTTGACAATTACCAATAGTGTCCAGTGTCTTTTAACATTTATTATGTGTCCCCATCATTTGTAAACAGGTGAAGGAGGTAGTGAGTCTGGGTTTGGACAGCAACAATTTGAAGGAGGCGGTGGGATGCCTTCATATCAACGCAACTTCTTCGATACCAGAGGAGAAAAGAGAAAACTTGAAGAGGTTCGTTGAAACGCAATTTTTAGTTATCGTGTACAGTACCAGCAAGGCTCGCCATTAACACCTAGCCCAGCCTAGTACATACATTTTCCAGTAAAAATTGTTGTGGGCTAGTGTACAAATAACTAATATGTAGTTATGAGTACATTGGTCAAAATATCTTCATGAGTTGAAAGAGGGAATGTTCCATCTTTGAACAAATGAAGAAGGACTGACCAGAATGTTTTTTTGGAATACAGAATTGGCGTAATAAACAAGGAGAGCTGCTCCACCCTCTGCAGATTTTTTCTGACAAATTGAGAAATTAAACATTAAAACTAAAACATATGTTTCGAAACATATCCAATACTTTTAAATTTGAGATAGTTGTCCTTTCCATTTGTACGTTTTGTCTTTTCTGTCCTCCATAATCTGAGATCAGGATCTAAATGCAGGTATCCATGGTAACTGGACTCTGTCCAAGCTTGGACTCCCCTCTCAATTTTTTCGTCAATTTGATAAAATCGAACATGGTTAGACTCTGAGTTTCTGGCCAATACTGTTAAACTTTGAGATAGTTGTCCTTTCCATTCATACGTTTTGCCCTTTCTGTTCTCCATAGTCCGAGAGCGTGGATCTAAACGCAGGTATCCATGGTAACTGGACTCTGTCCAAGCTTGGACTTCCCTCTCAATTTTTCCGTCAGTTTGATAAAATCAAACAACCTTGAGGAAGTTGTCCTTTCCATTCATACCTTTTGCCCTTTCTGTCCTCCATAGTCTGAGAGCGTGGATCTAAACGCAGGTATCCATGGTAACTGGACTCTGTCCAATTCCAAGTCTCGTCTTCACCAGTATCTTCAAGTCAACCGTCTGCCGGCTGACTACAAGTACTCATCGGTCGGACAGGATCATAACAGGTAACCTGGTGCCCTGGTAACATGGCTCAAAGGCAATTCAAAAATTTTAGTGAGAAGTTACTTCTTTCTCAAAAACTACGCTACTTCAGAGGGAGCCGTTTCTTACAATGTTTTATACTACCAACAGCTCTCCATTGCTTGTTACCAAGTAAGTTTTTATGCAAACAATTATTTTGAGTAATTGCCAATAGTGTCCAGTGCCTTTAATAAGCATTCTTCTCTTACACAGCGAGCCCAGAACCTTTTGTGCTAATAATAACAAAAATAATTTATTCTCACCAGTAACCTGGTGCCACGGTAACAGTAGGATTCAGAGGCTCAATTTCCAAAGCCAAGGCCTGATTTTCGGAAGCCAATCAAATGTGGTTAGCTCAGAAAAAATCTTGCTTAGCAGAAAAAGCTTACCATACATATTGCAATGTCATTCACTTTGATATGACTGGTGTCCTGTAATTAATTCGCTTAGTAGTATTTTCTGCTTACAGCTTTATGAAATAGGACCCTTCTCAAGGCAATTTTAGAAAAAGGGGTGTATGCCCATATCCTCTGCCTGATTGTTGGACTTATACGGGGCCCAATGTCATGGCTCTGCTTAGGGTGAAATTGTGTGCTTACTGAGAACCACTCTCCGCTGTTAGGGTGTTTGAACAATTTCTACACCAGCTGAGTCAGCAAAGAATACTTAGTTACGTACCCTGCTAACGAGAAATACAGGGTGCTTTTAACTAGCTTCCAAGGGTCGACCCCGATCTGCCCCCCTGGTACGTTTGAATAGCTTTGACGTCATTCCAGGGGCTCACCTGGGTCAGCCCCAAGCGCTTGCTTGTAGAATGGGTCACTTGGGGTTGGCTCGAGGTGCATGACGTCACCACGAGAGGGTGAGTGATCATTCGATTGGCTCGTGTCAGGGGCTCACCTGAATGAGCACCGTGGGGTCGACCCAGGGAAGCTAATCGAACGCACCCACAGATATGCTAAGGTCAAAAGTTTAAGTAAGCGCCATCTTTTTGCTTATAGTTACTAAGCAGAGCCATGAGATTAGGCCCGAATCTGGATGTGCTTTTTTCTGTTTGTGTAAATATTGTTTGTGAAAGCTGTGGTAAATTAATTACCCTTTGAACAGTCAACTACAAAGACGTTCAGCAAAACATGACATCACGAATCTTGCCGGAATCGATTCGCTCAAGTTGAAAATACGTTCAACTTTTGCGAATCTCCATCCTTTGCTGTCATGTGCTTGTGCTTTTCACGTAAAGAATAAACCTAGCTTTTTATAGGCGTTGGTTTTTCAGTTCACCAGATCTGGGCTAGAGTTATGCTATACAAGGCAGCCATCTTGATTTAAAAATTGTTTTGACTTGGCAACAAATTTTCTCATGTTTCTGTGAAAGTTGAAAAAAATATGAAAAGGAAAACAAAAATTCGCAAAGTTATGGAGAGTACAACCTTGCCAATTAAAATAGTCTGGAGGTATTTTAATAAATTATAATCAATTTGTTATTATATCTCCAATTTCAAATGAAAGAAATACCCATAATTGTATTTCTGTTGTGCAAGTTAAACCTAAATTAATCACTTTTCTAGTTTATTAGACTCACAGAAACCAGTTTCCAAAACCTGCTTTTTCATATAAAAAGAACAAACCTACATTTGTAAAAATACAGCAAAATGATTTACATTTTTTGCTGTTGATTTGAAGAAAAATTTAAAGCAAAAAAACTGACTTGTGTCACCTTAAAGAAATGGTTGCCTCTGCTATAAAGGTCATGAACATGTGCATTACCCTAAAATAAAATCTCTGAAGAGCTGTTTCAGATAGTCACTTTAAATAATGTTCATCTCGTAATCTGAATGACAAAGGACAATGTTAGTGACTGTCTGTAATACTTCTTCATTGAAAGGGTCACATGTCACATGACCTTTGCTCTTTGACCTGAGGGTGGCTGTGGAGGGTCCCAAGCCCCTCTTGGGATCAAAAATCATCAGCCCAGATCTGGTGCCCTGACTGCTGACGAGAGATGGAAGGCACTTTGCTGCTTTTAAGTGATCAAAAGGTTGGTGGTATTGAGAATGAGTGTAAAATGTAAATTTACTTAACAGTCATGTTTAAGTGAAAGAAATTTTGTATGCCTTCATCAACATTCTTATAAATCTGGATTACGACAATCAAAATAATATATAGTGATTGTGGGGGAGGGGGGGGGGCAGGGTCTTCAAATGCAATTTTCTAAATGTACAAGAGGCTAATGTTTTTCACAAATAGTTGATTGATTTGAACAGGAACTTTGTTATCATTTCTTTAAACTGAAAACTACTAGGGTGGCCTATGACCCCTGAATGAATGCATGTACCATGTTTTAAACAATAAGAATACGTGATTTGAGGCATTGCATGGTGAGGTATCAATATACATTTGGTTTGCGGTGACTACATGTGTGTATCTACTTGCCAGGTAGAGTATGACGTCAAATGACATTTTTTGTTAAAAAAAAAAAGTTTTGTTTTTTGTTTTTTTAATCCATCTTTTCAAAAGGACTTGCCTAGGAGCTTTTCCCGAATCTAACGTGATGCTCTTGAACACTTTTAACCGTCTGTTTCATAATACAATGTTAGTGAATGCCTACCAGCAATTTTTTGTTAGTGTTATCCGACCCTGTTAGTGTAATTAGTGTTAACACAGGCAGGTCCTCAAGCAACTAATAAATAAGTTTGGGGTTGATTCAAACTGAGAATTGGTGGCCTGTTTGATTTGAAATACTAAGCGGCAATCTTTAAAAAAAAATAGTAAATAGTAAGGCCCTCATCCTCCTCTTTTTTGAAAAATCCGGACGATCAACTGGTATTTTTTTTATTTGGCCTAAGTATATACTCCACTTCAAAAACAAAATTCTCTTCTGTATTTGTCACCAGCACCTCATTTTCAGGACCCTATTTTTCAACAACATTTTTTTCTCAAACATTTGGCTATTTTTTTTATCACACGTTTCATTTGATTACTGTTCACAGGAGCTTTGTTGCAGAATTATCCCTGTTCATCAAGTCAGCTCGTCGTAGTAAGTATTTCACAAACTTTCCCTTAGCCATTGACATGGCTCTTCATAAGCCTCTCATCTGTTTCCTTAGCCGTCATTGTTAGTTTCTGGAGAAGTGAATTCGTTCCATAAACGCAGTGTGTGCTGAGTGAGTGATGTACTGCATTGGACTCGGTTCTGATCGTTGAATCATCAGAGTGAGGGTTCGATTCCTGGTCATGACACTTGTTCAAGGTGATGTGGCACAATCTGCACCCAACCATGTCGGAAACACTGGGCCTACCCCCTTCTCTTGGCAATAAGTGAACTGTGTTCTCGTGCATGCATTACGCACCACACAGGATCTTTACAGCCTCACTGCCCCATCCAAGGGTAAAGCATTTTTTGTTTAGTGTCGTACACAATGGCCATGGCTGCTTAAAGGCACTGGACACCTTTGGTAATTGTCAAAGACCAGTATTCGCATTTGGTGTATCTCAACATATGCATAAAATGTGAAAGTTTTTACTCAGTTAGTCGTCAAAGTTGTGAAATACCACATGGTTCTGAATATCCTTGTCTTTGTTTCAGCAATCCATGCCAGGGAGCAGGGGTCCAATAAGAAGACAGCCTCTCTCTCCTGCGCTCTTTCCCTCGTTAGACAACTCTTCCACATGAGGGAGATTGAGCCGTTCACTGGAGAGACCAAGAAGCGCAAGATAGAAAGCGTAAGTTCGATATTTGAAGATCGATAATGTGTGGCGTCCAATCTAAAAAGTTCTTGGAAATAGGTAAAGGAACGTTACAGAATTGGTTTTTGCTGACTAAACAGTTGCTGGAAACATTTTATGTAATCTACCATGAACTGACAAGCTTGTAGAAGTTTTAGATCAATCAGCCATCTGGGTCACGAAAAAAATTGTGAAAAACCGATTACACATTTTGCTTGACATCGATTAAAACAAAAAATGAGTAAAATGCTCACTGAGTGATAAACTCCAAACACGAAAGTAATTTCTCATCACATAGGGGGCCTATGACACTTCTGACAGACAATTTTCAAGGGTTGTTTTCCACTACCATCATCATTAGACCATGTAAGTTTTATGTAAATCAGTGATCTTCATGATTTGTTTTCTTACCAAATATGTAGAGTTCCTTTAAATAGCATTCTACACTTGCAGTAAAGTGAACAATTGTCTATAGTAGAGAAATTAAATAAACAAGGTTTAAACCACTAATACTTAAATACATGTCTTTGTGCAAACAACAGTGTGAAAATTCTACCAAGAAAGTATTACAATATAATAAGTCGTGAAGGAAACACAAAAGGTCAAAAAGTCACACTAACCCACCCAAGAAATCAATGAATATAATAATAATAATAATTATAATAATAATAATAATAATAATAATAATAATAATGCATTTATAATGCGCATCTATCTAGTGTACAAGACCCTATTGCGAGGCGCAGAACAAAAAACAATACATATACAACAAAAAGAAATGTAGAAAAAAAAAATTATACAATGAATAATCTACTGTCAAGACATGTAACGAGCTAAGTGTATGAGGATTTAAATAAATGTGTTTTCAGCAAGTTTTTAAACAATGGAAGAGAACTACAGCATCTGATGCAATATTAGGTAAAGCATTCCAAAGTTTAGGAGCACAAGCGGAAAAGGCACGATCGCCATACGAGGAGGAAGTTCTAGGAATAGTTAAAAGGGACTTAGCAGAAGAACGAAGCGTAAGGTACAAGAAGATTTAAAATAATAAGACGGAGTTAAGCCGATCTGAGATTTAAATGCAATAAGTAGAATTTTGAATTGAATTCGTTGTCGAATGGGAAGCCAGTGAAGTTCCTGCAATATAGGTGTAATATGATCATGTTTTTTAGATTTTGTTAAAACACGAGCGGCAGCATTTTGTAAAAGTTGTAGTTTGTGGAGCTGGTGTTCGGTAACTCTGTATAATAGTGAATTACCATTGTCAAGGCGAGAAGTGACCAAAGAATGGATGATAGTAGAAGCAGTTTTATGTGATTGTCCATTGTTTTTGCAGCTGGAACCATACAGTGTGTCTTTAGTGGATGAGGTTGAAGACAAGTTAACAAACGCAGTCCACGAGCTTGAACTGTTCATTTTCCCTGAACCTACAAACCCGGTAAGTTATTGATCAGTCCGGCTGAAGCAGACCTCCAAACATGATTTTTTAATCCCTTAAGTCTAGTTCATACTTCCTGCAAAATTTGACGTCACAAATTTGCAACAAATAGTTCTCATCAGTTGACTTGTGCTCAACTCCTGCGAAACATTCCCTGTTTTGCAAAAACAGCAATGTGACGTCAACATTTTGTGTAGCATTCGCAGGAAGTATGAACCAGACTTTACTCAAAAAATTAATGACCATAAAAACTGCACTGCAACTATTGATGGTACAAAGTATTTTGAGAAAGTATATCCTTCGAATATATGATTTGGATAGTTTTTCAGCAAAAAAAACCCATAACAACTGCATTGAAACTATTGATGGTATAAAGTATTTTAAGAAAGTATATCCTTCGAATATATGATTTGGATAGTTTTTCAGCAAAAAACCCATAACAACTGCATTGAAACTATTGATGGTATAAAGTATTTTAAGAAAGTATATCCTTCGAATATATGATTTGGATAGTTTTTCAGCAAAAAAAACCATAAAAACTGCACTGCAACTATTGATGGTATAAAGTATTTTAAGAAAGTATATCCTTCGAATATATGATTTGGATAGTTTTTCAGCAAAAAAACCCATAAAAACTGCATTGAAACTATTGATGGTATAAAGTATTTTGAGAAAGTATATCCTTTGAATAAATGATTTGGATAGTTTTAGCAAAACAAAGATGTATTTGAGAAAACAGTCCGGGCATGAATTGTTTTTAGGTCTCTGAGGGTTGGTGTCCATTCATGAATGCTGTGACGAGAGAGATGCAGTTGGTATCACCTCGCTGGATGCATTATTCATATTGCAAACATTTTTTATTTCGTTTTTGGAATCCACAGAATGAACCAGTGGTGTTGACATTGGACAAGAACAAGCAGACGTTTGAGAATCCAGAGGGCCCTCGAGGTGCCTATGGGGTGTCCTGGTCGCCCCCTCAAGCCAATTGGAACCCTTGGCTTAACTGTAATATCGACGAGGGACCACTCTCTCATGTAAGTCGATGAATGAAATAATGAATTTAGTAACTGAGAACCCAGAGGGTCTATTGCAGGCACATGGGGTGTACGCTGAATTGAAACAGTTTCTTCAAAATGTTTTCTATTTTAAGTCTATTTTGATTTCAATGGCCAAACTTTACAACCTGGAGCGTTCTATAAGAATTTCTCTTGAGGGTTTTTGTGAAATAAAAAGAAAGAAAAAAAAGAGGAGAAAAAATAATAAAAAATTGTGCGTATTGGTAGCCCCCTCAACCCAATCGGAACGCTTGGCTTAACTGTAACAATTTTGTACTGGATCCCGATGGTTTTGTTGCAGTGCAGGCAAAATGCTTTACCTGAGGGTGGCTTCAACAATAGTCCTCTCTCAATTAAACCTCAAACGTTTTGGGAAACTTTGTAAACATTAGAAGTGCAAATTTCTAAAAAGCATTGGTCGTTTAATTTTGCCAGATGACGTTGGAGCAAGTCAGCGAGGAGATATACCAAGACTCCTTGATGAAGGAGCAGAACTCAAAGTATCAGAAGGTAGGACTAATTTTTCTTGTTGGTCCTGACCATCGGTCACATACATTGGTTACCAAACCAAACACTCATTCATTTCAAGTTTGTTATTGTGTACCGTAGTATTAACTCTATGGCACCTTTATGTCATTAAGAAGTCAATACCACCCACTCATCATTTGACATAAAACGTCCACATAACCCAAAACCAAGTCATGTGCTGGAGACAGTGCCTTTCAAGCCGCTGCTCCTCAGCTCTGGAATTCCCTTCCCTGTTTCATCCAGTGGGCCAACACACTCCAGCTTGTCCAAAATGGACTCAAAACCCTCAGAACTGTATTTGGAGGGAAGGGGTGTGGAGGTTTGTGTCCCCCCCCCCCCCCCCCCCCCCCCCGCCAAAAAAAAAAAAGTCCCAAAAATTAAAATAAAAAAGTCCCAAAAATATTTAAAAGAATGGTGTTTAAAAAAAAAAATAAGCGCAAAAATTGACCAAATATCATGAATTTAGCCTTCATTTTCAATCACTAATCCTCAGATGCTGGAAGAGCGCAAGTCTTTACCCATCTTCCAGACCCAGGATTCTATCGTGGACGTGATCACCCGTAACCCGGTGGTCATCATTCGTGGGGCTACAGGGTGTGGTAAGACCACCCAGGTACCTCAGTTTATCCTGGACAGCTACATCAAAGCAGGAAGGGGTGCCTTCTGCAACATCATCGTCACACAGGTAAGAGGGCAAGAATGATTGAGACAGGTGTTTCATGGAGAGTTGAGTATATGGGGCCATTCAGAATAGTCAATGTGTAAAGGGACTGGACACCTTTGGTAATTGTCAAAGACCAAAATAACAAACCTGTGAAAATTTGAACTCAATTGGTCGTCGAGGTTGCGAGATAATAATGGAAGAAAAAACACCCCTGTCACACAAAGTTGTGTGCTCTCAGATGCTTGAATTTGAGACCTCAAAATCAAATTCTCAGGTCTCAAAATCAAATTTAAGTATTTTAGTGAGAAACAACTTCTTTCTCAAAAACGACGTTACCTCAGAGGGGGCCGTTTCTCATAATGTTATATACTATCAACATTTCTCCATTGATCGCTAACAAGTAAGTTGTTATGCTCACAACTATTTTGAGCAATTACCAATAGTATCCAGTGCCTTTAAAGGGTTTTGATACCTTATGTAGATCTAGTTTTCGGCAGTGACATGAATCTCTACTCACTGTGAATGATGATGTATGTAATATAATTTACATTCATAAATACCTAAGCAGTTTATCCATTCTGATTGGTTGAGAGGGCATCACGAGGGGTTGTTTGAACGGATGATATAACACCAGTAAAAAAGGTTATAACATGGGCATGACACGCGAGCTTGCACCATCACACACAGCGCTTATAAGACAGTTTCTTCATTCCTATTGGATGGTCGAGAGCAACGGCTGGAACAGTTGTGCCACATCACGCGATACGCCCGACGCGCACATTATCTCCTTATAAGGAGTTGTTTACCCGAGGGCCATACCATTTCATAGCTGGAGGGGTGTTGTGTTGAAAGAAATCATTGAAGAATTATAATTTGTGCATTTATTTTACCTTTTGACCAAGAAGTGTTGATGTTTTTTGACCGAAAAGGTATTTATGAATGGGAATCAAAGTGTGTTGAACCAGTTTTCAACTAGTGGTTTAAATCCGCCGAGGCCTGGTTCTTGATAACTAGCCTCAACTTCGTCTTGGTAAAATTATCAAGAACCAGGCCTCGACGCGAGTTTAAACCACTAGTTGAAAACCTCTTCACCACGCACTGATTCCCTTATTATAAACCACAAGGGAACCTGACTGGGTACATTTAAAAAAATGATTTTGGGTTGGACAAAGAAAAACTGACTAGTGTGGGACTTTAACCAACGACCTCCAGATTAACATGCCTGTTTTGGCTGTCTCCCTTTTTTTGTCAATATCTTTGCTCAGGGGTGCCAGTCAGAAGCCATACAACCTTTAATTGCTGTGTAGTACATGGATCATTTATTATGAAACAACCAGGGGGAACAAAAAAGCATTTTTTTTTAAATGTGGAGCATGAAGCTTTGAATGGAATCGAGGAAGACGGGGGGAAACTAGTTATCCATGGCTATGGAAAAAACTGTTGGCTCTGAGGAAAACCACAGATGAGATTCAGATATATCTTTGATTTTGTTTAATAGTTTGTTCAGCCCATTATTTTCACTGAGACTTAATATTTCACCTCTTGCGCTTCCCAGAACCAACACTTCTTCTCAAAAGAATATTTACATTAACCATCATTGCTTCCCTTCTTCTAGGAGTGTAATCTTTAACAGGAATCTCAGAGATAAACTTTTTAGGGACCTTGTCAAAATTAGTTATCCGACTACCTGTCATGGATTAATTTTGTGTACTAGCCTCGTAGAATCAGCGCAGTGTCCATCGTGGAGCGTGTTGCTTGTGAGAGAGTAAATCTTCTGTATTATTATTCTTATTTTGTGTACTAGCCTCGTAGAATCAGCGCAGTGTTCATCGCGGAGCGTGTTGCGTGTGAGAGAGTAAATCTTCTGTATTATTATTCTTATTTTGTGTACTAGCCTCGTCGAATCAGTGCAGTGTCCATCGCGGAGCATGTTGCTTGTGAGAGAGTAAATCTTCTGTATTATTGTTCTTATTTTGTGTGCTAGCCTCGTCGAATCAGTGCAGTGTCCATTGCGGAGCGTGTTGCTTGTGAGAGAGTAAATCTTCTGTATTATTTTTCTTATTTTGTGTACTAGCCTCGTCGAATCAGTGCAGTGTCCATCGCGGAGCGTGTTGCTTGTGAGAGAGCTGAAGACCTGGGTTTAAGCTCTGGTTACTCAGTAAGGTTTGACACTATTAGACCACGCCCACAGGGAGCTCTACTCTTCTGCACTGTGGGTAAGTCAAGCGGATTTTTGCATTGGTTTTGCTTTCCCAAACAGCTGTTTTTATTCTGATTTGTGAGGACTTTTCCTGACTCCAGAATTTGTTAGTGATCGTCAACGGCAGAATTTTTTTAAGTTGCATTTTGTTGGGTTTTATGGCTGAGTGGTTTAGAGCATCAAATTCAAGTTCTGGTGGTTTAAGTCATGTGGGTTTGATACCCAGCCATGACACTCGTGTCCTTGAGCAAGATACTTTACTATAACTGCTTCTCTTCACCTAAGGGTATAAATTGGTACCTGCGAAAGGTAGAGGTTGATATTGTGTTTGGAAAGCCTTCAAACAAAAACACCAAGCAACATCAATAGGCTACAGTACACTTTTTTAATGGCAATAGGAGACTTTCCAACGCTAGGCGGCAGCAGACATACCGGGTAAATTTCCATTGTTTACGTAGTTCTGAACATGCGCATAATTCTGAGAACAATGGATTTACCTGGTAAGTCTGCTGCCCTCTATCGTCCCAGAAAGTCTCCCATTATTGTTTTGCGTTTAAAAGAAAGAACATTTTTTATTACCAAACATTTTGAAAGCCATTTATGGAAAGTGGAAGAGAATCCATTAATTTGACTTTATTTCATATTTCCAGGCACCCTTCTACGGAAGTTGGAGGCGGGGCTGAGGGGCGTATCCCATGTTGTTGTTGATGAGATTCACGAGAGAGATCTTAATGTAAGAAGAATTTTTTTTTATTCCTTCTACTTACATCTGTCCTAAACAATCCTTGATTCAATTCGGCTGTATCGGAATTTGCGGCTACGTCTATGACTGTTGCTAAGGGTGTTTACTTAAAGGGAAGGTACACGTTTGGTGTATCCCAACAAAACTGAAAATTTGAGCTCAATTGGTCATCAAAGTTGCGAGAAAATTATGAGAGAAAAAACACCATTGTTGGACGAATTTGTGTGCTTTCAGATAGGAATAAAAACTTCTGCTTAGAAGTCTTTTATTATTTTAGTGAGAAACTACCTCTTTCTCAAAATATCGCTACTTCAGAGGGAGCCGTTTCTCACAATGTTTTATACTATCAACAGCTCTCCAATGCTCGTTACCAAGTCAGTTTTTAAGTTAATATTTGTTTTGAGTAATTACCAAATGTGTACCTTCCCTTTAAATGCATTATGATGTGGAAATCTAGCTGTAGCCGTAGCTGTAGCCACCATTCTGGAAACAGCTTTAACCTCATCTTGTTGGTATGTGATTGATGTAGTACCACTGTAGGCCACACCCACTTCACATTTATATAATAACAAATCTGAAAATTTTGACTCAATTGGTAATCAAAGTTGCAAGAGATTTTGAAAGAAAAAACATCCTTGTTTCACAAATCTGTGTGCTTTCAGATGCCTAATAAAAGGCTTCAGGCCTGAAGTCTTTCATTATTTGAGTTCGTAATTGCCTCTTTCCAAAACTAGATTACTTAAGATATAGCCATGTCTCACAATGTTTCATTCTCTCAACAGCTCTCCATTGCTTGTTACTAGTTACCAAATTACCAATAGTGTCCAATTTGGTCGACGATAGTCCTTGTGCTAACGTTGCCAAGGCTGCTTATTATGTAAACCAGAAACACTGGAGTTTACACACTTGTTTTAAAGGGAAGGTACACGTTTGGTAATTACTCATAACAAATATTAACTTAAAAACTGACTTGGTAACGAGCATTGGAGAGCTGTTGATAGTATAAAACATTGTGGGAAACGACTCTCTCTGAAGTTACAAAGTTTTTGAGAAAGAGGTAATTTCTCGCTAAAATAATAAAAGACTTCTAGCTGAAAGAACACAAAGTCATCCAACAAGGGTGTTTTTTCTTTCATCATTTTCTCGCAACTTCGATGACCAATTGAGCCCAAATTTTCACAGGCTTCTTATTTTATGGTTATGATAGGATACACCAAGTGAGAAGACTGGTCTTTGACAGTTACCAAACTCGTACCTTCCCTTTAATACTAATAATTTACTCCTTTCTTGAGAAGAGGATTAGAGCAACCTGATCGAAAAATTGAGTTGTCAACCATCAGTTCTTTACTGAACCAACCATACTCAAAAGAGATTTACCAATACTACAAACCTAACTTTACTGCTGATTAATCCGTCAGACTGACTTTCTACTGGTGGTCCTAAGAGACATGCAGCGAGCCTTTCCAGAGCTAAGGGTAATCCTCATGTCAGCTACTATCGACACTACGATGTTCAGCTGTTACTTCGGTGATTGCCCCGTTGTAGAAGTATACGGGCGTGCCCATCCAGTGCAAGGTGAGCAACTCGGTGTCGGGCATTGTTGTAGACACGGTGGGCGGTGTTGGGCAGGCCTGCCCAGGGGTCGATTTCACAAAGAACTTAGGACTAGTCCTAGGAGGGTAGGGTAGTCTTAAAGGGTCTATGTACTTTTTGTAGGACAACAAATTCAATGTCTACAGATTTACACCAAACTTACACAGTTTGAAGATAATGATAGTAAAAAGCTTCCCTGAAAATATTAGTTGCTGAGGTGCTGCAGTTTTTTAGAAATGAGTTTAACAATGTCATGAAAATAATTTTTGTCTCGGTAATCATGAGACGAAAATGATTTTAGGATGTAAAAATTTATTTTCGTGACATTGTTTTACTCATTTCTCAAAAACTACACCACCTCAGCAACTAATATTTTATAGGAAGCTTTCTACTATCATTATCTTCAAACTGTGTAAGTTTAATGTAAATCTGTGGACATTGCGTTTTGTGTTAGAAAAAGTACTCAAATCCTTTAAGGGTAGTCCTAAGTTATAACTCGTCGTAAATCGAGATAAGACTATTCTTAACTCTATGTGAAATCCACCCCTGGACTCACAATTTGTGCCCAGCACTCTTTGTTGTGCACTACCAACCCTAGTACACGAGATCTATGAAGGGCCAAAGCAACTATGGTAAAGTATCTTCCTGAAGAACACAAGTGCCGGGACCCGAACCCACACTCTGCTGATAAGAACTCCAGAGCTTGAGTCTGGGTCTCTTAACTGCTCTGTCACAACACACCATAAAGACTGAGGAACATTTAGGGTTGACACAACCATTTGAACTAATTAATTATTCTATTCCAAACACTTGCTTACCTCACTGCTTCTAAGACAACTAACGGCACTGGCTCCCAATGGCCCAAAGAATTGACTTCAACACACTGGTCCATACCAACAACTCATCAAATCACATTGCTCCAGTTTAACTCTCTTCACTTTTCGAAATCTATGACTTCCCGTACTCCTTTCAAAACTATGATGCTATCTCCCTCGTTGTGAACTAGTCATGCAAAAAAGTCGGTTAAAGAGCTTTTTCCACTGCCGCCTCCCACCTACATGTACATGAAAAGCTTGGACTATTTGTCCTTTAAAAAGTGTTCTCAAACAGACAGCTCGTTTTCCCCCCATTACATTTATTAAGCACCCTTAAGCACCTTGAATCCTTGGGTAGTTTGCATTATTTAAATGAGGGAATCAATGTGTGGTGAAGAGTTTTTCAACTAGTGGTTTAATCCCAACGAGGCCTGGTTCTTGATAATTTTACCGAGACAAAGTCAAGGTAAATTATCAAGAACCAGGCCTCGGCGAGTTTAAACCACTAGTTGAAAACCGATTCAACACACTTTGATTCCCATTCATAAATACCTTTTTCGGTCAAAAAACATCAACACTTATGGTCAAAAAGTAAAATAAATGCAAAAATTATAATTTGTCAATGATTTCTTTCAACACAACACCCCTCCAGCTATGAAATGGTAAGGCCCAGTCAAGGCCCTTGGGTAAACAACTCCTTATAAGGGAATGCTGTGCGCGTCGCGCGTATCGCGTGATGTGGCACAACTGTCCCGGCCAATGCTCTCGACCAATAGGAATGAAGAAACACTTATAAGCACAGGTGCAAGCTCGCGTGTCACGCCCATGTTTCAACACTTTTTACTGCTCATAAACAAAGGTTTATACACACCCACTGTCTGAGGTATTTATGAATTCTTTTTTATTGTTTCTTGTTGGTAGAGTATTATCTGGAAGACATTGTACAGATGCTGAACTTTGTGCCTGGACCTAATACAAGGAAGAGCAAGAATAAAAGCAGAGATGACGATGACGAGGATGATGCAGAGGATGAGTTTGCTGTGAGTATACTGCCCTCTGTAGACGAAATCTAGATGTGAATAGGAGAAAACTGCCCTCTACAATAATAATAAGGACAATTTATATTGCCAAATATCCACCTAATAAGGTGCTCGAAGCGCATGAAAAGCAGAAGACAAAGACATAAGCAACATTGGGAAGAGGGAACAAAGGGAAACAAAAGAAAGAAACAAACTACTGAAAAGCTGTTTGAAACAAATGAAATTTAATCTTGCTGTATGTAGGAGTATACTGACCTCTATAGACGGAATCTTGGTGTATATTGGGGAATACTGCCCTCTATAGATGGAATCTTGCCATATGTAGGAGAATACTGCCCCCTATAGACGAAATCTGGATGTATATAGGAGAATACTGCCCTCTTTAGACAGAATATAAATGTATATAGGAGAATACTCCCCTCTATAGACTGAATCTTGCTGTATATAGGAGAATATTCCCCTCTATAGACTGAATCTTGCTGTATATAGGAGAATACTCCCCTCTATAGACTGAATCTTGCTGTATATAGGAGAATACTCCCCTCTATAGACTGAATCTTGCTGTATATAGGAGAATACTGCCCTCTTTAGATGGAATCTTCCTGGGGTGCGTTTTGGCGACCCCAATTTGAAACATGTTTGAGCTTTGGTCATTGGTTGAGCCTTTTCGCGTGTTCGTTTGAACCGCTGTGATGAGTCTGTTCAAACCAACTTGTTTTGTCAATTAGACTTGGTTTCAAGATGGCTGACTCTAAAAAACTTTCACAAAAATCCAAAGGCATTTTTTAAAAAATTAAATAGCCCTGAAGCATAAAAATTAAATAATGTTAATAAAATTACAAAGACTAAGTTCCATTACTTGAAAATAAAATGAAGGCAGTATATTTTAGGAAAATGAATTTTCATGAGATGTACCTCCGTCATGAACTGTTACTAGCCTCCTTTCGCGTAGGTCTTGGAAATTGTTTCGGTTAGTGAAGTTTACGTCAGAAACTTTATTTCCGATCATGGTCGCCAAAATCACCCCTGTATATAGGAGAATACTGCCCTCTATAGACTGAATCTTGCTTTAGAAGCAAAATAACAATACCATTTGGTTCTAATGTATTTATGATTTTCATTTCAGGAGAATATGAACAAGATGGTTTCTGATCAGTACTCTGAGCGTACGCGTCGGGCCATGGCACAGATGAGCGAAAAGGAAATGAACTTTGACCTTATTGAGGTAATTATACGTTCATGAGCAGGTTTGGTTTTGACCTTTTTGGTGCGTAGCCAGCAGGACCCGTTAGATTGTTATTTCGCTAGTCGGCCAGCTTTTTCACTAGCCAATACTTTATACTATTCAATATGGTTGCTTTTAAACACTTAAAAAGCCAGCCAACTTAGAGTGAAGTTTGACTGGTCCTAAGACAAGTTAGTTGTTGCCCTACTATATGAAGAATACATCACAAAGAGAAAACAAAAATCTGTTCTCGTTTTTCTGTTCCTACAGGCCCTGCTGACTTACATTAATAACCTCGGAGTAGAAGGTGCCGTCTTGGTGTTCCTTCCCAGCTGGAATTGGATCTTTGCTCTCATGAGACACTTACAGGAACACCCTAAATTTGGTACGTCTTTAAATCAGTACACAAAGGTTGATTTGACTCAAGTTGACATCGCTTCAATCAAGGAGAAGTTAATGAGCTTATTTTTCATTTGTTTATTTGATTACGCATCTAACAGCACAATAAGCGCCAATAACAGGATAAATAGGAAAGACGAAGAAATGCTCAGTTTATGTGTGGGAGGAAAACCCCTTAGACCACTGCGTCTTGGGACCAATTTCAAAGAACCGCTTAAGCACAAAAAGTAGCTAAGCACAACTTAAATATGCTTACCTGAAAAAGGTTGTCAGCCAAAATACCATTTTATATGTACAATCTGTGACTGGTCACCTGCTCATTTTTTTCGCTTAGCAGCAATTGAGTAATATTCAGTTGCTAAGCAACTCTATGAAATTGGGCTTTGGTGTGTATACATGGAGCTTTCAGAAAAGCGCTGGATAAGGGTATTGTGTGATTGTTTTTTTTAGACAATTAAAATCTATTTGTAGTCATATGACTCGATTTCCTTAATGACTGAAAACATTTTAAATGAAACTCAGCAAAGTTCATGATTTGACATTTTCGTTCAAGCAGGTCTTTAATCCTTTTTTGTTTTCATCCCACGCAGGATCTCGTAGCTATTTGATCCTACCACTTCACTCCCAGGTACCCAGAGAGGACCAGCACAGGGTGTTTGAGTCGGTGCCAAATGGTGTGACAAAGGTATAAGAAATCCCCCCCGCCCCCACATGACTTTGCAATATTATAAGTTATCACTCAAGATCAAGTAGGATATGGAAAAATATAGCACTTCTGCGTCCCATATCCAATGAGACCGAATCTGGTTTAACTCTGTGCTGTCTGAACGCAAGGGGAATTTTTTTACGACCATCCCTCACTGCTCGTAAAAAATAAACCGGTTCGTGTCTAACTTAGTACGCTGTCTGAACTTACCCTCAGACTCAAATCTATTGATCACTCAGACTCTAGTTTTGTTTTCAGTCGGACTCTAATCTGTTTCTACAATGTATGTACACAGTTTTACTTATGACTTTTTTACATTTGATTTTGTTCGTCTTCAGATCATTCTATCCACCAACATCGCAGAGACTAGTATCACCATCAATGATGTAGTGTACGTTATTGATATATGCAAGTAAGTTCAAAACAATCAT
This sequence comes from Asterias rubens, assembly GCF_902459465.1. Taxonomy (NCBI): domain Eukaryota; kingdom Metazoa; phylum Echinodermata; class Asteroidea; order Forcipulatida; family Asteriidae; genus Asterias; species Asterias rubens. Next base: position 8,014,975 of record NC_047080.1, on the reverse strand, counting down.
TAAGCAATCCCTTTGGACCCAACAGCGTGTCGTACCAGGCATTCAAATGAAAGAGAAAGTAGATCATTGTTTTTAGAAGAGTGAATTATTTTCAATGAACACACCATACATCCAACCAAAAAGAGCAACAGCAGGTTCTGGAATACATGCCTTGTAAAATCCCTTTCATGGGGTTATTGAGTAACTCCTGACCTTTGTCCTGTTGTTGCACAAATGTGGCATACAAGAATGGACAGAATATTAATTTTGGTTTTTACCCATACACCAATGTGTGTAGAAACCTGGGCAGCAACTAGGAAATTGGAAATGATACTTATAGAGTCACAGAAAAAGTAAAGAAGAGGATTGTGGTATAAGAGATGGTAAATTTGCATCGGGGATAAAGAATATTAATTTTGGTTTTTACCCATACACCGATGTCCGATGTTCCCGAGTCCTGTGAAAAAAATATCACAGGCATATTACTTGGGAGGGATTCGAACCCACGACCCTTGCAATTCTAGAGCAGTGTCTTACCAACTAGACTACCGAGGTTGCCCGGTAGCTAGAGGCAGTTTGAATCCTATGTTTTGGCAGACGGTACCGCAACGATTAATATATATTAAATTTGCATCAGGGATAAAGAATATTAATTTTGGTTTTTACCCATACACCGATAGGTGTTAGCACTGTATACTAAGTACTTTTCCGAGTCCTGTGAAAAAATATCACAGGCATGAATGGACAGGCTGTCACCATTATTTGTCATTTGGGAGGTAAGTTTGAGCATTGTAAGATGGATTCCAGCATATCATGGTAGATTTTGGCAGTGGGTTCTGTGAAACTAAATAATTGCTTACTCACCTTTTTCACGTGGCAACATCAAATCCAGATCCAATTAGTAGAGCATTTGTTGCCTTTTCGTTGTCAAGTCGGGGTTTCAATCATGACAACGATGTTTTTAAAGGAAAGTGATGATTCAAGAAGCTCCAAAGTTCTGAAAATAATAAAGGTGGCATGGACAACTTTTCAAAGTACCGACGTGAAGTGATTAAAGTACTGTTCTTAAGATCTGGGCCCAATTTCATAGCGCTGCTTAGCGGCCGATTTTGTGCTTACTGTGTGATTTCCATTTCATAGCGCTGCTAACCGTAAGCACATGAAAAGGCATGCTAACCTTCCGGTGCTTACCACACGAAAAATAATTGACGTCACAATGCAAATCCACGGTAAACACGCAATATGGCCGCCCAATTTGTCTGCTAACCTGTGAAATACGCTAAGGATTAAGCAAATTTTTCTGCTACAGTAAGCACGCAAATTTGCTTACTGTTAAGCAGCGCTATGAAATTGGGCCCAGGTCACGATGGTAACAAATTTCCTTTCTGTGCAGATGCAAGACCAAGTTGTTCACATCCCACAACAACATGACCAACTACGCTACCATCTGGGCCTCTAGGAGTAATCTAGAGCAGAGACGTGGACGTGCTGGCCGTGTACGACCTGGCTTTGCTTTCCATCTCGTCAGTAGGGCTCGCTTTGAAAAGTAAGTCTCTAAGATCAAAACATTGTCTGTTCTTCTATTTAACCTAATCAGTTTCCCTTGTGGTTTATTACTTGATATTTTTAATTACGTGCCGACTATGTACAATGTCTAGATCTCATATAACTAGTAGTCACACTCATTCTATGCACACGAAGAACAGTGATACTCTTTTTTCAACGGTTTGTGCCTTTGACGTCTAGTATACCGTGAGGTATATAGAGGGCAGTTAGACTTTAGATCTTTCTTATAAAAAACAAAAGTTGCATCCTCTTAAGGTGATCCGTCTGCTTCAGCCTCCCAAGTTGTGATCACTGGCTATAAGGCAGTTTCAGGTTGAATGGCTTCTGACTGGCACCCCCCAAACAAAGATACTTCAAAATAGGGAGACTTCCAACATAGTGCTACAATCCTGGCCAAAATGGTTATATGATTTGCAAGATCAGACAAAACCTCCATAAAGAATAATGCAGCTTTTAATTTTTACCACAAAAAAAAATTCTAAGCAGGGTGTAGGAATGTCCAATTACAATAAAACATTCTGAATTGTACAGATATTTTTTATTTTCTTTATGAACTTAACATTAGAGAGGGTAAGCTAAACATTGTCCTGTTTACACGTCTGTATAACGCTTACAGGTAATGCTTATTTTGTAACACTTAACCTCTTGAATAACTCTTATCGCTCCCTCGCCCATTTGTGCCTAATTTTGCAAAAACCATGTCACATTTTAGCATTATATTTCAATTAACTTCAGCTCAATGTTGCACCATTTAACCTATTTGTTTAAACTGTTTATTTTTCTTCTCACATAAGACTTGAGGAGCATGCCACCCCAGAGATCTTCCGAACCCCACTCCATGAGCTTGCCTTGACCATCAAGCTTCTACGTCTGGGTAACATTGCTGACTTCCTTGGTAACGCTATCGAGCCACCTCCATTGGACTCGGTGGTAGAGGCTGTGGCCGCCCTGAAAGGTGAGTGTCTCATATTAGCTCACTAACTCATGGTTACTCACAGTAACTCACTGTTACTCACAGCAACTCTCAGCTGATATAGTTACTGACTGTTAAGCTTCTACGTCTGGGTAACATTGCTGACTTCCTTGGTAACGCTATTGAGCCACCTCCATTGGACTCAGTGGTAGAGGCTGTGGCCGCCATGAAAGGTGAGTGTCTCATATTAGCTCACTAACTCATGGTTACTCACAGCAACTCTCAGCTGATATAGTTACTGACCATCAAGCTTCTACGTCTGGGTAACATTGCTGACTTCCTTGGTAACGCTATTGAGCCACCTCCATTGGACTCAGTGGTAGAGGCTGTGGCCGCCATGAAAGGTGAGTGTCTCATATTAGCTCACTAACTCATGGTTACTTACAGCAACTCTCAGCTGATATAGTTACTGACCATCAAGCTTCTACGTCTGGGTAACATTGCTGACTTCCTTGGTAATGCTATTGAGCCACCTCCATTGGACTCAGTGGTAGAGGCTGTGGCCGCCATGAAAGGTGAGTGTCTCATATTAGCTCACTAACTCATGGTTACTCACAGTAACTCACTGTTACTCACAGCAAATCTCAGCTGATATAGTTACTGACTGTTAAGCTTCTACGTCTGGGTAACATTGCTGACTTCCTTGGTAACGCTATTGAGCCACCTCCATTGGACTCAGTGGTAGAGGCTGTGGCCGCCATGAAAGGTGAGTGTCTCATATTAGCTCACTAACTCATGGTTACTCACAGTAACTCACAGCTGATATAGTTACTGACCATCAAGCTTCTACGTCTGGGTAACATTGCTGACTTCCTTGGTAACGCTACTGAGCCACCTCCATTGGACTCAGTGGTAGAGGCTGTGGCCGCCCTGAAAGGTGAGTGTCTCATATTAGCTCACTAAATTATGGTTACTCACAGTAACGCTCAGCTGATATAGTGAGTGTCTCACCTAATATGTGGGTGTCATGGTCCAGCGGTTAAGAGCACTGGATTCAAACTCTCGTGTTTCTGATCAACAGAGTGATGGTTTATCCCAGTCGTCCCAGTGTCCTTAAGCAAGAAACTTATCCATGATGCTTCAGATGGGACGTAAAGACGTTGGAGTAGATCTCATAATTTGTGGCGTGTCACGGCCGAGCGGTTAAGAGCACCGGATTCAAGCTCTGGTGTTTGATCAGCAGAGTGTGGGTTTGAAACCCGGTCGTGACACTAGCTACATAAAATTGGGGAGGTAGTACTTTCTGCTCTACCGGCCAGGCTTCGGACTGATGATACCCAAGCCTACATCCGTATGGACTGTAAAAGGGGTAACCCTGTTTCAGCACTAGGAGTAGTAACGACCTCTGGACAAAAATAATTGTAGCCCACACCTTGAAGTGGCCTTCAGGCCTTGTGTGTCTGGCGACTTGCATAAAAAATAAGATAAAATAAAACCCAGTGCACTTATCGAAAAGAGAAGGGGCTCACCTGGTTTTATAGGCAGCATATTGCGCCACAGCACCTTGTAAACCATTACATGGTGCTAAAAGGAGTAGGTCTCATAATTAAAAACGTGGTCCCACATACACCTTACAGGGAAATACTGTATGTTAAAACGCCTTGAGCGTCACTGAGTGACGGATATGCGCGCTGTACGAGAAGACACTATTAGTATTATCCTATCTCACTGGAACAGATTACTCATGGTTACTCACAGTTGAGTGAGAAATTACTTCTTTCTCAAAAACTACATCTCAGAGGGAGCCGTTTCTCACAATGTTTTATACTTTCAACAGCTCTCCATTGCTCGCTTCCAAGAATTTGTTTATGCTTACAATTATTTTTAGTAATAGTGTCCAGTGCCATTAATATTGAAGCACTAATCTAGCAACTTGTAACTTGCAACTTGTACTCAACTCATCATAAATTCGGTTTAGAAAAAAGTATCAAAGTTTACTTTACGATCTTAAAGGCAGTGGACACTATTGGTAATTACTCAAAATAATTATTAGCATTAAACCTCACTTGGTAAAGAGTAATGGGGAGAGGTTGGCGGTATAAGACATTGTGAGAAACGGCTCCCTCTGAAGTGGAGTAGTTTTCGAGATAGAAGTAATGTTCCACAAATTTGATTTCGAGACCTCAAGTTAAGAACTTGAGGTCTGGAAATCAACCATCTAAACGCACACAACTTCGTGTGACTAGGGTGTTTTCTTCTTTCATCATTATCTCGCAACTTTGATGACCGATTGAGCTCAAATTTTCACAGGTTAGTTATTTTATGCATATGTTGAGATACACAAACTGTGAAGGCTAGTCTTCGACAATTACCAATAGTGTCCACTGCCTTTAACCAGCATTAGTCTACCTTTGATTATTACTGAAGGTGTACATTATTTTCCTGTTGATGCTTTGTAGAGATGCATGCCTTGGATGGTGATGAGGAGCTTACTCCACTAGGGAAGATCCTCGCTAAGATGCCCATGGAACCCAAGCTAGGCAAGATGATCATCTTAGGATGCTGTTTCTTGTAAGTATTTGCTGAAGCCCTGAAGGCTAAGTAATCAGGGTGTGGACACTTGTGTCCTTGAGCAAGACACTTAACTATAATTGCTTGTTGATCCTATGGAACCCAAGCTAGGCAAGATGATCATCTTAGGATGCTGTTTCTAAGTATTTGCTGAAGCCCTGAAGGGGCTAAGTCATCAGGGTGTGGGTTCACATCCCGGTCATGACACGTGTGTCCTTGAGTCAGACACTTAACTATAACTGCTTGTTGAGCCCATTGAGCCCAAGCTGGGCAAGATGATCATCTTAGGATGCTGTTTCTTGTTAGTTTTCTGCTTAAGCAGCTCTACAAAATTGGGTCATGAAGGCTCAGTAATCAGGGTGTGGGTTGGAATCCCGGTCATGACACTTGTGTCCTTGAGTCAGACACTTAACTATAACTGCTTGTTGAGCCCATAGAGCCCAAGCTGGGCAAGATGCTCATCTTAGGATGCTGTTTCTTGTAAGTTTGTTGCTTAAGCAGCTCTACAAAATTGGGTCATGAAGGCTCAGTAATCAGGGTGTGGGTTCGAATCCCGGTCATGACACTTGTGTCCTTGAGTCAGACACTTAACTATAACTGCTTGTTGAACCCATAGAGCCCAAGCTGGGCAAGATGCTCATCTTAGGATGCTGTTTCTTGTAAGTTTGTTGCTTAAGCAGCTCTACTTAATTGGGCCCTGAAGGCTTAGTAATCAACACTCTGTTGATCAGAGACACGAAAGCTTCAGTCCCATGCTCTTAACCGCTAGGCTACGACACACCACAAACTGTCAAGCACATGTATGGCAGGGTTTTTTCTAAAGACCATCAGAACATACAGATTGAAACGTGTACTTTTTATAACACTAGTTCGTTTCAGAATTCACCACAACTCAAACGTTAGTTCTGATTATTTCAAACCTCTGTTTTCATGTTTGTTGTTGTTCTTGTTCCTTGCTTGCCCATTTTAGTTAAAATAATAATACAGACCCGTCAGACTGACTGAAGTGTTTTATGGTTTGATTTTATGTTTGTTTGCAGTGTTGGCGATGCCATGACAATCATAGCTGCTAGCACTGTGTTCTCTGAGCCTTTCGTTACCCACATGGGCAAAGTGACCAATGCACACAAAGCGTATGGAGGAATCCGTCGTAGTGACCAGATCGCTGTACTCGGCTGCTTCCAAGAATGGGAGCAGGCATTGTAAGTAATGGGTATCTAAACCCCTTTCACACTATAAAGAAAAAACAGACATTCCTTCAGAAAATATATGGGACCGACTAGGCTGCTTCCAGGAATGGGAAGGGAAATTGTAAGTATTTAAATCCCTTTCACACTACAGTAAAAAGACATGCATTCCTTGAGAAAATGTATGGGGTCTGTATTAGGATGCTTCCAGGAATGGGAAGAGGCATTGTAAGCAGTTGGTATTTATATCCCTTTCACACTACAGTGAAAGACAGACATCCCTTGAGAAAATGTATGGGGTCTGTATTAGGATGCTTCCAGGAATGGGAAGAGGCATTGTAAGCAGTTGGTATTTATATCCCTTTCACAGTACAGTGAAAAGACGGACATTCCTTTAGAAAATGTATGGGGTCTTTTTTGGTTGCTTCCAGGAATTGGAGGAGGCATTGTAAGTAGTGGGCATTTAAATCCCTTTCACACTGCAATGAAAAGACAGACATCCCTTGAGAAAATGTATGGGGTCTGTATTAGGTTGCTTCCAGGAATTGGAGGAGGCATTGTAAGTAGTGGGCATTTAAATCCCTTTCACACTGCAGTGAAAAGACATACATTCCTTGAGAAAATATCACGTAATGTCTCTGTGTGAAAAGTACCATGATTCATTGTAAAATCACCTCACAGTGCAAAGAATAGTTAAAAGGTATTTATATGGGATTTGAGGCATTGCATGGTGAGGTATCAATGTAGAATTGGTTCGTGTTAACATCAAGTGTATGTCTACTTGCCAGGTACATGTGTAGATTTGCTATATAGTCTACCACTGCTGAGTATCTACAAGATGCTTTTAAAGCTAGACCCCAACTTCCTATAGCTGATTGGGGATTAAGTTTCTCAAATTGCATATTGCCCTGCTTTAATCTCTGTCGACCCGATACAAATCCCACCTCGGACAAGAGCCTACCTGAGTCCCTACCTGATTGTGTGGTACCACCCCCCCCCCCCCTCCGTTACATACAAAACAAAGTGTTTCTTCAACATCTTCTCTACACTTTAAGCCTACGAGGCACTTTTTAGTGATCCCTTAAAGGAACATGTTGCCTTGGATCGGTCGAGTTGGTCTTTGAAAAGCGTTTGAAACCGTTTGTTGTGAAATGCATATGGTTAGAAAGATATTTTAAAAGTAGAATATAATGATCCACACAAGTATCACTCGAAATTGCATGGTTTTCCTTTTACAACGCAAACTAACGCGGTCGGCCATTTTATGGAGTCAAAATTTTGACCCCACAAAATGGCCTACCGTGTTTCTTCGCGACGTAAAAGGAAAACCGTGCAATCCAAGGCAACTTGTTCCTTTAACTTCATTGCCAGAAATTTACATTATCAATGGTAAATTGTGCATGGGGCTTTCCCCTGTGCGTATTTTTTAATGTCATACCTCATTGCATAACTATTTATTAGATCTAACGGTGGGGAAGAAGCGGCAATGAATTACTGCGACAGGAAGCAGCTGCAGATGACCTCATTACGTATGATCTATGAAGCCAGGGTAAGTCAGCAATATCAATTAAATAAACCAATAAATATTTCCAATTTGATAATTTTGTGCACTTTTATGAATAAGTAAAACAGCATTTAATATTACAAGATTGTTAAGGATGAAAAACATAACTGTTGAATAATAATAATAATAACAAAAGGAATAATAATAACAAGTTCTTATATAGCACATTTCACAATAACCGTCTCAATGCACTTTACATTAGTGCCCTGGTCATTGGGTCAATAACACTCCTTTGACTTACAAATGTAACATTAGTGCCCTGGTCATTGGGTCAATAACACTTCTTTGACTTTCAAATGTAACATTAGTGCCCTGGTCATTGGGTCAATGACACTCCTTTGACTTACAAATGTAACATTAGTGCCCTGGTCATTGGGTCAATAACACTCCTTTGACTTACAAATGTAACATTAGTGCCCTGGTCATTGGGTCAATAACACTCCTTTGACTTACAAATGTAACATTAGTGCCCTGGTCATTGGGTCAATAACACTCCTTTGACTTACAAATGTAACATTAGTGCCCTGGTCATTGGGTCAATAACACTTCTTTGACTTTCAAATGTAACATTAGTGCCCTGGTCATTGGGTCAATGACACTCCTTTGACTTACAAATGTAACATTAGTGCCCTGGTCATTGGGTCAATAACACTCCTTTGACTTACAAATGTAACATTAGTGCCCTGGTCATTGGGTCAATAACACTCCTTTGACTTACAAATGTAACATTAGTGCCCTGGTCATTGGGTCAATAACACTCCTTTGACTTACAAATGTAACCACCAAGGCCCAATTTCATAGAGCTGCTAAGCACAAAAATTTGCTTATCATGAAATTCCTTCCTTGGTAAAAACAGGTTTACCAACCAAATTTACATTTGCTGCATATTGCTTGTTACTGGTATTCAGCTGTTGTTTGCTTATCCTGAAAATAACATGGACATTTGGTTGGTAATCCTATTTTTATCAAGGAAGAAATTTCATGCAAAGCAAATTTTTGTGCTTAGCAGCACTATGAAATTGGGCCCAGAACTTGAACTTGATGCTCTTAACCACTCGGCCATGTGAACTTGAAGTCTGAAAGCTTACTAATTATGAAATTTAACTGTTTTTTTTTCTTGTGAAATATTGCCCTTTGAAATAAAGTCATAATCGTGTAAAAACTGTATCTGAAAATGCTTATTCTCATTTGTATAATACCCAAGATAAGTCTATATGTGGGTAGAGTTGTCTGTTGGTTCTCGCCACAAGGGCTTTTCTTTAGGCCCTCCAGAGACTGCCAATAAGTGTCGTGGAAGTGTCGTGGCCGAGCTGTTAAAAGCACCAAATTCAAACTCTGGTGTTTGTGATCAGCAGAGTGTGGGTTCGAATCCCCAGCCATGACACTTGTGTCCTTAAGCAAGACACTTAACCATTGCTTCGTCCCTCAGATGGGAGTAAAGCCGTTGGTCCCATGTGTTGTGTGAAGCCCGCTTCATACTTCCTGCGAATGTGAATGCGAAGCGAGTCTTGACGTCACAAATTCGCAACGAACAATTCGCAGCAGTTGAACTCTGCTCTACTCCCTTGCGAATAATCACTGCGAAAGGAGGGTGTGACGTCAAATTCACATCAGATTCCCTTCGCAATCGCAGGAAGTATGAACCGGGCTGAATGCATGTAAAAGAACTAGTGCACTTATCGAAAAGAGAAGGGGTTCGCCCCTGTGTTTCTGGCTGTAGCTGCTGTATGCGCCGTAACACCTTGTAAACCCTTATTAGGTGCTAAATAATTGGGTCTCAGTATTCATCACTGCAATAACTCATCTTTCTGTAAGTTTGTACTCATCGCCCTGAGTACCTTGTTTGGTAGATACATGCGCTATAAAAGACTTCAATGTTATTATTTATTATTGATATATATAGCTCAGTTGGTAGAGCAATGGCATGTAAATCTGGAGGTTGCAGGTTTAAATGTCACTCTATTCATCTTTTCTTTGTTCATCCAATAATCATTTCTTTTTACTTTCCTATCAGAACCAACTGAAGGACATTCTGATCATGGAAGGATTTCCAGAGCGTGAGTAAACTCTTTATATGACATGTTTATATGAAATGTTAATGAAGGGTGAAGTGCGCCCTCAGTGTTCTTGGGCCTAAAGCAACTTAACAATTAACCTTAACGTCTGACGTCGTTCTTCGAGGCTCGTGAATAACGCCAGAGACCGGCCTCAAAAAATTGCAAAACCGGCGTGTAGTTTGACCTCTGACCTTGGTCATTTCACATATAGATACGCAGTCAAATTCCATTGCGGACTTGAGAGCAGTGACTATTTGGGCATCTATGTCACTGCACGTTTATCATATCATTGTATCCAATGGAATCACTGGATTTAGCGGCAGGGACCTGTCTTTATCCTTGCGGATAAAGACAGGGGCCTAGTCTACTTAACAATTTGCATTTCTTTAAAAACTTCAGTTTGTGTTTGCGACCTTTGGACCATCCTCTTTTTACATCGGTATTCGGCAGTGAGAGGCCGATGGCCAATTTCATAGAGCTGCTCGAGTACAAAAAGTAGCTAAGCGCAAACCTGTTAGGGTTTGTGTAGACTGTAAATGTGTACAAAACTAGCTGTGTACTGTGTAGATGCATTCACCACACATTATCACAAAAAAGTAGCTAAGCGCAAACCATTCGTCCGTAAGGGTTTGTGTAGACTGTAAATGTGTACAGAACTAGCTGTGTACTGTGTAGATGCATTCACCACACATTATCACAAAAAGTAGCTAAGCGCAAACCATTCGTCTGTAAGGGTTTGTGTAGACTGTAAATGTGTACACAACTAGCTGTGTACTGTGTAGATGCATTCACCACACATTATCACAAAAAGTAGCTAAGCGCAAACCATTCGTCTGTAAGGGTTTGTGTAGACTGTAAATGTGTACACAACTAGCTGTGTACTGTGTAGATGCATTCACCACACATTATCACAAAAAGTAGCTGAGCGCAAACCATTCGTCTGTAAGGGTTTGTGTAGACTGTAGTGCATCATTTCAAAACTATTATATTAACTGGCATGTCTTGAATGAGCGATCTAGTTCACCGAACCCAAGCTGTGGTGTTGTCAGCAGCAGAGTGTGGGTTCAAATCCCGGTCATGAAACTTGTGCCCTTGAGCAAGGCACTTAACTATAATTGCTTTGTAAAACGTTGGGAAGGTAGTGCATTCTGCTCTACCAGCCAGGCTCCTAGTGGATGATACCTATGCCTACATCCTACTGGACTGTGAAGGGGGTAACCTGGTTTCAGCCCCAGAAGTAGGTGGCAACGTGTCCCTGGTAGCAGTTGATTTAGGTCAACAGCCCAAATCAGTTCGGTGTAGCCCTCACCTTGATGTGGCCACCCGGCCTTGGGCGATATCTCATTAAAAAAATGTAGTAAATAAATAAATGTACTGACTGTTTTGGAGGGTTAAACATTTTATTTAGGGAACGAAAGTGTGAGGATTTGGTTGTTACTGCATGGTAATGACCTGGTTGGTCGCTGGCCGCTGTTAATGGACTTACTGCGGCCAGTCACTAATCTGAGTGCGTAAAAAGTGTGAGGATTGGGTCGTTACTGCGTGGTAATGACCTGGTTGGTCGCTGGTCACTGTTAATGGACCTACTGCGGCCAGTCACTAATCTGAGTGCGTAAAAAGTGTGAGGATTGGGTCATTACTGCGTGGTAATGACTTGGTTGGTCGCTGGTCACTGTTAATGGACTTACTGCGGCCAGTCACTAATCTGAGTGCGTAAACTCTCAGAGGTATTTACTGATGTTTTTTTTTTTAAATGGCAGATTGCACAGAGCCCGAGTTTTTCAACTTCAACGGTCCTGACGTCAAACTAGAGGTTGTTGTCAGTCTACTGGCCATGGGTCTATCCCCCAATGTATGCTACCACAAAGAGAAGCGGAAGCTGCTGACCACTGAGAACAAGTCCGCTCTCATCCACAAGTCCTCGGTCAACTTCAGCAAGTTTGAGCAGACATTCCCGTCGCCATTTTTTGTCTTCACCGAGAAGGTATGTTGGTGAAATCTGTATGTGAAATTGCAAAAAAAAACTAATTCATTAGTCGTCAAAATTTTGAGAAAAAATGTGAAAATCACAGAGAGATAGTTTTCAGGAGAGTCACGAAAATGACGAGTACTGGTAAATACATGTACGTTGTAGTTGTCTCTCGAGACATGAAAATGTATTACGAATTTCTCAAAAACTACAACACCTCAGCAAGTATTATTTTAAGGGAAGCTTTGTACTATCATTGTCTTCAAACCGTGAAAGTTTGAAGTCAATCTGGGGACATTGTGTTTTGTGTCACAAAAAGTACCCAAACCCTTTTAATGACATAAGACTATTGACTTGTCTTTAGATACGAACCCGTGCGGTGTCGGCCAAGGGAATGACCATGGTGTCTCCGCTACAGCTGCTGCTGTTTGGTGCAAGGGTTGTGGAGAGTTCAGAGGGAATGATCAAACTGGACGACTGGTAAGAATAATCAAAGATATAGAAACTCTAAAGAAATCATGTATGGTGCTTGTATCTAAAGTCATTATTCCTCTTGGATCAAAGCCCAAATTCAACACAGTGGCAGAAGCAGAAAACAAAATTACGTAAATCATGCGGACAACATTGTGGTAATGCAAATTTACTATCTATTATATCGTTGCGGTACCCGCTGCCAAAACATAGGATTCAAACTGCCTCTAGCTACCGGGCAACCTCGGTAGTCTAGTCGGTAAGACACTGCTCTAGAATTGCAAGGGTCGTGGGTTCGAATCCCACCCGAGTAACATGCCTGTGATATTTTTTCACAGGACTCGGGGAAGTACTGAGTATATAGTGCTAACACACATCGGTGTATATGGGTAAAAACCAAAATTAACATTGTGGTGATTGTCAAAGACCAGTATCCACACTTGATGTGACCCAACATATACATGAGATAACAAACCTGTCAAAGTTCATGCCCAATTGGTGACTGGAGTTGCGAGAAAAACACACTTATATGTTTTCACTGTTTTCAAACGTCAACTGTTCTCGTGAGATGGAAACTAATTGTTTGACTAATTTCTCAGAAAAACATAGCATCAGGCACTGGACACTGATGGTAATTACACAAAACAATTGTTAGCATACAAACTTACTTGGTAATGAGCAATGGAGAGCTGTTAAGAGTATAACACATTGTGAGAAACGACTCCCTCTGAAGTAATGTAGTTTTGAGAAAGAGGTAATTTCTCAATCAGATAATAAAAGACTTCAGCTCAAGTCTTTTATTATGCATCTGAAAGCACACAAATTTGTAGAACAACTGAACAAGGGTGTTTTTTCTTTCATTATTCTCTTGCAATTTTGATGACCAGTTGAGTCCAAATTTTCACAGGTTTGTGATTTTATGCATATGTTGGGATACACCAAGAATACTGGTCTTTGACAATACCAAACGAAACCAGTGCCTTTAAGGAAGGTTTTTAACATGCAAGTTACATGATTTAGAGTCTGTTTGTAGTTACTGTAAACAGGGGAACCACAGAAGGCCAGATTTAGAGTCTGGTTGAAGCTCTTGTAAACAGGGGAACCACTCCAACGATGACTCATGCCACAATAATGCATGCACTTATGACTGGCAGCAGACAGCCTAGCAAAATACCAGAGACTTAGAGGGTCAAAACCAGGGGTTACCACTCACTCGGCACTTACGGGAACCTGGCTGGTGATGATATGGGGACTGAGTACACAAACCGACATGGTTGGCAAAACACTTCCCTTAAATCAGAAAGTGCTTGCATTGACAGAATTTGCAGGATTTTAGATATCGACTCATTGAAAACTAATAATTTTCATACTTATTCCATAAAAGACAAACTAAAGGATTGGTAAATATCAAAAGTTGACTGATTATAAAGTTGATTTGGGCTTGAAAAGAACAAAGAAAAAATTACTAGAGTGGAACTTGAACCGGCAATGACCTCCGGATTAACATGCCGGCACTCTACCAACTGATTATAAAGCTATTACCAATTGGGTGCAGAAACTACTGCTCCACCAACTTGGGTATAAAACCCTAAGTTGGTGGTCTTTCTATTAAAATCTGAATTTTGATGAGGTTGTACCCAAGGTTGTGCGCAACTTGCTTTCTGGCTTAGGGCTGTGTCAAGCATTCCAACTTTTCAATGCAGCTGAGTGGGTAACCGACGAATCATGCAAGGAGTTTGATAAAGTTGTCATGTGCCACGTGCAGCTTTTACGCATAGTGCACTGTTGTGCGTTACCAAAATGATTGATTTGCCCATGAAGGTTTAACAACTTAACAACTGTGTGACACCAAGTTCGAACTTTCTATTAAAAGTTGTTGGCATTCATCAACAAGACTTTTCAATTAAATTATGTTTTAAGTACTTTTAGTTCTGTAGTTGTCAATAAACTGTGCTTTTTAGTTTGAGATAACCCAAGAGCATTTTTCTAACCTTCCAACAGGGTCCAGCTGGTCATGCCACACTCCTCAGCAGCTAAGATCGTTGCGCTTCGTCCAGCCGTAGAAGCCCTCATCTTCAATATGACTGCCAACCCGGATAATGTCATGTCCCCCTCCCCTCAGGACGAGACGCTGATGAACATCATACGCGAGCTCTCCTCACCAAGGGCGGGCTTCTTCGGAGGCAACAAAGAAGAGTCGTTTGAAGAATCAGGGTGAGTCATAAAATTTAGAAAAACTTCGTTGCTTGAAATTTTTGTTTGCAGGGGCGATCACCATTCTTTACTTAACACGGCAAGCGCTGAATTTCAGAGGTAGCTGTGTAAGCAAAGAATGCCAGATAACGTTGACTAGGCAAGAGCACTAGCAGAAGTTCCCTGCTAACCTGTGAAATAAGCTTATCGTAATCAAGAAATATCCTCATTCCGTAAGCACAGATTCTTTGCTGATGGTTAGCAGAGCCATGCAATTGAGCTTGGGGTTCTAACATAATATAAAAACACAAAAAATTTGCAATTTGCAGCAGATTAATAACCTTTATCTTCCAGTACGCGCTGATCCACCAATCAGATGCTCGAACTGAAGGGTGGTATAAAAACCTATATACTACTTCCCAGTGTTTTTATTGCACAGTGCGTATTGTGAGTGTCAATGCGTCACGCTGCGTATACGGACAGTGCAAAAGTTACATTCTAAACTTTGTGGGCGTGCATGCTGTTTGTCGCGAAATAACGTTCTGAAAATTTTAAACTTTGCGCATTTCAACATGAGACTGGAAGATAAATTTGTCATAGCGCGCTCGTGGAATACGGAGAAATATAGCGCGTCTTCCAGTATATCTTCCAGTGCACTGTGTGATAACTTATAATAGACCTTAAGCCAATCTCTCTCCTGCCGTTTCCCAAGGTTTATCATAAACTTGATGCCTGGGGCCTTTCTCAAACCTCAACTTGGGCTCAGCCTCAGGTTGAATAGTCTCTAACTGTTACCCAAAATATGGGGCTAGGTAGAGCACCAGCATGCAAATCCGGAGTTAGCAGGTTCAAATCCAGCTCTTGGCAATTTTGTTTGTGTACTCCCAAAATTAATTGAAAGTTACCCTTGTGGTTTGTTTGTTCAGATGATCTTTCCATCAAGGCAGCCCGGCAAACTCACACAAGGGGATATAAACACTAATCTGGCAACAGCTAATCTCTCTTAAATAAACATTGGTTTAATGCCTATGATTGTGAATTGCACAAATCAATAAATAAGGGAATCAATGTGTGGTGAAGAGGTTTTCAACTAGTGGTTTAATCCCAACGAGGCCTGGTTCTTGATAATTTACCTCGACTTCGTCTCGGTAAAATTATTATCAAGAACCAGGCCTCAGCGGGTTTAAACCACTAGTTGAAAACCGATTCAACACACTTTGATTCCCATTCATAAATACCTTTTCGGTAAAAAAAAAAACAACGCTTTGGGTCAAAAAGTAAAATAAATGCAAAAATTTTTAATTTTTCAATGATTTCTTTCAACACAACACCCCTCCAGCTATGAAATGGTAAAGCCCTCCGCTGCCCTCGGGTAAACAACTCCTTATAAGGGAATGCTGTGCGCGTCGCGCGTGATGTGGCACAACTGTCTCGGCCGTTGCTCTCGACCAATAGGAATGAAGAAACTGTCTTATAAGAACAGGTGCAAGCTCCCGTGTCACGCCCATGTTTCAACACTTTTTACTGGTCATAAACAAAGGTTTATACACACCCACGTGACGCGCTCTCCACCAATAGGAAAAGCGAAACTGCCTGAGGTATTTATGAATTGAGATTCATTAGCTAGAAGACAATACTTATTCTAGTCATTGTGAAATCATTAACCACTGGACCACGTGATAATTTTCTTTTCATTTGTCTCTTACAGACCCAGTGGTCCATCCGGCCCGCCCAGATATCGGTTCAGCAGACCCCCAGGTTATGAAGGTGTAGGCAGGGGAGGTCGTGGGGGCAGCAGAGGTGGCTTCAGAGGGGGTTACGGTGGTGGTGGTGGTGGTGGTGGTGGTGGTGGTGGTGGGTTCAGAGGTCGAGGTGGTGGTGGCAGCTTCGGGGGAGGTCGTGGTGGTGGATTTGGGGGAGGTCGTGGTGGTGGCTTCAGGGGTGGATACGGGGGAGGGAGTGTTTTCGGAGGAGGGCAAGGTGGTGGTGGATTTGGGGGAGGTCAGGGTGGTAGTGGATTTGGGGGAGGTAGGGGGGGTGATGGAGGGGGTCGTGGGGGATTCCGAGGATTCGGGGGGTTCCAAGGCGGGAGAGGAGGCAACTTCAGAGGAGGGAATCAAGGTGGGGGAGGATGGTAAAGGAAACTGCCATGCAATGAAAGGTTTCTCATGTTCGTAAATGGTAAAGTTGGACACAAAGCTTACTTGAAATATTGTTACGCTTTCATTTACCATTTCAAAAGAAAATGTTGTTTATGAATATACTTGCTCGACAAAAAATTTGTACAAATAGCTTGTTGCGAACAGTTTCCTAACGAATGTTGACATCACAAATTTGCAACAAATTATTCGCAGCAGTTCAACTTTGCTTAACTCACTTGCGAATATCGCTGCGAAAGGAGGGTTGTGGCGTCAAATTCACGTCAAATTCGCTTCGCATTCGCAAGAAGTATGAACCGGGCTTTAGTGTTCTTCCAAAAACTTCGAGTAAACTTCACCTTAATTTATACCCAAAAGATGAAACTTAACAGAGACCATTTTGTTTTAAAGCTGCTCAAGCACTTAGAATAATCTAAGCACAACAAAACTCTGCTTACAAGAATATAGTTACACCAGCCAAATGATCAGGTCACATACACCGATGTAGCTGGTATCCTACTAATTTCTGCTAAGCAGGAAATAGATAAGCAGTGTTTTCTGCTTAAGAAGCTCTATGGTAGTGGGCCTACTTAGGTATACTTTGGGTTTGTTATTGTAATTATTGTATATTTTTTGTAATAAAACTAATGTAATTTTCTTGTAATGTAGTGAATTTGATCACTGTAGCGCCAAGCCTGAGGAAACATGTACCAGAAACACAGGGGTTAACCCGTATTCTTCCAAGATTAGTGTTCTGGGTTATTTTACGTGCTAATCCTAGTAACGTGGAACCTACAGCTTAAAGGCAGTGGACACTATTGGTAATTACTCAAAATAATTGTTGGCATAAAAACTAACTTGGTAACAAGCAATGAAGAGCTGTTGATAGTATAAAACATTGTAAAACACAGCTCCCTCTAAAGTAACATAGTTTTTGAGGAAGAAGTATTTTTCCACTAAAATGTTTGAATTTGATTTTGAAACCTCAGAATTAGATTTCCAGTGTCTTTAATGTTGCATCCAAAGGTAAAAACAATTACGGCAAAGTATGTTGCTCAAGTAACTGCAAATTTTCTAACAATATTATCTTATAGACAGTATTCTCACTTGGTTTATCTCAACATGCATAAAATAACAAACCTGTGAAAATTTGAGCTCAATCCGTCGTCGAAGTTTTGAGGTATTAATGAAAGAAAAAAACCTTGTCGCACCATGGTCACACGAGGTTTTGTGCTTTCAGATGCTTGATTTCGAAACCTCAAATTCTAATTCTGAGGTCTTGAGATCAAATTCGTGGAAAGTTACTTCTTTCTCGAAAACTACGTCACTTCAGAGGGAGCTGTTTCTCACAATGTTTTCCCCATTACTCGTAATCAAGAAAGGTTTTATGATAATAGTTATTTTGAGTAATTACCAATAGTGTCCACTGCCTTTAAGATGGACTTTAATTGATGTAGTATTCTATTGGGGTTTAAAGAAAATGGTTTTAGGTTTACACATCCGTGTAAGAATGGTAACGTACTTAATTACTCAAGTAAATGGGCGACTTCTGAGACGATAGTAGGTGTACCACTCAGAGTCCCACTCACCAACTCTATTCCGTTGTTCTCAGCGACTTTGATTGAGATTCGGAAAATGATATATATATGTGTGTACCTGCTATCGTCACAAAAGTCTGTGATTGTTGTGGTACTTGCTTTTAAACAAAAATTGTTTATGAGACATCACCTTACATCACAAGGTTCAAACCTATTTGTGTGAAAAAACACAGAGTGTACTGTGCTTATTAAAAATCGGTATAAAAACAAAATTGTATTGACATTATGTTTGAATCTGTAAAAAATTTTAGTTCCCATTTTATGTTATTTTATTTTCTGTCCTTTCTGTTTCCGTTCTGTCAAAAGTAAATGATATTAACCATGAACAGTTATTGTTATGTAGTGTGATTCTTTAACAATAAAGTACAGTATTGATTAAACACACTTTTCACCTAAAACTCCAAATGAATTATTTCCGATTTATTAGTAGCTGAATTAGTTTGCCCAGTGTTTTTGTCCCCAAGAAAATTGTAGTTCAAAATGATAGCCCAGAAAATGGTCAGGGCTCAACTTTCTAAAGCATACAATTTTCCCTTAGCACAACAAAAAAATTGCTCTGCAAAAAACTTGGTACCAGCCAAAATTCCATTAAGTTAACATTGTTGCAACCAATGCCCCACCCATTTTTCTTTTAGCAAATGTCTTTGCTAAGCAGCATTTTCTGCTTAACAGCTTTATGGAATTGAGCACATGTGTGTCGTGGTCAAATTAATGTAGAGAGTTTCATGGATAACGGATAATAGGGAAATGTAAATTTAAAGACCTGGAATTTATGGATTCCCCCATCACAGAAACTAGGGTAAGTAGAAAATGTTAAGCATTAATTTCTGCTTTGGAAGCTCAATGAAATTGTACCCTGCCATGGTAAATTTAAACTATTTTTCACTAAAATTTATCTTGAACAAGACCCATGTAAATGCCATTAACAATTGTGTTTATAAGATAATTTACTTGTTACATGTTTGCCAGACAGTTATTTCAAAAGTCGTAGTCTTATAATTATAGTTGGAGCATGTTGGAGAAGCCTGGTCCCAAATTTTTTATTCAAACCAGGTGTGTGAAATTCTTGAAATTTCTTGGAACAATTATCTCGTATTAATTTCCTTTGTATGATTGTGTAGCCATTGTAATCAAAACCGACTTGTAGCTTTCATTTGGGGTCGTAATAATGGTATGTGGTACAAAAATAGGCACGGTGGCGTGGTATGTGGTTTATATGGAGGTCTTCCTCCATCCTCCTAGTCTTGGTGCAAGACGTTTCTCGTTCCCTTTTCACGCACACTGCGGCCAATTCACCGACACCGACTCACCGCCCCGGAGGCCGGTGAGTGGACTATAAGTCAGGTGAGTCGGTGTGCGTGAAAAGGGAACGAGAAACGTCTTGCACCAAGACTACCATCCTCCATGCTCCATGGTACAAAGCAAAAGAAACTCAATTTATTTTGCTTTGATGATGCTTTCGAAACTAAAGTACCTCACGTAAGAATCCCTTTGACTTGGATTGGTATTGGGTTCTATTTTGATGAAGGGGGTTAACAACGCTTGGAAAACAGCTTTTCGAAAGGAAAACATCATTTGTGTCTTCACTTCCGTATTTTTTTTGTCTAATAGCAACCACCTCTCGCGCCCTCCCCAAATTTATTAGGCGATTTTTTTTTATAAAATAGAATGTCAGAGACTTAATAAGAGGTAGGCCTACATAAGCTGCGTGTGCCATCAATTCGTTCATATAATTTTACTTAAGTAAAACAAAATAATAAAATAAATTTTGTCTACTACTAAATAAATTATACTTGAAAAGTTCACAAGTTTAAAAGGCGCCAGCATGCAGCAGACGGCAAAAGTTTCATTTGAGTGGAGACCACAAAAAAGCGGGGATCCCACTGTGGAGACTTGTTTCCGCCTCGGTAAACGCATTGTGTGTACGATTTGAATGAGCTTGGCGGAACGGAACCAGGCTGTGTTTAGCAGTCAATGCATTTTCACCATTGATGAAGTTAGTTGACTTTTTAGTGCATGCAGAGTAACAAACATGGCAGGACTACTTTGGAGTTTGTCAGGATTTCACCGGCGAAGTTTTACAACTCCTCGCCCAGTTTTCCTCCTCTTAGCTTATCTCTGTACTGCAGTCCTAGCACAGGAATCTGCTGTTCCTTGCTACGACGAAAATGGCCGGGCCCAGAGATGTCAGCCCGAGTTTGTGAATGCCGCTTTCGAGTTGGACGCCGAGGCTACCAACACTTGCGGCCAGTACCAGGCGAAGCGGTACTGCAGACAGACGGGAGTGACGGGGGCGACCCGGGCCTGTGCTTACTGCGATACCTCGTCGGAGCAGTCAAGCCACCCGGCGAATTACTTGACTGATTACCATAAGGAAAAGAGGATGACATGGTGGCAGAGCGACACTATGTTGGAAAGAATTCAATTCCCTAATTCTGTCAACCTCACAATTTCGCTAGGTAAGGTTTTAAAACAATTTTTTTAGTGTGAATTTATTGCCCACCTGTATTTCTGTTTAGTTTAATCTTATTGCTCCATGGTTTAATACTTTAAAATAAACACATCTCTAAATCATGTTTTTATTTTGTAATGTTAGGGTGGGGTTTGGATAAATGTTGGGATAACTTGCCGTATGGCGCCACCACTTTTTCACCCTTTTTTACAAAAAGGGATATCTCATCAGTAAATTAGATACTAAATTATTTCATATCGAATCAAAAAGTGGTGGCGCCATACAGAAACTTTCCAAATGTTGGTCAAAGTTTGTTCTTCCACTTCTTCTTTAAGTGCTGCTTCAATAATTGAAGTCTATATAGTACGAGGATATTCCCATTTTTAATCATTTGTCTATATGGGCAATTCAAGTGCCACAAAGTTTAGATTTTCGCTTTTTATTTGTTGTGCTAGGCCTATAAATATGAACATTACAAACAATTTTTAATTAAGGGAATAAAAGGGTAGTTAAGTGTTCTTACACGGCCGTTTAAAGCCGTGTGATAAAGCTCATGACAACGACCCTGCAAGAACGAGTCACTACTCTTTTATTCCCATTCATTCCCATGCCCTTTTGTTAAAAAATGTTTTAAAAATACAATTACAGAAACTTTGACAGTTGAAAATTCAAGGTTTGAAATATTTTTTTCAAAAACTTTATGAAGAGTCTGTTGCTTGGTCAATGGGTTGTTAAAACTGTTCTGGTAAAAATTTGCATACTATTTGTAGCCAAAACAGGAAACAAAAAAAATTTCATTGTCACACCACTGGAGTAAAAAGTTCATCCTTGCTTTTTTTTTTTAAAGCTAAAATTTACCAACTGAAGCATATCCAGAGTGCAAATACTACCTATGCAATGGACAACAGTGCATTTCACGCTTCACTGGAGTGTTTTCCGGCCTGTTAAACCAACTCTTTCAACAAGGCCATAGACTGTTACATTCTTCCTAGATGCACAGTGATTATTTATCTTGATGATAAAATGCCTGAAAAAGGTACATATTGATTTGTTGGTCAGGAAGGCCAAAGATCACTTTTCAGCAAAGTGCCCTTCTGAATGACTTGATTGTACTAAATGTGAGCGGTTATCAAGAAAGCTTGTATATAATTCATAAAAACCAAGGCGCCTCGACCCTCTCTGTACACAGTGTAAAGTTCATTTGTGTATTAACCATACAATGTAAGCTCCAATTGCCCAATAACGTTTCCCCTGCCAATATAAAAAAATGTTGACTGGCGACACTTTTGGTACCCAAACCTTAGAGAAAATGAACTTACTTTACTGTGTTTTAGCACACACTTATTACTGTATACTTATAACTACTTCACTGAGTCAAGTAGAAACAAAATTTCATAGATTTACTACTCCCGTGGGATTCAAACACACAAATTTTGCTTTCCTAGACTTAGAGCAGATCTTACTAGAATCAACGAGCTTGCCCATTTGCTAAAGACCTTACTTATGCTGCTATTAAAACATTTTAACAGAATTAAGAAGTGACTACGGTATAGGAAACTTGCGGATACAACTGTGTAAATTTCTTTAGGGTAGAGCGTTGGCTCTGAAAAGAGCTGGTGTAATCTCAATATTTCAAACAGTTAAAAATAAAATACAACTTTTGTAAAGCAATAGGGCAGTCTCCCTATGATGATACTGATACAGATGTACTATGGAAGATGCAACAACATACACAAATATAAAGTTTCACTAAACCATCATGGTGACTGACCGTGTACCACAAGCTGTTCAAGCTGAAACGGAACATTTCAATAATTCAGAAGCTTCTATTTCAATAAAATCATCACATCGTAGTATTATTTATGAATGAACCTTTTCCCAAAGCTACCTTGCATCGCCCCTTTAAGTTAACCTGCATCAAAGCATGTTATGAAGGAGATGTGTCTTGATGAACATATTGGATAACCTTGAAGAATTTCTTACTCTTCTTTAAAAGGCAGGCATTCCTTGACAGTGAAGTGAGTCAGATATGAATGAACTTGATAAATGAGAGGTAGCTCTTGACAAATTACTTCAAAGCTTTCCAAATCTGCTGGACTTAAAAAAAAATATCACAGGCATGTTACTCGGGTGGGATTCAAACCCACGACCCTTGCAATTCTAGAGCAGTGTCTTACCAACTAGACTACCGAGGTTGCCCGGCAGCTAGAGGCAGTTAGAACCCTATGTTTTGGCAGTGGGTACCGCAACGATATAATAGATGTTCAATTTACATCGGGGATAAAGAATATTAATTGTTGTTTTACCCATACACCAATGTGTGTTAGCACTGTATACTCAGTACTTTCCCGAGTCCTGTGGAAAAAAAAAAATCACAGGCATGTTACTCCGGTGGGATGAAATACTACCCAAAGAATAATAAAATATTATAAAACTCTACCATAAAATATTTTTATTGCCAGCAAGTAAACAAACAAGATGCTAGATAAACACCGTAGGTCCACTTCATGATAACACAAACAAAATCCCAAAGTGGTTGAACTTTGCGTAAATAAAAAATTAAAAAAACCTGTTGGTGACTCAGACACTGCGGTTTTTGGTTTTTCCTCAGTGAAAACCCTCCCAAATGAAAAGGACCTGAAGCCCTATACATGCCAAACCCCAAGATACAACAAGATTTCCCCATTGATTAAGAGCAAGGCCATCACCCTGTCTTGTTTGTGGAGATCAGTGGTTTTGTGTTGGCCCATTCCTTGGGAAGTTGACATAATACCTATGTAAATTTTGTGGAATTTAAGGGAGAAAGGCAAATCATTCAGAGCACATAACAGCAGGTCTGGAAGGTACCTCTGGGGTCTTTTCAGCCTGGGCTGGATTTATTCATAGTTGAATTGGTTTTGTTTGGTGGGGGATGTCTGTAGTGGGTTTTAATCTGATGTAAAAACAGCGTTTGGCCAAGGGTTGGTGTTTGCTGCCTGGGGTTCAGAAGAGGGTATAAGGAGGGGTGGGTTATGTGACTTATAAATATAGAATCCTGGATTATTGACAGATGAGACTTCTCAATGTTGTTCTAGACTTATTTTTGTTAAAAGTAAAATAAATGCAAAAATTATAATTGTTAAATGATTTCTTTCAACACAACACCCCTCCAGCTATGAAATGGTAAAGCCCTTCGCCGCCCTCGGGTAAACAACTCCTTATAAGGGAATTCTGTGCGCGTCGCGCGTATCGCGTTATGTGGCACAACTGTTCCAACCGTTGCTCTCGACCAATAGGAATGAAGAAACTGTCTTATAAGAACAGGTACAAGGTCGCGTGTCATGCCCATGAATTAACACTTTTTACCCATCATAAACAAAGGTTTATACACACCCACGTGACGCGCTCTCCAATAATAGGAATAGCGAAACTGTCTGAGGTATTTATAAATGATAGTTCTCCCTTGTCTGAAGGACACCGCTATATTTTAAAGCCAGGTGTAAATCTGATAAATGAGATTGTTTTGGTTTTGGTTAATAAGGTAGTTTTTGTTTGATACACTTCTTCCTTGTGAAACTTTTATGAGAACAAGTTTTCTGAATTGTCTTTATGGGAACCTTAAAAATATGATACCCGTTACTTGCTCTACTGACAAATTTGACCCTGGGTGGAGGTAAAAGGCATTGTATTTTATTGGGCTAGTGCAAACATGAGGTGTTTGCCAACTTTGATTGTAGTTCCATTGACTTTTTGTGCATGGTGTGAGTACAAGACCCTGGGGTTAATGTGGTGAGACTGCACTACATTTACAGGCAGTAACTTTAAAGGCAGTGGACACTATTGGTAATTACTCAAAACAATTAATAGCATAAAGCCTTACTTGGTAACGAGTAATTGGGAGCTGGTGATAGTATAACATATTTTGAGAAATGGCTCCCTTTGAAGTAATGAAGTTTTTGATAAAGAAATAATTTTCCACGAATTTGATTTCAAGACCTCAGAACTAGATTTGGAGTTCTTGAAATCAAGCATCTGAAAACACACAGCTTCGTGTGACAAGGGTGTTTTTTCTTTCATTATTATCTTGCAACTTCGACGACCAATTGAGCTGAAATTTTCACAGGTTTGTTATTTTATGCATATGTGGAGATACACTAAGTGAGAAGACTGGTCTTTGACAATTACCAAATAGTGTCCAGTGTCTTTAAGAGCAATCATTAACCAAAGTATGGTTTTTACCAATGGCCAGCGGTTTCATTTTCTTGCTGGAGATATTTGACTCCAGGATTGGTAGAAATGACAAAACTGTCGCAGCGAGTGTTCATGTTTTGTGTGACCAATGAAAAAAACTTGTGAAAATGTGGGCTAAGTCCGTTGTGAGAGTCGGGAGAAAACGATCAAAACCCATGGTGCATTATTTTTAGCATGTAAATTCATTGTCCTTGATTTTGGTTGTATGGACCAAAATCAGCTGATTGCATTTTTGTCTTTAAGATGACTTCATTTCAGAGGGAAATTTTTCACAGGGAAAATGATTCTACAATTAACTTCACAACAGTAAGCATTCAGACTAATACAATTAAACTTTGGTGTTTTTTATCCCCGCCAATCCTGTATAATAATGATATCTGCTTTACGGTATTTTATCAGTTTGCCAAAATGGCTCTTTCTGCGAAGCATAGAAATGGTATGCTTAGCACTAGCTCTATAATAGACCCCTTCCCATAGCTATGCTACTAAACTACCTTTGATTTGAGTGTTTACTCTTTGGCAATCCATCGCGATCGAGGGAGGGAGATGTTTTTCACAAGAAAATATACAATGTACAGTTAAGTCATTAAGGTTGAGGGAAAAGTTGCCTGAGGTGACTCCACCAATGGCTTAAAAAGTCTCTATTCTTGAGCCACCTGACAGGCAATGTCACACGTTGTAGTCATAAGGGAGGGGTGGAGGGTTGGGTTGAGTTACTTTTCTTGTCCAATCTCCTTTCTCATCTGTCCCTTAGAAATTGCCCGAGCTAAACATTTAATTCACATTCCATTCCTTCTAATGTATGGGGACCAAAAGTTAAATTCCTCGTGTCTCTGCATCAAAGTAATGAATCATGTTTCCTATTCAATAAACAGGCATGGTATTCTTCCTACTTAATAAGTTTTTTTTTCTTCTGATTTGTTTGCCCTTGGAAAAATTGTTATTAATAAGGCCTGAAAATCCTATAGTCTACACCATGTGTTCATTAACTTAGTGAGCGTATGTTAGGTCAGCCCCTGTACTCAATAAAATGTCCTTACTTTTTTTCCAAGGTCCAAATATCTTTTCTGATCCATCCTCCATGATTCTACCTACCATGGTCTGGTAAATCATGTCCCAACCAATCTTGTTGATGGTTTTAAATAAGTTCCCTAAATCTTACAAAACAGCTTACATCATGTTGATCCAGATTGGTGTGGTTGGGCCCCAGTGAATAGCATACCAGTGTTGTGATGTAATGGACGCCTGGGCTGAATGCCAGTTCTATAAGCAGGAAACTGGGATTATCTGCACTAATGCTTTCTACATACCCCCTCCTGAAATGTATGGACCATAGAGAAATACCTCTCTATTCATAGACAGTGACCTGCCTATCAAAGCACATAATGTTGGGAATGTTGTCTTTTGTTCTCAAGAATGTTTCAAATGACAATGGTGGGATCCAATTTAAATGTTTCATTCAAAAGCAACACTGATGATCCCAAAAATGGGACAGTTGTAAACATACAGTACATGTAGCCTACATGTTCAGTAGATCATACATGTACTTGATGGTAGCCCTCAAAGAAACCCACCGCACCCACAGCAATTGTAGTGCCCAGTGCTTTCGCTGTGGTGCCCCCTGCAAGGTTCCGATGCACACTTACATTTTCCGCATAGAAGTGCCCCTTTACTATAGGAAAACCACTGTGCTCCTTCAAGAGTGAAGTTCAAGGTTTAAGGCTGGAAATATTGACGCACGATAACCCCCCCCCCCCCCCCCCACAGTTTATAGGCCTCAGCATTGACTATAAACTGTGTTTTTAGGATTGCGCGTCCCCCTACCCCTTTTCCAGGCTCCACCAGCCCAAAATTTATTTTCAACATCTTACATCTGAAGCAGACTCTGTTTTGCATGAAGACATGGTTGTTCTGCCCCAAATAGTAAGTAATAAACCACTGGCAGGGAAACTGACTAAAGGGGTGAACAAAGCCAAATAAACTGTAGCATGACTTAAACCGGTGATTGCTACCTCTGGATTAATGTGCATGGGGTCTTTTTTACAAAGATAGTCATAACTTAGGACTAGTCATAGGACTATTTAGGAGGTATAAATACCTTAAGGTTAGTCCTAAGTGAAAAAGTATATTGAGATGGTAGTAACTCTTTGAGAAAACCACCCACCTGCACACTGAGCTACCTATCTAGCCCTATGTCGACGGTCTTCCTATTTTGTCTATATCAGAGTTCCAGTCAGAAGCCAAAGTTGTGGTAGCCTACATGTTACATCACTCAACATAACTCAACACTTGTTTCATTTCATGTACAACATTTAACTTGTACGAATAAAGAAAGCAACAGTGTGTTTTTGTCATCAGCAGCAGTATGTGACAGTGAACTTTGACCGAACTTGTCAGTTCACACTGCTTTTTCCCTCTTGTTGTGTGTACTGAATTCTGATTGAAAAGTTGAGTTTGTTGGTTAAAGTGGTTCGTTTCAGATCCACCACAACTGGTGAGAGACAGAACTACGCTGAGTAGTAGTACTGCAGGTCTTGAAATAACCCACAGCACCCACAATGATTGTCGTGGTGCACTGTGCTTATCAATGCTGTGAAGCCCTGTGCAAGGTTCCTGTACAAATTTACATTTTCCTCATAGATTAGAGGTTCCCCTTTTACCAGAACAAAATACCTGTGCCCCTGTAAGAGTTGAGCACAGGGTCTGGTACTGTTACCATTATAAAGGGTTATTATGATTCGTATTTGCTTGCTTTTGCTTACCTATTGTTGTATTTTATCCTCTCATTTTTTTGAAGTTTTGTCTGAAAAAAATAGCAACAAAATAAAATAAACTTTAGCTCCTTGATTGTTTTACCACCATGCAAACTTTTGAATCTTACGTAAACATCAACTACTTTCCTCTATCCATGATTACCAAGTAACGCAAGTCAAAACAGTCAGGGGAGTCAGGTTGGCTCAATGGTTTCTGTTCCTGCCTTTCACCTCGGTGAACCCTGGTTCGAGCCCTGACCAGAGCCTTGCATGTGGATTGCCTTATATTCAGTCCCTACTTAAACCTGACTGCATGGGTTTTCACTAGGGGTTTTCCTCCCAAGTTTAAAACTGAAATTTCTTCATTGTCATCTCTTAATAAAAAAAAAGCTCATATGATGTTTCAATGAGCCTTTTTAATGTATGGCAGACACTATAGGAGTGTACTGTTTGGTTTGGGTGTATACAGACAAATTTACCCAAACCAAATAGTGTCATTATGAATGTGTTCATCATAGGATGAGTCTGACTAAGTAGGATTTGAAACTTGCATGGTGGAATTACAATCTAGTAAGGTTTGTGGTAACACCGTGTTATGTTCTAATTCTCCAGAAGACGATGAGAGCATACTGATCGAAACGTTGAGTTGAAACCTACGGTTCTTTTCAGAACCACTTCAACTCAATTAGAGATTATCATTCTATGGTGTTACCGCAAACCATGGGCACAAAACCTTGATGTAGGACGAGCATGTAATACAGATTCAGAATAGCATAGTTTCAATTGAGTAACCAAAGTGTAAATATTGTGCTGTATTCTGGAAGTCATTGGGAGTCTGTCTGACAGTTGACTTTCGTCTATGGGTTCATGGGGACAAGAATACAGGAACTAGTGGGAGACCACAATGCCAGTTTAGTATGCATTCATTGTTTAGTCTGTCTCTTTCATGTCCTTGTGTTGGGATCAAGCCTGATATATTTATGACCTTTTTTTTTTTGCCTGTGGTTTGTGGGCACAATAGAAGTTGGACAGTTACCTGTTTAGGCAAAGTGGAAAGGAATAGCTGGTTCAAGCGATCTGAATTTACTGGCTGTATGTAATTCTACATGATGAGCCATAGGGGAGATATATGAGTAACTGTATGAGACCATTGTGCAGGGTTCTACACAGGATTTAAAAAACTACATAGTTTTTGATGTTTTTTACTTGGTGTTTATCTTTGGTTTTTAATAAAGGCAGTGGACACTTGGTAATTACTCAAAATAATTATTAGCATAAAAGCTTACTTGGTAACAGTAATGTAGTTTCGAGAAAGAAGTAATTTTCCACTAAAATATTTGAACTTGATTTTGAGACCTCAAAATAAGATTTTGAGGTCCCGAAATCAAGCATCTGAAAGCACACAACTTCCTGCGACAAGGGCGCTGTTTCTTCCATATTACTCTCTCGCAATTTTAATGACCAATTGAGCTAAAAAATTTCACAGGTTTATTATTTAAAGGAACACGTTGCCTTAGATCGGTCAAGTTGGTCTTTGAAAAGCGTCCTGTAACCGTTTGTTATAAAATCGATATGGTTAGAAAGATGTTGTAAAAGTAGAATACAATGATCTACACAAATATGCCTCGAAATTGCGTGGTTTTCGCTTTACCTCGTCGACAAACACGGTCGGCCATTTATGGGAGTCAAAACTTTGACTCCCATAAATGGCCAACCGTGTTAGTTCGCGACGTAAAATGAAAACCGTGCAATTTTGAGTGATACTTTTGTGGATCATTATATTCTACTTTTAAAACATCTTTCTAACCATATGCATTTCATAACAAATGGTTTCAAACGCTTTTCATAGACCAACTCGTCCGATCCAAGGCAACGTGTTCCTTTAAATGCATGTTGAGATGTACACCAAGTCTGAAGACTGGTCTTTGACAATTACCAATAGTGTCCAGTTTCTTTAAAAGCGATACTGTATGCCGTGCTCTAGAGATACATGTAACATTGAACAAAAAGTGCTAGTAGTTGACATGGTCCGAAAATTTTTATTTAAGTTTTGAATATCTATATCCATAGAGGTGACAAATTTATAAGCTCTCATGTAAGTACATATTGCACGAAACAGTCCAACTAGGTGGTAGATGTCATTAAAAACTAAACATTGATTATTGTCAGGATTCCAAGATTGTTTCAGGTCCATCATCCATATTTCTATTCATTTCAATGCTGGTCTTGTACACAAAATTCTGTCCAGACAATTTTTTTGGGCTAAAACTAAAAGCCCTGCTAAATACACGAATCTCCATTTTAAAACACATAATCCTGCCCCTTTATTTATACAACAAACAGTCCTTATTGTAACACATTGTGAGTTCAAGAATCATAAATACATTATTGAGCATGTGTGTGTTTATATTGTGAACATTTTCCAACCTGGGAGCATAGAGTGACCCTCACTGCGTGCAGTAAATCACAGTTTGTACTATCAACGTGGTAAATAATATCGCATTACACTGTCATTATATACCACAACCCGCTCGAAAGAGAAAACCTGCCATGCAAAGACCAGCCACGGCACACCCACTGCGGCAAGAATGCGAGGCGTAGTGACGTTGGTTGAAGTTATTACTTGAGGGCGAGTGCCCTGAGAGAACAGCTGATGAGCAGATTGAGAAAGGGGAGGGTTGTAGCTGCACTGGCCCTGGCCACGATGGCGACACACATGTCTTCAAGATTGCATGGGAATTTAGACTGGGAGTTGTTTGGGAAAATTAAAACTGGCAACTGGTTAATGGGTGAAACTAGGGATTTGTGCTCAACCTCAGGACATTGAGGAAATTAATGTAGTTTGTGGGATTTGAGGCATTGCATGGTGAGGTATCGATTCGGTTTGTGGTAAAACACCATGTGTAGGCTTCACAGAACAATTTCGTCCAGCACTTTTGCATAGCAATATTTAGACTGACAAGTTTTGTGCACACTGAGTGCTAATAATATTGAGTTAGCAAATGGTGATTTTTGAGTAGCAACTGAACAATTTTGTGTAGCATTTTGCTCTGCTATACAAGGGAAATCGTTCCCTGGGCGTAATACATCTACTTTGCTTCGTAGAGTTGCTCTTTGTTTGAGAACTCGTCTTGCTATTTATTCTACTGGCTCAGAGTAGTAGAATTCGGGAGACTACTTAATTCTAAAAATAACTGTCCTTTTTTCAAAAGAACCAATCAAAGCAGTGCTGACTCTACACTGAAACCTCTTAATCTTTGTAAACAGACCAGCATCCCAAACACTCTTCAGTATCCTGATGATGGCTATAGCAAGCTTGTTGAGACCAATTTGTATTGTACTTCCTGATTCACTTTCTGATGAAAGTAGTTTGGGTTTTTTTTTGTGCTGAGAATTTGATTGATATCTTTAAGCCTATTATTGGGTGTACTAGTAAAGTTGATTGTGTTAGAAATAATTGCGTCCGTAAGGAAGGGTATACCTTGAGTAATTATTCCAATAATTTATTACCATAAAAACTTATTTAGTAAGAAGCACTGCAGCTGTTGATAATGTATAACATTTTGAGACACAACTCCCTTTAAAGGAATGTGGTTTTAGAGAGAGAGGGATTTGAAAGCATTTAAATTTGAGAAACATTTCTGCTCTCAGATTGTGTATTCCAAATACGTATTATTCTTCCTGCTTGGACATAACAGCTCCAGATTTTTCGGCAGTCTCTCAAAAATGCTACATGGGGTGTATATTTACATTTATATAGGATTAAAGAAATCAAACAAAGTAAGTTGTTTAGCAGCAAATCTAAAGATACTACAGCTTGGTGCATCTCCAAACTACAGCTTGGTGCATCTCCACAGAGTCAAGCTAAGGTCATAGCCGGTGTACATTGCATTGATCTCTTGCCTTAGGATTTGACATCAGCCCCCTGCTGGGGAGTAGCGGGGTACCAGAGTGACCCCTTCAGATCATCTCATATGGGTTATGTATGGCAATTCAATATTTGTACATGCATATATAGAGAAAGGACCATAATGGAAACCTGAAATATACATGGAGTGTGAACTACACCCATCAGTGGCCCCATTGCACCCAAATACATGTTGGTATGTCTTCAATAATACTTTTGTCGCCATCTTCGTCTAGTTCCCTATGTTGTAGTTGCTTATAAATTGTACTACTACTGAGTAGATTTTCACAATTTGGGAGACTTCTCAAACTTTATGAAAAGAACTGTTCAGCTTTTGAACTACTACCCGCGTGGAAGGTAGAAATTTTGCTTTAGTAGATCGATTGGACTTCTCATTAACTTTATAGTTCCTTGCTTGTTTAGCCCTTGAAATGAGATCAGACTTGGGTGTAGTTTTTCCTCAGCAATCAAACACTTACACTACAGAGGATTCAGATTGAATTCCAGAGGAAACTGATTTCAAGGATGACAAGAAGTTTGACAAGCACCTAGAAGCTTTTCCCTCCCAAAAATGAAATTGTTGTATGAACAATTCTTGGCTTAAAATACATGGAAAGACAAGTTCTCAAGATTTTGTTGAGGTAGCTGAAGATTTCAAGAGTCATGCCCTGTTTTTGACTTGTTTTCAATCCACATATGAGTCTGGCTCAGAAATGTGCATGGGTAAATGGTCACATTGTGAGTGGCCAATTGTACCCCTTGTATTCGGGTGACAATAAGGAGCTTTAGAGCTCAGCCCCAGTGTCCAAACATGAATAAATACAAAGAAATCAGTTACAGAAACCTGCTGGATTGTTGGCTAAACAGGCAAGCTCCCCAGGAACCTAGGGGGGGCGAAAGGGCTAGACTTGCTACAAGTCTGTCTATAGTTTTCTTGTTCAATATCTGCTTGATTTATTCACAAAAGGGACGGATAAGTGGACTGTGGAAATATGTTCATATGATGTGACAGTGTTTATTTTAAGCAGTTCTGTTTGTCACTGTGCATTGTTACGATGTACAACAACTAGGAGTACATTTCCCTGCGAGGTGTGAACATGAAAAACTGCATTGAATGATTGTGAACAACCTTGGCGACCCTTGGGGCATGTGCTTCCGTTCAGTTACTAAAACAAGCATGGTACATTTATGCATTGTAGGCTTTGGATTCCTAGGAATGTTCATGATTTCTTGATTTTTCTTTGATCTCCATTCACCTTCAGGTGTTCTTGAAAAAATTGTTTTCTTGGAAATGTTTATTTTAATACTCTTGTATTATTTAGAAAGTGGAAAAAGAGGACACCAGGCCTGTATGCTTCGTTTTTGAAAGGGCAAGGGCACAAAGGCGTTTTCTCCCTGGTAAAGGGCACCCTATGAGGAAATTGTAAATTTCTACTGGAGCATTTCAAGGGCACCAAGGCAATGACCAGGGGGCATCGAGGCAGTCGCCTTCATTGCCTCCGTGAAGTATTGGGCCTTGGACACTTATATCAGTATCTAGAAGGGGCAACAGGGCCAGAACAAGTGCAACAGAGCAGAATTACCATGACCTCCATTGCCCCTGTTCTTGCCCTTTGCAAAATGAAAATGGCCTTGCCCTCTTAAAAGATGAAATTCCAAGCCTGACAGAGATAATGTCCTTAGTTGCTTCCATGAAACTCCAAGCCTGAAGCCTTAGTATGGATCACCATTTAAAGCGTACAGAATTTTTTTTTTTTACTGTACCACCATATGGGGAAGGAGTTTTTGGAATTGACTATTCCACGGTCAATAGACCCTTCCCATAAAATATGTAAATTGCACATAGCGCGTGCGCACTTACATTTTGGTTGGCAAAATGAGTGAACATCGCGCTGTTTTGTACCTGGCTAATGTGTGCGTGAGGCAGGTGCGATTGCGCGTCTGGTTAGTACATAACTCTATGGCGTTTGCCAACCATTAGGGTATGAATGCATGCGTGAATGTAATTTATTTAGCATACTTCATGGGAAAGGTCCATTGGATAAGGTGTACCGTCCTTTATATATGATTTTTTTTCAATCTGACCACAATTATTTATTTTCTCATCATGCCATTAAACACAAGGAAAGGAACAGGAAATATGGGAGACATATGAGCTTTAGGGAATCCTAAATGGGTTCCGATGACCCTTTGAAGGCATGGGAATCAAGCCAGAGATAACAACATGTTGTGTCTGACTGCAACATGTGAGGAACTATTTGCATGGCGGCGGGATCACACGCAGGTTTAGAAATTATTGTTCTCTGCAACCATTTATTAACAACAAAAATCTAGGATGTAGATTTAACTACTTCAAGTTTATATTCTGAAGAAAAAAAGATCTGTGTCCACCCTCTGTGTTGTTTTCCTACAGAACCTTTTTGAGCTTCTCAGGTGATTTTCCTTTGAAAGTATCAATGCCACAATGACAAAACGCTTAATAACAAATTCAATTTGTTTATTTTGTTCCCAAAAATGTGCATGGTACATTTTTTGGTGGATTTTAATTGATGTGCTCCACCAAAAACCAATAATGCAGGCTACTCTCTTAAGACGAGAGCGGAATGCCTTTTTTGATGTTGTTAATTAAGCCTTCAAGTTAGTTCTCATTCGAGAAAAACAGAAAAAGTTGTTCTAAATTATCCATGCCCTGTATCCCATTCGACCACCATGTTTTCAGTTTTTCTGGAAAGTGGTGAGATATGCTAAGCTTTTCATGTAAATCGGTATGACAGTAGGACGTAAAAAAAAAGCAAAAGAGGCTCAAGCAATCAAGTGATCCCGATCCTGTTCACTTACCAAATCAATGAACTGGTAAATTTTATACAAACAAAATCACTTTATGTAAACATGGACTACACTTGTTTACAGTGAGTTTGGAGGACTGTGAACTGAAGGGAGTGACAAGTTCCTTAAGACTGGCATTACAACCAGATAAATCCATGGCTCACTAGATTTATTGGGGTCCTTCCTCTCAAAGCTCGTAAGGGCTCAAATTTCAATGCCAATTGGCAAGGCTTTGGCAATGGAGGCAATGACATTACATACATGTAGGCCTGCTCAATTTGTACGTAGGGAATTTATTATCTGTTAATTATTTTGATTTAGATATAACTATACCATGGAGGTCGAACTACTATTTCTATCTCCGTGAACTAACCCTCTTGTCATGATGGGTAACAAAATGGCTATTGTATATATGGTGCTTTCCTTCTCAATTACTGGAATGAATCAAAGTTAGAAACTCCATTATGAACGATATTATAATGTGTGGGAAGATTTTTATGGGGCACCACAGCCTGCACCTGTGTAACTTAAGAGAGGCAGTTACCAGTGATTTTAACGTCTGGGCCAGTATACTTGTGAACTGACAAATCCAACAGTCTTGAGTTTTTCAATTGAATAAGATAACCTTGTGTAATAAATAGCTCTATAACGGAAAATTAGTGACAAAAATAGTGATTGTTCAAAGAAAAACAGATATATATAAACCTGTGTAGGAAGTTGTTTTCATTTTGATTCTGGTCTTGTCTGGTAACAACTTTGATCTACAAGCTCCACGGTCTTGCCTCGCCTTCCACCTATGGGACCCCGGTTCGAATCCCACCGAGGGCACTATGTGGATTGGGTTTTCAGTCCCTACTTGACTGCCTGGGTTTTTCCTGAAGTAGTTCTCTGGGTTTTTTCCTCCCACATCTAAAACTGAAATTTCTTTATTGTCGTCTCTCTTCTCTATTTGCTCTATGAGAGTTTAATATCCAAATCCAAAGTCCAGCCTTACAAACAAACCATCAAAAACTAAAATAGATTTTAACAGCAAATTTTTGCCTGTGTGATATAGGCCTACACATGGACCCCACAGTACGTAGGGCCTGTCGTACCAACATCAAACTCAACAAAGTACTCATCTATACCAGAATATAATAAGGGCCATGGTAGGAGATACGCACACTGCCTTCCAATGGTCGCATTGTGACCCTACTATTCACTCTCAGAGGTAACTGTTTGCACACATTGTGTTCAGATATAAAGGGAAGGTAAAAGCACTGGCTCGATTCCTTGTACACATTCACATAATAATAGTATCTAAAAG
The DNA here is from genome assembly GCF_902459465.1 of Asterias rubens. Classification (NCBI taxonomy): domain Eukaryota; kingdom Metazoa; phylum Echinodermata; class Asteroidea; order Forcipulatida; family Asteriidae; genus Asterias; species Asterias rubens. The sequence continues at coordinate 7,979,295 of NC_047080.1, read as the reverse complement.
CAGGTTAGTGGTGGAGATAGTATTGTGAAGCATGTGTCGTTATCAAGATACAGAGAAAATAGAATGATCGCAAGGGAGCAACTAAGCAAAGCCCCTTTCACACAACAGCAATAAAGCAGGGTTAATTTTAGCATGGTTGTGAAGTTTTAAAAGTTGCACTTCGTGTGAAAGGACAACCATGTTTGAATTATCCAAGGTCCCTAGTGAACATTTAAATTTGTTTTCTTTTTAATGGACGGAATAAATATGTTCTTTCAAACGAGATGCATTTGGTACAATTTTGCAACATGCTAAATTTAAGCAAGGGACCCACCCTTGTAAAATTAATGTCATGTGAAAAGGGCTATACTTAATTTCAGCATGGTTGCAAGATTTTACAAAATGTACCTCATGTGAAAGGACACCAATGTTTTAAACTGTCATAATGAATAGCAAATATGATAAGATTTCCCAAGGGACCTCAATAAATGGTCCTTTCACATGAAGTGCAATTTGTAAAATTTCACAACCATGTGCAGGGACCCCTGATAAATTGTTGCAATAAGCCCCTTTCACACGAGAGCAATTTAGCTAGGGTCCCTTGCTAAATTGTAGCATGGTTGTAAAATTTTACAAAATGTACCTCTTATGAAAGGACAACAATTTTGTGTCTACTGGCCAAGTTCTCATTTTTTGTATGCAAAATCTTGTCAAACATTGCTTCATTTTTCAACCAAGCTAAAATTAAGCAAGGGACCCCACAGTGAAATTGCTGTCGTACGAATGGCGCTTTACAAAAAAGGCTTTAGCTGAATGCAAAGATGGTACCAATAATGGTTACACACCTATATTCCGACATCCCTATGTTCCGACATCCCTATGTTCCGACAACTCGGCCTATATTCCGACATCCATATGTTCCGACACACCTATATTCGGACACCCCTATATTCCGATAATAACAAATAATCAAGTCCTACCCCCCCCCCCATTTACTCAGCCCTTCTTACTAAACCAAAGTTGCAGAAGATAACACTTTTCATATAAATTATACTCGCACCGTTTTTCTTGAAAAATTGCCAACACCAAAATGTTGGTGCAGGTTGTTGGAACATAGGGGTGTCGGAACATAGGGATGTCGGAATATAGAGCAGTCACCCCAATAATAGAGTTAAGTTGCTATGAACGCTTCATCTTATGCAAATTTTGACACTAAAGTCACTGGCTTTGGACCTTTAGTCCAGTATAAAGTTGAAGACCTGACATCTTGTTAATTCAGTGGGACTTCATCATCTCTGCGCCAAGAGGAGACCATAACGAAAACATACCAAGACCATACCAGCAGTAAGGTTTGCCATTATAGCTTGAAATGATGTTCATTCAGACCAAGGGAAAGCTTTATTATAAATGGGGTACTTTACTGAAACTAACACACATTTTCCAGTGCAGAAAATATGGAAAGTTTTGCTTGTGTAAGCCTAAATAGTAACCTAATGGTGTTATTATCTGAGAAATTTCTGGCGACCCAGTCTCTGTAGAATGTTGTTGCAGAAAGTGAGTGGGATTGGAATGCTACACTGTAAGAAAAGTCATGCTCATAGTATGTAGGCCTACAGTGTCATTGTAACATTGAAACGTCTATGTCTGTACTTGGTCCAACGAACCAAAACCAGGGGATGTAATAAAAACCAATTTGAAATGACAAGTGTAAACAAGTAGGATGATTCGAATACCTTGCAAGAGTTTGTCTGTATGATTTGGGGTTGTTCTTTATTTATTACACGCTATCCAACAGCAAAACGCCAATAACAGCATGGTGGTTGGGAAACGAGAAGAAATGTTCATTTTCAGATAACAGTATGAGAGGAAACCCCCCAATGGGGAAAACCCACGCAATCAGGTAGGGACTGAAAACATGTTCCACATAGTGTGCACCTGGGGGATTCAAACTTGGGTTATAGAGGTGGAAGGTGGAGAAAGAAACCACTATTTAACTAGACCAACCTTTTTAAGTAGAATGGAAGTCAGCCTTTCATAAAGATGTGGAGCAAACCCAAAAATGTAATGTAGTGTTCAGAGAATGTGTCCGTCTTTTTTAAAACAAAAACTTTTGTTAGATATTTCTACAGTGGAATCAACAGAAAAGTGGAATGAGAGTACTGACATTTTGGCAGGCATACTCACTGGTTATGTTGATCTGGGTTTTGTTGTTTTTTTTGCTGGGGAGGGGCTGCGGATTATCATGTGCTATCAGACTACAAGCATTATAATGCACAGTGATACTAAAGTGACATTGACCATCATACACACAAATTGATAAGCAATGCTATGGATTGTGTTAAGGAGTTTAAAAAAAAATGCAGATAGTACTACATGGCTGCCAATCTTTCTGATGAACAATTTTGACATCTCCCTAATTATGAAAACCTTTTCCCTATTATGGTGAATGTAGTTCTAACATTTCCCAGGGGTGATTATTGTACAAAAACTCCCTGATTGTCATACAAAATGCCCCTGATTGCAAGATGTGGTGCAGCTCTGGTTCTGGTAAGATCGTTAAAATCAGTTTTCTTGTTAACCTGAAAATATAGAATATCTTTATATATATGCCTGTCAGTTGTACCAATCTGCCAGTGTGCTTGAGACTGGGTTCTTTTCTGTATATATTTGTTGAATGTTGGTAGAAGCCTTCTAAACCTGTTGGTAATAGTATACACATCAGATGTTGAAACCATGGACCTCTATTTTATAGCTCCATGTTGAAACTAACCTTCTAGCTGGACATGTTTCTGAAATTTATAGCTGACGTACATTATGGACATGTAGCATGCACACCTAAATACTTGGAGACCATTTTCTAGTACCTATTTATGAACCATCTAAACCCCCATGGGTGCCCCCTCAAGGTCTGGGTTGGGTGAGTGATCGAACCCCATTTTCAGAAGGACACAACCCTTGGGATCTCTACAACACAAGGCTCATTGAAAGAGGTTATCAGTGAACTATTGTAAAGAGAAATTCCTGATGCAGCACAGAAAAATAACTGCAGACTGAAAGAAGTTTTGGTGTGGTTTTATTTCGCTCTGTTGGGTCCACATGATGTCTCAGGCCTGTGATTTCTCTGCTACATGTTCAGTAATTGTCAAAGACCAGTGTTCTCACTTGGTGTATCCCATCATAAGCATAAAATAACAAGCCTGTGAACATTTGGGCTCAATTGGTCATCGAAGTTGTGAGAAAATGATGAAAGAAAAACACCCCTGTTGGACGAATTTTTGTGCTTTCAGATAGGAATAAAAGAAGCTAGAAGTCTTTTAATATTTTAGTGAGAAATTACCGCTTTCTCAAAAACTATGCTACTTCAGAGGGAGTCGTTTCCCAAAATGTTTTATACTATCATCAGCTCTCCAATGCTTGTACCAAGTCAGTTTTTAAGTTCATATTTATTTTGAGTAATTACCAAACGTGTACCTTCCCTTTAAACAAAACATTTTGCGTTAGTATTGGCCATTTATTTTCATCTCAAATTGACATTATAACTTTGACAAAAACCATTTATTTATAAGCCACCACTACTCTATGAGATTTGTTAAAAATAACTTTTTGTGTGGTTGCAAAACATTTCCAAACTTTTCTGTCACATAACCTAACCACCATCTTAAAAAGTGACATAACTTTGCAAGTTTGAAGGCAGTGGACACTATTGGTAATTGTCAACGACTAGCTTTTACAGTTAGTGTATCTCAACATATGCATAAAATAACTAACCTGTGAAAATTTGAGCTCAATCGGTCATCAAAGTTGCGAGATAATAATGAAAGAAGAAAACACCCTTGCCACACAAAGTTGTGTGCGTTAGATGCTTGATTTTGAGACCTCAAGTTCTAAACCTGAGGTCTCGAAATCAAATTCGTGGAAAATTACTTCTTTCTCAAAAACTATGGCACTTCAGAGGGAGCGGTTTCTCACAATGTTTAATATCACCGACCTCTTCCCATTACTCGTTACCAAGTAAGGTTTTGTGCTAATAAATATTTTGAGTAATTACCAATAGTGTCCACTGCCTTTAACCTGCTTATCAAACCACGCAGCGTTCAGTTCGAGTAACATGAGGATTGACTTTGGTTAAGTCTATTCCACTCACTATAGTCACCGTCCCGAACTTGCTTATAGATGAACAATACAATACATTGGTTTAATAATATGGATGCATAATGTACATATCTACCAGCTCCATGGGGTGCTGGCCTTTCTGATGAGGGCACGCACCTGTTAGCCAGCACATCATAACCAAACCTGAGCTTACCTCAGGCTCAAGTCACTGACTTATAGGTATTATACAAGATCGGTAAATAGTTTCAGACAGTGTTCATGTTTTTTTGTGATCAACCAAATACCTTCATGAAGTCACAAACTTGTGAACAAATTCAGACTTAATCTGTTGTTTGAGTTGGGAGAAAATAGTAAAACCGTGTGCATTTAAAACATTATCCTTATTTTTGGTTGTAACAACCAAAATCAACCGACAATTAAAAAGTAGATTCCCAGATTCAGTTTTCTTGAATATGATTCGAATGTCCACCATTGTGGGAGTCAAAATGTACACAACGGTCTTGACTCCCAAAATGTTAAAAATGTGTGGAGGTGCGTTCAGCGTCATGCAAGGGGTCAATAGTAAACATTAACGAAAAAACTATAGTTTATAAGCAGTAGAGAAATGTAATTCATACACCACTGTCTTGAAGATTGGCAACCTAAACACCAGTTATGCAATTTTTACAAGTTTAAAGTACCTTAAAAAATACGCCTTTAAAGCCATTGGACACTTTCGGTAAACAGTATTGTCCAAAGGCCCACACTTCGTGTATCACAACTGATATAAAAAATAACAAACCTGTGAAAATTTAGGCTCAATCGGTTATCAGAGTCGGGAGAAAATAATGGGGAAAACCCACCATTGTTTCCACACATTTCGCCGTGTCATGACATGTGTTTAAAATAAATCCGTAATTCTCGACAACGAGAATTGATAATTGTTTTAATGTTTTCTCGAAAAGTGAAGCATTTCATGGAATAATATTTCAAGAGAAGTCTTTTACCATTACCTTCTGTAAACCCTGTAAGTTATTTGTAAATCTGTGAACTTTCATTTTTTTTTCTGAACTGAAAGTGTATAATGGCTTTAATACTAAAAACCAAGTTAGCCTTGACTGTCCAGGTGTCTAAACAGCCCTAGTCTCCACTGCTTGCTCCGATTCTAAAGAGTGAAATAAAAGCACAGAGGTCAGAAGTTGAAATATCAAGAGGGTGTTTCTGTGTTCCTTTGGGATATCCGGTATGTATGGATGCATTGTTGTTGAAATATGTTTTATTAAATTATCTGGGGTTGAACGGAAAAATTTACTAGAGCAGGATTTGAACCAACGACCTCCAGTTTAATGTGCCGGGGTGCTCTACCTACCAACTAATAGACTTGGAGGACTCTGGAAAGTACTGAGTATACAGTGCTATCACACATCGGTGTATTGGTAAAAACAAAAATTAATATTCTTTATCCCCGATGCAAATTTAACATTTTCTCTTATAACTAATACATGTAGATACTTGAGAAAAATCATTGTTAACATGAATGCTGTTTAAACTTGTTTATAATGTGTTTGATTATTATCATTTGATATTTTGATATTTTTGGAAATGATCGATAAAAATTTTGGCCCAAATCTCATGGTTTAGAAAAACTAACTAAGGATTAAAATGACAATACATTGAAGTCATCTTTTGAGTGTAGCTTTTTTATTGCAACAAAGTAGCTACAAAGCGAAGCTTACATAAATGACGAAATATGAGTGATGACAGAACAGGTCTTTCTGCAAATATGTCTGAATAGCTGTGCAAATAATTGTATTTTTTACAATAACAATCGGTTTACTCTCGTGTTAAAGGCAGTGGACACTATTGGTAATTACTCAAAATAATTATTAACCTTACTTGGTAACGAGTAATGGGGAGAGTTTGATAGTATAAAACATTGTGAGAAACGGCTCCCTCTGAAGTAGCGTAGTTTTGGTCAATAAGTAATTTTCCACTTGTTTGATTTCGAGACCTCAGATTTAGAATTTGAGGTCTCGAAATCAAGCATCTGAAAGCACACAACTTCTTGTGACAGGGGTGTTTTTTCTTTCATTATTATCTCGCAACTTCGACGACCAATTGAGCTCAAATTTTCACAGGTTTGTTATTTAATGCATATGCTGAGATACACCAAGTGAGAAGACTGGTCTTTGGCAATTACTAATAGTGTCCAGTGTCTTTAAGAGAAAAGCAATCAAACGGTTCAACAAAAACCAAAGGTATACTAAGCCTTTAAAACTTCTGTGAACTTTCACAGTCTTCAAACCGCTGGATTAGTTTAGTGGCTTAACATTACTCATTATTTCTGTATTCTCCTGAAAGATTGTTATCGTAAGCCTTCACACATTGTATCGTCACACCAGATTAAATTTGTGGCATTTCTACAAAAATCTTGAAACTATTTCCAGCGGGGATTGTATTTCATAAACTTTTTTTCTGAGGGAGAGTTCAAAAGGTAGTTTCCCTCCGGCAGAATTATGAAAGTGGAGTCAGATGCAGATGAATGAAAACCTTTGACTGTGCCAAGCTTTTTCAACTCTTAGGTCTTAGTCTGGGTTTAGTGTTTGGATTTGTAGTGACGGCTTATTTGGGGGTGGGGGGTTGGTGGAGCTAGGGTGGTGGTATGCATGAGATAGATTTCAAGTGAGTGATTGTGTATGTTGTGGATGCCAAGAGGGCTCGCTGGGATGTAGTTTAAACTCTGGAGAAAGTTGTCATGGTCTTATAGGAAAACATTATTACGGTACTTGAACTTTATCTTTTGTCAAGTAATAATCCACTAGGGAAAGTTTTTTTGTGTGTGCTGACAACGACAAATTTACTTGAGCGGGACTTGAACGTGCATCCTCTGGATTAACGTCGTCTGGATTAACGCGCTGGCAACTTGAGCTATCTAGCCGTATATGTTGGGGGTCTTCCTATTTTGTCAATTTCTTTGTTCAGGGGTGTCAGTCGGGTCAACAATAGATTCTTCGGTTCACGAAAACGCAAATATCATACCACGCATTTTTGGCACCGTACCAGCGCTGTGTGATTCACTGGATAAAGTTGTGAATTTTATTTGGTCCTTGTGAAAACACAAAATGGTAAAACAAGTGTCATGATATTAATTCGCGTCATTACAAAACAATGAATTACTTGTTAGGTCCTGAAACTTGTGAAAATGTGAACGGCAATGAGTAGGCCTATGTCAAGAATTTGTGAAAAAATTAATTTTTGACACATTCGAAGGTTTGTGAAAACGTGACGAAATGTACATACATTGTAGGCTAAACTACAATACACCGGTGTTCATGCAGCCATGACAACTGAACTTCCTCCCTGTCAAATTTTCTTGTTAAAAAAAAAAAATACCACACAACAATTACCAAAAATTATTTGGCCCAAGGCAATTCTCATTAAATTGCAAACACCAGCCAAGGCCATACATTGAAGACTCCATGGTTATAATCAGAGCCTTGTGATTTGTGAACTCTGAGTTTCGTGTTGGTGGCATGGTTTGATGGACACTGCTGTGGGTAGTAGTAGCCCAACCTGTGGTACTTTTTCAAGTGTTGAGTTGTGGGTTGATTAAAAAGCTTGTATAATTAATACCCCTAATTTGTACGGAAATTCCACAATGAGACATGCTGTTTTGATTTAATGAAAAGTTTGAAATGTTTAAAGGGGCTGTGTCATAATCAAAACAGGCTTATGGCTATGTACATGGAATTATGAACTATCACTTAGGTGTGTGGCCGCTCTCCATACGTGTGTTGATGATATGGAGGGATGGTGCACATGTGCAGTAATCTGGTGAGGGTTCATAAGGCCAAATAAAAAAAAATACCAGTTGATTGTCCGGATAAAAAAAAAAAAAACGGAGGATGAGGGTTACTATTTTACTATTTACTATATATTTTTTTTCAAGATGGCTGCTTAGTATTTCAAATCAAACAGGCCACCAATTCTTCAGTTTGAACCCATTGCAAACTTATTTGATACCTATTATACCTATTTGTTGCATGAGGACCTGTGTTATCACAGTGTATTAGTATTAACAGGGTCGGATTTGTAAAAAAGATTTGCTAGTATGTTTTATGAAACAGACGGTTACACTGAATAGGCTTTGACATGTAGATGTAGATGTAGATGTATACATGTTTGAGAGCATCACGTTATATTCAGAAAAAGCTCCTAGGCCAGTCCTTTTGAAAAGATGGAGTAAAAAAATAAAAAAAAGTTCCCCCCCCCCCACAAAAATCTAAAAATAACAAATAGTAAAAAAAAGATGCGGCCCCCCCAAAAAAGGATGTGGGTGGGGACGATCAACTGGTATTTTTGTTATTTGGCCTAACTCCATGTACAGCAACATGCCTGTTTGATCATGACAACACAGCCCCTTTAACAAAACCCAAGCTTGTGTCAAAATTGCTAGAAAATGTAAACTGGTTTATTGAACATTTTATAACTTAGAGAAACTGAGTTTCAAGAAATTGTAAACTGTCACAATGTTTCAAACCTTGAAGTTTTTTATCAAACTTTAGTAACAGACATGTATGTTTTTAACTTGATTTGTTGTTGCAAAAATGCCAGAAGCGAACATAAAATAACATAATTAGAAAATAGCACAATGAAGGAAGGAAGCTTGTTCCTAAAAACTGTATTTTTTGCATTTAATGGTGCAAATGCATGTAAGTTTCATCAGAGGCAGGAAATCCTAAATCCATTGGTTGTATCCTAGCATTGGACCATGTCCAAGATAAATTGACAAAAAGTACAGTATTCAACTTTTATGACTGCCATGTGTATAGTTCTGAACCACATAATTCCCTGATGCAAGCCACAAAGCCATTCATAAACTGTCAAATAGGTTCTTGTGGTGGACAACTTCAAAACTGTCAACCTTGCTTCCACTAAAGATGTCTGCACTTTTTCAGATTTCTACAGATTTGGTTATCCTCAACTGGCAGGTTGTCTACCATACTAGGGTTCTTGTCAACCAATTCTAATTTTGTATTATTAAAAGAAAATGTAAAAGTCTCACAGGCTCATGAAATTTGCCAAAATCTATATTTCTTTTCAATTTTGGGTTTAAGGTTTAGCCATTAAAAGTTTGAGTATACCAGTCACGCTACACCTCGAATAAAGCCCCCCCCCACACCCCCCCCCCCAAAAAAAAATTAGGGTTGGCTCTATCTAATCTAAATATGAACTCACAGAAGCCCAATTCTACATTCTTAAAATTTGTAATATTTTGTCTGTTAGATTTTCTTTGTTTGTGAAATTGTAAGAATATACATGTATGACCATGTATTGTAAGCCTAGTTTGTAGGCCTATAATAAAATCATTTGGAAAAACAGGTACATTTTGTGAACAAAACCCAAATAAATGTTGTCCAAACCACTTGACTGCAAGCCTTTTTTTTGAGTTTTTTTCTCACATATACATGTAGCCTATATTTACATGTAGGGCCCTACATAATAGACAAATAAAATCTGTTTCCAAAACTTCAATATAAACTTTGTAATCTTTTCAGAGAAACTTTGTAATCTTTTGTCTGTTAGATTTTCTTTGTTTGTGAAATTGTGAGAATATATTAGGACCATGTATTGTAAGAAATTTGTGTGTGACCATGTTTTGTTGATAGATGTTTTGAAATTTGATACAAAATAATCCAGAACTGACAAGTGCGCTACATCATGGCCTACTTTACAACATTCTCATGGCATAATTGCTTTGTCCTCCAATAGGACAGCCAGCTGCAAGTCTTGTGTGTTGATTAATGGGCTTTAAAGAAACGTCTCTTTCTGAAGTAACGTAGTGTTTGAGAAAGAAGTAATTTTGATTGAATTAGATTTCGAATCCTCAGAATTAGATTTTGAGGTCTCAAACTTCGTTTGACAAGGTTTTATTTTCGTGCATACATGTATCTTGCAACCAAGTGAGTTCAAATTTTCACAGGTTTGTTATTTTATGCATATGTTGAGATACACCAAGTGAGAAGACTGGTCTTTGACAATTACCAATGGTGTCTAGTCTCTTTAATACAAAATGTTTGCTGGCAAGATGTTGTAAGATGACAAACTAATCATACACCTACGTGAGGTATTTGTCATAGTGAGAGTTGGTAATGGAATGATGTAGTACGTGACTACACTGTCAAGCCGAGTCATTTGTTTCAGTTTCTCTATGCGGTTTGTACTTGTCTACTAGAACTCAATCCCTAATGAGTAGTAGCTTCAGTCAAAACAGAGAAATAATACTACTCAGTTCTTATACAGTAATTGTGCTATTCACATCCTTTGCATGGTGTCTCACTATTTTCTCCCGACTGACTCATGAACACTATGAATTTTAAAGCCCAAGTTTGTTCTGTTACTTCGTGAATGGTTAGTAGTTTCAGTCAAAACATAGTACTCATAGTACTCGGTTCATATGCTTTTCACATCTAAAGGGCATCCAAAAGCATTGATTTTTACAGATATGCAGAGCTATTTGTTGGATTATATAAGACCCATTTTACAAGTATACACTGTACATGTATCACCTTGTAACGTTATACAAGGTGCTGTGGACGGTAGTGCAAACTTAAAATGCGGCCAACCATGCCAGAAACACTTGGGCAAACCCCTTCTCTTAACAATAAGTGTACTGGGTTCTTTTCTGTCCATTACACAATACATAGGACCAACGTAGCTTGAGTCAGACCCGTTTGACCACTTAGCCACGACTTGCCATGCACCCAAGAAATAGGTTTTCCTTTTAGGGCTTTCCTCATGCACAAGCTAGCCTATCTGTCCAATATGTGTGAATTGAAGGCCGTTATTGTAAATTGTGTAAGGTACGAGCAAATTGTGTCTGATACTTTAGGCAAAAACAATTTTTTTCAATTTTGATCTGCTTTTTAATTTTTTTATTTCTTTAAATATAAGATTTAACATCTTATTCTCAAAATTACAAAAAGAAAAAGATTTGAAATGGGCCAGACCTTACAAAACCTTACACAAACATCAATATTGGGAAGTTAGTTTCATCCTAAAACATCCAATGATGTCACATTCCAAATATATGGGTTTGTACATTTTTGTGCATGAAAACTTTTGGGCCTGAATTAGCAGCACTAGTCTTGAGTTTGGTGATATTCAATCAAAAAGGCATTGAATTTGACCTTTTGACGGATGCAATAACTCTTCTTAGTCTTTGGACTGTACAGACCCATTTGTTATTGATATCCAATGACGCCAAGTTTCAAATTTCACTCTAAAGGGGAACCCGTTAAATAACATTTTACACTGTTTTATTGTGACATTTAGAGAATCTGGCCTCAAAATAACCCAGGGCACCCACAGCAATTGCCGTGGTGCCTTGTGCTTTTGCTGCGGTGCCCTTTTCAAAGTCCCATTACAATTTCCTCATAGAATGCCCCTAACAATACCAGAGGTAAATCGCTGTGGCCCTTCAAGAGTGAAGTTCAAGGCATGGAGAATTGTACTTTTCCCCAATTTCGTATAGATTTGATCTATTGCAAAATGAGTAAGACTTTTTAAACTGGGGGGGGGGGCACTTCTGGACCCAAATTTGTGTAGTGTGGCTGAGGCACGCTGAATTGAATCAAGGTTTTCGGAATGTTTTATGAAGCGATTTTGGTTCAATTCCTTGGTCTATTTCTGACAGATCTCCAATGTGTTCACTTCTCAGGACTTTGACATCTTCTGGTTCGTTACCATGATGTAGATTGAGAGGTCATAGGTCAAGTACAAGGTCAGAGGTCAAGTGGGCTCTGCACCATGCCTGTCAGTCCAAAGTGAGGTGACATTTCTCAATGTCAAATAAGTTGCTTTGGTAACAGGCCCAAAGAGAAAAGAGAAAACAAGTGTAACGGGCCCAAAGAGAAAACAAGTGTACTGGGATTTTTCTGTCACAGCTCCCACAATATTTACAAAATTCTTCAGTGTCAAATTTGTCTCTGTCAAGTGCATATTTTGTAATAGTAAATTTATATGTTTGTGGGACTAGGTCGCTGTGTTGCATCAGTGATAGGACATGTGAAAATTGCCTTTATTTTTTAGTGAAAATAGTTACCAGTATTAACTGACTTTTTGTTTTGAAATAATTTGAGTGTAAATACCTTTGTTGATGCAGTTTTAAGGAAACTTTCTAATTTTCACTTTTAGTTATTAACTAATGAATTAATGGGATACAAGTTAGTTACTTTACTTTTTTCCTAATTTTGCCAATAGGGCTGGATAGCTCAGTTGCTAGAGCGCCAGTGCGTTAATCCTTAGTTCGTTGGTTTAAATCCTGCCCTAATAAATTTGTCTTTACCCAAATCATTTAAAATTTAATTTTTCCGATCTGAGGAACAAATTTAAAATTTCCCTGTTTGAGTTGAAAACAATTTTAAATATCTCCCTGATTGCTGCTCAAAAACTCTCTGATTACAAGATTTAAATATTGTCAGCTCTGGATAGATGTAAGTGGGTAACACAAGGATAAGTAGGGTTTGAAACTTTGCATGGTGGAAATACGATACGGAAAGGTTTGCGGTAACACCATGTAATGACTACCTCTAAATGAGCTGGGTTGGTTCTGAAAAGAACTGTTGGTTTCCACTCGACATTTCGATCAGTATGCTCTGATCATCTTCTGGAGAAAGACGAGGATAACAAATCAGTCTCCTGCTGATGACTAGAGCAAGCTAGTCGAAACGTTGAGACCAAACCCAAGAACTGACTCCGCGATAGTACAGTTAATTACGATCCTACAAGCTAAAGTAGTAGTCCCAGCCATATTCTATACCATCCGCCCAGGTAGTAGTTAAAAAGCAGGACAGTTCTTTTCAGAACTGAGAAGTCTCCCGAACATCCGAACAATCTACTCCGCGGTAGTAGAATAAAGCAAGACAGTTCTCTAAGCACAAACTCTACCTGGCAAGTTGATACACACATGGTGTTACCGCAAACCAAATATATATTGATACCTCACCATGCAATGCTTCAAATCAGACAGCAAATCAAAATCAAATACGAATCACTTTATAGCATTTCCTGTGAAACATGCCTGTTAGTTTTCCTAAGAGGTGTACAATCCATGGAGTGTTGTTTGGGGTCACAGCATATATAGGAAATCCAGTGGCTATGGAGGCCTTGATCGTTTCCTCTTGTGGTGTACCAGTTAGTAATTATATGGGGTAAGGTAGGCTAGTTCCCTCACCAGGTAGTGGTGGCTTTTCAGTACACATGTCAAAGATTTCTGTTATTATGCATAGATTTAAAGGCAGTGGATACTATTGGTAATTACTCACTCAAAATAGTTATTAGCATAAAACCTTACTTGGTATCGAGTAACAGAGAGAGGTTGATAGTATAAAACATTGTGACAAACGGCTCTCTCTGAAGTGAAAGTGGTTTCCACGAATTTGATTTCAAGACCTCAAGTTTAGAATTTGAGGTCTCGAAATCAAGCATCTGAAAGCACACAACTCCGTGTGACAAGGGTATTTTTTCTTTCATTATTATTTCGCAACTTCGACGACCCATTGAGCTCAAATTTTCACAGGTTTGTTATTTTATGCATATGTTGAGATGCACCAAGTGAGACGACTGGTCTTTGACAATTACCAATAGTGTCCACTGTCTTTAATAGATGTAAATTTGCAGGGGATACAGAATATTAAATTTGGTTTTACCCATATTACATCGACTGCGCAGTCGAAGAATTGACTTTTTAGTATACGTGTATGCGTGCACAAATTTGTCAGTGGTGGTTGTGGCTAGAGATTCTGTGATACTTGAGTCTGTTCCATTATAAATATAGAGTTCATTTTAAAGAAGTATTTTTCATTCAAATAAAAGAGAAAAAGACGGCTTGGCACAATTTTTGGGTTCAAATCCTCCTGTGGCAAAATTTTCTTTGTTCAACCCCAAATTATTTAAAAAGAAATATTGAAACATTTTATCAGATCTTTTGTTGTCTTTACATGGTCAAGTTACGGTTTTATTGCATTAACGAAAAGAAAAAAAAAGAAGAAGAAATATTCATGAAATTCTAAAAACTAATCTCATGGATCAGAACGAAAAAGTTTAAGAATTCCCGGCGTCAAGTGGTTTAAGATTTGTTTTATCAAGTTGAAGTTCAGGTTTTTTGATAAATTGTAAGCGATCTGCGTTTTTATCTAGACCTACACACTGTACTTTGTGTATCTCAGCAGTAGGTCCACTGCCCATGTGTTACTATTTGTGTCCCTATAGGGTCACTCTGTCATCAGACCCATTGGTCAAGGTGGTCTTGTGGTCAGTCAGTCTGGCCAGCTGTATTGTTGGCTTGATAGCCCCCAGGGAATCACCACCAAGTCTGTCAGGACATAGAGCTTTGGTCAGGATGATGATGGTGGCAGGCATGGAGTGCGTTTTGGCAACCCCAACCAGAAACATTGGTGATCGGTTGAGCGTTTTCGCGTGTATGGTTGTGCGCGGTGACGGTGCTGTTCAGACCAACCGGTAACCGACTTGTGGACCTGGTTGGGCTTTGGTTGGGGTCGCCAAAACACACTCCTGATATTCTTCCTACTTTATGTCTTTATTCTGTTTTCCAATAAGCCATTTGTGTGTTAGATTTGAATATTGTCTGGTACCATGACGTGCCTAATTACAAGTTACCACTTAAGATTGAATTCATCAGACTATAGAGACAGTTGCTATGTCACATGATTCAGGCGAGCTTTTGCGTAGTTACGAAAGAGACGGTGAACACCCATACACAATGCTGAATGGATGTGTATGGCACAATGGTACGAAAGCCTAATACATGTACACAGATTATTAATCAGTAGAGAATTTTATGAATTGTTTATGAAAAAAATAAAATTAGGTGTCACAAACTGCCCCCAAACCATAAGGATGGTATAGGAAATGCCTTTGAGAAAAACTGTGCTAGAGTTAAAACATAATGCCATTAAAAAAAAACCTGTAACGGTTATTTTTCATCTGTACGTATGTTGAGGTGGCCTCAGGTCGACCTCGCGTCAACAAAAAACAGTCGGCGACTGACTTTTCAGGATCACACTGCACCTGAGCGTAACTGCGATGAATTTAAGACAATCAGAAGCAGTCGCAAGAGTAGAACAATTTAAACTTGTACGTCGGGATCCCGACGGTTGGGAACCAATCGCAGGCGCACGATTTCTCAGTTTTTGTGACCTGAGCATATTTTGTCTGTGCATTGCTGACTGTTTGTTGTGGGCCCAAGAAAAAGCGTAGGTCGACCTGAGGTCGGCTTAAAGTGGATGATAGTCAAGTTTATACCAGTCTCAATCATTAACAGGAATACTTTCCATCTTGGATACTTTCAAACACAAGTTGATTTGTTTTTTACTGTTTTGACCGGTTATCAGACAGTTACATTTTCATCTTTACTGGCTGTTTTCTACACAAAAAAGTATCTTCCTTCAAGACACAACATAAAGAGTACAGTGGTCTCCTTTGCATTCCTTAAATGGTTTGATACCTTCTGTACATCATATTTTTACTGCAGAAGTTTCAGCTTCATTATTTGCCTGATTTTGTTTTACTCATTTTGCAAAAACTGCAGCACCTCAGCAAGATATGTTTTAAGGGAAGATTTCTATCATCAATTATCTTTTAATTGTGGAGAGTTTCATGTTAATCTGTGGACTTTTGCGTGTTTGTGTTGTACCAAAAGCACCCAAACCCTTGATTTCCATGGCAGTCCTTAATCCATGGCATGTCCACACCACCATGGATTAAAGAGGTGAGAAGGTCCTTCTTGCACTGTGTACCCAAGGGGCAAGTGCAAGCATACCATCACACCAGGCCTGTGGTCTTACAACCATGAGCTTGATGAATGAGAGACCAAGGAATTGAGTTGGCAATAGTTTACGCCAAGAGGGGGCTATGACTTCATCTGTTAGATCAACTTGGTTTAACATTGAGGGTTAACTTAGGACTTGTTAACCATTGGAGGATAGAAGTTGATTAATGTATATGATGTATGATAACCTTTTCAAAGGTATTAAAGCCAAGTCACACTGCAGCGATAATGAAAACGATATTGTTCACGACGCAAAGAGAACGCATTCTATTGGTTGAATTGCTCCACGCAGAATACGCCCACGCTTATTCAACCAATCAAGGGCGTGCATTTTTATCGTTCTCGTTTTCGTTCTCAATATTTGGACCTGTGTGACCGGGTCTTTAATGGCCCACTCTGTAAAAGTTAGTTACGCAATGCTTTTACAGAATGGGCTCTTCCATGTTGGAAAGGGAAAGTTTTTAAAATAAAAAACATTTAAAGCCCTCCACCATCAAAGATGTCTAAACTTTCAAAAACAGGAAGGTTGATTTGATCAATAAAGATGAAAAACACCTTTTTTTGTGGTAAAGTTTATTGTTGTTGTTTGGTGCAATCTATTCTGTGCAATGTTACAAAAATATATTTTTGCCTCTGGCATCGTATTCAGTTGAGGAATCTTATTATGCAAAGTGAGTTTATCTTCAGATTGCAATAACTGATCCATTAAGCTCCGCCCACGGCGCACATGTGAGCAAGAACACGTGCGCCTCTCCAATGCAATTCTGCACAACTCTGCCGCGCGCCGCATACGCGCACGCATGTCGGACCTATTTGTCGGACTTTTGGTTGCGATACGGGTTGTGATTGGTCAATACGTAAGTGGGCGGGGCTTACTGGATCGGTGTATTAGATGTACTGTCCTTTTGAACTCCAGTCTAAATGTATTTATAAATATTTGTCTCTTCTACAGGTAAGGCATTTTCCATTACATACATTCGGCTAAAGTTCTACTCTGCACGCCCAGAGAGCTTTGCGATCTACAAGCGCACAATGCAGGATGGTCCCTGGATCCCATACCAGTACTACAGTGGCTCCTGTCAACAGACATACAAGGTACCAGTCTCAACGTTTGCACCTGTATCGGAAGAGACGAGGGCGCTGTGCTCAGATGATTTCAGCGATATCTCTCCACTGACTGGTGGAAATATAGCCTTTGGAACCCTCGAGGGTAGACCAAGCGCATACAGTTTTGATGATAGTGAGGTTTTACAGGTAAGCTTAGTCATTCTTTTTGTTGACTGATCAGTGAACTTTAGAGACCTTATGTATTGGTATCCCCCACCCCCCAGGTTCTACTTGTCGACTAATAAGGACCAAAGGACCATCCCATGCACCAAAGAACACTCCTGTGGGAACACGCTTGCAATCTATTGGACTGCTGCACCGCATCCTCGTGCCGAATTATGGGAGCAATCCTACCCAAGTAAATTCGGTCATTAGTATTTTGAATGTTCCGACAGACATTATGTCAGTCCAATGGGACGGTCAAGAAGCATGCGCTGGAATACGGATTTGATCCAATTAGAATGCTTTACTGTTCCTACTTTTGTGGTTCTCCCAAAGTCTTTATATAGGGTGCGTTCGTTTAGCTTCCCTGGGTCGACCCCGGTGTGTGGCGTTTTTTTTCTTCCAGGATGAACGTGGGTAATTATCTGCACACGTTCGTCCTGGGAAAAAAATGTCCCCTGACATCATGGTGAAACAAAATCTTCTGCCTGCCGGTATGCGCACATTTCGTGTTTTGCGTCAGTTTGGATCAGGAATGGGTTCACCGGTCAGATCGTCTTTAAATTACAGTTAGCCGATCTGTGTCGTCACTCCTTCACCACAATGCATGCAAAGCACCAGTAGACATCACACTGACATCACAACTGATTGATGAATATTCATTTTCCATCTCATTATCAGGAATGGGTCACCGCAACAGACATCCTGGTCATGCTAACCAGATTGAACACATTTGGTGATGAGGTATTCGAGGTACCAGACGTACTGCGCTCCTACTACTACGCTATCTCAGACTTCTCCATCGGTGGCAGGTAAGTTCAGTCTCAGTCTGAAACCCTATGTACACACAATGACAGGCAGATCCCCTTTGCATTGAAGTACCTAACTTTAATTCTTATGAGACCATTCATGTGTAATCATCACCATACAACCAGCCATGGTTAACATTGCTCATTTTTTTAGAACAAATATTAAAATTGACGAGAAACCAATACGAGAAAGTGTTCTGAAAAAGTGTCTGAAAACAATAGTTTAAAACAGAAATTTGGTTTTGTTTTAGAAACATACATGTAGAGTCTACGTTAACATGGACAAATTGGGATGTCAACTCAGGGTATGACCTTTTTGGTTGAGTGGGAGTTGGTCAGATCTTAAAGCCGATTGGGCATCCCAAAGTGATCATTATTTTTTTGTACAGGTATGCAGAGCTACGTTTGGAATTATAAGATCCATTTCAAATGATTTGGGCTTTTGGTATCTCATTAATAGACAATGTTGTTGTACTTCCAATACTAATGTCATATTCCCAGTGTTCACTAACAGCAATATACACTGAATCTCAACGTACCAAAATAACTGCCAGACTTTTTTGTCCTCCCAGCCTCTACATGGTAACATTGATTTGAATGACTGGAAAAAAACCCAAAATAAAATGGCTTCACTTTGAAAAAGATGAAATTAAGATCCAGTTTGAGTCAACCACAAAAGGTACCGGACTACTTTGTCCTCCCAACCTCTATATGGTAGCATTGATTTGAATGAAGGGGAAAAAACAAAATAAAATGGCTTCACTTTGAAAAAGATCAAATTAAGATCCAGTTTGAGTCAACCAAAAAAGTTACTGGACTACTTTGTACTCCCAGCCTCTATATGGTAATATATATATGGTAATATCGATTTGAATGAAGGGAAAAACAAAATAAAATGGCTTCACCATGAAAAACATCCAATTGAGAATTATTTCCGAGAATATAGTTTGAGCTGTTGCAAACTGACCTGTAGTATAAATGCAAAAAATAGTTAATAATGGCCCGACGTTTTCGAGCCTAGCAGAGTCTTTCTCGAAGGCTGAGTTTTATTTCTGCGTTACCTGGCAGGTGTAAATGCAACGGCCATGCCAGTGAGTGCATCAACAGCACCAATAGAGACAGTGGCGTGCGCTTGGTGTGTCGCTGTGAGCATTTCACCGCTGGTGTAGACTGCAATGAGTGTTTACCATTCTACAATGATGCGCCATGGAAACCTGCCACCTCATTAGAGGTCAATGAATGTCAAGGTAGGTCAAGTTCATTTTAAGAACTGAAAGCCAACTTTCAATTTTGTTTACAATGTTGTTGTTTTTTTTGGATGCACATAATCGCTGAAAAGATTCTGGGTCTGATTTGTGGTAGATTTTTTTATTTTTTATTTTTTTTATTTATAGTTTCCAGAAAGTAATAGGCTTTCTGATGTGTTGAATGCCAGTGATAAGTGGTCATGATGGTAGTTAATTAAAAAAACTGAAAATGAGTTCTTGTCGATATCTCTCTTTGGAGCGGGTAATTGCTCACAGGGCGGAGTTGTAACCCATGGAACAAATTCACAAATTGTAAAGTACATTGAATTTGTTCTTGGTGAACATTATTAAGATATACTCATTTTTAGAAAGAAACATGTGAATTCAAACCTAAACCTCTATAGATGTGCACATGCATAGATAAACCAGCTAGAATTTTTTTTTGTACCAATAGGCTTACATTATTTTTTAGTTGTTGCAAAGTAAGTCACATGGTTCCTGCCATTTTCAATCTGCTGCTGTTCAGTTTTCAAACAGACCGAAACATCAGAACAATTTAAACGTGGCTCAATTTGTACAATTTTTTAATTCAAATTATAAACCACAAGGGAAATTGTTTAATTCAAGACAGTGCATGTAAATTTAAGTGCCAATTTAAATGTCAACTGAATTATTTTAACTTCAAAATTATGATTGAAGTCACAAACCTCTTTAGTTGTTAATGAGCATAGAGGACGATTTGCCTTATCTATTAGGGACCCTTCACTTCTGTTTATCCATCACCGTACGCCCAGAGACATTGCTAATCTTAGAGATTTTTGGCTTGGTTTTACTTGGGAAAACATGTTTGCAAAAATTATATGAAGCGGAAACACATGGTTTAGTTTTAGATGTTATCATGGGAAAATTTGAAAATGCGGTCCGATACTTAATCTTTGATCCTCTGCTTTGAGTGTAAAGAGGTCAAATTCTGCGGCCGTTAAGGGCCGCTTTGGACATATTGGTACAAGCTGTTTGCAGCCCCTTTAACTTCACTGAGTAAACTAAAGCCAACCACATATGATGATGGTGTCATAAACGACACATAAAATGCATTTTGATTGCGCTACATGTACTTCACTGTGTTAACAAACCAGTAAAGTAAATCAAACGCAACCTTGAAGGCTTTACATTTATCGACCTCATAAATATCCTGGCAAGACATTAAAGGAACACGTTGCCTTGGCTCAGTCGAGTTGGTCTTTGAAAAGCGTTTGTAACTGATTGTTATAAAATGCATATGATTAGAAAGATATTTTAATAGTAGAATATAATGATCCACACAAGTATCACTTGAAATTGCGTGGTTTCCCTTTTACCTCGTTGATTAACACGGTCGGCCATTTAGGGGAGTCAAATTTTTGACTCCCATAAATGGCCGACCGTGTTAGTTTGCAAAGTAAAAGGAAAACCACGCAATTCCGAGGCAAATTTGTGTGGATTATTGTATTCTACTTTTACAACATCTTTCTAACCATATGCATTATGTAACAAACCGTTACAAACGCTTTTCAAAGACCAACTCGACCAATCCAAGGCAACGTGTTCCTTTAATATTGACCCAGAAATCCAACCTTAAACCATAACTGGGCTGTCGGTGTTTATTCCCAACAAAGATGTAAAAACAAAAAACTGAGTTTATTTTACAACTAAGGCGGTTTGACATGTCTTCTTTGGTTCATTTGATAGCAGCAATTGGAGTCTGTTCATTTATTTTACCTAATAAATTACGATCCTGCAACATTTGCCAGGGCGCGTATTTGGGTAACAAATCCACCAGACAGCAGGGACTTGTACATGTATGTAGCTCGGCATTTTCACTGGACCCGAATTTTTTCTGTAAGACCAACAGCAAAATGAGAAAAGGGTACACTGAACTGTTTTTATTTGAACAAACACTGAGAGAAAATGATTTGTGTAGCCTAAAACACCCAATCCAAAGGCAATGTTCCCATACCTACATTGTATATGGAACATTAAGCAAAAAGATGACTATTTCTTTTCCATAAATATAATTCTCTGAGTGAAGACTGATTGTTCATCAATTCCTTCTTGACTGAATAAATGACAACGGATTGGGTAGCATTCCTGTAGGCAGACGAATGTCAAGCAGCTAGCACGCCAGGTCATGACTTGTTTGGTATGCAACATAGATCTTATAAACATCAGCGTGCTAAACGGGGACAACACTCCAAATAAACCGTCAATTAATTTTCTGTCAAGATCTGGCAACCCTTAAAACCATAAAAGAGGTAAACTTAAACATGTTTTTGGCCGATTCTGGGCGTGTGTTTTTTTTATGAGGAGGCATCTAACTATCGTCAGTAAATGCCTCGTTGAAGTAAATCAGTTCCCTCCATTTTGCGCCATGGGAGAAATATTCCAAAATGCCCTACCTGGGCTGTTGACATCATTTGAAAGGTTTAAGATTACATTTTGATGGTCAAAATCTGTCTAATTTAATTCAAGAGTAATATCTCACGGGCTCGTGTTACTTTCAAAATCTAAGGTAGCACCACCTAAATTGTGAAATTGAAAAAGGGGTTCCAAGTTTCTTGGAGTGGTAGGGTTTCCTGGACATTAGGAAATAATGAATTAAATTTCAAGCATGCCAGATGGAGCACATTCGTATAAATGTTCATGTTGTTTTTATACTATTTAGTTTCAACATGAAAAAGTGTTCAAAATTAGGCTTGATTTTATCCCAAATCATCTGGAAATTCCACCTTGAAATTGATACAATCTAAAAATAACTCCCACATTGTTTCAAAGGTTGGCACAGATACTGCCCTCTAGTGGTGTGGATTACTTTTTCCCAACTGAAAAAAGTGCTCTGTCCAGAAACTTGTATGCTGACCTCTGTTGGTGAATAAGTGACTTAAAAAGTTTGTTTGGTATAAATAGGTGCTGCCCTCTTGTGTTTTGGAATCGTATGAAGGGTGCACCATAGAAACAGTCCCTTTACCAAGCAATGCTAAATACACCCAAATATTGTTTTATTTTGTGTATTTAACACTTACAGATAGGGGCATACTTTGGTAATGACCCTTACATAGTTGTGTGAATTCGGTCAGCAAGCTAATTTTTTACAAAGATAGTAATGATTGATAGTAAGCATCATGTTTAGTGTTAAAGCCATTGGACACTTTCGGTAAACAGTATTGTCCGAGGCCCACACTCCCTGTATCACAACTTGCATATAAAATAACAAACCTGTGAAAATTTAGGCTCAATTGGTCATCGGAGTCGGGAGAAAATAACTGGAAAACCCACCCTTGTTTCCGCACGTTTCGCCGTGTCATGACATGTGTTTTGAATAAATCCGTAATTCTCGACATCAAGAATTGATAATCGTTGTAATGTTTTCTCAAAAAGGTAATGCATTTCATGGAATAATATTTCAAGAGAAGTCTTTCACCATTACCTTCTGTAAACCCTGCAAGTTATTTGTAAATCTGTGAACTTTTTTTTGTTTTTCTGTTCCGAAAGTTTATAATGGTTTTAAATTACTTACATTTGTATCTGAGAACTGCTGAATGCAGAATTGAACTAGCGGTAACTTGAGGTTGAACTTGGTACCTAGGATAATCTTGGAAAACCTTATAACAAATTTGAGGCTTACCTGGGATTGCCACTTTGGGTTCGCATTCTTGCTGTACAGTCCATGTTATGTCCCAAGATCTCACTAAACCCATCTATGAACTTTTCTACAAAACAAATTTGGAAAATAACAAATACAGCAACAACAACAACAAATCCAGAAACAAACAAACAAACAAACAAACAAACAAACAAACAAACAAACAAACAAACAAACAAACAACCCAACAGTTAAATAAACAAAGAATGGAAGGCCTTGCGCATAAGCTTTTTGAAAAGTAGCAAACTGGGCAAGTAAACTGTGCATTTCACTTGCCCTTGGGAACTTTTATGAGCCAAGATTATGAATTGTAATGCGGAACCATTAGGTAGTGACCACCACCGTGGTTTCTTAGTCTTAGACATTTTTTTTATATTCACATCTAAAAGAAAAAAATGTGAACATTTCAAACAGATCTGTATTGTGAACCCGTTTTGGTTACCCACAGGGCAAGTTGAGAAATGGTGTTTACTAGCTCACAAGTTTTTACCATTATGAGACAATGACATGTACGTATTCCGCAGCCGATTTCACAAAACGTAGGATGTTCGAGTTAAGACGAGTAATTCGCCCCAACCTAGGATGGAATCAATGCGTCCCAACGTCTATGGATACTGAACTTAACTCGTCCTAAGTCCTGATAGATTAATCCTAAGATAGGACGAGTTTTGTGAAACTGAGTTGTTGGCCACACCTACAGCCCCTCTAAACACGTTTTGTTATTTCCCTTCAGATTCATGTACATTTTGTTGCCCTTGTAGATTTACAGCAGTCACTGTTATTACACTTTTTAATCAATTTATACAAGGTACGGCTAGGAATCCCTAAGAATAACATTCTCTGTTTCAATGACCATTTATCATGTTGGAGTACTGCGTTGACAGCTCATTGACTGTGTAGCCGCCGACTAGCCATTTATTACACAAGCTGTCACCGTGTTATTTTATTAAGAATTCCCAAGCAAAGGGCAAGAAGTTCAGGCTATGGAATTAACATCACTTGAATGGGGGAGGGTGTGTGTGTTTATAATAATAAAATAATAATAGTGGCCTCCTATATAGTGCTCAAATTCGTCACTCCACTCCAGCAATCGTCTTCTTTTTTAGCAAGGTATGCTGAGCTACAATTTTGAAGTTTGAAACATTTTTCCTTTAGGCCGATTGTACATATCTATAATGGTTAACAAGGTGCTGCGGCGCAATATGCAGCCAATCAAACCAGGAACACCTTCTCTTTACGATAAGTGCACTGGGTGTTTTGCACAACACATGACACCTAATGGCTTGTTGAAGTTCCATCCAGAGGACACAGCAATAAATAGCCCTTAATAAAAAACGCCATGAAATTTCTGGGGAGTTTTAACACCATCGCCACCCAATGTTCTTTTCACACTCAATGCATTTTTCCTGGGGAAATTCAAGCATGGCAAGGGGAACTAGAGAACTACTCCCTGGTATTGCCTTTTCCCAGGAGTTTGCCAGGGTAAGCTTTCCAGATGTGAAAAGGTTTTCCATGAAACTTGTTTAGTGTGAAGGGGCCTATGTGTGTTCAATTTACGTTCAGTTTTAGAATTCCTAAAAGAGTATGACAATAATGTGCAGTTCATGGCATGACTTATTACTTACTGATTGAAATATTTGTGGTTCATTGGACAAGACAAAAGCGTGGCCCGTTCCTGGAGAATTATTGTTAATGGGTCATTATGTGGTTGATAATCATACAAAAATAGATCATTGGAATCTTGAAGATCCCGTATTTTGATGAACTTTGTAAGGGGTTGTTACACTATTAGTTCTTACCAGAGAGATTTCATGTGTATGGTGTTACCGCAAACCTTATTAAAAAATTCATGCTCATGACAAACCTCAAAAGAACTTTTTCTGCTCAAAGGAACACGTTGCCTTGGATTGGTCGTGTTGGTCTTTGAAAAGCGTTTGTAACCGTTTGTTGTAAAATGCATATGATTAGAAAGATATTTTAAAAGTAGAATATAATGATCCACACAAGTATCACTCGAAATTGCATGGTTTTCCTTTTACCTCGTCGACAAACACGGTCGGTCATTTATGGGAGTCAAATTTTTGACTCCCATAAATGGCCGACCGTGGTAGTTTGCAAAGTAAAGGGAAAACCATGCAATTTTGAGGCAAATGTGTGTGGATCATTCCACATATTCTACTTTTAAAACATCTTTCCAACCATATGCATTTTATAACTAACGGTTACAAACACTTTTCAAAGACCAACTCGACCGATCCAAGGCAACGTGTTCCTTTAAAATGCATTGTAAAATGCTGTCAAGGTTAAGAAAATAGCATTTAACAGTCCATAGCATATCACAGTTCTTTAAACAGCATCTCATGGCTGTCCGATCTTACATGTACATGTGCCTCAGACCGCATTTACGATCTGGCAAGGGCGATCAAAGGGGCACCATGCCCCATTGTGACCACCAAATACTGTGTAGTGAGTGTCTGTAAAGTGCTATTCTCACGACAGCAAGAACTAGGGTCCCTTCCTTAAAGACACTAGATACTATTGGTAATTGTCAAAGACCAGTGTTCTCACTTGGTGTATCTAAACATATGCTTAAAATAACAAACCTGTGAAAATTTGAGCTCAATTGGTCGTCAAAGTTGCAAGATATGAATGAAATAAAAAAACACCCTTGTCCCACGAAGTTGTGTGCTTTCAAATGCTTGATTTCGAGACCTCAAATTCTAAACTTGAGGTCTCGAAATCAAATTCGTGGAAAATGACTTCTTTCTCAAAAACTACGTCACTTCAGAGGGAGCCGTTTCTCACAAAGTTTTATACTATCAACCTCTCCCTGTTATCCGTTACCAAGTAAGGTTTTATGCTGATAATTATTTTGAGTAATTACTAAAAGTGTCTACTGCCTTTAATCGAGCATGGGTGTTGCAATGTTTGGCAAGATTTTGCAAGAGAACTGGGACAGTAGAAAAAATTGTTGTCCTTTCACACGAGGTACATCCATGTACATTTTGTAAGATTTTACAACCATTCTACATTTTAGCAAGGGACCCTAGCTAAGTTGCTCTCGTGTGAAAGGGGCTTAAGTGTAGACCTAAACAAACCCCCCAAAACAGTTGCCTTCTCTCTTTCATCATTCCCGCCTGTTTCCTTTCAAGGAGTAGCATTTGACCCTGACTCACAAGACAACCACAGTACCAGCCCAAGACATTAAATGCTAACATTACAACCCCTTAGAGAATCAATGTGGGATAATTGGTGCACTTTTGTTTATACTTTCTCATGATATTATTATGTATGGAGGTCTACAGGGACATTAAAGCAGACAGACAGACAGACGGACCACTGACTGTCAAGAAGTATGTTGTAATCATGCAGTCCTTGGTGTAGTGTCCCCTTTGCAAGTTCCACAGTGGATGTTAAAGACACTGGACACTATTGGTAATGGTCAAAGACCAGTCTTTTCACTTGGTTTGTGTCAACATACGCATAAAATAACAAACCTGTGAAAGTTTGAGCTCAATTGGTCTTCAAAGTTGCGAGATGGTAATGGAAGAAAAAACACCCTTGTCACACAAAGTTGTGTGCTTTCAGATGCTTGATTTCAAGACTTCAAATTCTAAATCTGAGGTCTCTGAATTAAATCCTTGGAAAATTACTTCTTACTCAATAAAAACGTTACTTCAGAAGGAGCCGTTTCTCACAATGTTTAATACTATCAACCTCTCCCCATTACACGTTACCAAGTCATGTTTTATGCTTTTAAATATTTTGAGTAATTACCAATCGTGTCCTCTGCCTTTAAACCAAGTATCAAACCCAATCATTGAAGGTAGGATTTCAGCTGATTTGTCCCAAAAATTTTGATTTAAAGTTTGATTAGCTGATTGAATGAATGAAAAGTGATGTCGTTGTCCCATTCAGTAACGCTTCAACACTGTTGACTTGAGATATTGGCCTACACACTGAACTGTAAATTAATTTTGATTTAAAGTTTGAATAGCTTTTTTATTTAGATTCCAGAAAGTTAAAAGCTTTATTTTGTTAAGGCATTGAATTAAACTTTAAAAAAAGAACAAATAATTCTACCAATGAAAAGTGGTAGTTAATTAAAAACTAAAAATGAATTATTGTTGATATTCTCATATCTAATATCTTTCAGCCTTGTACAAACAATTTTGCTCAAATACACACTGTACCCATTGTGAACGCGCGAACTGTAGAATGAGGTGCATGCTGGTCTAGCTAGTGATCAGACTTGAGTATTTGGTCTATAAGGTCTATGTGCATCCACAAATATGCTAAAATGTTTTTCATTTTGAATCTGCATCATCTGTCAAAATTCATTCCTTCATAAAAAAGGAATATTTGATAAAATGTTGTATGTTTTTTTAATGTGGATGTTTTCAATTGACTACTGTTGATGTTTAAACCTTACCACAATGCTTGCCACATCTTTGGAAAGCAATAAATTGCTGGCCTTCAACTTCACCAAAGCCATAAAATACCCACACTCTGTGGCTGGCCCTAAAATTTCTGTTAAAATTCCCAGATTCCAAGGACCATTCCTCCCCCATCTTTTGTGGTTTGGGTATTTTTTACAACCTGGCAAGACTGCCTCAAGTATCCACTGCCTCTTTAGGTTTTCCCTCATGATAAGTTGTATTTTAAAGGCCACTATATTGGACACCTTGTTTATACCTAAAATAACAATCCTGTCAAAATTTGGACTCATTGCAGTTGCAAGAAAATAATGAAAGAAAAAACACCCTTTCCCACAAATTTGTTGCCGCTTTCAGATGCATAAAAAAGGCTTCAGGCCTGAAGAGTTTTATTTGAGTGAGAAATTACCTCTTTCTCAAAAACTACGTTACTTCAGACGGAGCCGTTTCTCACTATGTTTTATACTATCAACAGCTCTCCATTGCTCGTTACCAAGTAAGTTTTTATGCTTACAATTATTTTGTGTAATTACCAATAGTGTCCAGTGCCTTTAAACGTGCTTAAAATTACCAGTTTCCAAGGACCATTCCTCCCATCCCCATCTTTTGTGGTTTGGGTATTTTTTACAACCTGGCAAGACTGCATCAAGTATCCACTACCTTCTCAGGTTCCCCCTCAAGGTGATTCGTATTTTAATGGATCCCTAACTTAAAATACACAGGACTTTAGTCTGAATTATTTGTAGACTGTAAATCCCAAATAAAAAGGTTGGTTTCTCTCTTAATGCAACCATTCAAAGACATGAGGGTGTTTTTCCATCAAATTAACTTCCTATTGCTGCAGGTAAAAAGAGGGCTTTGTCATGTTTGTACAAACAAACTACTTCAATTCGTTTGACATTGTGTGTCACAGTCCAACAGCGCCTTGAATAATCAGTTGAAAAATACCCAAACCATTTCAAATACCTCCATCAGTTTATAAGACTCTTAAGAATATTTTAGTCTCTTGGTCCAGAAAGAATTGATTGCAAAAAAACTATTGATAAGTTTTTCTTTTGTAAATGTAAATACTTCAGGGCTCAAATTTAGGGAAAAAAATCCACAAAACTGCAGGGGTTATTAGCTCAAAAGTTTGACTGGACCAGAGAATGTGTTAAAAGACCAGGGGTCGATTTCACAAAGAGTTGGGAATATGACAAGTCATAGAAGAGCTCAAATTTAGGGAAAAAATCCACAAAACTGCAGGGGTTATTAGCTCAAAAGTTTGACTGGACCAGAGAATGTGTTAAAAGACCAGGGGTCGATTTCACAAAGAGTTGGGAATATGACAAGTCATAGAAGAAATTAAAAACCTAAGGCTAGTCCTAAGTTGGGACGAGTAGCTTGTCCTAACTCGAGATAAGACTAGTCTTAACTCTTTGTGAAATCCACCCCTGAATCAAAATGAGAAGAAAACACTTTCATCACAATCAACATGTACACAGGTTCAGTGCACATTTTTTTAGGGAGCAACAAAGAGATGATCTAATTTTTCTAATGGGTAATCAACATAATCAAGTATCTGTGATTTTGTTGTTTTTGAATATCGGCAAAAATGTGCATATCGCCCCAAATGGGGAGAACTTTTGTTCTACCCTGTCTCTAGTCTAATGCAGGCATGTGAGACTTCCTTATTTCAGCTGATTTCCTTTTTTTTGTTTTGATTTTCATCTTTTTTTCCCTTCACTTTCTTTGTACAAAAGTGTAGGAAATATATCTTTTCTCCTTGTCTTATTGCCCGGTTTTCTCTTTTCTTCTTCTTTCATGGATAGTTATACACAGGCCTGCTATTGTAATTTGCATTGATCCTGTGTATTGATCGTGGGCATTGATCCATCCTCCATGGTATAAAAGGTACAACCTTTCTTTATGGTCGTTTCTGTTTTTTATAGTTCTGTGAGGGGTCAATGACCCTAGAACTTGTGACTGCTCATATAGTAATCGATAAAGCCAATCAGACTTTCTCCAATCAAACTGTCTGTCATATATTTAATGTTACACTGGTGGTGGTTTAATGCTATAATGCAGACCAATCTGTGGTGATAATAATATCTTGAAGGACTCTTACTAGCAGAGCATACAAAGCCACATTATTATATAGGATCCTGTCCATACAATTTACATGTAGGATCTACCCTAGTACAGAGAGCCCATAGTTATGGAGTGAGATCATAACTAGGGTCGTTACTAATAACTGGATCCTTGGACTGATCAAAGAGAGGGTGTGTACACTGGACCATCACTGCACCTGTGTCCCTGGAGCTCTGAAACAGTACCCCCATGCCAGAGTTTCCCCAATTATCACATGAAAGTGTTGGCTTCATGCGGTGTATGCTGCCAGATGATAGCTTTTACAGATGAGTCAGGAGGAACCAAGTAACCAGATACCATTCTAACGCTGGATTGATATGCAGGAATTGATCAACAGAAATTTTCTGCAAGTTTAGGAAACAGTTCATCTGCAAATAAAAGTTGGTGAGAGTTTTTGATTTTTTTTTTTGAAAAGAAAGGAAATGACCTGAAACCCACCTACCGAGTCACAGCTGAGGAGAAGAAAAGGACCATCGACCGTCGGAGCGAGTCATCCGTGCTGAACCCAGGTGTTTCCCACCAGGCTGCTCTCTCTCTCTCTGCTCTGTTTCTACCTCAGAGCCCCAGTCCATCCTGTGTTTGGAGCATTACCACCTTCAAGTTACCGTTCTGGCCTAGTGCCAAGGTTTACGCTCACTAGCCATCAATTAGCTTATAGGCATCTGGTATGGCCGGCAGGCAGCGTAAACCAATGGAAGTTGCGGCAACAGAATAACAGTAGCAAGCATCATTACCTGGTGCCCTACAGCCAGCTCAAACTTTCCTCCCTACTGGACTGTGAATTAATCTGTTGGCAAACCACAAGTCTTTCCCAAATTGGGTTGTTGTTTTTCTGCTGACTGACGACTACTGCTGAACTTGTCTGAGAAGTTTCCCCTGTTTTATCATCAGCACAAGGGTCTGCTCGAGTTCTCTGAGTTTGGATTTATTTTGTAACTATTTCTTGTGACTGAACATGGAGATACAACACAGCATCGCTTTGATCACCTTAGTCATTCTTCAGTGTGTCTCACTGGTGAGTGGATACTGGTTCTGGGACGGTACACAATGGCAAGGTACATCTTCTTTTTAAGATATTTCTATTCCGATTCGGCTGAATTATTTATTTATTTATTTATTTATTTATTTATTTATTTGTTTATTTGTTTCGGTTTAAAACACAACACGGTGTCGGTAGCATTACATGGGAACACTAAAATGTCATGTTTACAAAATTGAAAAATTCTACAAAAGACATGCACAATCTGGACCAGCCAGATGTTAGGATAAAAGGTTTACAATACATCAGTATACATGAAATCGGTTAAAGCATGGTTAAAGGCACTCGACACTATTGGTAATTACTCAAAATAATGTAAGCATAAAAAGTTACTTTGGTAACAAGCAATGGAGAGCTGTTGATAGTATAAAACATTGTGAGAAACTGCTCCCTCTGGAGTAATGTAGTTTTCGAGAAAGAAGTAATTTTCCACAAAATTTATTTTGAGACCTCATAATAAGATTTTGAGGTCCCGAAATCAAGCATCTGAAAGCACACAAGGGCGACAAGGGTGTTTTTTCTTCCATTATTATCTTGCAACTTCACAACCAAAATTGCCTTGGTTCAATATTTTTGCATGCTCAGTGTTAGTTGCGATAACGTAACCCCCCTGCCGATGACGGAGCCAGAGGGTTACTAAGCTTATCCGAGTGAAAAGGGCGAAATAGTTTTGAGCAAATCTGTTGACTAGCTGTCGAAATTGTACGTTTTTAATCATTTCGCCCTGCACAGATTGCGGCGATTCGAAACCCTCGGCTATGCCGTCGGCAGGAGGGTTGGTTATCGCAACTAGCTCAGTGTGCAACATCCAAATTGCTTGATTTGTTGGTTTACATTGACTCTTTGAGTTGAATGTTATCTGAAAAATTTAGATGATGCTGAAATGTTATTTTACTTTAAACATGGAGAAATGCTATAAAACTTAAAAGGAGTTGCGAAAGTTGTAGGCTTTAGTAAATTAATTGTATTTTTCAGAAAATAATCTCTTTTATCTCTTGACATGGTTTAAGCACTCTAAATTGATTGGCTTTACTGTACAAGTAGTCACAAGCTCTAGAGTCATTGAACCTTCATAGAGCTATTTAAAAAAAGGAAATGTTCAATAAAGGAAAGGTTGTACCTTTTATACCATGGAGGAAGAATCAATACACAGGATCAATACATTAGAGACAGGGTTGAACCAGGGTTGCTCCCCCATTTCAGCCGATATGCATATTTTGGCCGGTATTCAAAAACAACAAATTAAAGATGGTATAAAACATTGTGAGAAACAGCTCCCTCTGAAGTGACGTAGTTTTCGAGAAAGAAGTAATTTTCCACGAATTTGATTTCGAGACCTCAAGTTTAGAATTTGAGGTCTCGAAATCAAGCATCAGCTTACCGTAAGCACAGAATCGGCGCTTACGGAAGCAGGGAATTCTGTGCTTACGGCAAGCATATTTCACGGGTAAGTGGTGAATTTTGGCTTCTGCGCGTGCGTACTCCACTTTACCATGCATTCTACGCTTACAAGGCTAGCACAGAAATTCGGCGCTTGCACGTAAGGGGGGAATCCCGATCGTAAGCGCAGAATTCGGCGGTAAGCAGAGCCATGAAATTGGGCCCTGTAGGGCGGATGAAGGGTTAGGTTTATCATATATTGTGACTAACTCTAAATAAAAAGGGTCTTTTCCCTTCCACCATGTTCAGTGTAAACTTAAAAGTAACTTACATCTGGGGGAATCATTATCTGAATATTTGATAAGGAGAACTTTTCAATTTTTTAATTTTAATTTTGACAAAAAGATGGCCCAATTTGCAGGCTACTGTCTTTTATTGATCGTTTTTGTTAAATTTATTCCGGTAAAACCACAATCGCCGAAGCAAACAGTTCTAAACAGACTAAAAATAGACCCTCCCCAAAAGACAAACATTTTAAACAGACTATCTGTAATTTCTAGTCTATTTTTTGTGATTTGTATATATTCTTTTGAAAGACATTTGCGTACCAGGCACAAGTTAGTTCCACACTCAGTCTAGATGCTGACGATGAACCTGCCTTGGCCTTTTACATTAGACATTAGTGCAATGTATTTATTTTTCTGTAATCTTCCCAGATGGTTTTCCCATTTTCAATACATCTGCTCTCAACATTTGGTCAACGGAGTATTTAGATTGTTTTGCATGCGTCACCTTTCGGTTTGTCACATCTTGTATTGATGATGGTAGAGATTTGCTTCATCTCCTGTGAAAAACCTTTAAGTGCCAACTTCTTGTTTCCTATATAGATCCATTCCCATAACATTGAGGTGAACATTTTGTCCACTAAAGGCACTTGACACTATTGGTGATTACTCAAAATAATTGTTAGCATAAAAACTTACCTGGTAATGAGCAATGGAGAGCTGTTGCTAGACTAGTATAAAACATTGTGAGAACTGGCTCCCTCTGAAGTAACATATTTTTTGAGAAAGAGGTAATTTCTCACTCAAAATAATAATCGGCTTCAGCTGAAGCCTTTTATAAGGGAATGGAAAATGGAAAAACCCGCCTGTGTTTCGGCACGTTTCGCCATGACATGACATGTGTTTAAAATAAATCCGTAATTCTAGATATCAAGAATTGATATTGTTTTAATGTTTTCTCAAAAAGTAAAGCATTTCATGGAATAATATTTCAAGAGAAGTCTTTCACCATTACCTTCTGTAAACCCTGTAAGTTATTTGTAAAGCTGTGAACTTTTAATTTTGTTTCTGTTCCAAAAGTGTCCAATGGCTAAGCAGGAACCCCCATGATACCAGAATTTGTTGCCAGATACCACCGCAGACTTTGTTTCTATAGTTTGTATCTTACAGGAAATGCCAATGGTCAAACCTCATCCCTTTCAAAACCAAGAACACAGACCAGCCATTGTCTGTGAGTCTCCAATGTATGCCACATTTAACCACACAGTTTTTACTTAATTCAGGACCCCCCCCCCAGGCCTCTTAATGTCAACTCAGATTTATTATAGGGCCCTTGTAAAATAGGTTGTTAGTAGGGGCTTGCCTGTAACAAAAATGGTACAGTAGTAAACAATCTTGTGAGTGGATATAAATGTGGTAAAAAAATAAATACAAATAAAAATCACAATCGAATCTAAAATCAAATAATTACACTTTATTTTGGACCGGATATGAAGTATCCTGTTTGTAATTAGGATCTGCTTCAGTGAGAATTGCATAACAATTGATTTAAAAACAGCTTTGCGATGGGTCACCGCAGTCTGTTGTGACTTTGTTTTTCATTTGGAAAACCGTAATCGTCCTGCAAACTCCCTCAAAATTATACTAGGGAAGTTGTCTGCGATTGAAGGATTTGGGACTGTAGGCCTAGTCCCAGACTGGAGGACTTTGAATTGTAGGCCCAAAAGTAACAATTTCTTATCACTTGGCCAGGTATACAAGCATATATCCAGAGTTTTTCCTTATAATACACTGGCCAAATGCCAGTTAAAATACCAAGGACCTCTCAGAATTCTCTGTCAACAGTTTTGTTTCTTACGGATTGAGACATTTTCCAAGAACTGTGGGGATGAGTTGCAAAAAGATGTTTGAAATTAAAGCCCAAAAATTTATGCTTTCTGCATTTTACTCCATTGAATGATGAAACAGTTTCGGGAGAGTTGACATATCTGGAAGAACTAGCGAGCAGGACCTGTTATTTAGGTTGTCATTCCACCAGTTCGCCAGCTTTTTCACTTGTCCTCATTTTAAGATTTATTTCAATATTGTCATTATGGCATGGGGCTTGTATTTTGAACTAATATGAAGTGTAGCTATATGACTTCAGCAATAAACTAGCCAGTAGGACTAGTTAGACAGAACTTTGACCGGCTTTAACTGTCATTTGGCCAGCAGACCACGGCTAAGGTAAACCATTGTCAATATTGGATTTGTCTCTTCTCGTCAACAGCGTGTAACTGCAATGGTCGCTCCAACCGTTGCACCTTTGATCAGGACCTATACGATCGCACAGGGCATGGTGGAAACTGCCTGGACTGTGAAGGAAACACTGCAGGGCATAGCTGCGAACGTTGCAAAGACAACTACTACCAGAGGTCTGTGGATGACGTGTGCCAGCCGTGCAACTGTGACCCAGTCGGTAAGTAATGAAAACCTCATCTCATCTCATCAGACGGGTATGCTTCGTTTTTGAAAAGGCAAGGGCACCAAGGCATTTGTTTTCTCCTTGGTAAAGGGCGCCATCCTATGAGGAAACTGTGAATTTCTACTCTCAAGGGCATCAAGGCAATAACCGGGGGGGGGGCATGGAGGCAATCGCCTTCATTGCCTTCCTGAAGTATCAGGCCTGTCAGCTCACCCTGCAGCTTGTGAACTTATCAAAAATTATTTGGGGTTGATTGAAGGAAATCTGCTAGAGTGGTACTAGAACATGCGACTTCTAAACTAACGTGATGCCACTATACCAACTGTCAAGCCCTTATGTTGGCTGCTCCCTATTTTGCCAAAGTTTTTGTTCAGGAGTGCCAGTCAGAAGCCATTCAACCTGTTGGCCTAAATGTTGTATCACTAGGGACCCCACCCAAGTGTATGATAAAACATGGGAAGAGGAAGCTTTTGGTTTCAAATATCAAGTAATAAATCACAAGGGAAAACTGACTAAGTGAAAAAGCACAATCAAGGAGCTAAACTGAATAGAACTATCAAACTAAAAAAATTGCTGAGCAGTAAATAATTTTGCTAAGCAGAAACTGGTGACTTCCCAAAATGTAATGCCATGTGTGTAGGTCTGCATGTAACTGGTTCAAGTTGGGTAAGCTATCTTTTCAGTTCTACATAGTGTGTTTTTGTTCATCCTTGTTAAGACGTTAATCGATTGGTCCCCACTTTCAGGTTCATTGAATCTCCAATGTGACAGCTATGGTCAGTGCGTCTGCAAGACTGGAGTTACCGGTGAAAAGTGTAACCAGTGCCTGCCAGACTACTTCAACTTTGATGTCATTGGTTGCACGTAAGTCTCTTCATTAAGACGAAAATATAGGATTAAGCATTTTAATGTAGGGTGTCGTGGCCGAGCGGATAAGAGCACCGAACTCAAGCTCTGTTCAGCAGAGTGTGGGTTCGAATCCTGGTCGTGACACTTGTGTCCCTAAGCAAGACACTTAACTATAATTGCGTCTCTCCACCCAGGGGTAAATGGGTACCTGTGAGGGCAGAGATGGTTCTTGTGATTGATTTAGCCGAGTAGCGCATATTAATGTTGCACAGGCTGCATACTCCCCACCAGGGAGCTAAGATGGTTTAAGGAGTGAATTACGGCCCAGTGACCAGGGGTAATAATGTGAAGTGCTTTGGGACGCCCTCCGTGTGTGAAAAGCGCTATATAAAAACAGGTTATTATTATTATTATTATTAATAATCAAAATATTGGTTTGTTCCAATCTTAAAACCAAAAATAGTAAGTGGCCTGACGTTTTGACCCTAGCAGAGAATTCTCTAAGGCTATAAAGTGACAAGAGATTTAGCCTTTAAGGAAGACTCTGCTTCTGCTATGTTCAAAGCGTCAGGCATTTTTTACTACTTAAATGGTGTGTCGTGGATGGGAGGATATTACGTTAGTAATTACTTCAAAAGTTAATGACCATTAAAAACTTACTTTGTCAGAAGCACTGCAAATGTTAACAATGTACAACCTTTTGAGAAACGATTCCCTTCAAAGGAATGCGGTTTTAGAGAGAGAGATTCAAAAACATTTCAATCTGAGAAACGCTTCTGCATGAAACGTTTATCAGATTGCGTATTCTAATTACAGGTTCAATACAATTTACAATCAAATGATTCCAAAGCCAAAGGTATACTTTGCCTCTGGCCTCTGAAGACAGACATCAGAAAGTACAGTATTCCGAAGT
Organism: Asterias rubens; assembly: GCF_902459465.1. NCBI lineage: Eukaryota > Metazoa > Echinodermata > Asteroidea > Forcipulatida > Asteriidae > Asterias > Asterias rubens. The sequence goes on along the minus strand of NC_047080.1, from coordinate 7,942,874 downwards.
ACCCTTCGTTATTTGACATGAATGCTCTCTTTTGGAAAGAAAACCTTTAACTCATTGTTCGACAGCCAGAAACCCTGTCCCCAGTGCACTTGCTTTCAGAAGTAAAGACTTGCAAAGTACCACCTGGAGTATAACCTCTCTAAATAAGTCCAATTAAATTTGACCCAATATAGACCCCCCCTCAACCCCTTGGGACTGTCTGGCTGTATGGGCAGATAATATTTCAAAATTCACTTTTAAAAGAAAGGGACAGCTCTCCCCAGTGACCAATAAAGAACAATTCCAGCGAAACCAATACAAAATTTTGTGACATTGGCAAACTAGACTTTTGAGACAGTCTCTTGATTTTTTTTTTTCCCTTTTGGATGCTGGACTCACACTCGAATAATTTGTGTTTGGGCTGAATATTTGAAGAGTCTCTTGACTTGTGTGTGCTATGGCCCTTTTCGAAACCACGGCTTCGGCTTTGGATTTGGCTTCAGGCTCCAACCTCTCGTCTGAAATACGAAGTGCGTATTCCCAAAGCACGGGCAATATTCAAAACAACCGCGGGGCCAAGGTAGCCTGAGCCAAATCCAAAGCAGAAGCCGTGGTTTCGAAAAGGGCTTTTGACTCGCCTTTCTCAGTCCTTGAGTGTTTGTCTGCTTTTGATATTTTGGATTTAATGATTTTGAGGTTTTAGAATAGACTTGCCACTCGGTCTCTTGACTTTGCTTTAAAGACACTAGACAGCTTTTGTAATTGACTTTGCTTTAAAGACACTAGACACCTTTGGTAATTGTCAAAGACCAGTCTTCTCACTTGGTGTATCTCAACATATGCATAAAATAACAAACCTGTGAAAATTTGAGCTCAATTGGTCTTCGAAGTTGCGAGAGAATAATTGAAGAAAAAACACCCTTGTTGCACAAGTTGTGTGCTTTCAGATGCTTGATTTTGAGACCTCAAAATCTAATTCTGAGGTCTCAAAATCAATTTCAAATAGTGAGAAATTGCTTCTTTTTCGAACTATTACAATGTTTTATACAATCAACAGCTTTCCATTACTCATTACCAAGTAAGGGTTTATGCTAATAATTATTTTGAGTAATCACCAATAGTGTCCAGTGCCTTTATACTGTGACTACTCAGACAGTCTCTAGTAGATGATCTGTGTGCTGGTTGAGATTCCAGATGGGCAGTGCGATCTTTTTGCAATATGTCAGACTCTTGGTATCTTGTGCCATGTTGCATGACCTTTTGTAAATATTTCTAGGGTTCCTTTCCATGTCACTATGGCTTCATTTTGACTCCAGCTTCAGTTTAGGTTACATACATGTAGACTGTGCAAGTCTCACGTTCATAGAAAAAAGGAAATTAACAAACATTATAAACTAATATTTTATATGTGAAAAATTCCTGTTATAATAAGTACAAATAAATACAATTTCACTTTCACAGAATCCAAAATAATGTTTATGCATTATCAATTTCTTTGTCTTAAAGTCAGTCCTTGTACTATTGTCTTACTTTTTCCCAAGGACCAAATATCATGCCTAAAATTAGCTCTTGTACTTTAAAAACAATTATCATTGTGCCTGATTATCACAACGAAGTTACAAAATAAGTTGGGGTTGAGAATAGAATTTTGTTTTACAAGAATTGGTGTAAATTTATCTCTGTTCAGCCCCAATATATTTATTTAAAAAAAATATAAGTCTCTTAAAGTGTAAAGTACTTTTTCCTAACAAAAAACACAATGTCCACAGATTTACATAAACTTACACAGTTTGAGGATTATGATAGTAGAAAGCTTCCCTTGAAAGTTTACTTACTGAGGTGCTGTAGTTTTTGAGAAATGAGTAAAAGATATAATGTTCGTCTCAGTTTTAGCATGTAAAAACGTATTAACCAGTTGTGCTATGGTTTTTGGTATACCATAACTGGTTAAGGGGATTTTACATGCTAAAATAATTTTGGTCTCATGAGACCAAAATTATTTTGTAACTTGTTTTACTCATTTCTCAAAAATTACACAACCTTAGTTAGTAATATTTGAAGAGAAGCTTTCCACTTTCATTATCTTCAAACCCTGTAAGTTAAATCTGTGGACATTTTGAAAAAGTACCGAATCCTTTAACCCATGATTTGCCGTTTGCTCGATACCAGAGTGTAATAGTACAGTAGCAAATACTGTGGTTACAGTTTCATTTATTTATCTACCAGTTCGCTTGACATGTGCGGTTGACATCATGTTTTATTAGGCACCCCATAGGTCAGGTACTGTAAGCACCATCCAGATGTTTTGACAGAAATATCACTGGAGAAAAAAAAAAATAAATAAACCTGGCTGCCTCTCCCCCATAAACACACTCTGTCGCAATTTGTTTGGGGCTGGTCTTCCAATTAGGTGTAGTTCCAGGAAGTGCATCAGGGCCTGTAAGCATCAAAACTTGCTTAGCACATAAACACTATTGGTAATTACTCAAAATTATTTTTAGTATAAAAAACTTACTTGGTAGTGAGCAGTCAAGAGCTGTTGATATAAAACACTGTGAATTAGCATAGTTTTTGAGAAAGAAGTAATTTCTCACTAAAATTGAATTTAATTTGAGACCTCAGCTGAGGTCTCGAACACAAGGCATCTGAAAGCACATACATGTAACTTGTGCGACAAGGGTATTTTTTTTCTTCCATTATTCTCTCGCAACTTTGAAGACCAATCGAGTCATAATTTTCACAGGTTTGTTATTGTATGCATGTTGATCATACACACCAAGTGAGAATACTGGTCTTTGACAACTACCAAAGGTGTCCACTGGCTTAAAGCAGCTCTGTAAAGTTGGGCCACTGGGTGAACTTTCGTTCAACACAACATTTTGCTTGAATCTTATACTCTACATCTTTTTGACACGTTGAATATTGACTTTTTATGTACAGGAGCTGTGCTTGTAATGAAGCCGGTAGCGCCGATAACAACCCAGTCTGTGATACTAACTCCGGCAGTTGTGAGTGTAAGGTCAATGTAGAAGGTCGCAGGTGTGACAGGTAAGTTGCTGCCCCGACATCCCCCCCCCCCCCCCCCAACCCTCTCCCACCCCAACTCACTCTGGTAGTTGTAGAAGGTCGCAGGTGTGCAGGTAAGTTGTGCCCCCACTCCAGCCCAGCCCCCCCCCCCCCCCCCACCCAACTAACCCTGGTAGTTGTAGAAGGTCGCAGGTGTGACAGGTAAATTGTGTCCCACACCCCCACCCCAACCCTCCCATGGTATGACTTACCATCAACTGTTCAAGAAGTGTTTGTTTGTAGAGACCTCAACCTCATTATATCTCTAAACATAATAGCTGGTGATGAGAGGTACTGTTGGGGGTCCAAGTTCTTTTCCTGTTTTTGTATTAAAAAAAAAAGGCTTAGTCATTTCAAAATCTACTCCGGCCTGACAGCAGTAAAATAAATAGGAAGACAAGTTCTCAAAAGAACATAATCTACACTGTAGATATACGCATGGTGTTACAGCAAATTTAATAATACTTTGATACCTTACCATATGCCTCAAAACTAAAAACATCTACATACATTTTGGGAGTTTAGTAAAATAAAATAAAAATTCATTTGTAAAATTTCTATCTACATGTATGTCTACATTAGAAAAATGTAATTCAAAATATGGCATGACAGAGACAAGCAGTCTAGTAAACAAGACTCACCTACTAGCAGCGAAGTTATGACACTTGTGTCCTTTAAAGAAAACACTTGGCTATAATTGCTTCTCTGCACCAAGGAGTAAACTGGAACTTATGAGGGCAGAGATGGTTCAAGATTGTGATTGGTTTAGCTGAGTGTGCTACATATTGGGCAGCACAGGCTGTATATACCCTTATTATGCTGCCTCCATCTTGGTCATGTTCCTCATATCGAACAACAATAATGAATGCTAATAATCATTTTGCAAATAGGAACCAGACTGTTTTGTTCTTCCAGCCTTCGGTTTGGTAACATTGATATCAATGGGAGAAATTCAAGATGGCTGCACCATGATGAAGATCTATACTCCTTCGGGAGCTGAGATGGTTTAGGGAATGAAATAATTGGCCCTGGCAACGATGTTCATGAGGGTCAAGATTCTCGGATACCGACTCTACAGAAAATATACTTGGTACTTTTCTGTTTTGGTTGAATTGTCCATTGTTTAATCACAGGCCAATGACTGAAATAGTTATTGGTTACAGCCACATAATTGCACCCGAGGGGTTGGTTACGAACTCAGTCATTATTAATTGGCCTTCTCATCCATTCCACACAGCTGTAAATCAGGCTACTTCAATCTCCAGGATGACGACCCTTTTGGATGCATGTCTTGCTTTTGCCACGGCCATTCACCAGACTGCACATCAGCCCCTGGGTACGAGTACGCCAACTTGCAGAGTAAATTTAACATCGGTAAGTACTTCAGAGTAAACCAAAACAGTAACAAGAAAATTTGAGATCATCATTTAACTTAAAACCTCCCCCCACCCCCACACTATCAAGGGAGAATGATTGACTTCCCCTTTGAAGTTGGAATGCATATGTCTTATCTTAAATGCACTGGACACTATTGGTAGTTACTACAAATAATTGTTAGCATAACAACTTATCTGATAACGAGCAATTGAAGGTTCATATTTGTTTTTTTCTCTTTGCAGGTCCAGAGGATTGGATATCTCAGGGGCGCTACAACGAGGAGGGAATATTGGTGTTTAACGGCATCCGTAGAGACATTGGTATTGCGTCTACTAACGACCGTCCCTTCTACTTCATTGCTCCAGGTCAGATTTATATTTATATTTATTTCATTGCTCGGTAGATAAAAAGTACAATAATACACATGAATTAGGTAAAAACTTTCAAAGATACAGCAATGAGCAATTAAAATACATAAGAAGACGTGGCAGAGCTCCGTGTCAAGTGCTATGCAACTGCTTGGAGTTGATGCAAGGGACGCAACTGCGTCTGCTTGGAGTCGATGCAAGGGACGTGACGGACAGGGCCAAGTGGAGGAGAGCCATAGGGAGAAAGCAGGCCAACCCAGAACATACTGGACAACGACCTTAAAACCGACATAATGATGATGTTGAGGAAGGAAAAAGACCAGTTAAAGTTTGTTTCCTTCATGGGTTAAAGCAATGTACATGTACGTTGGACTAAAGTGGTCACAAAGTGGATACGCACGAGACTTGCTTGTTCTATTTCATAAAGCCTGTAAGAACAAAAACTTGCTACGTGTAGAAACATCGTGCTTAACAGAACTGCTTACCAGCCAAAATTACAAAAAGTTTAACTGGGGCCCTGCGAATTTTTTGCTGAGCAAAGAAATTTGCTAAGCAACTTTTTGAAATTGGACCCAGTATTTGGCCAGCAGATAAGTATTAAAAGAAAATACTGTCGATGGATTCTGATGGATTCATGATAAATGTCTTATGATGTTGCCTTTTGTAGATAAGTACCTCGGTGATAGGAGATTGAGCTATGGCCAGGAGATGACGTTCCAGTTGCGTCACATCGGTGGTGACCCCAGCCTGACGGTAGAAGACGTTATCTTGATGGGAAGTGGACTGACCATCTCAGCCCCAATCATCGCTCAGGATAACCCCACCCCTGGAGTCATCCCACAGAAGTACACCTTCAGGTTGGTGCTCGATTAAAATTTAATCATCTCCTGTCGATGACTAGAGCAAGCTCGTCGAAACGTTGAGTCCCATTAAGAACTCTCTCAGCGGTAGTGAAGTCAGTAACGAGAAGTCCCCTCGATCCACTAAGCGAAAGAAGTCACTCCCGGCCGATTCCTACCCTCCGTCCAAGAAGTTAATAAGCAGAAAAGTTCTTTTGAGAACTGAGAATTCTCTTGAATTCCAGAAAATCTACTCGGCAGTAGTAGAGAAGTCTCCCGAATTCCCAAACTTCTACTCCATGGTAGTAGAATATATAGCAAGACATATATTTTAAGAACTGACTCCGCGGTAGTACAGTTAATCACGATCCTATAAGCTAAAGTAGTAGTCCCAGCGTATTTTCTATACCATCGGCCCGGGTAATAGTTAGAAATCAGGACAGTTCTTTTCAGAACTGAGAAGTCTCCCAAAACCCCGAACATCTACTCCGCGGTAGTAGAATAAAGCAAGACAGTACTCTCTATGAACAAACTCTACCTGGCAAGTAGATACACACATGGTGTTACCGCAAACCAAATATATATTGATACCTCACCATGCATTGCCTCAAATCCTAGAGACATATATAGCAAGTCAGAAGTTCTTTACACTGATGAATGATAATCACTGTACACTTGGTGCTTTCCAAATCATGTAGACAAAAATCAATATGCTACTCGGTTGGATTCGAACCCACAACCACTGTTTTCTAAAGCCGGTGTCTTACCACTAGACCATCGAACATGCCCAGAGATGAGGGGCCAGTTCCAATTCTGCAATGAGTTCACATTTCTCCCTTTTAAAATAAGTTCTCCCAGGGCTTTTGTTCATGTTGAAATTAACTTAATTCTTTTACCCTCCAAGCAAAAGATTGAAAAGTCTGTTTCAAACAACAAATTACACAAATTCACAGAGTTTTGTTGAAGGAAAATTTGAAATGGCAAATTTTATTTATTTGTGTTTTTAGGTTGAGGGATGAACAGGCACTTGGGTGGGTGCAGCGACCGTCTGCGTTTGATTTCCAACGTCTACTGTCCAACCTCACTGCTATTATGATCAGAGCAACATATGGAGACAACTGTAAGTAGAATAAATGCTCTCATTGTTTGTTTAAAAATGTTTGTTGAGGTGGACCTTTAGCATTCCAAAAGTTTTCAAAAACTCGTTCACAGGATTTGTCTATTATGGGATTGAGGCAGTAGGGATCCTGCAACTTTATTGAAATGGTGCCAGGTTGCTTTGTCCCTCATTGGTTGTTGGGTCTCATATAGATTAAGATTTGTGTCTTTGGTGATGGTGTCTGGGTAGCACAATTTCCTCCTTCCGTGATTTGGATGTCTGCCAGAAGGATTCCAGACGATCAGGTTGGATTGTTATAGTCAGATGCCTTTTTTAAATCCACAACACCCCCTACTCTCATCTCAGCACAAGGCATCCTGGATGACTTTGAGCTCCCTACAGTACGCCGAGCAGTCGGCCCCGGAGCAGAGCGCGTAGACTTTGTTGAGCTCTGCCGTTGTCCAACCGGCTACATCGGTCAATTCTGCGAGTCCTGCGACGGCAAGTTCCGTCGTGATCCTCCCGGTGGTGGACCCTATGCTCAGTGTATCCCGTGCGAGTGCAACGGCCACGCTGACTACTGCGAAGAAAGCTCAGGTGAGTAATTAGGTTATTTATGCATTTATTACACATTCATCATCATAATATTCCCCAATAAGAAACCTTCAGTTTTCGATGTAGGAGAAACCACACAATGGGGCTTGAAATGGGCCATCCATTATTTAGTTATCTATTTATGTTTATTATTTTTATTTATTTAATTGTTTTGTTTTAAAAGATTATTTTAAACCCAACTTGTTTGTCAGCAATGGACAACTGCGTTGCGCACCCAAAGTAGGCATAAAGTGGAAGATAATGTTATTTTAGTGATTGGCTCACTATGAAAAGATGCCTTGTGCACCAGCTTTTTGTATCAGTGTAAACTTGTCTGTGGGAAGTGTCAGCAATTACATATGTTTTGTACCTCTTTGTTAGCTTCCAATTTGTTTTATCCAATAATTATACTATTATTTAAAATTTTATAGGCATCTGTATTTGCCGTGACAACACCGTTGGTGATCAGTGCGAGAGCTGCGCACCTGGTTTCTATGGCGACGCTTCAAGCGGGACCCAAGATGACTGCCGGCCATGTCCGTGCCCGGGAGGCAGTGAGTGTATGGAGATGGACAATGGAGATGTCATGTGTACCAACTGCCCCATGGGATATGTTGGTGAGTCACCCTAAACCTTTTCCTGACAATGCCACATTTATCCTTCAACCTTATAGAACGGCTTGGCCAATTAATCTCAAGCTCTTATGACTGGGTTGTTAGAGTGCAGGTTCGAGTCCCGGGCTTTATAAGACTTTATTTCCAGTACGCGCTTATCCTCCAATCAGATGCTCGAGCTGGAGTGTGATATCAGACGATAACCTACTCCCAGTTTATTAAATTGCCTCGTTGGTTATGGGACGCAGAAGCGTTATAATTTTCCGTATTCCACTCGCGCTTGTGTGATAACTTATAATATTTGATTATAATTCTGTTTTGACTTCTTCAGGTAATCGTTGTGAGTTTTGTGCGGACGGTTTCTACGGTGACCCACAGGGACGTTATGGTCCACCCACTGCATGTACTCCATGCCAGTGTAGCGGTAACATTGACTTAAACGCCGTCGGAAACTGCGACAGGTAAAAAGCTACTCTTAGTTGAAGGTCTTGTAAATGAGTTCCTGAACCACCATTAATTATAAATCTTGATCTTCAGCATTATTCAATGCGCCAGATTGTTGAACAAGTGAGGGCGCTCTCGAAGATATTTGTATCACTTCTGGGGATATATTCATTCATACCCAAAACAGTTATTAAAGACTAAAACACATTACCACCACAGACATCATATCATTCACGAACAATAAGACCTTTAAAGGAACCCTTATACACATGTAATCCACCTCTGAAGCAACTTAAAACTACGGCACAACAAAAGTGACCGACCGGCTATAAAAATTGTGCAGGTCAAATCACGCTTACCCCCAAAAATTGATAAAAATACTGTTGAGAGAGCCCTCACACGGTCAAAATATGGCGCATTGGATTCAATCATTGCAAATGTTGTGTGAAAATAAAACCATCAAAATCCATCAAAATCCATCAAAATCCATCAAAATTCAACAAAATCCATCAAAATCCAACAAAATCCATCAAAATCCAGCAAAATCCATCAAAAACCAACAAAATCCATCAAAATCCAGCAAAATCCATCAAAAACCAACAAAATCCATCAAAATCCAACAAAATCCATCAAAATCCATCATATTCCATCAGAATCAATCAAAATCCATGTACTTTACTTGCAGAGTAACAGGAGAGTGTCTGAAGTGTATCTACAACACCGGCGGTACCTACTGTGAAAACTGCCTCGCTGGGTTCTTTGGAGATGCCTTGGGTCTACCCAAGGGACAATGCAGACGTAAGTTTGGAAATTTAACTAAGGCACTGGACACTGTTGATAATTACTCAAAATAATTGTTAGCATCAAACCATCAAACGAGTTACCACTATCTCAATTTTCAATAGTCTTCTCCAAACAGATCTGCTCCATTCATCATATACAAAATTATTATTTTGTTCCTCTGAGTGCTTAGAGTTTTTCTTTTGGACGTGTTGGGCGCTATATAAATGCAGTTGTTCGTATTATTATTATTAATAAAACTTCCTTGGTAACGTGCAATGGAGAGCTGTTGATAGTATAAAACATTGTGAGAAACAGCTTCATCTGAAGTAACGTATTTTTTTACTCCTCAATACTTTGTTTAAAAAAATTATGATTTTGTATTGCCTTAAAAATTTGCAAAATTAAGTATATGGGGTGTCGTGGCCGATACGAGCGCTACTAATACTTAATATTCCTTCTCTACTCAGGCTGTGATTGCAACCCAACTGGCTCCTTTGGCATCGAATGCAACCAAGTCAACGGCCAGTGCGAGTGTCTCCCGTTTGTCATCGGGCGTGAGTGCGACGAGTGCGACCTTGGGTATTGGGACATCCGGAGCGGCCGAGGTTGTCAGCCGTGTAATTGTGACTTCACCGGCTCCACCAGTGCCCAGTGTGAAGGGGAGTCTGGCCAGTGTCCGTGCTTGAATGGGGTGGGTGGGCCGTACTGTAACCAGTGCGAGTATGACAGTTTCGGATTCTCTTCATCAGGGTGCCAGTGTAAGTACCCAAATTACAAGTCATTTGGTGTTGAACAAAGAAAAATTGACTAGAGTGGGATGGGAACCAACAACATCTGGATTAACAACTATCCAGCCCTGTGTTTGCGGTGTCCCTATTTTGTCGATGGGAAATGTTTTTTCTTCCATTATTATGTCGCAACTTCGACGACCAATTGAGTTCAAATTTTCACAGGTTTGTTATTTTGTGCATATGTTATGATACAGAAGAGTGAGAAGACTGGTCTTTGACAATTACCAAAGGTGTCCAGTGTCTTTAAAGGCACTGGACACCTTTAGTATTTGTCAAAGACCAATATTCTCACTCGTTGTATCCCAACATATGCATAAAATAACTAATCTGTGAATTTTTTTGACTCAATTGGTCATCGAAGTTGCAAGAGAATGACGAAAGAAAAAAACATCCTTTTTGCACAAATTTGTGTGCTTTCAGATGCCTAAAAAAAGGCTTGAGGCCAGCCGTCAATTTCACAAAACTTTCCTAATCTTAGGACTTAGGACGAGTCCCAACCCTGCACTGTAGCATGCAGACCTTAAGATTAGTTACTCGTCCTAACTCGAGATAAGACGAGTCCTTACTCTTTGTGAAATCGACAGCTGAAGTCTTTTAATATATGACTGAGAATTTTCCTCTTTCTCAAAAACTACATTACTTCAGGGGGAACAGTTTCTCACAATGTTTTATGCTCTCCCTTGCTCATTACCAGATAAGTTTCTATGCTAACAATTTTTCACCAATAGTGTCCACTAATCACCAATAGTGTCCACTGCCTTTAAACTTGCGTTGTTTATCACCACTCCTTTCTTTCTTCTTGCAGCTTGTTCTTGTGATCGTCAGGGATCAGCCGATTTGAACTGCACTAATGACGGTGTCTGTGTCTGTAAAGACGGTGTAATCGGAGATAAGTGTAACCAATGTAGAGAGAATCACTACAACATTGCCCTAGGCTGCATCGGTAAGTCATGGCAACCAGACCAGGGCCTAATATCATAGAGCTGCTTAAGGATTGGGCTTCTTTTTGTACTACAAAACACAATGTTCACAGATTTACATTAAACTTACGCAGTTTGAAGATAATGATAGAAAAAGGCTTCCCTTAAAATGTTACTTGCTTAGGTGAAGCAGTTTTTGAGAAATGAGTAAAACAATGTCGCAAAGATACGTTTACATGCTAAAATAATTGTTGTGACTTGTTTTACTCATTTCCTTTTATTTTGCAAGCTAACACGGTCGGCCTGTCTGTTGTAGCAGAATGCACTACCTTCCCAATTTTGTACAAAGCAATTATAGTTAAATGCCTTGCTCAAGGGCACTTGTAAGTGTCATGACCGGGATTCGAACCCACACTCTGCTGCTGGCAACACCAGAGCTTGGGTTGGGTGAACTTGACCACTCGGCCACGATACTCCCCCACCATCTCATATTGTTTATTGTCTTCTTCTCCAGCCTGCCCCGCCTGTTACAACTTGGTCCAAGATCGAGTCAACGATCACCGGGAGGATCTGAGGAAGCTGGCTGACCTTATCAACAATGCCACCAACATCCCATCAGGTACGCCATTGAATGACAAGGATTTTGAGAAGAAACTAGCCCAGCTAGAAGAGGATCTGGACGAGACCATCGTTGCAGCAAAGAGTGCTGAAGGTATGACGTAATACTGGCCCTTTACAGGGTGTCTAAAAAAAACCTAAACAACTTTTGAAATGGCTGCCGAATAAAAAATATATGATTCTCTGGGAAAAATTTGATGTGTATGGATAGCTTATGGAGTCAAATTTCATGTGACACAAAAAAAGTTTGAAACTAATTCATGCTTGGGTGAACACTGGTATGAAAATTAGGTTGCGCAGGAATTAGCTCCGAAGGACTTACCTTTCACAAATTGGAAGGCTAATTCCTGCGCAACCTAATTTTCATGCCCTTTACAAAAGTGAGCAGTGCTCACCAAAGCATGAATTATTTTCGAACTTTTTGGTGTCATATGAAAGTTGAATCCATAAGCTATCCATACACCTTAACATTTCCCCCCCGAATCATATACTTTTTTATTCGGCAGCCATTTCAAAAGTGTTTTTTTTTTTTTTTAGACACACGGTATCTTCCTCTGTGCTGTACACAGATATAGAGTCCTAAGCATTAGGGTCCGTTTCTGGGGCGAACCTTTTTTCAAAGCTTCATTACTCAAATATTACCTGCAAGAAGCCACTAATTTCAACACTCAAAACAGGACTTTTTAAACGTTGGGAGCTGCATTAGTTCATGAAAATGACGGATTTGTAAAGGAATATATGACGACCAAAACCCACCGCAGAGAAATGTATGCTGCCATGGAATGTGAATCTGTTGAAATTCGTGTCTGAAAATTTTCCGCCCCCGAAATTGACCCTGATATCCAGGGCGGTCACTGGTAGTATATTAGGAAAGTGTAAGGCCGCCAGGGCTAGATGCAATAATCATAATGTAAGAACTTAGCATTGCTTATTGTAGTTAAAGCCATTGGACCCTTTCGGTTCAGAAATAAAAAAAAAAGTTCACAGATTTACAAATAACTTACAGGGTTTACAGAAGGCAATGGTGAAAGACTTCTCTAGAAATATTATTCCATGAAATGCTTTACTTTTTGAGAAAACAGCAAAACAATATAAATTCTCGTTAACGAGAATTACAGATTTATTTGAAACACATGTCATGACACGGCGAAACGCGCGGAAACAAGGGTGGGTTTTTCCGTTGTTTTCTCCCGACTCCGGTGACCGATTGAGCGTAAATTTTCACAGGTTTGTTATTTGATATAGAAGTTGTGGTACACAAAGTGTGGGCCTTGGACAACACTGTTTACCGAAAGGGTCCAATGGCTTTAAGTCAGACCATTTCTAGAGAATGCAGATATAGTGTGGCAGCCCGGTATTACCACTAAGCAATCTAACGACTTGAAACAGATTAACAAAAGGGTTTGTAGAATGATTTTGGGCCGGCAGTATACCTCTTATAATGATGCTCTTGTTACTGGCGGACTTGACTGCCTGGGAGGAGGAGAAATCATTGTGAGCATTTTGCAATCAGTCTTATTAATAACTCCCGTTTAAAGGCAGTGGACACTATTGGTAATTACTTAAAATAGTTATTAGCATAAAACCTTTCTTGGCGACGAGTAATGGGGAGATGTTGATAGTATAAAACATTGTGAGAAACGGCTCCCTCTGAAGTGCCATAGTTTTCGAGAAAGAAGTAATTTTCCACGAATTTGATTTCGAGCCCTCAGATTTAGAACTTGAGGTCTCGAAATCAACCATCTAAACGCACACAACTTCATGTGACAAGGGTGTTTTTTCCTTTCATTATTATCTCGCAAGTCCGATGACCGATTGAGCTCAAATTTTCACAGGTTTAATATTTTATGCATATGTTGAGATACACCAACTGTGATGGCTAGTCTTTGACAATTACCAATATTGTCTACTGCCTTTAAAATCTCTTTTCCCCGGACCAGAGAGAATGTTCATGGTAGGAATACCCGCAACTCCAAACATTATTCCACTCTTTCAATGAGAACCACCCATTTCCAAACTAGTCCGGTCCCTTATTTTATTAACATTTTAAATAATTTTTTTTTTTTATTTAGTTGATGTATTGATATATATTTCTTTATTCTAAATATCATTCTCTGTAACAGTCACATGCAATGTAGGCCCTTGGGCCACGATTTGTGGTAAAAAAAAAAAAAAAAAAAAAATATATATAGGAACAACAATAATACTAAGTTATTATATAGTGCTTTACCACACCCCTAGTGGCGTATCAAAGTGCTCAGTATTTTTTCCTGCAAGGTATGTGGAGCTGGATTTTGAAGTATGAGACCTTTTCCTTTATAGCATCATGTAATGGTTAACAAAATGCTGTGGCGCAATATGCTGCAGGTCAAACCAGGAATTTCGGGCAACCCCTTCTCTTTAATATAATAATAATAATGGAAACTTTTAAAGCACCGTTATCTGGCGCAATGGGCACTCATGGAGCTGTTGTACAAAACACAACCAATAATCAATGAAAAAAGCATCACATAATTAGAAAATAGAGTTAACGAAATGCTTCTTTATGTAGATGAGTCTTTAAACTGTTGTTGAATATGCCAAGTGAGTTTAAAAGTTTCACAGTTTCGATCGGGAGTTCCCAAGCCTTGGTGCTGCGCTCTAAAAACTTCTCTCCGCCATCGATGATTTGTCAGGTTTTTTTCTGAAGGAGTTTGTGTTTGAAGATCGTAGGCCACGACATTCTGGGGTGTTTATCTGCACAAGATCATTTAAATAAGCTTCGGGCATTAACCTTGTAAGATCTTGAAAATAATGAGGCACAGTTGATATTTAACTCTTAGTTGGATGGGGAGCCAGTGCAAATCAGCTAGCACTGGTGTGTGATGTGGTCTGTGTTCTTAGTGTAAGCTTAGTGTAAATCTTTAAAAAGATGATAAGGTTTGATAATGCTTTGACGTCTCCACAGCTCAAGACTCTAGGTTGGCCAGGCAGTATGGGGACCTGACAGACAACTTGAACGCTCTCAAAGACCAGCTCAATTTCATCCTTGAAAACATCAACTCTGCAGAAGGAGACTCTGCCGATAGCAGTGAAGGTAAAAACCGTCCCTTAAGCCCCCATCACACCCTACACGTTCTCCTCCTGAAAATTGTTTTGATACGAAATTGCAGTACTTGGATCATACTAAGAACGTGCCAGACCTGGTGTGGTTGGGCGTTATTTGGTTTATTCATATGATTCCAATATTCCATCATCTACCCTTTCTCATTTACAGAGGTTGCCGGAGCATTTGTTGTCATCGATCGCATCAAGCAGCTTCTTGAAGAGGCCCAGCGTAAGCTGGACGAGGGATGGATGTTCCTTCACAATCAGAATGAAACAGCCAGGAACAAATCTGAACAAGTCCTGGAGATGCAGCGTCTAGCCCAACAAGCCAGGGAGCTTTCCTCAGGGTAAATCCACCTTCAGTCTGTTTTGTCACCACAAACTTTTCCATATCCGATTCCCACCATGCTAAGTTTCAAATGCTACAAGTCTAGTTCGTTTTTCCCCCTTCACTCGCCAGAAACACTCCCCCTTAACACTAGCCTGGCGTACATTGTAATAATAATAATAATAATAATAATAATAATAATAATAAGACTTGTAATGCGCACATATCCACCCTGCTGGGTGTTCAAGGCACAGTAAAACCAAAAACAAAACAAAAACAAAACAAAAACAAAACATAACACAAAGAAAAACAGACACAACAAAATTAGTCATTGAAAACCTGTGACATAAGATAAGTTTTGAGAAGAGACTTGAATTTTGCAGTACAAAGACAAGATCGAAGATTAAGTGGTAGAGAGTTCCAGATGCGTGGCGCGGCTGAAGAAAAAGAGAGTCTAGTAGAAACTGCTACGGGCTAGTAAACACAACCTCTCAACTTGCCCTGTGGGCTATTAAAAACTGCACATCCTACTTGCTTCAAGTTATCATATTTCTTCCATTCAGATGTGAATAATACGTTTTTTAAATGGGCTAATTTGATGTAACTTTATTTGCCTATTATACTGGTTATGATTGCTGCCATTAATGCATCAGAAAGATACATTTTTGACAATACATGTTTAAAATCAGGGCTACTACAACGTCTTGGGGCAAGTTAAACCCAAAGTTTATTGCGCTGGTTTTATTAAATGAGCTGGTTTGTGAATATTGCACTCTCAAGGGGGTCATGCCAGAACTGGAGGACTCACTAAAAAATCCACAAAGATTTTGGTTAAAGACACTGGACACTATTGGTAATTATCAAGGACCAGTCTTCTCACTTGGTGTATCTCAACATATGCATAAAATAACAAACCTGTGAAAATTCGAACTCAATCGGTCGTTCAAGTTGCGAGATAATAATGAAAGAACACCCTTGTCACACGAAGTTGTGTGCTTTCAGATGCTTGATTTTGAGACCTCAAATTCTAATTCTGAGGTCTCGAAATCAAATTCGTGGAACATTGCTTCTTTCTCGAAAACCACGTTACTTCAGAGGGAGCCATTTCTCACAGTGTTTAATACTATCAACTTCTCCCCATTACTCGTTATCAAGTAAGGTTTTATGCTGAAAAATACTTTGATTAATTACCAACAGTGTCCACTGCCTTTAAAATCAATGTTCTGCATCCTGATTTTTTTTTTTTTACAAACATGTCAATCTCAAACATGTTAATCTCCTGCTTATTTATCAAAACTTGTTACCATCATTCCCCTAATCGGACTTTATGATCATCTCAACTCAACAGTAATTGCTTACCACAACTACAAGAGCTTCTTCCATTTTTTATGGCCGCAGATCATTTTCTTACCCCGCACCTTTTCTTCGGAATAGTCTTCCTGTACATATTCGCTAGGCTAGTTCTTTACACTGTTTTAGGTCTCTGCTTATTTGTAATGGGAGACTTTCTGGGACGATAGAGGGCAGCAGACTTACCGGGTAAATCCATTGTTCTCAGAATTATGCGCATGTTCAGAACTACGTAAACAATGGAAATTTACCCGGTATGTCTGCTGCCACCTAGCGTTGGAAAGTCTCCTATTGTATCTTTCACTCATTGTATATTTCATTGTTCTCTTTATGCGCTTTACAAATGTCTTTATTATTCACCAATCTAATCCGCATCATCAGTACTTAAGCTGTATACAGAGTCCAGCTTACTCCAGAAGACGATCAGAGCATACTGATCAAAAGGTCGAGCTGAAACTAACGGTTCTTTTCAGAGCCACCCCAACTCATTTAGAGATTATCATTACATCATGTTCCCACAAACATACTTATCGTATTTCCACCATGCAAAGTTTGAAATCCTACTTAATCCTCTATATTATTATTATTATTATTATTATTATTATTATTATTATTATTATTATTTTTATTAATATTATTATCATTATTATTATTAATAATTAAATTATTATTATTAATATTCAACAGGCAAGAGGTTCAGTCTAATGACATTGAGGGTGCCGCTATCGATGCTAAGGAGACATCAGAGGAAGCTTTGAGACTTGTTCAGGGAGGAGGACCCGACTCCGACATTGAAGGTCTGATTAATCAAGTCAAGGAAAAGTAAGTATTAGAGTCAAGTAGTGTCATGACTGGACAGTCTGGGAACTGGTGGTGGCAGAGTGTCGACCTTGTTCCCAGGGCACTGGTGGTGGCAGAGTGTCAACCTCATTCCCAGAGGTGATCGACCTCTCCGCACAATTGTCTTTTTCCCAGCATGCTGTGCTTGCGCTTAACTCCTGGAACTGACTCATTTCCATTTCGCTTTTTTTCCGTCTCTTTTGTTACGTCCAAAATATATCATCAAGCAGCATCGGGAAGCACTTTAATTACGATTTGATTTTAACATGTTAGTCGGGGGCTAGACCTGGTAATAGTCTTTGATTGAAGCCTTTGTTGTTAATTTTTCGTTCAGCGTGATGTCCATTATACATGTACTTCAATGTCATTGTCCCATTGCACCAAGAGAGGGCACTTTACTTAAAAACTGCATTAGAAAGCCACCATCTTGAGCCAAGACTAGGCGCAGATGGTCTTCCACACGTCGTGTGTTGTCTGTTTTGCGACAAGAAAACCAAATGGATGGCAGTCGACGAGGATGCATTGCGCTTGTGAAAAACGAGGACGAACAACACAGTGTTCCTATGTAAGAAGTGTGGCCTATGTTTATGTTAATGTTTTGTCTACGCTGCCGAACAAAGCCTGTTCTTTCTGAAGCACTGGCCCAAAATCCGGACAAGTTTTCCATTTTTTATTTTCATGACCCGCTCACACGCCTGTTTAATGAGGACTGATTTCCTTTTTGACTTGCAGCTACACCGATGCTGAAGATCTCTTCGCCACAGCGGCCATGTTAGCTGAGGAGTCTAAGAATAAAGCTGATGCAGTACACAGTGACTCCACAGCGTTGCTGTCCAAGTCTCGTCAGCCTTTACCCCTGTATAATGGAGACTCCCTCGTAGAGAATGCAGATGACATTAAGGAAGAGGTAGGTTCAGGAATGGGAACTTAATAATAACAATAATCGGCTTTTATAATTGGAAGTGTCCGGGCCGAGCGGTTAAGAGCACCGAAGTAACATAAGACATTCAATGATTGATTGTTGTTAATTTGTTTCATCCCCTCAGGCCCAGAGAATTAAAGATGAAGCAGCTACCATCAAAGCAACAAACCGTGATCTACTGGATCAGGTGGAGCAACAGGCGGATGAGGCCACTAAACTTCTTGAAGACGGAAACAAAGCTCAACAGGTCAGCGCGTTTATATACTCTCTTTCATACTAACTACGCTTTGCTCATATCAGCCAAGAGACTTCCGCGTTTTTGTTTGTGGGCTGGTCTCCGTTGTGAATGGCTGGTCCACATTTTATTTCATTTGTTTATGTCCAACATCAAGCAACAAGTAAGTTTACTGCACAACTCTTACACGGAAGGGGAACCTAGCATCTTCAGCTTTTTTGCGGGCTCTGCTTTTTTCCCTGTCTCCGCCTTGAATGACTGATCCACGCTTTATTTGATTTGTTTATGTCGGAAAACGATCATCAAGCAGCAAGTAATTTTACTGCACAACACTCACAAACGAAGGGGAACCAAGCATCCAAAAGCACTTTAATTGCACTTTGATTTTGACACATGAGTCGGGAGCTATACCCGCCAAAATGCTTTGCGTTATTCTTTGATTGAAACCGTTGTCGTTCATTCATCGTTTTAAAAAGCTTGTTGTCCCTTATACTTACCCATGTCATCATCCTTTTCCACCAAGAGGGGGCGCTTTACAAAAAAGTGTATTGAAAAGCCAACACCTTAAGCCAAGACTTGGGCACATAGTCATTCACGTGTGTGGTACCTGACAACCAAGATGGCGTGCACTTTTGTCGTGGACACAGGTCATTCTGGCGTGTCATTGTCTTTTTTTTTTTTTTTTGGGGGGGGTTTTACTGCGCCTTGAACACCCAGCAGGGTGGATATGTGCGCATTACAAGTCTTATTATTATTATTATTATTATTATTATTATTATTGTCGAGCGGTTAAGAGCACCGGATTCAAGCTCTGGTGTTTGATCAGCAGAGTGTGGGTTTGAGGCCCGGTCGTGACACTTGCAACATAACGTTGGGGAGGTAGTGCTTTCTGCTCTAACAGCCAGGCTTCGGACTAATGATACCCAAGCCTACATCCATATGGACTGTAAAGGAGGTAATCCTATTTCAGCCCTAGGAGTAGGCGTTACTGGCCCCTGGAACAAAATAATTGTAGCCCACACCTTGAAGTGGCCTATAGGCCTTCTGTGTCTGGCAACTTTCATAAAAAAAAAAATACAAAAATAAAATAATCAAGCATAATTGTTTGATTATTTGTTCTTATAGAAACTGGATCTATTAATGGTGAAGGCTCACTCTGCTGAGATGGAAGCAGATGCTGCTAAGAACCAGGGAGACGCAACTCTAGCTGAAGCTAAAGGTATCCTGGAGGACCTACTAGGTGAGTCAATCTACAGGGAGGTACTAAACAGAAATTGCTCCAGGCAAAAATATCGCCACGACGCCTGTTGGTTTCGTTTGTGCATACAGGCTTTTTTAAAGGGTTTGGGTACTTTTTTGTTGGACTTATTAAAATACAATGTCCACAGACTTACATCAAACTCACACAGTTTGAAGATATTGATAGTAGAAAGCTTCCCTTAAAATGTTACTTCCTGAGGTGCGGTAGTTTTTGAGAAATGAGTAAAAGAATGTCACAAAAATTGTGTTTACATGGAAAAATAATTTTCGACTCACTGAGACGGAAATTTTCTTAAAAGCGATACAACCTTTTGACACAATCCAACTCTTATTCAGGCCTGTAAGCTTCTTTTTGGAAAAGGCAAGGGCACCAAGGCATTTTCTCCTTGGTAAAGGGCACCCTATGAGGAAATTGTAAATTTCTACTGGAGCAATTAAAGGGCACCAAGGCAATGACCAGGGGGCACAGAGACAATTGCCTTCGTTGCCTCCGTGAAGTATCAGGCCTGCGCATGTAACATAAATGCTATTTCAGATACGTTTTTGCACCGATGCATCAATCTATGAAACTTTTTCCCCTACTAGGATTCAACGAGAAAGTGGAGTCAAGTAAAGAGGAAGCTCGCATCGCTCTGCAGAGGATCCCTGGAATCATTAATAAAATTGATCAAGCCAACGAGACTTCCATTGGAGCCCAAGGCACTATCGATGCTGCCGAGGAAGATGCTCTGAAAGCCAGGGAGGTAGCTGGGATGGCAGAGGCTAATGCCACTGCGGCATCAGAGGTAAATAGAACCAACCGGGGTCAAGTTTGGGTATGGATCAATGGTTAACGAGTAGTTGTTGAGTGGCGTACGTAGGGCATGCCAACACAGATGTTGAAGTGTGAACGACGGCAACTTAACACACATTTTCATTTTGTTGAAACTGGTCCACTCTGCGCTGTGCTACGAAAATGGCCAGTGATGCGACCATGCCCAGTAGGCTGGTTCCAAATAGTTGACTAGCGTAGTCCAACTGTGCTCGGCTAAACAGAGTTCGGGCAAATTTGGTGTGATGTTTCCATGAGGATGATTTGTGGACTGTATAATTCAGATTTCAGAACATGTAGGGTTGAGGATGAAATGAAGGACACAAAACACAATGTCCAAAGATTTACATTAAATTTTCACGGTTTGAAGATAATGATGATTAAAAGCCTCCCTTTTTTAATAAAGTTTTACTTGCTGAGGTGCTGTAGTGTTTGAGAAATGAGTAAAACAAGTCACAAAAATAATTTTTATCTCACTGAGATGAAAATCATTTTAGCATGTAAAACGTATTTTCGTGACATTGTTTTACTCATTTCTCAAAAACTACAGCACCTCAACAAGTAATATTTTAAGGGAAGCCTTCTAATATCATTATCTTCAAACGGTGCAAGTTTAATGTCAATCTGTGGACATGTGTTTTGTGTTACAAAAAAAAACCCAAACCAAACCCTTGTTATTGCCAGTTTCTTAAATAGTTCTCTATAACTTCATCCTCTTCCAATCCAGGGTGCACAGATCATTAAGCAGCAGGCCGATGACATCAATCTTATCGCCCAGGCACAGAACGACCGAGCGGACTTCTTGAAAGACAACGCCACCCAGACCATGATGGAGCTAGGAGCTCTTGAGACCCAGGCTGATGATGACTCAGAGCTCATCCAACAGGTTGGTACACACTTTCAGGTGGATATCACCAAGCCGTCTTAAACCAGTCTGTGTGCTATAGCTGGCTAACTGGTACACACTGTCAGGTGGATATCACCAAGCGGTCTTAAACCAGTCTGTGTGCTATAGCTGGCTAACTGGTACACACTGTCAGTTGGATATCACCAAGTGGTCTTAAACCAGTCTGTGTGCTATAGCTGGCTAACTGGTACACACTGTCAGGTGGATATCACCAAGCGGTCTTAAACCAGTCTGTGTGCTATAGCTGGCTAACTGGTACACACTCTCAGTTGGATATCACCAAGTGGTCTTAAACCAGTCTGTGTGCTATAGCTGGCTAACTGGTACACACTGTCAGGTGGATATCACCAAGCGGTCTTAAACCAGTCTGTGTGCTATAGCTGGCTAACTGGTACACACTCTCAGGTGGATATCACCAAGTGGTCTTAAACCAGTCTGTGTGCTATAGCTGGCTAACTGGTACACACTGTCAGGTGGATACCACCAAGCCGTCTTAAACCAGTCTGTGTGCTATAGCTGGCTAACTGGTACACACTGTCAGGTGGATATCACCAAGCGGTCTTAAACCAGTCTGTGTGCTATAGCTGGCTAACTGGTACACACTCTCAGGTGGATATCACCAAGTGGTCTTAAACCAGTCTGTGTGCTATAGCTGGCTAACTGGTACACACTGTCAGGTGGATATCACCAAGCGGTCTTAAACCAGTCTGTGTGCTATAGCTGGCTAACTGGTACACACTCTCAGGTGGATATCACCAAGTGGTCTTAAACCAGTCTGTGTGCTATAGCTGGCTAACTGGTACACACTGTCAGGTGGATATCACCAAGTGGTCTTAAACCAGTCTGTGTGCTATAGCTGGCTAACTGGTACACACTCTCAGGTGGATATCACCAAGTGGTCTTAAACCAGTCTGTGTGCTATAGCTGGCTAACTGGTACACACTGTCAGGTGGATATCACCAAGCGGTCTTAAACCAGTCTGTGTGCTATAGCTGGCTAACTGGTACACACTCTCAGGTGGATATCACCAAGCGGTCTTAAACCAGTCTGTGTGCTATAGCTGGCTAACTGGTACACACTCTCAGTTGGATATCACCAAGTGGTCTTAAACCAGTCTGTGTGCTATAGCTGGCTAACTGGTACACACTCTCAGTTGGATATCACCAAGTGGTCTTAAACCAGTCTGTGTGCTATAGCTGGCTAACTGGTACACACTCTCAGGTGGATATCACCAAGTGGTCTTAAACCAGTCTGTGTGCTATAGCTGGCTAACTGGTACACACTGTCAGGTGGATATCACCAAGCGGTCTTAAACCAGTCTGTGTGCTATAGCTGGCTAACTGGTACACACTCTCAGGTGGATATCACCAAGCGGTCTTAAACCAGTCAGTGTGCTATAGCTGGCTAACTGGTACACACTCTCAGGTGGATATCACCAAGTGGTCTTAAACCAGTCTGTGTGCTATAGCTGGCTAACTGGTACACACTGTCAGGTGGATATCACCAAGCGGTCTTAAACCAGTCTGTGTGCTATAGCTTGCTAACTGGTACACACTCTCAGGTGGATATCACCAAGCCGTCTTAAACCAGTCTGTGTGCTATAGCTGGCTAACTGGTACACACTGTCAGGTGGATATCACCAAGCGGTCTTAAACCAGTCTGTGTGCTATAGCTGGCTAACTGGTACACACTCTCAGGTGGATATCACCAAGTGGTCTTAAACCAGTCTGTGTGCTATAGCTGGCTAACTGGTACACACTGTCAGGTGGATATCACCAAGCGGTCTTAAACCAGTCTGTGTGCTATAGCTGGCTAACTGGTACACACTCTCAGTTGGATATCACCAAGTGGTCTTAAACCAGTCTGTGTGCTATAGCTGGCTAACTGGTACACACTGTCAGTTGGATATCACCAAGTGGTCTTAAACCAGTCTGTGTGCTATAGCTGGCTAACTGGTACACACTCTCAGTTGGATATCACCAAGTGGTCTTAAACCAGTCTGTGTGCTATAGCTGGCTAACTGGTACACACTGTCAGGTGGATATCACCAAGCGGTCTTAAACCAGTCTGTGTGCTATAGCTGGCTAACTGGTACACACTCTCAGGTGGATATCACCAAGTGGTCTTAAACCAGTCTGTGTGCTATAGCTGGCTAACTGGTACACACTGTCAGGTGGATATCACCAAGCGGTCTTAAACCAGTCTGTGTGCTATAGCTGGCTAACTGGTACACACTGTCAGGTGGATATCACCAAGCGGTCTTAAACCAGTCTGTGTGCTATAGCTGGCTAACTGGTACACACTCTCAGGTGGATATCACCAAGTGGTCTTAAACCAGTCTGTGTGCTATAGCTGGCTAACTGGTACACACTGTCAGGTGGATATCACCAAGCGGTCTTAAACCAGTCTGTGTGCTATAGCTGGCTAACTGGTACACACTCTCAGTTGGATATCACCAAGTGGTCTTAAACCAGTCTGTGTGCTATAGCTGGCTAACTGGTACACACTCTCAGTTGGATATCACCAAGTGGTCTTAAACCAGTCTGTGTGCTATAGCTGGCTAACTGGTACACACTGTCAGGTGGATATCACCAAGCGGTCTTAAACCAGTCTGTGTGCTATAGCTGGCTAACTGGTACACACTCTCAGGTGGATATCACCAAGTGGTCTTAAACCAGTCTGTGTGCTATAGCTGGCTAACTGGTACACACTGTCAGGTGGATATCACCAAGTGGTCTTAAACCAGTCTGTGTGCTATAGCTGGCTAACTGGTACACACTGTCAGGTGGATATCACCAAGCGGTCTTAAACCAGTCTGTGTGCTATAGCTGGCTAACTGGTACACACTCTCAGGTGGATATCACCAAGTGGTCTTAAACCAGTCTGTGTGCTATAGCTGGCTAACTCGTACACACTCACAGGTGGATATCACCAAGTGGTCTTAAACCAGTCTGTGTGCTATAGCTGGCTAACTGGGACACACTCTCAGGTGGATATCACCAAGTGGTCTTAAACCAGTCTGTGTGCTATAGCTGGCTAACTGGTACACACTGTCAGTTTGATATCACCAAGTGGTCTTAAACCAGTCTGTGTGCTATAGCTGGCTAACTGGTACACACTCTCAGTTGGATATCACCAAGTGGTCTTAAACCAGTCTGTGTGCTATAGCTGGCTAACTGGTACACACTGTCAGGTGGGTATCACCAAGTGGTCTTAAACCAGTCTGTGTGCTATAGCTCGCTAACTGGTACACACTGTCAGGTGGATATCACCAAGTGGTCTTAAACCAGTCTGTGTGCTATAGCTGGCTAACTGGTACACACTGTCAGGTGGATATCACCAAGTGGTCTTAAACCAGTCTGTGTGCTATAGCTGGCTAACTGGTACACACTCTCAGGTGGATATCACCAAGTGGTCTTAAACCAGTCTGTGTGCTATAGCTGGCTAACTGGTACACACTGTCAGGTGGATATCACCAAGTGGTCTTAAACCAGTCTGTGTGCTATAGCTGGCTAACTGGTACACACTCTCAGGTGGATATCACCAAGCGGTCTTAAACCAGTCTGTGTGCTATAGCTGGCTAACTGGTACACACTCTCAGTTGGATATCACCAAGTGGTCTTAAACCAGTCTGTGTGCTATAGCTGGCTAACTGGTACACACTGTCAGGTGGATATCACCAAGCGGTCTTAAACCAGTCTGTGTGCTATAGCTGGCTAACTTTACATACTCTCAGGTGGATATCACCAAGCTGTCTTAAACCAGTCTGTGTGCTATAGCTTGCTAACTTGAGACACATTTAGACGGTCTTCAAATCGATTGCAATACCACGGTCTATATTTAAAGCCAGTCTTAAATCTTACGCCTGTGCTGAGCTGGCTATAAACGGTCTTTGTTTTGTTTTAACATGGCGTTACATCCATTACTTGTTTAAATAATCGATAGCATTAACGAGGTCTGTATTTTTGTTCCCAGGATTTTTGTTTTCCTTCCAGTGTCACTAAATTGCTTAATTGTGACTGCAGTTCATGTAACCATGGAACTAGAAAAAAAGAACCATCTACGCATCCCAACTTGTCTGTTAGACTGCAGGCTGGTTGCCTTATGTTTGATCTTCGTTAACGTTTCAAAGCCATTGTCGCTGTCTTGGATAGTCTTGGATAATGGCGGCCGTCATAACTAGCCAAGCTTAGGAATGCTTGTTTGTGCATATATTTCACTACTGCTTACTGATTTTTCTCTAAGACCGGCTTATTGCAACATGCTTAAATGACTGACTAAGCTAAGACCGTCTATTAGGCCCAGATATCTGGCTATAACTGACTGGTCTTAGACCACTGGCTAAGACCGTTTTATTGCAATCCGCCCCTGGTCAGGGAGACAATGAGAATAGTCGCGGTGTTCTAGTTTAAAGGTGTGTCTCATCGTCAGCGTCCGTCCTTAAAGGGTCTGGGTACTTAGAACACAATACACAGTGTTCATAAATTTACATTATTCTTAGACATTTTGGAGATAATGATGGTAGAAAGCTTCCCCTAAAATATTGTTGATGTTATGTTTCTAATGTTTTTTTCTCTTTATGGCATCAGGCTCAGATGAAGGCAAACGATGCTAAGCGTAAGACTGACGAGGCTACTCAGGCTGTCCAAGGTGCTCTGGATCAAGTCAATCAAATCATGGATGATATCAGTAAGTCGATATTCAACAGATGTTTCAGCAGATTTACTTAAAGGCATCGTCGGTAATTGTCAAAGACCAGGGCCCAATTTCATGGCTCAGCTTACCGTAAGCACATAATCAGCGCTTACAGCAGGGAATTCTGTGCTTATGGCAAGCGTATTTCACGGGTTAGCGGCGAATTTTGGCTTATGCGGGTGGGATTCCACGTTACTATAGGCATTCTACGCTTACAAGGCTAGCGCAGAAATTCGGCGCTTGCATGTAAGTGGGGAATCGCGATCGTAAGCGCAGAATTCGGCGGTAAGCAGAGCCATGAAATTGGGCCCAGTATTCTCCCTTGACATGTGTGTTGCAACGCATAAAAACAGAGTGAACTTAATCTGTTAAAACTTTGACTCAATTAGTCCTTGAGGTTGCAAGAGAATAATGAAAGAAAAAACACCCTTGTCACACGAAGTTGTGTGCTTCCAGATGCTTGATTTTCGGGACCTAAAATTGGTCTCAACGTTTCGGTAACCTTCAAGGCTTTTTAACAGACAGTATTTTTCTGCAAGGTATGTAGGACTACGTTTGAATAATGAGACCTACTCCTTAACATAGCACCAATGGTTTACAAGTTGCTTTGGTGCAATATGCAGCCAGTCAAACCAAGAACACCGGGGCGAAGACTTTCTCTTTTTGCACTGGGTCATTTTACATGTTGAGTTCCCTTGACGAGAAGTTTATCCAAACAAACCAACAAACAAGATACACTACAGCATTTTTGATGTTAGAAACATCTTCATATAAAATCGTTTCCAAATCCACTTCCAGATGGCCTGAGCGATCTCGACCCCAATCGCCTCCGAGACATCGAAGAGGACTTTGGCAACGTGAAGCGCACCTTCGAGAGGGACCTCAACATCGACCAGGTCATGCAGCGCCTCGCAGACGCTGAGCAACAACAACGAGGCTGGATCAACACGTACCAGTTCTCTCTGGATGAACTCCGAAAGCAAGTTGCTAACATCCAAGACATCAGCGACTCCCTCCCCGACTTCTGTCCGAACAGTGACATTTTGGAGAACGCTGGTAGGCGTTAACGCTTGGCTTCTACTCCCCCTTCACTTTTTTTATTGTTTTAAAATCTCTATTTAATAAAATGAATACTTCAGTGTGTTTAGTCATATATTAACATTTTGGGTGGATCCATTATTGTGTGAGGGATTTTTTTTATTATAAAGGCATGTGTTTTTTTTTTTTCTTTCTTTTTTTTCTTTTTTATATTGTTGGATGAAGGAAAGGAATTAATGAGTACTTGATTTCATTATTAAAGACGTTCATAATCAATGCTGCCGTTAAACTCCCCCAAAAAATGTTGTCTACTAAACCTGGACTCGCAACTCTTATCAATGTTGGAAATGGAAATTGCTCAGCAAAACCCATACAGGGGACCAGTCTCAAAACATGAACATTACATGTTTTGCTTTGACTGGTATCATTTTTTGCTACTAGTACAGGAAATCCATGTTTTGCGTCATGCGTTTTGTGTAATGTTTAAAATGAAAATACATGTACACTCAAAGGAATACATATTGCATTGTGTGCTTAGGCGTGAGTTTTACCTTGTTGTCGCATTGCGCAATGCGCACGACGCATGGATCTCCAGTCTAAGTGGTGATATTAAATTTACCAAGCTCTATACATGTGACCCTGGAGCATGAGAACTAGGAAGTTCCAGAACTGACCGTTGAAAAAAAGAATTGCATATTGGTGCAACAAAAACAAGTAAACAAACACAAACAAACAAACCAAAGTATCAGAATTTTTTTAAAAGAACCATGCTGCCTTTTTAAAATCCCTTTTTGTACTTGTGGTGCTAATCTGAAAACAACATAATAAGAAGTCTAGCGGGATAAGTCTAATTTATATCTCTGAAGGTGCTATCAGTTTTTGTATATTCTCAGAAACATTGAATTTCTCAGATATTTTGGTATTTACATTTAGCTTGCATTTGTATTTAAAAAAAAGAGTAGATTTTTGCAACAATTTTCTGTGAGTTTGTGTCTTTTGGCGGGTGTAGGGCAGCTAGTTAACATGTACATTTTGGGTTGGTTCACAAAGAGTTAGTTAGAGTTAGTCCTAGGAGATATTAAAAACTTACGGCTAATCCTAAGCTAGGACGAGTAGCTTGTTCTAACTCAAGATAAGACTAGTCTTAACTCTTAGTGAAATCCACCCCTGTATCGGAGAGATTTTCTGAGCCTCATGTGAAGCTTAATTCAGGAAATGTTTGCAAAACAGAAAGGTACTGCTTGCTGTAGAAACTAGCTGTGGATTAGTCATCTATGTTTATAACACAATCTTATAAAGTTAAAGTTCATATTATGTAAGGACTTTTTGAATGTTTGCTTTTTTTTTGGTCTTGTGTGGAGCTACTCTTGTTTGATTTAAAGTTAACAACTTAAAGATCCTAACAACTTTTGGGCATTGAACTTTCAATTGACCTTTTCGTAGTTAAACCAAAAGTTATTAACAATTCTTAATGAAAGTTTCAACAAAATGGGTCTTTAAAAATTCTTGTAGTGCCTCTCATCTTTCATATTCATACTTTAAGAATCAAATTTGACGATTTAAAATCAAGTTTTGATCATCTTTCTTTTTTTAGCAGTGCTTTTAAAATCTATGAAGAAACGTTTTTGTACTTAAATTTGCACGGGTCTTTAACGCAACGTATAGAACACCATTGCTTCATGTGGTTTGACGTTTTTTTATAAAACAATCAATTAATCAAGTCAAGTATTTTTGTTTAAAAAAAAACATTCTGGATAATGCAAAGGAGCGTAACTCAAAGTTTAAGACAATATACAGCAAATAATCACAAACTATGCAATTAACATCAAATACAGTAAATAATAGCATTTTTAACTTCAAATGTAAATGATTCTTTAAATACTTTTTGTTTGTGAATGTAGACCAGGTTTGTACTTCTATAATATAAAACCTAACTACTATGTAGAAACATGGGTTCTTTTGTTAAGGGTTATACCGTTTTTGTTTTCTATTATTATTTTTGTCTTTTCTTTTTTTGTAATGCAAATAGAACATACTTTTTAGACGTAAACTATTTATTCAATCCAATATTTTAAGTGGAAAAAAACTCTAACAAAGTTTATGTACCTGTGTTAATAAAATCTGGTTTTTCATTGTGTAGAATGTATTGATTATAGCATTTGATATTTGTATTAGTTATTGCATTGCCTCATACACATATACCGTATAAGATGATCTTTTTCGTGGTGGATTCTATTTGGTTTTATTTGTCAGTACAAAACCTTAAAATGGTCAAGTATTCATGACGATAAACCTGGGACCAGTTTCATAGACATTAATGAACAATTTTCAGCCTTTTTTTCTCTTTTTCTGTTTTGATTCGGACTTTTTTGCATCTGCTTGGTGAAAAAAAAAACTCACACAGGCCTTGATAACGAGAACAAAATTGAGAACGTTCAAAAAGCACGCCCTCGATTGGTTAAATAAGCGTGCATGTATTCTGTGCAGAGCAATTCAACCAATAGAATGCATTCTCTTTGTGTCGATATCGTTATCATGTTCATTATCCCTGTAGTGTGACTGGCCTTTAAGTGCTGGAAGGTTAGCATGCCTTTTCCCATGCTTACGGTTAGCAGTTTTTTGAAACAGTAAGCACAGAATTGTCTGTTAAGCAGCTCTATGAAACTGGCCCCAGGTCATACTGCCAGAGACCCAGTCCCTTTTAGAATAGTGAGGTCCTTTGACAACCATTCAGGTTTCTAATACTAACCACCATTTCAGATTCTTAAAAAATCTGATTTTGTCTCGACTCGATTGATTTGTAATATTTCAGTCACCATGGTCAAGTGGTTAGACTGCAGGACTTGCAATCACAAGGTTGTGGGTTCGAATCCCCAGCTAACCGCTGATTTCAATGACTTGAATAAATATTGACGTCTAGTTACTGAATCACAATTTCTTGATTTGTGCAATTCATAATCATAGACGTTAAACCAATATTTGTATGAGAGAGATTGGTTGTTGCCAGCTTGGTGTTTGTAGCCCATTGTGGGAGTTTGTTGAGTTCCCTTGATGGGAAGATCATCTAAACAAACAAACAAACAAAGGCTGGCAAAATGAAAGGTTATGTTTGATGGATAAAATTATTGTAGCTCAAGTGAAATTAATTCCAACTCAATGCCAAGTTCAACTGTGCCTAGGATTTTAGTGAAGTATGTCCGTCTTTTGCTCATGCAAGTATTGTGTTCATGCATCATACAGGTTTGAAGCAATGGCCGCCATCTTGTCTACCATGAAATCAATTTTACACAAAATGTTCAGTACTTGAGACAAAACATTGAATCTTGTTCTGACTTTTGACTGCCACAATCAAAGGTGCTAAAATTACACAAGCTTATCCAAATTGTGATTACTTTGTACATAGAATACTTCATGTATTAACAAACTGTAGTGTAGCATGTGTATTAATGTTTTTTTACAAGAAAATTGAAGAAACCCCAGTTATTTATAAGGGATTCATATCTATGCAAAACCTACTTTATAATATCCTGTTATTTCAAATAAGATTGTTGGTACATTTGCAATTTTTTTCCTGCTTCTTTAAAATGCAGGGGAAAAAAGCTTTGTAAATGTGTTGGTTTTCCCCCTGCTGGAATGCTTTTGCTGCAAAACAAAATCACAATTCATGCTATTATAAGAGGCTAAATTTTGCACAAAATTTGACGGAGATAAGCCCTGAAAAAAAAATCATGCAATTGAGAGCTCAAGTTGATAAATCATGCAGGAGTAAACTCTATGCAATGTATTGGATAAATTATTTGATATCTTTGTCAAAACTAACCTATTAATTGAACAGTACAACCAAAAGTACTCTTTTATACCAAATTATGTACTAATGCTCAACACAATTACATATACATGTAGATTGTAATGTTTTGAGAGACAGTAGTTTGTTATAAATGTTATTTTTATGATTAAAAACCTTGGAAACTGGGAATGATAGTTTCTTGTTATAAATGTTGTTGTAATGACTCGATCACAATTAAATCACAAGTCCTACCAACTCTCCCCATATTCTGTAGAAAGTTCCCTGAAAATAAACCAATGTTTATTTTTACGTTGAATGTAATTCTGAATATCTTCCTGAATGTTGTACAGAACGCACATTATTGGTAGCTCTGCATCACAAGGAGTATCCGCGTGGTCCATCCAGTGGCGTACCTAGGGTAAATTTTAGGGGGGCATACATTTTTGTAGGGGGGCACTTCAGAACAAAGATGAAAGATGGAGCATGCAAGCGTGTAGCACGAAGCCGTTTTGGCATGGGGTCCGGGGCCCGCTTAAGGGCCCTGAAAAATTTTGCATTCTAAATGTGGTGCAATCTAAGGCCATTTAAAGGCTGAATTGATAAAGGAAACAGAACAACGTGAGGCTTTTCTCAAACTTGAGGCTTATCTCTTCTTCGAAGCATACTGATCAAAACGGCGAGTTGACCGACGGTTCTTTTTAGAACCACCCCAATTCATTCATAGATAGTCATTACATGGTGTTAACGTAAACCTTTCCATATTGAACTACATGCAAAGTTTCAAATCCTACTTAACTTGAGGCCTTGAAAGCCTTCCAAATTTGAGATGTAGAATAGCGGCCTTTTGGATCTGAGCAATACGTTAATTTCACTTACAAGACATAGTGGCGTATTCTTTCAAAAGGCATGTATTACACACGGAAAAAAGGTTTGGCCTGCTTGGAATAATATATGTTTTGCACCCATCCCCAAGCAACAAAGCTTGACAGGTAAAAACAGTTTATGTATTTTTTGTTAGCTTGAAACGATGCAAATTCACAAGGGACTTACCCCTTGTGCTTTTTTCATTGTTAAGCCTTAATTTGATCAAATGCTGGAATTACCCCTTGTGATTTTTTCAATTTTTAGCCGAAATTTAATAAAAATGCTGGACTGGTGATTTTTTTTAAATATTTAACCTAAATTTGATGAACTGGATTTAGCCCTTGTGATTTTTTCAATTTTGAGCCGAAATTTGATCAAAATGCCCGACCAACTCCTTGTGATTTTTTCAATTTTAAGCCGAAATTTGATCAAAATGCTGGACTAACCCCTTGTGATTTTTTAAATTGTTAGCCTACTTTTTATAAAAGTGCTGGTATAACCCCTTATGATTTGTTTAAAATTGTTAACCTAAATTTGATGAACTGGACTTACCCATTGTGATTTTTTTTCTTCAATTTTATGCCTAAATTTGATCAAAATGCTGGACTAACCCCTTGTGATTTTTTTAATGTTTAGCCTACTTTTGATCAAAAAGCTGGACTAACCCCTTGTGATTTTTTTCAATTTTTAGCCGAAATTTGATCAAAATGCTCGACTTACCCCGTGTGATTTTTCAATGTTTAGCCTAAATTTGATCAAAATGCTGGACTAACCCCTTGTGATTTTTTTCAATTTTCAGCCTAAGTTTGATCAAAATGCTGAACTTACCCCTAGTGATTTTGTTTTTCAACTTAAAGTCTTAATTTTGATCAAAATGCTGGACTAACCTATTGTGATTTTTATTTTATTTTTAGCCTAAGTTTTGATCAAAATGCTGGAATACCCCCTTTTGATTTTTTTAATTTTTAGCCTACTTTTGATCAAATGCTGGACT
Organism: Asterias rubens; assembly: GCF_902459465.1. NCBI lineage: Eukaryota > Metazoa > Echinodermata > Asteroidea > Forcipulatida > Asteriidae > Asterias > Asterias rubens. Next base: position 7,910,264 of record NC_047080.1, on the reverse strand, counting down.
TACCCCTTGTGATTTTTATTTTATTTTCAGCCTAAGTTTTATCGAAAAATGCTGGACTAACTCCTTGTGATTTGTTTACAATTTTTAACATAAAATAGATGAACTGGACTTACCCCTTTTTATTTTTTTTTATTTTATGCCTAAATTTGATCAAAATGCTGGACTAACCGCTTGTGATTTAAAAAAAAAAGTTTAGCCTACTTTTGATAAAAATGCTGGACTTACCTGTTTCGATTTTTTCAATGTTAAGCCTAAGTTTGATCAAAATGCTGAACTTATCCCTTGTGATTTTTTTTTCAATTTTAAGCCTTAATGTTGATCAAAGTGCTGGACTAAACCCTTGTGATTTGTTAATGTTTAGCCTACTTTTAATCGAAATGCTGGACCTGGTGATTTTTTTTCAATTTCAAGCCTAAATTTTGATCAAAATGCTGGACTAACCCCTTGTGTTTTAATTTTTTATTTTTAGCCTAAATATGATCAAAATGCTGGACTAACCCCTTGTGATTGTTTTCAATTTTAAGCCTAAATTTGATAAAAATGCTGGACTTACCCCTTGTGATTTATTCTTTATTTTTAGCCTAAATAAGATAAAAATGCTGGACTAACCCCTTGTGATTTTTTCAATATTTAGCCTACTTTTGATCAAAATGCTGGACTAACCCCTTGTGATTTTTATTTTATTTTTAGCCTAAATCTTGATCAAAATGCTGGACTTGCCCCTTGTGATTTTTTTCAATTTTTTAACCTAAATTTTATCAAAATGCTGGACTTAACCCCTTGTGATTTTTTTCAATTTTTAGCCTATGTTTGATCAAAATGCTGGACTAACCCCTTGTTATTTTTGTATTTTTAGACGAAATTTGATCCAAATGCCCGGCTTACGCCTTGTGATCTTTTAAATTTTAAGCCTAAATTTGATAAAAATGCTATAATTACCCCTTGTGATTTTTTTCAATTTTTAGCCTAAGTTTGATTAAAATTCTGAACTTACCCCATGTGACTTTTGTTTTCAATTTTAAGCAAAAATTTTGATCAAAATGCTGGACTAACCCCTTGTGATTTTTTTCAATTTTTAGCCTAAGTTTGATTAAAATTCTGAACTTACCCCATGTGACTTTTGTTTTCAATTTTAAGCAAAAATTTTGATCAAAATGCTAGACTTACCCCTTGTGATTTTTCAATTTTTAGCCTAAGTTTGATTAATATTCTGAACTTACACCATGTGACTTTTTTTTTCAATTTCAAGCCTAAATTTTGATCAAAATGCTGGACTAACCCCTTGTGTTTTAATTTTTTATTTTTAGCCTAAATATGATCAAATTGCTGGACTAACCCCTTGTGATTGTTTTCAATTTTAAGCCTAAATTTGATGAAAATGCTGGACTTACCCCTTGTGATTTATTTTTTATTTTTAGCCTAAATAAGATAAAAATGCTGGACTAACCCCTTGTGATTTTTTCAATATTTAGCCTACTTTTGATCAAAATGCTGGACTAACCCCTTGTGATTTTTATGTCATTTTTAGCCTAAATCTTGATCAAAATGCTGGACTTGCCCCTTGTGGTTTATTTTCAATTTTTTAACCTAAATTTTGATCAAAATGCTGGACTAACCCCTTGTGTTTTAATTTTTTATTTTTAGCCTAAATATGATCAAAATGCTGGACTAACCCCTTGTGATTGTTTTCAATTTTAAGCCTAAATTTGATGAAAATGCTGGACTTACCCCTTGTGATTTATTCTTTATTTTTAGCCTAAATAAGATAAAAATGCTGGACTAACCCCTTGTGATTTTTTCAATATTTAGCCTACTTTTGATCAAAATGCTGGACTAACCCCTTGTGATTTTTATTTTATTTTTAGCCTAAATCTTGATCAAAATGCTGGACTTGCCCCTTGTGGTTTATTTTCAATTTTTTAACCTAAATTTTATCAAAATGCTGGACTAACCCCTTGTGATTTTTTTCAATTTTTAGCCTATGTTTGATCAAAATGCTGGACTAACCCCTTGTTATTTTTGTATTTTTAGACGAAATTTGATCCAAATGCCCGGCTTACGCCTTGTGATCTTTTAAATTTTAAGCCTAAATTTGATAAAAATGCTATAATTACCCCTTGTGATTTTTTTCAATTTTTAGCCTAAGTTTGATTAAAATTCTGAACTTACCCCATGTGACTTTTGTTTTCAATTTTAAGCAAAAATTTTGATCAAAATGCTAGACTTACCCCTTGTGATTTTTCAATTTTTTGCCTAAGTTTGATTAAAATTCTGAACTTACCCCATGTGACTTTTGTTTTCAATTTTAAGCAAAAATTTTGATCAAAATGCTGGACTAACCCCTTGTGATTTGTTAATGTTTAGCCTACTTTTAATCGAAATGCTGGACCTGGTGATTTTTTTTTTCAATTTCAAGCCTAAATTTTGATCAAAATGCTGGACTAACCCCTTGTGTTTTAATTTTTTATTTTTAGCCTAAATATGATCAAAATGCTGGACTAACCCCTTGTGATTGTTTTCAATTTTAAGCCTAAATTTGATGAAAATGCTGGACTTACCCCTTGTGATTTATTTTTTATTTTTAGCCTAAATAAGATAAAAATGCTGGACTAACCCCTTGTGATTTTTTTCAATTTTTAGCCTAAGTTTGATTAAAATTCTGAACTTACCCCATGTGACTTTTGTTTTCAATTTTAAGCAAAAATTTTGATCAAAATGCTGGACTAACCCCTTGTAATTTTTCAATTTTTAGCCTAAGTTTGATCAAAATGCTGGACTAACCCCTTGTGATTTTTTTCAATTTTTAACCTATGTTTGATCAAAATGCTGGACTAACCCCTTGTTATTTTTCAATGTTTAGCCAACTTTTAATCAAAATGCTGGACTAACCCCTTGTGATTTTTATTTTAATCTTAGCCAAAATTTTGATAAAAATGCTGGAATTAACCCCTTGTGATTAATTTTTTATTTGTAGCCGAAATTTGATCAAAATGCTGAACTTATCCCTTGTGATTTCTTTTTCAATTTTAAGCCTTAATTTTGATCAAAATGCTGGACTAACCCCTTGTGATTTTTTAAATGTTTAGCCTGCTTTTGATCAAAATGCTGGACTAACCCCTTGTGATTTTTAGCCTACTTTTGATCAAATGCTGATGATTTTTTAAATTTTTCGCCTAAATTTGTTTATGTTAATGGACTAAGCCCTTGTGTAATTTTTTCAATTCAACGCCTAAATTGAATTAAAATGCTGAACTTACCACTTGAAATGATGGACTTAACCCCTGTGATTTTTTATGCCTAGAATTGATCAAAATGCTTGACTTGCCCCTTGTGATCTTTTAAATTTTTAGCCCCATTTTATCAAAATGCTAGACTTAGGCCTACCCCTTGTGATTTTTTCAATTTTAAACCTAAATTTCCCTTTCACAGGTTTGTTATTTTATGCATTATGTTGAAATAAACCAAAGAGTGGTCTTTGACAATTACTATTGTGTCCAGTGTCTTTAAAGCCGGTCTAGAGCCAATACAAACAAAAAGGACAAACAAAGACTTCTCCGTTTTGGTTCTAACTTTTATCGTTATTTCAAATCATACTTCAGTCCTTTTCTAAACAACTACAAAATAATAAAAATATTGAGAGGCTAGAGACAAATGCCAGTAAGAACATGCCTACAGTACCCAACAATACATTATTTAAATATTTTGAACTAATCAAAACAGACACTGAAGTAAAATCTTCAACGAAAATATTTATTTTCGAAGGCAGCGGATGCCCTCATATCATGCACATAGTTTTGACCACATCTCAGATCAACGTATGTAACTCTTTGAACTATGACCTCCCCAAGTAGGATGAACAATAATGTACATGTATCACTCGGTGAAAAAACTCAAAACAATTGTAGAAGTAGATACAGGGTGTGTCCAAAAAGTGTATAGTTTTTGAGACACCCTGTATATATACATATATGTATCACTCAGTGAAAATTTGAAAGCAGTTGTTAACAGCCAGGGCCCAATTTTATAGCACTGCTTAACAGTAAGCAAATTTGCGTGCTTACTGTAGCAGAACAATTTGCTTAAGCCTTAGCGTATTTCACAGGTTAGCAGAAAAATTGGGCGGCCATATTGCGTGTTTACCGTGGATTTGCATTGTGACGTCAATTATTATCGTGTGGTAAGCACCGGAAGGTTAGCATGCCTTTTCATGTGCTTACGGTTAGCAGCGCTATGAAATGGAAATCACACAGTAAGCACAAAACCGGCCGCTAAGCAGCGCTATGAAATTGGATCCAGGGCTGGAAATTAACACTGGACTACAGGCCTGAGGCCAGTGGATTTTGATGTGGCCAGTAAACGCTTCCTCATTGTGTTATAGCTTTGTTAAAAACATAACTTACTATGAGTGTGATTTAATTCTGTTGATTATCAAAGGGCCAAGTGCACTTACACGACAAGACAAATGAGATGAGATAAATTTTCTCTTGGTGTTTGTTCAGCTCATTTTGATTCTGGCTTGGTAAAATAAAATCCGGTCCAATCCAAATTTTGAGCCACAATCTCCTTCAGATTTGTGGATATTTCCCCAAATTCGAGCCTCGACAGCTACATGTAGATGCCAATTGAATGCAACTTAACAAATAATCGAGCATGCATCGATATTAAGCATGCATCTTTTAAAAGGCAATTATTAGCATACCACTTTATTTGGTAACGAGTAATGGGGAGAGGTTGATGGTATACACATTGTGAGAAATGGCTCTCTCTGAAGTGACGTAGTTTTCGAGAAAGAAGTAATTTTCCACGAATTTGATTTCGAGACCTCCGATTTAGAATTTGAGGTCTTGAAATCAACCAACGACTTTGTGTGACAAGGGTGTTTTTTTCTTTCATTATTATCTCGCAACTTCGACAACCAATTGAGCTCAAATTTTCAAAGGTTTGTTTATGCATATGTTGAGATTACACCAAGTGAGAAGACTAGTCTATATGACAATCACCAATAGTGTCCATGTCTTTAAGCACAAAAATATGTTGTTTGTACAAACAAAAGTATGTCTCTCTATAAATGTCTTGCTGTCCTTTTAGATCGCATTTAAAAAAAGCATATCACATAGTTTGTCTTCAGTGAGGATTTATCTATTTAGAGTACAGTTTGAGCAACGGCTTTTCACAAGTCACAAACCTGTGATTATTCTTCAGTGTTAACACTTCTCACTAAAACTGCTTCGCAACAAGCATTAATGACACTGGGCACTATTGGTAATTGTCAAAGACCAATCTTCTCACTTGGTGTATCTCAACACATGCATAAAATAACAAACCTGTGAAAATTTGAGCTCAATTGGTCGTCGAAGTTGGGAGATAACTATGAAAGAAAACACCCTTGTCACACGAAAATGTGTGCTTCAGATGCTTGATTTCTGAGGTCTCGAAATCAAATTCATGGAAAATGACTTCTTTCTCAAACTACGTCACTTCACTTCAGAGGCAGCAATGGTTTATACTATCAACCTCTCCCCATAACTCGTTACCAAATAAGGTTTTATGCTAATAATTATTTTGAGTAATTACCAATAGTGTCCACTGCCTTTAAAAAGAATGATTTCTCTCCAATTACAAGCCAGTGTGGGTACGATGATGAATTGTCAGAAGTGTTTTACATTTTAAAGCTTTTCCACAAATGTTACATTCAAATGGGTTCGTTCGAGTGTGGACTTTATGGTGACTATCAAGTCCCCCTTTCACAGAAAATGCTTTTCCACAATCACAAACGAATGGTTTCTCTCCAGTGTGGATACGATGGTGAATGGTCAGAAGGCTTTTGAATTTAAATGCTTTTTCACACAAGTCACATTCAAATGGCTTCTCTCCAGCAGTGTGGACTTTATAATGCTGAACAAGTTGACCTTCAAGCGAGAATGCTTTTCTACAGAGGTCACAAATAAATGGTTTCTCTCCAGCAGTGTGGACACAGTGATGAAATGTCAGTTGGCCTTTTTGTGAAAATGCTTTTCCACAAAGCTCACATGTGAATGGCTTCTCTCCAGTGTGGACTTTATGATGCTGAATAAGTCCACCTCTCACTAAAAATGCTTTTCCACAAAGGTCACAAACAAATGGTTTCTCTCCAGTGTGGACACGATGGTGAACAGTTAGAAGGCTTTTGAATTTAAAGGCTTTTCCACAGAGGTCACAAACAAATGGTTTCTCTCCAGTGTGGACTTTATGATGCTGAATAAGTCCACCTCTCACTAAAAATGCTTTTCCACAAAGGTCACAAACAAATCGTTTCTCTCCAGTGTGGACACGTTGGTGAACAGTTAGAAGGCTTTTGAATTTAAAAGCTTTTCCACAGAGGTCACATGCGAACGGCTTCTCTCCGGTGTGGACTTTATGATGCTGAATAAGTCCACCTCTCACTAAAAATGCTTTCCCACAAAGGTCACATGCGAACGGCTTCTCTCCAGTGTGGACACGCTGATGGGTGGTTAGGTATGATTTTTGTGAAAATGCTTTCCCACAAAGGTCACATGCGAACGGCTTCTCTCCGGTGTGGACTTTATGATGCTGAATAAGTCCACCTCTCACTAAAAATGCTTTTCCACAAAGGTCACAAACAAATGGTTTCTCTCCAGTGTGGACACGTTGGTGAACAGTTAGAAGGCTTTTGAATTTAAAAGCTTTTCCACAGAGGTCACATGCGAACGGCTTCTCTCCGGTGTGGACTTTATGATGCTGAATAAGTCCACCTTTCACAGAAAATGCTTTTCCACAAATATCACAAGTAAATGGCATCTCTCCAGTGTGGACACGTTGGTGAACAGTTAGAAGGCTTTTGAATTTAAAAGCTTTTCCACAGAGGTCACATGCGAACGGCTTCTCTCCGGTGTGGACTTTATGATGCTGAATAAGTCCACCTCTCACTAAAAATGCTTTTCCACAAAGGTCACAAACAAATGGTTTCTCTCCAGTGTGGACACGTTGGTGAACAGTTAGAAGGCTTTTGAATTTAAAAGCTTTTCCACAGAGGTCACATGCGAACGGCTTCTCTCCGGTGTGGACTTTATGATGCTGAATAAGTCCACCTCTCAATAAAAATGCTTTCCCACAAAGGTCACATGCGAACGGCTTCTCTCCGGTGTGGACTTTATGATGCTGAATAAGTCCACCTCTCACTAAAAATGCTTTTCCACAAAGGTCACAAACAAATGGTTTCTCTCCAGTGTGGACACGTTGGTGAACAGTTAGAAGGCTTTTGAATTTAAAAGCTTTTCCACAGAGGTCACATGCGAACGGCTTCTCTCCGGTGTGGACTTTATGATGCTGAATAAGTCCACCTTTCACAGAAAATGCTTTTCCACAAATATCACAAGTAAATGGCATCTCTCCAGTGTGGACACGCTGATGGGTGGTTAGAAGGCATTTGAATTTAAAAGATTTACCACAAAGCTCACAAACAAATTGTTTCTTTGTTTTGTGGAGGATCTTGTGTCTCTTAAAACTGATCAATTGAGAGAAAGGCTCTCCACATGTTTCACAAATGAATTGTTTTTCTTCATCTTGAAGTTGCTGACAGTCTATTTGGTTTTTTGTTTGTTCGTACATGATGCAATATAGTGAGGAGTCTTTTCCACAAATGTCACACACTAAGTTAAGTATAGAAACTTCAGTGTAAGTCTACTTTTGGTTGAAAGCTATTCTTATTAATTGATGTTCTTGCTACACGATTCTAGGCTGAGAACATGTTTACACAACTGTTGTCCAATTACTCGTTATTTTTCTAATAAGATTCAGTCATAGTTGGGCAGACATCTTCACTTGCTTTGAGGTGCGCTACAGCAAATATTTTACGACAAGTCTTCTTATTTTAGGTCCTCGGTGGTGTCTTAGTTGATGATGAATATTTTCCAGCTGATTTATTTAGTTTGAGTTGCTGATGATCTTTCCTTACAAAAAGTCTTACAAATTGTAGAAAATTTGTTGTGTGTGTAATCTTTTCAATATCACCCGAGAAAATCTGGATTCAGTCATTCATCTGAAAAACAAACAACAAAGACAAGGTTAGGACAAAGCTTGGCAAGTTAAAGACACAATATACTATTGGTAGTGGTCAAAGACCAGTCTTCTCACTTGGTGTATCTCAACATAATTATGCACAAAATACCCAACCTGTGAAAATTTAAGCTCAATATTGGTCGTCGAAGTTGCAAGATAATAATGAAAAAAAAAAAAAACCTTGTCACACAAAAGCGTGTGCTTTCAGATGCTTGATTTTGTGACCTCAAAATCTAATTCCGAGGTCTCGAAATCAAATTCATGGAAAATTACTTCTTTCTCGAAAACTATGTTACTTCAGAGGAAGCCATTTCTCACACTGTTTTATACTATCAACTGCTTTCCATTAATCGTTACCAATTAAGTTTTTTTATTACTTTGAGTAATTACCAAAATTGTCCACTGCCTTAAGTTTGCCTTAAAAAAGGTCACACCAGTTTTGTTTTTTATAAAATAACATAAAAACTAACACTTTTGAAGAGGAGAAAATAGAATTAGCTGTTGCAAACAACTTACCAACCAAATGGACCGAGAGTATAAATGCAAAAAATAGTTAATGGCCTGACGTTTCGACCCTAGCAGAGGCTTTCTCGAAGGCTAAATGACAACACAACAAACATGAACAGGTAACTAAGTGAAGCATAAGCAGTGAAGTGGAAATATACATGAATGGGGTTAGGGGAAAGCATACATAAAAAAGCAGGGGGTAAACAATGAATAGGGGGACAAAAAGGGGGGGTGAAGGGAAGGGACTGGCTTGACCACAAGCAAGAAGATGGAAACACAAAGGACAACATCCAGGGTGGTGAGGTTGGGTAAAAAGTAATTTATTAGTGAATGAGGCTCAGGCTAAAAGGCTATGGGGAAAAAAGGAGACGGCAAAACAAAAGTTTTATTAGTCGTTTCCTTCTCGGATGTTCAGACCATGGGGTTGAATGGTCTGGAGGCGTCTAATCCAGAGCTTCTCCCTACTCAAACGCACAGTCCCTCTGTGGTTGCCTAGTGCCTCTATGCCCTGTAAGATCATGTCAGAAATGGAGTGATTAGGAAGATTGAAGTGATGACCTACAGGTGTATCTAGCTTTTGGGTCTTGACTGTAGAAACGTCAGGCCATTAACTATTTTTTGCACTTTTGAAGAGGCTAAGAAAAACTGTCATCTGTTTGACCAGTTCAGGAGATCAGTTGATTCTATTCCAAATTAGTGGCATGCCCTCATAATGCTAGCCCCATACTCCTGTTCATCCTCAAGGCCCAAGGACACAAACTTCAGAAACATAGTTTGCATGGACGTGGACTTCCTTTATCCAGTGAATGTCATGTATAGTGTCTTCAACAGCACAGAAAACCGGTGACAAAAATACCATGGAGCAAACTTATACTAAACTTGAATCATCACAATCAAAAAGGCAAACTCAACCCGTGCTTTCTTGCAAAGAAACATCCACTAATGTACATCAAGTAATGTCCAAGAGCAACCAAGGTGCTGCATTATAAGACTCTTCTGCGTCCAATATGCTAGTATCATCTGGGACCTACAACACTGCCAACATCGGCAAGCTGGAAATTGTCCATCGCAGGTATGCCAGGTTTGTCTTCCATGACTATACAGAACAGTGGAACACTAACAGCCATGCTTGAGCACCTGCAATCATGGCCATCCGTTCAGGAAAGAAGAGCCCTGGCGAAAGCTGAAAAATGTGGTTCCAGTACATCGTGAATGGACTGGTTGACATCTCTACGTCCTTCCTTCTACTCATAAATACAATGTTGCGTTCAACAGAACACAAATCAACCAAAGAACATTTTCCCCAGATGTAGGCTCTGGAACGCATTGCTTCAGCAACTTGTCGACAGCACCTCCCTGGACTGTGTCAGACAGCAGATACAGTCCTCTCAGATCCGTTAGCTGCCCTGCTGTTTTTAGTTCACCACTGCACTAATCATTTTGTCCTGCATCATGCAACAAGCACACAACACACACAGCACACAGTACGTAAAGGTCGTAAACATGCCATTGGAAGTCTGTACTTTCCAAGGAAGAAGTTGAAGTATAAAAAACAACAACGCAGGCAAATGAAAGGTGAAGTGCTTGGAAAAGCAACAGTGACCCAAATATCTCCCTCCTCGGAGTCCAAGTATTATTTTCTCACAAAAAGTAGAACAATAATTGGTCTAAAATCACGCAGTTTGTAGAAAGTTCAGTTAATTAGTTTTTTAACAACTTCACCAATTTTTTCTTGTTTACTAACTAAACAAGACAAATTTTGTGAAGTTAAACATAAAACAACTAATAACTGAAAACAAGAACAATGTTGTGAAGTTGTTCTTAAAAAAACTAATAAAAAGTAATAATTGATACCCAACCAGTGTGCCACCATCTTGCTGTAGCCCACCTTGTTGAGCTGTTAATGGCTCCGCTTTTAACATCGGTCTCATCACTGTCACCATTACAGTGGCGACAGTGATGAGACTGATAGTAAAAGCCGAGCCATTAACAGCTCATTAAGGTGGGCTACATCTTGCTGTAGCAAGATGTCCACCTCCATGGCCTATCTATCATGCCCAGGCCTCGAAATAACCCTGGTAGATAGGACGTCATCTGTCCGTGCTTTGGCATGATGCATGCAACGTACTTCTAGAAACTATAAGGCTCCCCCTGAGCCTTAAGTTATAGTTTCTAGAGTAGAAGTACATGCAACGGTGTCCAACCTGGGCTAGCCCCACTTGTGTGGCCAAGAATAGCTGAATTGGCCACACAAGTGGGGCTAATAACCTGGGCTAGCCTCGAAATTACCTATGGCACCTACCTACATAGTTGCGATATCGTAAACTCTCCTGCCGACGGCTACGCCGTCGGCAGGAGAGTTATGTTATCGCAACTAGCCTACTACCTACACAGTTCTGGCCATGGCGCCGTTGCCACTTACTTTGCTTTGAAAAAGTTTACGTATTCTGCCACCACTTCGACTTTTTCCTACGTTATGAAATAAATAATATCGTAGGAGGTCCTGTTTTCGAGGTGTCCCTAAAATCGTGGCAAATCTTTTACCTCTCTGTGCGCGATGTAAACAGTCCCTAGATAAAAATTGTGTGGTTTTATTTGCCAAGCACAAAGAGTCTCCTCTCCCTTGACCAAAACTTAGAAACACGTAAGGCTCCACTGGATATTTGCACTTGTAAATGCAAAAAGTTTGGTATTTTAGGCATTTCTACAAGGTACAAAAATATGTCATAATGTTGAGGCCATATAAAAATATTTGCCCACTGAAAAAGTTTCATCAAACACTATTTCAATTCACAAATCATTGTGGCAGAATACGCAAATTCATTACATTATGAAATTTTGTTCATTATTGCATGCCACAAACCTGTATCATGTAGCTCTCTTGAATTTGCGCATAATGAAAACGCCAAAGATCAGCGGAGAACCCGCCGGTAGATGGGTAGAGGTAGTCGCTGGTACGTGGTCCGGTCGCCGTCTACCCCCCTAATGGGACGCCGAAAGAAAAAAAATCGAATCAACACATCGATCGTCCTTTGTTTTGCATCGATTCAGTTACATACCAATGTAACGGGTGAGGAAGAATCCCATCTGTTACCGTTGACGGTTGACCATCCATGCGCAATAAACTAGATTTTTAGAGAAAATTGAATTGTGCAGTCGCCAAGTTTTACTTAGACGAAAGACGTTTTTTGCTTTTGGAAGACGATATTTAGTTTAATCATAGAGCGAGGAACCTTGCTCTATGGTTTAACAATGGAGGTAGACTACCTCCATGGTTTAATCAAAATAAAATTTGTGTCCTCAAAATAACATTTTATTCTCTCAAAATAACATTACAGCGAAGAAAAAAACCTTTTTGTTGGAACAACATATTTTGAGGGAGTGAAATATATTAACAGTTAAGGAAAAAACAATGAAAACAAACAAAGCCATTTATAGTTTAATTTGGAACATTGTGCATTGTGAAAATCGTTCTTAGACTTCGTAATTGAAATTCAGGAAAAATACTTGTTTTATGTGACCATCAGCAGTCAGCACAAAATAAGAAGGAGCCACTATTTTCACAAACATTACCTCAAAATTAAAGTACACCTTTAATAGTTGGAACCGTTAGATTCTTTTAATACTATATGATCCTATATCAAAAGTTTATTTGGCAGTAACAAACCATTTTGAGCAGAATGTTATTCTGAGGGGAAAAAACACATAACGGAACAATATTAAATCAAGGGAACAATATATTGCTTTGAGGACATAAAATTATGTTTTGAGGGGAAAACAATAATTACACTGGGCAGCAGGCAGGAGAAAAAAGATTGAAGGCCAATTAAGTCATCTCATAAGTAATGATGGAGTTGGTCTTAACTCTCTGTATAAAAGTGGGAAACACCCAATGTACAATAAAAGTCAACCTGTCTTCTGGAAACAATAACTCACTAACTCAATGAAGCAATGCAAGGGATACAATACTAATATTTTGCAATCTTTATTGAATCTTTATTTCCTTTCTTCCTTTGTAATGTGACAGGTCATTTACATATAGCCCTTGCGCAGCGCCCTCGCTTGATCTCAAGACTCTCTCACTTATCATTGTCTATTGTTTAGCTTATCTGTTCCAAGAAGTAGTGAGTCATTCATACCACAGCACATGTACAGCCAACATTGATATCTGTTCTGTGGCAAAAGTTCCATCTATTTCATACATTTTTCATGGTACAAGTTAGAAAGGAGAAGTTTGGAAGATCACCTCATGATGATCTATAGTGACTAGGCTGGGGTAAGTCTATTTTACATTGTATTTTAAAGTTGATTTGTTACTGCTTTTCTAGTCTCTAAATGTTGGGAAAGTTACTTTGATTTGGAACTTAGTTTAAACTCCTTCAGATATTTCTTAGTGTTTCCTCTATTAAGTTCACTTTATTGTTACTTCTATTAGTTGTATTGTTCATTTATAGCTTTAGTTTCATTTGTATTTGATTTAGTTTGAAAGCACCTTTGTGGGTGTTGTGATCAAACTTTTCCTTATTTTGTCATTGTCTTAGACTAGAAGTATTCATACAGAGGTGTGTGGTTTTCCTTACTGTACCACCATTGGCATTGTGCAATGTCAGTTGCCTCTTGTGTGAGAGTAGAAATGCACTGGGGCGTATGCTGGGTGATGTTTGTGGTTAGTATTGCTGAGCAGCATAGCTTATCGATATAGCATCCTTTAGTGTACACTGCCACATAAGGTTCAGTCAAGCAATTGATATGTGATCACTGGTGTGTTACCTGCATGTTCTAGTCTTACACTGGGTTCTTTGTTTATTGTTAATCTTGATAAGAGTACACTGGTGAGAAGTAGGCTACTATTCTCTACTGTAAACTCATTATGTATTCAGTCTAAAACAAGTGCTGCCAGAGCTTATGTTTCGTTATACAAGTCTTTGGAATGCCTAGCTGCAATGTTATTGTGCTGCTATTGGGTTTATTAATTCTAAGGTTTATTGTAGAACAAGTCTATGCACTTTGACTAAGTTTTGTGAATTAATTAATTAAGAGTCTCAACTCAAAGCAATCACTTGCCTTGTACATTCTTGATTATTCTTTGATCAGTATTAACTTAAGGGTTGTGGTTCAAGTTCTTTATTAGTTCTTTATTCATAAAGATGTGATTGGACTAAGTTGAGTTCAAGGTTTATTGAGCAGAAATAGAGAAAGAGGTTATTTCCACATTTGCTTTAGTTATTTCCTAATTTTGTCTCTGCAAGTTAAAGCATTTACATGCCTTGTATTAATTCATTTTGGAATTTAACTTGACTTTACAGTTAGAGGCAAACTGTGTTATTGAGTTCGATTTATCTCTTTTGATTGCATTGGATTATCTGAGGATTATCATTGTTCTTTTCATAATTTACTTTGCCAGATTGGTATTTCCTAAAGCATTGTATTTATATGGAAATTCTATTTTGTGTCATTTCAGGGTTTATGCTAACGCCATAATAAAAGAACAAGACAGAGTTAATGTACATCGTCTGCATCTGGTCACATTTTCTCAGTGTCACAGTAAGAAGGAAGGTTTTTTGATACAAAGTCACAAAAAGTCAACTATCCCTGTTGATAAACTATCTTTGCTCCGTCTCGGGAAAACCCTGTCAAAGGTCAAAGACTATCCGGTCTTTATTTACACAACCTTTTAAAATGCAAGATGGAATAAATGTTAAATCCTTCTTTTAACAGCCACTCGGAATTGGTATTCATTTTATTTACCACACAGTTACCGGAAAATTAATATTAATTAATATATAAATTTTGATGAAGAAAGGTACCTTTAAAAGTAGAAGATATGTATCACCGAGTGTGCCTTTTGAGTTGGGGCAACCAAATTAAAGGCACTGGAGACTATTGGTAAATACTCAAAATAACTGTTAGCATAAAAAATTACTTGGTAACGAGATAGTATAAAACATTGTGAGAAACGGTTCCCTCTGAAGTAACATAGTTTTGGAGAAAGAAGTAACTTCTCACTGAAATATTTAAATTGAATTTGAGACCTCAGCTGACTCAGCTGAGATCTCCAATTCAAGGCATCTGAAAGCACATAACTTGTGCGACTATGGTGTTTTTTTTTTTTTGCATTATTATCTAGCAACTTCAAAGACCAATTGAGTTCAAATTTTCACAGGTTTGTTATTGTATGCATGTTGAGATACAAGTGAGACAATCAAAAAAATTACCATAAGTGTCCAGTGCCTTTATGTCCAAACGAGACAATAAGAAGCATGTGGTGCATGCGTCCGCAGAAAGGCTCAGTCAGTAAAAAGGCTCACTGCAGTGAAAGATGAGTGAAAACATATAGATCGTTTGCAAAACAAAATATTGAAGGAGGATTCCATCTAGTCCATCTCTTGAACTGAAACGCCTTTTAGGAGTCCGATCTGAAAGAATACAAAATGCTATTTTTTTTAACGAGCTGTGCACTAAATGTGGTTCCCCGGAGGATGGCCTGTCCTATGAAATACCTTGTAGGGCCTAACAAACAAATAAATGTTGGTATTTTATCATAAAATTGCCTAGGCCTGGTAAGAGGTAATTTTTCAGAAAAGTTCTCCAATGATGTCATAGACTTGTGGACAAGTCGTTAAATCGGTCCCACGCGGTGAGATAGTCGAGTTGTGGCGATGCTCTCGCGCGAACTGCTGGTAGAAATCGGGGAGCCAGCAGTTCGCGTGAGAGCACTGCCACAACTCGACTATCTCACCGCGTGGGACCGATTTAACGACTTGTCCACAAGTCTAATGATGTCACAAAGAGAGGATCTCCAGTAAAGACTTTCCACATTCATTAAATATCCACAGGTTAGGCTAATTATTAAAAAAATCGTCCTCTCCCTCATCCTTTTTTGAGTCAGCATCCTTTTTTCTGTGTATCTCTCATTTAACTTACTAATCTTTAAAGAACTTGCAACTACAGAAAGTAAGTGGTGACTTTGAAGTAAAAAATTGGTGGCCAGTTTTAAAATGCTTGGCGGCCACCTTTGAAAAAAATAACAAATAAAAAGACCCTCACCGTTTTTGGATAAAAAAGCGTACAATAAATAGTATATTTTTTTACTTAACCTTATTCAGTTGGATACAAGCCCAAATAAAGGGCCAGTCACACTGCAGCGATAACGAAAATGATAACAATCACGTTTAACAATGCACGCCCTTGATTGGTGGGATAATTTTTTTCTGCGCGGAGCAATAGAATGCATTCTCTTTGCGTCATGATCGTTAGCGTTTTCCTTATTGCTGCAGTGTGACTCGGCCTTTAGCCTTAACATTCTATCCAGCTGATTTCTTATATTGATACTTAACAATGTGTGCATGGTGACAAAGAGATAGTTGAGAGACTATGCTTTGGGGAGAAAAAATGTTTCCAGAGGTCATAAATCAGGGGTGAGAGTCATTACTAATGAAAAAGTCTGAAACTTGGATACAAATTCAAAGGTATGTTGAAATGATGCCATTTCTATACTGTTTGGTAACCCCTGGGGTTATAAATTCCAAGGAGCCTTTGAAACAGTATCCAAAGCACTAGAGAAGTAGACCAATGAGCAGGATTTCTTTATGTGTGGAAATAAAATTGTCTTATTTTCTTCACCAGGCCAACATAAAAAGTCTGAATTCAGCCAAAAGTCTGAACAATCTCATCCCTGATAAATATATGTACATGATCATGTCCAATGGTTTCTCTCCAGTGTGTACTCCATGTGACTTTTAAAGTTAAGCTACAGTATACAAAAAAAAACTTTTTCAGAAAAGTCCAAACCTAAATATTTCTCTTCAGTGTGGAGAGATTAATGATTGATACTGTCAGAAGGCTCTGAAGTCAAAAAGGGTGTCTCTTCAATGTGGACTTTTTCATGGCGACGTTGAGACCTTTTATCGGAAAAGGCTTTTCCACAGAAGCCGCAAACATGAGGTTTCTCACCAGTATGCACACGCTGATGTTTGGTCAGGTTCCATTGAAAAGGAAAGGCTCTTCCACACAAATCACAAACAAATGGTTTCTCTCCAGTGTGAATACGCTGATGGTCTTTCAGTTTAGGTTCTTTTGAAAAGGCTTTCCCACAAACATCACATACAAATGTTTTCTCTTCGGTGTGGTCATTCCGATGGTTTTTCAAGGTGTCTTTACGGCTAAAGGCTTTTCCACAAAAGTCACATATAAATGGTTTCTCTCCAGTGTGAGTACGCTGATGGTCCGTCAGTTTACATTTTCTTGGAAAGGCTTTTCCACAAACATCACATATAAATGGATTCTCTCCGGTGTGGTAACGCTGATGGTATGTCATGGAGTCTTGATTGCTGAAGGATTTTCCACATAAGTCACAAGCAAATGGTTTCTCTACAGAGTGGATAAGGTAATGGGTGGATAGGCTTCTTTTGCGCACAAAGGCTTTTCCACAAATATCACAAATAAAAGGTTTCTGGTCAGAGTGGACAGGGTAATGTGCAGCCAGAGTCGTTTTGCGCGTAAAGGCTTGCCCACAAACATCACAAACAAAAGGCTTCTCTCCAGTGTGGGTTCTCTGATGACGAATAAGTGACTTTAAATGTGTGAAGGCTCCCCCGCAATCACCACACCCAAATGGCTTCTCTCGTCCAGCGTGGGATCGCAGATGGTCTGTGAGGATGTCTTTACGGTTAAAGGCCTTTCCACAAAGATCACAAATAAATGGTTTCTCTCCAGTGTGGCAACGCCGATGGTCCCTCAAGAGAAATTGTTTTCGTGAAAAATCTTTTCCACAAAACTCACAAACAAAAGATTCCCCTCTCTTGTGGACACTTTGATGACTTGTCAATTCATGTGGATAATTGAAGGCTATTCCACAAACATAACAAACAAACTTTGGTATCTCCTTAGTGTGGATAAGCTTATGTTCTTTAAGACGGCTTTTATAGATGAAATCTGCTCCACAAAAGTCACAAAAAAATGGTTTCTTTTTTGTGTGGATTTGCTGATGTTTGTTGAGACGGCTTTTAAAAGGGAACGCTTTTCCACATATATCACAAGCAAATGGTTTCACTCCAGTTGGGTCTCTTTCGTGCTCTTTCAGGCTGCTTTCATGTGAGACAGATTTTTCACAAATGTCAGCTTCAACAAATTTATCTGATGACACGACAGTATGATCGATTTGATGCTTTTCAGGCATACTTTTTTCCAAGGAGTCTGCTCCTTGTTTTAGGTCACAAATATTTGTCTTCCCATAAGAATTCATATCTGTAATAATCTAAACTGATTTAGGAGACAACTTGGCAGCAATTTCAAAATTGAAAATAAACCGTTCGCCAGTAAAACCACCAAGTAGCACTCATATTAACTACAATAAAAGTAAAGCTAGCAACCACAGAAAACATTCACAGGAAGTAGACTCTCCAGTTTGCCTTCTTTTCCCTAAAAATTATAATTTCATAGGTCATGAATCTATAGGCAAAATGAATTTATGTCAGTAAAAATCTAAAAAGGCTTTAATATTTACTTGCCAAGTTATTCTTAATTCACAATACTTTTTTCAAAGTAAGGAACTTTCTGAATTTAACAGCTGTTATATCTCTGACCTTCGTTTACATTTGCTTCCTGATAAAATGTATTTCCATAATTGCCCTTAACAAAATGGTTCCTCTTAGGTTTAGGTTTTAGTGTGGCGACAAAGAGCTCCCTTATCAAAACAATTTTTCCACCAAACAAGTGGATCCAGTCTGGACGGGCTGATGTCTGGTCAGGTCTGTCTTAGAAGAGAAGGCTTTTCCACAAACATCACAAAAAATTGTTTCGTTCAAGTGTGGACACCCTGAGGGTTTTTCGGGGTATGTCTACGTAGAAAAGACTTTTCCGCAAATGTCACAAGCAAAAGGTTTCTCTCTAGTGTTGACACGCTGAAAGTCTGTCAGTTTAGGTTTTCTTGCAGAGGGTTTTCTCCAGTGTGATACACTGCTGTCGTTCCGTCAGGTTGTGCTGATGTTTGAAGGCTCTGCAACAAATGTCAAAACATTTATTTTCCAACTGTGGACTGCCTTTAGATTCTTGATAGAGGAAATGTTTTATCACAAATAGCACAAGCAAATGATTAGTCTCTCAGCTGTGTGGAAACGCTGTCAGGTGATCTTTGAGAGGGGTATTTCCAGAAATATTACAAACAAATGGTTTCACTCCAGTGTGGTGTCTTTGGTGCTTTCTCTGCTTGCATGTTATGATGTATCATCTAATGTAACATCACTACTATGAATTGGAAAGCCCTGTCAACAAACACACCAGAAAGGAAATTTTACCATGAATTTATCAATACTATGGTGTGCTAATCCAACAGTTTCAGTGTGAGTTCTGGGTTTTGAGTTCTAATTTTTATTTTATTTTTATAAAGAATTCCTCTAATTGAGCAAAGACAACGTTAGTGGTTCTACTGTTCCTTTGTGTAAAAAAAAGGACCACACAAGAGACTACTGTGCAAAATCAGTAACCCCATTCCCCTTGTAAATTTTCACTAACGAGTGTTCGCTGCAATTGATCTGATCCCCAAACCACTGAACACCCATTTTAGTGCAGCATTGTACTACACATATTAATCGGTAATTGCACACTTGTGAAATCTAGGTTTAAGACAATGCATCCTTATGCTCCTAATAAGTAATATTTGCTTCCTTAAAGGCACTGGGGTCGATTTCACAAAGAGTTAGGACTAGTCCTAACTTAGGACTAGTCCTAGGAGATATACAAATTGCATGGATAGTCCTAAGTTAGGACGAGTAACTGGTCCTAACTCGAGATAAGACTAGTCCTAACTCTTTGTGAAATCCACCCCTGGACATTATAGGTAGTTAATAAAATAATTGTTAACATAAACCTTACTTGGTAACAAGCAATAGAGAGCTGTTGATAGGATAAAACATTGTGAGGAACGGTCTCTCTGAAGTAACATAGTTTTGAGAAAGAAGTAACTTCTCACTTTTAAATTGAATTCGAGACCTCAGCTGAAGGGTAGCACACAATTTGTGTGACAAGGGTATTCTTCAATCATTCTCTCGCAACCTCGACGACCAAAAGGACCAACTGAGTTCAAATTTTCACTGGTTTATTGTTACTGTATGCAAACGTTGAGATACACCAAGTGACAAGATTGGTCTTTGACAATAACCAAAAGTTTCCAGTGCCTTTAAAGAAAGTTTTGGTTAAACTTACAATTAGTTTGTCTACAGTAGATAACTTCCAAACAGTGTCAAAGTTTATGGTAGTTGTTGGTTTGAACGGGTCACAATGGGATGTTACAGTCGCCTCCTACATGTATCTGCAGAAAAAGAGAAATTCATACACAATTACATGGTTTTGGGGTTGAACAAAATTGACTAGAGTGGTTTTCGAACCAACGACCTCCGGATTCGGGGTGCCAGTCAGAAGCCATAGGCCCTAATTACATGGTTCAATAATAGGCTTCTAATAAAAGATCTTTAATGTTGATTTGTTCCGCTAACAAATTCATGTAGTTTTATTTAGATTTTTCAGTGCCTACCTGTGGTATTATTAAAAAAAAATTATAAAGCTTTTTGAGTAATTGTTTTAGGCCTGGGCCTGTTGTTAGAGTAACATTATTTTTTACATCATTCGCCTCAATCTAATTCTAATCATGGAGGAATCACAAGTCAAAGATTTATGATGTGCGCAAAACGAACGGGCGATGGGGGCATCTTTTTTTATAATGTTGATACTTCCAGGCTTTACCTCAAGCCTAAAATATTTGTTGGATGCACAGCGCTATTTCGGTTCCATTTAAGGGTACCCGCTCTGAGAAAAAAAGCGATGTGGCAAACAGTTATTCAGTACAAAAATTACCCATAATCGCACAGGCCTAAACTGTTTTCCTTTTTTCTTTACCAAAAATTAAACCCCTGCTTAGACAAAGAAGTCAACAGAGAGGTTCTTATAATTAGTTTTGGTATAGACCTAGCCAAATGTAGGACTCTTCCTCTGTACACAGAGTCCTAACTATTAAGGCCCGTTACTGGGGCGAAAATTTTTCAAAGCTTCATAACTCAAATCTTACCTGCAACAAGCCATTAATTTCAACAGATTCACATTCTATGGCGGCATACATTTTTCTGCGGTAGGTTTTGATCGTCATAAACTCTTCACAAATCTGTAATTTTCATGAAATAATGCAGCTCCCAACGTTAAGAAATTCCCGTTTTTAACGTACTCTCTCACAGTGTTGACTGCTGCCGTGCATACGCGTATACGTTCGCGTGCAAGACGCAAGATGCAAGACGCATGAATTCTTGGTCACCGTATCTTGAATGCACATCGTTAACACGCAAACGCAACGCAATATATGTCCGTCGTGCCACTCTGTGTCTTGCGTAAACACGGCAGACTGTGAGTGCACGAACAAATATGGGAATTCCTTAACATGGGGAGCTGCATTATTTCATGAAAATGACGGATTTCTGAAGAATATATGACGATCAAAACCCACCGCAGAAAAATATATGCTGCTATGGGATGTGAATCTGTTGAAATTAGTGGTTTCTTGCAGGTAAGATTTAAGTTATGAAGCTGTGAAAAATTTCCGCCCCAGAAATGGACCTACCTAGTACTATGGTACTCCTAGAACTATTTCGGTTTCGTCCGGCTATCAACTATTTCTGTTTCGTCCGGCTATCGTCTCGATAGCCGACGATAGCCGGACGAAACCGAAATAGTTCTAGGAGTAAAATGGACCCTGATATCCAGGACATCACTGTAGTCCAATACGAAAGTGTAAGACCACCAGGGCCAGTAAAGACCCAGTAACTGGGGCGCAGTACTCCTTTTTTCGAAATTTTGACATTCTCGTTCGACCGAGAATGTCAAAAATCTGCCAATGGTATGCTGGAATCTCGGAACAGTCAAGATAATAATAATAATAACCCGTTTTTATATAGCGCTTTTCACACCCGGAGGGCGTCCCAAAGCGCTTCACATTATTACCCCTGGTCACTGGGCCTTAATTCACTCCTTAAACCATCTCAACTCCCTGGTGGGGAGTATGCAGCCTGTGCAACATTAATATGCGCTACTCGGCTAAATCAATCACAAGAACCATCTCTGCCCTCACAGGTACCCATTTACCCCTGGGTGGAGAGAAGCAATTATAGTTAAGTGTCTTGCTCAGGGACACAAGTGTCATGACCGGGATTCGAACCCACACTCTGCTGAACAGAAGCATCAGAGCTTGAATTCGGTGCTCTTATCCGCTCGGCCACGACACCCCACCCCAGACTTTAGGTCGTGTACGAAGTGGTGGCTACATCAGCTAGATTTCCGCATCTTCATGATGTGTTGCGGTATAGGACGTCCTTATAGCAACACAACAGCCGAAGCCGGCCGCAGCTGTAGAAAAAAAGGATAGAGTGCCGTGGTGGCGCTCTGTGAGCAAAGAATAGTGCATTGACTGCTCGCTTGCACAGTATCAATGTGGGATTTAGACTGAGACTAAGACTATATTAAAGAAACACGTTGCCTTGGATCGGTCGAGTTGGTCTTTGAAAAGCGTGTCTAACCATTGAGGTAGAATTAGTGGTACCGTTTGTTATAAAATGCGTGGGTAGAAAGATGTTGTAAAAGTAGAATAACAATGATCCACAAAAACATGCCTCGAAATTGCACGGTTTTCCTTTTACCTCGACTAACAGGGTCGGCCATTTATGGGAGTCAAAATGTTGACTCCCATAAATGGCCGACTGTGTTAGTTCGCACAGTAAAAGGAAAACTTCGCAATTTCGAGGCAGTTTGTGTGGATCATTGCTGATGATTGTATTCTACTTTTAAAACATCTTTCCAACAATCTAATCTAAACATTGGGAAAATTTCCGTACGGCGCCACCACTTTTTACTTATTTTTACAAAAAAGGATATTTCATTGAGGTAAATTAGATACTAATTTATTTCATATCGAATGAAAAAGTGGTGGCGCCATACGGACACTTTTCCAGAAAGACTAGCGGTCAAGACGTAGAAGAATACTGTGTTTACATTTAAGTCTTAGGTGTGACAGGTCAAAGAACCATTTTTTTTTGCTAATGAATGAATTACTTGAGTTGAAGAATCATGAATGTCGACAAATTCGACAAGCAATTTTTTTAATAACCCCCACCTCCCCGCCCTTAAAAACACCTATGAAAAAACAACCTTTAGTTACCTGAGTAGTATAATAACCCTTCCTCCGTGGTATAACGTCACTTTAGTCAGTTTAAAATCTGAGTTAAAAACACAGGACATCCGACATTCCTTGACCTTTGAAAGTGCTGAATCGAATCAAACAGAGACCTGTCCCATCAATGATGATGGCATCATCTTATCCAGTGCATCTGTGTTTACCCACAAGAGGGCGCTGCACCACTCACAATCTCTAGGGACTCAATGATCACAATCAAGAGGGGGGCGTGGCGTGGTTGCGAGGGTTGGAAAAATCACAAGGGTAATGCCTTAGAAACTGTGATTAAGGGCTACAACAACGAATTGTTAGCCTTGCAAATTCTCTAATTTGGGGCAACTTTTCTTATACCAGGCTTATAAATGAATTCGAGCCCCTATTGGCAAAAAAATAAAATAAAAAATACACACACAAAAAAACCTCCCAACGGATAAGTCTAAATTGTGCAATTTTTTTATCACAACTTCCACGAGGAAAATCGGCGCTCAAATAGCACTTGCATGTTGTAGTGTGCTCATAAACACAGTCTAAAGCCGGACTATAGATCAAAAACACCATGTGCCTAATCTTTGCTGAACCACAATATTAAGTCGAGCACGCACGCGGTCTCAGCAAAATTATGCTTACCAGAATAAGGTAACCAGCTAAAATGCTCAGCTGGAAATGGTTAGCAATGTTTTCTGCTTAAAAGCAGCACTATTTGGCGTTCTAGGCCTTTGCATCATGCAATTTCTAAGCTAAGAAATTAAAAGTAAGGAATTCAAATGATCCAAGGCATGCTGGTTACTTGCATTGGGCCCAATTTTTGACTTCCTGCAGATACTAAAAAACTTGCCATACTGCACACCTGTACACCAACACTCGCATAAAACTTGAATGATCTGTTTTCTGTTCAAATTTATTAAATTCAATATTTTATTCCATACCACAGAAAAATTAGTCAACAATGCTCATAGAAAATTAAATATGATACAAATTTATTGAATGTTTATAGCATACTGTTGAAAAATAAAGGAATGTTCTGGCAAAGCCATGCAAAATTAAATGTAACATTCAATCTTTCAATAGAATGATGTCTCACCATTGCACTGATGTTAAATATTCACCGTTTGTTTTATGTTACATCAAAGAAGATATTTTGTCATTTGATTTATAGCGAGAAAATAAAACTATCTGTTGAAAGAAAAACTGCCTACCAATACTGAATGGCATGTGACCTACAATATAATGCTGAGTCCTTCCGTAGGACTCATGTGTTGTGTTCTGCACCTGCACATAAAAATAACCCACTGCACTTAGCGAAAAGTTCCTGGTTTGATTGGCTGCATATTGCGCCACACAATACCCTGTAAACAATGGTGCCATAAAAGAAAAAAGTCTCCCACTTTAAAAACGTAGCTTCACAACACCTTGCAGGAAAAATACTGAATGTTTGAAGCACATGAGCATCACTGCTGAGTGACAAACTTGAGCAATATATAAGAAGCCATTATAAATATTACTATTACTATTGCGGCCCCTATATTCCTGATTCAACTAACCTGAACTTTTTTTAGTAAATAAGAGTAAGAACACCCCAGCAGGAAGTTGTATCGCAACCTGCAATGGCCAAATACAAGTACTAACAAAACATTTGTTTTAATAATATATATTATACACTATATAATAAAATTCATACAGTAATTAAAATTTTCGTTATATTGCTATTTTTTTTAGTGCATTTTACATTGTTATTTGTGCATAAATTAGTCTTTATAAAAATTTACTTTCAATCAAATCATTAAGGATTAAAAGCGTTGCAATTGACTTGAACATGCGTCCTCTGAATCAATGTACCAGCGATCTACCAACTGAGTTAAGCCCGGTTCCTACGTCGAATGCCTGGTTCATACTGTGTCCTGCAAATGCGAATGCGATGAGAATTTGAAGTAAATTTGACATCACAACTTCTGCCCCCGCAGCAAATTTGCAAGAGAGTTGAGCACAACTCAACCCCTGCAAAATATTCGTTGCGAATTTCTGACGTCAACATTCGTATCGCAATCGTATTTGCAGAAAGTATGAACCGGGCTTGATAAGACCTACATTGGCAGTCTCTCTAGTTTGTCAACATGGCTAGATACCTCATTTGGAAGAGAACCAGTACTTTATAATCTGGAGGTCGCAGGTTCAAGTTCCCGCTCTAGTTAATTTTATTCTGCGAAAAATTATTTTAAAATAGACCAAACCATTTTCTATTGTGGTTCAGGATTTAATATTACACATTGTACACAAATTATTAGCGCGTATTATGCGTTCAGTAAGCCTGTTACAATAACCCTGTTTTTAAAAAGGGTTATTTAAACAACTTATAACAGTATTTGGCATCATTAAAAGTGAAAATTACAAAACACAAACCCAAATCCAATAAATACAAAGCATTCCTCAAAAATTAAAACATTAAAACTCAATAAATATATCCCTGCTGAAAAAAACTGTAGTACGAGAGAGAAACTTAACCACATCACATCAGGGCCCAATTTCATAGAGCTGCTAAGCACGAAGTGTCCAGTGCCTTTAATGTTGTTTTGTTTCTTCGACTGTTATTATGCAACAGTTAATTTCTTGGAGCACCCTTTTCTTGGAGATAGATGTTTGGGCTGTTTTCAGGATTCAAGCTTACCCTGAAATTAAAAAAGTACGTTGTATTTAAGTGAAAATCAAAAACCAAT
The DNA here is from genome assembly GCF_902459465.1 of Asterias rubens. Classification (NCBI taxonomy): domain Eukaryota; kingdom Metazoa; phylum Echinodermata; class Asteroidea; order Forcipulatida; family Asteriidae; genus Asterias; species Asterias rubens. The sequence goes on along the minus strand of NC_047080.1, from coordinate 7,884,779 downwards.
GGCGCAAATCCATCTCAGAAATCGTTTACCTTTGTTAGTTAAAAGTTCTACTCAGTGAATATAGTGAGCTAACAGAATAAGGGACGCTGGGTGGCAGACAAACCAAACAATTTAAATGTTTTAGGTAATTCTGAGGGTGCGCACAGCCACACTTCTGAGATCAACAGATTTTCTAGTAAACTGCCCCCCCCCCCATTGACAATTGTTGATATGATGAAGGAATCAGATTTTGGATGAAATTCTTGGATCCAAATGAACTGGATAAACTTCCTTTGGAGTACAACGAACATGGGTATTTGCTTTTCTCATTGTACATGGGACCCTTTTGGGGATGAAACTTGATCCAAAACATTGGGAGTGAGGTTGTGACTTCTCCCTTAGGAGTTTATGCAAGACACACAACTTGGTAATTGCAGAAATGAAGAAACTTCATTCATTGTTTAGTATGCTTTAATTACAGCCACTTCACACTGTTCCACTACTCGGAACTCTGACACATGACCGCAGTAACATTTTCAAACTCGTGACTCATGACTCAGACTCAAGCTTGACTCAAGTGACAGCACATTTTTTTTTAGACCCAAATGATTAGGGTTCCAGTTTAGAAGGACTCGATATCGAGGACTGGGAATCAAATACAAGACTACCTAATAACAATAACAACAATAATAATAATAATAATAATATAATAATAATAATAATAATAATAATAATAATAATAAATATAATAATAATAAATGGCGACGAGACAAGGAACACTGCTTCAGATCGGCTCTCGATTCTATAGAAGATAAATATTGTTTCCCGCTGTTTGTTTTGCACCAAAAGTTAACTCCTTGTTGGTACTACTTGGTAGACACCGCAGGGTAAGTTTGAAGGCAACTAGTTAACACCTTGTTGCTATTTTTGGTGGAAAAAGGTTGGATTTTTTTCGTATTCGGAAAACTTTCTACAACGTAGACCGCACCGTGTGCATTGAATCAGTGAACGGACGCGCGCATCATCCGCGTCCTTTGGAACATCTTGATTACAACCAGTGTTAAGTCTTCGTAGGGTTGGATATTCTACAGCGTTGCTGTATGTAATTCTCCCTGAAACTATAAACTTTCTCACAATTTTGTGATGTTAATAATGAGTGCTATGGAGCATCAATTCAACGGTGAAAGAGTGACAAACTCCCAGAGAGGAAGTCCTTCACCCGATCTGGTTGGTATGCCTGAGCAGGTGCTACCAGATCGTATCCAAACTGCTCACAACGGGATTCGTGGTGGAACCAAGAGAAAATGGAGTAAGAACGATAACAAAATTGCGATGGACTGTTATATTAAGAGTGAACCGGACAAGAGAGGATACAGAAGGAGAATGATAAGCCTATGGCAAGATAAAGGAATGTTTGAGATTAGTGAGCAGCGTCTTGCAGACCAGATAAGTACTATCAAACGGAACCAGTGGTTAACCTATGTGGAAATTGAGGAGATGAGGAGGATAGTACAAGCTGAAAGTGATGGAACAGATATTGTTAACCACCAAATACCAGAGGAGGCGGCTGCTGCTAGCTCACAGAGTGAAGATGAGGTGAACCAGCCAGGGTTGCGAAATGGTCAGGATGATGATGGCATCGACGATGAGGAGGGCATAGAGTTCACGGAGGAGGAAGTGCAGATTAAGGCTAGGCTTCAAGAGGTGATGGAAGCGACGAAGGGGTCAAACGGGTGGAGTATTCCAGCTTTGCGCCGGGTCCCAAGGAAAAGGCTGACAGAAATGTCAGCCGTGGTAAGTAAACTCCTTGGGTCGGTAAGTACGGATAATTTATCGGAAACTAACCGTCTTATTTTTGCAGGGGCAGTTGTAGTAGGGGAAAAGTTAGGGGTAGAGGTGTCTCAACAAGGGAACAGTACACCATGGTGGAAACGTCGGCTGGAGGGTCAAATTAAAGATTTGCGAAGAGATCTCAGTAGAATAGAACAAATGAATAAGGGTTTATTGAATAGTTCAGACTTAAGGAATACAATTATGACAAAGTACAACGTCAAACGTAAGGGTGTGAGTGTTGTAATAGAGGAGATTAAGCAAAGGGTTAAGGCTAAGGCTGCAAAAGTGAAGAGGTATGACGACAGGGTTAGACAATTTCACCAGAATAGATTATTTAACACCAATCAGCGTCAGTTGTTTAAGGAATTGGATGGGAAGGCTGACAGCATGCAAGCGGTTCCGAGACCAACAGAGGCAAAAACTTTCTGGGGTGGTATTTGGGACAAACCAGTAAAACACAACCGACAAGCGGAATGGCTAACAGATGTGAAAGATGAATTGAGAGGGGTACAACAGCAAGAAGGGTTCCAGATTGACGTGGACAAGGTTAAGAGACAGATAAAGAAGGTGCCAAATTGGAAAGCCCCGGGTATGGACCATGTGCATGGGTACTGGTTGAAGAACTTCCGTAGTTTGCATGAGCGAATGGCCCTACAATTGCAAGACTGTCTAGTACAGGGTAAGGTCCCATCTTGGATGACTGAGGCAAAAACAGTGCTGATCATGAAGGATGTCAAGAAAGGTAACATTGCCAGTAATTATAGACCAATCACGTGCTTACCTGTGATGTATAAACTCTTGACCAGTATGATTGCAGAAGACCTATATCGCCATATGGATGACCAGCAGTTGTTTCCGGAGGAGCAGAAAGGCTGTAAGAAGCGGTCCAGAGGTACGAAGGATCAACTTATCATCGATAAGGCTGTACTGAAGGACTGCAGGAGCAGAAAGACTAATTTGGCAATGGCGTGGATTGACTACAAGAAGGCGTATGACATGGTATCGCACACATGGATAATGGAATGTCTGGATATGGTTGGAGTGGCTGATGCAGTAAAAAGTCTTTTAGGTGAGAGCATGAAGACGTGGCGAACAAATCTGACAGCCAACGATGATAATCTGGGCAAGGTATGCATAAGAAGAGGTATTTTCCAAGGTGACTCTCTGTCTCCGCTGCTGTTTGTTCTTGCGATGATGCCCCTGTCGATGATTCTAAGGAAGGTGAGTGCAGGTTTTGTAATGAAGAAGGACGGATGTAAGATCAACCATCTGCTTTTTATGGACGTTTGCGAAGAATGAGGCCGAGATCGACTCTTTGGTGCAGACCGTCAGGATTTTCAGTGATGACATTGGGATGCAGTTCGGTCTGGAGAAATGTGCTTCAATGACCATGAAGAGGGGGAAGAGGGTACATTCCGATGGCATTGCTCTGCCAGATGGTGCACAGTTGAGGGCTTTGGGTGAGGAGGAGAGTTATCGGTATCTTGGTGTACTTGAACCGGACCATGTCCTTCACAAGGAATCAAAGGTAAGGCTGAAGGCAGAATACATCAGGCGTGTAAAGAAATGTTTGAAGTCTAAACTAAACGGGGGGAACATGATTAAGGCGATTAACACATGGGCCGTGTCTTTGATGAGGTACAGTGCGGGTATTGTCGAGTGGACTAAGGAAGATCTAGATGTCACTGACAGGAGGACAAGAAAACTAATGACCATGCATGGCATGCTACACCCGCGGTCAAATGTTAGTAGACTCTATCTTCCGAGGTCAGAGGGCGGAAGGGGGTTGCTTAGCGTGGCGGACAGTGTTAACATCGAGCACAGAAGCTTGCATTGTCATGTCAGGAGGACCGAGGAGAGCTTGTTGAAAGTTGCACAAAGGTACACGAGGGCAGACGAAGTTGGGCCGAAAGAGTACAAGAGGGAAAGGAAGGAGGAAAGACATCAAGATTGGAGGAACAAACCACTTCATGGCCGGTTCTTGAGGTGTACTGAGGACGTGGCCAGCAGCAAGTCATGGAATTGGTTAAAGAGTGGAGAACTAAAGAAGGAAACAGAGGGCTTGATTACTGCGGCGCAAGACCAGTCTCTAAGGACAAATGTAATGAAGGCAAGGATAGAGAAAGCAAACGTCTCTCCTATGTGTAGAATGTGCAATAAAGCAGAGGAGACTGTATTTCATATTGTTAGCGAATGCAGTAAGATGGCCCAGACGGAGTACAAAGGAAGACATGACAAGCTGGCCAAGGTGATTCACTGGGATCTGTGTAAGAAGTATGGTGTCAAAGTACTTGCGAACTGGTACGACCATGTTCCGGAGAAAGTTGTAGAGAACGACCAGGTCAAGATCCTATGGGACTTTAACATTCAGACCGATCATGTTATACAACATAGGCGTCCGGATGTTGTGCTATTAGATAAGACGAAGAAGATGTGTCATCTCATTGACATAGCGGTGCCAGGTGATATAAGGGTAGCTTCGAAGGAGATGGAAAAGATCGAGAAGTACCAGGACCTGGCCAGGGAACTTCGTAAGATTTGGCAGGTAAAGGTAAAAGTAGTCCCCGTGGTGGTTGGAGCACTTGGCACCATTCCCAAAGCACTGGGGAAACATCTAGATGAAATAGGGACAAATGTGAGGGTAGATCTATTACAGAAGGCAGCGCTTTTGGGAACAGCGAGGATCCTGAGAAAGACCCTTGAGATCTAAGGCTACGGGACGTAGCCCGGCTCGAGGAGTTACCGGCACAAAGGAAAATGAGATCTTTCTTTTGCATGCTGTGATAAAATGAAATAATAATAATAATAATAATAATAATAATAATAATATCAATTTTTATTAATATTAATAATATAGCGCGTTTATCACAGTCAGAAGGGCGTATAAAAGCGCTTCTGACCTTATTACCCCTGGTAGGTGGGCCATATAATTCATTCCTTAAACCATCTCAGCCCCCAGGGGAGTATACAGCCGGTGCTGCGAGTTCCAAGCTAATCATTCACATAAACCAGATCTGCCCTACAGGTACACATGTACCTATTTTACCCCTGGGTGGAGAGAAGCTTATGGTTAAGTGTATTGCTCAAGGACACAAGTGTCACAACCAGGATTCGAACCCACATCCAGATGACCTAACCACCAGAAACTTGAGTCAAATGCTCTTATCTGCTCGGCCACACAACACCCTGCGATACCTCAACCACTATCCCCAGCCGTGACACTTGTGTCCTTAAGCAAGACACTTATAACCATTGCTTTGTCCTTCGGATGGGATGTAAAGCCGTTGGTCCCATGAGTGGTGTAATGCGTGTAAAACCCTGTCCACTTATCAAAAAGAGAAGGGGGTCGCTGCAGTGTTCCTGGCTGTGGCTGCTGTATGCGCCGTAGCACCTTGTAAACCCTTATAAGGTGCTAAACAATTGGGTCTCAGAATTCATCACTGCAATAACCTATCTTTCTGTAAATTTGTTTATACTCAGCGCTTTGAGTACCTTGTTTGGTAGATATTTGCGTTATATAAGACTTCAATATTAATAAATAGGGTAGTTGGCCTTAGCTTTCGATCCAAACCGGACCTTCTTCAGAGGCATAAAACAAGTACAAACAAATGCATATCCATTTATAGAAAAAGAGAGGGGAAAGGGATTAAGGGAAGGATCCAGAGAGAAGTGGGAAAATAACAGCCAACAAAGTTTCTACTTCAGAAACAATTGGTGGCTATGAACCAACAGGAGTGAAGTGGCGAGGACAAAGGATGTTTAGTATGAAAGGGTGGATTACTGGACCATAAAAGTGGTAAATGCATTGTTCGATAACAATGCAGGGAGACATGCTTGCGGTGTGTGTCATCACCATTACAAGCTTCAATCACCAGAAGTTCAACATCATTGACACTATGATTAGGGCTGTTGAAGTGGATAGAGACTGGGTACGGTTTCTTCAATATTAATATTATAACCTACCTGTCATGTATAATGCCTTGTACACCCATGTCTTTCAGTGACTTCACAAGGTCTGGCCTGTTGTTGTCTTCACCCCAAACAAACACCACCAGACCCTTATCATTTGCTGCTTTGAGTATTGAAGGCTCTCGGATGACATCGTCATTATGACACACCAACCCCTACAATTATAATAATAAAAATAATAATAATATAAATAATAATAATGGCTTCTTATACAGACAATATGACCTTTGTTTATAATAAGTGTGACCTTGCACATTCTTTGGCTAGCCTGGCAGGCAAGATACTGCACCGATCATATGGGAAAGTTGACATTTTGTGTCATAATTTCCACATTAATCCAAGAGTTATGAAAGTAAAAGCTGAACAAGTTTTGAGATGTGCCCCCTTTAATCATATCAAAAGTTGATACGAATAAGACAGTACAATCTCCATAAAATAGGAGATTTTATGTTTTCTTCCATTAGGCTGTGTACAAATTGTGCCTGCAGGAAGTCCAGGCTCTTTTGTAAACATGTAATGTCACAGGTCACATCGTCTATAGCACGCATATCCGTCAATCAGTGGTGCTGTAACATACAGTATTTCCTGCAAGATGTGGGACTACGTTTGAATTATGAGACCTAATCCTTTGATAGCACCATGTTATATTTTACAAGGTGCTTTAGGGCAATGGGAGACTTTCTGGGACGATAGAGGGCAGCAGACTTACCGGGTAAATCCATTGTTCTCAGAATTATGCGCATGTTCAGAACTACGTAAACAATGGAAATTTACCCGGTATGTCTGCTGCCACCTAGCGTTGGAAAGTCTCCTATTAGATGCCGATCAGACCAGGAACACCGGGGCGAACTCCTTCTTGTTACGATAAGTACACTGGGTTCTTACACGTGCATTACACAACACACGGGATTATAACTGGTAAATATGTTTTACATGTACATGCTAAAAATGAATTGTCTCATTAAAAACGAAAAATTATCTTTGTGACTTGTTTTACTCATTTCTCAAAAACTACAGCACCTCAGCAAGTAATATTTTAGGGGAAGCTTTCTACCATCATTATCTTCAAACTGTGTAAGTTAATCTGTGGACATTGTGTTTTGTGTCCAACAAAAAGTACCCAGACAAATTAACAATTCCTTGCTATATTTAACATGAAGTTCGAGGCCTGAAATTATAAATCACTGGTCCCTATACATTCAGAAACAGTACTTACAGCCATCTCTTCAGACAGAGCAAACCACATTGCGTTGGTCACAGTGTTACTCCGAGGGTCTTTGTAGCACAAGTATTTGTCCGTCCTGCCATAGTTCAGATAATGCACTGGGTACTTGTTCTGCTTCAGACGTAACCTAACACCAATCCAGAAAAAATGCAAGTTCACAAGAATATTAATTTTAACATCAAGCAATAAACCACACAAGGAAAGTGACTGGGTAATAGTTTAAATAATTTGGGGTTGAACAGAGACAAAGTGCACTTATCGAAAAGAGAAGGGGTTCGCCCCGGTGTTCCTGGCTGTGGCTGCTAAATGCGCCGTAGCATCTTGTAAACCCTTATGAGGTGCTAAATAATTGGGTCTCAGAATTCATCACTGCAATAACCTATCTTTCTGAAAGTTTGTATATACTCAGCGCCTTGAGTACCTTGTTTGGTAGATACGTGCACTGTATAAGACTTTGATATTATTATTATTATTTATTATTAAATTTCTTAGAGAGGGTTGTACCGTAAACTTGGGTGTGATCCCCGACTACACGGCAACTAACGGTTGTATGGCTTCTGACTGGCTACCAGACCCAGCCCCCAAACAAAGATACTGACAAAATAGGGAGACCGCAAACATAGGGCTAGAGTTCAAGTGGGAGAGCGCTGCCATGCTAAACCGATGGTCTTTGGTTCAAATCCCAATCTATTTACTTTTGTTCAACCCCAGTGAGTATTGTTCAGACTGTTGTGAAAAAGGTACAAAAACAGTTCACGGACAGAAACACAGAAATATTTTTTAAATTCTAGCCATGAAGTGGTTTTTATGTATACTTACATAGTGCAAATTTCAGGATCAAATGCTGAGAATACAATCCTTCTGGCCCCACCGTGCCTCAGCACAATCTTAAGAATAGCATCAACAATTGTATTTCTATCTGGAGGTGGGAAATCACTTTCTTTGGCCTCATCCTCCTGTGAAATTAAAAGGATTGGAAAAGGAGACTTAACCAAAATTGTTTTTCCCCTGCATATTTATTACACTAATCCAAATAGTACATGTACCCTGCCATGGTCACAGATGTGATCTAGGCTGTTGAGAAAAAAAAAAGAACTCTGAGGGCAAAGTGTGAAAGCATGCAAGCTCGAAAACTTGCGAGCATGACAATTTTTGTTGTTGTGTGTTTGGGGGGCGTTAAACAAAAAAAACAGAATTTTTGTTTTAAGGGCAAACAAAAACGGTGTCACTTTTGATTTGTCTTCTTACCATAGTCATTGGGTACTTGACTTCAATATTGGCTCCACAGTGGATTGGTAATGCATGGAGCACCTGTCAGACAAACACATAACAACATCCCTCCAATTAAATACAGAGGACAATTTTAATTTCAATTTCAATTTTAAACATGCACTTCTTTTGTAACTGACTGCAGGCCTTGCACTTCAGCTGTTAGTAAAATACTCCACCCGGCTTGTAAAATGTGCGTGTACTTACCCCCAGCAAGTTTTAGTAGTAAAGATTTTAAATATGAATTGTCATTCATGGATATTTAATGTGTCGTACAGTTGCCATAGCACTAACGAATTTCAGGAGGCTATATTTCAGACTGATTGTTTTCATTGGTGGAAACGCAACTGTACTTGGCATAATTCAATCAAAAGAAATTATAAAGCGCTAAAATCAAAGTTTGCTCTTAGGCGCTGATGTATAATGGGCACAAACAGGAGAAATGTTATTGATGATACACCTCCTAAAACAGGTGAGCTTTCAGGAGTGTCTTGAATGTACGCAGTGAGGTGGTATCTCTGATGTATTGTGGAAGTTTGTTCCAGATTCTCGGTCCGGAGTGTCTTGAATGTATGCAGTGAGGTGGTATCTCTGATGTATTGTGGAAGTTTGTTCAAGATTCTCGGTCCGGAGTGTCTTGAATGTATGCAGTGAGGTGGTATCTCTGATGTATTGTGGAAGTTTGTTCAAGATTCTCGGTCCGGAGTCTTGAATGTATGCAGTGAGGTGGTATCTCTGATGTATTGTGGAAGTTTGTTCCAGATTCTGGGTGCGTATACAGAAAATGATCTATCGCCAAAAGATACACAATGGTTCTAGGCTCAACAGAGTGTGGTGAACAGGCGGCTGATGATCGAAGTCGTCACTGTTTTAACAGTGTTATTACACCATCTTGCTTGTACTAATAATCATTCAGTTATATTAAAATTACATGTTTGTGCTGCCAGTTTGGCTACACTGTATATTTCGTTTTGGATGTGGTCAGTTGCCAAATAAAAACAGCGTTTAGACTGTGACAGAAATTAAAAAAAACCTTGCTTTGTTGTACTTCATAAAGTCTGAGCATAAGTAAAAATAAATGATTTTATAAAACCGCTTTCCAACTAGTTTCGTAACCCCAGCCTACCTGTTGCAATTCTGGGAATGGTCTTATCTCTTCTGGCCAATCAGCTTCACTCAAACTACGAGACTTGCCTTTACAATAAAAACGAAGTACAGAAATAAATGGTGTTTGAAGTTTTGCATGGTGTGAAAAATAAGAAGTAACTAGAAATACTAACTAGTAAACTTGCGGGTACAACCATGGATAATATCTCTCTTTAGAGAGTGCATGGCTCTGAAAAGAGCCGGTGTGGTCTCGACGTGTACAAGATATTTTACACATGGGTGTACTCGCAAGTTTACTATTTAGTAATTATAGTTACTGCTTGAAGTACAGAAATCTTTAAGCAATGGTAGTACATATTGTGTAAATAGGATAAATAGATAAATTAATGTAAGATCAACAATCTGCCGTTTATGGATGAGTTGTTTGCAAAGAATTCAATTAAATTCTAAACTAGACTGGCCAACCCTAGAAGAACGCAGGACCCCAACAGACTGACGTTCCAGTACAAAACAACAAGAAACATCTTTGCATTCGAGAGCAAACAACTACCCAAACCCTCAACTAGATCCACATGTAGCTGCTCTTAAAACACACCTTTTATCTCATTTCATACAAGGACTGCTACAAATTCTCTCTCATACCACAAACAATTCCGGAGTGGAACCTTTTACCTGCATCAACTAAATGAAGCCAGGACCCTCAAAGCTAGCCTGGCTAAAATTAATATAAAGGACATCCAAACCCGTGCCCACCCATTCACAAGCTAACTTACTTTCTTTCTATGCTACAAACACTACACCCGCGTGACTAATATAATATCAAAGTCTTATATAGCACACGTACCTACCAACAACTCTGGACAGCGCTTAGTATATAGAAACTTTCAGAAAGATAGCTTAATGAAAGTTATGAACTATGACTGTAACCCTTATAAGTGTTTACGCAGTATTTAAGCAATAGCACTGTGTAATTCTTACCCTGTTTGGAATGATAGGGTGACACCTCATCAACCACAAACGGATAACCTTTCTGCAAAAAGAAAAAACAAGAAGAATTATATCAGTGCTCAAATAGTGCTTTAGTCCTAAACAAAATCCATCAGCATGTTTTGTTTGATTCTTTTGGACTATGATGTTAAATAGTTTGATCCCACTTCTGACACCACTAAAGATGATACAACTTTGTATGTTCGAGGTTATAAGTCGAGCTTTATTCTAGATTACGAGAATTAACTGTTACATGCGAGCGGCCAAGTTATTAAGTGATACTATGCATCGTGGGAAGTAAACACTAGACTTGAGTCAGTCTGCTAATGGCTTACTACTACCACCCAAAAGCATTTGAATCTGGGAAATAGTTCATGTATGAATCGTTTCTCAGAGTTCTGAGGGTTGGTGTCTGTCTGTTTGTTAATGCTGCAGCTAGAGATGCAGTTAGTATCCGCTGTGATCTCAGTAAACAATGATGGATTTAACATTCTTGTGAAATATCATGACCTTTTTTTGAAGCTGTCTTTTCAGCAGGTAGACATTATGTCCAGCTGAAACTTTCACAAATAAATTTGATTGTATCTTTCTTGAGAATTTCGTCTTTAAATCAGCGTAACTTTGAATGACAAAATCAGTCTATGGCACTACCTTTATGCCAAAGTATACATCGGTGTATATGGATAAAACCATAATTAATATTTTGTTATAGTCAAAAGAAATGTCTGAAGGGTTTAGTGGTGGTTCAAGCAAATCTGATCTTGAAAAAAAAGCAAAAGTTAAAAGTGATAATAACAATGAAGTTCACGGTTTTATTCAACATGAATGACATGTTACTTACCCGAAGTGACCTGAGTTGATCCAGTGTCATCGCCCAAAATGGCAACTTAAGTGGTGCTGAACTGTCTTTTGATGTCTGAGCAATAATAACAAAACAATAAACTAACATGATTAAAGGCACTGGACACTATTGGTAATTACTTAAAAATAAATGCTAGCCTAAAATCTTAATTGGTAACTAGCAATGGGGAGCTGCTGATAGTATAGAACAAATAGCATTTCAAACTTCTCGTCATTGTTTTCAAATGTATTCACTCTACAGCACCTTCATATCTTCAAGAACTCATTTCTTTCAAATCATCCGCCTATGCCACCCGCTCATCGTACGACAAAACACTTCTTCACATCAGTAAAACTAAATCACGCGCAGGAAATCATGCCTTTCAAGCCGCTGCTCTCTGGCTCTGGAATTCCCTTCCCCGTAACATTCGGGAAGCCAACACACTGGAACGGTTCAAAAATATGCTCAAAACTCATTTATTTGTTGAATCTGGCCATTTTTTGTTTTTGCTTGTACTGTTTTTTGTTTGTATCTTTGTCTTTGCATTGTTTGTTTCTTTGTATATTGTAAAGCGCCCCGTTCTTTGTGGGGCGCTATATAAATGCTTTCATTATTATTTATTATTATTATTATTATTAACATTGTGAGAAACAACTCCCTCTGAAGTAACGTAGTTTTTGAGAAAGAGGTAATTTCTCACTCAAAGACTTGGCCTGAAGCCTTTTTCAGGCATCTATAAGGCTAGGCATCTGAAAGCACACAAACTTGTGCAACAAAGGTGTTTTTGTCTAGCAACTTTGATGACCAATTGAGTCACAGATTTGATATTTTATGTGTATGCTGGGACACACCAAGTGAGAAGACTGGTCTTCGACAACCAAAGGTGTCCAGAGAAAAGGCGTCACAAAGAAAAGTATGTCATAGAAAAGTAATGAAATATGTTCAATGAAATGTAAAAGAAAACGGGACGGAAAAGGGGATGAGAAATGGAAAAGATCATAAATGAAAAGAGACAACTTATTTTGCTATACATTTCCTATTCAAGGTGATATTAGTGGAGTTTGTAAAATTGGCCTCTGAACATAACTTGTACTGTTGTGTCAGATAAAGTACGTCACAATTGAATGTCGAAACCATGAAGTCACAATATGTTTAAATAATTTGGTAATGAGATAACTAAAATACATAAAAGTAGCCTTGAGGAGGCAGGTAAAAGAGAGTAAAGCCTGGTTCATACTTCCTGCTAATGCGAATGCGATGCAAATTTGACGTGAATTTGACGTCACAACTCTGTTTTTGCTGCAATAATCGCAAGAGAGAGTTGAGCACCACTCAACTGCTGCAAATTATTTGTTGCGAATTTGTGACGTCAACATTCGTATCGCATTCGCATTCAAAGGAAGTATGAACCAGGCTTAAGAGCCATGACCCTTCGAACCCAAGGGAATATGAAAAACAAAACAAAAACTGATCAAGCACAGAAGAGAAAACATTTGAAATTGTGGACGATACATACATCTTTTGTGGTCAGTTTAGCTTCACAGTCATGATAGACAATCGGAACATGATCCTTGGTTACGTTGACGTCAAACTCTACAAAATCAGCACCCTGGAAGAAAAGAGAATCATGACAGAGGAAGATGAAGGATTCTGATGAGAGGAAGGTTTAACATCAAAATCACATGAAATTGCAATAACAAATAAATTTTGTAATAATAATAATAATAATAATAGTAATAATAATATCAAAGTCTTCCATATATAGCCCATGTATCTACCAACAAGGTACTCAAGGTGCTTAGTGTATCAGTTTTACAGAAAGATAGAATATTGAATTTTGACTCGGACCCAATTATGTAGCACCTTATAAGGGTTTACAAGGTGCTACGGTGCATTCAGCAGCCACAGCCAGGAACACCGAGGTGAACCCGTTCTCTTTTCGATAAGTGCACTGGGTTCTTTTACGTGAGTTGCACAACACACAGGACCAACTGCTTTATGTCCCTATGAAGGACGAAGCAAGGGGTGACTGCCTTGCTTAAGGACACAAGTATCACGTTGGATAACATGTTTATCTGCAAATAAATTTGGAAAGCCGTATGGCGGACGCATTTTGTTTGTGACAGCAAGACGGCTGACATTTCTATCAACCAGACTTTCCATTGTGAGGCTGCGGCACAGGCAGTCAACAACCGTTACACGCTTCTTTCATACCAAAAGTGACAACAGGTTCTGGAAAACATGCTTTGTAAAATCCCTTTTCAAAGGTTATTGTACATCCCCTGATTCCAGACCTTACTCTTACACAAAAACATCTAATTCCTAAACTAACTACGAGGACCTTTGTTGTATTTCCTTTGTCCAGTTATGGTTTCATTGTGGCAAGGATATTTTAAAGGAAATCGGTTACTCAAGAAGCTCCAAAAAGATCCGAAAAATAATAAAGCTGCCAGGACACGGAGAGTTTTATAAAGATATATGCTATAGAATGCAGGAGGTTGAGGGTTTTGAATCCCACAAGAGTATTGTTTGAAGCTTTGCATAGTGTGGTAAAATAACAAGAAAATATAAATAAATAGTGAACTTGCAGTTACAACCATGTGTAAATCTCTTTAGATTGAGTGTTGGCTCTGAAAAGAGCCGCTTTGGTTTCTCAGAGCCAACACTCAAACAAAAGAGATTTACACATGGTTGTACCCGCAAGTTGACTATTTATTTATAGTTTCTTCCTATAACCCACCAGAGTAGTTTGCCTGTAGATTTTTTTCTCCACAAAGACTCGGCACGCATGACTTATTACACATCCATGAATGGTAAAACCAAAATGAAAATACATGGATAAAAACATTGCTGTTAAGTTTAGTTTGGAAGAAAGAAAATGTTTTATCTTACGTGGAGTGCACCCTTCTGGAAAGCCCTAATAGTGTTCTCTGGAACATGAGAATAAACAGGAATACTGAAAAGAGAAAATAAAATCTTGGGTTACAAATGAACAGGGAGATATTAAAGCCATTGGACCCTTTCGGTACAGAAAAAAAAGAAAAAGTTCACAGATTTACAAATAACTTACAGGGTTTACAGAAGGTAGTGGTGAAATACTTCTCTTGAAATATTATTCCATGAAATGCTTTACTTTTTGAGAAAACAGTAAAACAATATCAATTCTCGTTAACGAGAATTACGGATTTATTTTATACACATGTCATGACACGGCGAAACGCGCGGATACAAGGGTGGGTTTTCCCGTTATTTTCTTCCGACTCCGATGACCGATTAAGCCCAAATTTCCACAGGATTGTTGTTTTATATAGAAGTTGTGATACACGAAGTGTGGGCCTTGGACAATACTGTTTACCGAAAGGGTCCAATGGCTTTAAAGAAACTATGCATAATTCAGTTCTAATAATTTAATTTATTTAGTTTGCTTTTGTGGCTGAGGTTTTGCGATTCACGCTGAATGCACTCATAATTTCAAACAAGAGAACAATAAAATCCTGGCGCTTTTTACATAAACATTGTTATCTTATCTTCGTCTAGTCTGGGTTTTATAGTGACAATGATATTTGGAAAAGAAAATGGTCACTCTTGAAACACCAAAATGCTCTGAAAAAATAATACAGCACAGAGGCACTCTTTTTTTTGGGAACAACATGAAGTGATTTTAAAAGTAACATTGTCAAATATGCAGAAATTCCCCATTAAAATAAAATAAAAACCATTAGTAAATCATCCTTAATTGTATTTAAAGGCAGTAGACACTATTGATAACTACTCTCATTGTATGAAACAACTCCCTCTAAAGTAACATAGTTTTTGAGAAAGAAGTAATTTTTCGCGAATTTGATTTTGAGACCTCAGAATTAGATTTTGAGGTCTCGAAATCAAGCATCTGAAAGCACACAACTTCGTGCGCCAGGGGTGTTTTTTTTCCAATTATTATCCCGCAACTTCGACGACTGATTGAGTTCAAATTTTCACAGGTTTGTTATTTTGTGCATATGTTCAGATACACCAAGTGAGAAGACTGGTCTTTGACAATTACCAAAGGTGTCCAACGCTTTAATAAATAATCATTAATTTTATTTAATGATTTTTGGGGTTCAACGAAGAATTGACTAGAGTGGGATTCGAACCAAAGACCTCCGGATTAACGTGCCGGCGCTCTACCAACTGAGCTATCTAGCCCTATATTGGCGGTGTCCCTATTTTGACAATATCTTTGTTCGGAAATTTACCCAGTCAGTTTCCCTTGTGGTTTATATTGATATCTGAATCAAAAAGTCGCATCCCCTTAAGGTGATCCCCTAGCTGTGCTTCCCAGGTTGTATCGTAGTTTGGGTGTGATCCCTGGCTACACGGCAGTTAACCGTTGTATGGCTTCTGACTGGCACCCCGAACAAAGATATTGACAAAATAGGGACACCGCCAATATAGGGCTAGATAGCTTAGTTGGTAGAGTGCCGGCACGTTAATCCGGAGGTCGTTGGTTCGAATCCCACTCTAGTCAATTCTTTGTTAAACCCCAAAAAACATTTCAAAATTTGCCCAGTCAGTTTCCCTTGTGGTTTATATTGATAATTTTGTTTAAGAAAATTTTAATCAGAATGAATCAAATCTGGTTTTTCTTACTCTTGAAGAAGTGAGCTGTCTCGGTGTGACCTTCCAAAACCACGATGACTTCCGTCCAAGGTGGCTCTGTTCCATTTCCAGTGGGTAGAGTAAGACACCTCCATGTTGCACAGGGATGATGGGGACAGAGGGTGAATTACTATGGAACGCACTGGGGAAAGAACGTAAGGAAAGATCAAAAACGATATTCATGAATTAAACATTTTTTTTAATTTCTAAGGTGGCTCTGTTTCATTTCCAGTGAGTAGTGTAAGACACCTCCATGTTACAAAGGGATGATGGGGACAGAGGGTGAATTACTATGGAACGCACTGGGGAAAGAACGGCAGGGAAAGATTAAAAACGATATTCATGAATTAAACATATTTTTTAATTTCTAAGGTGGCTCTGTTCCATTTCCAGTGGGTAGAGTAAGACACCTCCATGTTACACAGGGATGATGGGGACAGAGGGTGAATTACTATGGAACGCACTGGGGAAAGAACGGCAGGGAAAGATCAAAAAAGGATCTTCATGAATGAAACAGGTTTTAAATTTCTAAGGTGGCTCTGTTCCATAATAATAATAATAATAATAACAAATTCTTATATAGCGCATTTCACAATAAACCGTATCAATGCGCTTTACATTAGTCCCCTGGTCATTGGGCCAATAAACATCCCTTTAATCTTTCTCAGCTCCCATTAGGGAGTATACAGCCCCGAGCTGCCGTGGCGCTCCGAAAGCTTGTCATTCACAATATCAACCTCTACCCTCGCAGGTACCCATTTATACCCCTGGGTGAAGAGAAGCAATTATAGTAAAGTATCTTGCTCAAGGACACAAGTGTCACGACCGGGATTCGAACCCACACTCCGGTGAATTAGCACCAGAACTTGAATTCGATGCTCTTAACCACTCGGCCGTGACACTCTACATTTGCAGTGGGTAGAGTAAGACACCTCCATGTTGCACAGGTATGATGGAGACAGAGGGTGAACTAATATGGAACGCACTGGGAAAAGAACGGCAGGGAAGATCAAAAAAGGATTCATGAATTGAACATTTTTTTAAATTTCTTTTAAATGAATCAAAGATGGTTTTTAGAAGATATGGGATTTGAAATAGTATTTTACTAAGAATAACACATGTAGAGGAGCACATCGAAAACGCAGTAAAACACAAATAATAATAATAATAATAATAATAATAATAATTGAGTTTGGTGCTCTTAACCGCTCTGCTTTGGCCATTCTCCAAACACTATTTATATTGGAGGGATAAGTTCCTAGAACACAGTCTGTGAGTATTATCTTGCACTTGAACCCTCATTTTATCCCAGAAATATTGTGATTTGCATGGCTACTATTTGAATTGGGTAATTGTAAACTTGTGTATTGCCAGCCTCGTGTGTGTGTGTGTGAGTGAGTCTGTGTACCCGTTAAAACCGGGGACCTATGACAAAAGAGGACAATAGGTCCATGGTTCAGGAAAGGTCCACGGTTGGAAAACGTGTACAAAACCAATGGGAGCTGTTGCAAAGAGTATTAAACAAAAGAAGGACAATAGGAGTACCACGGTTGCAGGCATATACACACTTTTGTGTGGGTGAGTAGGTATACACATTCAAACCGAGAACCTATAACAAAAAAGAACAATAGAGTATAGAGTCCACGGTTCGAGAAGGGTCAACAGTTAGTAAAAGGTGTACAAAACCAATGGGAGCTGTTGCAAAGAGTATAAACAGAAGAGGTCCACGGTTGCAGGTGTATACAAGCTTGCGTGTGTGTTTGTAGCCAGGCTCATGTTGTGATGACCTTTTGTGACCTTTAACTTCTGTTTTTTTGATTGACATTGCTGTGCAGTGCATTGTGTAACGAGTATATTAATATTTAGGGATGTTAAATTTGCATTGGTCGATAAACAATGTTCATTTTGGTTTGTACCCATATACACCAATGTGTGTTAGCACTGTATACTCAGTACTTACCCGAGTTCTGTGAAAAAAAATCACAGGCTTATTACTCGGGTGGGATTCGAACCCACGACCTTTGCAAGTCTAGAGCAGTGTCTTACCAACTAGACCACCGAGATTGCCTGGTGGCTAGAGGCAGTCTGAATCCTATGTTTTAGCAGCGGGTACTGCAAACGATTTAAAGATGTTAAATTTGCATTGGGGATAAAGAATATTATTTTTACCCATATACACCAACGTGTGTTAGCACTCAGTACTTACCCGAGTTCTGTCAAAAAAAAACCACAGGCTTATTACTCGGGTGTGATTCAAACCCACGACCTTTGCAAGTCTAGAGCAGTGTCATGACATTGCTCTAGAATTGCTCTTGTGATTCTATTCAGCAGAGTGTGGGTTTGAATCCTGGTCGTGACACCTGTGTCCCTGAGCAAGACACTTAACTATAATTGCTTCTTTCCACCCAGGGGTAAATGGATACCTGTGAGGGCAGAGATGGTTCTTGTGATTGATTTAGCCGAGTAGCGCAGATTTGTTGCATAGGCTGTATACAGGGAGCTAAGATGGTTTAAGGAATGTTTTTTTGGCCCAGTGATCAGGGGTAATAATGTCGGAAGTGCTTTGAGACACCCATCGGGTGTGAAAAGCGCTATATAAAAACTGGTTATTATTATTATTATTATTATTATTATTATACTACCTGAGAGCACTCCTACAATCTTTGCACCAAGGAGAACAGGCAGAACTTGCTCTTCCGTTGCATCACTCTTGACGTTACTTCCCAGAAGCCAACTCTTTCCGTATAAAGTTGGACCGTTTGACTCATTGTCACATGAATAGAGATCAATTGTGAACACCTATTTACACCACGGAAAGTAAAAATGATGACAAATTGAAGCCGTTAATATAATAATAAGAATACACATGATGATAATGACAATAATGAACATTTGTATTGCGTCCATCCATTGACCATACTCCTAGGCACGTTTAACAATTAGAAAAATATAAAAACTATAACAAGCGTTTGTTACATCCAGCCACCATAAGTCTAGTCAATCTATGGTTTGAAAAAAATTATGTGAGAAAAATAAAATGTCTACCTTGTAAAGGGTGTGCATACATATTTTAGGGGGAAACATTAATGTTAATTTATGCAAGTTATGCATGTTTCCCCTGCTTACTTGTTTCTACTTTTTTGATATGTTGTTTTAGAGGGTCTCAGGAGACACTTGCAAAAAAAGCATTTCTGTTGCAATTTTGTCTAGGTCAAGCCATATTTTGGCATAGATTGACTAGACTACATGCATTCTACCAGTAAATAAATAATCACTGCAGCTTAGGAGCCTAATGAAACCTGTACACAACTATGCTTGCTATGAACTAGAAACACCAGGGTACGATAGGGTAGTCACCAATGTTGTCACCGAGCGGTTAAGAGCACCGGATTCAAGCTCTGGTGTTTGATCAGCAGAGTGTGGGTTCGAATCCCGGTCGTGACACTTGCTACGTAAAATTGGACGGGTAGTGTTTTCTGCTCTACCAGCCAGGCTTTGAATTGATGATACCCAAGCCTACATCCGTATGGACTGTAAAAGGGGTAACCCTGTTTCAGCCCTAGGAGTAAACTAGGTGGCAACGGTCTCTGGACAAAAATAATTGTAGCCCACACCTTGAAATGGCCTTCATATCAGGCCTTGTGTGTCTGGCGACTTGTATACAAAATATATATATATATATATATATATCAGCCAACGACTATTTTCAAATGAACCCTACAGCAATTTTAGCTAGCTGGGAGGTGATGGATATTGGTCAGAGTCTGTCAATTATGGCAGGTTGCTCCTTTGGAACAGGGGCTACAATAGCATCTTTCCAAATCTGTGGAACAACTCCATCTCTAAGGGAAGAATTGAAAATATCAGTCATAGGCAAACTCAGTTCACATGCAAATTCTATGATGATCTCATTGGGAATGTTGTCTGGACTAGTGGACTTACAAAGATTGATTTTACACAGTTCACAATACATTTCCCATTCTTGAATTTGGGGTGGAGGGTTCGCTGGAAGGAACGTTGGTGCAAAGTGTTGATTTATCTTATCTGCAATAGTAACATAGTCTGAGGGTAGAACATCAGGGACACTAAGAGCTGGTTGAGCTTTTAGACGACTAGCTAATAACTAAATACCGCGATGCTATTTTGCTGGTTGAGTTGCCTTGAAAAACCGGATTCTATCCAAATAAAAGAAGTGTTTAGCCTGAGAAATAGATCTGGCAACAAGCGTTTTGTAGAAACGCCACTGAAGCAATTTTCCCTCACAACAGAATGCCTTTTGTTGTCTGGCGATTAGAGACTTAACAGCAGGTGTAATCGATGTCCCTTTGGAGGAGTTTAATTGTCTTTGTAGGAAAGTGAATATCAATTGCTGAAAGGGATATGTTACTTACTACTGATCCTGGTTTCATGCTTTGTACGGAGTAGATAAAATAATCATCAGAGTTGATTAGTCGACCTCCAGGCCGTTGTTCATGTGGCTGGTGCTCCTCAGAGTTCAAAACCTTTGGAAGGATTGAAAATTTATTCGTAAAAAAAATAGTAAACAAGAATGGTGTTGACAACACAAATGCCATGCTGAGATTGGAGTTGCTACACCAAGTCCTTTTCGAGTTATTGTTTAAGACATAATGACCTTAATACTTACCTGATGAGGGGGTCCGAAAACAAAAGGCTTCTGGGGGATCCCATGGGGGATCCCATGACTAATCCACAAACCAAGTGTGGAGTTGATACGCCAAGTCCTTTTCGAGTTATTGCTCGGGCAACATTTCTTTTGTTTTAGCCATAATGAGCTTAATATTTATCTGAGGGGGGTCCAAAAATAATGGATTCTGGGGGATCCCATGACCAACACTCTGCTGATCAGAAAGACCAGAATTTGAATTCGGTGCTCTTAACCGCTCAGACACGCCACTTTTGCTTGTGCATGTGAGAACCCTGAACTCATGAGGAATATATACATTTACTCTTCAAAAACTCCTGAATTATAATAAACTCACTCTGATTAGCACTGGTTCTGTTTTACAACATGTCTTCATTCTCTTTGAAGGAGACTCCTTTCCAGCCCCTGTCTGTTGCCTAGACCCAGTGTCATCCTGGGATGAGGCTGAGATATGAATACTGTATGCAGACACACCACACCCAGCTGCAGGAGTGAAGGAATCGGAGTCAACCATCAGGCGATATTCTGAATGGGTTGTTAGCCAGCCTCGCTCAATCTTACTTACTCCATCTGAAATTGGAAATAATGCAGATTACTATACCTGATTTTGGGGGTTGAACACAGAAAAATTGGCTAGAGTGGGATTCAAACCAAAGACCTCCGGATTAACGTGCCGGCGCTCAAATATCTTTGTTCGGGGGTGCCAGTCAGAAGCCATCCAACCGTCAGTTTCCCTTGTGGATTACATTGAGATTACTCTAACTCATACATATTCATGACTGAAAGTCAAAATCTGACTCTTACTGGTCAATTCTACATCACGTGCCAGTTGCTATCTTTGCTGTCTACCAACTGCGCGCACGAGTTATCCAAACATGGTCGATACGCATGACAAGTAAAACTCTCGCCCCGAACAGCTAGTCTACTGCGCTTTATGATCATGGAACTGTTCTCTGGGGGTGTTGTGAGCATGCGCGTTCATTGCGCTATCGACATCCAACACATGAACAAACTTATCCTGTTGCATTATGTTTCACATTCGTCATTTCCCCTTGCTCCGAATAATAATGTACCAGTACATGAAATATAGTAAAACAAACATAACATGGTTTATTTCGGGTGAATAGCATTCGCAGGAACTAGTTTGTAAACTTCCACAATCTTGGGGAGCTAAAAATATAGACTGTTCACCCTAAAACCATGTTATATTTGTATACAGATACCAATTCTAGTCAAAAACTGTGGCCATGTTCAGACAGCGTACTTCAGCTATCTGAACCATTTTAACTTTGCAAACAGTGGGAGATGCTCGTAAAAATACAACCACCTTAGTTGCGCTCAGACAGCTCGAAGTGAACCAGATACGGCTTATCTTCGGTTTTAAGAGGTTACACAGCACAGTGACACACAAAACAGCATCCACTACAAGGGTGTACAAAAGATGCTTTCTTTCACTATTTATGGCGTGTTACACACCACGTCTTGGGGAAGGTGCTTAGTGGATTGGTTTGTTGCTAATGTGTGCTTTTGCTAAAGGTCTAAGTGACTGGGAATGGCTGAGTTGATTTTTTTTAACAAACAAAATGTGCAACCAAAGAAATGCAATACTCACCAATGGTCCCAAAATCGCCACCATTAACTGTAATTTTTTCACCTTGCAAAGAAAAAAAAACAAAGACGGTTTAAAGGCAATGGACACTACTGGTAAATACTCAAAATAATCCTTCTAGGATAAAAACTTGTTTGGTAACGCGAGTTACAGCCCTCCAAGCTAATCATTCACATAAACCTCTGCCCTCACCAATACCAGGATACCAGGATTCAAACCCACATCCCGATGACTTAAAGACCCTGGACACTGTTGGTAATTGTCAAAGGCTAGTCTTCACAGTTGGCGTATCTCAACATATCTCAAACAACAAACCTGTGAAAATTTGAGCTCAATCGGTCATTGAAGTTGCGAGATATTAATGAAAGAAAAAAAAACCCCAAAAACCTTGTTGCACCATGGTCACGCAAAGTTGTGTGCTGTCAGATGCTTGATTTCAAGACCTCAAATTCTAAATCTGAGGTCTCGAAATCAAATTTGTGGAAAATTACTTCTTTCTCGAAAACTACCTCACTTCAGAAGGAGCTGTTTCTCACAATGTTTTACACTATCAACCTTCCCCATTACTCGTAATCAAGAAAGGTTTTACGATAACAATTATTTTGAATAATTACCAATTAGTGTCTACTGCCTTTAACCACCAGAAGGTGAGCCAGATGCTCTTATCCGCTCGGCCACGGTAACCCACATGTTGACGGAGAATGCTGTGTTATCATCCTGGCTATGTGCTCTCTACTTGTAATTAGTCCATACAATATGGGGCATGGCTACATGGATTGTTTTTTTTTATTGAACAATAGATAATATTTCACAGAGCAAGCAAAGCCTAAATGCCCCTGGTCATTGCCTCCGTGCCCATCGAAATGTTCGAAAACAAAATGTTAATTTCCCTCATAGAAGAGCTCACACGAAGGAAAAACTGCCTTGCCCTTACCAGACCAAAGTATAAGGGCCAATTAACCTTGTGTAAGCAGCGTGCGTGGGATTCTGGCCGACTCCCATTGAAGTACTCTGACTGCATCCGAGTTACCATGGAAACTACAGATGGCATAGCGATACTTTACTTCTCTGTCTCTCGGCAAGCTCACCACAATGGACCAACTGAAGATAAAAAAAAAAAAAACCTAAGGTTGAGAAAAGAAAATCTGAGAGATTTAATACAAAATTTGAGGACGTTTATTCAACATGTCATCATGATCATCATTCATGTCATTATGCAAAGACTGTAGTCTGTGCCGTCTCATACTCTGATTGTAATGGGGGTGGATTCCCTGGGTCTCCGCCAGGGTTGTAGCTAGACCAATTTTAGTGGTGGTTTTATAAATCCATTTTTTTAAGTCCACCAAGGGCGAGCAGAATCAACAAAATTATTTCTGTTTAATTATGGGGCCATCAATGCTGAAGTCGAGCTTCAGGCATGATGCCTGGTTTACAAACTGTGTTCTTTTTTTTTGTTATCAGCTGTGTCTCAGATCAATGCATAGTGGACAATGTTTTGATTTATTATCTGGGAAATATGTGCTGTGTGGGACAATGTATTTTGCTTAGAGTGCTGGGCAAAAATTATTTGTCATGGGCAAGGCCCGCCCAGCACCGCCCAGGACCTCGTGGTCACCTCAGGCCTGTTGCAAGTTATTTTTAGCACCTCGCAGTGAACTCACGTTATGACAAGTTTGATGGTCTTGTGTTGTACAAAATAAGATGGTCAACTATTGACAACGGGCAGTCCACACAAGATTTGGTCGACTCACAAGTTCAGTTGGTCTTAATTGTTTTTAATGCCAACATTTTGTTGTGGTGCATTGGTTTTATAACCACGTCACGAGGGTTTAATAGCTCATATTCTTCATAGAAATGTTACCATATCAAACTTGCTAATCGATTTTTAAAAACCAACAAGTATGGGAGTATACTGCTGTGCCTCAAGCTCAGTTGGTAGAGCATCTGCCAGGGGTCTTGGGTTCAAATCCAAATGAGAACTATTTGATTTTTCTCTCATCCCATGTTTGGTTATGTCACTTCTACATGTATGGTGATTATAGGCGAACACCATACCAAATATTTACTAATGTATAGCCAGTGAAAATAGTGGTTTCAGGTTTGAACGCTGAAGTATCACTAAGGTTGCTGGCTATGAAAAGAGAAAAGACTAAGATGTGTTAATCGCTCCGCCGTCAGGAGGATGGAGGGTTACGATTATTGTAACTAAACTGAGAAATGATGTTTCAACCTTTTTTCTAACTCACCTGCCCTGCTTGACTGCTCCATCATGACTGGACATACGGATGACCTGAGAGACTGACCATTGCCCGAGCTCTGATGCATCACCCGTCAGGCATACTATCTTGTCCTCAGCTAATGCTGTCGTCTCAACATGAAAGTGCACAGTACACGTCATCCTAATCTGGCAACGGGATTGAGCAGTGATGCAAATCAGTGTGGGAAACTAAAAAGATGGGAAGGAGTGAGGGGAAAGGTGATTTTGGATCTGGATCTGGATAAATATTCGCAAAGCTCTAGTTACAGCCGATTACGAGAAGAGATGATGAAGAAATTTCAGTTTTAGATGTGAGAAGGAGGAAAACCCAAGAAAAAACCCACGTAGTCAAGAAGTAGTGACTAAAAACCCAATCCACATAGTGCCCCCGTGGGATTCAAACTGGGGTCACAGACTGGTTGAAGCTGAGGCAAGACACCAGGGGCCAATTTCATAGAGCTGCTTAAGCAAAAAATTTGCTTAAGCACGAAAATAGCTTATTTTACACATGTTACATGCCAAAATTCCATGCCATATACATTGCTTATGACTAGTATTTAGCTGTTGTTTACTTAGCATAACAACTGAGTGGAGTCTTGGCCAGTAATCTGATTTTACTAAGCAATGATTTTTTTTGCTTAAGCAACATTTTGTGCTTAAGCAGCTCTATGAAATTGGGCCCAGGGCCCAATTTCATAGAGCTGCTTAACAGTTAGCAAATTGTTTTGCTTAACGTAGCAAAAATAATTGCTTAAACCATGGAGGAATGTACACATATTTCAAGAGCTTAAGCACATAAACAAACAGCGCGCACACGTTTTAGATCGTTTGCTTAAGCAAAAAAGAAGAAGGTAGGCCCCCTACTGACAAAATGGCGGGCGATATAAATGCAGAGTGGCGATAAAAACAAATCATCGCTTTCTCTGTCTTTCATGTACTATTTGTAATGGTTCAAAGCGCCCCTTGAAAGGTTAACACACTAACTTGAGAGTAAATAAGAAGATAATACATTGTACAACATTTCTGAAGCATTTTAGAGACTTGCTTACTGCGCTACACCTACCATACAAACACACATAAAATACACACCGCTGCGCGCCACAACAACGTATTGCAATTATGTTGCACTGTGTGTGTGAAGGACCCAATTGCATAGGGCTGCTTAACGGTTAGGAAATTTGTTTGCTTAATGTAGCAACAAAAATTGCTTAAGCCTAAACCTATTTCACGAGCGGTTGCTAGTTTAAGCACGTAAACAAACTGTGCACGCAACATTTTAGATGTTTGCTTCAGCAAAAAGGAAGAAGGTGATGACAAAATGGCGTGCGAAATAAATGCGGAGCGGCAATAAAAAAAGTCATCACCTTCTGTGTCTGATATGTATTCTTGTTTTATGGCTTAAAGTGCCCCTCGAAAGGTTAACACCTACCATTCAAATGAAAAATGAAAAATGTGCTAGGTGCGCCCAATAAGCACAAAATCGGCCTACGATTGGGAGTTTGAGCGTGTGAAAGCAAATCTGCAGCGAATTCTGCGAGGCTGTTGCAGAGAAATAACCACAGTCTCAGACTTAAAAATCAAGTCTATTCTCCATCAGTGTCATGGAGGAAGGTTAGGAAACTTCCAACGACCTCCTTTTTTTCCCACCTGAACTTCTAACACTCCATCTGTGTAACGGAATTATTACGGATGAAGTTGGAGGGATGGAGTTCGGCTTGCACCAGAGCAAGCGGGAGTTTGCGTTTTTTTTTGGGGGGGGGTGTCTCTTTTTTTCCCCCAATTTTTACGGATCTCTTTTTTTTTAAACACTGTGTATTTTTATATTTTATTGTTTGTTTACTTCCTAGATGGTTTAATGGTTTAATATTTTTATCGTTCATTGTCATGCGCCTTTTGAACAGGTTTTCCTGGAATAGACCGATCCAGTAGGCTCACACGTGTGAGCAAGAAAATGTAGGGCTCTCCAATGCCTTTCCGCACAACTCTGCCGCGTGCGTCAAGATACGCGCACCCATGTCGGACCTTATTTGTTGGACCTTTGTTGTGTTGTGATTGGTCAACTAGCAATGGGGGGGAGCTTATTGGATCGGTCTATTGGCGCAGTATAAATAAATGTTTCTTATTATTTAATGTTATTGATTTTTTTATCATAACGACTAAAGTAATACTCACTCAGTCCAGATGAGCTTTGAAGATTCTTTGGCAGTTTGGGGGATGGGGTTCACTTCTGTCCCTAGCCCCACTTGTGTGGCCAAGGCTACAATCCCGTCCATACCTCGTTGGGCCCCCCTGCCCCCCCCCCCCCTTTTCAATGTTGGTTCCAATTGCCGACTGTGTTCCGAGTTACAGCATTGAGCGGGGGGGGGGGGGGGGGCGGGTGACAAATGTTGAGTGGGAAATGCACAGGGAACCATCAGGAAAGGGTGGCCCAATCAAGCTAGCAGGATTCAGCTAGCCTTGGCCACACAAGGGAGAATATTCTGTCCCCATTTGGGTGGGGAAACGTAGCGTCATGATGATGGGTCGAACCATGGACATGATGGAGGTAGAATAGAACGAACCTGTTTACGTTTCAGTCAGGGCCGTATACCGAGCGAGAAGCGTAAAACTAAACAGGTTCGTTCGGTCAAATCAGATACAGAAAGGAGACGGTGTCAGGCCCACATCATTATTAATATTATGATTATTTATTCGGCATTCACCAAGACAATCATGGCGCTACACGAACTTTGGTAAATACTTACGAAGAAGCAGAAAAGTAAGGATGATCTTTCGAAGTTGGGCGGGCAACCTCTCTGAACCCGAGATTTTGTGATTTTGTTGCTTGAAATAGCGCCCTCTTGCAGATCCATCGGAAACTTACGTAGACTTGATTCAAGTCCCGTTCTCGTGCGAAAGTTCCCTAAAGCATACCCGCCGCCGTCAATGTAACTATTGTGGTCCCGAACAGGTTGGGGAATGCAGAATTCAACAGTTTTCTGAGATTGGCACACGATTGGGACTTGAGTCAATCTACTATCTACGGGGTTTTGTGGTAAGAGTTAAATAATTTTATAACTTTACCAACAATTTAAATTAGACTGACCTGCAACTGCCGAGGCCTTAAATTATGGGGAAATGCCTGCAGCTGCACAGGCGGGGTAATTACTAGTTAATAATAATTCATATATATTACTTACAACTTTAACCAATGAGCAGGTTCTTCCCTGTGAGGGGCAACCACCACCAAGCCAAGTCCAAACCTGCTACATTGGCTAAGGAAAATAGTAGCGAAGAAAACTGCCTTAATAACCGAGACCTTCTCTGACCAGAGCTGACGATGAAGTGGACGAGCATTTTTTTGCTATGCACCTCGTTGTCGTTACTACACCACAGCAGTTTTCAAAAGAAGAAAAAAAGCGTGCGTCTTTTGTGCACAAAGAAAGCTTTATTTATTCTTAAAGAAACTGGACACTATTGGTAATTGTCAAAGACCAGTCTTCTCACTTGGTGTATCTCAACATCATCCATAAAATAACTAACCTGTGAAAATTTGAGCTCAATCGGTCATCGAAGTTGTGAGATATTAATGAAAGAAAAAAACAACCTTGTCACACGAAGTTGTGTGCGTTTATGGTTGATTTCGAGACCTCAAGTTTTAAATCTCACTAAATCTCACTACAGGGGCTATACGATCATTGGTTAAAACTATTACATATATATCTACCGCCACGATGAAACCATCTCTTCTGTTATTTCATATCTTGTTATTGTCATGATTTGTGGAAAATAAAGTAAAGTATCGATTAACCTCCATGCGGCGGATGAATTCTGCGTGGCTAATACAGAGAAATAATCGTAGTCTCAGACTTGAAATCATACGGAAGCCGAATAGTGCCAGCCAGGAAAAAAAAAGTGAAATATTTTATGAGCGCGAGAATATTTTGTGTACTATCTGACGGCTGCCATGATCTAGCGGCCGCCACTTAAGCTATATCCGGCGGCCGCCACATTATTTTTAGTGCGTGCATGCATGCGTTGTTGATTGCTCTCGCAGTGTTACAAAGATTCCAGGTTCAGAGGTCATTATACGTGTGAGATTTTGTAATGCCTGAACCCTAACCCAAACCAATCCCTCCCCCCCCCCCCAAAAAAAAAAAAAAAAAAAAAAAAAACCAAAAACATCTTCAGTATTATTTCAAACCTACATGAGGTAGGCCCTACGCACACAGGAGATGTTGCGATTGTGTCAGATTATTTCCCTATAATTTGGCGGCCGCCGGATAAAATGGTACAAAATAATATTAGGACTGTAAACATTCCTATAGGATCCTAAAGGATTCCTATAGTCCTCTACATATCCTATAGGATCCTAAAGGATTCCTATAGGATATGTAGAGGACTATAAACATTCCTATAGGATTCTATAGGATTCCTATCTGAAGGACTGTAAACATTCCTATAGAATTCCTAGGATATTTAAAGGACTGTAAACATACCTATAGGATTCTATAGGATTCATCTAGGATTTGATGTAAAGGACTGTTAACATTCCAGAGGATTCTATAGGATTCCTATGTAAAGGACTAGACTGTAAACATTCCTATAAGATTCTATAGGATTCCTATATTATGATATGAAGGACTGTAAACATTCCTATAGGATTCCTATAGGATTCCTATATTATGATATGAAGGACTGTAAACATTCCTATAGGATTCCTATAGGATTCCTATATTATGATATGAAGGACTGTAAACATTCCTATATGATTCTATAGGATTCCTATATTATGATATGAAGGACTGTAAACATTCCTATAGGATTCCTATATAGGATTCCTATAGGGTATGTAAAGGACTAAAAACATACATTATTATAAGATTCATATAGGATTCATCTAGGATATGATGTAAAGGACTGTAAACATTCCTATAGGATTCTATAGGATTCCTATATGATATGAAGGACTGTAAACATTCCTATAGGATTCTATAGGATTCCTACGTAAAGGACTAGACTATTAACATTCCTTTAGGATTCTATAGGATTCCTATATTATGATATGAAGGACTGTAAACATTTCTATAGGATTCTATAGGATTCATATGTAAAGGACTAGACTGTAAACATTCCTATAGGATTCTATAGGATTCCTATATTATGATATGAAGGACTGTAAACACTCCTATAGGATTCCTATAGGATGGACTGTAAACATACATTATTATAAGATTCATGTAGGATTCATCTAGGATATGATGTATAGGACTGTAAACATTCCTATAGGATTCTATAAGATTCCTATGATATGAAGGACTGTAAACATTCCTATCGGATTCCTGTAGGATATGTAAAGGACTGAAAACATACATATTATAAGATTCATATAGGATTCATCTAGGATATGTAAAGGACTGTAAACATTCATATAGGATTCTATAGGATTCCTATGATATAAATGACTGTAAACATTTCTATAGGATTCCTATAGGATATGTAAAGGATGGAAACAAGGTTACAATATCGAAAAAAAAACCACATAGATATCTTCGTGTACAAACCTGTATCATTCCAGCTAAAGACATATTGTCAAACTTTTCTCGTAAAAAATCTCGCAGAAACAAATCTCAAGCCAACTCATTGTTTTGAACAACAGAGCAACAACCCTTTCAAATGTAACACAAGGCAGCCTATAGTTCACGCTATGGTCTGCTGGTCAGAAGATAACCAACAACCTCTTTCAATTGTGTTCAAATTGCGTTTAGTTCGGGTTGGGGCCCAACAGGTGATCGTCGGATATCCAGCGAAAAGTTGAAGGGCATCTTCGACTTGTTCTGTAAATAAATCGGAAAACTTCTAAACTCGCTCTTTGATGATTTATAGACAACGGATGGTATTCTGGTCGCGTCCAAGACAAAATATACCATCTATTTAAGCTTGAGACTACAGTCATGGCAGCGAAAAATATACAAAGTGCCCAATGGTCAGTTAGACGTGGCCAGTGCATGAAATGTACCACTTTAGTCCTGTGGTTTACCAGTGTCTGCGTCTTGGTTAGTCTGTATTGGCAAGGTAAGGCTATCATTGTTGTTTATAGGTGTCGGTTTGGTGACCACATGACCGGTGATATTCTTGAACTGCATTCGTAGTTTGATTGTAAGATCCAAAACTAGTCTGTACCAGAGTTCTGATAATTGCCCAACACCAGTCTTCTCAAAGACCAGGGGTCGATTTCATATGATTTGTCTTCTCTCGCGTTAGGACGGAGTAACTCGTCCTAACTTATAAGATTAATTCTTAAGGTCTGCATGCTACAGTGCAGGGTTGGGACTCATCCTAAGATTAGTCTCAAGTTAAGTTAGGAAGAGTTTTGTGAAATCGACGGCAGCCCAATATATCTTAAAGTATGCGATGCTCGGAGAACTTAAATTGTTGCATAAAAGTCGAAGAAACAAACAGTAAAGGCACTGTGGTGGATTTCACAAAGGTAGTCCTAACTTAGGGCTAGTCCTATGGGCAATGCTAGGAGATAGGACCAGTCCTATATTAGGATGAGTTACTGGTCCTAACTTAGGACCAGTCCTATCTCTTATAGCATTGCTTAGGACTAGTCCTAAGTTAGGACTACCTTTGTGAAATCCACCCCAGGACACTTTTCACTTGTTGTATATTTAACCAAAAATAACAAACCTGTGGAAATTTGGACTAGATTGGTCGTGGAAGTTGCGGAATAAGGGAAGAAAAAACACTCTTGTCGCACAAGTTGTGTGCTTTCAGATGCTTGAATTCGAGACCTCAGCTGAGGTCTCTCTTTCAATTCAAATATTTTAGTGAGAAATTACTTCTTTCTCAAAAACTACGTTACCTCAGAGGGAGCCATTTCTCACAATGTTTTTATGTTATCAACAGCTGTCCATTGCTCGTCTGCAAGTAAGGTAATTACCACTAGCGTCCAGTGCCTTAACCACGGTGTAACCAACCATTTTAACCCACCCAAAACCTTCGTGGACTCAGACAGTGGTTTTAAGATTAATTTTAGAAAGGGTGGAACTGACGAAGCTATTATTGCTCCACTTTACCAGCTGGCACTCTTACTCCTTTTCAAATTACCCAATTTTAAAATTAATGTGTGTTTGCATTTGGCAGGGTTTAAAACAATGTTGACCTAAAGAGCTCCTGCCTGCAAAAATGGGGTGTCAAATTGATACCACGGGCGTTGTCACATTAGATACCAACAAAATAATCAACATTGACATACTTAGGTGTTACAATAAAACACATTATTCAAAAACAATTACATTGGTGTTACTTTTACACCCTGTGATATTAATTTTCATTCTTTTTCGGGATACACCCATGGTGTCAGTTTTAACACCTCGTTTTTTTGCAGTATGCTTTTCTAGCTAGCACCTTACACTGCAACAACTGAAGTGTTATTTATTACCTACTATATCGTTGGTAAAATTAACACCGTGTCGGTGTTGTCATAATATAAATACCAACAGAATCAATTTAACACCTCAGTTTTTGCAGTGTACAGCGTGCTTCTTATCGTAGCATACACATTAAAGACACTGGACACTATTGGTAATTGTCAAAGACCAGTCTTCCACTTGGTGTATCTCAACATGCATAAAATAACAAACCTGTGAAATTTTGAGCTCAATTGGTCGTCGAAGTTGCGAGATAATAATGGAAGAAAATACATCATTGTCACACGAAGTTGTGTGCTTTCAGATGCTTGATTTCGAGACCCCAAATTCAAAATCTGATGTCTCGAAATCAAATTCGTGGGAAATTACTTCTTTCTCGATAAAATACATTACTTCAGAGTGAGCCTTTTTTCACAATGTTTTATACTATCGGCCTCTCCGTTACTCGTTACCAATAATGTTTTTGATGCTAACAATTATTTTGAGTAATTACCAATAGTGTCCACTGCCTTTAAACAGCAATTAAGTATATGGTTCAGGTTGGCATCGGGCAGTTTGAAAAACATTGCAGGCTCTGGTTTTAAAAGATAGTCCCGAAAGGACGGTATTGTGATTTGGACGTTTATTTATTGTATCGTGCAAAACTTCCAAGCACCGAATTTTGGAGTGCTTTCAGATGCTTGATTTCGTGACCTCAAATTCTAATTCTGAGGTCTCGAAATCATAAAAATATTGAAAGACTTATTCGAGTGAGAAATTACTTCTTTCTCGAAAACTACGTTACTTTAGAGGGAGCCGTTTATCGCAATGTTTTATATTATAACACCCCTTGCAATTATTCTGCCTGCTCATTGGTTTAGAGCGCGTCACATGACATGTCTTAGTTTTGCTAGACGACGGCCGTGTGATAGTGCGTCGGTTTGCCATGCGCTAGTCCGAAGACTAGCACACGGCGTGCAGTACCCAGACGTCTGTTGCGTGTACGAGGGTGATAAATTAATAGTCTGTAACCATTTCGGATTGCACGACACTACATACATGCAGCACAGTAAAAGTGTCCGTGGGTTGTAGCATTCAGGTCTGTAACTTAATAATAATAGTACAGTATTTAGAAATGTTTGGGGTGTTATAAACAAATATTTACTGCTTTTACTCGTGCAATGGTTAAAAAAAATGACTCCCTCGGTGATCCCCGTAGCGTTCTATTTTCCCTCGGCTTCGCCTCGGGAAAATAGAACGCTCCGGGGATCACCTCGGGAGTCATAGTTTTAACCATAGCACTCGAAGCAGTCCATATTTGTATACTATCAACAGCTCCCCACTCGTAACAAAGTAAGGTTTCATGCTAATAATGATTTTGAGTAATTACCAATAGTTCCCACTGCCTTTTAAGACTTTAGGCCTGAAGCCTTTTATTAGGCATCTGAGAGCCCAACAATTAGTGCAACAAAGGTGTTTTTCTGTCATTATTCTCTTGCAATTTCGATGACCAATTATTGAGTAAAATTTTTCACAGGTTTGGTATTTTTTTGATTATGTTGGGATACACAGGAGAAGCGGCATTGGATAAGCGGCACTGGGCAACACACGTCATCAAAGCAAACAAGAAAGGTAAACGCTATCAGGTCCTGGCTGCTGTCTATACAAGCCTCGGCTTACTCTAACAGCCTCATGCTCCCCACTCTTGTACATAGTTAATTCCTATTTTTTTTTTTTATTTTTTTTTTGCTTTAACATTATACTGTTTCTGTACAATTGATTTTGTTACATTTCTTTGTACTGTTTAATTCTCACAATTGTTCTTTTTTCAACAAGAGTATTGAATAAACGTATTATTGAATCGAATTGAATACACCAAGTGAGAATACAAGTATTTGACAATAATTACCACACTTGCCAGTGCCATTAATGAATCCCTCTCAGCGGCCTTGAAACGTGTAGGACCAGTTTCCCTTTCTTGTGGGTAAGTCTTTTATCCATGATTAAAAGTCTTTTTTTGCTTGTATTTCCATGCCTTACTGAACCAGAAGCTATGTCCCATTCTTACCGAAGCACAAGCCCCAGTGGCGTCTCAGAATGGAATGCATTCAGCGTTAACAATACAAACTCAAAGAGACTCGTCTCCATGAATGGAGATTCAGGCACTAGAAGTACACTTCTTAGAAGATTCATCCCCACAAAGGG
This sequence comes from Asterias rubens, assembly GCF_902459465.1. NCBI lineage: Eukaryota > Metazoa > Echinodermata > Asteroidea > Forcipulatida > Asteriidae > Asterias > Asterias rubens. Next base: position 7,850,803 of record NC_047080.1, on the reverse strand, counting down.
CCCATGTCTCCACAGTTGGACCATGTCTTCTTTAACAATTTCCTCCATGTTTCAACCATTGCAGGTTCCTCCATGTTTTCAAAACGAAATACCTTTTTGTTTTATTGCACCATTGCACGAATGAAAAGCAACTATTATTCGTTTGATCATTCTACCTCCCTTGTTTTGATAAACACCAATAGGGTCCAACATCACAGAGCTGCCGAGCAACAAATATTTCTTAAAACATTGCTCAATATCTGGTTTGGGAGCAGATATGAGCAGGATAGTCACTAACTGGATAGTCACTGACTGTACAAAATGGTAGTTTGACTGGTAACCTTTATGCTGTAGCCACTGTTTGTGCTGTGAAAGACCTATCTTGACGAAAATGGCAACAAATGATCTTCGCTGAAATTCATTATGAATTCAATCAATAAGACAAACATATGGTTTTAACATTTTAAATTTTGAAAAAAACACAAACAATCAATTTGAATACCCTTCTCCGGTGCTTTTTAAAAAGATTTGCGAAACGCCCGGTTACGTCATCACTCGTGTTATGTCATTTTTGGGTGCGCGTTCGTTTAGCTTCCCTGGGTCGACCCCGGTGTGTGACGTTTTTTTTTCCCAGGAAGAACGTGTGCAGATAATTACCCCCGTTCGTCCGGGGTCGACCCAAGGAAGCTAAACGAACGCACCCACTGTATGCATGGAGGAATACATTTATTCCTCCATGTTGTATGGAAGCGTCGTTTTGTATAATATGGCTGCATGCTTTGTAACTCCCAAACAGTGTCAAAAAGTACTGTCATTTTGACGTGCGCCGTCCGGACTGCTGATGACCCGTCCACCGTTGTATTGCCGTTTTTGAATTACTTAGGTTTGTTAATGATTAATTACATAGATTAGTGTTTTTTTAGCCTTTGCTTGTTAAATTGTTTCTATGTGATGCGCCTTGGGCATCTTTTAGGCGGACTTTTGCGCTATATCAGTTTTCGTTATTACCACTGATCTCATATGAGATCAGTGACAATATAAATCAGTGGTTGAAATTATCACTCACTCGGGAGGTCAAGGGTTGAGAATTCTCGATCCATATTAAAAATTCCCACACATATCGATGCGGGTATCCGTTTTTATCGGAGTATATATCCAGATCCAGAGATCCAGAGATCCAGAAGCCTTATCCGGTGTCCCAGAGAATTCTGTCCGCGAGATTCGGTCCCCCCATGGCAAATTAACATGAGCTGTAGGAGGATGATTCAACCGAGGGCGCTATCAGAAATAGTTTGTACACCATTAGCCAATAAAATCGTACTTTCGGGGCTAAAACCGGAGCCTGCAGTATTTTAATTTACCGCCCCTTGCTTTATACAAATTTACCAACTGTTATATACAACATGAAGCGCGGTGTTAGGCAAGCTAGCCCATACAGGGCTAGGGGCTAGCTAAAAAAACCTATGAACTCTTTAGGTCACCATTACTTTTTACACAAAATGCATGCACCCTAGGTTTGAAACAAAGTTGATGTTTGCCCAAAACTTTCTTTGCGGTTAGAAAGTGTCTTCGCTTAAAATCGAAAGCCTATAATATATGACCCTCTCTATAAATGAAACATTACAGCCTGATCGACTGCTAAAATCAAGGTATATAATGCCAACTAAACTAAGTTTGCTTGATTGGAGTTAGGAAAATACAAAACCATGTTTCTGTTTAATATATTCACTGAGTCTTCCTCACTTCCGAGGGGGCGAACAATTACCTTAAATCGAAGGAGGCTATCCATGGTATCCCCAATAAAAATGACAGCTCGATCGACTACTGCCATACTAAGTTTTCTTTGTTAGTGTTACTTATCAAAGCTTATTTTAAACATTCAGACATAAGAAATACACAAAGAAGATTCGTCTCCCTAAGGGCTCAAAGTTTCAACTCATCTACTACCAGGACTGCACGGGGAACGACCTTGCAACCAGCTACAACGAGCGACATTCACACTGCTCTGACAAATGAAAACAACTCATTATCCTTCGTGAAAACAATGAAGTATCCACCAATTGATTTGGAAATGGAAGTTCCTACGCTGGACGAGATGTTTAAGAGGACTGTTATTGTGACGGCGATCTCTTCTAACCACTACCTTGAGGCGAAGGCAATGATTAATAGCGTACAGAGACTCATGCCAAACACAAGGATTGTTATATACAATTTGGGGCTGACTCTCTATCAACTTCAACAAGTAAGTTTAGGGTTATACATGGACAATGGACATAACCTATTTTTGTGTATTTGTAAAAACTTTTAAAGAAAAAAACCAATGTTCATAAAATAGATGTTAAAATTTGCATCGGGTAAAAAGAATATAAATTTTTGTTTTTAGACATACACCGATGTGTGTTAGCACTGCATACTTAGAACTTTCCCGAGTCCAGTGAACAAAATTCACAGGCACATTAATCGGGTGGGATTCGAACGACTCTTGCGATTCTAGAGCAGTGTCTTACCAACTATAGACTACCGATTGCAATAAAAAAATTACCCTTTAATTTCCTCAAGATTTGTTGCATGCGTCTTTAAAATAATAGTAACTACATGTACATGTATAGTTCTTATTTAGCCATCAATGCACTTTACAAACTGCCCTGTCGTCAATTTCACCAAACGCTTCCTAACTTACGATTAATCTTGGGACTTAAGATGAGTTAAGTTCCGTATCCGAAGACGTTAGGACGCGTTGAACCCATCCTAACTGGAGATAGGATTAATTATAATAATAGCGTTGCGTGAAATTGGCTGCTAGTCACTAGGCCAATACAATTATAATCTTTCTCAGTTCCCTGGATGGGGTGTATAATGGAGTGAAATCGGCTGCTAGTCACTAGGCCAATACAATTATAATCTTTCTCAGTTCCCTGGATGGGGTGTATAATGGAGCTATGAGCTGCCGCGGCACTCCAAAAAAGGCGTTTTTAAACACAATATAAACTTCTACCCTCACAGGTACTCATTATTAAACACCCCTGAACAGAAGCAAATATAGTATCTTGCTCAAGGACCCAAGTGTCGCGACCGGGATTCGAACCCACACTCCGATGACTTAACTACGAACTTGAAGTCTTAAGATGCAGGGACAATAATCACGCGATATTGGATTTCATATTATTTTATATTATGAAATAAATTGTACAACTACATTGTATTTTCTTGTTTACCATTTTGTTTTTCTTTGTGAAGTTGCCGACTGTCTGCAATGTTTTTGAAGTGCGAAGTTTTAACTTCTCAAAATATCCCGTCCACGTGAAAGATCTTCTAAACTACGCTTGGAAACCACTCATTATAAAGGTAATTGCGACGGCAAAACACTGTCTGCAAAAACTGTTATTATTCATAATCCAAACATGAGGTAAGCAGCAATGGAAGAGTAGCTGATATATCCACGGTCACAGTTTACAGTATCAACTCAAACCACAGGGGAACCAACTCTCACTAGGAAATTATCTTCATTTTCGTCAAGCCACCCTTCAACCAATAAGGACTGTTGCAAATTGTCCTTTGTCACAAGAACCCTCGTTGAATAGTATACAAATATTGACTGCTTTGAGTGCTATCGCCTCGGGAAAATAGAACGCTCCGGGGATCACCTCGGGAGTCGTAGTTTAAACCATTGCACGAGTAAAAGCAGTCAATGTAACCCAGAATATTTGTCAAAATTAAAAAAAAAAAAAAAAAAATCATGGCTCTGCAATACCGTAAGCACAGAATCGTCGCTGACGGAAGCAGGGAATTCGTGCTCACGTCAAGCGTATTTCACGAGTTAGCGGGGAATTTTGACTTCTGCGCGTGCGTACTTCACGTTACTAGCTTACAAGGCTAGCGCGGAAATTCGGCGCTTGCACCGTAAGCGGCGAATGGTGATCGTAAGCGCGGAATTCGGCGGTAAGCAGAGCCATGAAATTGGGCCCAACATGATCGGGAAACCTGATGATCAGGGATCCGGGTAAATCCGGGTAAGTTCTCACCCGAGTTTTTGCGTCGAGTGGTGAAGAGTGGTTGATAATTCCTTTTCTGCATATTTGAACTTGCTCAAATTCCACAATTACTAACATTTTCATTATTGTTTCTTTGGCAGGAAACACTCTATGAATTCGGTGCCGTCTTTTGGGCAGACTCATCGGTAAGATTCAAGAAGAGCATCGCACTACTAACTCGCCATCTTCAGACGTTCCATGGTTTTATTCCACGTGTGGCCAATTACCAAAAAAAAGGAAGATTCTCAGTAATTGCTTTGACCCATCCGGCCATGTTTCACTATTTCAAGATTGTCATAGCAACATACAAGGGGGATATAGGGTACACCCCGAAACCTCAGGGCGGCATTCTTTACTTTGTTAACAGCTCGTACATTAACGAGAAACTACTGCAACCATGGGTGGACTGCATGATGGTGCTCGACTGCGTAGCCCCGCACGGAAGTCAAAACCCACACGTTAAGAAACAGAAGGGGTACCACGTGCACCGCTACGACCAATCAGCTCTCGCCTTATTGATGTATAAAAATTTGAGAGGTTTGTACCATATTGGCCATGATGCGACCAAAGTCTTTAACTCTATTATGGTGGTTCAAAATGGTCATGCAGTTTTGAAAAGAGGCGTGAATGTAAAGATTTGCCCGGAAATTTTTTTGTGATTGTTCAGAACAATACAATTTAAATTTTGTATTGTTACAAAATGAATTTACTTAAATTACTACTTGCCCTTTGGTGTTTTGAACCGTTTGATTGTGATTGTTTAAATCCCATACACCATAGGGATATAAAGTAAAACTAACCCATGCAAATTTCATTTCGAAAGGAGATCACGTTTTTGAGATCACGCTTAAAATCTGGAGCAGTTTGTCTACAAGGAAGAATAACCCGTAATTTGAAGAGAACATCTGAGAAACGTATACGACAGTAACGTTTCTCAGAGTCATTATTGTGGTAAAAAAATGAAATGCTTTTCTACAACATTGATTGAGTGAAACGATTGACTACCGAAAACTATTTTACTTTTAACCAAGTAAGGTTTTATGGTCATACCAATGATATACCATACTATATATACCATCCCTTCATATCGAACGCAAATTTTGCAAAGTTGAGATTTTAGTTATATTAGCATTCTTGTAATTTGATTTTATTGTAACATTTTTAATGTGTCCAAAACGAACTCTTTCTTAATGACATAGTTTTAAAAACATCGTTAAATAATCATTTTAAAATAGATTTTCAATGGTTGAACAATTTTGTTTTAGTTTGGGTGTAAATAAGAAAAGAAAAAGGAAATAATTTTACGACCAGGAGATTTTGGATGAGACATCTTGAGATGCAGGCTTTTTAACTTGTGTACTTTTTATGTTTTTATGTATTTTTATAAAGATTGAAAATAAATAAAATAAATTGTTACTTCCAACAAAATGCCGTTACACTTCTAATTTGCAAGGTTTCCGAAACGGCAAGCAAGGACGAGAGTCAATCCGTGACGTTGTAATAACACCCTCAAATTTGCGCCTAGCAATGCCTCTTTGGTGTTTCTGATCAACAGAGTGTGGGTTCAAATCCCCAGCCGTGACACCTGTGTCCTTAAGCAAGATTTATAACCATCGCTTCGTACTTCGGATGGGATGTTCAATCGGTTGTTCCCATTATGTGTTGTGTGAAAAAAAACCGCATGTAAACGAACCCAGTGCACTTAGAATGGGTTTGTCCCGGTGTTCCTGCTAAATGTGCCGTAACACCTTGTAAACCCTTGTGTCAAATTGAATTATTGCTAAACGACAAACCAAGGCTCGTTTTTGAACGTGTCAATAAGGAATTCCTTTGAAACAGCGGACCCGTCTATGTTGTTAAAACTACAGCGGGTAACCGACATTCCCCTAAACTGTAAATTATGTTTTTTAAATCGTATTCTTTTAGAGGTCCGGGGAATGAGATTTTAACTAAATTCATACACAGAGTAGTTAAACGAAAAAGGTTTACTAGCCAGTTGCTTATTGGCACTTAAACTCACTACATGTAAATAAAGGGTTAACCCCCCGGTGTGCTCTGAGCCCCTATTTATTAAACCAGTTGTGATTTAAAATTAATAGCACTATACACCGCCATGCGTTATCCACGAGGTTGTGGTGGTGGGGGTTGTGGATGGGGGGGGGGGGGGGGGGGAGGGGGAGGGGTTGTCATTAACCCATACTCATAAATTTACACACAAACAAACCAGATTTGTTCAATTCCCTGAGAGCGATTTCAAAACATGATTTAATTTGACACTATGTACATCACAGAACAATGTCCTTTGGTTCAGTACGCATTTCTTAACAATACTAGAACTCTTCACAAATAATTGCTGTATTTGAACTCCAAGTAATTCCATGTAGGCCTACTATGTTTATTCATGGCCACACCAATGTGGGTAATTGCAACTCGGCTAGTAGGGATTTGCGAGCACATACTAGACCCGTTGCATTGATCGACATCTTTGAAATGCAAGCGAGAAAGGCTAGGGATGTTTCTGCACGTTACGCGAGCTAACACGTGAACGTGAACGCCAGAAAGTTGATTTGTTTCGGTGTGACGTCACTACGTGGGGCTTCATTTCACGCTCATGTATGACGTCTGCACACGTACCTAACCCGAAAAATGGTTAAAATGTGAGATTTTTACAACACAATTTCCTGTTCACGTTCACGTGTTTGCTCGCGTAACGTGCAGCTAAACCTCCCAATTGGTTGGAGTCCTGCGAAGCGCGTACACGCATGCATTTTCCATTAATTTACATCAAAGATGGTGTGGACAATGACGTCATGTGCAATCTATCTATGGGTGCGTTCGTTTAGCTGCCCTGGGTCGACCCCGGTGTGTGGCAGTTTTTTTTTTCAGGACGAACGTGGGTAATTATCTGTACACGTTCGTCCTTGAAAAAAAAACACGTCATACAACGGGGATGACCCAGGGAAGCTAAACGAACGCACCCTATACATGTACAGCTCACAGGAGGACGGGAACTATAAACTATGGATGCGTTCGATTAGCTTCCGTGGGTCGACCCTGCGGCGCTCACTCGGGTGAACCTCTGACAAGAGCTAATCGAACTATCACTCACCCTCTCGTGGTGACGTCATGCACCTGGGGCCAGCCCCAAGTGACCCACTCCACAAGCAAGGGAACTGGGGGGCTGACCTGGGTGAGCCCATGGAGTGACGTCAAAGCTATTCGAACCTACCGGGGCAGAACGGGGTTGACCCAGGGAAGATAATCGAACGCACCCTATAGTCGCATCATGCATTGTGGAACCCAACTTCTTTCCCATCGTCTGCATCAAGTCGCACTTATGCTCATTTTGCTCACCCCGGAATATACTCATCACTATCTTCATCAGAAAATCCGACTCATTTATGCAAACTAAAACGATTAATAACCAATGTAATGTGTGCTGCGTTGATGGGCAGTGGCGCTTTACACATGCTATGTAAACTGTCTTGTTTACTCTTCTAGAACGTGCCGTTCATGAGGACCTGAACCCCCATGGAAATGTTGGCCACGAGCCCGATGGCAAAGGAGAGAGCCCGGCAGGGCTGTGGTAGAGGCGTGAGATAGGCCACGGTGTGGAAGAATCTAGAAGCTACGAAGACACGAAAGTGCCACGTGGCGGCGAAGACACTAGGGTCAGTAGTGACGTACATCAAACCCAGAATCAGGAAGGGGATGACGTTCTCCAGGTCGTTTCGATGACATCTGGGTACGAGTAAACAGGGTTCAAGAAAGATCAAAGGAAGGAAGATTCTTAAGTTTCTTATGGACTGTAGGCCCTACCACTCGTTTTAGAAAGCTGGTCGTGTTGATCCGACACTGCATTTTTTATTTATTTATTTATTTATTTATTTATTTTTTTTTTTTTGGGGGGGGCCGTTGTCCTTTTCGTAAAGTGTAACCCATATCATTTACATGGGCATTGGGCAATTGGCTTTCTTTGACGGATTATGAAAATTTACTTTATATACGTTCTTCAAAGACTTGAGGTCCTCTCAGAATGGCTGTCCTCAGAAATAATTGGGTTGTCATTGGTAAGTTTACACGCAAACGTGTTCAAAATTCGCCGAACTTTGGGGACGCAGCAGATAGTATACGAGCGCGTTTTATGACAGGATTTGTCCAAACACCGCGTTTTCACTTTTGATCCGACATGGTGGATCAGATCATAAAGAAATAACCACAGAAGGAGTTCGAACTTCCTTACTTCAGAGGAAACATGATCGTTTTACCACTTTAAGCAAAAAACCTTGCTTAAGCAAGGCCATGAAATAAACAAATTGCCAGGTGCGCCCGTTAAGCACAGAATCGACCGTTAAGCAGCTCCATGAAATTAGGCCCCGGGCGAAGATAAAAAAATCGGCCGGGTATTTATGTATTACTTTCGCAAAGTGGGGCGAGGGAACTTCCCTTTGAACTTCACTGTCACCGAGTGAGATCGTAATCGGTCTCAACGTCTCGACTGGGCTGGTCGATCATAAACAGAATACTGACGTAACAATAAATTAATAGAAAATACAATTCCCCCAATTGATGCATTGGATAGTCTTGCTACACATGATAATACAGGGGGCATGATGCAGGATAATGCATGATATTTAATGCAGGGGGCGAGCGATAAACCTTAATAAACAGTTTGACAACGTTGGCAATAATTTGGTAGTCAATTTGATCAAAAAGTCAACCTCTTTATCTCATTTAAATCTCGCTTTGCGATCTTTAGAACGGAACAAACTACATGTACTATAATTACAAACCTCAAACCTCGTTCGATATCATCGTCATTCCTTACGTATTTCTGCTTACCAGAGGCATCCTCCAAGTTCGCAAATACCTTTAGAAATGAAAGGAAATTGCATCAATAACAAAAGTCTTGCATGAAATAGGCAAAAAAAAACAGTTCCCTCATCCTTTTTTGAGGCCGCATCCTTTTTTATTATAAAAAGGGACAATTGTTTTATGTATTTCTCATTAAACTTACTAATCTGTTAAGAATTTGAAACCACATAAAGTAAGTGGTGACTTTAAAGTGAAGAGCCGGGTGGCCAGTTTGAATTCAAATACTTGGCGGTCACCTTTGAAAAAAATACACAATAAAAAGGCCCTCATCCTCTGTTTTGAAAACCCGGACGGTCAACTGGTATTTTTTGTACCTTGGACTTGTGTGTCAATAGAAAAACTGATTGTAAAAACGCCAAGTCACTAAATTTTGGGCTATGGCGAAAACTCGTGCATATACATTGGAGGGTCTCACGATGTCTTCTTCAGACTTTGTGAGTCGGGACTTGGGTATAAGGAGAGGGGTCTGACACTCTGATCGCCATCAGTAGTTGCACGACCTCCGGGGCCAAGACCGGCCTCGATGGGGAAGCCGGCCTGAGACCTCAAACATTGAATTGGCAACATCTTTTGAGAGCTGCATTGTCCGACACCCCTGTTTTCTCGACAACATGATTCAAAAACCTCTAATGATTTACACGATAGGGTTAGGTATGGAAAACACACTAGGGGTGTCAGAACATAGGGATTGTTGAAATAAGGAAGTTGTTTGTTTGACCGAAACAGGTCAACTCGTACCCAAGTCAACTAGTACCCAAGTCAACGTTGACTTGGGTACGAGTTGACTCAGGTACGTGTTGACTCGGGTACAAGTTGACTTAGGTACGAGTTGACTTGGGTACGAGTTGACTTGGGTACGAGATGACCCGATATTACGAGTGAAAGAATGACACATTATTAGTGCCAGCAGTCTCAAATACAGTGTAATTATTATGATGACCACGGCATTCCTCAATAATTTGACATGGATCCTAAACATTACTTAGCTTACCTTACGTGTTATCCTAAAACGACTAACGTACAGAGACAAGCACATCATCTTCAATGTGACTGCGGCACCGTATGTGGCATACAGCCGAAATATTGGGTTGTCTAAACTCAAGACGGATTGGGCGTCCATGTTGTCCGTTGGCAGTGTGCACTGGTTTGTGTTCTATAAATTTGTGCTGACCCAAATCGAGTGGTGTTTACACAGAGCATGGAGGAAGGAAACACAGAGATAACGCATGCAAGGGGCGGGGGGTGGGGATTGGGTCCTGATCACAATAGACCTTTTCGCAAACTAATGTACATGTACATGTAGGCCTATTACGCAAGCGCATAATGAGGTGCATGCAGGTAAAGCTTTGGATCAAAGTAGAGCTAGCTAGACCAGCATGTACCCCATTCAACGCCTGCAGCACGAGCAACCAAGTTAGACTTGTTGACAAGTCGCTAGCGCTGCCCCAAACACACATTCTGCCGTTCATGCACAGCACATACTGGGATCGATGGTGTGTGTACCGTTCCCGTAACCACCCCGCGCTTAACAATTACCGACTTGATTTCAAGACTATAGTACCAAGTATTTGCGATAAAGTTCTATGATAATAAGTGGAGTTTTGTGGCCTAGCATCGGACTCAAACTCTTGTATTTATGACGAGCAGGGGTAGTAGATCCACTTCCTGGCTGCTGGCCCCGCCTAGAACATCTGTGTCCTTAAGCAAGACACCACACCAAGATGCTTCGTCCTTCGGATGGGACGTCAAGCCGTTGGTCCCATGTGTTGTAACAGAGTGCACTTATCGAAAAGAGAAGGGGTTTGCCCCGGTGTTCCTGTGGTCTGATCGGCTGCATATTGCGCCACAGCACATTGTAAACCGATGATGATTTTTATTTTATTTTAAACATTACAGTATATGTTTATGAACAATACAATACTTTTTTGAGTAATTGTTTGTAACGATTTATATGTTTAGAAAATAGATAAAGTTTTTCGGGGGGAATGACTCCGCCTTCCCCTTTTGTGACGTCAATCGAGGCAGACTTTGCCTCGATCGAATATCGAACACACGTACGTGCAATACATGAATGTCCTAGTCGTGAGTTTGTACGTTCCGAAAAAAAGGTTTTTCTCTTGCATTTTCCGGCAATGTGAACAGGTGTTTTGCTGCTGGACAACTAAAGATGGGGTCAGTTTGCAAAGTGGTCCGGTCCGGCGTATTTTCCAGCGCTGTGCAGCAAACACTTCGAGCCGTCGTGCTTCGAGAATCCGGAATACACCACACATTTTGACATGAAGAGAAAAGTTATTGTCTAAAACATGACGCAATTCCAACAATTTTTCCAGCCAGTGGGAAGTCGAAGAAGGTACCTGAAAGACGTGAAGAACCATTGACAGAAGCTTTATTTTGACAAAATACCACTTCCAGGTGACTTTAAAGGAATATATGTCTCATACTTCAAAACGCAACTCCACAAACCTTGCAGGACAAAATACTGAGTGACTTCATACGCCCATAGGTGACTGATGAATCGCAATATAAGAACAGTATTAATAATGGGCTCCGAAGTGAATGAGTTATTTTGTAATAATAGGCCTACCTTTGTCGCCCAAATGCGACGTGGGTGATCATTCTACGTTAAACTTGTGGAGCTTTCCGGAGACTAATTATCACTTGTACTGGACTTGTTTTAAAATTGATGGTTGATTAGTTCAACTAAAAGCTCACTGATTTAAGACGGACATTCTTCAAGGAAAAAGTGGCAATAAACCATCATCTCTAATTTATTTCACTTTGTATTTGATAAGAGATCAATGGATATAGTGCATAGACCCCTTGTCAACCTCGTTCCCAGTGATGTATGATCTCGTCAAGCCATATTTGTTTTTCTCAGAATGCCTTGCTCGTTAGTGAACAGACTGTTTAAGTTGCTCATACGACCACTCCGTTTGCGTGACAGCTTTTAGCCCGTTCGACCACATTTTTTCACTAGAACGTTGTGAGAGTTCGGTGTGATGGGGGTTTTAATACCACAGCGAAAGAGAACAATATTTACCGACGTGTATCAAGTCAAAACACACACTTGACTTTACAAGTTCATACTTTAGTTATCATGAATCAAGTTCAACTCACAATATTTAATTCAATTCATTGTAATCGTGATTACAATGCAGCTTACAAGTTAATACAATACACATTAAAACCATACAAAACACATGTACAGCATTTTTAGTACAAAAATAATTATGTTTAATGTACAATGCTAGTATAAAAACTGCCGTAGGGCACATAGATTGATCCTGCGAATACAGAGTGAACCATGGAAAACACAAGCGTCAATTTTGTCGAGTAAAACAAATTGCAGTATAATAAGAAAATAGGTGGACTAATTTCCGTGTCTTTTTCGTGCATGTTTATTGTGAACAAGGTTCAAACAACTAGGATCTATGTGTGAGTTATTATAAAACGCATTTTGCTCGTGCATTGACCAAGAATATTATCACAAAGTGAAGTCTGGACTATATTCCGTTACTGGAGTAGTCCAGATTTTTACCTGTGCTTATTCTCCGAGATTTGTACTCATATAGTCGACTCCTGCATTTTCAGCACGACTCTGCTGCGGTGAACCAAGAAGATTAGGAGCGACTCAAGGTTGACCCAAATAAATCTTGGTTTCAGACAGGTTAACTTAAAGGAAACGTTGCCTTGGATCGGTCGAGTTGGTCTTTGAAAAGCGTTTCTAACCGTTTGGTATAAAATACATATTATTAGAAAGATGTTGTAAAAGTAGAATAAAGTGATCCACACAAACATGCCTCGAAATTGCACGGTTTTCCTTTTACCTCGTCAACTAACACGGTCGGCCATTTATGGGAGTCAAATTGTTGACTCCCATAAATGGCCGACCGTGTATAGGTTGCACAGTAAAAGGAAAACCACGCAATTTCGAGGCAAATGTGTGTGGATCATTGTATTCTACTTTTTAAACATCTTTCCAACCATACGCATTTTATAAAAAAACGGTTACACACGCTTTTCATAGACCAACTCGTCCGATCCAAGGCAACGTGTTCCTTTAACGTAACATTTACATTAGGTAAGTCTCAGACAAGATTGACGTCTGAAACCAAGGCGCACAGAGTCGTCTCGAATGACTGCAACCGACTTCTAGCTCGTCCAGCTGCTTTGAACTGTTTCAGATCAATTTTGCATGTACTTAATTCAGAATTTGAACTCAGGAGCGCCCGTCAGCGCGACCCAGGAGCGCCTGTCTGAAACGATTGTAATGTTGTTGTAAAAAAAATTACGGAAGCTCAAAATTGACTCAATAAACTATGATACATTCTAAAAATGGGTCTTCTAAACCATGCCGTTCATGAGGACCTGAACCCCCATGGAAATGTTGGCCACGAGCCCGATGGCAAAGGAGAGAGCCCGGCAGGGTTGTGGTAGAGGCGTGAGATAGGCCACGGTGTGGAAGAGTCTAGAAGCTACGAAGACACGAAAGTGCCACGTGGCGGCGAAGACACTAGGGCCAGTAGTGACGTACATCAGACCCAGAATCAGGAAGGGGACGATGTTCTCCAGGTCGTTTCGATGACATCTGTGGGATAACGTGAAATTATAAAGAATAATTTATTCAAAATTCACACAATCTGTGTCTGCTCAACAGCTTTTAAAGACACTTGACACTATTGGTAATTGTCAAAGACCAGTCTTCTCACTTGGTGTATCTCAAGTGCATAAAATAACAAACCTGTGAACATTTTAGTTCAATCAGTCATCGAAGTTGCACCCTTGTCACACAAAGTTGTGTGCTTTCCCATGCTTGATTTCGAGACTTCTAATTCCGAGGCCTCGAAATCAAATTCGTTGATAATTACTTTTTTCTCGAAAACTACCGTTACTTCAGAGGGAGCCGTTTCTCACAATGTTTTATACTATCAACCTCTCCCCATTGCTCTATGCTAATAATTATTACCCAAAAAATCCAAAGCCTTTAGAGAAAAACTGAAGGAACTGATTATTGTGTGACAATGTAAAGACGATGAAACAAACCTTAAAGCTCGGTCCACATCGTCATCCTGCTTCACATAAGGTTTGCCATGAGCATCCTCCTTATTCATAAATACCTATAAAGAGATAATCCATAACGAAAACATTCAATAAAATTCAATTCAATTCAACTTAAAAAGTGTCAATCACCCTCAATAGGCATTTGCAACCAGCTCCATATAAAAACATCAACAGTTATGGCTAGAAATAGACAATATACAATAAAAATTGTTAAAAAATATAAAGATTGTTTCACAAAATGAGAAAGCATGATACGTAAAAATGGTTGAATTAATACTTCTGTAACTGATTTTTACATTCCGTTAAATTTTCACAGGTTTGTTATTTTATGCATATGTTGAGATACACCAACTGTGTCTTTAACAATTACCAATAGTGTCCACTGTCTTTAAGAAATTTTCTGTGAATTTCTCATTAAACTACCTAATTCTTTACGAAATTGTAATTACAAGCAAGCGGTGAATTTAAACTGAACAATTTGTGGCCAGTGTTTATCCCAATACTTGGCGGCCTTTGAAAAAAAAAAAAAAAAACATAAAAAGGCCCCCATCCTCCTCTTTTTGGAAAACCCGGACGATCAACTGCCTTCCATGGTATGATAGAGATCAGCCTGGCGTTACAATTTACCCTCTTGCGGGAGTTTGTCAAGTTCCATTCACTAGAAGATCATACTAAACAAACAAACAAACAAACAAAAGACGAACAATGGAATTCCTATATATATTATGGTTGCTTGCAAACTGCCCGCATGATCGATCACTGCCAATCTCACAAAATGCCTATAGAATTCTCAACCCGCTTTATAAAATGAATTTTTACGAGCAACTAAACACAACTTCCTACTCATTGATATGTGACAAAGCCGAAACAAATTCACATTTACTAGCGGATAGCGCTTTCGTATTTTTCTGTGTCTGTGTACAGTATCTGTGTGGTACAGATCAAACTCTAGTCTTGGTGCAAGACGTTTCTCGTTTCCTTTTCACGCACACCGCGGCCAATTCACCGACAGCGCGCGCGCCGACTCACCTGACTTTAGTTTCTCCGGGGCGGTGAGTGGACTATAAGTCAGGTGAGTCGGTGCGCGCGCTGTCGGTGAATTGGCCGCGGTGTGCGTGAAAAGGAAACGAGAATTGTCTTGCACCAAGACTAATCAAACTCCCGTGGGCCTGCCTACTGCCTGTGGGGCTAATGTGCCAATGTGCAGGTAAAATCTTGAGGTTGAATACTTGGCCTATAGTGACGCCTTTATTGGTGATAAAAATATAAGCATGGAATTTGGCAGACAGTCAGAGATGGTCGGAGTTATGGTCAGAATATGCCATGAGAAACATATACATTTGTATACACCATCTGCACATGTATTGCAGCAGTTTTTTTTAACTGTCCTTAGAAAAAAATGTTGGTGTAAAAAAAAACGCGAGAAATTTTGCAAATTTTCAAAATGGCTGCCGGTGTTATTTAAAAGAGGCGACCAATTTATTGTTTATAAAACAAAACTAAAAAGGTCCTGTAACAAAATATCTTTCTCGTGACATACTCTTTCCATGTGTGTTTAGCCGGATTGAATGACCCTTCATGGAGAGGCTCTAGTCTAGGAGCCAAACTGACAGGGCCCAATTTCATAGCAAGCTGATTAAGCAGACAATTTTGCTTAAGCAACAAAATCCTTGCTTAGTAAAATCAGATTACCGGCCAATACTCCACTCAATTGTTATGCTAAGTAAACAACAGCTAAATACCAGTCACAAGCAATGTATATGAGATGGAATTTTGGCCAGTAATATAACAATTATGTGTAACTGTAAATTAAGCAAGCTATTTTTTGCGAAATTGGGGGGTCCTACTAAAAGCCGACAACTCGCCGACAACTCGTCCAGAGCGCCGACAACAAGTTGCAGACACCTTAAAAACAGCAAACTAACCAACGGTTTATTAAAACAATGCTGTGCACTATTTTATATTAACATAAATACAACGGCTTTACTTCACGAAAAGTCGTAGTTTTGGGCCACGGTAACAACCAGAAATTACAACCGGGGCCCAATTTCGCAAAAAAAGTTTTACCATGGAGGTAGAAATTCTACCTCCATGGTAAAACTTCAACAAACTCCATGTACACACGTTCCTTGTAAAACCACTGCAGCTTTGGGGCTTTAACCACCAACTGGTTCTTTTCGTTTTGACAAATTAAAACGGCATTATTGAAAATAGCCTTACCTTTCTTGTAACTCTCAGATAACCTACACGCAACGAGAGACACATCATCTTCAAAGTAACAGCAGCTGCATAGGTTGTGTACAACCGGAAAACGTGATTGTCTAAGCTAAACAGAGAGGCCGCCATTTTGACAGTTTAATTCAGTTTATAGTGATCAACAACAACGGAGAATTTGTAGCACGATTCTGCTTTGAATAACTCGAAACTGCGAATGCTTCGTTTGTTACAGTAAGTTGTACGGCAAAACTGAGCTTCGTGTGCATGCAGTAAGCCTTTTATCTCGTCCTTCCCAGCCAGGTCTTACACTCAGCTTAGCTTACAACAAGTGCCTTGTCAACAAATAGTGCAATCACTTGTCCTTGATGGTCTTCAATGGGTCAAACCCAACCGATCACCTTTGTGCACAAGTACTGGGTGTGCAAGTACTGCACTGTACACCATTGTTTGTACACACATCCGCCACATGTATTGTTGTATGTATCCGGGTTTCGTAAAAGCATGGAAGAAAATAAAAGCTTGCAATGCAAAGAAAAACATGCACCCAACCCCTTTTCACAGAAGAGGCAAAGAAAATACCAATACCAGTTATAGAGGTTACACGTCTTCCATTGTATTGTTGCCATCACAGTAGTGTAACTTCACTGGAAGATCCGGCCGCTGTTCGTAAAAAAATTAATAGCTTGTAATAAATAATGTGCAGGGAAGTCCCCCATTTTTCACAGACTGAGAGTCTAATATGGACTATCGGTCTTGAAGCATGGATGAAAAATGTTAAAGGAATACGTTGCCTTGGATCGGTCGAGTTGGTCTTCAAAAAGCGTTTGAAACCGTTTGTTATGAAATGCATATGGTTGGACAGATGTTTTAAAAGTAGAATATAACGATCCACATAAGTATCACTAAAAAATGCACGGTTTCCATTTTACGTCGCGAACTAACACGGTCGGCCATTTATGGGAGTCAAAAATTTGACTCCCACAAATCTGAATCTGAATTATATAGTCGGCAAAGCATCCTTTCAGGAAATATCACACCAACTTTTAGACCGTGTAGTCGACGAAGTAAAAAGAAAACCACGCAATTTCGAGGCATGTTCGTGTGGATCGTTGTAAAAGTAGAAAACAATGATCCACACAAACATGCCTTTCTAACATAACGATTTTATAACAAACGGTTACAGAAAGCTTTTTAAGGACCAACTCGACCGATCCAAGGCAACGCGTTCCTTTAAGTAAGTTGCACGGGCGACTGGGGTTGGGGTGGGGTCTATATAGCTACGATTTTATTATATAGTTGATTAATTATTATTCATGCACAAAACTTGATGAGGAAGGATGTAAGGAGACCTCCGGGAACAGCATGAAAAGATGTAATTGTTGTAGATCAGTTTATATTTCTCTCGTAATATCACACCTCTATGCACAGGGCGGTCGGCTTGGTGCACTGGCCGTAGACAAAAAAACAGCCCCCCCCCCTCCCCGAGCTAGACGTTACAGGAGGGGACAACAAATACTAAATGC
The DNA here is from genome assembly GCF_902459465.1 of Asterias rubens. NCBI lineage: Eukaryota > Metazoa > Echinodermata > Asteroidea > Forcipulatida > Asteriidae > Asterias > Asterias rubens. The sequence continues at coordinate 7,833,117 of NC_047080.1, read as the reverse complement.
CAAAACAAGTTTTTAAAAACCTATTTATTCGTTCAATCGCGGAGGAAGGAATTTATTTCTTTCAACAGGAGATCGAGAGCTGGGCCAAGCACAAGCAGCAGATAATATAAACACAAGCAAAGTGTGCTTACCAGAATGGTTATCCGCCAAAATGCCACGTCATCCTGCTTAGTGCTAAAAGCAGAAAGTTGTACATCATAATGTATGCTCAATCAGCTTTATGAAATTTGGCTCCGGTAGCCATATGGGTCTGATAATATGACGGGAGAGATGAGAGGCACGGTGTACAACCTACAAGCAGTTACCTCACATATTGAGCTAGTGGTCCAATGCCACTGACGTCATCATCCAGAAGTCACCGATTGCGCCATTTTGCTTCCAATTTGCTTCTGCATGCAGTTAGACGCCACCACTACCTTTACCTACATTCTGCAATGGGTCGGAACGATCCAAGTATAATCAACAACTAATAGGCAAAACGAAGTTTTAGAAAACAAAAATGTTTGAAAGACCATGCAAGGACAAAATGGAGTACGAGACATCATACGGACAGTAAAACCTGGAATGGGCACAAACTGCTCGAAGAAATATCAACAGATGGACAACAAGAATAATGGACTGGCAATAACCAAGAACATAAGGGAAAGAGATAGACAGATAAGAAGATGTAGAGATGACATCAGAGTTTATGCAGGAGCTACTAGACAATAACTGCAAGAAATAGAAAAAGAATGGCGTCTAAATGAGGAGGGCTATACACTGGATGGACATAGTCTAAATGATGATGATGCAATGACATTTAATGTTAGGTTACCCCCCAAAAACGAAAGCATATAAAAGTCGATATTAAACTTCTACAGGTTGATTCTCCCAAACAAGGATGAGATTTTATTGTACTCTTTCATAATGTCCCTATAAGTTATTAACAACTTAGTATTATCACGTCTAAATACACGCCGAATAATTTGATATTGTTGATTTACGTGCAACCCACCAAGGCGGACAAGGTCGTTCCTCAACCTCTTTTACATAAAATGTTCCATGGTAGAGTTTTAAACGCTATATCGACCTTTATCACGCTGTCACCATCTTGGTCATGTTCCCTATTTCCAATAACAGTAATGACTGCTAACATTCATTGCGCATGGCACCAGACTATTATTTCGTCCAGCCTCAGTTTGGTAACAATGAGTTGGAATGGAGTAAAGTCAAGATGGCCACACCGTGATAAAGGTCTATAGGTGGCAGCGGACTTACCACGTAAATTTCCACTGTTTACTTAGTTCTGAGCATGCGTACATTACCTGATGAGTCTGCTGCCACCTAGCGTCCAAATTCCCCAATTGGAGCAGTTCCCAGTCAACTAAACATTAATTTCAGAACAAATTTACAATACTTGTAATCAATGATATACAACATTTCGTTTCTTCTAATATGTGACGACATTTTGATTGGTACCAGGGCAGTTTGTTTTCCTCGTTTATTTAAAAGCACAAAGGGGAAAATAACTACGAAATACACATAACCAGTTGTTATTTTTAACCTGATAAATTACCATTCTTGTATAAAATACCATTATTAACAAATTGTGCTATACGTGGAAGCACTTTTTACAAATCACCTTTTTTCATTGCCACATCTGATTATATAATGCACGTAATGTACAAGTTTGCCAAGAAAGGGAACCACAGTTTAACAAAACATAGTGACAACTTTTATGCCCAGATGATCACAACTTTTTAATGGTTCAAGTTCATAAAACCATGGACTGGAATTGCTTTGATTAATTCACACAGAATACATTTTTTCTGTTGAACTAATTATTTTTAGGGCGGTTGGGAGACGCCATTTAAACATACAAACAAAAGTTTCACTATTTTATGTTTTTGTTTTTCAAGTGAAACATTTTGGGCAGTTTGTTTTGACATGTTGTACTCTATGAACCTATTAGGATTGGGTATATCTGTCTGTATACACCCTAACCAAACAGTGTGTGTACTCCTATAGTGTCCACCATATCTCAAAAATGCTTTGACATTGATGTCAAAGCACCGCCACCTTTAGAGGTGAAATGATGCAAAACAATGGCTAGCGTAATTATACACCATGAGCAAACCCCTTTGACCTCTAAGAGCTCTGTATTATAATGTGCACGTCTTGTGCGTATCTTAACCTTGGGTTAAGGGCCTAATTACAAGGCTGTGCTTACTGCCAAATTCTGCGATTGCGATACCCATTCTCCATTGCCGACTGTGTAACCTGGAGTATGCACACGCACAAGTAAAAGTAAAATACGCTTGACGTATACAAGACTTGTCATTGGCTCAGCTTGGTGGTCCAGTCATCTGTTGAAAATCTCGGGTTCATTTTAACTTGTTTTCAACAGGACTTGACTACTGAAGAGCAACCAAACACAGCACTTTGATTTTTCTACATAATATGAAGTTTGCAAATTAATAATACTGCAACAGAGTTTACTCAGTAACCACGGCCCAGTTCCACAACTCTGCTTACTGCTAGGTGAACAATTAGCGCATGTAGCAAGAAATGTTTGCTTTTGCGTGTGCGTGGTTCACATCCCTACAACATTCTTTACTTAAAAGCTCTTTTCACACCAGAGCAGTTTAGCAGGGGTCCCGTACTAAATTTGACCATGGTTAAGAAATAAGTTTCACTTAAAAAGTGTGAAAAGACAACAATGTTTGGCCTGTCAAAGGCCCTAGTGAAATCTTCTTAAATTGGCTGGTTTTTATGGACAGTTCAAACAATGTCCTTTCACACGAGTTGCATTTTGTAAAATCCCGCAACCATGCTAAAAATAAGCAAGGGACCCTCGCTAAATTGCCATGGTGTGAAAAGGTATTTCCACAGCTGCTAGTGCAAACATTTGGTCTTTAACCTGTAAGTGGAGAATGGTGACCGTAAGCACAGAATTCTGCAGTAAGCTAACCCATGAAATAATGGCAAAGTATTAAATCTAGCAGTTAAGCAAACTTGAAGTCTAATTCTTTTCAGAACCTTCCATCAAGAGAAAATGATCGAATCACAAAATGGTGGCTACCATAGACCAACACTTAATACATAAGTTTGCGACATGAGACAACTTGTTATCCATTTTGATATATTATAGTACATATAATCATAAATACATTTACATAACATAGCGATTAACTCTCGTTTTCATAAATTTCATATCCATCTCATTATCTGTACATTTTTTTGTTAACTAAAAGAATTTTGTTTACTACAAAAGCATTGAAAGAAATTAGCTGGCATGATTGCTAAAGACCACATAAATTTTTGACGACTCCGATTAAAAAAACAAACCTGAATATGTAAGGATTTGCAGATTTGCAGACATCAAATATTGTAATGCATTGAGCTTATACACTGGCTTTCAAATTAATTTTGGTCAGTTTAACATATTCATTTCAATCACTATTATTAATCTGAAAACACAGGGAAAAAGTTAAGCACTGTTGAAAAAGTTGCTCAAGCCCTTTGAAAGAAGACCTGCCTAAAACGCACGAGCATGTTACTTTATTTCTATAAACAAAATCGCTTGTAAACATTATTGCAAGTGGCTATTTCTGCTGTTTATATAAATAGTCAGTATAATAAGTCAGGTCTGGCATTTCATCTCAGAGAGGGCAAAACCACTTTTAATTTGCAAAGGGCACTTCTATTGGAAAATCGTGAAGTCTATGGGAAACTTTTGAAGGGGCACCAAGGCCAACATCGAGGCAACAGAAGCCATGCCCTCCATGCAATTCCAGCCCTGAATATCAATAAAATGACCCTTTATTATACATCTACAAAATTACTTGTTCTAGGTTCATATTATATGTGTAATAACAACTGATGTGATAGTTAAATCAAAAGGCAGTCATTTTAATATCATTTTCATTTTGTGGTAAATGGAAACATGATAAAGTATATGCATCTTTATTTACAGAGAATTCTCAGACCATGTCACAGGGTGTGGTAAATTACATGGGTTCCCATGACATATGCTGATAAAAGGGAACCATTTTCTGCTACAGCAACCGTAAAGCCGGGTTCTTACTTTGCTTGAATTGCAAAACTAAAGCGAATTTCCCCGCATCACAACTGGGAAAAAATGTGTTCCTGATTGTGGTACGAACTTAGCTTACCACTCAGATGCACCGCCTGATGTTTTGCCAAATTAACATTAAATTTAGACACTTCAGGAATAAGAATAAGCTATAAATGATAGTTCAGTTGCAAGTACAACCATGTATTTTTAGGTGGTTTTTTTTCCTCTTGAAGAAGTATGTTCGAACCATCAAGACCAAACCAGCACTTTTCAGAGCCAACACTCCCTCAAAAGAGATTTAATACATGGTTGTACCCGCAAGCTTAATATTATTTATAGTTTATTTTTTTTTTATTATTTCACACCATGTAAAGCTTAAAAAATCACCTACACTTCAGGAAGTTGTACACTTTCATTTCAGATACTGAAAGACAAAACACTCATCATCGATGAGTAATAATTGGCCAAAGGATATATTTTAGTTAGTGTCTGGACCTGACCTTACCTTACCGGCAGCCATGCACGAACACCTTTCATTTTGCATTTTTAAGTATTTCTTGAATTTTGGCATGGTATAAAGAGATCGTATTTTATATAACTTTGTTTTGAAATGACATCATTTGTCAAAAGTCGCTTGAAGAGAACATTGTAAGTTTGTTTTGTCTTTCGGTGAACAATTGGGCAATACAATGTTTTACTCGGGGCCCCCGTCTAGTTTTGGCAAACTTAATTAAACCATGATCCCTAACTCTAGCTCTATCCTTCAGGGCCCAATTTCATTGAGCTGCTTAAGCACACAATTTGCTTTAGCTTAAAAAATACCTTGCTTAGAAAAATAAGTTTACCTCGATTAATATGCTAAGCAAACAGCAGCAAAATACCAGTCACAATCAATGTATATTGCATGGAGATTGCACGAGTAACATGTGTAAAACAAGCAAGCTATTTTCTAGCTTAAAGGAACACGTTGCCTTGGATCGGTCGAGTTGGTCTTCGAAAAGCGTTTGTAACCGTTTGTTACAAAACACACATGGTTATAAAGATGATTTAAAAGTAGAATACAATGATCCACACAAATTTGCCTCAAAATTGCGTGGTTTTCCTTTTACTTTGCAAACTAACACGGTCGGCCATTTATGGGAGTCAAAAATTTGACTCCCATAAATGGCCAACCGTGTTTGTTTGCAAAGTAAAAGGAAAACCATGCAATTTTGAGTGATACTTGTGTGGATCATTACATTCTACTTTTAAAACATCTTTCCAATCATATGCATTTTATAACAAACGGTTACAAATGCTTTTCAAAGACCAACTCGACCGATCCAAGGCAACGTGTTCCTTTAAGCAAATTTTTTGCTTAAGCAGCTCTATGAAATTGGCCCCTGGTTTTCACCAGAAGGCATAACATTTCTATTACAAATGGTCAAACCTTCATGACTTTAGAGATTGATTTGAACTTGAAGCAATGCCAAACTGGGGGGAAAGCCAAGCCAAGATGTCATTATGTCCTGGGCCAAATTTCATAAAGCTGTCAAGCAGGAAATTCTGCTATGCAAATTTCTTTGCAAAGCAAAAATTGAGTTGGGCACCAGCCACAACAATGCAAACTGAATGAAATCTTGGCTGGTAGCCTATTTCTGCTAAGCAATACTTTTCTGTACTTGGCAAATTTTTGTGTTTACAGGTTTTATGAATTGGGCCCAGATACTGTAATACTAAGAGAGTGGTCACATGGATGTCTAATGGGCGTACTAGGCTGGTTCTAATGGGGACTCAAAATATCTGGAAACAAAAGTGACAAAATACACCTTTCCAAACAGCACAAACATCTGACGAAACAATAGGTGATCACATTGGACGAGCTGGTACGGCTGGTCGGCCTGGAATAGGAGGAGCTGATCCACCAGCTGGACGCCTTCAAGAAAAAGAAGAAGAAAAAAGATCATACAGTTTAACAATTTGAGCCCGAGTCGTGTCAAGTCTCCTTGAGCATGGGTCTGGGTACTTTTGTAGGACACAAAACACAATGGCTACAGATTTACATTAAACTTACACAGTTTAACAAATAATGATGGTATACGGCTTCCCTTAAAATATTACTTGTTGAGGTGATGTAGTTTTTGAGAAATGAGTAAAACAAGTCACGAACAAAAATTTGTCTCTGAAAGACAAAAATTATTTTAGCATGTAAAACGTATTTTTGTGACATTGTTTTACTCATTTCTCAAAAACTACAGCACCCCAGCTAGTAATATTTTAAGGTAAGCTTTCTACTATCGATATCTTCAAACGGTGAAAGTTTAATGTAAATCTGTGGATATTGTGTTTTGTGTTACAACAAACATTCTTGCTTTGGATTGAACGTTAAGTCGCAGATGGCATGTGTTGAGTTTTATTTCTTTAATACATTTTGCTTCAATACACAACGATGAGTTGTGTGGCCATGCGGTCACGCGCTGGACTCGACCTCTGAGGTTTCTGATCAGCAGAGTGTGGGTTCAAGTCTCAATCGTGTCAAGTGTCCTTAAGCAAGACACTTTGGATGGAATGTAAAGTCGTTTGTCCTATGTGTTGTGTAATGCACGCACAAGAACCAAGTAATCAAGTGCGCCGCAGAATCTTGTAAGGAGCTTTGTTGGGCCTCATAACTACAAAAGAACATGAAAAACCTGATCTAGATCTGGGCCAAATTTCATGGAAGATCGGCGCTCTCGGAAGCAGGGAATTCTGCGCTTAGGTCAAGTGTATTTCACAGGTTAGCAGGGAACTGTGCGCAAGCATACTTATCGTTACTAAGCATTCTACACTAACACAGCTAGCGCAGAAATTCGGCGCTTGCATGTAAGCAGAGAATAGTGCAGGCGTTAAGCAGAGCCATGAAATTGGGCCCAGGTTGGACTTCTCAGTTGCAGTACAACAGAGACTAGAGTCCTACCATGGCTAGCAGAGTGCAATCATTTCAGTCCTCTAGTATACATGTACTCTCCTCCAAATAGATAAATGCATCGGAAAGGGAAATGTTAAAAGTGTCCAGAATGTTGTGACTTACTTTGGGACCGATGGAGCATGTCTAGCCGGCATATCCGGCCGGCTTGGGATGAGAGGAACAGAAGCTCCAGGTCTGGATGGAGGGGCGTGAGTGGTCCTCCTTGCACCTCCTGCAGCTGCTGCTGGAGTAGGACTGTCACAAGTCAAAACAAAAATACATCATTAATAAGAATAACAAATAGGATTTGAAACTTTGCATGGTGGAAGTATAACTAAGAGAGGTTTGCAGTGACACCATGTGAATATCTCTTCTGAGTAGTTTTGGTTCTGAAAAAACTCGGTGGTTAACGACTTAACGTTTGGGTCGACAGCCCAAATCACTTAAGTGTAACCCTCACTAAAAGTGGCTGTCCGGCCTTGTAAACCATTACATGGTGCTCGGATTTAGGTCTCAAAATTAAATCGTAGTCCCACTATGGGAAATACTGTGCTCCAGCACCAGGAGTGTCACTGAGTGAAGGATATGTGCGCTATTTAAGAAGCCATTATTATTTTGATTATTATTATATGAGGCAATATCTCATAAACCCCCCACTAATTTGTGTCAATACTTACCCGTTAGCAAATGGTTTAATCAAGTCATCGTTGTCAACAGGGGGCGGGAGAGGAATGGACTTGGTAGTCATGTTGATATCGCCAATGATCTTGAGGGCCTCCTTGGTCGTATGATACATCTTCAGCATCTCCTCTCGCCTCTGAGCTTCCTCAGCCGACTCCTCCATCAAAGCATCCTAAGAGCAAAGACAGAATCCATTAAAGGAACTGGACACTATTGGTATTTCTCAAAATAATCGTTAGCATAAAAACTTACTAAGTATCAAGCAATGGAGAGCTGTTGATAGTATGAAACAAGTAACTTAGTTTTTGAGAAAAAAGTAATTTTCCCGAAAAAAGTAATTTTCCACTAAAATATTTGAATTTGATTTTGAGACCTCAGAATAAGTATTCATCTGAAAGCACACAATTCGTGTGACAAGGGTGTTTTTTCCCCCCATTATTATCTCGCAACTTTGACAACCAATTGAGTTCAAACTTTCACAGGTTTGTTATTTTGTGCATATGTTGAGATACACCAAGTGAGAAGACTGATCTTTGACAACCGTAGGTGTCCAGTGTCTTAAAGGGTGGGTGTACTGTACCTTTGGTTTTTGGAAAACTTTTTTCTGAAATGTTTCAATCTTATATAAATGTAGATACATACAATAAAACTGACCCATGATAATTTGTCACGTTTTTGAGACAGCGCTAAAAATCTGGAGTGAATACTTCCAAGCAGGAAAATAATCCCTACTAGGAATACACATTATCCTACACATTTTGGTAAAGCTTCTTAGCTTCAAATTGTTTTGGGAAAACAAATGACACATTTTTCCATATCTGCAGTAGTTTGAAGTGAAGTGTTTCTCAAAATGCATTATAGTATCCAAATCAAGCTGCAGTACTTACAGTGGAAGTTTTTATTTACATTAATTTTTAGAGTCATTACCAAATAGATACAGACCCTTTAAAGCTGGGTCATAGATTGTTTTTGTCAAGTAATGCTGCTTTATTGCAAAAATTATCAAGAAAGATACAGTAAAATCACATGCAACATCTTAATACAGCGTCTACATGTTGAAAAGACAGCAAAAAAAAGTTGTCACAGCATGTTCACAAAAACACCAAATTCATCCATGTTAAAGTAGGTGACAGTGGATACAACAGCCACAGCATTCGCAAACGGACACCAACCCTTACAAATCTGACACAATTTTAAAAACCATCATGTGCAAATTAGATCTCCTACATGTATGTTTACAAAGCTATCTGTATGGCTAAACCTATCCCTACCTGATCTCCAGTTGAGTAAAGATGGGCCAACAGTTCACCAAGAATAAAATCCTTTGTCTGAAATGAACAAAATACAAACACAAAAATTGAAATTACCAAGTCAAGTAATGAGATACATGTAAGATAACAAGTTGTTTATAGTGCATTTATCTAATAATAGGTATTCGAGGAACCTACAAAAACATTCTATTACAGATTTTTGAATTTTTTCGATGTCCAATTCTTGTTGGATTTCTGTCAGACTGTATTTTTTTGTGGCAGACATGGTTTTATGGGCTGAATGGCACACAGTTCATACAGTATCATACATAAACTATCTGTTTTATGTACTCAAACAGTGTCGGTAACCCCCAAAAAATTGGGTATTTTAGGTTCAAAATGCAAAAAGAAGTGGCACTGAAAAAATGTTAATGAGGAGATGCATGTATATTAATTTTGGTTTTACCCATATACACCGATGTGTGTTAGCACTGTATACTCAGTACTTTCCCGAGCTCTGTGAAAATAATCACAGGCATACCTTCGCAATTCTGGAGCAGTGTCTTACCAACAAGACCACCAAGATTATCCGGTAGCTAAAATCCCGTCCAAAATGCTTGGGCCACCCATTCCTAACGTTACAATAACCATTCCCTGTTCACTTCCCCCTAAAAAAACATTCTCTCCCCCAACCCCGCTCAATGTTGACTTGAACGCAGAAGACGGTGCAATTGGAACGCAGAAGCCAGGCAATTGGAACGCAGAAGACCGTACAATTGGAACGCAGAAGATAGTGCAATGAGAACCAACATTGAAAGGGGGCAGGGGGCCCCAAGGAGATATGGCCGGGATTGTAGAGGCAGTTTGAATACTATATTTAAGCAGCTGGTACCATATATTAGATATGCTGTAAGTGTCACGGCTAGCACGGCCAAGCGGTTAAGAGCACCGAATTCAAACTCTGGTGTTTCTGATCAGCAGAGTGTGGGTTCGAATCCCCAGCCAAGATACTTGTGTCCTTAAGCAAGAAACTTAACCATTGATTTGTCCTTCGAATGGGACGTAAAGTCGTTGGTCCCATGTGTTGTGTAAACGATGTAAAAGAACCCAAGGCACTTTCCGGGGGTTCGTCCTTGTGTTCCTGGCTGGATTGGCAGCATGCTGCGCCGAAGCACCTTGTAAACCATTACATGGTGCAAAGGATTAGGTCTAAAAATTCAAACTTCGTTCCGCTCACCTTTCCGTAGAAATACCTGGCGCTTTGTATCCTTTGGCAAAAGGCGTGTTATAAATAGTTATTATTAGTATTGCTAGTAACTACTTACATCGTTGATAGTAAGATGCATACACGTCTTAGGGACTAGATCTCTGATCTGTTTGCTGATGATCTTCATGTAAGAATCCACTAGGTTACGGATTGTCTCCACTTGTCTCTCTAGCTGTGGGTCCATGGAGCCCATGGATTCACCGGATGACTGCTAGGAAAGAATAACAATTCAATGAGAGACAAACAAGGTCAATTTATATTGTTTTGGACAGACTTTTGGCGGATGATAAGTACAGCTGGAACAACTTAAACTTTTCCAAATTATTTTTGCTGACATGTAGACGGCCGACATTTATAACCACCCTGACTTTCCATGTCACACGAGGCAATTTACAGGCAACCAGTTGCAGGCAATCTCAAAGGAGAGAATCGGCCACATTTGAATATTCACATAACTTTCTTAAAAATCGTAAGACATTGTGAAAAAAAAATACTTGTATGCTACCAAAGTGGTCCTGTTACAAGCACTGCATTTGGTTGCCTCCAAGTTGCATGCAAAAGTTGCCACGTGTGACAAGATGCTTCGCAACAACAGGTCCTGGAAAACATGCCTCGTAAAATCCCTTTGCAGAGGTTATTGTGTAATCCCTGATTCCAGACTTTTGTCTTGTCGTTGTACAAATGTGGCATACAAAAATAGACAGGCTGTCACCATTGTTTGTAAATATATTTGGCTCAGGATAGGAAGTCCGAGTGATCCGAGATTCCAGCATACTATTGCAGATTTTAGGTCACGGCTCACAACCGAGTTCTGCAAATCACAATGAGTACCTGCTCACTTTTTCTCACACAGTAACAACAAATCCCAGAACTTATTATGAGAACCTTTGTTTCTTTCCTTTATCTTTCCTTAAAGGCCGAGTCACACTGCAGCGATAACGATCACGATGTAAAGAGAACGCATTCTATTGCGTGTGCGTATTCTGCGTGGAGCAATTCAACCAAATAATGCGTTTTCTTTGAGTCATGATCAGTAGGATTTGAAACTTTGCATTGTGGAAATATGGTATGGAAAGGTTTGCAGTAACACCATGTAATGACTATCTCTAAATGAGTTGGGGTGGTTCTGAAAAGAGCCGTTGGTTTCAACTCGATGTTTTCACCAGTATGCTCCAATCATCTTCTGGAGAAAAGTATGATCGTTATAATCGCTGCAGTGTTACTCGGCCTTAATTTAGGAACATATGGAGGACCAACCGCTCCTTCCTCGCTTTCATCCTTGGTTCGTTCTGGGTAGACGCCAGCGCGGAGGAACGACGCCTTCCAGCTGTCTACTTCCTCAGCAGTATCACATGACAATTCAAGCTGCTTGTAGTCCTTGTAAACATTCCTTTGGATGTGACAAATGAAAAAATTATAAGAAATCCAATCGAAGATTTGATTTAAAGACACTAGACACTATTGGTAATTCTCACTTGTTGTATCTAACCATATGCACAAAATAACAAACCTGTGAAAATTTGAACTCAATTGGCGAGATAATAATGGAAGAAAAAACACTCTTGTCACACAAAGTTGTGTGCTTTGAGATGCTTGATTTCGGGACCTCAAAATCTTATTTGTGAAAAATTACCTCTTTCTAGTAAACTACCTTACTTCAGAGGGAGCAGTTTCTCACAATGTGTAATACTAGAAACAGCTCTCCAGGGCTTGTTACCAAGAAGATGGTTTATGCTAACAGTTATTTTGAGTTATTACCAATAGTGTCCACTGCCTTTAAGTACTAGATCAAAAGGGGAAACTGACAATATAAAGAAGGGGTAAACAAAGAAAATTTGACAGAGAAGTGTTTTTCAGATTCAAATATTTTAGTGAGAAATTACATCTTTCTCATAAACTATGTTACTTCAGAGGGATTTATTTCTCACAATGTGCTGTACCATCAACAGCTCTGCATTACTTTGCTGGTTACTACATGTCCATTTAAGGAAGATTTATGCCAATATATTTTTAGTAATTACCAAAGGTGTTCAGTGCCTTTAATGACAGTGCACACTTGTTTATTAAACTTTACCTTTGGTCGGGTAAGAAGAGAGCAAAGGTTTGTCGGCGAGACATGAATCCTGACTCCATATCGCGCAGTCTCAGACCGTCTAATGGCAGCATGTACTTCTTGTCTTTTTCCTGAAATGTTGATTAAAAAAAAAATCCAGTTTACCAAGACTTCAGCCAAGGATGATCTTAACCAGTTAGCGCTAACAGAAGTGTATAAACACAAATATATTTTTTGCCAGTGATTAACCAATCGCGAGTTCAACCAAAACAGTTTTTGGTTACAAACGTGAAAACACACCTCATAACTGTGCAAGTCTTTCATGTATTTTCTTGTGACAATCGGAAATTTAGTTTTTCCACCTGGATCAAATGCGCAAGACTGGCACACCATTAAATGTTTTCAACAAATTTTAGGGGGAAAAATCATAATAGTATGCCATAATCATGCCTGCAATATGTACTATATAGCAATCACTTTATATTTGATAGATTACTGATATTACTCACCTCTGCATCTTTAAACCATGAGATACTTTCTGCCGTCAGAACAAACCAGTAATCCTTGGAACCGCCCTTCATGAAGCTGATATTATGCATATTCATGTATCCTTTGCGAATAACCTGAATGAAAATCCAACATCATTAAATGATACACAAAGTGGTAATCCAAGCAATGGTGATTCAAGTGACAATCAGAGTTAAGCCTCATGACAACTTCGTTGTGACTCGCATAACACAGACCATGAAATTCACATGTAGTATCTATTATTGTTTGATTATTATTAACATTATTCCTGGTAATAAAACGACGAATGCCTCATACTAAGGATGCCTGAACAAGCTTGAGGAAACCTGTACTTTCAATTTAATTCACTTTATTATCCCTGATGGGATACTCATTTCAAGGGTGCTTGCTATATGAACCAGAATGAGGTTAACCCTTACTACTCCTGGGGTCGATTTCAAAAAGAGTTGGGAATAGTGTTAAATTAGGACTAGTCCTAGGAGATGTTAAAAACTTAAGGCTAGTCCCTACGTTAGGACTGTGTCCGAAACGACGACTTCGGCTACAGCTACGTCTAGATCAGCGCGTCTACCAGTGTTGAAGAATAGGCAGACGCCTGGATCTAGCCGTAGCTGTAGCCGAAGTCGCCGTTTCGGACACGGCCTAACTCCTCTTAACTTGAGATAAGACTAGTCTTAACTATTTGTGAATCCCACCCTAGATGCGTGTTCCGAGTTCTTTGAACTGCTTAAGCTCGCTTCATACTTCCTGAGATTGCGAAGCCAATTTTGACATCACAAGGCTGCTTTTTGCAGTTAACATTCCACAGAAGTTAAACGCAGATCAACTGTTGCGAATTTGTGACACCAAAATTCACTTCACAAATGTATTCACAGGAAGTGTGAACCGGGCTTTAACCAATCCCAGTACATGGAACCTAGGGCTCAAAATGACGCAGTCAGTTTTTTCCTCAAGGACGCTAGTGCTAAGAACGGGACTCGAATTCACTCTGCTGATGCGAAACACCAGAGCTTGAGTATGGTGCTCTTTACTGCACCTAACAACACGTCTCAAATGGTAATATTATACAGTATTGGCACCTACGGGATTGGATAGTCATTGGATATAAGCCAACCTTTGCTCTAGTGTATCATTTTTACGCCTGTAAATGTCAGACATGCAACTTTCTAATTGCAAAAAAGAGTACATGGTAGATCACACTTAACTTTTGTACAGTGTTTTTCAGTTTTTAACGCACTGTTTTGAAAAGAAAAAAAATCAGCTGATGGGCTAAAAATTTGCATGCCTGAAAATGTTGAACTATTCTTAGCAAACCAAGTGACCACCAGAAATGAAACCAAAAGTGCAGTTATATTTTAGAGTGGTTTCAGACTCGGATGTTTCAGAATTAGATAAAAGAATCAAGGTGCATCATGAAGTGTGACAATCGTGGTGTTTTAAAACAACACATTCCTAAATGGACATTCACAAATAAAACAAACTCGCTAAGAGGCAAACTGAGACAAACAAATCCTACTTTGATCCAGTAGGCTGTAGGCGAAGCTTGAACAAATTGGACAAAGAAATAAAAAAAGTTTTCAAGTGATATTTCTTGTCTTTACTTAAAATACCATCTCTTCTGCTCGTTTTTTTTTTTAATGGCCTCAACTGAAGCAAGAAATGGGAAATGAAGTAAACAAATTCTGTTTATAAAAGGTTAAAGACAAAGTTTGAAAAACAAATTGGTTTATCAAGTTAGTGAATACAGTGTACATGTAGCTTGAAGTTCAACAGCATGGATCAAAATAAGACGACTCTAACGATACACATCTCTGTTAACCATTATGGTTACTTGAAACAGAAAACACAACACAGCATAAAACAACAAAATAAACAAGAATGGCTGGTGAAGAAAGAAAGATGCTGAGAGAAATAAAATAGATTGAAAGAAATGGAAATAGATGTTCCTATCATAGTGGCTGCTTATATAGCCCTTGTAACCATCACTCAGTGACGCTTCAACATTCAGTATTTTGTAACTAAGCAGTTTTGTTAGCAAATACGACATGTCAGACCATCATTTTTAAGGAGTTTGAGTTTAATCACACTTATCTATACATGGAAACGCTTTCTATACAGAGTCAAAAATAGCATTCCTTAAAATTGAAAGTGGAATTTACAAAAAAAGGGCAAACCAGATAATTACTCACAGCAGGAAATGAGCAATGGATGTGGAGTTTATTTGCTTTGAACATGTACCACATTTTCGCCACTCCAACACTGCACACGTTTTATGGATCATCAGGATTTGCAAAGTACATGTTTTTAATAAGGGCTCCATGAAATGTAATTGTTTTAAAAACAAGGATTGAAATGTTATTGGAAAACAAAACCCTGAACTGAGAGCGCAAAGCGTGAAAGCTTGCAAGCGCAAAAACTTGGCAAGTGTACAGCCTGCTTATATATACATTTATCTTTGGTTTTAAATGCCCTAGATGTACTCTTCAATTTTTTTTTAATTTTTTTTTTTTTTTTTGGGGGGGGGGGGGGGGTTCCATATAGTTTTGCTTTTCATGTTTTTATGAACTGGGAAAAAACCCACCCTGATTTCTGGTTTAAAACAGAGAAATCAGATACATGTTACCTAAATGCCCATACGCTTTATTTTCAATTTAAATTTTGCCATTTGTGTTTTTTTTTTTTTTTCATGCCTTTTTCTCATTTTATGCTAAAGCGAGTTTCCATAGGTTCATAAGCAAAGTGTTTGATGTTATGTCAAGTAGAAATATCAATGTTGCCATTTAGGATATTTCGCTGTCCTAAACATTCTTTTCTCTAGTGGTTATTGTGTCCGTTCGTAACCTTTTCTCACAAATTCGTTTAACAAGCAAATGTTGGGGTTAATAATTTTTTATTTTTTAATATTTTTTTTAAGAATAGAAATTAAATAAGTGTCTTCCTGACGTCACATCACCGCAACAGCGCCCCCACTTGTCCAAATAAGAGATCAACATTTTTATGAATGTTTACAGAAACTCACTTTTCTTTTGAAATTAACCATAATAGTCGTCAGTTAGTTTTGATAAGGGGATTATAAGGTAAATGTAGTTAACAAAATATTCCTCAATTAGAACCTTCGGTTATTATGTCAAAAATAATAGACATAAAACTTACTTGGTGATGAGCACTGGAGAGCTGTTGATATTACAAAACATTGTTAGTAACCCGGCCTTTAAGGTAATGTAGTTTCAGAGAAAGGGGTAATTTTAACCACTAGATTTGAATCAAAGGTTCAAAGAACACTCTATAATTCAAAGGAATTCTATAAAATGAAGGACTGACATGTGGATGTTTTTGGATGAATGCATGGATGAGATAACGCTTGATTGACTGTTAATAATGAATTAATTACAATGGATGATGTTCCAACATCTCCGTTAGAATTATATTTACATGTTTATGTAAATAATAAAATAATAAAACCCCCAAATTTAAACTGCTTTTTAAATTACGAGGTATGCACAAAATGTGAGAGAGTTGAAAACGCTTGCAAACCCCCCAGTAACTGTCATACCACAGCCGCCATCAAATCTTTGGAGCCCAAAACCCAAAATAAATGTCACGTTCGTCCACTCTCATGCCAAATGAGGTAGTGTGTTACTCATATTTGTCAATGCTGTCATTTTATGTTCAATAAAGGGTGGATAGGTGCACATTACAAGTCTTATTATTATTGTTATGTATTATTTATTATAAATATTCAGAGTACTGTGACATAACAAATCTCAACTCTTATGGGAATTTCTTTAAAAACTTGCAAAATTTAATTGTTCTATTCTACACAGAAAACACACTAAATGGTACACCTTTTCTACCGTCACGCTAGCAGTTTTTCCAATGGTTATAAATTTATTGAAGCAAAAAGTATTCCAACATGTAAATTGACATGTAGGCTTAAACTGAAAGTCAATTATATTATCCTTATCTAACAAAAAGATGGAAAGTGTGGTAAGATTTTACTGAAATTCTTTTAATGACAATTTTCAAATGAATCTTGAAATGTAAAGGTCGTGGTTTTGAGTTTCACCCAAGTGATTTGCCTGTGGATTTTCTTCACAGAACTTGGGAAAGGACCGAGTGTGCTTATGTAATGTAAGGGTCAAAACAAAGTATAGTCTTTATCTTCAAAGCAAAAATAACAGATCTGTAAGTATCAAACGTATCTATTCAAATTATTCTCAGTTTGCCTGCGTACATTTTTTAAAGTGCTGAAATACATATTGATGATTTCATGAACTTTAATAAAATGTTCCAACCATTTGAAAACTGCAAAACATGATCGTAGATAAGTGGAACCATTTATTGTGCTTTCTGTCACAATGATCTAGGCTACCATCAAGAAAGATAGTTGCAGACAAGAAATTAATCTTTTTCGGCGTAGGTAGGAGTAAGACAAATGAGGCAGAGTTTAATAAACCTTCACCCAATTGAAGTAAATACCTGGTTGGTGACAGAACGCTGTGCCTTTTGTGAGTTAGCATTGTTTGAGGAAGTGGTTCGTCTCGATTGGGCCGCAGCACTACAGGATTTAGAGAAGGGTTAATAAAAGAAAAGAAAAGAAAAAGGGAACCGACTTGGAACAACCAGGGAGAGTTCCGGAAACCCATGGTGGTGTCAGCCCCAAGTGCGGACAGAAGGATATAGAAGGAAGAGTGCCGATGACAAGGGCCAAAGGTGAAAGGTCAATGCAGTCATAGACAGTCATGGCGAGTCAGGGGTTGAAGTTCAAAGGTCAGCATTTATCAGCATGTATTGCAGTATGTTGTGTAGTTTTTTTTAAAGAACATTTAACGGGACACATTGCCGCTCGGATATGGCGCTTTGGGCTATAAAAGCGATGAAAAGAATATGAATGGAAAGATGCTTTAAAAGTAGAACATAATAGCTCGCACAAATATCCCTTGAATATGGCTTTCCTTTTATTACGTGAACTAACACAGTTCACCAATTTGTTGGGCCAAAATGTGGTTTTACAAAATGGCAGACTGTGTTATTTCACAAAGTAAAAGGAAAATCACACAATTTGTTGGGCCAAAATGTGGTTATACAAAATGAAAGACTGTGTTATTTCACAAAGTAAAAGAAAAAATCAAACAATTTTAAAGGTATATTAGTGTGGATGATCATATTCTTTTCACAACAATTGCTTTTACAGCCCAAAGCGCTAGATCCTAAGGCAAAGTGTTTTATTTTCTACTTTTGAGATTGAAAAAGGAAGTAAACGACAATTGCAATACTTTACGACAATCCTATAAATTGTTTATTCTTGCTCTTTTTAAAATAAACCTTTCACCCTGTACTTCAGACAACATTTCTGCAACATAATCATGCAAGCTACTGAGCAGTAGTCAACTGTATACAGAATGCAAGCATGAAACCATGATTACAACATGGAACATGTAGAATTATTAGAGCAAAATTGACCTTGAACTTTAACCCTTCACCTCATAACCTGGATATGACTGCCGTGACCCCAGTGGGATTATTCTAAACCTTAGCTTAGGCTCCGGCCCAGCGGTTAACTTCACAAAACTTTATGCAACTGTGTATAGTCCACATGTGCAAGATTTGTTGTGTTAGTGGTGCACAACAACGGTTGAACAAGTGGACTTGTGCTTCAAAACCTTAGGCAACAGTATACATGGTGCAAGTCTACATGTGCAAGCTTTCTGAGGCTAGTGGTGCACAAGTTACGCAATAACTGCTGGACCTGCGCAAGTGGACGTACACATTTTCGTAAAGTTGTGCGAAAGCGCCACCTCCATTTGATTGTTGAAGCACAGTGCAAAATGCAAACTGCTCCAACATTGTCATGATTGTTGATGGAGTCCAAACTGGAGCCTTAGCCTAGGCTAGGCTTGGAATAAGACCACTACCAACATGCAAGGCAAAGGGCATGATCGATGCCAATTGAGTGAGTTACAAGCATCATAACCATAGGGGTACTGTACACAAGCAATGGATCAGTCAGTCCACAGATACAGTTACAAAGCAGTGACATCAAAAAGAAATAAACAGTGGAACACTGTCTTGGATTAGCTTGAAGCAGAGGTGTTTAGCATAACCATAAAGGTCGTGACCCCAGAGGAGTGTGATGCCAAAGGTCAGTACCAGAAGGTCGTGACCGGCAATATTTTACCTGATTGCCTAAATTTTTCTTCTCTCTATTCACTGAAAACTGTTTTTCGGACTTGTTTTGGGCACTGGATGGAGGAAATAATGAGTTTGGACAATCGTTAATCAAAATGGTCAATATTGAGAAGTTGCAAGAATAACATTAGAAGCATATCAAATATCATAAAAAGTATAACATCATAAAAAATCTTAGAACTTAGGCCATGTCTAAACTGTCAGCTTTGGTTATGGCTACCTAAAGCCCGGTTTATACTTCCTGCAAATGCGAATGCGATGCGAATTTGACGTCACATCTCTTCTTTCGCAGAGGTATTCCCAAGCCAGTTGCCCAGAGTTGAACTGCTGTGCATCTTTCGTTGCGAATTTGTAACGTCAACATTCACTTGGCATTTGCATATTGCAGGATATATGAACCAGGCTTCATGCTGTTTGCCCAAACTATGAAATGCCAATTGCAGCCGTAAGCCACATCCAAAACTAAAAGTCATTCAATGCAGACAAAGCCAAGGTTTCTTAATAATTACCTGGGCTTCCTGAAAATTTTTACACCTCATCGGGGCTATAGGAAAGGTTATAACACCCGGTTCCGGCGTGGGCTCTAGAGCTGCCCTGAACCAAATTATTAAATACGCATGAGAATGAAGTTTCAGGAAAAAATAATCAGTATTTAGTAAGGGGCTAAAATGCGAACACGGACGGTCAAAATTTTGACTCCATAAAATGGCCGACTGTGTTTGTGCAAGACGAAAAAAGGAAAACCATGCAATTTTGAGTGATACTTTTGTGGATTATTATATTCATATCAAACGGTTTCAATCGCTTTTCAAAGACCAACTCGTCGATCCTGTGTGCCTTTAAGTTACGCCTGTCTCAAACCAAACATTTTTTGAGTTGACCTGGAGTCACTCTTAATCTTGGTTCTGCGCGACTCTGGAGCCCATGTCTTAACTGGGTGTTACTTGACTTATTTCTTCACTAAAGAGTTTTACAAAAATAATAATATTTCTTCTTTTAGCAATGAGGTTTGAAAGTATGTTATTGTTTCATTATTAATTCTGCTCTTTCTGCCTGAATTCATATTGAATCTTGACACTGCTATGTATTTAATATTGTTTCGACATTGTGATATTATGACCCTTGCAACGGATATATATTTTAAGCCGGATATTGCTTGATGCCTTGAGCCTTATGTTGGACAAGAAAAAGGATATAAAAACCAATTTCCTGTTTGAAAAGTAATTCATGAGAATTTTGAGAAACAGTGAAAGCTAACTTGGCAAATCCAATAAAGTCTTCATGGTTGTATTCATAAATATATTTAAAAGCTGAATATCGTAATTTTACGAAGCATTGATATTGAATATTGAACACACTTGTTGCCTTGAGCCATATGTTGGTTTGTAGACAAAAACAAGAAAAGGAATTATAAACAAACATCAATGAGAATTTTGTGGAACAGGGTAAACTTACTTGGCAAATCCGATGAAGTCTTCGTGGTTGGTGTTCATGTACGCCAGTTGGATGTCGATCAGCAGCAAGACTTGTTCTTTGGTTTTCTGTTCCTTGCTGGCTATGTGCCTGGTTACAATTCCTTCTGTCTCTTCACGAAGACGGGGATATCGTGTCATCTTGTCAAAGAGAAAGGGTCAATCAATCAATAAAATAGTGTTCATAAATACCTCAGAGAGTTTTGCTATTCCTATTGGTGGTAATGACCAGCTGGAGCTGTTTATAACTGGTTGTTTTCAGATACGTTGAGATGCGTACTACGCGCACGAATGCAAATCTGAAAACTGTCTCAGTCATAAAAAAGCAACACACGTACAGAGCTCAAGGACGTCGGAAAACAGATAAGTTTTACAGAGTTTCTTACTTGATTACGCCTTTTTCTCCAAAAGGCATTTAAGAATGGGACAAAAAGAGTAATTGACTCATTCTTAAACTGCCGTTTAAAACCTTGCAGGGTCGTGGCCGTGCGATTTTGACCCTGCCAGTTTTAAATGACAGTTCAAGAACTTGACGCTAACCTTTTATTCCCTTAATAATAGTGATCTAATCATTTACAGGTTAACGCGTTCTTACACAATCAATCAATCAATCACTGGTAACATTTATACGGCGCCATATTCTTTTGTATTTAATTCTTTGGTTGATTGTGAAGAGCTGTGTTCTTTGTAGAGCGCTATTATTTGGTAAAACCAAGATTAACATTCTTTATCCCGGGTTCAAATTTAACACATCTATTAACTCGTTGCGTTACCCGCTGCTAAAATATAGGATTCAAACTGCCTCTAGCTACCTGGCAATCTTGGTGGTTTAGTTGGTATGACACTGCTCTAGAATTGCAAGGGCCATGGGTTCGAATCCCTGAGAGTAACATGCCTGTGATATTTTTTTCACAGATCTCGGTAAAGTACAGAGTATAGAGTACTAAAACACATCGCTGTAAGGGTAAAATCAAAGTTAATATTCTTTATCAACATCTATTTAATAATTATTGTTAATATTAACCCTTACCTTTTCTCCACACTGCCTGACCACATTGTTCAGTTCATTGGTGACCAAGTCAACACATTTCAGAGATGGCTCTTTCAGTCTTTGTACCTGCCGTTTGGTAATTGCTTCAAATGCCATGTCTGGGGTAAACAGACCAACCCTAAAAGAAGAACAAATATATTTGAGACCAATTTAAGAACTCACTCCGCGGTAGTGCATTAACAATTTTACAAGCTAAAGTAGTGGTCCAAGCCAATTTTCTAAACCTTCCGCCCAGGTAATAGTTTTTTCAAGTTTCGCAAACAATCCGATAAATCTACTCAGCGAAAGAAAGATGGACTAATGAAGTTACAATTATTCAGTGTTGAAATGATGCCATTTCTACCGTTTGGTAACCCCTGGGGTAATAGATTCCAAGGAGCTTTTGGGAACAGTATTCAAAGCACTAGAGAAGTAGATCAAAGAGCATGATTTCTTTATTCGTGGAAAAGAATATTGTCTGATTTTCTTCACCACGCCGACATAAAAAGTCTGAATTCAGCCAAAAATCTGAACAATCTCATTCCTGAATTATGTAGCACCTTATAATAGGGGTTGACAAGGAAGCCGTTTCTCACAATGTTTAGTACTACCACCAGCTCTCCATTGCTCGTTACCAAGTAAGTTTTTTATGCTAACAATTATTATGAGTACTTACCAATCGTGTCCAGTGTCCTGAACAGTGCAATGTTTACAAAAATATAACAAGTTCTAACTTTTGTCTTGAAATCTTACTTGACACCGCGGATGTTCTTGATGGCATAACTGATCTCTCTCCTTAATTCTTTCTCATCATATTCCATCTTGACAACCTCAAACGGGAAGCGTTCATGGAAGATGCGGTTGATCTTGGCCCCGCCCGACAGCTCCATTGTGTTGATTTCATCACCAGCGCCCTCTATGCGCTTCTCAAAGTCTGCCCCAAACTGCTGTACCATCCTGCAGAAATTTTTGTCGAACATGATATTATTATCAGACTCAAATTTAGCGCACGTCCAGGCCTGATACTTCATGGAGGCACCGAAGGCGATTGCTTCTAAGCACCCTGTTCAATGCCTTGGTGCTTGTGAAATGCTCCAGTAGAAACTTAAAATTTCATCTTAAGGTGCCCCTTACCAAGGAGAAAATGGCGTGGTGCCCTTGGCTTTCAAAAAAGAAGCATACGGGTCTGCTACAAATATGGTGCTCAAACGCTCTTGAATATTACCCCCTTTTTAGACAGGCTTTGAAGTTTTCATGAATTCTGAAACCAATCTATGTAGCACCTTATAAACGTTTACAAGGTTGCTTAGCAATGAGTGGAACTGTGTTCTTTTACATGCATGACACAACAAACGTGACATAAACTGTACAATTTTAAGGGTCAACCAAAGAACGAAGCAATAATGGTCAAGACTGGGACTCGAACCTACACTATGGTGATATGAAGAAAAAAAACAGAGCTCGAGTCTGGTGAGCTTGACCACTCAGCCTCGAAACGCCAAGACATGATTTTAAAATGATCTTCCCGTCAAGGGACCTCAACAAACCAAGCTGGCTAAAGCCAATCTCTCTCATATAAAAATTAGTTTAATGTCTAATTATGAAGTGCACAAATCAAGAAATCTTGATTCAATAACTAGACGACCATATACTTATTCTAGTCATTGTGAAATCAGCAGTTAGCTTGAGGGATTTGAACCCATACCCTTGTGATTGCAAACCCTGAAGTCTAACCACTGGACCACATTTATCCCCTAGGTGTACAGAAGCAAGTTTAGTGAAGCATTTTGCTCAAAGACACAAGTGTCTTGACCGGACCCCAAACCCACAATCCGATGTTACATGTAACCACCAAAACCTGAATTTGATACTCTTAACCGTTTGACCATAACACCCTAGTCATTGTGAAATCTCCAGTTAGCTTGGGGGGTTCGAACCCATACCCCTGCGCCTAGTCATTGTGAAATCTCCAGTTAGCTTGGGGGGTTCGAACCCATACCCCTGCGCCTAGTCATTGTGAAATCTCCAGTTAGCTTGGGGGTTCGAACCCATACCCCTGCGCCTAGTCATTGTGAAATCTCCAGTTAGCTTGGGGGTTCGAACCCATACCCCTGCACCTAGTCATTGTGAAATCTCCAGTTAGCTTGGGGGGTTCGAACCCATACCCCTGCGCCTAGTCATTGTGAAATCTCCAGTTAGCTTGGGGGGTTCGAACCCATACCCCTGCGCCTAGTCATTGTGAAATCTCCAGTTAGCTTGGGGGTTCGAACCCATACCCCTGCGCCTAGTCATTGTGAAATCTCCAGTTAGCTTGGGGGGTTCGAACCCATACCCCTGCGCCTTGTCATTGTGAAATCTCCAGTTAGCTTGGGGGGTTCGAACCTATACCCCTGCGCCTAGTCATTGTGAAATCTCCAGTTAGCTTGGGGGTTCGAACCCATACCCCTGCGCCTTGTCATTGTGAAATCTCCAGTTAGCTTGGGGGGTTCGAACCTATACCCCTGCGCCTAGTCATTGTGAAATCTCCAGTTAGCTTGGGGGTTCGAACCCATACCCCTGCGCCTAGTCATTGTGAAATCTCCAGTTAGCTTGGGGGGTTCGAACCCGTACCCCTGCGCCTAGTCATTGTGAAATCTCCAGTTAGCTTGGGGGTTCGAACCCATACCCCTGCGCCTAGTCATTGTGAAATCTCCAGTTAGCTTGGGGGTTCGAACCCATACCCCTGCGACTGAAAATCCTGCAGTCTAACCACTGGACCACAGTGACACTTGTTATGTTTATATAACAGGTAAATTTGCTTGGTAAGCATTGTGTAATACAACAAACAATGCATGACTTACTGTAACATGTACTTGGTTTTGCGTGTGGGGTCGTTGTAGTCCATGTCCTTGAAATCTGCAACGTCCCTCTCGAGGGAAAGGAGCTGTGTCTGGAGTCTGTTCCTTAGAGCAGGAAGAGTTTCCTTGATGTGGTTGGTCAGTTGCTGAAGAAAGAAAGAAAGCCAATCAATCAATCAATCAATCAATCAATCAATCAATCAATCAATCAATCACAACAATCAATCAATCTTGGCCCAATTTCGAACTACTTAAAAAGTTGAGTAAAATTTTGGTACAGTTTGAAAAAAAAACTAGAGGTACAGTTTTTGTACAGTTTTTGTTTACTACAAAAACAAGGTGTTTGTGGTGAGTGAGTGAATGAATTGGTGACAACATTTTACCTCATCAATCCAATGACTGGTTAAGGAGTTATGATTTTTTTACAAATTAAACACCAACTTCCGGTTTGCATCGGATAAAAGGTCAAATAGGGGTTACTTTTTATGTAGCGCGTGATAAGTTTATTAAGACCTTTTAAATGATGGATGGGTTGTAAAAATCCAATATTTGGTTTAGAAGTTATGATTTTTTCAAATATAAAGTTTCAACTTCCGTTTTGAACCGGAAGGTACTGTCAAATGAGGTCACACTTGGTAGCGTTGGTGATGTCTTTTGAGTTCTTTCTTTTGACGTATAGATGATAAAAATCAAATCATGTGGTTTAGGATTGTTTTATTTTTCAAACATTATATATCAATTTCCAACTTTAACTGGAAGTCAAGGTCAAACAGAGTCGCATATTGTATAGCACATGATAAGTCTATTAAGACCTTTCAGATGATGCATAGATTCAAAAAAATCCAATGTATGGTTCAGATGTTATGATTTTTTTCAAATATAAAATTTAAACATCCGGTTTGAACCGGAAGAAAATTTTTTTTTAGGTCACAAATTATAGCGTTAGTAATGTTTTTCAAAGCCTTATCACGACGTTCAGATAATAAACAACTAATTTCTGGTTCTGGAGTAATATTTTTTCAAATAATTAACTGCATCTTCCTGTTTAACTGGAGGTCAAGGTTTAATAGTCAATGTGGTGTATCGTTTCTTAAGTTGATACATACCTACCCAATGACGTATAAATATATAAAAAATCAAATGTGTGGTTGTGAAATTATTTTTCTTTGACCAATTATTTTCAACCTCTGGTTTGAACAAGAAGCCAAGTTTAAACTGATTTCATTTGTGTAGATCCTGACTAGTTCATTAAAACCTTTCAGCTGATGTATGACTTGTAAACATTTTATAATTATGTGATGGACTATCTGAAGGTGTATAATGTATCTTATAACATCAATGCAAATGTTTTCCTACTTGTTGTTTTGGTGCGAGACGTTGTTCATTATTACTCAACTATTGCGATTCACCGCGATTCACTCAGTGCTCGATGTTACTAAAAACGTTACAGCGCCCTCTTTCGCTGGACTAAAGAGAGCACTTTTGGGAATTCCCCCCAAAAACTCGGCGCTTGCACTGCATAGCGTGCGTTGTTGATCAAAATGGGGGTAAACGCGTGGGTCAACAGGTGCTTTCGCGTCCCTTTTCGACTGATGTAAAGGTCCAAATTTTGTTATTTCTGTGCAAAAGATTGAGCGGGATTGCTGTTTTACAATCTGAAACAAAAATTACGTTGAAATGATCAGTAGTTTTAAAAACATGAATACGATAAGATTTTATGAAATTTTCAACTTTCGTTTTGCACTAGAAGTATTAAAAATATTTTACGTGTTCTGTGAAGCATTTGTCCAACTTTTAATGATCTATCCGATGATGTGTAGATTGTCAACATCCGAATCATAGTTTTTGAGTTATGATTTTTACAAATATTAAACTTTGATCTAACGTAATTCAATTCCCGATGACGTCATAATGACGTAATTAAGTATGTGTTGTCTTGATACTGAGGTTCAACTATCTATTGAGTTTCAACATTCCATTCAATCTCAATCTTGAGTTATTCCGTAGAAAAGCTCGAAAGTTGTTTTTTGACGAAAAAAACCCGAAGGTGAACTTCGACCCAGGGTAACGACCCGGATGCTAAGGTCGTACGATTTTGGCGTTAACTTTTCAAATGTTGCCCCAGTCTTGGTCTATCAGGTGCGAAAACTTTGAACATCATAGCTTTCATATTCGTTGAGATACAGCAAAACGAAAATGGTCCCTTTTCAACTTTAAAAACCTTGTAATTTGACACCTAATGACGTCATCATGACGTAATGAAAACTGTGCCGTCTTCGTATTGAGGTTCAATTGTCTGATGAGTTTCAAGGTTCAGTTTGGCTTGAATCTTGAGTTATGCTGTAGAGAAGAGTTGACGGTGAAGAAGAAGAAGATGGAGCAGAAAAAAAAACGGAACAAAAACAATAGGTGTTCGTGCTGAAATGCACGAACAAGGTGTCACTATGGTAAAAGGGGGCACAAGGAAGGGGGGGGGGCGCACAATTTTTTCTAGGGGGGCACTTCAGAAAACCAACGCTCCTACAGAATTATTCTCAGATCAATCTGACTGACAGACTTACCCGGTCTAGAGTTTACTGACTTAAAGGCACTGGACACTATTGGTAATCACTCAAAATAATTGTTAGCATAAAAAGCTTACTTGTTAATGATCAATGGATGGAGAGCTGTTGATGGCATAAACATTGTGAGAAACGGTAGTTTTTGAGAAAGAAGTAATTTCTCACTAAAATATTTGAATTTGATTTTGAGACCTCAGAATTAAATTTTGAGGTCTCGAAATCAAGTATCTGAAAGCACACAACTTGTGCGACAAGAGAGTTTTTTCTTCCATTATTCTCTCGCAACTTAAATGACCAATTGAGCTAAAACTTTCAAAAGTTTGTTATTTTGTGCATATGTTAGGATACACCAAGTGAGAAGACTGGTCTTTGACAATTACCAATAGTGTCCAGTGTCTTAAATGCTGCAGTCCAGTTTAGATATACAGTCCTGTGTACGTACCTGATTGAGAACTTTCTGTAGGTAAGGTGTACCCATCTTATCTGCCATATGACGATAAGATTGATGACTCAGAAAGAATTTACGCTCAGCTGACAGCGCTGCTTTGATGTCTTTTCTTCCCTCAATATCTCTCTGACTTCTGTTCACAACACCGATGTATCCTGACGAAAACAAGATTCAGGTTATAATTTTTTATACCATGATACCCCGAGTGTATTAGACACTGTATAATCAGTTCTTTCCCCAGAGTTTTGTAATCAAAGTTGGGATTGGTGCTAAGCGCAAGTCATGTAAGTGAATAGTGATTGTAAGCACAGAAGCAAAGGTATTGAGCACTGGTTTCCTGGTTTAAAGGCAGTGGACACTATTGGTAATTACTCAAAATAATAATTAGCATAAAACCTTACTTGGTAACGAGTAATGGGGAGAGGTTGATGGTATAAAACATTGTTAGAAACGGCTCCCTCTGATGTGCCATAGTTTTTGAGAAAGAAGTAATTTTCCACGAATTTGATTTTGAGACCTCAGATTTAGAACTTGAGGTCTCGAAATTAACCATCTAAACGCACACAACTTCGTGTGACAAGGGTGTTTTTGTCTTTCATTATTATCTCGCAAGTTCGATGGCCGATTGAGCTCAAATTTTCACAGGTTTGTTATTTTATATATATGTTGAGATTCACCAACTGTGAAGGCTAGTCTTTCACAGTTACCAATATTGTCCACTGCCTTTAAGAGTAGTAAAAAAAGCTCCATGAAAACAACTGCAAAAAGGTATATAAATTTAAAGTCGCATTAAAATTAAAAGTAGCATCATGTATCAACATAGCAGATGGCTGAACAAAAGGAACATCATGTGTAAATGTGCATCATGCTAGTAGTCAACAATTGTTCACATTTTCACAATAGCCTTTCTGGAAAAGAATAATTTCAGATGCGTACAAAAGCAGTTTTCCCTGGAAAAATAGATTAATCTTAGTGATAACTCAAATCTACAGGTAGGTCATACATTGGTCTTTTTGTAAATAGTTTTTGCAATCATTGTTGACACTGTGCCAACACCGTGTACTTCAATGAAAAATTTGTAGTTTTAAATTGGCTATTTGTGACCCGCTCTGTGAAAATGAGTCAGATGTAGGCAACTTCAAGGATTGAGTTATATGCATGGCTGAAAAGAACACATCAGCAGCAGTAATTTGGTATGTGTTTAAGCATTGGGGTGTATCGCGTTGCTGAGTTACTCCCGTTTGAAATTAGCCACTACACCAAATTAGGATACAAATTAGACATAAGTATGATCACAAAATTGTTGTATTCATAGCTTTATTGCCTAAAAGTAAGTGTTTTAAAGGTTAACCATGCAACTGAAGATCTGAAAAAGATTTTTTTTTATTTTTTTTTTTTTACATTTTCCACATTAAACTGTCCATAACTTAATATTGCATTGGGCGACATCTGACTCATTTTCACAGAGTGGGTCACATTTGTGAAATCTCAAAACTGTAAATTGGTACTAACCTTGATGTATTGAGTGTATGTACTTATGTAACAATTACGTTTATGACTTGAAACTTGATGTAAAATATTGGTGCCAATAATAACATCCAGAATTTGAAAAACACAAAAATGTGTAAAAAATGTGGGATTTGTTTAAGTTTTCGGTTTGCGGAAAAAGATACAATGATGGCGTATTCTTACCTCTGCGCAGTGGCAACAGTTTATTCTCCAGAATATTACGCGCATCAGTTCCGTCATCCATCAAATCCAGTTTTGTAATCACACCAATTGTGCGTGTACCTGGCCATAGACAATAATTACACAAATAAAAAATGAATCAAAACATTCGCTTTATAGATATGTATAGTACAGTGTCTTAGCGAGGAATTTGAAAAGTGGGAGTGCAACCTAAAATCACTACTAAAAAAATAGAAACATTGTGTGCGCAGCACACAACACGAGTGCGCAGCGCGAAGTCTGTCTTGGCCGGGGCTTGAAAGCTCTGGCTACTGTAGGTGCTCTCTGGTGGTTTTTGATGCAGGTTTATAAAAAACAAATACAGCATGTAACAAGGAAATTGTTTAGTAGCCCCACACCTTCCCAACAACAATTAATGTTTTTTTCAAGCACAAGTGGATATTCTCAACAATATTTCTTATACAATTACAATAATACAGGCAACTTTCGCAGACCTTTATCATGGTGCCAACATCTTGGGTTTTTTCCCTGTTTTTTTTCAGACCTACAAAATTTGATCAATTGAACACTTGGTATGCTGGGAGAAAAATAGATGTTTCTCTTTTGTTTACAGTGGTACAAGTAGCCACTACTCATCCTTGAATACTGCTGATGCATTTCAAATAATATTGGTCAATCAGCTATTGACATATTATTGCTACGAGTAGTTCCCATCGACTGCCAAACACACATTTATTCATCACATATTAATTCCAACTAGTTATTTACAAAGTGTCGCTGCATGCCTATATCCGCATATATTAATTCCTAGTGCAGGGTAGAGACATTCCGTCCCACAAGAAATAAAAGTCAAGAGCAAATATCGCTCATTTGCATAATCATGAGGAGGATCCGATGCTAGTAGTTGCTTAAGGCAAGTCAAGATTCAATTACGGTTACAGTTAACTTCCACATCAGCTGCAGAGGAATAGCAAGTTTTTATATATTGTGTGTAAACGTAAAGTGCAGAAGTGATTAAAACCCAGGCCTGATACTTCATGTAGGCAACGAAAGCAATTGCCTCCATGCCCTCTGGTCTTTGCCTTGGTGCCCTTGAAATGCTCCAGTAGAAATTAACAGTTGCCTCTGGAGAAAATGCCTTGGTGCTCTTACCCTTTCAAAAACGAGTTCAGAACCCCTGACAATAAACTACATACTAAAGAGCACCAGTCTATTTGGGACTCAACTTGGTAATTTGTAAAAAGCAAAATTTGTGAAAGCAAAATGTCAGACCTATGAAAGTAAAAATTAGTTTCTCTTCAAACCGAGACGTTGGTTCTAAAATTAGTGGGATATGTGCTTTCAAATGATATGATTTCTTTAATAGTTGTTTGGGAAACTCATGCTTGAAGCTTATAAAAAGTACATGTATGATGTACAGGTGTACAGGTAGCTCAAATTTCAAATTTATAAAATGATATCAGTTTCTTTTGCAACATGATCAGTGTCTTAGCCAGGATTTTGGAAAGTGGGAGTGCAAACTGAAATAGTGGGAGTGCAACCTAAAATCAAAAAAAAAAAAAATAGAAACATTGTGTGCGTAGCACACAACACGAGCGCGCAGCGCCAAGTCTGTCTCACCCCCCACTATTTTTGTTCCTTGTTTGTAATAATGAACAAACATTGTAACAAAGAAGATGCAAACAACAAATAACACATGAATCATTTCAAACAGATTACAACCAAGTCTACTTGATTTGGGTTTTTCAACAAAGACTTGCACAGTTCAATTTACAATATTATGTCAATCCTTCGTTTTTGTGTCACTTTAGTCATATGCCAGTTTGAACATGGAGCTATTTCTACCTCCATGGTTTGACAAGGTTTGTATTTGAACTTTAAAACAAATACACATTATTAAACTCTATAAAATGTTTCTGGGGCAATATTAGGCCAGTTCAAAGCACTTACTTGGACCATGGAGCTTGGACCCATTTAGCCCAAAATGATTTAAAAGTGATACAAATAATGCAGTACAAGTTTTTTGCTGTCAACACAATATTTTTTGGCATGTGTTACTCTTGATACAAATTTTTGCTTAAAGACTAAACAAAAATGAAGAGGTATTGAAGAAATTAAGAGTTATCATAAGAGTTATCATTTGATTTCAGAACTATAGGCCTAAGGTCAAGAAGCTGATAATAGTTTTTGTATTTATTTTAAACAAATCAATTAATAATTAATGTAAAATAATGATTCACACAAGTATTTGCAACCAATCAAAATGTCAAGAGTGATTTACATGTACCATAATTGTTTGCTTAATTCAAACTGACCGATCATGGTAATTATTATTTTCCTTAGTATTTGTTTAGGTTTCATAAAGTTTGAGTCTTATAGGTTGTTTAATTGTTGAAACTGGGTCAAAGACAATTTGTAAACAGTCTGCGGAGAATAAAGAACAAACAGTTACGAAAGACAGTGCCATTTAAGTAGTTCCACTGGGCAAAAAAAAACGTTCTTCCATTAAAAAAATAAATTTGGGAGGTCTACAGCAAAACTGGAGATTTGATGAGAAACACGAACCAGTTTTTGAACCTTTCGAGCGGAAAATAAACATTAATAAACAGAGATGCAAACATTGAAATCCAAAAAAGTCTTGATGTTTCAAACAAACTCTACAACGAACAAATGATGTGCCCTTGAATTTCTAGGAGGAAAACAAAGATTGTCATGTTTGCCGCCGTCGAGTTGGGAAAAACTGCGGAACCAATCTACAAAGCAACTGCAGAATGTATGCGGTAAAAGGTGCACTGCACAGGGTGTCACTCAGTTACTGATACTGACGTCATAGTAGAAAAAATCAAGAGCGTGATGGTTTGTAGGATCGTGGAGATGAGATTGGTACCTAAAATAATCTGAATGAAAACGCGTGTGAAGTCGCCTCTATCATACCACGCGTGCGTGGAGTTCATGCTGCCTGCCTGCTGATGACGGTTGATGACGACGACTGACTGTTAAAACGAAGTCTGCGTGTCTCGCTTGCGTTGTGAATTTGCACGTGCGTTGTGTATGTAATGTGTGGGTTGTGCGTTGTGTTTTGTGTGGTCGCAATGTGGTCAGCGTTTTCGAAGCAACTTCGAGTGATTGTTTTATGGTTGCGTCGTTGAAATTTTGATTCAAAAAGAAGAAGGAAATCTGGTAAAACCAAATCTAATGTTACTCACTGCTGTTTTTAAACTGTTCAACAACAACAAAATAAATAAAAGAAGTTCAGTAATTTTCACTGAAATTATTAGACAGCACGGCTTCAACCATCTTCAACCAAGCCGTGCATCAAAATTTTGCCCGTGTTTTCAGCCCAACTGGCCGTGCTAACACGGCGTGCACGGCTCGCTAGCTAACACGTTGAACATGATAGACAACAGCAAATTTTCCAACCCCCCCTCGCTGGCAAAAGTCAGATATTTTCACACACATATTATTCATTGATCAACTGTGCTACCCAAAACAGAAAGGAAGAAAAAAATGTTTTATTTTATTTTATTTTATTTAATAAAGGCTTTTTTGTGACAATCAAGTTACACTCTACATGTATATTGTGATACTCAATACTGCCTTTACACAATGGTGGCAAAAGCTTGTAAACAAAAGGGTCTTTAGGTTTTTGTACAGACTTAAAGGCAGTGGACACTATTGGTAATTGTCAAAGACTATCCTTCACAGTTGGTGTATCTCAACGTATGCATAAAATAACAAACCTGTGAAAATTTGAGCTCAATCGGTCATCGAACTTGCGAGATAATAATGAAAGAAAAAACACCCTTGTTACACGAAGTTGTGTAC
The DNA here is from genome assembly GCF_902459465.1 of Asterias rubens. Lineage (NCBI taxonomy): Eukaryota > Metazoa > Echinodermata > Asteroidea > Forcipulatida > Asteriidae > Asterias > Asterias rubens. The sequence continues at coordinate 7,800,304 of NC_047080.1, read as the reverse complement.
ATTTAGATAGTTGATTCCGAGACCTCAAGTTCTAAACTTGAGGTCTCAAAATCAAATTCGTGGAAAATTACTTCTTTCTCGAAAACTATGGCACTTCAGAGGGAGCCATTTCTCACAATGTTTTATACCATCAACCTCTCCCTATTACTCGTCACCAAGAAAGGTTTTACGCTAATAATTATTTTGAGTAATTACCAATAGTGTCCACTGCCTTTAAGCTCCCTTCAGAACTACAATAAAAGCCTGGTTTATACTTCACTCGAATGCGAATGCAAAATGAATTTTAGTGATGCATAAATCGGTTAGCGATGTTTTTCTAATTGTGACCCAAGAAAATTCTCCTTGCTTTCAGAAAAAGAATAAACCAGGCTTTATTGTTCATCTGTTGTAGGTTGTCGTGGTTAAGAGCATTGAGTTCAAGTTCTCGTGGTTAATTGAAGTGTGGGTTCGAATCCCAGTCATGGTACTTTGGTCCTAGAGCAAGATACTTTACTATAATTGCTTCTCTTCACCCACGGAGATAAATGGGTACCTTCGAGGGTAGAGGATAATATTGTGTATGAAAAAGCCTTTGGAGAGCTACGTTTGCCCATAATAGGTTATATACTCACCAGGGAGCTGAGGAAGATTAAAGGATTGTTCATTGAGACGGTTATTGTGAAATGCGCCAAATAAGACTTTGTTTTTATTATTTGAATCTTTTATTCTTTACCTGAGGGGTCGACCTCCTTGGCTATTTTCAGGGCATCAGAGTTGGCCAAGTCCGAGTTAGCCGGTGAGACGGCGAGAACGAGACAGTTCTCTTTCAAAACAAACTCCATTACCATAGATCTGATCTGTACTTCAATGTCCGCTGGCTGGTCACCAACTGGTATCTTGGTCATACCGGGGAGGTCGATCAACGTCAAGTTCAACACTAAACAGAAACACAGAAAAATTAATTGATATATTTCCCCACGAATATCAAATGTTACTAATTTTCGTTTAACCCATATACACCCATGTGTGTAAGCACTGAGGGGCAGGGCTTAGTACTGACCATGAGGGGAGTAGACCCTAAGGTTGATAGGGACGGCTGAGATGCCTTTATTGCTCCCGGTGATGCGGTCCGTCTCTGCTTCAATCTCCTTCCGGATCTCATCAAAGTCTGTGAACTTCTTGCCCCGGCAATGAAGGAACTCACCATATTCTGCATGGAGAAATTTGAAAAATGAATTTATTTAGTAAATTAAGTGCACACCACTACAGTCTCTCTTTTTCCCCTTCACAGAATTTGGATATTGAGAACAAAACTTTGCACAAATGTTTCCAGACATAGAAAAATAATAAAAACGCTGGTATTTTCTGCAAGCGGCACTCATAAAACCCATCCCAAAACAAAACAATAAATCATAAATGACAGCACATACTGCAAGTAGAACATCGAGTTAACAAAAAGCTTCTTTATGCAGATTTGAAAGTTTCCCATATCAGGTAGGGAGCCTGAAAGCCTTAGAGCTGCAAATCTGAAAACTTCTCTCCTCCCACTCATTTAATTGATGACTCGCCATTTGTTCCTGAACATGCTGAAGGAGTTTTTGTTGTTTATTGGCCTAAAGAGTATAGAATATGTACAAATACATACTGTATGTAAATTGTACACTAAAAACACATTAAAGGGGCAGCCTCATTGGAAGATGTAAACATCTAGAATGTCTTTGGGTACTCTTTGTACAATACAAATGTTCACAGATTTTCATGTTTGAAGATGATGATGGTAGACAGCTTCCCTTAAAATATTACTTGCTGAGGTGCCGTATTTTTGTGAGAAATCAGTAAAACAATGTCACAAAAATAATTTCCGTCTCAGAGAGACGATAATTATTTGAGCATGTACAACAGATTTTTGTGACTCTCCTGAAAACATTGCTTTGTGATTTACACATTTTTTCTAAAAAACCTGACGACTAATGAAGCTGAAACTTTTACAGGTAAATTATATAATCTACATTTTTATTCATAGTTAGTAGGGATTTGTGTCAAGGCTGAAAACTTTATTTTCAAAAGGTATCAAAACCATTTAAAGTAAATCAAGGAAGTAGACACAAATTAAAAAATATAAAAGGCTAAAGAACCTAGTTAGAAACGTTGGTCGCCATGTCCCTCAAATCCAAATATGTACACTAAATTCACCATCAAACCAAAACACCCACACAAAGTAGGCCTACCTGTACAAGTGCAAGGCATTACAGATCAATGTTATATTTACATCATATTTTAAGTATCCGTACATGAACATTTTTTTTGACAGGTATATTTTTTTAATAAGCTTTGAATTCGTGATTGAAGGGGCACAGCAAATTTCATCAGGTAAGGGGCACTTCTATGTGGAAAATTTAAATTTGTAATTGGAACATTGCAAAGGGCACCACGGCAATTGCTGTAGGTGTATTGGTTTTTTTTGAGAACCCCAAAACCGCCTGACTTGAGCTTACAGGCCCGACGTTGAAATCACTGGCCGCGGGCCAGTGTATAAATCGAGCCCTGGGTTATTTAAAATAGTATGCCAACATTGAAAAATCTAAATTCTAAATATTTCATGGAATATTCTGTAGCCATTGTGTAGCCATTCTGTAGCTTCAGACTCTGTACCAATCTGTACCAATCGAGAAATAGAATATTCTTAGTCTTCATAGATCCAATCCAATCACTCCACACACGTACATCAGGATACACAGTGCAGAAGTCAATATTATGAGGGTGCATTTGTTAATGCAGTCCATCAGCACCCTAGTGTACATTGTTCAATCATAGAGAGATAGGTTTTTTCTTTCTCTGTGGTTCAATGTAGGCCTACACTGTTACTGTACGTTACAGGAACCAGGCTGTATAACCTCAGTGCCTCGGAGTGTATTGATTTCCTATAGGCAGGCTTGGTACAATATTCCCTGCCAATAAATTGCAGCTTAAAGGCACTGGACACTATTGGTAATTACTCAAAATAATTATTAGCGTAAAACCTTTCTTGGTGACGAGTAATGGGATGAGGTTGATGGTATAAAACATTGTGAGAAACGGCTCCCTCTGAAGTGCCACAGTTTTCGAGAGAGAAGTAATTTTCCTGAATTTGATTTCAAGATCTCAGGTTTAGAACTTGAGGTCTCGAAATCAACCATCTTAACGCACACAACTTCGTGTGACAAGGGTGTTTTTTTTTTCATTATTATCTCGCAAGTTCGATGACCGATTGAGCTCAAGTTTTCACAGGTTTGTTATTTTATGCATAAATGTTGAGATACACCAACTGTGAAGGCTAGTCTTTGACAATTACCAATAGTGTCCACTGCCTTTAAAGCAGATTACATGATAGGCAAAGTATACCATTGTTTTGGTAACCATTCAATGGTTTTAATCCTATACAATAAAACATACGTGTGAAAATTTCATATCAAAAGGTAGTTTTTGAGATATTACCGAAATTCAAGAGTGGTTATAAGCTTGGGCGATATCACGATATTATCGAATATCGCGATATTAATTTGGATACGATTTCGGATGGATTTGGTTTTAATCGAAATATCGTTATATCGCGATATATCGCGATAATCGCGATATATCGCAATATCGATTAAATAGCGCGATGTATTTGCTAGCTGAGACATCTTGCACCCCATAGGTTTGGAGTAAAACCAGAAGAATAGGTCATTAGAACACCTCTCTTAAGCTATGACTGTCTCTTCTACAACTTTCACTTGGAGTTTGAAGACTGATGATGTCAAATTTCATTAATCGCGATTATATCGAATATCACGATATATTGTCGGCGATATATCGTGAATAAAATAAATCGATATTGCCCAAGCTTAAGTGGTTATATCCACGCAGAAGGAATTTTATTCCGTCTGTCATGTCTGTAACTGGAATGCAATCTGAGAAGTGTTCAAACATAAAGCGTTTCCCAGAAATAATTGTTAATCAATTTCTCTAAAACCACATCTTTCAGAAGGGGATTGTTTCTTAAAATACCAACAGCTGCAGTGCATCTTAGATAGCACTTTTTTAATGGTCATTAATTTTTTGAGTATTTACCAAAGGTATACCCTCCCTTTAAGCATTGCAAATTGGCAATAACTGTCAACTACATGTACTGTATGTGTGTCATTAAGCACTGGTTTACTTTTGTTAGGTCATATGTGACAAAACCCAATTACCTGAACGATTCATTAAAATGCACTGCAGTACAGACCACACCACTTGCAAACCAAACCATTGTACCTAATACGTACATACATACATATATATGTACAATGCATTTCTTCTTCACCCCCCCCCCCCTTTTCAGAGGAAGGAGGCAGGGTCGTTTATTTTCCTTCTATTTGTGTGGAGGCAGTAGATAGACAGGTGGATGGAAATTATGAGGACAAAAACATTATTCCATTTTCAGAAAAAGATAACTCCATCTTTAAGTAAAATCACTTGTGTATCAATGGTGTACCTGTATACTTCATTAGTTTTGCGCTACTGTACCATGCACAGTATGTGTATGTAAGCTTGGGCGATATCACGATATTATCGAATATCGCGATATTAATTTGGAAACGATTTCGATATCGGATGGATTTGGCTTTAATCGAAATATCGTTATATCGTGATATATCGCGATAATCGCGAATCGCGATATATCGCAATATCGATTAAATATCGCGATGTATTTGCTAGCTGAGACATCTTGCACCCCATAGGTTTGGAGTAAAACCAGAAGAATAGGTCATTAGAACACCTCTCTTAAGCTATGACTGTCTCTTCTACAACTTTCACTTGGAGTTTGAAGACTGATGATGTCAAATTTCATTAATCGCGATTATATCGAATATCGCGATATATTGTCGGCGATATATCGTGAATAAAATAAATTGATATTTCGATTAAAACCAAATCCATCCGATATCGAAATCGTTTCCAAATTAATATCGTGATATCGCCCAAGCTTACGAGGGCCAAGTTGGGCAGGGTTTTTAGGAATAAGAGTTCTGGAAGACTCACTAACATGAGTAATGGAGTAAAGTTATCAATCATATACTTGTTGAGCTTTGGATTGAGCCTCAAAAAACATAGTTCTGAATTTATTTTTTGCAATCCATGTATCTATGTGTAATGTAAAAAATATTATTCTTACACTATACATGTACCATACAGGAACTGGTGAATCTTTTCACACCATAATGCAGACATGTTTAATAAAGACCTTATGTTTACACAGTTTACATTCAGTGACAGTTACTGTTTAGCTGACATTGGTTGACATTTAAACCAGGAAGTAAGAAAGTTGTACCATGCTATCAAACATGACATGTCCCTGAACATTTTACTTTAAGATTAGCAATACCAGGCATGACTATGGTTTAAACTATTAAGACCTCTGCTCCGGAATGCACGGATCATCTGGGCTCAAATTTTAGACTGGACCCAAGCCCAAGGCCACTGATTTTAGCACAAGGCCAGTAAACTCAAGACTGTACGCAAGTTCCGTAGTCTTGTGTTTTTCAATTGAAAAATAAAATACCCAGCTGTCTAAAGGCCGAGTCACACTGCAGCGATAACAAACGATAACTATCACGACGCAAAGAGAACGCATGCTGTTGGTTGAATTGCTCCACGCAGATTTCGCGCACGCTTTTTTTCACTAATTGAAGGCGTGCATTATTAACGTTCTCGTTTTCGTTCTCGTTATCGAGGCGAGTGTGACCGAGGCGAGTGTGACCGGGCCTTAAAGCCCGATTCATACTTCCTGCGAATACGATGCAAATTTTGACAGCACATGGCTATTTTCGCTGTGAATATTTCACAGGAGTTCAGCACAGGGCAATTCTTCAACATTTTCAAATGGTTTAATGGTTTAGTATTTTGAAAAAAATAATGTCATCAACTAAAATGCGCAGTTAAAATGTTGACTCACAATGTGACAATTATCTTTCAGTTTCAGTTCTGTTCAATTTTGAAGTACACTTACCCACAACACAAATGAGATAAATGGTCACTTCTAGTGCTTGTTCAAAAAATACATGTAGCAGTGTATTGTTGTATATAGGCTGTGCACATCATTTTTGTCTTCCCGTTTGGACTCATTGTACCAACAAAATATGTAGAAATCTTGAGCTGCAAGTCCATAAGAGCTTGTGGATGTTACCATAAAATAAAAGCCCAGAATCAATGGTTCGAATCCCACCCAAGCAGCTTGTGAATGTTTCCCCCATAAAATTTTGACAGCACTAAGAGTATGCAGTGCTTATAACACAGTGTAAGGGGAAAACCCCAATTACCGCATTGATCATCTTATTACATTTAGTTCAACTATTATTCTTTGTACAAGTTGGTCTGTTCTGGCATTTGAATTAAAAAGGTTGTTCTTTTTTTACGATTAATTTCAATCCAAAACTTGTCCATCCAAATTTTTCCCATGCCCTGGTTTACAGGCATTAACAGGTTGTCAGGTTGCATGGCTTCTGAATGGCACCTCAAACAAAGATATTGACAAATTAGGAAGACCACGAAAATAAGAGCTGGATAGCTCAGTTGGTAGAGGTTAATCCGGAGGTCACTGATTGAAATCCAACTCTTGTACATTTTTCTTTGTTCAACCAACATTGATTTAAAATGTATCCATTCGGTTTCCCTTGTAGAACCCTACAAGTGCTCTATAAGTGCTCACAAGTTTTTCACAAGCATTTTTGTGTGCGTAAAGCAGTAAGTTTTTGGAGCCAATAAGCGTGGCTTTTTCAATACATCCCTACCAGGGGTTAGTGCTGAGAGGTATCAACCAGTGCCCATGGTAGCAAGGCTGGTTCTATTGGCCTTTCAAGACACCGGACACTATTGGTAATTGTCAAAAACCTGTCTTCTCACTTGGTGTATCTCAACATAGGCCTCTATGCATAAAATAACAAACCTGTGAAAATTTGAGCTCAATTGGTCGTCAAAGTTCCGAGATAACTATGAAAGAAAAAACACCAAGTCAAACAAAGGGGTGTGCTTTCAGATGCTTGATTTTGAGACCTCAAAATTTAATTCTGAGGTCTCTAAATCAAATTCGTGGAAAATTACTTCTTTCTCGAAAACTATGTCACTTCAGAGGGAGCCGTTTCTCACAATGTTTTGGACTATCAACCTCTCCCCATTACTTGTTACCAAGTAAGGTTTTAAGCTAATATTTGTTTTGAGTAATTACCAATAGTGTCCACTGCCTTTAAAGCAATTGGACCCTTTCGGTCAACAGTATTGTCCAAGGCCCACACTTCGTGTATCACAACTACTATATCAAATAACAAACCTGGGAAAATTTGGGCTTAATCGGTCATCGGAGTCGGGAGAAAATAACAGGAAAACCCACCCTTGTATCCGTGCATTTCGCCATGTCATGACATGTGTTTAAAATACATCCGTAATTCTCGTTAACGAGAATTGATATTGTTTAACTGTTTTCTCTAAAAGTAAAGCATTTCATGGAATATCATTTCAAGAGAAGTATTTCACCACTACCTTTTGTAAACCCTGTAAGTTATTTGTAAATCTGTGAACTTTTTTTTCTTCTTTCTGTACCGAAAGGGTCCAATGGCTTTAACAGGATGCCTTGTTTTGGGGATATTTGTTTACATGCAAACAGTACATTCATCCGTTTGGGATTTTGTTTAGTTGTGTACAAACCTGCTTTGGATTGGTTGAGCTGGAGGATGAGTGGTCTTCTTGTTACAATACCTGATCCTCTAGGAAGGAAGTCTCTGTATTGAAAAAAAGACACATAGGATGCCGAGTTAAGACTGATAGTAAACTGTGGTAACACCACAGGCCTGGAATAGGCATGCTGACACCATATTGGTCAGTTTCCCTGTTTCCATAACAGTAATTAATGCTAACATTCATTGCCCAAACATGGCACCAGACTATTTTTTCATCCAGCCTCAGTTTGGTTACAATGCAACCTCGTTCCCAGGGGCGATCAATCTCGCCGCGCCATTTTTTCCCAGCATGCCTTGCTCGATCATAACCCCTGGAAATGTAACTCCAAAATATCCAAATATATTGGATATTACAAATTAGCCCTGTAGTTGATATGTTCTGTGTTGGGCGTTAGTCGCGACAGGCTGGATGTGCTGTGTCCTAAACTTGGCGATGGGTGTTGCGTGACAAAAAAAAATGAATACGTACATCTTTATATGCACGCGTTTCTGCATATACAGCTTTTTGAAGACGCACGGCGTTCCATATTTTGCGCGTATATGATAGCCAATCAAAGACACGGATCACGTTTCCCTCCCACAGGTTAGAGACGTCTGCAGAGCTAGCGAGTGATACGGCGCGCTGCCCATGGTAGCAAGGTTGGTTACAATGAGTTGGACTGGAGTAAAGTCAAGATGACCACACTGTTAAAAAGTTATATTACAGGCAGGCCACAGAAGCCATACCCTGGTCTTGGCCTTGGTGCCCCTTCAAAAGTTTCCCATTGACGTTTAAGAGTTTCCAATAGAAGTGCCCTTTGCAAAATGAAAATGGCCTTGCCTTTTCAAATATAAAATTCCAGGCCTGTAACATGTGAATATTTCTTTTGTAGTGTTTCTTTTCAGAACCAAAACTTACTCCAAAGAGTTATTCAAATGGTGTTTTCAAGAGAATCATTTCCCTTGTATAGAAGAGCAAAACGCTCCGCAAAATGTCTCAGTTGCTACTAAAAAATCATAATTTGCTAATCAATGGTCGCATTCTTTGAAAATGCAAAATTGCTGGACGAAATCATTCCCTGTTACCGCAAACTTTTTAGTTTACTTCAAGTTCTAGTAACCTAACCCTCCTCCGACCGTAGGGCTACGAAGCATGCTCGAATTGTAAATTTAGCGAAATGGTCAAACACGTTCAATTTCGACGTAGTCAACAGATTTGCTCTATTTTTACCACTTTCGAAAATCATGGCACAAATTCTATGAACACGAACTTAATCCTCAATATCTAACTAATAACACTCAAAACACCATTGAGAAAATATTTTTTTTAAAAGGACAAAACTTAACAGATCCTGTGCGAAACAGTCACAAATGTCCCAGGTTGAAATGTCGCATCACCATTTTGTGACTTCCCGATATGTTCAACGCTTTTTTTTTGTCACCAAGCGCTGAACCGCAGGTACCAGCCAATTGATATGACGACCTGGCGAGCCGCGGCTGAGTTGGACTAAACCATTCTGTAAAAGGGGTGTTACAAGGCATTGCGACAGTGCGTGGACGCTATACAAGTAAACGACGGGCATAGTAAATGGACAGCGCACACGCAATACCTTATTACACCCCTTTTACAGAATGGTTTAGTCCAACTCAGCCGCGGCTTGGCAGGTTATCAATTCAATTGGCTGGTACCTGCGGTTCAGCCCTTGGTGACCAAAAAAATAAAGCGTTCAACATATCGGGAAGTCGCAAAATGGCGATGCGACAGGTTTAAAATAGAACCTGGAAAATTTGGGACTGTTTCGCTCCCCGGGATCTGGTAAGTTTTTGTCCTTTTTCTTAATTGTGTTTTTGAGTGTTATTCATTAGACATTGAGGATTAAGTTCGTGTTCCGAGAATTAGTGACATGATTTTTGAAAGTGGTAAAATATGAAAAATTTGTCGACTAGACCATTTCGCCCTTTACAATTCGAGCATGCTTCGTAACTTTCCGGCTAGGCCGTCGGGAGGATCGAGGGTTACGTTATCGCAACTATTCAAGTACAACCATGCAAAGTTTCAAATCCTACTATACAAACAGGAATACCTCGTTTGAGAGTAAACTAGATACTATTTTAATTCATAACCAGTGAATGTTAGTGGCAGGATACAGACAATGTCCAATTGACACTTCAACTGTTCTCTTTCTAATTACTAAATTAGTATATCCCCCTAATATGGTTAGTGTAGCTAGTAATGGAAATATTAAAATTGCAAAAACAATATGCATACCTCAGTTACATACTACATAGTTTAATTTTAAACAATAACATTGATGAATGTTAGTCAAAACAGATGCTGAAACCACGGTTTAAGTTACACAGGCCCTTACTCATTAAATATTAACAATGATATTATTATACCAAAGTTAAACAATGAATTATTGATTGAATTAAAATTAAAAAAATAGGCACCCTATATAATAAATAAGACATGACCACAAAAATTATTATTGTATCTTATCCAGTTAAGATTATGTTTTTGGTCATAATCGGGGAAACAGCGGCGAATAAGATACAATACTTTAGATTGCCAAACAATCATTGGGTTCGAACTTTAGCCATCTGTTCCGTAAAATTACCTTCCAACAAAATTTTCCAGCACGGAGCTTTTACCGGCACTCTGCCCGCCCACTACGGCAATCTGTGGCAGGTCCAGGGAACTCCCAAGTCCAATGGTTGCAAAAGCATCTTGAAGCTTGTTCACGATGGGTATAAGATCTTCCATTCCATGGTTACCCATCTTGAGGCCTTTATCAGTGTGCCAATGATCAGAAATAAACTTAAAACTCGCCTTTAAACGGTTAAAATTAATACAATAATGCAAGTGTCACCCGGTGCTGACTGCATTTACAATGTTTGCCCTCAGTGCACTCGCAAAATGGCCACCCACTTCCTGAGTCTGCGCAGTGTGTGTGACTCGCGGAGATCTCTAGTACACTGCGGTGACGTCATCCAATTGCCATCTAACGTTGATGACACGCGCACACACACTCTCTCGCTCGGACCAACAAACATGATTGTATGACGCATAAAACCCAAACCACCACACCATTGTTAACAATATTGAATTGTATTTACACGAATTCAGACTAAGACACCAGAGGCCTGGGTCGGATGAGTCACCCGTAGGATCGACGGGACGGGACCGGGACACAAGTTTGTATTAACAGAAAGCCGCGCAGCCAAGAAGTTCAAATTTAAACTAGGTCGATGACATCACTGCTTACGTAATATTTATAAGTAGCATTTAGCGGAAAGTTGCTTTTTCATTGTTGTTCAACTTTTTCATTGTTGTTCATTGTTTGTTTAACTAATACACAAGCATGCAGTTCCGTGAAATATTGGCCCCAAGTCATCGATCGGTACAAACCAAGATCTGATTAAATAAAAATCCGAACTGTCGCATTTTGTGCTATAAAAATGAGTCTCTCCTCCCTAAACCCACTATAAAGAGTTGCCGGTGATCATGTCCGTCAAAAGTACTATGGATTATTTTCAACTTCTATCACGTCTTATACTCCGTAAAATAACTATTGTTAAGCGTCCAAATAATGGCAGACAAAATTCCGTCCCCACCAGAAGTAAGCCTACATGAAAACATTGATCAAGGTTCAATTATTGCCTCCCCTGCCCCCCCCCCCCCCTCCTGTTTACACCGCAGTGAGGGGTTTCCTTCTTGGACCACACAAATTGTGCAACAAGGTTTATTTTCTTTCACTATTTCCTTGCAGCTTCAATTACCATTATTTGAGTCAAAACTTGCACAGATTTTTGTTGTTTTATGCGAACACACTAAAGCCGTGTTCGCACTGCCGTCGATTTCACCAAACTCTTCATAACTTAGGATTAATCTTAGGACTTAGGACGGGTTCAGTTCCGTATCCAAATACGTGTAGGACGAATTGAACCCATTTACCCGTCCTAACTCGAGTTAGGATTAATCCCAGCGCTTCGTGAAATCGGCCGCTGGACTAATAATATTTTGGGTAACTTACCCATGACGCTGGGTAACATTCCGACGGGTTAACTTTCCCACCGTCCGCACTTGACTCGGTTATTTGACTCGGTTAAACTTACCGAGACCGTGGGTAAACTAACCGAGCTGGCCCCCATACAGCGTAACATTGAATAGTTCGATAATTACGAACATTAATTTTATTTTTCATGACAAAACATGTCAGCTTCTTCGGGTCACGGACGGATGGGAGATCACCAAGTCGTCGCGTCCGCATTTGACTTTCTGGCTCAGTTAAACTGACCTGGTCAATCTTCCTGGGCACCTTTGAGTCAGTTAGAGGACGTTGCCTTGGATCGGACGAGTTGGTCTTTGAAAAGTGTTTGTAACCGTTTGCTATAAAATGCATATGGTTAGAAAGATGATTTAAAAGTAGGATACAGTGATCCACACACATTTGCCTCGAAATTGCTTAATGGTATCCATTTACTTTGCGAACTATAAACACGGTCGGCCATAAAATTTGACTCCCATAAATGGCCGACCGTGTTAGTCGACGAGATAAAAGGAAAACCACTCAATTTGGAGTGCGTGATACTTGTGTGGATCATTATATTCTACTTTTAAAATATATTTCTAATTTTATAACAACCTTTAAAGGCAGTGGACACTTTGTCAAGGACTAGCCTTCATAGTTGGCGTTTCTCAACATATGCATAAAATAACAAACCTGTGAAAATTTGAGCTCAATCGGTCATCGAACTTGCGAGATATGAATGAAAGAAAAAAACACCCTTGTCACACGAAGGTGTGTTTGTTTAGATGGTTGATTTCGAGACCTCAAGTTCTAAATCTGAGGTCTCGAAATCAAATTCGTGGAAAATTACTTCTTACTCGGAAACCATGGCACTTCAGAGGGTGCCGTTTCTCACAATGTTTTATACCATCAACCTCTCCCTATTACTTGTCACCAAGAAAGGTTTTATGCTAATAATTATTTTGAGTAATTACCAAGTGTCCACTGCCTTTAAACTACCCATTCGGGTCGGGTAAGTTACATGGAAGGACAACTTTCTGGGCTGTTCGCATTGGACTTAAAAATGGGTAAGTTACTCATTGGCTCGGTTAGTTTTTTACCCAAATTAAGTCCAATGCGAACAGGGCTTAAGTGAGAACACCTGGTCTTTTGACAACCAAAGGTGCCTACAATAGACCTTATCGCAAATACCGGGGCGCGCGCGTAAAGCTTGGAATTAGGTGCATTGTGGTCTTGCTGGTATCAAAATTTGATCCATATCTATCCCACAATGCACCTCATTCAACAGTCTGCGCTTGCGCATTGGTATTTGCGATAAGGTCTATGGTAGCCTTAAATAGCGCCATCTTGTGGCGTGATAGAGGTCAACTGATATGTTTATGTGCAGGCAGACACTGGAAATCACTGACGAGCAAATCCTACCAAGAGCCCCGTATGGTACAGTATACTAAACGGGGAGAAAATCACGAGCCAATGCTCATATTATAAAAGTGCAAACCGCAACTTTTGTTTGTAATTCAAAGAGTTGAAAGTCAAAGCTCTGCTTCTCCAATGAGTTTTTTTTTTAGACATTCGTTTTTTTTAGCATTCTTGGCGATCTGTGACCTTCCAGTGCACACCAAGTAAGGTTTTATGGCTATTAACTTTTGGGTCACATCATAGATGGGTAATAAAGGCAGTGGACACTATTGGTAATTACTCAAAATAATTATAAGCA